>NW_025422151.1:0-1200000 GCF_011764305.1 Mustela putorius furo | reverse complement strand
ACATTTGTAATGAAAGGAGCTTGAGGGGAACTTAGCCAGTTGGAGCTGACAAAACCATGTGAGTGGGTGCGTTAGGAATCACCCAGCTTGGGAAACACTGATGCTAACATGGTCATCCTTCCCAAAACTGCTTCAGCCATGTGCAAACATGGAACCTGATTTCTGGTCTGCAATTTTAACAGAGCCAGAGAAGGTGCTACTGACCTCACAATTGGAGGGGAAAGCTTTTTAAAGGCATCTGACACATCGACTACGCGTAGAAACAGAAGTCCAGGTCAACTCAAACTGAGCTGAATGAGCAGTGATATCCCTTACTGTATTTCATGACAGTTGCTCTTAGATATGTACGAAGCACACAGATGTTTGAAATGTCCTTCAATGTCAAGCCCAAGAAATTAACACCTAACTCTAAATCAGATAAGCTAGTAAAGAAATTTTTACTTATAGCAAGGGCTAGAGTTACAACCAACCCTTCCCAATGTGCCATAGTCAAGAGTGTAAATGAATATAGTTGTAGGGCTTCTGGGAAAGTACTGTTGGCAGGAAAAGTAGTTTTTTCAAGGTTACAAGGACTATAATGTTTCTATGATATTATTTACAAAAGCTGATTTGCAATTTTGCCATTTCGAAAATACCGAGTATGAAATTTTAATTATTCACTTCAAAGTTAATACTAAGTTAAATTAAAGTTGATATTAAGTTAAAAATGTGCCTAAGTTTATGTAACACTCTGCCCTAACTTTAATTTAATATGGTGGAGCTTGTTTTTAGGACAAAATATAAGTGGGATATGTAGATAATGAGCCAAATATTCAAGTAGCTACGCTTTTTATTACTGTACACACTATTAGAAGCTACACTGAAAACTGGAAGATACTATGCCAACTCCAGGGTACTAACTGTATCTGTGATTCAATTGCTAAATCCACCCAAGGCTAACAGTTAAAGGTTCAATGATTACGAAGTGAAAAAATAAAAAAGAATTTCAAATTAAAATGGAATAATTTTTTTAATTTCTAACAGCTCGGCATCAAATTTACCATCCCCAGTTTCTTACTCCAAAACCTCACTTATCCACAAATATCCATTGGCAATCTCACATGTTTAGAGCATAACTGAGAATCAGTGAGTTAAGCCACAAAATACAAGCCACAAAGATCCCCACTGTGCTTTGGAAGAAAGCCTCTTGCGCCACTGACTTCAAAGATTATTGGATTTTATACTTAACCTAAAAATATGACGGATGTAGTGACCTATTTTCTACATCCAAAGAATACTAGAAGCCAAAAGTAAGTGAGGTTAGGGCTTGCTGGGAGAGCAGAGGGAAATAATGGCTACGATAATAGAGAAAATAGAAAATCTACTAAAGCTGGCGAATAAAAAGCACACTATTCTGGGGAGATAGCAGTAAGAACTACCACAACCCAGTTAAGTCCAGCTGACAGCACAGTATTATAGACGTGACGAATGGATGGCCGCTCAGATGTCTCCCTCACTCAGAAAAGTTCATATTTTGTTTGGTTAGTCCACTTAACAAGTCATGAAAGTGCTGTCATTTTTGAAAGGTATCCATTTAAAAGGCTTCAAACACTATCTGTGTGTAGTGGGTATGTGGGCAAGTGTGGGTCGATGGGGAGCTCGATCTACCTATCTATCTACCTATCTATTGAGAGGGATGCTTGCATTCTTAGAAATTCAAACTGATTTTTCCTGAATTCAATTTTTAATTAGTTACATGCTTCTTATATGTAGCAGAGTTTGTAATACAGAAGTAATAATAAAAAGAAATCAAAACTTGTTTATAGTTGATAAAGTCCTCCATACTATGTAGGCTTTTTTCATATGTTATTTTTAATTCTCAAAAGAGCAGAGAAAGGTAGGTCTTCACTATCTCTGTTTTCTCCATGAAAATGTGGGGTCGGGAAAAGTAAAGAAATTGGCCAAAGTGTAGAATTCTAGGACAGGAGTCAGACAGAAACATGGACTGATTTATTCTAAAATTCATGTTCTTATCACAATACTAATCTCTGTCCTGGAAGCACTCAGTAGGTGGTTTATTAACTTGAACCATGAAATAGTGGGGTGTGATCTAAGAGAATGCCATTTTCATAGGTCAAAAGCAGTCATTTCATATCAGCAAGTTTGTAAGGCTATAGCTAATAGTGTACATTTCAAAGCATATGGACCTTTTTGTGACCTGTTATCTTCTCTATA
Source organism: Mustela putorius furo (assembly GCF_011764305.1). Taxonomy (NCBI): domain Eukaryota; kingdom Metazoa; phylum Chordata; class Mammalia; order Carnivora; family Mustelidae; genus Mustela; species Mustela putorius. Next base: position 1,197,786 of record NW_025422151.1, on the reverse strand, counting down.
TCCTATCTCACTTAGGCCAATTATAAAATTAGATTAGATTGTAAACATAAAGTAACTGGATTGTGAGGACCCGGGAATGAAATATATGGTTGATTTTCTAATGGAAACCGTGGTGATTTAAAAAAAAAAAAAAGAGTTGATATTTGAAAGGTCATATATTAGGACATTCAATTACCACAAATTCAGCATGAAGCATTGATTCATTCATTCATTCATTTGTTTATTAAGATTTTATTTGTCAGAGAGAGAGAGCGCACAAGCAGGCACAGCAGCAGGCAGAGGCAGAGAGAGAAGCAGGTTCCCTGCTGAGCAGACAGCTCGATGTGGGACTTGATCCCAGGACCCTAGGATCATGACCTGAGCAGAAGGCAGTGGCTTAACCAGCTGAGCCACCCAGGTGTCCCTGAAGCATTTATTTTTAACTTACACTAATATTTGGGTAGTATTTTATTCTTACTATCCAGAAGAGGGCTGGTTATTGGCTTAGGATCCCCCAGGAAATTTGAACCAAAGCTGAACTGGAAATTGTCAGGTTTTCCTCCCAGTCATGGGTTCCATTTCGTTTGTTTATTTGTTTAGGGAGGGCACAGAGTAGTTATAAATAGTTTGCAGAGCCAATGAAAGAAATTGTTAAGTTTGCTCATGTCTCTGATAAGACAAAATATTTTGGCTTATTCTGTAGCCACTGAGACACTGATTATAAAGGGAAAAAAAAATCAAATGGCATTATGATTTTACTGCAGATAAATTTCTTTTCCACTTTGGCATATGTTTTTTGATTAAAGAAGATCAAGACTTATAATAATTGATCATCTTTCTAATAATTGATCAACTAACCTGTATCCAACCTATCACACAACTTAGCCCAAGAGAGAAGAGTTGGTAAGATTTCACTATACCAAATGCTCGTACTATTTGCTCACTATGAAATGAGTTTGTTTTGTGCTGCACTGCATAGTATTCAGAAGATTAAAGAAGTACATTTTGAAATCACATAAAGCAGTCTGTAATCAAGCATGTTAGTATAATGGCAGTCTAATTCTTACCATGTTCTATTAGCATGTGTCCCTACTGCTAATGTTCTCTTTCCAACAAATCTCACAGAACTAAACCAAATAGGTTTAATTTTTCTGTTTGCTTGTTTTCAGCTTTGTTCAATTACATCCTTCGCTCATATTCCTTAAGATGTAAGTATATTCAAACATTCCTGTTAAATATGGGCAGAGAAATCCTAAGCATAGTAATAGAACAAAATAGTAATACAGAAAGCAGAAGCATGAAACGATAGGACGTATGTGTGTGTGCGTGCATGTGTGTGTGTGTGTGTGTGTGTGTGTGTGCGTGTACTGATCGCTTTTAAGAATAGATAAGCTTAAGAAATATTTCTGGATCGGGCCATGAACTGAATGAACATTGACCTCACGGAGCCCCAAGCAGACTCCTGCATGTTAAAGGAACAAAAGCCTTACATAGTAAATTCAATATGTACAGCTACATAATGTTTAAAAAAAAAGAGAGAGTACGAAACAGAGAGTGTAAAAGAGGTCAATCGAATTACACCAGCTGGTCCCACTCCCTACCAGGCTGCAGAGGGAAGTGAGGCACTCCACAGGATACCTGAGATTTAATCCAGGCAAAGCTTCACAGAAAAAGAAAATCCACACAGGGAATTGCGCTGAAAACAAATCTTCAGCCGGCCTAGATTATGGAGTACTAACAGAATTTAATGTTTTAATAATGTTCAATGTTTGCCCTGCAAAGAAACACTCTGACGTAAGCCAGTTCCCCTGGATTTGGATACAAGTAGCTGAATTCAGAAATACAGCCTTCAGTTTAGAGAAAAGGAAGGCCATCATACACTTTTAGTTAATGCAAAAGTAAAAGCACAGTTGCTGGTTATACCACAATGCCTTAAAATCGAAGGTTGAGCAGTGAGGGAGACGCTCCTCTCTTTCTTTGCAAACACCAGTGTTGTCATTCACAGCGGGAATGGGGTCACAGGCCGACTTTGTACGGGGTTTTGATGGGGCCCATTATGATGCCCCCACGCCGGGCGTCTTGCACACATTTCTCTTTGGCTGCCTCCTGAAGTCCCCCCTTCAAATACCAGAATTAACATGTGGAAGACTGTAACCGAAGTTCAAGGAAGAGTCACAGGAATGGTGGCCAGTGCACGTGGGAGAAGGGAACAGAGCTGCCCACTGATTTTGTTAACTGGAAAGGCAGTTCAATGAGGACACAGGACATCCTGGTCCTTTACTCTTTCTAGCGCCCACTCCCTGCTGACCTGGCCCTCTTCTCTAGCATTCTGACCCACTGTCTGGCTCTGTCCATCTGTCCCAGTTTCCTCTCCCCAGAGGGAGTAACCTCATTGCTTTTCTGCAGAGAGGCTGTACATGCATGTGCCAAGGGCATCCTGGGGAAAACTGAAATGCCAGCAACAAAGAAACAGGCCTGGAATCCTGACCTTTCAAAAGCTTTTCATGGACACTTAGGATAAAGAGAAGCCTGCTGACTTCGCTTCCCCACATACATAGACCAGAGGAACACACAAGGCTGTTCTTTTTTTGGCTTTACCCTGGGAGTTGGGTCATTCTTCTACCTAAGAGAATAGAGTTTTCACTGAAGAGCTCTACTCGATAAACCACATATAAGTGATAACATTGTAATTGCAGCTTAAGATCAGGCTTATCCAAATAAAATATGCAACTTGTCAATGAATCTACACGGGTGTAGTAAAAAGGCGGCATCAGGCTAATTAGGCTAGATTAATTAAGCTACATATGTACTATTTTTGTAATAAGCCTTGAAGTATATACCATGATGTGCATTTAAATTTACGTAGCGCCTTTTCTCTAAAAATACAGAACCCTTTAACTGGAAAGGCAAATAAAAACTTTCATGTAGCATGTTTTTTATAGTGCTGAATTAAAAAGGAAAATTAAAACATGGTATCAGCAAAGCAAGTATTATTATCCCCTGTTAAAGAGTACAAGACGATGTACAGAGAAACTACATGAAAAGCAAGCCACATAATTGGAAATGGACCGTTTCAGCTTCTGCCTTGGCACTTAGCCTCCCTGAGGTGGCATCCACTCATGCATTCTTTTTTTGTGTTTTGTTTTTAAAGATTATTTATGTACTTATTTGAGAGAGAGAGAGAGAGCACAAGCAGAGGGAGCAGCAGAGGGAGAGAGAGAAGCAGGCTCCCCATTGAGCAGGCATCCTGATGCCAGGCTGGATCCCAGGACTCAGATCATGATCTGATCCAAAGGCAGATGCTTAACGGCTGAACCACCCAAGCATCCCCACTCACCCAATCTTAAATTCAGTTCCTGGGCTATGGGTTGGACAAGACAGGTGGAAGTCCTTCTTCACCATGACTGGAGAAAGAACTCAACAAGTAAGACATATGCTTGAAGAGAGGAAGAATCCAACCTTCTTTTCAATAACACTAAACCAGCTAAACTCAGCACCAGAAAGAACTGGGAAAAGGTCAAAGTCAAGGTCAGGGCCAGAGGTTTTGAGTGTCTTCATGGGCACGCCTGGTTACACCTTCACTGAGCTCTTTTACTGCATCCCCCAGGCAAATGCAATTGATTTTGGAATTGTCAACTGCTTTGAATAATCCAACCTGGCTTCCCTCCATCGCTATGGATATTCAAGAACTGATGTAAAATGAAGAGTTTAAGGAATATTAGATCTCAAAATACCAGTGTAGCCTTCTAATCTGTCTCCGTTGTAAAAATGTATACGTCTGTAGGATAGGTTAAGAGTCCAGAATGATGAAACCAAGATTATCGAGACCTATGGGTAAACTTTAAAACATAACCTAATACCATTTAGTCTTGTGGGTTGGTAACACTTAGATCTTCTCTCTATAATGTGTCCTTGAGAGTTGCAACCAAGAGATCCCTGGCTAAGAGCTGGGTTCACTTTAATACTGAAGTTCTTCTTTCTATAATTTCATTTTTGAAACCACCTGATTAAGATTAATACTTTATTTATTTTTAAAGATTTTACTTATTTGACAGACAGAGATCACAAGTAGGCCGAGAGGCAGGCAGAGAGAGAGTGGGAAGCAGGATCCCTGCCGAGCAGAGAGCCCGATGATGATGATGCGGGACTTGATCCCAGGACTCTGAGATCAAAACCTGAGCTGAAGGCAGAAGCTTAATCCACTGAGCCACCCAGGCGCCCCAACATTAATACTTTAAACATCTGCTTTATATAGGCAGAATGAATTTATTATTATACATATTCATCACTTTGGGCTTCCTAGTGATACTGTTTAGAAAATGGAGATACAATATTTTCATCTGAAAGGTCACAATGCATACCACTGCTGGCATTTTAACTTATTTGGAAAAATGAATGTAATCATTGTATCATTACAGAGTGCCCTACACTTTTTTCTTCTCATTGTGGTACCTTTGGAGATTCGGTTAGTAAAAGTCAAGTGGTTTTCAGTTTTTTAATCATTAATCATTTAATACAAGTCACTGGAACAGCCAGAGTACACAGGACTCTCCACCTATAGCTGCTACAAAATGGTGAGAATCAGCAGCCCCCAAACCACCCCGGGTTAGTCACCGAAGAATACAGAAGGTGGAGAAGTTGCAGTTTACATAGCACATCCCAAAATAACCGAATATAAAGATATATTCTGCTCTCATCAAAGAAGAAAAGGTGTGCCTCTGTTGTCACATACCATCGACATTTTCAGTGTAAAGCTAATTAAATTATTTGGATAATAAACCCTATTTTCCATTTTATTAAAAATAATGACCAGTAGTTTCATTAGTTCCAGAGAGAGTAGCCATGCTCGACCCAGCGGCAATGACTCCTGCTCAGAAGCCCAAGGAAGAGGAATGGTTTATGAGAACAATAATCTGATTTTATTTCCCTAGGGAGCAAGGCTTTCAAGTCTCTTGCTACTTCTCACAGTACATGTGAATCTATTTGTCAAATGTTACAAAGCATTTACTTCATCTGCTCCAGTCATCAATGGCAAGATTCCAATCTGAGAGAAGAGAAAAAGAAGTTGCTTTTTCCTGACCACATAAAAATCACACTACCAGGGGCGCCTGGGTGGCTCAGTGGGTTAAGCCTCTGCCTTCGGCTCAGGTCATGATCTCAGGGTTCTGGGATCAAGCCCCGCATCGGGCTCTCTGCTCAGCAGGGAGTCGGCTTCCTCCTCTCTCTCTACCTGCCTCTCTACCTACTTGTGATTTCTCTCTGTCAAATAAATAAATAAATAAGCTTAAAAAAAAAATCACACTACCAGTATTGCTGTTTAAATAAAACACACAGGAAAAACAAAAGGACTATACAAACGTGATCAAATTTACCATGAGCCATACTGTGTGTGTCTCTTTATGGATGCCTCTGAGGTCCACAGTCGGGCAAAAATCATCATCTCCTAAACCCTCTACGAAGAACACAAATAAATTCAAAGAGATTGTTGATTCCTAGGGTTCTGACTGCCAGAGGCTGAATGTGACAAAAGCTGTAATGAATTACTTAGCATGGTAGATGAGGAAATAAGAATTATTTACTCATGAGCAAAGAGGAGAACACAAGCTCCTGAAAGCAAAAGCCATTTCTGACATACATGGACTCACAGGAAGACAAGTGTCAATGTCAGCTTATTAACCAACCACGGCCAAGTCTTCCTGGGGATAACTTGTCATTGGCAGAAAACTTAGAGATACACTTACCCTTCCCAACTTCAGAGGACTGTTTCAAAAATGACTATGATTCAGAGGTTTGATTGTACTCCCAAATCTGTAAAAAGATGATCCTAGATAACAAAAATACAAATTTCTACTTCTGACAAATTGGGAAAATCAAGAGAGCATTGTATTTATGTCCTTACATGACACTTTTGACCGAAAATTCTAGAACAAGCCCAAAGACATAAAGGGTTGAGGGAGGTATGTGGATATCTACACTCAGTATATCATTCTCTTTGGGTTTATCTTTACATTTCTGAAAACAAAGAAATAGTATCAATCCTTCAGAAATAGAGGAAGATGGAACGTGTCCCAACTCATTTTATGAGACTTGTAATACCCTGACGCTTGATAAACCAAAGACATTACAAGAGAATTAAAGGCCAATAGCGTCAAAGACCAATAAAAAAAATCCTTAACAAAATATTTAAAATTGAATAAAAAATACATAATTAGTACAATATATCATGACCAAGGGCACAACATGACCAAGAAATGTAAGGAAATTAATGTAACTCACCAAGGCAATCCAATGAGAGAAAAAAGACTTTTCAACAAACGATGCTAAATCCACCAGATATCTGTACAGACAAAACAAAAACAAAAACAAACCAACACACACACACAAAAGAGCCTTGACTCTGAACCTCATATAACATTCAAAAATTAAGTTTAGCGGTGCCTGGGTGGCTCAGTGGGTTAAGGCTCTGCCTTCGGCTCAGGTCATGATCTCAGGGTCCTGGGATCAAGCCCCGCATTGGGCTCTCTGCTTGGCAGGGAGCCTGCTTCCCTTCCTCTCTCTCTCTCTCTGCCTGCCTCTCTGCCTACTTGTGATCTCTGTCTGTCAAATAAATAAATAAAATCTTTAAAAAAAATCAAGCTTAAATGGTTCATGGACCTAAATGTAACAGCTACACAGCATAGAAAAAAAATCATAAGAAAAAAATTGTAACATTGGGTTAAACAAAGATTTCTTCTTATACAATGATTTCTTAAGCACAAATTATAAAAGAAAGAACGGCTAAGATGCACTTCGTCAAGGCTAAAAACTTTATTTGAAAGATATTATTAAAAAAATAACCAGCAACAGACAGAGAAAATATTTGCAGAACAAAGTTCTCTCACAACTCAAGGAGGCAATCCAATTAAAAATAAGAAAATATCTGAACAAGCAGTTCACAAAAGAAGGTATACAAATGGGCAATAAATACATTAAAATACATTCAATTATCACTAGGCATTAGGGAAATATAAATTAAAACCATGATGAGCTTTGAGGCTACTGCCTCCTTTGATGGGCTGTGGTTAAAAAGACTTCAAGTGCTGGAAAGGGTACAGAGTAAGTGGAACGCTCATTTACTGCTGTTGAGAATGAAAAATGGTCCAGATACTTTGGAAAACAGTACATACCTTACAAAATTAAAGTTATACTTTATCTTACAAAATTAAAGTTATACTTATCATTTGACTCAGCAAATCCACTCCTAGAAATTTATCCACCAGCAATGAAAGGTTCCATCTGCACAAATGCAACCCATAGTGACAAAAAGCAGACCTGGGGTAGAGGGCGAAGATCAGCTCTGAAGGGGGCACGAGGGAACTTCCTAGGGTGAGGAAATCCTTCTGCTTCCTGAGAGTGGCAGTGGGGAAGTAAAGAGAAATGCCACCTACTTTCATCAGTTCATCCCTACAAGATGGGTGAATTTTATTGAATGAAATGCCTCAATAAGGAAAATTAAAAGTATGTAAGTATTTCTCTTTATCTGCTGTCTTTTAGTAAAGAAAATGGCACAGTCCCAAGGAAAACTACCCCAGAATAACATAACGAGGCTGAGATTTTTCAGAAGAAAGCGATCAGAAATGCAGACCCTAAAATGTCAATTCCAGCCCTAGCAAACTATGTTCCAACACCAGGAACATTAACCAGTAGCATTGTTTGTGTGTGTGTGGAAAAATGTTCATCCGGGGGAAAAAGGCAGCAGTAACAGCTGTTTCTGGGTATGTTAAATTACATAATGGAGAAAGAGCCCTGTCCGAGCTCCGAGCTCCGGTGACAGTCTGCCCTTCGTCAACCTCGGAGGCTAAAGAGTAAAAAGCTAGAGGTGGAGAGATCAATGCCAACCAGCCAGGAAGAAGCTAATGAATAAACCAGGAGAAAAGGACCAAGTGGAAGGAGGTTAGGGAGAAGCAGAGGAAGAGCTGCAAGACAGCAAAGGAAAAAGCACAGAGGACAATAAGGGATGTGAGAACGAGCATCAGGGCACGTCAAAGCAAGCAGGGTGGGAAACCAAGCAGAACGTGGACAGACAGAAAAGAAAAACAGGGAAACTGCAAAGGAGAGGAGACAAAAAAATGAAGCGAAGGAGGGATGCGGAGTCCAAATTTGGATGGGAATGTGAAATCGGAGCCTGCCAGTGTATTATTTTGTTGTAAAATTAAAACATTTTAAGGAAATACCAGTGAAATAACTTAAATTTCTTTCCAGATGTTCTCAACATATTTTTTTCCCTTCTATGAAAGAGAACCTTTCTGGGGCCTTTTGAAATCTTATTTGGCTCCCTTAAACTTAAATAACTCAATCTAAGGCATGCTTTCTCTTCCAAGAGCATTTTAATTTATGCATTTTTTTTTATTAGTCTCCTCAAAGAATTCAAAATGCTTATGGAATAATTTCCTTCTGTCATGCAGAGAGATGGGAAGGAGAAAAAGACATACCTGTATCCTGGTTCCAGGTCTGTGAGCAACCAAGTGAGTTAAACAAGTCCCTTAAGGGGCACCTGGGTGGCTCAGTGGGTTAAAGCCTCTGCCTTCGGCTCAGGTCATGATCTCAGGGTCCTGGGATCAAGCACCGCATCGGGTTTCTGCTCAGTGGGGAGCCTGCTTCCTCCAATCTCTCTCTGTCTGCCTCTCTGCCTACTTGTGATCTCTGTCTGTCAGATAAATAAATAAAATCTTTAAAAAACAAACAAACAAAAACAAGTCCCTTAATTTCTCTGTGTGTGTGTGTTTACGTGTGTGCACGCTCATGTAGGCTCATGTGTTTAAACAAAACAAACTCTCTTCCTGTCCTTTTATTTTACTCGTCTTTCCCCCTTACCCTCTTTCTTTGTTCCTTCCTTCCCCCAGTCCTATTTCTCATCCATTTTCTCTTCTCCCTCTCTCCGTCCTTTCTTTTGTTATCTTCCATCAAACACCGAGCATACACTCTGCTGAGCACTGTGCCAGCTGCTGGGGACACAAAACCATGATGAGTTGAGCTCTACTCAGGACTTGGACTGGCCTGAAGAGAGCTAATTTATCAGTCACTTTCAGTGTTTTAATATTAAGGAGAAGTAACCACTGGCTCTTCTACCCTCCAGCATAAATCCTTTTAAGTATAAAAGCAAGGATGTTATTTAGCTATGGGAATTTAAGCCTTTTGGGATACAGCAATTTTCTAGTTATACACTATTATTTATCTGCCCATTTCCTTTATGTCATGTCTTCATAATTCAGCTTGGGATTTTAAAGCTCTGCCTGACAAGACAGCCTGAGGGTCCTGCAGAGTTGAGGTTGCGAACACAATTGTGTGAACCCAAAGATAATCATTTGCGGCAACAACAAATGCTCCGACAACTGAAAACATAAATATTTTCAGGAAAAAATGTGTCTCCTTACAGCCAAGACTTTGATATGCAAGAAATCACTTAAAGTAGGTTTGAAAATATGTTAGTATATCAACATACCTTTCAATTCTTTAAGAGTCCCACAATTATTGGAAAGAATGTGCTATAAGGATCTTTTTTAAAAAGATATTATATCTTTATATATCTCAATCCTTTCTCTTTTTAACTTACTTTGTGCCATTCAATAAATCCCTTGAGCACCCACTGACATTTTGCTTCCCACGCTATGACTAATTGATCTCCATAAATTGGCAGGTGTTTCAACCACACCTTCACACAGGAGGCTTGGCAGTCTAGCTGATACAACTCTGGAAGCCATGGGGGCTCCAGAAAGAGTAAAGCTTGTGTCTATCTTTATATAAGTCAAGGCTTAAGAATCCCAGGGTTGGTTATCTAAAATAAGATCACAAAGAACCTTCTGATGAAATCGATAAGAAAATCCAATCCCTTTCTTTAGGTCAAAGATGACATTCCTGTTTATCTCAAAGCTTCTCCCTTTCCAGCTTTTCCTAGTGTTTTCCAATGACTGCTCTAAAGGAGACAATTCAACACAAGAACCACGGTGCAAACACTAAAGGTGCAGGCTTGCAAGATAACATGCATACTGGTATAAAAACAGGAGAAGAGAAAATCACACAACAGACAAGCAGCTAGCTCAAGAGTCATAGCATCTTTCAACAATTCTAAATTATGATTTCTCAGAGAGCAAGAGCTAGTTCTTTTCAGTTACTTGGTACAGAACCCAGGACAACATTTGTGGGTACTTAATACGCTGCATGTGATGGCAAAACAAATACAAACAGTGTTGGTTATATTAAGAGTTGTGCTCCTAAGTGATTTAAACTCTTAACAGATGCTCTACGTAGGAGCTGGCACCTTTGGAGTAGACATTTAGTTTGCTCTTTGGAAATATTAATGGGGAGAAAAGACTCTCTGGGGTCCTGCCAATGCTTTAAAACCTCAATGCCCTCATCTGTATGTGTTTACAGCTACATGGGCAAGGAGGGGGGAGCACGACTCCACAGTCAAAAGCCCATCTGGGGAACCTGAACATCCACAAGTCACTGTCCCCTGGGCAAGTTTCCCTTACAGCTGAGGTTTGTGTTCAGAGAGGTTTAGGCTCATCTGTGCCCAGAAAGACAAAAAAAAAAAAAAAAAGACCCTAGTGAATTACACCAGGGGAAGGGACTGAGGAGGCAGAAGTGGAGGGACAGTAGCAAAATCCAACATAAAAATCGAACTGGAAACTTGCTGCTGAAGGATATGTATTTAAAAAGTCTCAAACCAGGTGCCTGGGTGGCTCAGTTGGTTTAGGGTTTGCCTTCGGCTCAGGTCATGATTCCAGGGCCCTGGGGTCGAGCCCCACTTCAGGCTCTCTGCTCAGCGGGGAGGGGAGCCTCCCCGACACTACCCCCCCCCCCCCCCCCCCCACCTGTCTCTCTGCCTACCTGTGATCTCTCTCTGTCAAATAAATAAATTAAAAAATCTCTTAAAAAGAAAAGAAAACACTCTTCCAAGGATTTATTTATCAAAATGTCATTACAAAACACTGCTCCCTGGATAGAGCTTCTTTTGGACTGCAGCTAAAATTCCTTTGCTTCGACTGCCTTTTCTTTTTCTCCCCTGACATGTGTCCTACATGTGTCCATGCACCAGGTCTTTGGGAAAGTTTAGTGAAGAGAAAATATCTGGCCTTTGTTTTGCACTCACGTAATTGTCAGAATGTTTAAAATGATTTTTCTCTAAAATAGTACCATATGCTGCCATATGGTCCCAAAATGTTGTCTGTCATTCAAGGACTTTTAGGAAAAGGGAGCAAGCCTGGGTATGAAGCAAGAAGTAAATGCCACATATTAGTCGATGCATTTTCCAGCACTGTCGCTCTGGGAAGTAGGTAGTAGATGTATCAGTGTCACTCTTTCATAGATCAAGAAACAAATTCAGGTAAGTTTTACAAGTGGCTCCTGGTGAAAGCCAGAATCAAACCCAAGTCTGTGTGATTCCAAGTTCCAACGGTGTCTATTCCTCTTCTTATTCTGACCCTCAAAAAGCCTCGAGAATTAGAGTTTTGTGAGGTCAAGGTGAGCACTACTGACAGGCGTTCGGTTATTCTTCAGGTTAGAGCTGGTGGTGTTATCATGGTTATCTTCAAGGAAAAGATAAGCCCAACCAAGCTACAATAATATAAGTCCTTACTGGTTAATGCCCTCTGGTTCTGCATGAAGGGTCTCATGAAGCTGTTCCGAAAGGGAACTTTCATCCTACACAAGTGCCCTCTACCTCCCCCATAAAGCCATCTAAGGCTGCGACAGGAAATGGGTTTCCATCACAACTGTCAAAGGAGATTAAGAGATGCTATCAAGAGTGATGGGTTGACAAGATTCTGGGTCATGACAAGAGTACAGAATTGATTATGAAAGGCTAGCTGCCCTCCCTTCTTTTTTTGCTGCTGTTCTGAGTCTGACCGAATGATTTCAACCTCATAAGACTGCAGTCTCTCCTACTAGTATCCCTACAGCTTCTCCCCAGCCATAAAGCAATTTTGTTCATTGGTAATTTGTACATTTTCAAAACTTGGGGCAGTAGATCTAAGATCTGCTATGGATACAACTACGTTTACTCCACCGATATTGACGTAATTGATGGAAACTGATCAGAGGCCACCTCGGTGTTTATACTAATTATAAAACTATTCAACATAACATAAGAGTATCCAATGTAAAATTATCTAATCTCTCCAAAACTTCCTATTAACACAAACCTTGCATACAAATATTAATTTGGGTAGAGCTCAAGGTCATAGTACCTTAATCTCTAGGTAGGTGCGTGGGACAGTCCATGAGTCACCACGAGGTATGAAGACTCTACAGTGGAATGAAAAAGGTCTTAAGATTTCAGACAGAGACTTTCCATCAGACAAGTCAGGAGACGAGGGCAGGAGGGTATGGAATCTCATAGTTCTTATTCTTAGTAGTAAGGAATTCCCTGAAGTCATGGGTTTCCTGAGGGACTCTGTCATACCATACCCATGCTATGATTGGCATGCACAAGTGAACAAACCCTGACTCATGGATCCCAGATACAGGCGCACCCTGCAGGCCCCATCTGCTACTCCCACCCATCTGGCTCTAAACTTTCTAGATACACAAATTGAGCAACCCTAATACATTGAAGCTGACTGAACATGGAGGCCTTCACTGTGATGAGGCAGCCCTCATCTGTTCCTCTGCAAGGCTTTGGTAAGAATTAGGATTTGGAGTCATATATGTTCACAAAGGGAATTATGAACTAAGGAGATGTTCAGAAAAGGTGAGTTTTCAAGTAGGTTAATGATTTACATTTCTTTCTTACACGCTCAGTGATGAAATAAAGTAGTTCATAAATTAAAACTCAAAGGAGTGATGCATAAAAAAAAAAAAAATCTCCATTCCAGCATAGAGACATCAGTGAGAATAGGTAGGGTATTTTGAACTAAAAGTTTATCTGGGGGCCAATTAAATCTTTCCAGTGGCAATTTTTATGCAAATCGGTGAAATGAGGGACTGATGTTAGCAAACACACTCTGTATAAAAGAGCAAAAGATAGTCATGATTTCACCCACACTAACAAAGTGAAAGTAACTAACAAAGATGTAAGTCAAATGAAACCAAAGACAAACATAACCCCAATAGCTGCTAAACACCATTAATATCTGGACTTTCAGGGAGGAAGTTGGCGTCTAAGCTCACCTCATCCCATGGATACAGCTAGGTAACACCCACATCAGTGTAAATAACCCAGAAAGAACTCTCCCTAGCTAAAGGTAGAGAAGAGCCACATCAAAGAGGGTAGGAAGGGCGGAGACACAGTGGGAAGCTAAAGAAGCCCTTGCGGGAGGAAGGGACTCTATAGGTACAGACGGGGGGGGGGGGGGGGGGGGGCAGACCTCACACATCAGAGAGCCCACGTAGGGAAGATGAATCCTCATAACATCTGGCTTTGAAAATCAGAGGGGCTGAAACTTGCAAATTCTTAACAATCAGTGGGGCTTAAAATCTAGAACTTTAAAAATCAGCAGGCTCATCGGAGAGTAAGAAGAACAAGAGGGGACTGAGTCCCCACTCTTAACAAGACAACACAACATACAGCCCCAGAGAGATAGAGCACAGAAGCAGCAGTCCGAAAAATCTCTGGGGTATAAAAAAGGAAGATTTGCTTACTTATTTCGGAGTGTGTGCTAAAGAGGCAGTGATCACTAGAAGACTTCTCCAGGAACAAAGGAGCTCACTATTTCCCTCCCTGTCCCTCAGCCTGGACATGCAGACAGCTGTCGGAACCAGAACAGTGCCAACACTCGCTACCTAACTTGCTAACAGTGCTCTGCACCCTGGGTTCTCCTGTAGACATGCCCCCCAGCCAGCCTCCACTCCAAGTCCTCCCCGACAGTGGACCTGCAGACACTGCGAACCCCATGTGTCCTGCCCCTACATTCTCCTACAATTTGGTGAGGCTGGTCTGCCTCAACTCAAGTCCAGTGTGGCCCCAAACTGGCCCAGTAACAACACAGGGACCAAACCTTGCCCCCAACAGGCAAAGACAGGCATTAGAGATGACTAGACTGAAGGCTAACATGGCTCAGCCATAACAGCAGGGCACATGCAACACACAGAGGGGACAGCCCTGAAGCACCAGGTTCTGGGGAAGAGAGGACATTGCACCACAGGGCACCACAGGATCTCTTCTGCATAAGTGGGAGTTGTAGCTGACTTTACTAACACTCAGAAACAGACACAGGGAGTTAGACAAAATAAGAAGACAGAAGGTTATCCCCCAAATGAAAGAATAGGACAAAAACAAAGCAAGAGACCAAAGCAAAGCAGATATAAGTAATATATGCTTGTTAGATAATTTAAAGGAATGGCCACAAAGACACTCACTGAACATGGAAAAAGAGTGGAGGACCTCAGGGAGACCCTTAACAAAGAGAAAACATAAAAAAGAACTAATCAGAGATGAAATCAATAAATGAAATTAAAAATACACTAGGTGGAGTTAAGTAGTAGACTAGGGAAAGTGAAGAACAGATCAGTGACCCGGAGGACAGGGTAATGGAAGGGAATCAAGCTGAACAGGAAAGAGAAAATAATAATGATAATAAATGAATATAGACTTAGGGAACTCAGCAATACCAACAAGTGTGGACGAGCATGCAGAGAGAAAGGAATTCTCTTGCACTGCTGGTGGGAATAAAAATTGGTGCAGTCACTGTGGAAAACTGTATGGAAGTTCCTCAAAAACTTTAAAATAAAACTACCATATAATCCAGTAATTCCACTACTGAATATTTACCCAAAGAGTATGAAAACATAAATTCGGAAAGATACAGCACCCCTGTGTTTACTGCAACATTACTTATAATAGCCAAATTACGGAAGCAACTGGCCATTACATCCATGAATGGATAAAGAAGATGTGGTTTATACATCACATCATACACACACATACATATATATATATATATATATATAATGGAATATAGTATATATGGAATGGAATATAATATATATAATGGAATAAATATATTTCTCATGTGTGTGTATGTGTGTCTGTGTGATGGAATATTACTCAGCCACATAAAAGAATGAAATCTTGCCATTTGCAACAACATGGATGGATCCAGAGAGTACAGTGCCAAGTGAAATAAGTCAGTCAGAGAAAGACAAATACCATGTGATTTCACTTATATGTGGAATTTAAGAGACAAAACAAATGAACAAATTAAATAATTAGGCAAACAAAAAATAGACTTTTAACTCCAGAGAACAAACTGAGGGTTACCAGAGGGGAGGTGGGTAGGGGGGATAGGTGAAATTGGTGAAAGGGATTAAGAGCATACTTATCAAGATGAGCACTGAGTAATGTACAGTATTGCTGAATCACTATATTGTACACATAAAACTAATATGACACAGTATGTTAACTACATTGGAATTAAAAAATTTTAAAAGGCAGATGGAAATGTTTTACACTCTTTTAGGGGGGAGGGGGTTTGGGAGAAGGGGGTGGGATTATGGACACTGGGGAGGGTATGTGCTTTGGTGAGTGCTGTGAAGTGTGTAAACCTGGTGATTCACAGACCTGTACCCCTGGGGATAAAAATATGTTTATAAAAAATAAAAAATTTTAAAAAAAGGCCATTAATACTAAATTCTGGAAGAACTGTAGTACTTGATTCCATATGAAAGAATGGATGTAAAAAGTTTTAAAACAAAGTGCTACAAAAAACATAAAGAAGACAGTTCTTTTATTCTGTTCAACAGTCTATTAATTAAAGGTGGAAATAAGCATGATTTTATTTCTGTAACATTTGAAGGCCTCAATGTAAATAAATTCAAATATTAGGGAAAAAAGTCTTTTTTTTTTTAAACCAAATTTCTTGATTTGAGTTTTGAATGTTTGGTCACTGCAGAAATAAAACATATGACCTGTTTCCAGAGAACTGGAAATATTGAATTTGTTTCTCTCCTTAATTAGTAACATACAGTGGGGAAAAACATGACCTTAATTGTTATTCAAGCTAATTATACCAGAATGAGACCTCTGATTCACATATTGAAGGACTCCTTCAGATAATTCACTATTGTATCTGGGAATACTGTCTTCTAAAAGGAGGAACTTATTAGCTAAAGAAGAACAAAAAGGCAATAATCTTCAGGGATGGATACTGTCAAACAACATAAATCAGGGACCGTCATTGATTAACTAATTTGAGTAGTGAAGACAGATGTGGTTGCTATGGCAATAAAGGAAGGGTTGAGGATTTGATCGACTAAAGGATTCTTTATTCTCATGGGATTTCGAGAAATCAGAAACTACAAAAAGAAAACGCCCACCAGGTTACTGACTATCACGATAAAATAATAATACTTTCCAACCGCTTTTATTCTGAAAAGTTTAAAAGGCTTTACCAATACTAATTTTTAGAGTGACCTGTGACAGCAATGGGCATCCCAATCTATCATTAAGAGGACATTTGGGGAGGCGATAGCACCATGAGTGAAATCTCACTCTGGATAGCGCCATGAGTGAAATCTCATAAATTCTATGGTCTTCCTACCTCTGAGGCTGCTAAAGAACTCACTTCCTTAACTTAGAAACTACTCATCATATTCAGTGGTTTCCAATGGCTCTCACCCAATGAATGCAATTTTACATTAAAGAAAATGAGAGTCCCACCGTCCCTGATCATACCTCCCATATTGTTGCCCTATGTCCTGGCATCAAATTCAAACCAGAAAGAATGTTTAGGAGCTGAGCACACCACGGTACTAGGGATGATCCTCCAGAAAAGACAAACTGAAAAATCACTTCATAATCCTTGTTTGAAGATATTTGAAATATTTATCTGTAGAAAAAAAAGATCAAAGTTATTCTACATGGTTTCCAGGGGTAGAAATTCAGGGTGGCCTGTGTGAGAAGAGACATTGCATTATAAGATGCTCGTTTGAATCAGCATGAAGAAGGGAGGAGTCACCTGCATGGAGAGAGGGTTCCTTTCACTGAATATTGGTTTAGCAGAGGCCAATAATGACACACTAAGATGTCTGTTTGGAAGACTGCTTCCCAACACTCAGAAGACTGGGCTGACGGTCACCAAACTGTGGAAAGAACCAAGATGCCCTTCAACGGATGAATGGGTAAGGAAGATGTGGTCCATATACACTATGGAGTATTATGCCTCCATCAGAAAGGATGAATACCCAACTTTTGTAGCAACATGGACGGGACTGGAAGAGATTATGCTGAGTGAAATAAGTCAAGCAGAGAGAGTCAATTATCATATGGTTTCACTTACTTGTGGAGCATAAAGAATAACATGGAGGACATGGGGAGATAGAGAGGAGAAGGGAGTTGAGGGAAATTGGAAGGAGAGGTGAGCCATGAGAGACTATGGACTCTGAAAAACAACCTGAGGGTCTTGAAGGGGCGGGGGGTGGGAGGTTGGGGGAACAAGGTGGTGGGTATTATAGAGGGCACGGATTGCATAGAGCACTGGGTGTGGTGCAAAAACAACGAATACTGTTACGCTGAAAAGAAATTTTAAAAAAATGAATAAAATCTTAAAAAGAAAAAAAGAAGACTGGGCTGGAGAAGCTCAACAGAGGCTTCCTCTAACATCTGTGGCCCTAAGTGTGGTGCTGCTGGGTAGAACATTCAAGCCCCTCCCTGGAACGCCACCTTTATGCAGAAAGGCCACGTCCCTCCATTCTTCAGCTCTATTCCCTTCACTAGAATGAGAGATTTGGAAACCTTTTTAGAAAGTCTTAAGATGCTCAGCCAAAATATTTGTATTGAATTTCATTGATGATTAATTGATTTTCCTAGGGCTCCCTCAATATTGCCATATAAGTCTAGACAGTCCCAGATGGAGAAAAATGGAACACTCAGTTACAAAGACTGAGGAAAAGGGGAGAAGATGACGATATCCCAATTCAGAGTCACCTCTACTTGGGTATCAGCATAAATGCAAGTCAGCAAATATTAGTTAAACACTGGGCATGTGAGAAAAGCAGGGATGAACACTTCTTTGTATTTATACTTTACCACGTTGCACAGAAGATGCAAAGCACCTATGAGTCTGATTCACACAGACTGCTTCACACAGTTCATGAAGGAATCCGAGAAATAAGAAAACACTTAGAGTGGCCGGTTCTGTGTGATGCTTTTTTTTTTTTTTAAGGTTTTTTTTTTTTTCTTAAAGATTTTATTTATTTATTTGACAGAGCGATATCACAGTAGGCAGAGAGGCAGGCAGAGAGAGAGAGAGGGAAGCAGGCTCCCTGCTGAGCAGAGAGCCCGATGCTGGACTCGATCCCCGGATCTTGAGACCATGACCTGAGCCGAAGGCAGCGGCTTAACCCACTGAGCCACCCAGGCGCCCTGTGTGGTGCTTTTTTAGGGAAGTATTCAATTAGCAGTTTGGAGCTCAGTCTTCAGAATCAGTTGGTATAGGCTGAAATAAGGATCTGTGGCAAATAACGTGACCCTAGATGATTCAGAATATATTATATATATAATATATATATTAAATATACTTAAATATAAATATTTAATAAAATTTAATATATAATATATATAATACATTACATATTTTATTTATATATATATATATATTCTGAATATAGTATTCCTTATTTCAGAGCATCTTTTATCAGTAACTAAAGCCTTTGCTCTTCATTCACTAAACTGTAAAAATAAATAAGGTTACAGAAAACTTCCACATACGCCTGAATCTTCACAGTTATGTCCCGCACTGCAAACTTCTTGATTAGTATTAGCAGATCGGTGCAAGTATCTGTTTCTGATACACCCTTGTCGCCTTTATCCTACTGCCTCTTTGAAAGTTCTTTACCCTTAATTCATCAGCGAACACTTTTTCTGACCAAATCTCTCAACCATTTATCACATGATGACGCTACAGAATCAATTACCTTTGTTGTTCTTATGCCGGTTTTTATATTTCTTATAAACTGGCCTCATTACTTAATGACAAAATGATGAAGACAATTGAGAGGTCTAAGATGCTAAAAGAACAAAAGGCAAGTTCTGATAAAATCAGACAAAAGGGCTTGAGCCGTTACCATTCTTATTTAGAGAGAGAGTCTGGGTTTAACCCTCACCATCTCCTTGTGTCCCCACTGTTTAGTACCTGTTCCCCTTCACTGCCTCTATTCACTTAGGATTCCTATCATGCTTCTAGATTCCAAGTTTCCTGAGTTTGGGTATCACGTCTTATTTGTGTTTTCATCCCTAATGTTTAGTACAAGGCTTGCCAGGTGGAAAGCGTTCCATACATGTGTTGAATGGGTGAGTTAACAAACCTTCTCCCAACTATTTTCAACATTCATCTCTCAAATTTTTGAAGGGTGTCTCCATGTCCGCAGGGTTAAGAACTCTTCTTGCCTGTCATATTAATGCAGCACTCATTCCTCTTAGTTCCATATTCCTTACACTGCATGCCATTGAAGGCTTCCCCAAGCACTGCCATCCTTGAAATTCTTGAAATGGCACCTCACTCCTGTCTCTTCCACATACGCCTGAATCTTCACAGTTATGTCCCGCACTGCAAACTTCTTGATTAGTATTAGCAGATCGGTGCAAGTATCTGTTTCTGATACACCCTTGTCGCCTTTATCCTACTGCCTCTTTGAAAGTTCTTTACCCTTAATTCATTCTTCTTACTTAAACTTTCGCTTTCCCATAATAGACAATGAACATTTAAAGAGATCCCTTTATAGCTCTTGTAAAGTAATCACGCATTTCTGTCTGCCCTTTATAATTTAATTCCAAACAGTGAGCTGGTGAGGGCTGCAGGGACTTATGCTTGGTTCATGCTCTAATCACCTAGCATATCATCCAGTATTGAGTGATTCTTGGAAAAAAAAACAAAAAAAAGCTGGCTGATTTCTTGAACTGGGCCAACACTGGTAGAATAGCTTGACATTTCTGCTACCAGTGTAATGTCTCCATGATGTATCTCTTCATTCTTGGCCATGTCTTAAATATAATGTCACGATTTGTATTCTGAAGTTATCAGGATTATTCATAGTCCCCAGGAAATAATACAGCTTCTATATCAAAAATATCCAAAATTATCTTTTTATAATTTCAGTACTAACTACTTAGGACTTCCTTACACATGATGAAAATTCTTGGAGAGAGTCCTGCTTTAAATTTTCTTTTCCTCTCATCAAAAACTCAATCTTTCTTTTTTAAAAAGACTTTATTTATTTATTTAGAGAGCATGAGCAGAGGGAGGGACGGAAGGAGAGAGAGAACCTCAAGCCGACTCTGTTCTGAGTGAAGAGCCAGATTCAGGGCTCCATCTTATGACCCCGAGATCATGACCTCAGCCAAAACTACGAGTCGGACACAACGGACTGAGCCACCCAGGTGCCCCATCAAAAGCTTTATGTTGACTTCATAAGGGAATTAATGTTATGACTAGCATCCTCTTTTCACCATTTGTACAGTTGGAAATGCCAAAATGTAAGAATAAAAACGTTTTGAACCTATAAGAGGTTCAAAATTCATTATTCCCTTCAAGGAAACAGCACAACACTGTTTGTTGTCCTAGAAATCTTTGAACTAAGTTTGTATGCCTCAGGGTAGCATCACTATGTAAAGCCTAGAAGAGTACTAGCTATTTCAAGAGCAAAATCATATTCATAAAGATTTCACCTGTAAAGTCCCAGTCATTGCAGCATGACATTAACTTTCTTGCTGGGAGAGCTATCCTCAAAGTACTTCAAGTCAGACTCTGCCTTTTATCTCCTGACTTCCCCAACAGGCTTCTTTCTCTTTCTTTCCTTCTTTATTTTTTCCCTTCCTTCTTTCCTTCTTTCTTGATTTCATTTATTTAGTTGAGAGAGAGCACAGAGGGAGAATGAGAGGGAGAAGCTGACTTCCTGCTCAGCAGAGAGCCCGATGTGGGGCTCAGTCCCAGGACCTTGGGATCATGACCTGAACTGATGGCAGACGCTTAACTGAATGAGCCACCCAGACACCTGGCTTCTTCCTCTCTTTTTATTTTTTTCTCTCACCCTCCTCCTACAACACACACACTTTGCATTACCAGTGGCCAAAAAGCCATTTAGTATTCAAAATACACCTGAGATTCAGATTCTCATGGTCATTCATTCAGTTTATAACTCTGTCCTGGCCTACTCTATCATAAGCAAACCACTGGTCACCACCTTTTTGCCTTCTTTATCAACACATTTCATGGTCCCCTGTCTCTTTCCTCCTCCAAGGTGGCTGATGTTTTTCCTCACTGTATTTGACTCACATTAAGTGTGGGGCATATAAAGTTCCCAGGATGCTTGTCTACACTTGGGAATGTCTCTCAAATCCTTCTGATGATGACCATGCTTCCTTGTTAGCCTTGAGAGCTAATAAATGGGTAAGTGCTCAGGATTGAAAATAAATCAGGAATAAGTCATTAAATATATAATAAGCCCTATCTTTGGAAGACCAAATAGACCAATGGAGTAAACTTTTAGCAGACATTTGTGGTTTTGGATTAACCAAGTAAACTACATCTACCTTTTCACTAAAGTGAAGCAGAATCAAAGAATAATATCACAAAGTATTTGCTGAATATCTGCTGTGCTGGGCTCTAGGGAAACCAAAGATGAATGTGTAAGCACCGTGTTTTTCCAAGAGGCTCTTCCAACCAGGTGAGTCATAGACACAGACACTTATGATACCACCACGATGACTTCACTATTACAGTGCAAACCCATGTCCAGCGTGTGTATGTGGGGGTGTGGTGTGTGGCACAGATCACCAGCAATTCACCATGCCTTGGGGAAGAGTCCAAGGGATCTTAGAAAGTCCTACAAGATAGAAGAGCTACCTCCAGAACCTCAAGTGAGATGACATGTGGGGTTAAATGATCAAGGTAACCATCTCATGTCTCTGCTCACTTTTATGACATATATAAGCCTCATAAGAGGCTGGCTAAAATGGAAAATTCCTGTGGCAGAGTTTTGCTAAAATAAATGAGCAAAATGAACCCCTCTTCAATATCTCCCATTTCGGGTATAATATTTTGTGCTGGGTATGTCTGATGAAGTGCTAAAGGAAAATCATCTTGAGTGTCCATTTGTTAAGAAAGCTCCTACCAAATTTAGAGAATGGTGAGCTTAATTGCATTTTAGCACTCAGCAGTTTACTCTTACTTTATATTCTATTTTTTTCACACTGCCAACTTTTTAATCACCATTTTGTGTCAGTTTTTCTATAAACATTGGGTATTAAGAACTAAACTGAAAAGGAAATTTCTTTTATGACAAATACAGACTTTAAAAAATCTCAATAAATAAAAATGAAAACTTCTTTTGGGATTTAATGAATTGCATTTCAGCCACACACACACATGCTTCTAACTTATTAAGCAGAGGTATGGACACGTCCATGAATTCATGTTCAATGACATATGGATGCAAGAATTTATAGTAAATAATAATTAGGTAGGCCTATTGAGTCACACATTATGAGCCTGATTATTAGTTCAACAACTTTATAAACTTAAATATTAATTTAAAAAAGAATCTGGGTGAAAAATACTGATTTCAAAATATATTTAATAATTCCTCAGGTTTTAGATTATGCCTTCCAATTTGTAAAATGTTATTATATAATAATAGTAATGGTCATAAATAATTAGATAAAAGAATAAAGATACTGAAATAGTAAAATTTCTATTAGTGATCCCAAACAGAAACCTGAACATCCCTCTCCAATTCAGGCCTTCAGACATTCGCTCAGTAAATATTAATTGTGGAACCACAACTAGTAAAGCTCTATTCTTGGCGCCATGAGCTAAGGTAAAATCAGAGGGTCCTTTTCCTGGAAGGACTGGAGACTAGTCAGAGGGAGACTCAGGAAATCAAGAACTACAGGGCAAGTCTGGTAGAAGCAGAAGCTGGATGCTAGGAGAATGTCTAACCACAGTAAGAAAGTTTTCTAGAGGAAATGGTGCCTACACTGAATTTCCAAAGACTGAAGGATAAGGACATGTTGGCTGAAGGAGGAGAGAAGGCTATTTCAGAAGACAAAGGAAGCAGGAACTTCTAACATTTCTACCCTTCTACCTTGAAAACACTGAAAAGTATTTTCTCCATCCTCACTGTCACTGCATTTTTTCAGGCCCTCCACATTTTCAACTGGAAGACGTTAATAAATGAATCCCCTAGAGGATTTCAGGTACTGTGATAAGGTGAGACCTCCTGAGGGCAGAAAAGAGAAAGTCGTTACTGTACTATGGCAGACAGCAGCCTTAATGGCCTTTTATCCATTCCATAGTTCATCCAGAAGTCCTATAAAAATGGTGGCTCTATTGGTCCCACTGCCTCCAAGACTCTCTCAAGTCTCCCAGTCTCAGCTCTGAACCACATATACATTTATTAGGGGTACATACTGATCTGCTACTAAGTTGGATTTTGGCTGACTTTCTTACATATTGTTACTTATGCAGGTATGATGCTGTATGTCCCGTGTATGTCACTGGGGACCACGTGGCCAGCCTTACAGAGAAATTAACCAAGGGACTAGAATTCTCCTTTTAGGCATTAGAAGTTATTCTTGTAGCATAAAGCTTTAAACTGATACGAACATGATCATCATTCTCTTTCATGGTCATCCTGCAAAATCCAAAGTTATTTTCAAGAAGAAAGGGACTTATTTTACAATCTTAGCAACTCACCACGTAATAATTCTATCCTTTCCTGAACAATGACATGGATGGGATCCTTGGGATGCATTTATCCTCTCTGACCAGGTATCACAGGAAAGGAATAAACACTCCAGAGAGGCGAGGTGGTATTCTGAAAATCATGCAGCAGCTGGTGACACAGCGGACACTGAGCCTGGGACTTCAGGCCTTCTGGCTCTCAATTCATTTTGCTTTCATCTCATCTTGCTAACCCTGAACTTCTAGGGGTTGATAAGCATGCCTGCTCCCCGTTGTTCACGTATCTTTCCTAAATATGTACTCTTGGGTCATTTGCACAGGAGAAAAGAACTAGAGAGTGACTCAAATCACTGATTAGTTTAATCCAATTAAAATGCCTTCCCCTTCTTTGTTCCTAGTGCCCTCACCACTTCCTCTTCCGCAGGCTTTCCAAAAGGCTCTTCCGTTTGGAGAGAGACCACCACCCGCCTGTCATTCTCCTGCTAATCTTCATTGTTACAGGATTCCCGCTTTAAAATCTGATAAACAAAACACAGCTTCCGTTTATTTCCTGGGGACTATGCCAAGGCTCAGCAGTGAGAGCAGAACGTTTTATGCTCTTTTAATGAAACTGAAAGGTCTCCCCCTTTTTTATTAACAGGAATCTGTGCACAGGTACAGCTCTTTCAGCACCTGTAGCTAAAATCCCTTAACGGTATTAGTGCTCTACTGATAACTGTGTATTATGCGAGTGGTGATCCCAGAGCAGAGGGGACGGCTGAAGCAAAGCCGGGATGGGCATCCTCAGGGAACAGAGCTGGAATGCAGATATGTGGATGGGGGCCGAGCACGGGGATGCTCAGTGGGAAGTGGAGGGTTTCATCTAGCTCTCCTCTCAAACCTGAGTTCTAAAGATGGCGGGTCCTCTCCATATCCACACCATCCAGGCCACGATGCTGCTTCATCTGCCCTTTCAAACGGATGTGCCTTAAGACCGCGGGGAAATGCCCAACCCTTCCAGAATAAGGACAGAAAGATACAAGATCTCTCTGTCTGTCTGTCTGTCTCTCTCTCCCTCTCCCCCACCCCCACACCTCATACCCATGCAAATTAAACACAAAATCTATTTGTCCAACATGCCATGCTGATACATATATTATAAAACTTGCAGGCAATCACTGAGTTCCTTAGAAACTCTAGAGTGAAGGAAGAAAGCCAATGATAGTTCAGGTGAAGAACATGTCGCTTCTGTGCCCTACAATGCTATTCAAGCTTAATTTCATTTCTTCCAATGTGAATGTGTCCAATTTCACTTTTTGTATTAGGTTGATCTACAAGATTTGAGATAGTGGAGCTCATTGAAGGCCTCTTTCTTTCAGACACATTGGCCACAGTTCCCCTCATTTCATTGATTCAAGTCCTTCTTGAGTCAGTGATGGGAACCCGTCACACACCAATATTCAGTATGAAGCAATCTTTCAATGGACTTCAATGGGGTAGATAGTAAAGCACAGAACAATTGTATTGTTCAGAATTTATGAGAGCCAGTTACTATATTGAGTTGTACAGTAAAGTCCACTGACATTGTATCAGAACTCGAAATCATTCACAAGTGCTCATGTTCTACAAAAAGAATATTTGGATTGTTGAGATATCAAAGTCCAGATATTCACCTAAATCAAGAAGACAGTTTCAAATGGGGGTGGTATTTCCAAGAGGATGTAAACATGCACAGGTCACTCCTAGACCAGTTCCTTTACCAATACAAATTCTCATAAAGACAAGTCTGTAACCAGATGTGTAACTGAGAGCCCAGGCAAAGAGTGGCTTGAAAGTTGAATAAAACCGTCAATGCTACTTCAGAATTTCCTTCGGATTCTTTTCGTATGACTCAGGAGCATGTTAAAACCAATTCATTTCTTTCTCTGCTCCTCTGGAGAAACAAAAAGAGAAAAACTTCCCAGAATTTGATGAACATTTTACATAAATTTTCCAATTACACAAAATGTCCTTAATAAGTGAGGACAGAGTTTGAAGAAAGGGTAACTACAGAACTCACAGTCATTGATTCGAGGGCAATGCTGGAGAGTTTATCTTCCTGAGTAAAACAGCAACTGCAACACCAGAATTCTGCCACAAAGCCTCTGCTTACAGATATTTTATGGGTATGCCTTTTTATGACCCTGTATTAAACCTTCTGTATCTGCGATCTGTGAAAATGTAATAAAAAAGGTTTAGTAATATCACTTTAGAGGTAAAAGGAACAAATTATCTGCTTGTCGCAATAAGATAGCTTTCCTGCTTTTTGGTTTGTTTAAAACTACAATGCAAATTATTTTTTCAGTTTCATAAAGACAATTTCACCAGTCCTTATTTTTCCATTTTTCCAGATCTGAGTCCACATGCCAACTCACACATAAGAAGAGACTTCGCAGGACAAACTGGTAACAACTTTTTATTTTCACTCATACTTGGTTTTCATCTTGTAATTTAAAATGTTAATATTATTATTTTCCCCTCACTCGTTTAAACAGGATCTCTTTTTAAAAGAGAGGAAAATACTTCTTTACCTTCTTTCTTACCCTTCCAGAGTCTAATTAAGAAATCAGCATGACTTGAACTTAAAGAATACTTAGGCTAACATAATGCCACGGCACACTAATCTGCGTTGGCATGAACAAGTAGATAAACACGTAAGTCAACTGTGCTCTGCACAACCCCTTGTGCTATGTACTGGACAAAGGGAGCCAAGCTTGCAGACTGTGGCAGGACAGACAGGTGCCACAGGCAGTGAGGCAGCTCGTGCTACATGGTGCACAGGAGAGACCCTCCCCACAGGAGCCCAGGGAGGAGAGAGCCCGACAGTGAAGGAAGGGCTTCCTAAATGGACAGTGGTGCCACTGATTCTTCAAAGAAGGAATTTATTTTGTAGGTCAATGGTCGAACCAGTTAAAAATAGAGTCCTACTCTGTTCCGCCAGAGACCCCTATAAAAATCTGTCCCAGATGTGACCCAGAAATCTGTGTTTTTAATAAGCCTTGCATCTGATCTCGATTCATGTGGTCCCAGGACCACCCTTGGAGAATCATAAAGCAGACAGATGGGGAGAGGTAGGGTGGGGTGGGGGTGGCAGATCAGGCAGGAGGAACCATCTGTGAGATACAAGCGGGGCAGTGTGCATGGGCATGGAGCCACCGAGAAATCTGAGGGGGGAAGATGAAAATGTGGGTAGGTGCCCGACCATGAAGGCCTTGCTCACTGTGCGTGAGAGTATGAACTTGGTCCTGAATGTGATGGGGAATCCATCTCAGTATTTAAAAAAAAAAAAAAAAGAGAAACAAGATCTGAGGTACTTAATAACTTTTCCTGATAGTAACAAAGTTGAAGATCAATCCTTTCAATTTGATTAGTTGATCCCTTTTTAAAAATAAAGCCACGAAGAAATAAGAAATGCCTTTTCTGTTGTGTTGTTTAATGCGGACACTTGTGTCAGAATACAGTGGTTTAAAATGCTCACCAAAATTGCGAGAGGACTGCAGTGGCAGCCCATCTCCTGAGAGACATCTGAAATACCACAGATACCACCCACAGCCACACACAAGAGCACCCACCTTGTGGATGGCACCACAATGGGTCCCTGTGTCCTGGGTGAGACCACGGCCGGGAGGGGTCAGTCCACATCACAGGGAGGCCCCACATAGAGTGGCAGGAACAGGCTACCATGATCAAAGCATAACAGAAGCATTGCCAGTGACCAGTCCCAGTAAGAGAGTCAGAGGCTTCCTCCCACACCAGGTAACGAGCGCACAGACGAGACGGGGCACCCAGGAATGAAAGGCTGGATCTGCATCACTCCCACAGAGGAGCAACCATCTCATAGGACAGAGTTCCACAATGCAAGAAATGAAAATTCAGCCCGGGAATGGTGTGAACTTATATCTGTGTCCTGACTATGGATTACTAGTAACTTAAAATTTCATCCAAATGAAAAAAAAAAAAGAATTATTTTTTCCATAAACTGATTATTTACTATTTCTATTAATGAATTATAACAAAATGCATGATCAGTAGTATATTTACCTTAATGAAGCATATATTCTTTTTTTAAGTCTGTAGAACATCTACTTTTATTTAAACATGAATTAATTAAATTAGAAATAGAAATTTGAATTACAAAATGAAAAGTAAGTTCTCTTTTAAATTCAATTAGATATTAAATTTGAATAAAGGCTTGCAACAATAGAATGTGCCAAAGAGTTGTTCGGTCCTTGTCATGACCTCTAAATTTGTACCAACGATCTAGCAAGAATTTGGAAAAGCAACTGAGCCTAAGGACATTCTGGTGAAGGTAAGTAAAAATTTTAATAAAAACTGAATTGAGATCAAAGTGCATTCTTAATGCATTTCCTCAAGCCTCCAATATAATTTATATCAACAGTAGCATCGCTAGGAACATAAGTCTGGTAAAAAAAAAAAAAATACTGCAGGTCTGCAGAATTTATAAACCAGATATGTGCTCAATATTCCAGAACCTGGGAGGAACTTCTTCCTTTCAAGATGATAGCAAACAAAAGCTCTTAAGCTTAAAGCTAGTGTCTCAGTTTAATGAAATATACACTCTTTGAGTTTCATTAAATATGAGGCTCCAGTGAAAAGACGAAATTCTGTATTGTCTTTGCAGTTACATAAAGGCAATGTTGGATTAGCTGTTGACAATATTTGTAAATAAACACATCAAACACGTGTAGTTAAAGAGAGGTTTTGGCACTTTAAAAATTCAATCTCATTTCCCTTTGCTCTCCAGTAAGCATACCACGCTTTCAAAACCTGGCCTTCTCACTGTCCAGCCAAACCAATCATGCCTCCAATCCCCATCCCTCTTCTTAACCCCAGCAGCTGCCCCTGATCTAGCCCCAGCTTCTAAGCTGATGATGCACTTATGCCCAGACTCCGCCACCCCTGCCCTCCCCACCTGCTATCCTCACGCCTCCAAAGCCTCTTCTGGCAATTCCACATTGGGTGGGTTCTCCCCCTTTCCTTAACCGCTGTTGTATATAATCAACACTACATTGCTTATTTATAATAGAACTTCATATGCTTCTGCCTCTCTAAGTAGATTTCACAGTAAAGGACTTACAAGTATTTTTAGAATTCTGTTTGAAATCTACCATGGGACTTATGGAATAAAATTTTTAGCGGTAGAACTGGACCTACAAACTCTTTGTCCCAAGGAGGATCTGTGAAGAAGAACATGACCCTGCCACCAAATTCCCCAGACCTTAGGACACCATCCAGAAGGGAAGAGTACTCTGTACATGAACCAGAGCACACTTCCATAGCACACAAGAGTTGATCCCTAGATGAAACATTTGTCTTTTGCTTGTCTGGTTAAATGAAAAGAAAGTGGCATTTTCGAGAGAGAAAAAAAAATGACCAAGTGATTTTTTGATTCTAGTTCTCACTCTTCTTATGGTTTCTGGGAAGCACCTTAGTAGGGTGTCATGGAGCCAACACGTGGGTAGATAGTAACGGTGGTCCTACCAAGAGTGAATCATCTATGTATTGATTTCCTTAAAAGTCAGTCATGGATAAACTTATCTTAAAAAAAAAAAAGTGAGGAAATTATGAAGATACAAGCCAATCAATGCTGATTTAACAGCAATGACCTGGGAAACAGCAGCACCATTCTAAGGAGGAAGGGGAGAGGGCTTCTAAGAAGTGAGTATCCCTCCCCTCAAGAAGTGGGCAGAATATCCCAGGAGGCTTTGTGGATTTGATTGGACATTTATTGGATTTTTTCTTTAGGGAAGCAACTTAACTGTAAGCATTCTTTGAGCCTCTGTGGGGTGCCAGACACTGCATTAAATGCTGAAAATACAATGATTAATAAAATAACAGTTGAAAGAATTCACCGACTGGACCTATGAATACATAAGCATCACCACATAACTTGTATACTAATAAATGTACTTTTTGTATTTGGTCTTTAAAAAAAAAAGAAATCTAGTTCAATGACCCAGTAAAAATCCACCTATAGTGGTCACGAACAAAGAACAGCAATTCCACACAAGTGTCTTTTTTGGAATGAGAGAGAGGAAGTAATCCTGAAAACATTTTCTGAGTTCTGGGGAAACTAGGCAGAAGCAAACAAGGTAGAACATCATTATTTATCTAAATTCATAGAAGTCTCTGATCCTTCCCCAGGGGAATTCAGTCAGCCACCATGTAAGGCAGGGACTGTAGAGCTTTCCAGAGTTGTGTCGGGGTCACCATGAAACTACTGGTTCGTAACAATTTGGAGTAGAGAAACAGAGACAGATAAGAAGAAAGGGTAAAATAGGAATATGCAACAGAAATGCTACCCACAATAATCAGCACCATGTGTAGTGGGTCAGAAAACATGTTTTAAGGGCAGATTGACACTGACAGTACCTTGTGACTGACTTGACCTCACTTTGACATGTAAGGGCCCAGACAAGGCAGACTACTAAAGAGCAAAAGCCCCATTAACACGGATCCCAGCATATGTATATCCTTTTTCTTACAATAGCCTGATTTATTTTTTAATTAATGGTCTAAAATTAGCATTTGCCCATGTTATTGGAAACTCTGCAAACAAGTTCATTCAACAAACTAGGAAATACAGATAAATAAAAACAAGGGGAAACTCCTCCCATAATTCTACAAGCATGGGAAAACCCTCATTAATATTTGTACAGATTCTTTCAAAGGAGCCGATTTATTTTCTTTTTAAAAAGATTTTATTTATTTTTAGAGAGCGAGCGTGTATGTTTAAGCGTGGGGAGGAGCAAAGGGAAAGGAAGAGGGAGAGAAGTAGACTTCCTGCTCCGTGGGGAGCTAATGCCCAGGGCTCAATCTCAGGACCCTGAGACCATACCCTGAGTTTAAAACCAAGAATCAGACACTTAACTGGACTGAGCCACTCAAGTGCCCCATCAAAGGTGCCAATTTAAAGAAGTTCTTGTCTCAAGAAAGAAAAAAGTATTAGAAAAATAAAAAAAGAAAAAGAAAAAGAAAAAAGAAGAAAGAAAAAAATCTGAAGTTAACCTCTTGGATCAAGGTTTTTATGTATATTCAAGTGAAAGTGCTTACTCCCCAAAACACATGATAGATGCACCTGAATTTTCTAAAATATATATAATTTTATTATATATAATAAAAATATATATATAATATATTATACATATATATAATTCATGCACAGCATTTATTTACTACAGTCCTTCTCAACTGGTCTTGTCATTTGTCCACTGTCATCCTAAGATAAAGGGTCCTTTCTGGCATTGTTAAGGAGGAGGAATACCAAGAAAAAATGTCTTGGTAGCTTGTGAACAGACCTTAGAGAAAATGCCATAATAGGACTGTTTTGTGGGGGCTACTCAAGTCCTTCCCATTCATAGACACTCCTTGGTTTAAGAGGTTACCCTTTTCACTCAAGAAAAATTCCAGTGGAAAGACAGGCTTGGACATGGTAAGTCAAAGCAGAATCAGGCAACGGTGGTATCATTATATTATGATTAATAGAAGGGGTAAACTCAACAAGACTACAAGCTTATCTCTTACCAATATTATTAAAAGAACAAATCTTAGAATCACAGAATTAAAAATTATTTTTGAAGGTTAAAAAACAGGTACATAATGGGGCACCTGGCTGGTTCAGTCAAAAGAGCATGTTCTTAGGGTTGTGAGTCTGAACCCCATGTTGGGCGTAGAGATTACGAAAAACATAAATAAATAAATTTAAAGAAAAAGAGACTCTTAATCTCAGGAAAAAAACCTGAGGGCTGCTGGAGTGCAGGGGGATGGGAGGAATGGAGTGGCTAGGTGATAGACACTGGGGAGCGTATGTGCTGTGGTGAGTGCTGTGAATTGTGTAAGATTGATGGTTCACAGACCTGTACCCCTGAAACAAATAATATATTATATGTTAATAAAAAAATAAAAAATAAACAAAAATTGCATTAAGGAGGGCATGAGTTGTGATAAGCACTGGGTGTTATACACAACTAATGAATAGTTGAACACTACATCAAAAACTAATGATGTGCTACTATATGCTGGCTAATTGAACATAATAAAAAAATAAAAATAAAAATTGTATTTATTAGCATGAATAATTTAATATATTAAATATTTATAAGTCCATATGTGAATACATATGTATTCATGAGTATTATGGGTCAGTTTTCCCTCCCATTTAACTTTATCTATATATTTTTAAGTTTATCTAACTAAACTGTAGTAGTTTTATAATAAAAAAAACCACAAAAATGTCTAGTAACACAGGAAAATGATAATTTTATGATGGCAATTGGACAGGCAATGAAAAACTATATAGGATATGGTTAAAAATAGTATTTTTCCCATAGTAAAAATGGGCTATAGGAAAATACTTTGAAATATTTGTTAAATAATCATCTAGCCCGTATTTATTAAGCACCTTCTTCACACCAATCACTCTTCTATTCCTTGAGTATACAGTAGTAAAGCAAGATCTTTTCAGATGCAGGTAAATGCTGTAAGGAAAATATAATAGGCAGAGAAATAGAAGTTAAGTGGAAGGGGTTCAGGGGTGAAGCTACTTTAGACTATGCATTGAGGGACTGCTGCTTGGGGGAAAGACATCTGGGACGGAATCTATACAGTAAGGAAAGCCAGCATGTGAAGATGTAAGGACACAGAGAAATAAGTAATAATGAGGGCAAGGAACCCTACATGAAATGTGCTTTTTAGAGCTGGGACACAAGGAGCCAGAAGGTGGAGAGACTGGTATAGGAGGCACTGAGAGGAGTAGGCAAGGGTGAGATCATGCATGGCTAGGGTGATGAGTCTGCATTTTATTTTAATTAATGAGAATTCATTGTAAAATTTTAAACTGGGGTATGACATCATACCCCAGAGTACTTGCGGATGGAGTGGAGGTGAAGTTGGAGGGAGGAAGGCATGACAAGCATCACCTCAACATGGAGAGTGATGGGTAGATGGTGATGCTATACTCTGATGATCACTAAGAGAGAGACACATCTCAGGGTGGTAGAATGGGGATCTAGAGAATGAAATTTTCATTCTGGCCATGTTTTGTTGGACATGCTGTAGGAAGGGCCTGGTGGGCAGCTTGGTATCTGCAGCCCAGTGATGAGGATAAGACTGGTGAAACACAGGAATTACTGGTATATGGATGATATTAAAGGCATCGGTCTGGATGGAATCACATAAAAAGTAAGTGAAAATAAAGAATATTTGAGAAGAATTGATCCTGTCCCAATTAACAGAGAAGATAAAACAGGTAGGACAGAGAGATAAAAAGAATAGTTGGTAAGTTATCAAGTTATCAAGACTAGGGAGAGATGGTATCTTACAAGATGACCTGAAGGACTATTTCAAGAAGGAGAAATAACCGATGTGCCAAATGCTGCACAGAAGTCCAATAAAATAGAACAGTGAATTAACCATTGGGTTCGCAACATCACAGTCATGGGTGACGTGGACAATGGCAGTTTTAACACAATGGTGAAGAAGTAAGATCCAGCCGGCACAGAATGAGGAAGAATGGGAGAGAAGGAGGCAAGAAGGGTGAATACAGAAAACTCAACTGTATGAAACTTAGAGAAGCAATAGTAGTTGGAAGGGAATATAGGGCTTCATTAAAGGAGGGAGGTTTGAAAGCTGCTGAAGGAGGGCTCGCTCAAGTGGAGGGCTGCCTTTCATCCATTGTAACAAAAGGGAAGTCAGTGCAGGTCAAGTGCAGGAAGACAGGTGAGGGTCAAAGGGTGAACACTGCAGAGGATGCATGGGGGCATGTCCATCTTTTATCTTGCCAATCTCAATAGTAGTTATCTCTGACGGGCTGGATTATTGGTGAATTTTATTTTGGTGTTTCAACATTTCTTTTTTCTATTTTCTGAAGCTTCTATAATAAATATATATCACATGCAGAATAAAAACAAACATTATTTATAAACCAAATGTTGAACGAAACTTAAAACTACACTAGAAACATCTGAAGACTTTAAAAATAGTAATGTTACATAAGAGATTTACTTGAACATACGTTAGAAAGAGGGTATATTTTTATGGCATAATCTCTGCACTGTTCCGGCTCTCCAGTTATCAAACATACTTCCTTCTTTATCTGTTTCTTTCTATGGGTTGTGTCTGAGGCAACGGCTCAAGAAAACACACCAGTATTGACTCTAGAACTCAACCAGAAAACAGAATTTTTCTGTGTTGGTAACTTAAGTCTAACACAAAAATGTCACATATACGAAAAAAAAAAAAGTCCACATTATCCCATCTCTATCTACCTGGTCACAATTTTTTAACAAAACCACATCTTGCTTTTCATCCAATTCTGCCTCAGGCAAAGGCATTTTATGATGTCATGAAACGTACAGTTTATTGGTATAGATTCTATTTCCTTTTAATTTTTTTTAGATGAAATAGTGATATAGTTTTTTCCATTGGCTTCAGAATCCAAGTACACCCAATTTAGGATTTTACAAAAGCACCAAAAAATCAATGCAGAGCGGAAAAAGACAGAGCTGCCAATATATACAATTTATTGACTGAAAAGGAGAAAGAAGTTAAAATAGTCCACCATCACTTGCTTGGGAGTATCTGTCACCCTATTCCAGCCATGGAAAAAAGTGTCTTGACACTCACTGAAATTTGTCTTTTTACATTTGTAAAAGACTTTAAAATCTGGCATAGCATAAGGAAGAGAACATCACTGACCACAGCATGATTAGTTACCTTCTTAGTTGAGTAACAAATTATTGTTCTCCGTTTAAAAAGATTCACTTGGAGGAGCATAATTACACAGGTACTTTTCAGTTCTATTTTCCACAAATAGTTTTCTAAATTTCACTTTCGTTTGCAGCTGTAGTTAGAAATTTTAATGAGAAGAACCCCTGGCTGGTCAGACAAGTCATTTCTTCAATGAACGCAAGATCCTGAATTATAAATGGGGTGGATCTTCTGGGGGAAAGGCAGCCACTGACAGAAAACCAGCAACCCTTCTCCTCTCTTCTCCCTTTCCTTAGGTTTTTTCCCTACCCTCCTTTCATGTACTGAGATGATGTATCTTCCTTTTGGGTTTTTCTTTTCCCCTTAATGTGAATTTCCTCTAAAAAAAACGGGACATCCACGGAGGAGACTGTAGTCAGTTATGAGGGTTCTAAATACCAGCCTTCACCTCATCTGTGTTTGCAACAGACTACTCTCAAGATTACCTTGCATTATATGCAGAAGTTCGCACTTTCAAGGGGGTGAAAGCCTGTGTGCAGGGGAGGCGAGCTCTCTTGAGATTTCTATATGTAACAGCCTCCCCTTCAGAATGACTGATGGGCATTCCCCCCCTTCCTTGCATAGCAAGAGAGAACTTGCTGATATTTACAGTGATGAAAACAAATGACCAAACATGGCAGTTTTCGTCTAGAGTCAATTCAGAATTATCCTCGTATAAGCCTGTGGATTTTCCACGGCCGATTTTCAATTCCGGAAAGGTTTCTACTGATACCTCCTGTCCTTCAGGGTCACTTCCCCCTCATTAGTCAGTTACTGCTCAGGGAATACCAACTACATTTAATATCAGATTAAGCCAAGTAAATAAGAAGATGAATCAGCAGGAAAAACCGTGTTGCATACAAAACACAAAAAGGAATATTTGGGGCATATCTCATAGTTCGTATTATCAGCACCACTCTTTTGTAACTGAACAATGTCATGGAATCATTTTAATACTCTCTAAAAATCTTCTGTGCATATCGAATTCGGAGGAATGGGTTGGGTTATTTCAAGTATTTTATAACTAATTATCTAATTTATAAATGATTCAAGGGAAATCTGTTCTTCCACCCAAAGTCCTTGTTTATTCGTTTCAGCAGACGTCAGCATTGCCATGGACAACAGGAAGAAATCGGGAAAGGAGGATCAAAATAGCTCACTTTGTTGCTTATTAGGTTTCTGATAGAATTCCAGTAAATATAAGACTGGACTGGAAAACAGATAAAGTAAGATTTCCCCGTGTTCTACTTTGGGACTTCCTGTATGCATGTGCCCCTTGGCCTCCACCATGGTGAATAATCAGAAAGCTAGTAATATCAAGGCAGCTATGAAAATCAGTACATTTTCAGGGAACAAGAAGTTGGGGTGAAACTGAAGCAAATGGCTAATGAGCCCAATTTTAACAACTTAGAAACTAGAGTGAAATTAACTCAATTTTCTTTGACCTCCTCCAGCACTCACACTTGTATCATCCTCTCCGCACTGAGCATATACTGGTTTGTGCCATTATTACTGTTAGTAATAACAGTTGGTATTTCTTGATCTTGCACTGAGTTCCGGGCTCTGTAAGGCACCTTACAATCTTTCTGATCTGTAGAGCAACCCTTCCAGTATGATGATTCCCATTTTACTG
The DNA here is from genome assembly GCF_011764305.1 of Mustela putorius furo. NCBI lineage: Eukaryota > Metazoa > Chordata > Mammalia > Carnivora > Mustelidae > Mustela > Mustela putorius. The sequence goes on along the minus strand of NW_025422151.1, from coordinate 1,161,732 downwards.
ACAAGGAAACAAAGGCTCAGGAGTAAGTAATATGCTCGAGACCACAAAGTCTGTTGGATCAGTGGTAACAGAAGTGTTCGACCCTAGGCTGGCTGATCCCCATACCGTCTCCACAGAGCCTTCTCGATGGGAGGTGTAACTATTCACAACAGGTCTCCTCTTTCCTAATGAGATGAAGCATCCAGTGGAAGATGGAAGAGGAGTCCCGAGGGGGACAATGGCCTAGAAGTTCCATATCTTTGCATCCCTCATGGTTTCCTGCGCAATGCTCAATGAGCAGTAATGATTGTGTTTTCATTTTCCTTGGGGATTTTGTTTATTTTAGCATCATTTTTGTTTCTATAGAAAGGCAAGCTACCACAATGCAGTTGCTATATGAGTGCTTTTGTGACCAACAGAACAGATTTTTTTTTACGTATCACAACCCTGTGCTATCACTTACCAATGGATGGTGTACATACACATCGACCCCAGGGGACCCTCGAGAATAGACACAGGAGTGTAAGCAGCATTATCCCAAGTGGTCCCGGAGGATGGCTGCCAACATGAGGCCTACGGTCAGAGTGTCCTGCTCTGCTCTAAAGATGGATTTGTCGGCAGGACAGGCATCGCAATCTGTCACTACAAGTGGAAGGGCAATCTCGTCAGCTTGAAATGCAGGGGTCACTCTGAGCCCCTTGCACAGAATAGAAAGAAATGCTGACATACCAGGGTGTCAAATTTCAAAAGAGAAAACAGGGTAGCTCCACGCTGGATTTCTCTGCCTCGATAATTTAGAACAAGTGGGTTGTCCCAAAGAAAAAATGGAAACTGTGTCTTTGCTTATAAAAGACAGGAAAAGTTGTCTCAATTCTTGTTAATTTATTCAATGATTCTTACTCAGCACACCACAGAGACTTTAGTACAAAGGCTGCTATCTTCAGAGGCAGCCACCGCCAACACAAGGGTCAACACCCAACTCAATGAAAGCGTATTTACTTTAACTCACTGATCAATGAAATGAGAGCTGTTTCTCAGAAATGAATAATCTTGGAAGCTTTTGGAAACTATCACAAAGACAGAAAAGGGTCATTCTGGAAAGCTTTCTTGCAAAAAGTGTTAAAAATGACCAATGAACCATCTATCCACTTGGACAAGACTATGCACACCTCTGACATTATTCAAGAAATGGATGGAGATGGAATAGAATCTTCTCCTATTCTCAAAAACTTTATAGTGCCTTTCAGGCTTGGTTTTTAGTAGAAAAAGAGCAACCTCTCCATTTTTTAGTAGACAAAGGATTGTGCTTCAGTGGGGAGCTCTCCTGTCCTGCTCTAGTTGCACCACTGGTTTCCTAAGTGACCTTGGGTAAAGCACTTAACCTTCTTGCATTTTAGTGTGTCCAACTGTGAAATAAGAAAGATAATGACAACAACAACATTAAGGCTTAGCACCTACGTACCTCACTGCAGTGTTTTATGAATTCATCATATTGGGCTTGGAAGGGGCTTTTATGGTTTAAAGGCATTTGACAGCAGTTAGCAAATTACCACATTAATGTAACATATATAGTCCAAGAATTACCTGAGAGGTTTTGCAAGGTACGTGCATACAGGTGCTTTGTGGGCAAGACATTAGGTAACATTAAAAGAAATACAATTGCTTTTTCTATTTACTTCAGGGAGGAACAGGGGGAAAAAAGCAATTTTAAAACAACTTATCCAGTTTGGTCAGAATTATAAAAGTATCCACGTAAAAGATCAGCCTCTTGACAGTTTGAATGGGAACTTTGAGAACAGGTAATGTATAACCAGTGAGATGAATCTTCCTATTATCCCAGGAGTTTGTTCCTTGTTCCAGCCCCACCCTTCACACTGTCACCATGCCCTCCTCTATCTCCACCATTTCACATTCTTGTCTCCCAACAAAGATGCAACCTCTGAGCAGACTTTTTGGGCTAGATAAACCGTGCCTCTATCACTCTAGCCATATGGAGAAAATCTTAACTACTAAATGCAGCCCTAATTATATCCTATTAGATCATGTAATACATTTTTTTATTAAAATTGACAGAGACAGACAGGGCACAGAGGGAGAGTGAGAGGGAGAAGCAGACTCCCTGCCGAGCAGGAAGCCATATGTGGGGCTCAATCCCAGGACCCTGAGATCACGACTGGAGCTAAAGGCAGACACCTAACTGACTGAGCCACCTAGGTGCCCCCATATAATTCATTCTTAACTGTAATGAACTTTATGCTGACACATGAGCTCGTTAGACTGTCAGCACGGGTGCAAAGCCCTGGACCCCCAATTCCTGAACAGGAGCATCCGCCGAGTACAATACTCTCAGTTCCAGGACAATGCAATGAATGGTGCCAATTAGTTTTAAAACAGTCTAGATATTTATCACGGCACCAGTTTTCAAAAGTACATTGTCACAAATACATACATACTACTTAGACTCTGCATATGTGACTTTGTGGATCATTTCAGACCCCATGCCCTTCATCATGAACATGGAAGTTGTAGGCAAACACCTCCTTAACAGAAACCTCTGCAGGTCATGTGGCTCCTGTAGCTTCCTTGACTGTTGGGTTCACTTTCCAGTTGCCTCATCTGTCATGTGTGATCTGCACACTATCATTTAAAGACCACCCCCTCTTTGTTTTTTCTCATGAAAACAGATCTGCCAGCAAGTTTGTGAAGTCCTGATCGGTTCTTTGCTGTGCGAGGCTTTGTGGCATTCCATCAAGTGGCTGTGGTTGACACCCACATTATCAGTGATGTGCAGAAGTCATCAAACAATGGAGTGATCACTAGCCTGATCACTAGCCATTGGGAGGTCTAGGATACTACCACCCAGCCGTGAGGAATTGTTTTGCAAAGCTGATAGTTTCTTCTATTTCTAGAGCCTCTAGAATCTCCACAATGGAGCACTAACCTGCAAGTCAGGGGACTTGTGTCCTAGTCCCAGTGCTGCCCCTGATCAGGAGTGGGTACTAGACAAGGTACTTCAGTTCCCTATGCCAGTGTTTCTTCAAAAGGGTTGAACCTGATGATCCTATTAGCTCCCTATGAATCTTAAAATAGATATGTAATAATATGATTCCATGACTTTTCATACTATGTGTGTTTAAAAGATATATTAAAGGGGGCGCCTAGGTGGCTCAGTTGGTTGAGCGTCTGACTCTTGATTTCAGCTCAAATCATGATCTCGGGGTCGTGAGTTCGAGCCTCTCGTCAAGCTCCATGGTCAGTGGGGAGTCTGCCTGAGATTCCTACTCTCCCTCTCCTTCTGGCACTCTTCCCCTCCTAAAATAAATAAATAAATAATTTTAAAAATGAATAAAAACTTTCAAAAAATTTTAAAAATTAATAAGAATAACATATACTAAAGGAATGGAGAAATCTGCTGTGGTTTTTTTAAAAGAATGATTATAATGTGCAACCTTTGGAGAGTTGGAGCAAAGTATAAACTTCTATTTATACATGTTGTGATGAGTATTGGGTTTTATATGAAACTAATGATTCTTGAACACTACATCAAAAATTAATGATGTACTATACGTTGGCTAACTGAACATTATAAAAAAAAATTCTATTTAGAGATTCATGAAACAAACCAACAAAATCAGTCCATATAAACAAGAAAAAGTAACAGACATGAAATTTAAAAAGCAAGCACTAATTTAAATAAAAATAAAAACTGCTATTTTTGTGCCAGAAGTTGGAAAGCTGGAGACATCAAATAAAAGAGCAATGGCAAAAAAAAAAAATAAAAAAACAGATAAAATAACGGAATAAAGTGGATTCTGTGGGGGGGATTCAGCCCCTTCTTCTACCTCTCTCCTTCCTATTCACTGATCCCCAAAGCCGTAGGAATTGTTTCGTGTTTTTTATGTCCTGAATAGAGAGAAAAGAGCCAATACAAGTACAGAGCAGGAGCGGAATGGATTCTTAAAAAGCCAGCAAGGGAAACAAAGCAGGGTGGACAAAATCAGAATTTCTAAATGGGTGCATGAATAGATAAGCCTTAATAGGATGCCCAAAGGAGAGAGAGTCCTAGTTTGGCCATTGGGAGGGTATTTCTCAGGTGTGTCTATCTCTGTGTGAACTCTGTCTCCATGCTGGAAAACAATGATGCTGTATGCAATGAATCCAGCTTTGCTGGAGTGGTTAGGGAAGTACATTCCAGCTAATGCTGGTATTAGAGCCACATCTGTGGCCATGTCATTAGCCGTAAAGCCAAGTATCTGCCACAAAATCGCAACTATGATATGTGAACTGAGAACAGCAACAACTAAAACAGTAACACCACAAAGCCTCAAGGAGTCTTTAATTATTCATTTATTTGAAAAGTAAAGCTCAAGAGTACAGCTGCTAAAGATATAGCTTTTCCATACTCATCCCTATTTATTTGACTCAAAATATTTCTATTTTTAATGTAATTCTCCTCCATGTTTAATGAACTCTGATGTTCCTGGAAGTCCTACAAAAAGATCGGTGTTAAATCCCAGTACTTCCAATTACATCAGGCATGTGAGGAAAATGTTAGCTCTCTAAAATGGACAATCAACCCAAACTTCACTAGGATGAGGGTCACATGGGTATTTAACACACTTGAACGTTGCTATTAAAATATAGTGACTGCTGTGTGCCTCTGAATTTAGTCGACAAAAATTTGTGAGTCGTACCAAGGCACACTTAAGCCACTCCGAGGCTTTACGGGTCTAGAAGAGGAAAAAGGGAATGAGCAAGATATACGATACAATCTGGTATGCAATAGTGTCATGTAGGCAGGACAGATTCCCAGCCATAGGCAAGAAGGGGGAAGGGCTGACTTCCGAATGGGGATTAAAGAAAGACTCATGGCAGAGGTGGCATGTGAAGGGATTCCTAGTCTAGACAATGAGGGAAAATGACATTTCTGACAGCTGGGTTAGCATGATGGGTAAGTCAAAGGTAAGTGAGAGCAGAGGGAGCTTGAGAGATGGGAAATAGTGGCCACGAGATGAAGTCAGAGATACGGCCATGGAGGGAGATGGAGGATGGGTTACAGGAGACTTGCCTGAAGAGTCTGGGATTTATTTGGAAGTCAAGAGATAAGTCAACAAACTTTTTTTTTTTTTTTAATTGGAAGCCACAGCTCATCGTGGCCCTTTCAGAATTATCTGTCTGACAAGGATGGGCAGGATCGCTTGTGAGAAAAATCCCTGGAGTCCTCGTAGGGGGCTATCATGAAAGCCTAAGAAGGACTTGCCGAGGATGTGGAGTGGGGTGGTGGGAAAGGAGAGTGGCACACTTCCTTCTAGAACACGGCCATCCAATACAACTTTCTGCTATAATGGAAACACTCTCTCTCTGTCCTGTCCGATGTAGCAGCCATAAGCCACATATGCCCAATAAGTACCTGAAATGTGGCTAGTGTGAGAAAGAAACTGAATTTAAAATTTTATTTAATTGTAATTAATTTAAATTTAAAGAGCTACACATATCTAGTGACTACTGTAAAGACCGGACAGTTGTCAAGTAACAAATACTGCACAGGAAATATATCAAAAAAATCAAGAGAAAAAATATTTAAAATGTTTAAGCAGCAGAAGGCAGAAATTCACATTACTTGTGGTAGCTTTCCTAAAATGTTGGCATGAGTCGATTGCCTGTTGAAGTACATTTAGCTGTGACTTTCTAAAGGGCAGGAATATTCATGCATCTTTTCATCTCCTAGTCCAGAGTACAGTCCTAAAAACTGGTGAGTGCTGTGAAGTGTGTAAACCTGGTGATTCACAGACCTGTACCCCTGGGGATAAAAATATATGTTTATAAAAAATAAAAAATTAAAAAAAAAATTCAATATTTAAAAGATGAAAGAGAAAATGGCAAAAAAAAAAAAAAACTGTAAGTACTCAAACTAAACAATTCGGAATGAATTCATGAATGAGTGAGTGCATGAACAAAATGTCTATGCAGCTTGGAATCCACCATTTAAAGAAGACATGTTTTAGACAATACTCATGTGTATGGGCAAAAAAACTCGAGGACTGTATTTGTGACTAATTGTATAACAGGTTATTTTAGTTTCTGTTCTGTGGAAAGTGTAAAGCATTCCAACAAAGGGTTTTAATGTAGATTTTTTTTTTGCACCCATGCTGTTGATTGCTAAATGTAATAGTCTGATCATGACGCTGAATAAATGTGTCTTTTAAAAAAATAAATAAATAAATAAATAAAATAAAGAGCTGGATTTAGGAAAATGTCTGAATAGGTGAAAGTAGCAACTGTGGGCTATCTCTATAACTTCATTCCTTGACTCCTATAAAAATCAAAATACTACAGTGTATGAACAGAACAGCTGGAAGAATTGAAGTTTCATTTTCTTAGTGAAACTGGTAGTGTTATTTTTGCTCAAAAGCTTTAAAAAAGTCATAAGATTCATATGAATGGTAGAAATTTAACACCATGATATATTTAGTTTAATGCTTTGAGAAAGCAATTTCCTGATTATAAAAGCAATACATACTTTTTATAGAAACTTTGGAATGCATTAAAATAATAAAGGAGAAAATAAAAAGTTATCCACAATTCCATAACCAAAGGTATTCACTATTGAGATATTAGTAGTTCCTTTCTTTTTTCCATGTCTGTCTATCCATCATTTTTCTCCAAATAAGGCAAATCTTCATAGCATGAGCAATGTCCCCATTCTTCTAAAACAATCTTCATAGCTGCATAATATTCTGTCATGTGAAAATGCCGTAATTTATAAAACCGTAACCCTACTACTGCTCATCTACATTGTTTCCAATATTCTAGAATGCCGTTTGGCAATTTGTATCAAGAAACTTAAAACAGCTAGTAAGTACTTCTGGGAAAATATCTTAAGGAAATAGTCCTCCATGGGCATCAAAGAATTATTTATAATAAATAGTATAAGGATGCTAAAAGGCTTTAACATCAAATAATCAAAAGAATATTAGTAAATTATATTCATGAATATTAAGTTATAAAAGTTGTTTTTGAAAATTTTTGAAATAAGATGGAAAATACTTATGAGAATAAGTGAAAAACATGAGATTTAGTTACATAGGTAGTATAGGCACCAGTTTTTAAACCAAAACCAAGACATATGCATAGAGTAAAATATACATATGTGTAAATATATATATATTTATGTATATGTGTATATGTGTGTGTATATATATACATACACATGTTCACAAGGTGTTTTTTTTTCTTAATTCCAGTATAGTTAACATACAGCATTACATTAGTTCCAAGTGTACAATACAGAAATACTAGCAATGGTTATCCTTGGCTGAGAGACCAAACAGTAATTATATTTGCTTCCATCCCCAACATTTCCACACACTTAAAGCTCTATAATAGACATTATTGTCTGTTAAGGAGTCCATTGAGTGTTGTGGTTAAGACCTCAGAGTGTTCTGATGCTGTCACCATGTCCTCAAAGAAGACACCACAGTGACATCCACGTTACTTAAATTGTTCAGAACACTGTGAGACAAGTTTGTGCCTGTTCTTCTAGAGAGAAGCAAGTGAGCAGGAGCTTTAAGCAAACGGAGACTTGGGGACTTTCACCACAGTGTACATTCTCATCCCTCTTCTGAGAGGGGCACAAGGACTTGGTGACCTTGCTGAAAACTTTAGACAACAATCATAGAGCATTAACTTCATCTGCTTCCCATTAGAAGGAAAAATCATGGTGTAACCATGTCAAAGAGTCTCACATCCCACGCCGCAGGGGATTTGGCCAAGGGTCTCCCATGAGACCAGTCAAACACACTGGACAGGTGGTATTTGCTTACAGTCGTGCCCCTAGGGCTGGAACAGCTTCCCCTGTGAAAAGGCAGTAAGTATGACAGAAGCGTAATGGCCTCCAAAGCTACTGTTGACCATTAGCAGGACTCTTACCAGCGCTTACTTACGTGCTGCCTATAAGAATGTGCCGTACTAAGAAGTTCCCTTTATTCTTCATCACTTGTGCCCCCCCTTTGCAGATGAAGAAACATTAATGAAGAGTTTATTAATATCCCTATTTTACATATGGGAAACTTGAAGGGTAGAAAGGATACATAAGTTGGCTGAGGTCCTTTACTAAAAAAGCATCAGCGGTAGGATTTCAGCCCAGGCAGTCTGTCTCCAGAGCCTGGCTCCTCTGCTTTTTCTCTCTTGTCCCCATTCAGCTCCACCATGCTCTTAACCTCTGCTCTGAACACTGTTTACATAATCAAAATGAAGTCTACATGCTTATCTATTTGTAAGCCATTTCCAGCTAAAGTGAACAATTATCCCAATAACTTCAAAGTGAGTAATAATTCACAGAACCCTCTTTTAATAGATAGAGCTCACAAAAGCATACATTCACTGGAGTACTCCATTTGAATTGGGTTCCACAGCCATTTAAGATTTAATTTGAATAAAATTGGCCAAACTTACTGTATTGCGGCACTTACAGAAGAAGGCTGTCTAGTGCCAAAATAAATATTTCTCTGATTGAGATTATGGGCATTTCCTTCCCTAGCTAATTAGGACAAAATGGTCCACTTTTAGAGCACACTGTGTGTAACGACTGATTTCCTGAGCTGGAAGCAGGAAAGTCATTTATCTCCGTGACTATGAATGGTTGTACCTTCACGGCACCACATTCCATGCCATCCTTAGGCATTCAGTTAGAACACGAAACGCCTGCATTGCATTCACCCATCCCAAGTTCTCCTCACTCTCCACATTCATACGTGTTGGTAGAAGGGAGTGATGGAAAGCATTTGAACTAAATCAACGTTCAGACATAACCAAAAAAGAGGCTTTTAGAAGCAGACATTGTGACTCCAACCAGAAGTCTGTTTTCCATGTACAATCACTGTATTGCCTTCAGACCTTGTTAACACATTTTATTAAAATAAAAACATATCTCAAGTCAAAGGATCTTTTCAGAATTCAGGGTGTCGATCTCCCAGAACCTCTTTACAAAGCTACATTCCTAGTTTATTAACCTCTTGCCCTCTGACCTGTGACTCCATTTAATAGGATTCAATGCATCTAGGAAATCATGGTTTATAAGAATAATATCATTTGTCTTGTACTTTAGAGTTTTCAGAGCATTTGTTGAGTGATCGTAGCATTTCAGTTATGGACATAAAAGGAGACGACGGTCCTTTTAGGGGCTGGGAGTGAAGAGCTGAGAGTTGTGCTCTTACATGAAGCAGGACGCCATTTCCTTTCAACCACCATATTGGGATTTGTTGGTAAGTATATGGTCATCCCATGGCTCAGACATTATGGATTGCTTACCACATGCCGAGAATTGCTCAGCAACAAATTAATAATTGTAATGTGCCTCCCAAGTGGCTCCAAGATAGGGAATAAGAATAGGAAAAGCCTATGATGTAATTCAAGGAATTTTTTCTGTAACTCACCAGCTTATCCTCGTGCCACAGGCATTTCCAATGTCCGATAGGCATGAAGTGCCGGCGTTGCTTTCCAGGAGCTTTGGGTGTACTGCAGTCCTCAGGAGCAAAGGACATAGCATTGGGAGTTCTCTGCCGTAGAGGCTGCAGGCAGCCCCAGGAAACCTATGTACTCACTGGACTCCTAACACTCCCCAACCCCAAATGCAGACCCTTACCCCAAATCCAACAGCTGGCTGTAAATCGGAGCCAGAAAAATAAGATGGAACAATTAAACTTCAGGAAGTTCTGTGGATTTAGGGATAGATGATTCAGCTCATGATCTTTCTTTTTTGAGTGTTCAATAATTTATCAGTTGCATGTAACACCCAGGGCTCATCCCATAGCATGCCCTCCTGAATGCCCATGATCTTGAGCAAGTAAACTACTTTCTAAATCTACGAATGGGCTTTAAGCCAAACACCCACTTACTGCTGTCTCCACAAGAGGCAGACCGGGCACCGGGTCAGGTTTTATGATAATGCTAAGCAAAAGTGAGGTAGGAAATCGGGTGATCGCTAAACCACAAGGGCTTTAGTTACTGGCATTGACTGCAAACACTATGAGAGGAAAAGGTCAAGGGGAGAGAGGACTGAAGGAGCTGATTTTATTCAGGATATATGGGCTCTAATTTTACTGACTGCACCCTGTCTGAGAGAGACGTGAAAAGAGACACTCCTATTTACAGGAATTCTAGTGAAACTCCCAGGAGGAATTTCATGCCATCCCTAAGAGATGCTCTCAGGCAAGAGGAACAATGAACAAACCCCTTGGAAGAGCCAAGTGTGCATTTTTAAAGAAAATTTACTGGCATAATTTACTCCCCTCGTGCCATAAGATGTTCTTCTTTTACTTTTTACAGCCATGGGAAAAATCCGTTCCTGACTAATGAATTTTTAATATTTGTATAGGAGTCAATCAGTCACAAGCCTTCCTGCTTTGATTTCACACTTAATCTTCTGGTATTTTGACAGCATCCCAAAGATAGGGAGAGAAGCACACAGCTGTTTAAGTTAGGGTTTATTTTCTCCACTCTCTTTACAGCATTAAGAATGCCGGAGATGACGGTAATAGCATTATCTGATTTGATTTGAGTGGCAATCTTTTCAATTTAATAACTCTGATGTCAGCTTCTCTGTCATGCTGCCAAGTTTAATTCCCACTTCTACAGCGATTAATACTCTAACGAAGACACTGTCTGATTTCAGCACCAGCACACACGCGTGCAGCTTTACTCCTCTTCGCTACAACGGGAGCTCCTGCCGCGAACCACGATAAATCAACCCCAGCTAGAGTGCCTATCAATTCAAAGACTAAAAACCATTGAACATCCCCATTTTGCTCTACCCCAGCTAGAGTGCCTATCAACTTGAAGCCTAAAAACCACTGAACATCCCCATTTTGCTCTAAAATTTTCTTACCCTACGGCATATTTAATATTTTAGGATCACTTTATTTTCCAGTGTTTTACCCTGTTTTGCCGCCGTCTTCCAAATCACCTCTCAAAAGGTTAAGTAAGTGGTCTGGGTCCTAAGACCTATCAAGGTTAAGTGACTTTTTCCAAAGCAGAATTATCCAAGGCTCTCTGAAGAGTCAGCTAAAAACTTTGCTCCCTAGTCCACAGCTCCATTAGGCTTAAGAGCATATCCAAGCCCCTATGAGGTGGAGGGTTGAGATTCTAGAACTTGGTTAACCTGAGTTCATCACATTCCATTTGGTATAGTGCTTCTGATGTTTTGCACCTTTTTCATCTACATTTAGACTGTGGACTATCAAGGGTGCTTGTAACTCTAGGGGTCCTAGTAGCCACTTTTCCTTCTGCAATTTATTTATTTCAAAGATGAAAATCAGGGAGAGAAAATCAGTACAGACTGCAAGTCTGAGAGTCACTGGAGTGCAGGTAGGAATCCCAAACATAGCCCGGCTCTCTAAGCCTAGCGTGATGTCAAGAAGGAGTAAAGGAGCCCTGAAATATCTAGTTTAACAAAGGAAACAAAAAGGCCCATAAGCACTGCCAGTTCTCTGGGCAAAGAATTCAAGGGGGAAGGATAAAAGGCCGTGGCAGGGACGGTGCTCTTGGACCTCCCACCAGCAACTATACAAAATTCCCGCTGTGAAAGCAGGAGGCTTGGCCATTTCTCCAAACTTCTGAACTCCACTATGGCCGTTAAGAGCATCAACTAATCTCTTTCCTATGCTCCCAGCAAGATGAGCAGGTGTTTTGTTTATTTATTTATTTATTTTTAATTGCCGTGTTTAAAGCCCTGGTGATAGTTTCTTTCCAGTGATGGTCAGAGTTTGTTCTCTTCAAGAGGTTTTACAAAAACAATTCTGAGCCAGGCCTTTGTCAGTCTGTACCTGAATCCCAGCAGGAGCCTCCGTGCTGACCTTCCTTCCTCCAACTTTCCTCACTTCAGTATCACTACAGAGAGGACAGACCTGCTGCCCAGCACTCAGGCAGCTCCTTTCCAATACCCGCACTGTTGTGCATCTTGCACGAGGTGTGGGGGTCAGTGGCTCTACCCACCCCCCCTTCCAGAAGGGGTATGCATCTGCTCTAGCAGATCTGAACCCAAAGCTCAATTCTAGGGCACGGCTTGTGTTTCTGGGGGATTTGATGTAGGTCCGAAGCTTCTGGTTACTATCTTTTTGCCCCAAGACGGGCACCTCCCTGAGAAAAGGGCTGGCACAGAGAATGGCCAGAAGGGGACCCATGAGTAATGACCTTGCTGGTGCCTCTGGACTATTCTTAGATGTCAGTGACAGGAGTCCATAAATTCATCCTTTTTGATTTGGCCAGTTTGAATCAGGTTTCCATCCCTTGAAGCTGAAGGGATCCTGACTGACCAATCCTACGCAAGTCCAACAAGGTCTTCTTACTTGAAAGCTCCTCTCCTTGGTTGTTTGGTTCAACATTCTAGCAGACTTGCCTGCGAAGTACGAACTGGTCTACTCTTCCTTTTAAAACTCTTCTCTCTTTCCCATTGGCTCCCTTTGGATAGGCCAGTTTCTGTCTGCCTTGACCCTCCAGGACCTGGCTTAGTGATTTCCTCAAACCCCTGTACTGTCTCCCTTCCCAAATAAAAGTCCTTTGTGTCTTTCAGGACTGTTTCCAGAACTCAACTGATTTCTTTCTTCTACCTCCCACTGGCACATTCATTCCCTGTACTCACCCATCAGGCACCTGATGATAGATTAATGGAGATGCTGATTCCTCAATCCAATTACAAATTTCTTAAGGCCCACGAATTGTACAACGAGTATTCTCAAACCTTTTGAAATTTACCCTACTCTTTCTGATAACTAAAAATTCCACAGCTCTTTCAATTTCACCTGAAATTTCAAAATAAACTAAATATGGTGACCAAAACCAAACTCCATATTTGGTATCATATTAAATATGCATTTTTAAATTCAACTTGGACAAGAAATCTGCGTTGTACCCTGAGACCAATGGTTCTCAAAACTCGAGTGAACATCAGAACCACCTGGAAAGCTTAGGAAAACACAGACTCCTTGGCCTGACCCCTAGTGTTTGTTCTTCAGTGGGTCTGTGATACAACATGAGAACGTGCACTTCTAACATGTTCCCAAGTGATGCTGAAGCTCTGGATTGAGAACCCCACTTCTGAGAATGATTGTGCTGGAGGCATATTCCTTCCTCTCTCCATTCTGTATTTGAAGAGAGCACATCTTTGAGGTCTGGATGCAGAACCTCATCTTCTGCCTCTCTATGGGCATGTGAAGTTATGATCTATGAACTTGGTAGCCACACTGAATAGATGACCACCCAGATCTGCCATGTTGCCGGGTGACACCTATCGCTCAGACTCGTCCCTCTCTCTCTGTATCATGAGGCAATTATAGAACTCACATCCTTACCTCTCACACAAGGGTTAGAACTGAAGTGCTTCTCAGTACATAGTAAGTGCACAGTAAATGCACACTGTTACCACGGGGGTGTCGACATCACTCTTGACAACAGTAGGCAAACCATCTTCTGATTAAGCCCAAGATTCTTTTCACTCCGCAATATCTCTTTCGGACATTTTTTAACTTTCCATATCTTTTAGGTGAATCCACCTTTCACTACAGCACAACCTCTGAAAGTATCTGTCTCCCATCTCGCTATTCCTCTGTTCTATTACAATACTGGAAATTATCTTCTTGGAACAGCCCAGATTTTTTTCCTTCTATCACAAAATGTACTCTTCCCTGCAGCCTAGTTCAGTTAAAATTCCATTTTTAGAAAGTCTGTGCATTAAAACAAATTGGGTTCTGGGCCGAAAATAGGCCCCATTTTCTCACCCCCTGACAATTATTAATGGTTTTTCCACAAAATACAGTAGGCTTCTCATAGACTCTATCTACGGGATTTTTTACCATATTAGCACTGTGGAGAAGAATGGTTATTTGTGGCATTTTGCAGAGACAAGAGGAAAACAACATTCCTTGTCTCCTGCTCTCTTTCATTCACTCCACAGAGTAGAGGCTGGAAGTTTGCTCTTAGTGTAGTCATGGAGTTTCTGAAGCAGCATCAACCCTGTATTCAGAAGCTTGACAAGGGGTGGCCCAGAGTGAGCCAGGGCACAGAAGCACGATGCTCTGGGAGCCAAGAATCAAGCCATTAACATTGTTTCCATGCTTCCCTATAATTAGCCAGATCAAAGGGACCTGGGCTTGCAGAGTTCAGTGGGTCTGCCTCACTCTCTGAGGGCAGTTAGCAAACAGCACTATCAACCTTCAGGGTGACTAATTAATTGTTCACAAGCAGAACTCATTTTCTTACAAATCACTCCCTTCTGAATCCTTTACCAGTTATTCCCAGTTGGAAGTGCTGCACTGGAGAAAATGTTCAGGACTTACATAGTTCCCGTTCCCTGAGTGCTTACTGCGTTTGGCAGATTGCTCAAGAACACCTCAGAGCACCCCTGTCAGCTGAGCTTTGGGTCTCCAGCTCCTGCGATTTGACCAAGCCTCATTTGGGGGAAGTGGTAGGACTTGAACTCAGACCTTTCAAAAAGTCAGTGATTTGCCAATGTTCTTGATCCTTAAAAAAATCTCCTGAGCTGCTTATGAATACACATGTAATTCCAGCAGGTCTGGAGGGAGGCTGGGAAGCAGGATCTTTAAAAGGCTCCAAGGGATTCTCACTTTCACGGGGCTTGGTAAACCAACCGCAACATTGAAGATACCATCTATGGAACTTTATAATGTCATTCCAACACACTGAAAACAGAAAAGTCCATTTCATGGGCGCTTTACACTTTTGTGATGTGTCTGTCTCTTCTAGCCTTCTTCTCAGAGACCCAGACTCATTCCTATGATAGTCCATACACATGTCAGTCCTCTGCCCAGAACCCTGAAGTGTACCCCGTTTCACTTATCACAGTGCCCAGAATCCTTACAATGGCCTACATGTACTCTACGTTTGGGTCTGCTCTTTTTCATTTTTTTAAAGAAGATTTTATTTATTCATCTGACAGAGAGAGAGATCACAAGTAGAGAGGCAGGCAGAGAGAAAGGGAGAAGCAGGTGCCCTCCTGAGCAGAGAGCCCAACGCAGGCCTCAATCCCAGGACCCGGAGATTGTGACCTGAGCTGAAGGCAGAGGCTTAACCCACTGAGCCACCCAAGTACCCCTGTTTGGGTCCACTCTTACCTCATGGCCACTACCACTCCTCCACTCATTCCTCTCTAGATACTTGGCCCCTCTGCCATCCCATAAACATTCTAGGAACTCCTATCTTTGCACCTCTGCGCTTGCTGTTCCCACTCCCTAGAACACTCTTCCTCCAGGTATGCACATGGCCAACTCCCTCGTCCGCTGTCAGTCTCTGTTTAAACTGTGGCTGGGGAAGGCCTGCCCTGACATAAAACTCCAACCACGCCCCACTCCTGTGATTCCTAATACCCTTTACTTTCTGACACTTTTTCCTTTTTGTCATACATTATCACCATGCTGAATAATCTACTTATTATGCTTATTATCTACTCACCATCTTCTCCCACAGGGTAAGCACCATGAGGTGAGGAATCTTTGCTTGTCTACTGATGTATCCCAAGCACCTAGAACAGTGGCCGGTATGTAGTAGGTGCTCAATAACTACATGCTGAATTAAGGACTAGAATGGAAATGAGACTTCACACAACACTTAACCTAACTACATCACTGCACTCTGATGCAGCCAACCCAATTCTGTTCTAATTTATTTTATTAAAGCATTGGGTAGAATTCTCGACTTGGCCAGTGACAAGCTCTGACATAATTAAAATTCTGTTGCTCGTTTGCCAATACTTGCTGGGTGCCTATTTCAGTCAGGGCCCTGATTCTCTTCATGTGCCATACGACCACCAAAGACAAAAACGTCTTCCAAAGGTAAATGACCATAATGGTGGGAAACAACTACACATGATGACTGTCCATGAGCAAATAAGAAAGATGCTAAGATGAAAAAATCAGAAGTTTTGGCATATGAGTTCTGACACAATGCTAACTTTGAGGGGACAGAGAAAAGCCGTGAGAAATACCTGAGGAAAACAGGCAAGGTGTCCTTGAGTCAGCACGAGAAACACTAACATGCTTCAGGGGTGCCTGGGGGGCTCAGTGGGTTAAAGCCTCTGCCTTTGGCTCAGGTCATGATCCCAGAGTGCTGGGATTGAGCCCCGCATCAGACTCTCTGCTCAGCAAGGAGCCTATTTCCTCCTCTCTCTCTCTCTCCCTGCCTCTCTGCCTACTTGGCGATCTCTGTCTATCAAAAAAACAAATAATGTTTTTTTTAAATGTTAAAAAAAAAATAAAGAAACATTAACATGTTTCAAATTATATTAAGTTGATTACAGCAAAGAATAATGTTTTAAAACCTAGAGTTTAATTGCCATGTTTTGTGAATTTTCCTTTCAAAACTGTTAAAAGGATGGCACTGGTTTTATTTCAGATGAATAAATTTAAAAGAACAAGATTAGTAGACCCGATACTATCCCAATTATTATTTGTAATTGTGTCTTACGGGGTCTTAAGTATTCTTTCACCTCAGTTTGGCTTCATATTTCAGAACTAACACTGTCAGCACTTCCCCACCATATTAGTTTACTAGGGCTGCCGTAACTAAATGCCACAGACTGGGTGGGTAAGCAATGTAAATGTGTTTTCCCACAGCTCTGGAGGCTGGAAGTCCAAGATCAAGGTGCTGGCAGGGTTGGTTTCTTCTGAGGCCCCTCTCCATGGCTTATAGATGGCTCTCTCCTTCCCATGTCCTCATGGGGTCTTCCCATGTGTCCTAATTCCTCTGCTTATAAGGACACTAGTCATACTGGACCAGGGACCCCCCCACCGTGTCCTCACTTTCACTTAATTAAAACTAACTTCGAAGACCCCCACCTCCAAATACAGTGGCCACATTCTGAGGTAATGGAGCTCGGGGCTTCAACATATGACTCTGGGGGAGAAATAATTTAGCCCACCTACCTCTCTGATTCTAATCCAACCTACTCGGGAGTAAGTGAAGTGTATTATTTTGCATCTTCATCTGTTGTCATATACACAACAAAAAGCCAAAAGAAAAACATACAACTTCACATTCAATGTATGTGATGTCCCCTCCCCAATAAACAGAAATGAACTGGCTAGCAATAGAAATTAGTTAATTGAAGTTAATTTAACTACAACTAAGATTTTTAGTTTAGCTCATCAACTAGGGAGAATCAAAGAACTTCTACTCAAACCTTGGGCTTTCCTCCTAGATATTTTCATTTTAAATTGGTTTTCACAGACACCTTTTTTCTCCTAACAGTCTTCTCTGGGCATTTGGTGAAAATTAAAGAGAGAAAGGAACATCCATCTAAGAGAGAATCAGTCAATCCAGGAGGAAAACAGGAGGTTTAAAATCAGCCGTACCCAGATGTTTCAGCATCAAAACATCCCAGGAATCACAGTGGTCTCCACGTTACATAGAGTGGACTCTGAATGGAATACAGCTGTCAGGAGCATCTCAGTGGGATTCAGAACAAAGTGGTGGGAGAATTTTGTCAAGTCAAACATTCCCTGAGGGCCTACTACATGCAAGGAGTTGTGCAAGACCCTAGAGGGGATTTAGCAAGACGCTATTGGAAGAAGTAAAGAGTTTTTATGGGATGAATTAAAAATTTGGTGGAGATATAAAAGCTGTCCAAAAAACTTGAGGGCTTGCAGGCAGAAAAAGGATTCAATTTATTCTCAGAAGCTCCAGAATGCAGAGTTGGATCATGGTTCAAACTCTGAGAGTCTGCTTCTGGCTATAAGAAAGATGAACGAACAGTCTAACAGAACTATCTAGTAACACTGAGGTAATGAGTTCCCACTCACCAAACATATTCAAGAGGAAGGCTCAGGGTGCTGTGGAGGAATTCACGTTTCAGGGAGAGAATATACAACTCCCTTGGTTCCTTAAAAATCTCCCTCTATGGACTTTCCATGATAGAGTCAACAACGATATCTACTTTTTATGCATTGTCTAAATAATATTTTGCCTACAGTAGAAATAAAAATTAGTGTCATCTATTCAATGATGCATTCCACACAGTAAAATTATCCATAATTTCTTCAGTCCTTACCAGTCACTGTAAAGAATCCGTGACACATCTCTCTCTCGATCCCCTGCCACTAAATGTGGATCAAGCCTACAATCAAAACCAACCACCCTGTCATGAAGTGATCCAGACAAGTATATCAGTGCAGGAAATATAATTAAATATAATTAAAATATAATTTTAATATAATTTTAATATAATTAAAATAACATAGCTTCATTCTACACTGTACCTTTGTTACAATACCACTTTGGTGGGACAAATGGTCTCCAATACTCAGCACTGGCTTCGCAGACTTAATATTCCTGTACTGTGACCAACAAGGCAGTTACTCATGATTGCAGGGGGGAAAGAGGCTACTGTACCATATATTTGCATGGGGGTCTTTTGTTCCTGCTGCGAGTATCTTTGCCAAGTTGTTAAGGAGGGTGGGGATCCAAATGTTAGGCGGTGAAGGCTAAGCCCAACCTTGAGAAACGACCTCAGGGGAGGCAGCTCTGAATGGAAAAGGGTAAACCTCTGTCAAAGTTAAGTTCCATCTGATTTCATGCTCTGATGAGCGGTGGAAACCAAAATCACCTAATTTTCTACCCAGCTAGGCTAGGAGGATGGTCACAGGGAGACACATTTCGCAATCATCATATTTTATTTGATTTTACTTTTTGCTTGTCACCCCTAAATTAATAAGGGCCACCACCGTTCAGCAGCTTAATCAACAGAACTCCATCATTCTGTCAGCCCCTTAGGAGGAAAGGAAGTGTGCAGGAGAAAGCCTGGCTGGGGGAGGGGTGCATAGCGGAGAAGGGAGGAGGTGGGATAGGGATTGCAAGAGAAAGGTGTGGAAAAATAATGTGAGACCTCACGTATAATCTGGAGCTGAGGCAGCCATGTAATTATAAAGCTAGCTTTTCTTTCACTTGACAGCACAAGAAAAGGAGGTGAAGAGAACCTTTTAAATGAAACATGACATTCCCTTATTAAGGTCTGATTTAGATTTTAAACGGCTTAGACTTTGCATTTACTTCCACACTCTGGGTTATCCAAGGAATAGGTGTTTAATAGAAAGAGCAACTACAATTGGTTTTTTTTTTTTTTTTGGAACCATATGCACATATTTCTAAACCAACAATTTCTATATGTAAAAAGCTTCTATAAACATAATTTTTTTTTTTTTTTTTACATTATCCGAGCAGTAAGTGGCCACCTTTTGGTAGGCATAAATGTAGTTTAGCTTACAGGGAAAACACACGACATGCTTTTTGTTTGAAAATAACATGATGCATAATGTGTGCAATGAATGCATTAAGAATTTATTGCCCGTTTCTGCTTCAGTTTCTCTACTGGGGGTAGCCCACAGAAACTGCAAGTCCCTACAAGCAGGGTTCCGTGGCCCACATTACTTGGGAGAAATGCATGCTGGGACCCGTACACCCCAAACAGGAGGGCAGCTGCAGTATGTTTCCTATGGGGTGAGTGGTCTAACAAGTTTCAGGGTGTATATTCTGTCTCACAGCCAAAGGTGAACATCCCTGCCTCTTCTCGCATCTCCACACCACCTTAATATGCCTCCCACCCTGAAGGACTCCAGATATTTCCTCCCAAAGTGGGTGTGAAATGTCCCAAATTGCTGCGACTGCTTGATAAGTATTATCAATAATATTCATAATAATGCCCAGTATCTACTGGACATTTTGGCATATTGCAAAATACTTTGTATACATTATCTGTGCATGAGATGAATATTATTAACCTCATTTTATAGAAAAGAGAGCTGAGGCTCAAAGAATGCAATTTACTCAGTGTACACAGCAAGTAAATGACAGATCCAAGACTTCAGCCCGAGGCTCAGGCTCTCAGTCCAAGGCCACCCTCTTTTCTCTTCTTTTCTCTTGTCCTTCTCGTCCCTTTCTTTCCCTTTCTTCTCTTTTAATAGCTTTATTCAGGTGTAACTGACATATAATAAGCTGAACTTAAAGTGTGCAACTTTATCAACTGTGATGTGTATATAACAATAATAACATCATCATAATTAAGAAAATCAAACATATCCATCAGCCCACCAAGTTTCCCCCTGATCCTTTGTAACATCTCCCAGTCCCCATTCCATACTCGCTTATCCCTGGCAACCATTAATCTACTATTTTTTTTTAAGATTGTAGCTATTTATTTGAGAAGGAGAGCAAGAGAGAGATTGAGAGAATGAGTGGGAGGAGGCTCAGAGGGAGAAACAAACTCCCTGCAGAGCAGGGAGCTGGAAATGGATTCAATCCCAGGCCCCTGGAATCATGAAGGCAGACGCTTAGCAGACGAGGCACCTTCTAATCTGCTTTCTTGCACTGTGGATGAGCTTGAATTTAATTTTATATAAATGGAATCATACAGCCTATACTCTTTTTTGTCCAGTTTCTTTCACTTAGCATAATTATTTTGAAACTTATCCAGGTTGCCACATATATCACAAATTCATTCTTTTTTATGGCTGAATAATATTCCAGTGTATGGATATACCACAGTTTGTTTATCCATTCACCTGTTGATGAACATTTGAGGCCATAACATATACGGCTGCTATGAACATTCATATACAAGTCTTCATATGAATATACACATTCATTTCTCTTTGGTAAATTATTAGAAGTGGCATGACTGGGAAGTATGGCAGGTGTATGTTTAACTTCTTGAGAAGCTACCAAGTCGTTTTCCAAAGTGGCCATACCATTTTGCATTGCCATCAGCAGAGTGTGAAAATCCCACTTCATCCACATCCTCTCTATCACTCGGCATGGTTAGTCTTTTTAACTGTATTCATTCTAATGGGTGTTGAATGGCATCTCATGGTGGTTTTAATTTATACTTCTCTAATAACAAATGATGCTGGCCATCTTTTCATGTGGTTATTTTCTATCCACATATCTTTTTTGTTCAAATGTTTTGTCCATTTTTAGCTGCATTGTTTGTTTTCTCACCATTGAGTTTTGAGTGGTTTTAGACATTTTGGATGCAAGTCCTTTATTGGATATGCGATTTAAAATATTTTTCCCAGTGTTTTTCGAAGAACAGATGTTCTTAATTTTGATAGTCAGATTTAGTCATTTTTTTGTGTTTATGGATCATGCTTTTAGTGTTCTATCTAAGAAATCTTAGCCTAACACAAGGTCATAAGTATTTCTTCCTTTGTTTTCTCCTAGAGGTTTTATTTATAGTTTTTGATTTTACATTTAGGAATAGAATAAGTTTTTTGTTAATTTTGCATATGGTGTGAGGTGTGGGCTAATGTTATTTATTGCATATGTATTTTTTATTTGATTATTTTAATATTACTATTCTATATTTGACTACTTAGAAATTTTAAAATTTATTTGTTTATTTCAGAGAGTGAGAGCAAGAGAGAGAGAGAGCGCGCGAGTAGGGGTTGAGGCAGAGGGAGAGTGAGAGAGAGAGAAAAAATCCTCACGCAAACTCCCTCCTGAGTGCGGAGTCCAACACAAGGCTAGATCCTGGGACCTAGAAATCATGAGCTGAGCCAAAATCAAGAGCCAGACGCTTAACCAGCAGAGCCACCCAGGTGCACCATTTGAAAATGTTTTATTTTCAATTATTTTAAAGCATCTTTCTCTTCCAATTCTATGAGCAATTCTTTTTCTTTAGGAATACCAAGATGATAAATAAACAGGAGATTTTAAAATAAAGATAGTCAACAGCATAAGCCAGACAATATTAAAGTAACAACTAGGAAGTGACCAGACATCGAACAGGCTCTAGGAAAGGGCCTCCTGAGAGAAGGCGGAAGCCCACTCCTCTGCCCATCTGCTGGGGGTCACCGATGGCCCTGCACGTGGTAAAAGTGAACGGTAACACAGTCTACGTGCTCCATTATGGAGTCCTACACAATCAGAGCACCGCATTGGAAACTGAAAAACTAAAGATAACATCCATTAAAGGCAGACTTCAGTCTATCAAATTATATACTCTGAGCAGTGCTGGTTGATAAATAACATTTCTCCAGTTTCTTTCATCTCTTGTTTTATTTTTTCTTCCAACTGGAAGACCTTTTTTATAGGACGTTGTTGTTCAGAAATGCTACTTTTGCCCTGTGGCAGACTAGAGTGAAAATGTCTGTAGTAACAGCCAAGAGCACTGCTTTGTCCCTTCCCAGGGGTAGGTCACTAGAGACTCAAAATCTAGAAGAAACTGTTTCTCCTGCTGCTCCAGGATTCTAATTTTAGCACTGGGAGCTGGGGAATGGTGAGCTTCTGGGAAATTGTATTTTTTATATAGATCTGACAACACTGGATCTGTACCTTAAATTCTTCACCAAAAACCTATGTTAATCAAGAGATCAGCAAGCATCTTTCCAGGAAAAAGGGGGGGGGCACGGAAAGGAGGGGGTCATAGAAACTAGTTGAAAATAAGGATTCTTTACAAAAATTGGTAACTTTTCTTCCTAGGTGGAAAAAGTTAAGTAAAGCAAAATAATAGCCAAGAGAAAAGCAGCTATTTAAAATATTCAATTTAAGCCTGAAATTAAATTACTTGACCTGGTATCCTTGATTATTATTTTTTAAATATTTTCACATGAAGTATTTCAAATATACCAAATAGCATGAACATTTTAAGTCACTGACAATATAGTGAACATTTCTCTATTCCCTTTCCCATTTATTAATCTTAACATTTTACCAAATTCATTTATTTCTTAATATAATACATTAAAATAATCATTCTTGATTAAAAATTTACAGATAAGAATAAATTGCAAGACATGAAAAATATGCTTCCTCCCACTTTCCACAGGCATTGGTAATCAATCATGGCACTCTTTGTTCTTAACCCCTATCAACTGATTGAAATTCGTCCCAAAAAAAAAGAAAGAAAGAAAGAAAAAGAAAATGTAATCACTATTCCTGAAAAATGAATAAGAGGCATAAACAAAGGGTTCAATCTAAAGACAGGGAAAGACTGAACTTTCTAGACCAATTAGCTTGACTTCATGAATAATTACAGAAATTTTGCTTTGTGAAAAATGAGTAACATCAAGCCAGCCTGCTTTCCTTCTGTGAAAAACCCAAGGTGTTTAACAAAAAGACAAAGGTTGGGAAAATAATGAAGAACTATTTTTTTGGTCTAAATCTTGGCAATGTCTTGGAATCAATCTGTAATTTAAAGTCTGATTTTCCCTGGATCTATGGTTATACTGAAAAAGTATTTGCTATCTATTTTTCTGGTGCTCCATAGTAAGATTTTCTCTACTGTTAGGTTCCTCATAGAACAGAAACAGTGCAGAAATGTCTTTGAAAAATGCTTCTTAATAAAACAACAACATAGGGTCCCTTATTTCACCCTCCCTTTAACTTCCTGTCATTCACTTAGTATTTTCCAGAGCACATTTTTTTTAGTATTTTCTAGAGCACATACCCAACTGTTAGACTTCTCACCCAATGCAGCCAATGCCTATGTGTTCTCTGAAAATTTCCTTCTCCAGACAAGGGGTTCACAAGACTCTCCCTGAGACCGTGTACCAAACGTGTTTTCTAGTTTTGAAGTGAGATGAGGGGGGCACCTGGGCGGCTCAGTGGGTTAAAGCCTCTGCCTTCGGCTCAGGTCATGATCCCAGGATCCTGGGATCGAGCCCCGCATCAGGCTCTCTGTTCCTGCTTCCCCCTCTCTCTCTGCCCGCCTCTCTGCCTACTTGTGATCTCTGTCTGTCAAATAAATAAATAAAATCTGAAGTGAGATGAGTAGTTAAAATGCTCTTTTATTTGAAGACGTAATACTAAGAACATATCAAGTTTTCAATGTTTATCTGTGACTCCAACAACTTCCCAGTCTTTACCTGCCCCTTCACACTTAATGCCCTGGCTTCACCTAACCTCTCTCCCACTAACAGTAACAGCTCTGTCTTTGTGACTGTCTGTTTCCCTGCCTGAACATCAAGTAGTTGCTTCCATTCATTCCTTTCGTAGTATGTAAAATATGAAGAGATAAAATCAAAATTCCTCTCTTAGTCATGAGTTACAAAATGATCAAGCCAATCTTGCCCTCCTTCTCTATTTTACTCTGTGAAGTTATTTCGGAAAATACTCCTATCTTCCAACTGCTCTTCAATTCTAAAAACAGTTAGGGTAGCTTGACCCGCCTGGGATGTCTGGAATCTGGAAGAAGATGAGATAAGAATGCAGGCTCTCTTCCTGATAGTTTTGTTCTGAGAACTATCCCTTGCCTTTGCAGGATTTAGTCGGCAGGCAGGAGTTAGAAAGGACCGCCCAGTCATGTGCTGCATTGTTCTGTCTTTCATTTCTCTTTTTGGCCATTAGAGAAACCACATTTTTTGAGAGCTATAGCCAAAATGTGCTGGGTGCTATTAGAGAAAAACATCCTCATTATTTATTGACGTTCTCCTCCCTGACCCCAATTTTCCTCCTTTGGAAGCTCAAAAGACATATTTTTTTGAATTAAAGTAACTAAGCTTAAAAACTTACTAGCTGGAGATATTGGTTGGGAGAGTGTTCTAGATTAGGTTTAATCACTTTAGATCAAATCAAATGACTCCGAGTTGGAAGTAGAAGGGAATGATGCTCCTTACGGCATTCATGGAATTCTGACCTAAAGTAACTCTTTTAGGGATGCCTGGGTGGCTCAGTTGGTTAAACATCTGCCTTAAGCTCAGGTCCTGATCCCAGGGCCCTGGGAGCAAGTTCGGCATCTGGCTTCTTGCTCAGCGGGGAACCTGCTGCTCCCCCCACTCTTGTGCCCTCTCACTCTCTCTGACAAATAAATAAGTAAATAAAAATCTTTTTTTAAAACAGTAACTCTCTTATTTTAATTATCAAGGTAAGTTTTCTCAGCCCCCTCCCAATTTTGCATCATCTTCTACACACATTCTTGTTTCTCAGTCATATTTCTATTCCACATCTTCCAGTGGCTTTATTTACTTGAATCTCTCAAAACAGATTTTAAAAATATTAAGGGCTGAAAGTACCTAAAGATGGAGAGTTCTGAGAGTAGAGAAATAAATGTGCATGTTCTACTGGATGGTTGCTTAGAAAGCTAGTTCATGGAGAAATGTAAAAATGAGGAAGGAAAACTGTATTTTGTTGAGAGCCTACTATGTGCCAGGCACTGTAATAGACACTTTCATGTTACCATATTCATTCTTTACAATAACTCTATAAAGTATTATTTCCACCTTAAAGGTGGGAAACTGAACTTCAGAGAGAATAATTTCATTGCCCAAGGCTATACATCTTCTAAATCAAGATCTAAAACCAGGGCTTTAAGATCCTGGCTCTTATGATCACAACAGGAATGCGACTCTCATTAGTTCCAGTAATGCCTTTCTCCAATGGCACTCAGGAAGTATTTATTATGTGTTATATGATCCCTACTGTACTAGCATATTATGGGATAAATAGTATATATAGTTAGTCCCTGCCATCAACAGCTTTAATCTGAATATATTCCATTTCTTTCAATTAAGAGCCATGTAATCATAAAAAATTGGGGGGAGGGCAGGGGGCAGGAGAGAGTGAAATATAATCAATATGGTAGAAAAGGAAAGTCTCGATGAATTGACGGAGACATGGGAAACCCCATGAGAAAAGGGCTGATTAAAGCAAGCCTTAATGGAGCTTAAGATTTCATCTACACTCATCTTGCCTTTACTCCTTCTTTAACAGATGATTCATGTTGGGAGTAAGGCAGGGGGGTCCTCTCAAAAGCAATTGTAGCTCCATTTTACCATTGTACAGACAAGGACCCTCAAGTCTAGAGGAAGAAACTCAATAAAATCTATCCAGCTGAAGAGGATCAAACTCGGACTTTGAATTTGTCCCTTATCCAATTTCATGCTTCTTCCACATGTTTTAGTGCAGAGCATTCTTAACATTCAAGAATTCATTCATCCACTCATTCATTCTTCAAAAAATATTAAATCCCAAGCATGTTCCAGATATTGTGATAGACACTGGTGAAATGATAGGGAAGATGCCAGATGTGGCCCCTGCCTTATAGAGCTTATAGGTAGATACAGATCCTCACCCTCCCCCAATATAGTTAATAATAAATTCATAGAATAGACTACAGAGCATTTGTTTACTCCTTCCTAAAGTTTAAGTCATGATTAGTGATCTATTAGTTTATTTTTATGTAAGTGTTTCCTTTTAACTTCGAGTTCCATGAACATCATCTATGCAGAAAGAATTATTTAGATCAGGGGTTCTCAAACTTCAGTGTGATGAAAATCACTCGGAAGACTCATTAGACTCAATAGAACACACATTGCTAGACTCTACTGCAGAGTTTGTGACATAGCCAGTAAGGGACAGGACCAAGGATTTGCATTTCTAACAAGCTGCCAAGGGATACCCCTGCTGCTGGCTATGGGGACCACACCTTGAGAACCACTGATTTAGATCAGCCCCAGAATGCAAAGCCTCCCGCACAAGAAACTAAGGACAGAACAGATGGCTGATATCATCTCTTGCCCGTAGTAATGAGTACTATTATTCTGATATTACACATGAGGAAGCTAAGGCAAATAAGAAAACCAATGGTTTGTCCAAGAATGTGCCTCCTGACTAATAATGAGTGCAAGACGTCAGGTTTCTCCAAGCAAAATTAAATATTACAAAGAATACTACTTTAAGCCTCAATATCCAAGGAGTGATTCCCTCTTACCAACTCTGAGAACCAGTCAACAAAACTAATGGGCCGGTCCTGAGCCCACTCTCCAAACTGGTTCTTGAAATCCAACAATTAATATTCATAATCCCTACTCCTGGTGTTAAACGCCACTCCAGGAGACGCTGAGTGATTAATGAAGGATGCTCTAGACCGACAATCTGGAGACCACATTCTAGTCCAGCCTCAGACCCTGAGTATTTAAATTAGTTGAATTAGAGTGCCTGGGTGCCTCAGTGGGTTAAGCCTCTGCCTTCAGCTCAGGTCATCGTCTCAGGGTTCTGGGATGGAGGCCTGCATCAGGCTCTCTGCTCAGTGGGGAACCTGCTTCCTCCTGTTTCTCTGCCTGCCTCTCTGCCTACTTGTGATCTCTCTCTCTCTCTCTCTCTCTGTCAAATAAATCAATAAAATCTTAAAATAAAATCAATTGGCTGAATTAAAGCAAGAAGGGTCATTTGCTTCCCCTAGGAACTGAATGATTGGAGAGATGACTTGTCAAGGGACTTGTCAAGTCCCATCCATGGACCTCAAAGGGACTGAAAAGTGGAGTAAAAGAAGGGGTCGAGCCACAAGGAACAGGGTTCCAAATGCCAGGGCATCTTCTGAAGGAACAGGAGGAGAGCCTCATCCTCCCCTTGCTGCACCTACAGACCCACAGGGCAATGACTGGTGATCTCTCTCATCCAGTCTGAGCCATTGACTCACTGTTGGCACTGACAAAGGAAAAGAGGTCTCTCATCGACACTAGTGCCCAGCCACCCCATTTATACCTGTTACAAATGCCACAGTAATCTAAGCAGGAACACCATGCTGCGTGTGACAACAAAATTTACCAAAGAAGTGTAAGCCACAAAACCCGCCTAAGTGGCTCATTGTTCCATGAAGCTAATTGACTGCCAAGGAATGGATGGAGAGAAAGATGTACCCCTTCGTCAACTCCGCAGAGCTCCAGAAACCAGGGGCAGGGAAGGAGCAGCAAGGCACGGACTAAAATGCAAATGCATTTCTGCACTGCACAAAGAATTTAATATTCCCTAAGCTGAAGAAACCAACCAAGGACACAACTGATGGATGTACAATTTTTAATTCCAGACAGCCAAAACACAAAAGAAAAATAGTGAGTGCTATGGGATACGGACTCCTCACCCCTCGTAATGCCACAAATTTGAAACAAGCTCAAGAAGGTGTGAGATGAACATGGGAGTTTTCTAGGCATTTGCAGGAATAGAAAAATCAATAGGTAACTACCGAAGCCGTCCTACACATTCTCTCAAGGGCTGCCCGAGCCACTGCTGTTGAACTTCATTCACCTGATCCTGATGAGACTCAAAACCCCTTTAAAGGCAGTGGTTGCACCTCTAACAGCTCTTTCCACTTCACCTGCAGAGAATCTTACTCCGTTTTACACTTTCTGGTTTTTATGACAAAATGCTGTCCTCTTCCATTGGCTCCACTTACAAAGCAATCCAAACCGGGTCGCAGGCCCACCACCTTCAAGAAGTCGCGTGCCCTAAAACTTAATGCAGCCTCTCCAGGTCTTGCCCACTTTTCCGTCAAGGGTCCAGGATTTTTCCAGTAGGCAAAATAGAGCTTGAAGCACACCAAGCTATAAGTCAGCGTCAGGAAACAAGGTCATGCATTTTGCGGCATATGATCTAAACCCACGCTGTGCCAAATTGGCCTTAAGTCACTTGAATTGACAGAAAATGTGCCGAGGCTGACACTTTATTTTTACCATTTGCCCTTATTGCAAGATAAAGGCTGTCACCTTATCCTTTTTGGGAATTTCTCTCTGGCTTAACAGCTTCCTAAATGCTTGCCTTTGTTTGATAATCATGTGAAAGTATTGCTTTAAATCATCTGTCTCCCTCTCTCATTTATCTCTGCCTCGCAGCGGAGCAGCTCCCCAGCTATTTGCACGGAGGTAGGTGATTAACGGGCTCACGGAGCGCCCCTCTGTTGCACCAGCATTGTCTTCCCAGTCACACCAACACGTGAGTGGTGATGAGGGAAGCTCGGGAGAGACACAAATTGAAGGAATTGCTCAAATAAAACGTGTTATTAATTGAGAGGGGAGACCAGTAACAGAAAACATTTGCTTTCAGGAAAAAAAAAATTACTATGGGAGTACAGTTTCACAAGAGAGGAGCACTGTAGCGACTGTCTAGTTTCCGATGAAATCACACTTTCCAAACTTGTACATAATCACAGTATACCATTCTTTCCATGCTACTCACTTAATATGTTTAAATTAAACTTCAACGGAGGAATTTTTCAATGTGATTTTGCATTCTAGCGTATCCTAGAAGACATAAGTCTGTGGAGGCTGATTACGGGTTCCTATTGTTGAATCCTTCTGGAAGAGCCGGCTAGCTGGATTCCTGCAAGTTTCACATTTGGTATCTGGGCAGACAGAGCCCTTCACAGCAGCAGCAACAAAAGTCTCACAGCTATGCCACACTTCCAGCGGCCTCTAGGAAATGAATGCAAAGCACTTCTCTCCTGGCAAAGGCTCCGTGCCCCTGGAATGAAGTAATTTATTTGCAATCCGCTCTGCCTTCTGCCATGCCAGCCTCAGATACCAGACAGCACGTGACTTCCCATTCCACCCCACACAGGCATCCTAGTGGTGAGAGCGAGCAGCCCACAGCTTGATTTTGCTGGCATGGGGGTAACAAATCCCTAGACAGCTGCACCCGCTCTGCAGGAGATTATCATAATTGATCTCTATATGTTTCTCATTCGCAGATAAAAGATGGCGCATGAGCACGCAGACTTCCCATAAGGTCCCACTGGGGTTGAGGGCCCTTAAACATATCCAGTTCCTAAGGAGAGGAAAAGGATGACTTGGACGTTAATTAACAGATTGATGAATATATAAGGTAGGAATCCACAGGGACTAAAAGAAAACTCAGCTGGAGCTAAGACGCGGACATGCAGGACAACGATGGCCAAGACACTTGACCTCTGTTGAAGCCTCAATTAGCTGAATGGTAACACTGAGTAAGACAAAAACCTTGATGCAAATCAGATATTGGCTTTAATTTCCTCTGATGAGCTTCCTGGAGTAATTTACAATCTCAGAAATAACAGTCAAAACACAAAGCAAACATCAGAAGTGCCCGGAGGAGAGGGAGCTGTGTCACTTCAACTGCCAAGCGTATTACACAAAGTCTCTTAAGTCAGCCTGCCTAGCATTCTAGTAACTTAAAGCACACAGCAGGACGGCAATCTAAATCTTCCATACTGGAAATAGAGGGTGCCATGTGATTTTAAGGGGGGAAGGAGGTTAAAAACAAACAAACAAACAAACAAACAAAACCATCCCGATCTCCCTACGTGATCCAAAGATAATACCTTTTCCTAGAAATTGCTTTAAAGAAACCCTACCATGGTGCTAAAGGGAAAAAAGCCTGCCAAGCGTTCTGAGGGTTCCAAAGAAAAAGACTGCAGACTGTAGGGGGGTAATGAGAACTTTCACACTTCCACATTATATAATTAATTCCTGAGTACCCAAGACTATTTAAAATGCAATTTGCTGATTGGAAAGGAAAGAAAAAATGAAGTACAAAGAGGATAAATGAAGATGCCACTCGTTAAGCAGGTGACCGTGCATGGTGACGTTGGGGGTGCAGGACAGTGGGAAACAACAAGGATCCTATCTACTCATGCTCTAAACATTCGAGAATTTCAAAACGAGCAGATGAAAAAATGTTTTTGGTGCTGATTTCACAAATAGGTACAGGGTCTTTGGGTCTCTTTTCTTTATTCAAAATCTGAAATAATCTCAGTAAGCCAAACATTAACCTGTACCACTACTTTCTATACTGCAGATCCCAAAAACATATCTTCAGCCCAGACTTCTTCCAGATCCAAATTTCTGTCCAACTTTCCTCAACATCTTGAAAATCCCTAGAAGTAGTCACTATTCCCCCGACACTTACTACCACTGTGTGTTTGTCTGGGATAGTTCCAGTAGATGACTGCTGTCCTGGAGTAATTTTTTTTTTTTTTTTAAGAATTGATTTATTTATTTGGGAGAGAGAGAGTGAGAGAGAGCATGCAAGGGGAGAAGATCAGAGGGAGAAGCAGACTCCCCGCGGAGCTGGGGGCCCGGATGGATGCGGGACTCCATCCCAGGGACTCCGGGATTTTGACAGGAGCTGAAGGCAGTGGCTTCACCAAATGAACCACAAGGCGCCCTGGGGTGGTTATTAATGGTGCTTCCTTTCACTCTCAGAAAGGTCCAGTTTGGAAGGATAAATTACTGTGATCACACTATATCCACATTCCCCACCTCCTCACGCCACCCACCCCAGCTTGAGATAGGCCTGCATCATCGTCTCTAGCTCAGACCGCAGAAATAATCTATGAACCCGACATCCAATCTCCCTTCCCCTCCTCCAATTCATCCAGTATAGGTGGATCTTTCTAAAGAGAAAATCGAATTGGATCCCTCCCTGCTTCCTTGGCTTTGCCTACTTTCCGAATAAAGCTTAAATGCTTTAGAGGACTAAAGTT
Organism: Mustela putorius furo; assembly: GCF_011764305.1. NCBI lineage: Eukaryota > Metazoa > Chordata > Mammalia > Carnivora > Mustelidae > Mustela > Mustela putorius. The sequence continues at coordinate 1,130,522 of NW_025422151.1, read as the reverse complement.
CAAAGTCCTCTGCGCGATGCAACTTTATTCAGTAACAAAATGGGGTCTTCCCAGCCACACCAACCCTTGAATGCTGAAGAGGGAAGGTGGGAAGAGATGAAAATCAAAAAAAAAAAAAAAAAAAAAAAAGGAAAAACCTTAAATAAAAATAGCAATAACGAGAAAAGAGAACAATAATAATTTTTTTTGCATGTTTGTTACATTTTTGGTGAAAAATGTATTACATGGTTGTTGAATTTAACCATATGAGAACCATCCCAGTAACAATGATAACAAAAACTTAAGAGTCAGTTTTCCCAGATCCTGAAGTGTGGAGAAGCCAACATTTCAGGTCCCAAAGAACTCTTCTGGTAAATAAAAGACAAGAGATCTGGGCCAATCTGGCTACTGTCCCCAGTAGCTATGTTTCAAGAAACTGTAAATCTGCCTTCTCATATTGTTAGTAGCTTAATTTTTTTTAACACCTTAAATTTTGAATCTACTAGAGAAGATTTCTATTTGACATAGCTCTGCAGAAAATCCTTCTGCATGGTAAAGAAATCTTTTATAATGTGTATTTTTCTGTTTGTTCTCTCATTTTCATAGGTTCTCCAAATCTTTCTGAAGCTGTCTGACAACCTCACACCAGGCCAGCCTATAGGGAATATCAGGGTTGTCAAAGTCTCTAGAGGTCACACCTGTTTGGTACTTACTTGAGTAAGTGTCTCAGCTTTGAAATATATTGGAATCCCCTGGAGAGCTTTTAAAAAATGCAGATGCTCAGGCTCCCCTCCTGTGATTTAATAGATCAAAATCTCCAGAGATGAGGCCTAGAGAAGGCAGGTATGTTTGCTGATGCTCCCTGAGGTTGGGCAATGTTGAAGTGACATCCAAAACTTAACAGAATACCCAGAGGACTGGCAAACTCGCAGAACCACTGGCTTTCAGTGTGAGAATGGATTGATAAATCAGGCGTTAAGTAAAGTAGCTATTCGGAACGTCAGAACCCAAGTATGTGATAAGCTATTTAAAATATATAAATATTTAACAACTGGGGTTTATTCCTAATAATCTTGCTTCATACTATGCAAATTAGCCAAATTTTACACAGTCCTAAAACTATGTCTATACATCCTAAAAGCACAGTGGAGATAAGTAGATTATGAATTTGTGTACATAAAAAAAAAAAAAAAAAAAAAAAAAAAAAAAAAAAAAAAAGATGTTGAGGGAAAACTAGATGCTGAACTCAAACCGGATTTCTATCTTGAACATCTGAGTTTCACATGATCCATATTGTTTTACTTATTTTATTTTAGTGATACAGTTGATCCGGGGAAAATTTTAAGGACATATTCATGCATACCAGCAATGTTAACTTGTGAGGTAAACACACATAAGAAAGAAAGCTAGAGGGGTAGGCCAAAGTGCACTCACTTGCATTATTCCACTAACAACATTTCTGTTTTCTTTAGGGCTAAGAATTATGGTCAATATAGTTAAACCTGTAAGAGCTCAAAAATGTAAATGAGTATTATCCACCATCACCCATAAAGCCAAATTTCTCAGAAGCATTTCCCTCTTGCCAAAAAGTAAAAGGAGTTATTACAAAACACTGTTGAAAGCTATTCAATTTTAAAAAGAAAAAAAGGAAGTCAGATAACCCTCCCTTGTGTCAACTTTCAGTGAATCCCTAACTCATAACAGCTCTCCCTAACTCATAACTTCCACAAACTGATTCAACTAGGTTTCTCTCCCCAGGGTCACAGTTCAACCTGTCTGTCAAAGGGTTTCTCAAATCAATGCAGATCACGATAAAAGGAGGCTTTCACTCAGAAGGGTACTCAAAGCAATGTAGTGAATTTTTTTTGGATACTGTAACATAACCAGATTCTGTCTAATTCCCTTCAAACAAGTTACAATAACAAAAAGAAACACAGTCATAAAAAACCACATATTCAAAGAAGACACACTCATAAAAACCACATAATATAAAAAATAGTCAAATCTTGGAAGACCAGCATCATTTCATCAAAGTGAAAATATAATCGTTATAATATTTCTACTGTGTTGCCTCAGAACCACAGATTATAAACATGTCCATAGAAACATGTTTTACATGCATAGAATTACCATTTTTCAAGTCCAATTCAAATATGTATTTGAAGAGTTTGCTAATGATAGAAATTCTACAATAAATCTACTTCCAAAGAGTCACTAATTTATTTGTCTTAAGTGTGGTTTTTGAACATATGAATTTTTCAATGGAGCCAGCAAGGACTTTTCTTTCAAATTGTTTATAAGGTCAGCATCAAAGTTCCTAACACTCTGAATATTAAAAGCATTATCAAATGCTAATTTGTCTCCTACTACATCTTTCCCCACATTCCATCAGCAATCTATGTCAGATCATTTAGACCAGGAACTTTTGTCATTCCATGGCACCTACTTACCAAACACCAATAGTTTTTTCTAAGGATTTCCACCAGCTAAAATTGTGAAGCTAACATGATACATGAGAAATATGTTATCAAGGCTGAGAATGGAAGCTTTAATTCATTTCTACTCTTCCTGCAACCTGCAGATGAGCCCCATACTTTCCTCTTATGTCAAAAAAGAGTGAGCATCTGAAAATCCTAATAGATTTCTGGAGGACAGATAAGGTAATATATGAAGAACTCTAGGTATGGAGCATGAGCATTGGTATTTATTGGCATTCAAGATGATTTTTCCTGTGCAGCCAGGGCTAAGAATGACTGCACGTATTGGGAAGGAGCCCTGGCAGGGCAAGTGCCATGCAAGCCATAGAGAAAAGGCAACTGGACCTAAAATTAAAAGCATGTTGGGACCCCAGGCAGAATCTGAAACCAGAGGCCCGTATTCAGTTTCTACATAATCCTAAAACTGTGTCTACACAGACACCGGCCCCACTCCTCTAACAACTGTCTTACCTTCAAAGGTCTGAGGTAGCCTGAGGTGCCTGCAGCCTTTTAGACAGGTCATTACACAAATCAGACACAGAAACAAAAGCCCTCGCTCAGAGCTTCGATCAATACTTCTTCCAAGTTTGAAGACTCCCTCTTTTCAAACTATCTCACTACCCAGGGCTGCATGTTACAATACTTATGTGCCCCTTTTATCTTGAATTGAATCTCAGAAAGCAGAACTTCAAATGTCCTGAAATATCCGCATTATGTACAGCCAGATTCTACTATTAACCTACTACTTGCTGGATGTCTGTTTCATGTACATCTCATGTGATGAAAAAGCATTTAGAAGCTGAAAACCGAGAATCACAAATTTCTCTACTATATATGAGGAATAGAATTCTGGCTTGATTATCAGTTCACATCATCTGGTCAGTAGCAGACACAAGATTTTACATAGCAATGGGATTGCTGGTAAGATATGCTGAGTGCTGGAGGTTTTGTGTGTGTTGTTGTTTATTAATCATGTTTACACAGAGAGCACTGAACTGGATGCTTTCCTTGAAGTACAGAAGTAAAATGTAGTCAGGATAAAGAGTCATCATCTCTCCAAATACTGACATGTCTTACTGTGCCCAATGCAGAGCAGTCAAAGGATTCTTGACTGTTGACTGATTTTGCTGATAACTTCTTTTCTCGGAAGGTGAAGAAAGAAGGCTTGTTCACTGAGATTTAATTCTGACCAAGCAACAATTAGTGAAGGGGAATGAATGGAATACTGAATGAAGTGGTCCTATCACTATTCTCTTTGAAACCTTCCCTCATTATTTCTTGCCCATTCCACTGATTTTCTAATTGTTTTCACTGTAACCTCTCCCTTACCCCACCTCCTGGACACACACAGTCTCTCACTAACCCACTAACCCACTCTCACCACGATCAGAGTGAGCATTTTGCCATTCAGCTTTTGTCATGTCACTTTCTTCTTCCAAAGACCAAAATCTTTTTCTTTAATAAGCACATAGCATCTACCATTTGGCAGGCATTGTGTAAGTACTTAACAAATATTAACTCATTTAATCCTACAAAAACTTTAAAAGGTAGTTGACATTTTAACTTCATTTTGCAGATAGGTAAACCAAGGCACAACAGGTGTTAATAAGTTACCTAAGGTTACACAGCTAGGATTCAAGGTCAGGCAGTCTGGCTTTAGAGTCCATGGTCACTGTGTCTCTTTGTAATGTAGATTATTTTACATTGGTTATTTTTAAGAAACAGACAGATCAGGAAAAAACTTTGACTTTCCCTTCAATTGCCTAAAAGAATTTAGATAGGGGACCTGCTCCACGTCTTCCTTCTCCTTACCTCTACTTCCTTCTCCTTATCTCTGGACAGCACATTGCCTTAACTGCCTGTGGGACTCATATTCTTTTTTTTTTTTTTTTTTTTTTTTTTTTTTTTTTTTTTTTTTTTTTATTTTTTATTTATTTGACAGAGAGAGAGAAATCGCAAGTAGGCAGAGAGGCAGGCAGAGAGAGGGGAGAAAGCAGGCTCCCCGCGGAGCAGAGAGCCCGACGTGGGGCTCGATCCCAGGACCCTGGGATCATGACCCGAGCCGAAGGCAGAGGCTTTAACCCACTGAGCCACCCAGGTGCCCCGGGACTCATATTCTTATGGAGCCCTTATATGTAATTAAGTTAGATTTTCTCCTATAATTTGTCTCATGTCAATTTAATTCTTACGTCAGCCAAAAGAATCTCAAAAAGTGGAGGAAAATTTTTTTCTCCCCCACAGTGTCCATGACCCACCTCTCCAACATTATCGCACACTCCACCCCAACATGCGCCCCACGCTTCCCAAGTGGAAGCAGATGATTTACTGTTCCATACACATGGCCTGCACCAGTCCATCTCCACATATACAGGTGATATTTTCTTAGCCCACACAGCCTCTACATCACCTTTAAGATTCAGCTGGCATAACCCCATCTAGAGGTAGTCTTCTCTCTTCCCCCAAACAAGATCTACTCTCTCCCATTTCAAATCTCACTAGGTCTTCAGGTGAAAGGAAATCAATCGTGTTTTACTTAATAATTACCTGTGTACATGTCTGTTATCTCTTCCCCTCCAACTACAAAAAGACGGTTTTCTCTGTGTGTCCTTTTTACAGGATCTAATGTAGTTCCTCATGCTTCTTGATTTCAGTTGCATAAGTTCTTAGAGACAATGTAGAAATATGAGCTGAATGACAGTATAGTTAAATGAAATCACAAACAGTTGGTCATTTTTTAACCCAAATGTGTCCATTAATGGACACTTACCACTCTATTAGGAAGATTCTGGTGGTGGACAACTTTCTTATGTTTTTGGTCCTGTCTTGACTCCATCCTATTGATAACTTGCAGGCAGAAAAAAAAGGACTATTTATCAGATAACTGGATGATGCAAAAATAGGAGAAGAATAAAAAATCAATAACATGACAAAATCAACCTCAAAGAATAGGTTGAAACTAACATAACTGGGATATCATATGAGTAAGTATAAAGACCAGGAGTCAGCTGCTTTAAAATGTAGGTTAAGAGAAATACAACCTCATGAGTCTTTCCAAAGAAGAAGAAGAAAAAAAAAAAAAAAACCTGCCTTGATTCATACTAATTGCACTGCCTTGGACAATTTAGATAATCATTTTAAGCCTTTATTTAATCCTCTATATAATCTCGTGCTTTGGAACTGATACATGTTAAAGTTCCTGTTAAACAGAAAATATGCAGTTTTTCTCTTTACTATGATTGTCATTGTATCACAGGGGATTTAGGTTTTGGAAAACTCAACACCAGCCAATGATGTGACATGATTACTAAAAAGTTAGTGTAGGCTTTAGCTGCATTAACAGATATGACAATCCAAAGCACAAGAGGAATGAGCCAACTGGACTCCTCACCAGTCAGAGAACATAGCTGTGGACTCTGGAGAACATTTGACAGGAATGTCAAAAAGAAAACATAAAAGGCCTGAGAGAGAAACTCTAGGTATAGAATTTACTTTTTCATCATTTGCTACCACAGCAGCTCTGCTCTCAAGTAGGTAGAACAATATAGAGCCCATTTAGTTCACAAAAGATGAAAAAGCAAGTAAAAAATTCTAGAATTCAGGCAGGTATTAGGAAAAAAAAAAACAAAGAGAAGGATGGAAAAGAGCTTCCTGGAGTTGAGCCTTGACAACAAAGAGAAACTCCATAAATATGCTGGGTAGACTTTAAAGGAATGTCAACATTATCATTACACTGGAAATAAAGGATGTTTGAATAGTCATATTAGGGAACAATAGGCAAAGATGTCACATGTCCAAATAAAAGATAATAAAAAGTTAAGGCTGATGATGGGATGGTCGAAATACAAACAGGTCATACTTTAAAGATGTAAAGAACATACCGGTGGCATGAAACATGAAACACAGGCTTAGATTATTTTTTAAAAGAATTTATTTATTTATTTGAGAGAGAGGGAGAGAGAGAGAGAGCTCGAAAGCCGGAGGAGTGGCAGAGGGAGAGGGAGAAGCAGGGTCTCTGCTGAGCAGGGTACCCGAGGTGCGGCTTGATCCCAGCACTCTAAGACTGACTTGAGCCCAAGGCAGACACACGACTGAGCCACCCAGGTGTCCCACAAACTTAGATTAGAAAAGAAAGCAGATAAGGGATTGTGCCTAAGGAATGCCACTTCATTCTTGAGAATTAAATATTCAGCACATGTCTCTTTAGTGTTCTATGAAAGAAAATCCAGTCTATACTGATTTTATATAGACTGAATTTTCCTCCAGATAAGTATAGTTCAATCAGCAGGTTTTTTTTAGGAAAGATGCAATTCACAAACAGGGGCTGGAAAAGCGGGGGTGAGGGGCACGGATTCTAAGTGGCTCCATAGGAACCATATTTATTAAGACGCTTTTCAAAATTCATTACAATTTTAGGTCATGTAATTTGCAAGAACTGAGCCTATTTGGACACAGTATCATTGCCTGACTCAGAGGTTCACTGAGAGGAACGAGAACAAGACCTGGATTCAACCCTCCAGAACATTCTGTATTTACTATTACCTTTGTATGAGGGGAGAAAGGTACCTTGACTTCTAGAAAACCTCTGTCTTCCTTGAGCTAAGAGCACTTGGAAGAAATGGCATAAAATAAAACATCAGCTGTCTTGACTGCCTTTCTCCACACCTGCTATACAATAGTGGGTTTAGTGGGAAATGAGACTATGGGTCCCTTGTTCTCATGGCCATCAGGAGAGGTAGACCTTAACACAAATACAGAAAAAGTGAACTACTTTCATGGGAAATGTCACAAATAAGGAGAAAGGGATGCTAACATAGTGTACAACCAGGGGTTCTGTCCAGTCTGCAATATATGGAATGAGGAGAAAATCAGCAAAGGAAAGAAAACGTCTTGAATAAAATTCTATTATCTACCAGATGTGGCAACTTTGCTACCCTGCTGATAAAACTGTGGCTAAAAAATAAGCCCAGTTGACAGAAATGCAAGAGAACATGACTGGCAGCAAAAGAAAAATGCATTTGCAGATGACCTCTGGTAAATGCTCAGGGCATCTGAGTTCTTCACAGGAGCTAGAGAAGAGCCACAGGCCATGGGCAGAAGGTGGCCAAACCAAAGGAGCTGCCATTTGCTTTCTTTTCAGTCTTGATATAAACCTTTGAGTGGCCAGTTTCCTCCCCCCCGCCCCCCGCCAGACATGAATCATAGTTCGGCCTCTCAGTCATTTTCATTACATACCCTCCTCATGAGTTTATTTCTGGGGTCACTGCCTAAGAAAGGATATTGTCTTTTTAAATTTGGATTTCAAAACTGAAAAGCATTGGGACATAGTTCTCCTTCTGACTTCATTTTTATATTAAAGGAGGTAATAAAATAACTCATTTCCATAAGAATGTCTTTTGTCATACTATTATATTTCTGGAAGGATATTATCCAATTCGGTAATGAGTTTCTCTGCATTTAATATTATCTTAAGCCTTCATGTCAACCATAGTAAGTTTACTGTTATGCACTAATTCCAGATGAGCTGCTCAAGGGGTGATTTAAAAAGCAGCGAGCCACTGGAAAGGGAGGATGATGGGTAAATGCCCACTTAAGTGCCTACATCACCTTGCATCTTCTTCTTAACACACTTTGACACTGAAGAACAATGACGATGTAAAATAAGGATGGCCGAGCTAACAAAATGTATCTCAAAGTCATATTACGTATTCAAGAAGCTTTATCTCTTTTTAAGCTGATCCGTTAGGAAACTCTCGTAATTGTAGGAGAGAAACAAGTGCGCCACTTGTGCAAAAGGCTTTATTATCACCAACACAGTAAAAGCATAATCCTCATAAAAAGTCTCAAGGGTTTTAATTTGTAATAACCTTTTCTCGCTTGCTTAAAACTCAGCATATGCTATAGAAAAGTTGAAAGAAATACTTCTGATCAGTCACAGAAATAGAATTCGATCTAACCAGGTGTCAGCCCTTAACAAATGGCAGTATCCTGGATAAAACCAAGTTCTTTCCATTAAATGAAGACTATCCCCTTCCTCTACTAACATTGTTTCATTATATTATCTTTATATTGCTCAGGAATAAACACATGCATTATCATAACATCAAACATACACAAATCTAACTATAATCTTGTTCGTCAGACACCACACCTACATTGATTGATGGAAGCCGCAGGAGCTTAGCTACAATCATATCCCAAGTCACTAGTACAGGGACTACTACATAATGGTGCTCAATAAATTCTACTAAGTGCTAGTATTTATACAGCTCAATGACTGTTGATATACTAAAAAGCATAACTATCTAGAAATTAGCATTCTGGGTTAAAAGCTTTTATAGTTTCCTTTGTCCAATCATTTCTTCCAAAATGGTGGCTAAATGAATCCTCCCTAGTGTTGTCCTTCTCTCAACTAATCCCTAACCCACCATGCTCTGACACCTAGCCTTTGCTCTGACATTCCTAGCAAAGAAGGCTTTGACCTTCATGGTATTGCCCAAAGTGGTCTGCTTTCAACCACACCCACATGTAATAAACATCATGCAGTAAGTAATGACAGCTTCGTGTGGCACGAGGATAGTACTTAGGGAAGAGAAAATAAATGGTTTCAATTATGCCCAATTTCATAGTAATAAGAAATTTCTCTTGTTCACCTTCAAACTACATAAAGCATGGCTCCATCTGTTATTAAAAGAAAAAAAGTATATATAGATTATGTCAGGTTTCAAGTTTTGCACTGGACCCAAGAGCTTCCCCATATTGGTTTCAAACTGAGGCATGCTTCTAGTTTTAGAGTTGTTCTTTTCCCGTGTCCTCTATACTTAGCTTTAACAGTTGCTTTGAGCCTTCCCAAACTTATTATAAAATCAGTAGGACGCTCATAGTGGTGTTTATTTACATCCCAGACACTTTTCTGCACATGCCAAGGGTTTGACCCTCTTGTCAGAATTCTAGACTTAGGAACGTCCAGTTACTTCTATTAGAAATAAGATTTGCAGTCATAAACATTTAAGCTGGAAAATAAATTTAAGATAGAAAATTTGTATCTGATCTGTCTCCTATTCTGTACAGATTCACTAGCTTGTGCTCTATTTCTAAATCATACAGACTCCCACCTCCTTCCACTTGAGACGACCCTACAAAAAAGCTTTTGTTGAGGGGAAGGAAAGGGGCCAAGTGGCCCACCCCATGACTCAAGCCAGAACACAAACAGAATCTCTATGTGGCCCCTTCTCCATTCTGTGCCTCAGGGTCCAAGCCATCTCTATACTCACTGATTCACTCTAGTCCTATCCTATCCCCCCAACCGGCTGAATCTGCTTTTCAAAGGGGATACTTACTGCTATTCCTCAACTAACAAATCCTTCCTCTCCCCTCTGGTTGAAAAGAATGAGGCTTCTGAATTTTGTACAAGCCAATTTAGCAAGGGAAACGAAATGACTTCTAATCAGGTCCCACATCACCTGCTAGTGCCCTTAACAGTAGCTTGAAGAGGCCCGAGAGGAACAGTGATGACAGGCCCACTAGCATCCTGAAGGGCTTGAGTGCCAAACTGTAGGGCATCCCTCTGTCCCAGAAGCCAGACACTAAAATAAACAAGTGTCCCTGTACATTTTCATTCACTGTAGTGTCACCTTTACAAATAAAAGTGGAATTTTTCCCATCTCTCTCTCTCTGATATTAAAAATTAGTTCCATTTTAGGGAAAGTGGCAGGCAAGATAAAACACAGTGAGAAATGGAATTTACGAGCTGCTTCCCGCACATCTGAGCTACAATTCTTGCACTTGTCACCCCTGTTGACAAGCTTGAAATAAAACCATGATTTTTATTTTTAGGTCCCCAGATATTCTTCCAGGAATTCTCTTTATTTTTCTTCTTTGACAACAAGAATTAACACGGAATGAATAATAAATGTATTGTGTTGATTACATTCTTTGGAAGGGTAAAAATGTATATGACTAGACTTTCAAATAATTGCTCTCTTTTATCAAGAGAGAGAAAGATGGCTCAAGACAGCACCAGTTCGTTTCTGCTTAGGACAGCTGGAGGGCAAGGTCATTATCTGCCTATACCCAATTAGCCGAGAAGCAACAGCCCAGAAATAATACATAAAATTCATGCTTATTCCCTAATTTCTATGTAAACATATTTAGTGATAGATACCCCGTGTGCTTTGTCCATTTATTCAATAAGCATTCATGAGTTCATACTATATTCCTCCCAAGGGTTCCGGAAGAAGAGAATTATTAATGGGAGACACCTGGTATGTTCATATTTACTGGGTAAGGCGCTGAAGCAGGCATGGACAAACATGTTCTCGTTTAAAGTCTAAGGACACAGTAAAAACAAATAAACTTTGTTGAATTGATTTAATTTGATGTTCTTATCTCCAATACACAAATGGGGGAATCCAGGATTTAGAGAAGTTAATTAACTTGCCCAGCTAGTAAGAGGTGGAGCTGGAATTCAAATGGTCTGTTCTACTCTAATTTTTGTTCTTTCCAATTCACTGAGCTATTTGTTGTGAAATAAATAAAAAACAGTATCTTGTACTCAGAGTACTTATGGTCTAGAGAGAAAAGCATACACAGATAAACTGAGCTACCACAATACAACATAAATGAAAACAGGGTGATAATTTTAAAAGAAGTTTTGAACAAAGGGCCCAGACGAAGAGGTAATTTTATGTGGAGGTTTCTCCACGGATTAATTAATTTACCCAATTCAAGACTACAATTGAGCCCTGTCTATGTGCTTCACGTAATGCACGGCACACATTATGTCCTCGGTAAATAATGTTGAATCATTGAACGAATAGGTAGAATTTCTTTAGGGGAACAAAGTGGAAGAAGCTTCAGGAAAACGGAGCTAGGTACGGATAGGCAGACCTCCTCTTCGGAAGCTGGGAGAAGGGGAGGAGGACAGTGGGAAGAGAAGGGCCTGGAGGGATTGGCAAGGGCGGACCACGGAGCATGCACCTGCCTGTGCTGAAGAACGTGAACAAAAACTCACCGGGGATGAGAAGACACTCCATCACTGCGAAGTTCACAGTTCAGAGATCAGCATCATCCCGTCCCACAAATCCGGAGCACACCACCCTTTTCTTATTTATACGACTAGTGCATTGGGCAAATGGAAGTCCTGACAAGGGAAATGAATGAATGGATGATACCACACACCTCCGACTGCACCCAGGGAAAGAGCATATGGAAAAGAGCCTGAAAATTGCAGTGAGAGTCCAAATTTCTAACTACATAACATCAGAGACAAAGAAGGTTCCTCAAATGACATTCACTGTCAAAATATAGTGCTGGTGATAGACTCAAGCAGAAACTCCACCTGAAACCACTGCCTCCTGCTTGCTACAGATAGGAAGACATTTGGTTCATTAAAAAATTGTCATAAGGGTGGCATTCATGAGACACCTACGGTATTGCAAGCAAACAACACTGAACTGCCTCCACTTTGCCCAAATTATTTGCACGTTAACTCATGCCAGGGTTGTTTAATGAACACACTATGGCTTTTTCCAATGATCTCTATGAGGAAAGTTTATTGGCCTAACTTTAAGAGCCAGTATTAAAAACAATCTAGACATGGACCATACTATTAGGAAACATCCTTTTCTTTCTGGATAAATTGCATCTGGTTTGTCAGAAGAGGCTACACTGGTCGGAGTGTTTTTCAAGCAGATGAGAATTAATGAATCTCATCATCTCTGCGTAGATAGCTGTGCTCACATTCCGTTTCTCTTTGGACATGCCACCTTTTAAAAACAAAGAAAAAAATTAGGGCACACCTAAACAAAATGGAAAAGGTTATTTTAAATTAACAAAATGTACTTGAGAGCTCTGGTAAGATTCCAGACACCTCAAATCAAAAAACACTGCTATGGGGCCGAAGCAAGCACATACTTTTGGAAATAAAAATGTACCACGCAGAAGTACCACATTCAAAGCAGAAATTTACAAAGCCTGAGCTTTAGGCAGAGAAGCTAGCTGGACTTGTTGTGGATTCCTTGTCAGTACCATGATCCTCCATCAACAGCCAAACAAGGGGTATGTGTGGCCTGGAGGCTTTGCAAATCTCCTAAGAGAAGTTCAAATCACATTAAGAGCAAGAGAAATTCAACTAAAGAGTAAATAACTTGTGCTGAACAAATTGCACTTGGCAGAACATTACTTCATAACTCAACCCCCTCTGCCACCAGTGCACCCAAGAAAGGAGGGCTAGGGACAAAAATCACGGGACAGGAGCTGAGACTGTTGAGGGCCACATGTAAGGGATTTCATCAGCAGCTGTCCAAAGGCAACCAAATAACAATGTGGCTCTTACAGTCTCAGGTGTAGTCCTGTGCTTCTAACTTTCGATCTTTTATGTTTCTAAAAGCCCACACATCAGTTCTATAAAAAATATAATATCAACGAAAGGATTGCAGAACATGGAAATTCTGAAAATTCCCTTCCATCCCTCTGCCCCCAGATGATTGCAGCGGCTTCCTGCTTGATAATCTGGCCTCCCTCCAGTATTTGACAACCGGAACCATTTTTTGTTCTCATGTCAGATTGTTATTCTTAAACAACAACACTAATTATGCTCCTGCCCAGATCAGACACCTGCAGTGGCTCCCAAGTGCCTAGCCAAATTAAGTGTGAAATCACCCCTCCACTGCACACCCCCATGAGTTAAAGTGCTAATCAACCCAAATACATAGTCATCTTTAAAAGAAACAGGTTTGGAAGGTATGTGCTATGAGTGTGTAAACCTGGAGATTCATAGACCTGTATCCCTGGGGCCAATACTACATTATATGTTAATTAAAAATTTTAAAAATTAAAAAAAAGAGAGACAGGTTTATTGCCCAGTAAAATAAAGACAGTTGGAAACTGTGTCATACTGGAATTCCAAGCTGTATGTCAGAAGAACACTGGTTCTACAAAATGTTAACACCTGTTCCAAAGAAAAAGATCCACAACTAAACACACTGGAGAACACTGCATGCTGTATCATCCTGCTGGCAGATCAACAGTATTACTTTCTCATTATAGAAACTGGTTAGAGTTATCTGACCCACTACTTTTCACACTTAGTGTCTCCAAATCATCCCCTACTCCTTTTTTGGAAGAACACTCAAGTGATATTGTGATTTATGATAAACATAAATCTTGGTTTCCACTCAAGGTTCCTGGCTCACAAGATCCCCCAAAGCCTTGAGATTTCCAGAACAACGGGAACAATGGGAACATCTTTTGTTAAAATATTTGGCCTCTTGTCCTCACTTCTGAAATTGTGTCCAAGCCATAAAGGTGAAGCGGTTGTCTCCTTATTCCTAACCAGACCATTTACACCACCACAACTGAGTCTCTGTTAATGAGGTGATTTGGGGAGGGGACCTAAGGATGGGAGCTAGTTGCCAGGGGACCCAACCATGAACAGCCAGGTGGAAGTTTCAGTCCCACCTCCTGGTTTCTAGGGAGGGGAGAGGGGCTGGAGGTTGACAGTGGTCAGTGATATAATCAATCATGTCTCTATAATGAAGCCTCCATAAAACCCAAAAGGATGGGCTTCTGAGAGCTTCCAAGTTGCAGAAGTGGAAGGCTTCCATGAGCTTCCATGCTGAGCCCCAAACTCCAGCAGGACAGAAGTTCCTCATTCAAGACCTTGCCCTAGGTGTCTCCTAACTGGGCTATTGATTCAAATCCTTTAATATCCTTTGTGGTAAAACTGGTAAGCTAGCGAGTAATTGGGTTTCCTGAGTTTTGTGAGAGCTTCTCTGGCAAATTAATCAAACTCAATGAGGGGGTAATGGGCACATCTGATTTCTATGCGGTCAGTCAGAAGCTCGGGGAACAACCAAAGCTTGTGATTGGCATCTGCAGTGGAGGGCAGGCTTGCAGGACTGAGCCTTTCACCTATGAAAACCGACGCTATCTCTGGGTAAATAGTGTCAGAATGCAAATGAACTATAGGACACTCAGCTGGTGTTACAGAATTGCCTGTCGGTGTGGGGGAACCCATCCTGCACAGTGGAATTTGGTACTGAATCCATAACCCATTCATGCAGGTTTCCTGAAAAGTTCTTGGAAAATATCACTATAATCAACTCAATACTAACTAGTCTCATTTCATGTCGCAGACAGTTCTAAGACACAAAATTAAAAGGAAATGAGACTTGTTCTCTTGGAATCTAGGCTGCTCTAACACGGGTAATTTGAATGTTCAATACACAGAAGATAGGTAAGAGATGTGGGCAGCCTAGGTTTTGTTCTTGTTTTTGTTTTACCAATAACTAGGAATATGGCTATACTAATTAGGGAATAATCTAAGGTGCTGAAACAAAGAGGACCTCCAAAATATGTATCTGAAACAAGATAGTGGTTTATTTCTCCCTTGAGGAATATTCTACAGTGGGAGGGTGACTCCTCCAGATCCCACCATCACTTGCATATCTGAGCAGAGCAAATGACACAGGAAAGGCATATACACCCATTCCTTTCAAGGGCCTGGGAGTACCCCACATCACTTCTACCTACATCCATTGACCAGCCAGAACTTGGCTCCCTGCTATGGTGCTGTTGGAAAACTATCAATCTGGGCCACCACATAGCTCTGGCAGAGATATCACAGGTTAAAGCAGAAGGACTCCTCTCAATTGTTGGAGTTTCTACCAAGAATGGGGATGTTTGGGTGTGCTTTCAGAAGTACTCTTATTTGAGGTCACAGGCAACATTCCACATTCTTCCAATTCCTGGCTGTCAAGTGAAGAATCCATATTCGAACTAAGGATAGTAGTTATCATCATAGTAATCTTAGGATAGCACAGTGGGTTGTATGTATAACTGGCTGACAGGACACCTGGGTTTCCGCCTTTGGTTCGGGTCATGATCTTAGAGTCCTGGGATCGAGCCCCATGTTGGGTTCCCCACTCAGTGGGAAGCTTGCTTCTCCCTCTCCCTCTGACCCCCCACAAATCATGCTCTCAATGTCTCTCTGTTTCTCTCTCAAATAAATAAATAAAATCTTTAAAAAAAATTGACTCACAATCTCAGTATAAAATATATATGTACCCTTGCTTTGATTCTAGTTAAGAACTTCCAGAAAAATCAAAACCAGGCTCTGAGCATAAAGTCTGTACAAAGAAAACTCAGATTTATGGCACCAAAGTAATGTTTTTTCAGTAATGACAAGTAAAAGACAAGAGATAAGGCTTTTAACATATTACTAACCTTGAGGCAGTTTGGCAGAAATCGTGACTAACCATAAAAATTTCCATTTTTAAAAATTCTTCTCAGGAGCCTACAGTTCAAATGGAACTTGATCCTGTTCTAATAGTAAACATTTACTTGATGTGCTTTAGGCCAAGGAAATAGAAGCTTTCTTGTTAATCCTACCTCCACTCAAGTTAAAAAAAAAATACATTAAATCACCTTGTACAGCATGTAGCCCATGATAACTTTCAAAACAGGCTGTATTGAGCATTTCACATATGACTGTGTGTTGCGCTAACAAGGAATAGTAACAGAAATAATTATTGGGTTTCATAAACAAAGAATTCCATATAGTAAGTCAAATTTAAATTTTCTTATAACAAAGTAGATCTGTAAGTGTTGAGATGTAAAGATCTCAAAGTTATAAATAATAAACAGGGTTCAAAATGTGTAAAGAGCATGCTGTCCTTTTTTGAAAGGAGATGGGAAAGGAAAGTAGATATTCTTATATGCATATAAATGCATTACACACTTTCAGAATGATGCCCAAGAAAGTGGTAAGAGTGGATGTGCTTTAGAGGAGACCTGGGTAGGTGGGGGAAAATATAGCAAGAGAAGCTCTTGATGGTTTCTTTAATCTGTCTTAAAAATTCATTTAATGACAGATTCACTTTCCTTTCCTTTCTGATTGCTTCTTTAAAACTTTCCTCTCTCTCTCTCTCTCTCTCTCTCTCTCTCTTTTTTTTTTTTTTTTTGTATTTGAGTTCAGCTGACACACATTCCATTGGTTTCAGGTTATACAACATAGCGATAGGACAATTCAATGCATTCTGTTGTGCTCCCCACAAGTGTAGTTGCATCTGTCACCATACATCACTACTACAGTACCACTGACTGTATTCCCAGGTTCTACCTTTTATCCCTGTGACTTACTCATTCCATACCAGGAAGCCTAGATCTCCCACCTCACTTGTAACTGTGAATCATATTCATGCGTCAATTTCACATAACAAATACTGCAAACTGAGTGTCTTAAACAACAGGAATATGGTCTCTCATAGTTCTGGAAGCTAGAAATCTGAAACCAAGATGCTGGCAGGACCACGCTCTCTACCAAACCTCTAGTGGAGGGTTTCTTTCTTTTCCTCTTCCAGCTTCTGGTAGCCCCAGGCACGCCTTGGCTTGTGGTGGCATAACTGTAATATCTGTCTCCGTGGTCACATGGCATTTTCTGGGCATGTGCCTACCCAGATTTCCCTTTTCTTATAAGGACATCAGTCATATTTGGATTAGGGTCCACTTTAGTCCAGGATGACCTCATCTTAACTTTACATGTGTAAAGATCCCATTCCCAAACAAGGTCACATTCACAGGCCCTGGGGTTGACCTCAACAGATCTTTCTGAGGGACATAATAAGCTCATAACACTACTATAATCTGCATCATCACCCACTACATTCTATAGACCTTTCTTGGGGCCCAAGAGAAGGGGCCAAGAAAGGTCTATAGAATGTAGTGGGTGATGATGCAGATTATCTGCAGCGGAGTGGCTGGGTGACTCCAGTGATCACCTGTCCTCCTCTCAAGATTTAGCTGGCACTGTAAAAATGAAAATGCATCTTTTTGATGGAAGAAATTTAAGTAAAAACTTCGAAGAACAGAAAGGGAGAAATGTTTCAGCTATATTAATAGGAAAAGAAGGTTCATTAAATATCACTAAATGGGAGTATCAGGCACTTGATCAGGTAACTGTATGAATTCAGGGGTAGTACACACACTCTGTGTTACTGGCTATCAATTTTTACCTGGTTGAAGTCGACCTACGCAGATAGGTACGCTGTTATATTTTATAGCTAAACCGAAGCAAATAAGGAATTAAATTGAAGCGTTGCTAGAGACAAAAACACCTTCTTCTGCTGTGATTTCATCTCTTCCTTTGAGTCACAATCACCTGTTCTCAGTCATTACACTGAATAAACAATTAAGGTCAGGACAAGAAAGAAGGGGCATGAGGTGAGACAGAGACCATTAACATTCTAAATAAATAACGCAAGTAAGTAGAGGTAAGAATAAATTTACTCAGCCATTCGCAAAGCATTATTTGATGACCTACATCAGCCCTCCTTGACACTATGTAGGAAAGGAAAAATGAGACAGTAATCTCACTGCTCTCTTTATAGATTATCCACTTTGCCCAAGATCTACTGGTTCGTCAGGTCACAGCCCTACGTTCACAAGCAGAAAGTAGTAAACTTGCATAATCAAAACAGAAGGAATCTCTAAAATGCTAAAGAAACATGCATCGCAAAGTGTCATTCACTTTGTTAAAGCAATCCTACAAGAACACAGAAACCACAAGTGAAGAGAGGAAGGAGTGACAGAGGTAGCTTTTGTGGACAATCCTGTCTGTGACAGCCACAAGGCTGCAACTCTCCCAGGAAAGCAAGGTCAACAGAGGATGCCAACTGCCATCCTTGGGCCCTCTGACCTAATGCCGTGGCTCCCCAAGGTTCTCCTAGCCAATGACTGAGCACTGTGAGGATACTAAGTCTATGCATTCTTGTCCAGTTCAGTACTCATCTAATGGATAATTCCCCCTGGCCTCAATGAGGTCTTCTCAGAACTACACTGAAGTCTGAAGCTCTCCCCCATCTAATCCTTCTTCCTTCCTCTTCTCTTTCACAGGCATCAGACCTAGGCCCAGTCTGGTAGCTGTTTACACCCTCTCCCAATCTCTCTCTTTAACCTTCAGCAGCATTTCTCTCCCTCCCCCTATCAACTCCGCTCTCTTGCAGGCTCGACCAACAGAGTGAAGTTCACATTCTACTTAAACTAGTACAGTAGTGAATCAATCAGTAATGAATCCAGTTCTGATTCACTTTTTGTCTACTTAGGACTTCATGGGCAGGTGATAGATGGTTTCTTTTTCAGCAGTCACTTGTCCTGAAACAATGAAGCATGGTTATTTTTCAACTCCTTATCTTTAGCCATCTCTTCTTCACACCTATTCTAATACAACCAATATCCAAGAGAAGCTCAGATACTTCCTTGAGGTCATTACAAGGCTATTCAGCATGTTCCCTCTGACAGGCTTGTCTCTCTGCAGCTCTCATTTTGATTAACTGTCTTCCTGCTGATGGGAGCCCCTTGGGGACTTTAGAAGTTCATTCACTGTTCTATGCAGTGTCTTTCTACCTCACACTCTATCCCTCCTCTTGCAAGACCCATAAATGCATTCCTGCTTAAAAATAATGGGATAGATTAAGTCACTGGAGCTCCAAGTTCCAAAACATACACACCAAACAATATTACATGATTTTAGCTAAGATGCATAAAATACCAGACCTGGGCTATAAAACAAAAGTCCATGAACCCAAGAAATATGAGTTATAAGGCAAAATGGAAAACACAATGCAAGTCCAGCACCAAACGTTCTCAGTTTCTAGCTCATATAAGCCTCAGACAGCTTTATCCTTATACTTCCAGTTTATTTTGTGCCAGAGAAGGAGCCTCTACCATGTATGAATAATGTTTTTCTGAAAATAAATAAATTGAAAAAATTAAAAAAAATTTTTTTAAATAGTTATAATTACTTAAAAGCAATCGTTAACATAGAGCTTGGGTTTCCGTCTTGATCTATTTAAATCTTCTCAATCACAGCTCCTTTCAACTTCCTTCACATCTCATTACCGGTCTTTATAATCTTTATTCATTTTGTGGTTTTTCTCTCGTATCACTTCACTTAAAAACAAAGGAAGAAATGGCACAAAAGCAAAATCCTCAACAACTCAGAACCCAAACAAAATACAACTACCAAGAAAACAGGGTGATGCCCACTTTACTAAACTTCATCACACCGCTGAAACCAGATTCACTTTTTCAAGTCCTTGGTACATTGGCTACACAGCAAATCTGAATTTCCCCGTACAATATGCTGCCTGGGCCCAGTGGTGTGGGAGAGTAAACATGGTTTCCTGGTGAGTCTGGGTAAACCACCATCAGTGGATAAAATATCTGCACACAGCACAGGTGAGATCAGTATCTCTCCCCAAGTAGGTACAGGTTCAAATACAACAGATGGATCGGTCTGTTAGGATGCTCATAAATGAGCAACTCTTCAAGAAAGAAGGATCCCCACAGACTCAGATATCTTTTTGAGACGACATTAGAAATACAGAAGCCACGGATAAAATACTGAGAGAATTAATTAAGTTACACGTGTACTTGGTTCAGACTGCTGCCTCTTAAAAGTTGACCTATAATGGAAAGCTTTAGTCTGTCCACCTCTGTGCTCTGCCCTTAAAACTGCATGTAATAAACTTTTATAGAATAGGGCATGTCATGAAGTTTGAATAGATTTAGTTCCTAAAGGAGTTTCATAGGGATGATGAGTAAAAACTGAGAGAAAAATTCATGTTATATAGATTCTCTATTAATAAAAAGAAACCTAAATCATGGTTCCAATATTTAGGGGGAAAAACCTACAGAGTTAAGATAGCCTATAAATTCTTTGGAAATGGGGGGCGGGCAGGGGTGGAGGAGTAGAATCCCTGCCAAGTTTCAAGGTCATAAAAGTAGTTGAAATAAAATACAAAGCTATATATAGGACCACATTTTTCATGAGAATATACTTTATGGTTCAAATTGGGCAGTTAAAGAGGAGACTTGTGAAAAAAATGCATTACAGTCTTCTAATTAATTCTATGTATTATTTTGGCATTCTTCATTTAAATTGACCAACATAAGGAAAGATAGAAGAATGAAATTACTACTGCTAAGTCTTATGAGAAAGTTGTTTATAGAAACATATTATTTGCCTTTAAAATATCTGCTTCTAAGCATGGTATTTACCCAGAACATATAATACATATATTATTAGAAATGGTACTGTATTTTCACAATAATCTGTGTCCTGAAATTTATGTATATGTATGGAGAGGAGGGGAGATTTATTTCGGCTCTAACCCAGTAGAAAGGGTTTTTTGATGAGAAATAAAATCATCGGGGATATATATAACCTACTTAATAAAGTAAGTTTTCACCCATGGGGAGTGTTTTGGGTTAACAATTAATATCATCAATGTAAAGCAGTTGCGTCCTTCTGCAAAATTGGCTTCCACTGGTCAATATTTACTTAAAAGTTGAAAAACAATCTTTTAATGGAGAAATAATCAAGTTACACTCCTTTCAAAGTATTTTAAATTGCCCAATCTCTGTTTAGCTAATCAGAGATTACCTTTTTCATTAACTCAGATAAAAGACAGCCTACCAGAAAGTAAACAAAAGCATTTACAATTTTTTTCAACAAACATTAGAACACAAATGAACAGGGAGGCATTAAATACACACTTTAGCATTTCAATGTTGAATAAAAGATTAAAGTGAAACAAGAATGGCTAATACTTAGCAAGCACTGTCACTCAGTTACCCTGGATGTATGCTTTCTCTACAAATTGAGCCAATTGGCCAAAATTAGTAAAGGTTTATTTCTGCGGTAGGTTAGCAGGTTAGCAGGTTGTGTTAATGGTGACCATCAAGGTTCACAGCGCAGGAAACTAAGCTATCTCTGGGCAACCAGATACCACTCCTAAGAGCACCCTCCATGTCCCTTCTCCAGCTGGGCCATTGCAGAGAAGAGGGGTCACATGGACAACCATGCTGGGGGAGTTTGGTTTGCTGGCTGCACGAGACACAGCTTGAACACAAACCAAATCCTGCCATTCTTTGACGTTCCGCCTTGACAGAAAATTCTGGACAGAAAAAAATTTAACAAATTAAATTTTGATGTTTCATCATTCTGGTATTCAAGGCTGTCCACATGCTGTCCCCGACCTGTGAGACATTTATGTCATCAGCTATACAGTCACAAGGATTTTATACCCTCTACAACCCACTGCCACAATGCTCCTGCCTCTGAGCCTTACCTCCTGGTGTTCTTCTTAGTTGGAAGCTTCATGATCTAACTCTGCCTTTCCAAATTCTATCGATTATCTTTCAAAGTCCAGCTAAATTCTCACCTCTAATGCACAGCCTTTTCATTTCTTTTTTTTTTTTAACAAATATTTTATTTTTTTATTTTGAGAGAAAGCACGAGAGAGAGAGGGAGATCAGGAGCAGAGCAGACAGATCCCCTGCTGAGCAGGTAGCCTGATGTGGGACTTGATCCTAGGACCCTGAGATCATGACCTGAGCTGAAGGTAGATGCCTAACTGACTGAGCCACCCAGGTGTCATGCATAGCCTTTTCTAACTACTCCAGCTCGTGTGGATCATCGTCTCTCACTGTCCCTGCTACATACATGAATTGGAGTAGTGCTCCCATTATTTATCTGTTTATCTCCATCTGGGCTTGGATCTACTAGAGTGCACGGATCACCTTATTCATCTTTGTATCTGCTCCAATGTCTAGGATAGCACTGGACACATAGTAGATGCCCATTTAAAATGCAGGGAACAGGTTACCATGGGCAGGGAGTGGGGGGAATATTGAATGGAAGAAGAGATCAGGGAGCCTCTAGGGGTGCTGGGAATATTCTTTATCTTCACCTGGAGGGTATATGATATGTGGTATTTACACAATAAAAATTTATTGAGCTGTAAAATATATATATATATATATATATATATATATATATATATATAGTGGGTGAAATGAATAAATGAACTAGCAGCAAAAAATATACAAAGCCTTCTTCTAAACACAGGGCAACAATGGACACACACACACAGCACAGAGTGTCATCTCTGCTTGGACTGTCACTTCCTAGTGCTTCCTCGGCACCCGCCACCAGCCTACACCTTCCAAAAAGGCTCCAGAACTCCAGTGTCAGAATGCCAGACCTCACACCCCTCCAGAACTGTCTACCATGCAGACACTCAGTGACTATGAATGGTGTAATTATAGATAGGCATGAATCTATTTATTATCTCTGGGATCTTGGGCAAGTTACTACCCTCTCTCAGTTCCATCACTTTGACAAAGGGAATAATAATAGCATCTACTTTATAAAGTCTGGAAAAACTTTTTTTTAAAGATTTTATTTATTTATTTTACAGAGAGAGATCACAGGTAGGCAGAGAGGCAGGCAGAGAGAGAGGGAAGCAGGCTCCCTGCTGAGCAGAGAGCCCCGTGCGGGGCTCGATGCCAGGACCCTGGGATCATGATCTGAGCTGAAGGCAGAGGCTTTAACCCAGTGAGCCACCCAGGCGCCCCTAAAGTCTGGAAAATATTTAATAAAATAATATACTGTAAATATGATTAGTATTAGCATTTCTGCATAACTGATAACTGATAACATAAATGGCTTTATACAGCACCATCTCCTGCCTCTTCCTGCCTATAAGCATGAAGCCACGTGGTAGCTCCCTCCACAAATTCTGTGATTTTTCCACCTCTAAGTTTCAGTTCCTGCTGCTCCTTCCCCACGTTGTGCTCTCCCCATCCCACTGCCCTAGATAATTCCAACTAGTTCTTCAACTTTAATTTCCTTGTTTTCTGGGAAACATTTCCAAGAGTTCTTTACTCTTCTCCCAAGGCTGAGTTATATTTCATACCATGGTGTACAACACATTGCCTCTGTGTCTTTGTCTGCCTATCTTCTTATATCTGTTTTACCCACCAACTGCTCCATTCATCTTTCTGTCTCCAAGACCTAGCCCAGTGCTTGAGCACAAAAAGAGATCAAAATTGACTTGCTGAACCATTTAATCCACCAATAAGCATTTATTCCATAGTTGACGAAGACAGGTGGTGCGGTCTGTGGCCAGGCACTTCTCTGTGTAGAGAGTCTGTCCAAGGAACTGGTATTAAATTCATTCCTACTAAGCTCAAATTAGCTAAACTAGTGAAACAGTGAATACAGACATTTCTTGAGCATTTTTCAAAACTGAAGTGGTGTTATTCCACTTTTTAAACATTTTTGAATAACTGTAAGAGGTAATGCAGTAATATGTATTTCCAGACACAATTTATAAAG
The DNA here is from genome assembly GCF_011764305.1 of Mustela putorius furo. Lineage (NCBI taxonomy): Eukaryota > Metazoa > Chordata > Mammalia > Carnivora > Mustelidae > Mustela > Mustela putorius. The sequence continues at coordinate 1,106,885 of NW_025422151.1, read as the reverse complement.
CTGTTAACTACCTCTGGGTCTATTTATTATCATTTTAGGAATAAGATAAATTCAGTTTACATGTGCTTATTATGTTAACGACGGGCTTTATAATTTTAAAAGGCACATGCAGAGGGAAGTTTAATTGCCTATTTAAGAGAAATGTTCCAAAACCGAATCATTTTATTCTTGTAAACTTTCTTAAAGCATTTTAGATTTTTCTAATAGCAAAATGGAATTTTTTTTAAATCTTGAAAAGTGCCAAACCCAGGGAAAATGTGCAAGAATAAGATAAGTACATACAACATCTACATACCACTTACCCAAATTTACCTAACGCTAACCTTTTACCCTGGTGGTTGTTGTCTGTTCTCTCATATATATGTGTCTAGTTCTGAGCTGCTTGGACTGTTGCATTCACCTATGTGGTATCTTCTGACCAATCCGATCACACTGACTTAATTGATGCCGCTTTCTACTAAAGCTGGAAATCAAACAGTGTGAGTCTTCCAACTTTGGTCTTTCTTCTCAAATTATTTTGGCTATCTAGTACCATTACCTTCCCATTTAGATTTTTGAATCAACTCCCTCAAATCTACAAGAATTCCAGCTGGGAATTTGTTTAGGAATGCACTGGATCTATAGGTCAACTGGGGGAGAACAGACGTCTTAACAATACTGACTCTTCCAACAACCAAGGGCATATTTTGTCTCTCCCTTTATGCAGGTCTTTGATTTATTTTTTTCTAAAGGGAAATTCAGTTTCTATTTCTGGCATTTTCTTTTCCATCACTGCCTATCCCCAAAGTCAAGTTTTGACACATTAAAGAATGTGCTTAAGACATGGATAAAAAAGTAGTATTTTTATATTTTTAAATTTTCATCTACTAATGTAATGAGATCCTCCTGTACTTAGAAGTTTCCACCTAATAATGACTCAGAATATCTTGGTCAACATCCTTAATGTCTGCGAATTCACTAATTATAGTTGACCTGGGCTTTCTGCAAGACAGAGCAACTCTTCAAACATCAGAAAAAAATCATGAGAAGATAAAATTTTAAAAACCAGTACCCTCTGCGCCGGCTACAGTTCCCTTCATGAGTCAGAAACAGCATGAGATTATCTCCTTCACAAAGTTTTTTGATCAAAATAAATTATACACATGGGTAACTTAACCTCAATGTCAACAAACCAGCTTACACATGGACCCTTGAAGCCTGTCAGATCCAGGGGCCAGCATTCAAATAAGGAGAAATCTACAATCCAAGAGGAACACACACCATCACATTCAAAGGCTATGTTTAATGACAGTAATTGGTATACTGAATATTTTTCCAAAAAGTCCCTTTGTTCTTAATGGCGTTGACACCATTGCTGGGCTATCCCACTGTCACCAACAGGACCAGCAGTGGTGAGTATTGGTGCCTGCAAAAGATCAAAAGCTGTGATGAAAGGGCCTGCAACTAATAATAATTGCTTCCCAAGTGTCTATTTTACATAAAGACTCCCCCTCATAAGGCACACATTCAAGTCCACTGGATAGGCTTAATATTTTCACTGTGGGTGGTCCTTTCTGGGAAAATTATTCAAAGGCTCTGCATGGGGCTAGCAAAACATCATTAATAAGAAGAATACAGAAGAATTACAGAGACAAACACACCTTTGCCAATAGTGACATCTTAGAAAGCAACCCATGCAGTTTTGAAGGCGCGTGAAATGAAGGGCTTCTGGAGATAATGAGCGCACACTATTCATTTAGTCGCATTCTTTTTGTTTCACCGGTGCTTTGGGGGACGTGGTGACCAAGGAAGGAGTTGATGCTTGCAGTCTTGGTGGTATACTTACCTACTATGTTTCTGTGGGTAATTTTAAATAAAACGGTAAAACTCTACCAATGCCTTTGAATGGAGTTAAACGTAGAAAGAGGAAGCCACATGAACCAAGCAAAAAGAAGCCAGAATAGTATTTTCATAATTCAAAAAAATAAAAAAAAGAGAAGTTTTAATAAATACCAACATTTTAATGTTAACATGACAAAAGTTTTCATTTTAGTCTTCATCGGGAACCGATGAATACAATTAATGGAATGCAATTTTAAATTCCTGTGATAATTGCTTAATCATCATGATGGTCAGAATCACTGTGGCAAGTGGGTTAAAATAAGAGCCCCATTCTTGGGGCGCCTGGGTGGTTCAGTGGGTTAAAGCCTCTGTCTTTGGCTCGGGTCATGAACCCAGGGTCCTGGGATTGAGCCCCACATCAGGATCTCTGCTCAGCAGGGAGCCTGCTTCCTCCTCTCTCTCTGCCTGCCTCTCTGCCTACTTGTGATCTCTGTCAAATAAATAAATAAAATCTTCAAAAAAAAAAAAAAAGAGCCCAATTCTTCACTCATCCCCATATCTACCCTCCATGAAATGAAAATCTGCAGTTAGACCCCTTAAAGTTGGACTAGCCTCGTGACTTGCTTTGGCCAGAAGAACGCAGTCATGAGACTAGATCTCAAGAGGCCACGCATGTCTGGGAATTCTGCCTTGCTGTCATGAAAATTAGCCTGAGCTGACCTGCTAGATGATGGAAAACAGATAAAGAAGAGCCATCTCAGCTGAGACTATCCCATACCAACCTGGCACCAGGCAACTTGTCTGCAGATGGCAGACCCATGAGTGAGAACAGGTGAGACCTGACGCACTACCCCGCCAACACATAAACTCGTGAGGGTAATTAATACATAGTTCTTGTTTTGTCAGGAAATTTGGGGATGGTTAGTTATGCAGTATGAGCTCGCTGATACAATCACCTACCTGTGTAGTAAGAAACTTCAATTTCATTCTGTAGCTTTCTTTTCTCCTGCCCTTGTATTTCTCAGTCACCACTACCACCATTGCTAGTCCCATGACTCCTGATTATTCAATGTACTTTGAACTTGGCCTCTCATATTTCCCAGGATCAGTCCCTTAGTCTTAGAGATTCTGTATAGAGGCAGTCTCAAATCTATCTGCTTTTCTCTAGGCTTTCGGCATTCCACTGGTAAAGGTTCTTTCTCTTCTCAAAGCTTTCCTTTTCTCATTCCTTTGTTTCTTGAATACATGTTTTAGTCACTAAGGCAGTCATTTTCTTACTAAGTAGAAACCATTACTTTAGTAAGACGCATGTCAAAACATAGTCCCCATCTTAGGGGACTGGCAATCGCCTTTAGAATGTTCTGAACAGCTTAGCATGGGATTGGAGACGCTCCATTTTCTGATCCCCATCTTCCCTCTTCATTATTCCCCACTGCCTCCTTCTACACTTCTTCAATACCATCAAGCTGGAATTATTACCCAGACCTGTTTACATCTCTGTGCCTTTGCGATGTTATTTTCAGCCCGTCTTCCCTATCCAACTCCCAACCAACTCCACTACTGACTGCTCTCTGATCCTCTTCTGCGGTTCCCTCCACTCACACCTCCAACCCAAGGTCTCGGGTGGATTTGTCCTTCCTCCTGAACATCCCGCACACGCCCCTATTACAGTCACTTTTTTCTTACAGCTTAATCTATGCTTAGTTGAAGACTTGAAGGTTATACATTCTTTGACAGCATGACATGTGAGTTTTTGCACCCCTCATGTGCCCAGCACAATGCTTAATATGTCAAGTGTCATGTGCTAGGGATCCTCGGGTCTCAGAAGGGAGAGGGGCTGTTCAGAGCAAATTCTGTTTTCTGGCCAACAGACAAATCTAGATGTGGGGAAAATAAATCCCTTCACTCCCCGATCAGAAATAGAAAGTTACACATAGCAGAAAGTTAATTTTTGACTCTTACAAAATTCTAAACTTAAATATCACGATACGCTAACAGTTACTTTGCTCCTATTCAGGAAACTAACAACTATAGACTATGTTGAATCCATTCAGAATCAGGACCCACAAGTGTTATACTCTCTATCCGTTCTCACCCTTGTCTGTCTGGCATATTTGGCAGAATCAGATAAGTGAAGGGTAATTTCTGAATATAGCAAAACCTTGAAAAACAGAGTTCTCTGTTAAGCAAACCATTTATTTTTAAATGCTGCTGTGAAGAGAAGAAGGAAAATAAGTTGCTATCAAGACTCGCGTACTAGCTACTGTCAGGCATATGTTATCTTCAGAAGAGAATTCTATAATCACATGCACATTTCCCTTCTAAAAAGAAACACAGGGACCCTGAGCAAAGTCTCTACACTCCTCCATGTCCCTGTTTGTTCATCTGTTAAATGAGTGACTGAAACTAAACTTCAGTGAGTTTTGTTTTGTTTTGTTTTGTTTTTTAAGATTTACTTATCTATTTTAGAGAGACAGAAAGAAAACAAGCAGGGCAGGGGCAGAAGGAGAGGGAGAAAGAATCTCAAGCAGATTCCACGCTGAGCACAGAGCTCGATGTAGGCCCATGGGCCAATCGATCCCAGGACCCTGAGAGCACCACCAGAGGGGAAACCAAGACTTGGACGCTTACCCAAGTGCACCATCCTGGTACCCTTTCACTGAGCTTTTTTTTTTTTTTTTTTTAACATTTTTACATTTACATTTTTTATTTAACATTTTTAACATTTTATTTATTTATTTGACAGAAAAAAGAGAGAATGCATACATGGGGAGCATCAGGCAGAGAGAGAAGGAAAAGCAGACCCCCACTGAGCAGGGAGCCTAATGCTGGGCTCAGTCCCAGGATGCTGGGATCATGACCTGAGCTGAAGGCAGATGTTAAAACCATTGAGCCACCAACGCGCCCCCTCAGTGGATTTTTTAAACACGAGATTACTAAAACTAATGTTCACAATAATGAATATAAAGGAATGAAAGATTTTCAATAATAAAAATTTCAAGTATAAAATTATGCATATATACTTTAAGAGATAGCAAAACACACCTCTATAATTTTAAAATATCCTTTTAAAGGCTAAAAATAAAGTAATATCATGGCCTTCAATTAGTTAGAAATTTCAGGGGCACCTGGGTGGCTCAGATGGTTGAGCGTCTGCCTTTGGCTCAGGTCATGATCTCCAGGTCCTGGGGTCAAGCCTTTGGTTCAGTGGGGAGTCTGCTACTCCCTCTCCCTCTGCCTCACCCCCTGCTCATGCTTTCTCCCTCTATCTTTCTGTCTCAAATGAATAAATAAAGTCTTTAAAAAAAAAAAAAAGAAAGAAAAGAAAATTCAATTAATAAGGACAATCCATTTCTACCACACAGTCAAGTTAATCCAAGTACTACCATAAATATTCAAACACTGGTCTTATGGAGAATGGAGTAACTGCAGCTTTGTAGATGAGCTATGGGACCTTAGACAAGTTATCTAATCTCCATTTCATTGTCTGAAAAATAGGGAGAATGATTCCTGCCTCATTGGAGGTTGTAAAGATCGGATGAGATCATGTCCATGCAATGACCAGAATATAGCATATACCAAATAAATGTTAATTTCCCTTTCTCCACCAACCTCAAGAAAATTCAAGAGAACTTCAACAGTGCACAATTAGAAGTTTCCTCCCCGCTATATAATGTCCTTATTGTTTTTCATTACTCAACATGCTCACATGCTAAAATATTTTATTTTCACAGATAACATTTGCTTCAAAGTCACTAATCTCCCCTGTTTACTAGATGGTAGGTTGATGATGTCATAAAAAGAGCCACAATAAATTTACTCATAAAAACAATCTGACACAAGTTTGGGCTTCAGTCATATGCTGTCATACCAAATCAAGTTATACCTGATAACTCTGGTTAGTAGAAATACCATGGAGAGTAGAAACCCTTGATCTTCCTAACTCTCCCCAGTACTAGGTAGGATATCCTAATTTAGGAAAGGAAGAATCTACTATTTCCTTAACAATGTTTTCTGATCTCTAAATGCCACTGTCTTTGCATATAGTTAAGCGGAGTTGCGCTTTTAAAATCCTTATTTGAAACAGAGGAATGTTCTAGAAAGTATTCCTTTCAATGAAATTCCTGTTAATTTAATGTAATCATGCTTTGGTCTTGGTCCACTAAGTTTAATCTGACAAAACAAAGAGGGGCAGAGCCTGGAACCAGAGCTTCTATTGGGAGAGGTGTCACTCTAGGTGCTTAGATGAGGCCCATCTATCTGACCAAACACAGCATTCAAAGGAATGGTAGAAGTCTTAGTGATGGGTCGTGGCAAGGGTGATATCAGCTTCAAGGCCAAGGGAGCAGAGCACCCAGTACCTCTCTTCTAGGGGCAGGAAAAGATGCCTTCCCAGGAAAGCTATACACAACAGAGACTCACTGACCCCATTCCCTAGAATGGGATTCAGAGATAGCCTCTGGTTTCTGGGCACAGGATTTATGGAGGAGACAAGGTCTTTTTTGCAACATGACTGGTCTAATGAGCATGAAACAAGATGTGGATGCAGATAGTTTCAAGACAGGCACTTGGATCTCAGAAACAACACCTAAAAGAGGGCACAGGGTAGACTAATTGAAGAGGACACTGCAGATCCCCAAAGGAAATGGGATGGAGTTCCTTAAGCCCCACCTCCTCCAGCGTCATTCCTTTCTAGCAAGCACAACATACACCGCAGAATAATTGTGAAGATGAAAGCCATTTACCGAAAGCCAAAGTTGTGCCCCTGCTCTAGGCCGTGGGAAATCAAAAATGAGGAGGACAACTGTCCCTGCCTTAAGAAGCTCAGAGTCCAGTGGAAGAGACATAATGTGACAGGTACTGTGCTACAGATGGTCACCGCATGCTGCAGGACACAGAAAAAGCCAGCTAACCCGGAGCTGGTTAAGTCAGGAAAACCTCCCCTAATTCATTCAATATGTTTTGTTGAACTAAATCCTGGGCCATTACTACGGCAGTCCTCTATCTTCTGTCCTTTCTCTTCCCTTCCCTTGGGAGAAAATATTTCTTTGACTTTATTATGTTAAACATTTAAGAAAATCCTCCCCATTCTTTACAAAACACCCTCGAAAGTTTCTCAGAGCACTGTTGAATCATTCAACTCGTGATCTCTGCCACAAAGACCAACAGAGCTTCTGGTCTACACAATCATCACTCTGCCACGCAGAGAACACGTGCTTGGAAGTCTATCAACATGGCGGCTGTGCAGATCCTCTGGGTTATTTCCTGGGCAAGAGTTGGTATGAGCTCAAAATCAACATTATTAATAATCATTAAGTTAGCGAACAACTCCTGTTAGCACCAAACCGCATGCTTTGTCTAAAGAGTGCTTCAGTGAATAAATGATTCATCTCCACAATTCTTCTGAGATAGTTATTACCTCCACCTTATAGATGGACAAACTAAGATCCAGAAAGTAAATAAATTTTCACAAGGTTATATAACTAGAAGGTAAAATCCTTCTAGTGGACCTAGAATTTAATTCTTGCTGCTTGTCTCCACACTGTGGAAGTCTACAAGCCTGCCTCTCATCTACAGATTTCTTCTTTTCATTTACTACCTGGGAATACTCCAGCACAATCTATTCCAAGTTTTGGAACTTACCTAACATAGAGCATTTGGCTGTTCTCGAAGCAGTTTTACACACATCATGTAACGGTTACATTAAACCTCATGAGTCTGTGTTGGCTTTGGCATTGAGCTTGGCCAACTAGACCGACACTCGACCTACTGGACCCCAGTGAAACGCTGGCCTCTTCTCTTTCCGTCCTTCCCCTCCCTCTGCTTTCTTAAGTCTTATGTTGGAACCAGCCCTTGTCCACACCCATGTGGCTTCCTCTGACCAAAGGCCTTTCCCACTTTTCTGCCTCACCAATAGCCTCAGCTCTTCAGGACCCAGATGATCCACATCTAGAAGCTTCACCAGCCTCCTCCTCACTCCCCAGCACTGACTGCTCCTTCCATCATGCCTTTAGAATGCTAGCATAGCAACACTTACCTCCTTGCCTCAATATTTGCCTGCCAACCTCTCCCAAAAGCCTTACTAATCAAGCCGTGGCCCGTGCACCTGCAGGGTGGACATCTCCTAGGGATCTCCCGGGCTCTGCAAACCTGTGACATCAGAGTCAACATTGTTAACAAGGTCTCTTTGACTCTGATGCACTTTAGACCTGGAGAAGAGCTTCACTCACGGTCTATGGATTTCAGGGTAAAATAGGACTCAGAACTCAGCACAGGACCCAGCACTGAGTGAATACTCTATAAATGTTTGTTGAATCAGAGTGAATAAGTGATCTCATTTGATTCCCACAACAACCTTCTAAGATAGGAACTACTCTATGTTACAGGTGCAAAAACTGAGGCTAGAGGTTTTAAGAACAATTCCTACAGGTAGAGGCGCCTGGGCAGGTCCGCCAGTTGAGCATCTGACTTTGACTCAGGTCATGATCTCAGGGTCCTGGGATCAAGACCCAGGAAGACCGTTTGCTCAGCAGGGAGTCTGCTTCTTCATCTCTCCCACTGCCCCCTCCCTCTGCTCCTGCACTCATTCTCTCTCCTTCTCTCTCTAGTAAATAAATAAAATATTTTTTAAAAAGAAAATTTCCTAAAACTTACACAGCCAGTAATTAGCAGGATGAGGTCCAAATTTTCTTATTTACTTTCATCTCCCTATGCTACTATACCCCATGCATTATAAATAAGAACCAGGATTTATCTAATATTTCACGTGACACTTATTTCAGTATTAGGCTATTGCCCAGGTGAGATTAGCAGACACTTTGCTCTCAATGGTCATGCACGCATTCATTCCTCTGTGCGGTAAAGTCTTACTGAGCAGCCGCCGTGGGCCGTGCAGTATAGTCAGAATGAAAGGACTAGCCAAATCAGTCTGTACCCTCATGGGGATAGCCCCAAATAAAGAGCACTCCTCGCCTGCTGTGAGAAGTGCCTTGCTGGAGTCCAGGCTGCAGGGCAAGCGTGAAGGAAAAGACCCTGAAGCCAGACGTAGGGTCAGGCTGTCTATGGGGGAAAAAAAAAATCCTGTGTTAAAAAACTTCATTTATTTCATTTATCTCTTGATTTTCCAAAATGACACTTGGGCGTGCACGTGCGTGTGTGCGTGTGTGTACATGCCATGTGCATACAGCGAAGGGAAAACACGAGGAAAGGCGTTTTAAACAGCCAATAGCACATGCTGCCAAACCAAACCTGGTAAGGTGAGATAGAGCAAAAGACCCACCAGGGCGCCATTCAGTTTTCAATGCATCAAAGATTTACACACTCTTCCCATTATCATTAATGGCTGTTATGAACGTAATTTGTCCCCACGCACCAAGGGAAGAATAAATTCCTCACAGAGGGGAAATAGAGGGTATTCAAAGAAAAAAGCTATTTTATGCAGAAGGCTGATGACTGCTAGCTGATAATGAATGCAGTAGGAGTAATAACAATTTTTTAAATTCCTCATTAAATGAGTCATAAAGGTCACAGGGCAACAATACTAGAAACACACACACACACACATACAATCTCTAAACTCTCCAGCAAAACAAGAATGAACTGCCCCCCCCCCCAAAAATGGTCTTTTTAAGTACAGGGCTAAATAAAGTGAAAATAAACATCACGATGAAATGAAAATAAAAGGGAGCAGAAATTCCAATAACTTTAAATTATAAAGATAAAAAAATAAAAACAGAAAGGTACAAAGATGGATCAAATAAGAAAACCCCTTCTGGGAGACTCGACTCTCCCAAAGTCACTAAATCTGCTGAAGACAGTAACAAAATATAGGAAGGTACCTTTGTGCAAAGGAAAAAGCAAACACATTCTGAAGTGACTAGAATAAATGAGTCCGGCAGCTTGATAAGTGACTTCCACAGTTCAATAGAGGTGTTAGATAATTAGACAAGGGACCGAAAATGTTCTTGGAGGGTAGAAGCCTACAAGTCAGCAGGATGGAAGCATTCTCAAGGGCAGCATTGTTGTATATTTTAATGTCTTCTTGGCTCATCAGAATGAAACAAGAGGAAAAGGAGAGGTATGGGACTTGGAACATCATTTTTACTTTCCTGGGAGCAGCATTTCTTAAGACGATTGGGAGGTTTTTGTTCCTCATCAGATCCTTATTAATCTACCGTCATGTCTCTGTAGTTTATTATTCCTACCAGAATAACAGATCATAGCCACGATCTCGGGTCATAAAGTGTAACAGCTAACTCGGGGGACTGGAAACCAAATTCAGAATAAAGAATGCCATGTTCCTTTAGTTCTTTGAGTCTCTGCTTCCTTCCCTATAAAACGAGGTCAACAGGCATCATCCCCTAGGGCTGTCCAGTAAGAGAACACACACTCGTTGTATATTCCCCACGGGCAACCAAAACTGTGTGATATAGATGTGAGTCTCCTAGAACCAGGACAGGCCCATTGTGAGCCCTCAGTAAACATGGACTGCTATTCTTGCCTTGGAAAGCTTCCTGCCATCGAGAGTCATTAAAAACAGGAAATTCTGAGCTGTTTTCCTCTGGAGAGGTTTTGTTGTTGTTGTTGTTTTTTAAGAAATACAGTACAGATTTAGCCAAATCAGTAGATAAATTGCCAAGTCCAGGGATAAACTCTATTTAGCACACTGAAGAGGGCACCTAACACACCATTATAAATATAGAGTGCTTAACAAGGAGTATTTGATAAAAATGGTAAAGTCTACTGCCAGGGTTAGACTGTTTGGACTCCCTCCAAACAGAGGCAGTAAAGGCAAAAATGAATATTAAATATCTATCTGTCTATATATCTAGACGCATCTAGACTGGCCCAGAGCAACAGATATCCATGCCTCTTCAAATGTCTCAACACTGGTAAGAGAACCATGCAGTACAAATTTAACAGCACCGAGTAATGACCTTGATTGCACCTGTAATACATCACTGGTAACCACCCCACCTAGAGGTGAACTTCGTATCGAAAAGAATTTCTGTGGCACCAAATGAGATGCCCATAAAAGTACCTTGTTATGGTCTACTACTTAGGCGGCATTTGGGAAATATACAACTTTAAAGCATCTAACCACTGGCCAGTGAATTGAATTTGGACCTTGGGAAAGAGAAGCACTGATAAAGATTAAATTTGCTTATTTAAACATAAAGCCTAGGGGCACCTGGGTGGCTCACTCTACTTTCAGCTCAGGTCGTGATCCCAGGACCCTGGGATCCAGCCCCCGCATCAGGCTCTCTGCTGAGCGGGGAGCCTGCTTCCTCCTCCTCTCTCTCTCTCTCTCTCTCTCTGCCTGCCTCTCTGCCTACTTGTGATCTCTGTCTGTCAAATAAATAAATAAAATCTTAAAAAAACATAAATTAAAAAAGCATAAAGCCTTTGTGTACAATGGGTTAATAATACCACTTCCATACTCTGCTGTCTTCCACATTCCCATGTTCTAAGAATACTCCAAAACAACCAAAGCCGTTTGAAAGATACCATTTATGGGGCGCCTGGGTGGCTCAGTAGGTTAAAGCCTTTGCCTTCTGCTCAGGTCATGATCCGAGGGTCCTGGGATTGAGCCCCACATAGGGCTCTCTGCTCAGCAGGGAGCCTGTTTCCTCCTCTCTTTGCCTACTTGTGATCTCTGTCAAATAAAATAAAATCTTAACAACAACAAAAAAAAGATACCATTTACTTAGAAGAAAAAACAAACTGTCCTGAAATAAGTAACCCATCCAGCTCATCCTATAAAAAGAAGATAAACTGAGAAAGAAGAGATAGAGAAGCCATTAAATTAAACTATAATAGAGCCCATCATAGAGTAATAAAGTGTTCTTTTACGAAAACAATCCAGTTTGTGTCATAGTGGGTGTCATTTCTAAATATTGAGGTCAAAAAGAAAGAGTTAATTTTTGTTTTGGGGGGGTTGTTTTCTATTTGTTTTGAGTTCAAGTTTATATGACAGTACAGTTCTTAAAAAGTGCAAAAGGGAGCTCCAACTGTAATTTTGGTATTGTGGTTTTATATTTGTGTAGTTGTTAAAATAAGATGAGATGCTGACTATGACAGAGAGCAGAAAACAAGCTACAGAAGGAGGAGAAAGTGACAAAAGAAATAAAGCAGGGAAGTGACAGACAGTTTCAGAGGGATTCTGGTGGGAACAGTGAGGTTTCTTTTTTTCAGTTTGCATTACTGGCTTATTTCTAAATGAACATGTGGTTATTATAAAAGAACAGTCCCTATAATCTAGTAAAACTGTAAATTCCCGGCAGAGTCAATTTGAAAGTATAAGGCTGACAAGCCCTTCTTTTGAAAATCTGAGAACTATTTGCATGAGAATTATCACTCTGAAGTGAGCAAATTCCAGTCCCATTGACTCAGGGCCTCTGCCCCCTACACCGGGGCTCCTGGGCCAGTGAGTTCCAGCCCACTGTAGGGGGGGGGGGGATTCCAAGCTCAAACCAGCTCAGAGTTCTCTGTGGCAAAAGAAACGCAATGAGAATGCTTGTTGCCAAGTAAAAAAGGAGAAGAAGAAAAAGAAAAAAAAAAGGCCAAATCAAAGAAAAGCCAGAATACCATTTTGTTGATATTTTAACCCAATTTTTAAACTATTCCACCCCAAAATAGATCTGAAAGACAAATTCAGACAAATGCAAGAAAGAGCTTCTGGAAACTTGAGAAACTGTGAATAATTTTATAGCAACTATATGTCTCTCAGGTTCAAAGTGTCAATGCATGATTTTATCCCATTGGAAAGAGGAGAAAGGATGAGGAGGAAATCTTCAGATGGAAGTGTGCACCGTCTCTTTTAAAGGGAGGAAATTATATTTAGCTGGAGAGAGGAACAAAGGAACATTTGATTGTTAATTGGCTAGCTCCTCCTTTTCCTTTTATTTTATTAAGGCAACCAGGTTTTCTACTTGCTATCCCTCAAACATCATTTTGAAGTAATAAATCCTTAGAAAGCAGAAGTACTTTCTCAATAACTCCCAATATATATTACCTACTGTGGCATCACATGTGAAGGCTTTATGAAAGACTGATGAAGTAGTAAAGTAATAAATAATGAAGGGCATTGAAGGAAAACTGAAAGTGACCTCTACTTGGGGAAGTTATCCAAAACCTGGGTTCAAGTCCAACATCTGACATTAGCTGGTGTGTTATCTTGGAAAAGGTGCTTAACTTCTCTATGTCTTGATTGCTTTAGGCTCAAAAGTGGGGTTAATCACACTCATCTCCCAGGACCTTTGTGAGAAAATGTATGTAAAGCACTTAGCAAGGTACCTTTCATACAGTCAGCACTGAATAAATGTTAACTGGTATTATTTTTTGTCTTCATCAGAGAACATTTCAATTACTGAAAAGGTCTTGGCATTGAGAGAGCATGCTTAGTCCCAAATAAACATTAGAAAACTCCAAATTTCAGGCGCAATAATGGTGTTCTATATGCTCACTTAAAAACTTTTTTAGGATAAGAGAATACTTCACATTTTTTTAAATTCCCTGTAAAATCTTAAATTTTAGAAGAAAGAAGTGACCAGAGAAAGTTATTTTCTCATCAGTGTTATTTTTTCATCAAGGTATTGTCAAAATTTTAAGTTCTGCATTTGTATCTAACAAACTTTTTTACTCCATATTGCTAAGACTTTAACCATAGGAAAATAGAAAATGAGCAAAAAATCCAATCCATAACTTGAGATTATCAAGGAAAAAGTACACAGTCTTTAGAGTAAGGATCAATAGACGATTTTCATGAAAATCCGAACAGTGAGTATTTTAGGTTTTGTGGGCCACAAAAGGTCTTTCCCTTCCTCTTCTCCTTCTCTCTCCCTCCCCTTCCCCCCATCCTCCTCCTTCAGTGCTTAACAACTTTTTATAAAAATGTGGAACCCATTCTGGTCTCTAAGGCAATACAAAAAACAGACCTCAGGCCAGATTTGGCTGACACGCTATTTCCAACTATAACTCTATAACTCTAGTTATAGAGCAGGAATCAAGAAAACAACAGAAAGGCCAAATCCTGCCTACAGCCTGCTTTTCTAAATAAAGTTTTATTGGAACACGATTACTGCCATTCGAATTGCTTATAGGATGTTTTCCCACTCCAAAGAAAGACTTGAGTGGTTTTTAACAGAGATAGTAGAGGCCCACAAGCCAAATCTATTTATATTTGACCCTTCACAGAAAAATGTTTGCTAATCTCTGTTCTAGAGTAATGAGATTGCTTCATTTATATAACTTTTCACTCTTCCTTTCCATTATGGGAAGAACTAGAACAAATGGCCTTAGTTATTTTGTTGAGACATTTTTCTCCCCATCATTAAACTTCATAAAAGCCAAAAAATACTAAATTTTATACATGAAACTAATATTGGGTAGAGAAAATTTCCAGATATCCATTTGTTGCTTTAAATGGGTGGCATGTATTTTTGTGTTTTTGTAACAATAAAGAATGGGAAATATTGCCTCTTATGAAATGTTGAAAGAAAGCAATACTGAAATAGCCCGTCTAAAAGCCCAGAATAGGATATACAACATAAACTTAGGCAAGAAAAACACCCTTTTGTGGTACATGAATGTTGGGTGAACTTGCATAGTGTTTAGAATGCAGTTGGCTCAACGGACTCAGGACAATGACCTGGCCAGTTCTGAAAATGTTGTTTCCATTTCAATTAAGCCTTGGGAAAAAGTGTAAACCTTTGTCAATAAAGCAAAGCACCACACATACATACTGCCTATATGAATACAAAAATCGAATCCAAATCAAATCATTTCCAAAAGCTACATATACCAACTAGCCAGTTTTATCTCAATTCTATAAACAGAATATTCTATCCTAGAAATTAAATTTGGAAAGCACTATGAAATTGTTTTCATATCTTGTATTTCACTTTCTCTCCGTATGATGGCATGAAGTCCAAACGCCTTCTGGCCCATCTCAGAAACTCCAAGCTCTGGCTAGCTCTTCCCCACTCCTTCCACCACAGTCTGCCCTGTCTAGAGTAGGTGGAAGTCAACACAGCTTCCAAGGAAGAGCTCCTGCTTTGCTGCCCAACAGCTTTGCTGCTCAATTCAGAATCTGAGTTGACTTAATCCAGTGATTTCAATGATCTAGTGACAGAGGATTCACCAAGCAGAAAGAGTTTTCTGTTGAGCCCTTACCCACTCTCCTCAAAATGAAAAGATAACCATTTTCACTGGTGCTTGAAACCATTTTCCATACTGGTTTTCATTACTGCTTGAAAATTGAAAACCTCGGCCAAGTAGAACAGGTGAGAACAGAGATCATGCCTGCTTTGCTCACCAAGATCCTTAGCCTTTAGCTCTGTGCCTGGCATACAGAAACTGTAAATAAAGTAAATATGGCTGGTGGGCAAATGGATGGATGAATGATGCAAACTGCAAGCATTAGAATAGTGCTGGTTTTTCGAACTATGCAGTGTTATCCACAAAGGTTTTTATAAACTTTTTTTTGCATAATGGTAATTGAGGAGTTTATAATGATAAGGACTCTATTACCAATAAACCGATGACGAGGATGTCAACAAGCATAATCTAGATGGCTAGATCTTTAGAATCCTTCAAATGACTGCTCTCATTTTCAAAAGGGAAAAACTTAAGTTTTTGGAAATGCTGATCAATGATTTTATATTGTGAACTCCTCAGAAAACTGCAGATTTAACTATTAACCAAATTGTCTACTCCAGAGAAATAAGATTATCGGAAAGTAACACAATATCACTAAGAATATCACCATATCACAGTATCACTAAGAAAGTAAAACCATATCACTAAGAATATTAAATTTGCCTCATTTTTAGTCTTGATGAGTTAAGGAAATGCTACAGACATAATGTGTCTCCATTTTTGCAATGTCTTTGACAACTTAATATTCTTTATGGTCAAGATGGAGAAGTCTACATTGGATGGCAAGACAATAAAGTGGATTCAAACTGATTGAAAAATGATTACTAAAGAGTGCTATTAATTAGTATCTTAATCTTCTTGTGTGTACAGAGGTCCAACTAGAAACAACAGAAATGAGAGGAAAGCACAAGTTTAAATAATGAAATAATGAAAACACTACCAGCCAGAAAGACTGTAAACTGAGTGAAAGAGTGTTCAGAAGTCTTCGCACTTGTTCAAATACAAGGTGGCTCTGTCTAGAAGTGACGACTCAGAATGGCCAGAGGTAACTCCACTCTTAGGTGTCTTTCCCTTTAAAATTCCGTAAGTCTATGAACATAGACTATATACGGAAGGGGAACAATGACATAATGGGAACCCGTACATGCAGGTTGTCTCCAGTTTAGCTTCTGAAGTGTAATCTTTCTTTACTCCCTTTGTATTTATCACCCAGCAAAATGATACTGCGTCTGAGTTCCCAAACACATTCTATAATTTCCCACCTTCACTGAGTCTTCTCTTTTTTCCTGGAGGATATCTTTAATATTTTATATTAATTATATTAATATTTTAGTTCTCTTCCATTATTAAAATTTACCGCATGGCCAAAGGCCCATACACAAGCTATCTTTTAAAGTTCTCTTCTTCCCATCCACCCAAAAAAATTTTTTTTACCTTGACATTTACTGGACTCTTATAATGTCATGTTTTTAAGTCTTACAAGGCATATCTTAGTTAGCATATACTATGCTTAGTGGTCCATAGGCTTCTATCTGCTTTCTTAATGATCTCATTCACTCTCGCAAGCTTTAACATCACTGGATATTAGCAAGTACAAAATTCTTGTCTTGCCATAATGTCTTCTTTGCAGATGACCATCGCATGTCCAACTGCCTGAGAGACCTCCCCACTGCAAACACAACAGTGTTCAAAACTGAAATCACCAATATCCCTCAGTACACCTTTATCCCCTGAACTCTTTATTCTAGTTGGTGACACAACCATAGACTCATTCCCAGTACCACATCCTGATCATTTCATGTCCTCAACAGATTCAAATCCAAGTCCTCTTCTCAACTTCTAGTGCTGCTTTAATTCAGACCTTCATCTTTTCTCCCATTAGTTTCCTAATGAACCTCTACCCCAAATCATATCTCTTTGTAAATCTACTCTACAGAAGGTGGTCTATTTAAAACTCACACGTAACAATAACTTTACACTTCTCAAACCCTTCCATATCTCTCCATCAAGTTCCTCAAAGCACCCTTACGGAGAACCTTGAACTGCAGAGTGAAGCTCACAAGGTTATATAGTAAAGATTAAGAGCTACAACCTAAAAGCATTTTGAACCCAAAGCCCTCTTCAACCAAAATTCCACACTGCTATACTGTGTTTGCCAACTTTTCTTCAGGAACAGAACACAGGGACCCAAAGTTGTACCAGGACCTATCAGCAGTAAATGCAAGCAAACCAGTCTTCGTTTTACATCTCCCATTCCTTAGTCATGCTCTTGGAAGGCTCTGGGGACTTGAAACAAGGAAAACTCATACTTACCACAATGGTTTCTTCTACATTCCAAACCACAGATTCACAAAATCTAAAGAACTGAAATTTTACTTCATGCCTGAGAAGACTTATATAATTTTTAAATACCCAGCAGGATTCATAAAACCAAGTCAAGAAAAGAGGAGGTGGAACCTTATATAATAGAATGATAATCCAAGAGCTAAGCAGGAAAATAACCACACAATTAGTGTTTGCGATAACCACAGTTTAAACAGACTATGGCAGATGTAAGATGGCTTCATTTTTAAATCATAGCAAATATTAGTCTCATAACAACTGTGTGTGTGTGTGTGTGTGTCTGTGTGTGTGTGTGTGTGTGTGTGTGTGTGGTGTTCCTTTTAAGTGTTTCAGACCATAGTCTAATATAAATAAGGCTATCTCTTGAAGGGGAATGTTCAAGGTGGGAGAAACCCTATAATTTCTTTTACTTGTGGTTTATAGTCTTTATCTTCTCTTCCAATCAAATTCAGTAAACAAGAAGCCTCAATTCCCATTAGGACAACCATATAACCCTTTGATTGAAAATGTGAACAACAACAAATTGTTTCAGATAGTCCAAATTTTAGCCAACCTTATCCTTTTTAGGAACTCTCAAGAGGTGCCTCCCACTACAAATCAGGTGGAAGAATCAACACATATATAGAAGTTTATAAATCTAATAAATAAACAGGAAACAGAACCGAACAAGCATTGCCAACGATGTGGATAAATGGGAATCTTTGTGCAGTACTGGTGGTAATGAAACATAGTGCAGCTGCTATGCAAAACAGGATGGAGTTTCCTTAAAATATTACAAACAGAATGACCACATGATCCAGTAGTCCCATTTCTGAGTACATCTCCAAAGGGATTATAAAGGATCTCAAAGGCATATATCCGTGTGCACATTATTCACAGTAACCAAGAGGAGGAATCAATCTAAATACCCATCAACAGTTGAACAGACAAAGAAAATTGGGCATATACACACAACAGAATAATATGCATTCTTAAAAATGAAGGAAATCCTGTCAAATGCTACAATGTGAATGAAACTTGGGGATGTCAGGCTAAGTGAAAACAAAAGACAAACACTGCATGATTCTATTTATAGGAGGCACCTAGAGTAATCGAAATCATGGAGAGAGAAAATAGAACGGTGATTGTAGGGGCTGGGAAGAAGAGGGGCACTGTTGTTCAATGCCTATGGAATCCTCGTTTTGTGAGATGAGAAAAGTTCTGAAGATCAGCTATAAAATAGGGTGCACGGAGTTAATACAGCTGACCTGTTAAGATGGTAAATTTGATGTGGCGCATGGGTGGCTCAGTCGGTGTTTAACCGACTCTGACTCTTGATTTCAGCTCAGGTCATGATCTCAGGGTCTTGAGATCAAGCCCTCTGCTGGGCTCCACACTCAGCAGGGAGTCTACTGGAGATCCTCTCCCTCCCCCTCTGCCCTTTCCCTGCTCTCTCCCTCTAAAATAAATAAGTAGTCTTTCTTTAAAAAAAAGATGTTAAATATTACATTATGTGTTTTTTAACACATTAAAAAATGGGGTGTGGCAATTCCTCACAATTCTAGCACCCTAAGAAATCACTGTTTCCTTTTTCCACTTTCTACTCTAGTTCTTAACCCAATGAATACACGGGATGGCATGATGATGTTCATAATCCACCTTCACATCTGTGTCTAGCTTTTTCCTTAAAATTGTATCTCCCGCATTTTTAGGGGTTATTTTGCAGTTTTCATGACCACTCGGTATGAAGTAAAGAATGTAAGCATATCCTTAATAATTTTTATATTTATTACATGGTAGAATGATACTATTTTAGATATGTTGCTTAAATATAATATATTACTAAATAAAAAAAATAAATTGGGGGGGAAAAGGAACTGGATATCATATTATACCACAGGACAAAGAATTCCCGAGTCGAGTAGTATTGTGTCCTACATAAGTCATAATCAGATAGCAAGACAATATGCTCTCAGAGAAATACTTGAAAGTCACTGAAAGTTGTATACAATCAAACATAAAATAAAACATTTGAGTCCCTTAAGGCTCACAGTTGTAGCACAGGGCTGTTTTTTAAACTTTGTATGTATGTACCAGTTCCCACTGGGAATCCAATGAAAATCTGATACCTCTTTCCAGCAACACATGCACATGCACATATGCAAGGCACAGACATAAAATCTATAAACGTGTGAAATAAGGAGCCCTAATTTAGAGAAGCCAGGCCAATGCTGAGTAAACTGTATGATACAGTATGTGCATCACCTGTTATTCAAAAACCTCTAAGAGGCAAAAGCTCTATACCTAGATTTTATGGCTTTTGAAAAGGCCAACACACCACCGTCTGATTTTCTACAGAGGGTGGTCTGGGTCATTTGTCGTCCTTCTGCTCATTTTGATAGTATATTGATTCTCTTGTGTCTCCACCTTTCTGTCTTCCTGTCCTATCCACGTTCTTTTGGCTGCGTCACCTTCCACTCTAAGCTTCAGCTACTGTGCAAATTGCCAGACCTTAACCCTCTGAGTTTTCGTGCCTGAGCCATCAAACATTGGTGGAAAAAGCTATTTTTCTCCTAAATCACAGGATTAGGGGAAGATGTCAGTTAGTGACCATTAGTGTCTACTCCTCCAAGTATACCTGCTCTTTCAGTCACTGGGTCATAAAACTAGGGCCAGGGGATCAGGATCCACAGGAAGAGTAATGAATGATGTCACTGAGATTAAAGGGAAAGGACAGGATCTAAAGTCTGACGATGGCAAATTTCCTAGCTTACACTCTCATAAAAGAAAAACAACCAGGGTTGAAACTAAGTGTATTATACAGATTGTTTTCATCTAACCAAAGCCATATCTTCTGTTTTGGGAGATTTCTAAAAATGTGTGTTATACAATCCTAAAAGCAATAGTATTTGGGATAGATAGATTTTTCCTTGTCAAAATAGCAGAAAATGAAGACCAAAGATTCATTATTTCTTCTTATTACTTTTGTATCTATTGGGGGAGAGGGGCAAAAAAAAAAAAAAAAGTAGGTGAAACAAGTTACTTCCTGGAATAGATTCTTTTACAGTTTATTTTTTTTTTAAGATTTTATTTATTTATCAGAGAGAGAGAGGGGGAGAGAGCGAGCACAGGCAGACAGAATGGCAGGCAGAGGCAGAGGGAGAAGCAGGCTCCCTGCTGAGCAAGGAGCCCGACATGGAACTCGATCCCAGGACGCTGGGATCATGACCTGAGCCGAAGGCAGCTGCTTAACCAACTGAGCCACCCAGGCGTCCCTCTTTTACAGTTTAAACATGAGTATATATATCAGAGATCTTAGGCTTCAAGATAAAGATAAAAATAAATCTTTTTTGATGTGTTTTTAAAAAGAACGGCTCACACATAGTTTTCTTTAAGACTAAGAAATATTTAGGAGGTCTTAATAAAATACAAAGAAGACCATTTTAAGAAGGAATATCTTCATCTAAGGAAAAGCAACCGCATCATGAACAGAAAATTTCCAGGCTTGAGGGTCAAAACCTTTAAGTCTATGTTTACATAACCTCTTACAAAATACTTTTAAATCTACACACTTTTAAAGGACAGTATACCTTTAGTCTACTTTGCCCCATAAGAAAATATTGGTAGTAACTTTAAATCTAGTAAATCCTTTCTAATACTAATATTTATGAGTTGGCGAATAGTTAATCTTTTTGACACTTGGTAGGAAATACATATAAAATATTAAATAAGATGCTTGAAAGGTTTTTCCTCATTTTCCTAATTATTCAAGTCATTGATGGTTCCGGGCCTCATTCAAACCTGCAGGTGGTCCACAGCACCTTCTCTGATCACCCCAGGGAAACCTTAGGTGTCTCTGTTCAGGTGTCCCCTGAACAGAACGGAAACAGTCTTACCACAATTCATCTGTGTCACAGAGAGGGAAGGAAATGCTCTAATGGGGAGAGGAGAGGAACAGCTTGGGGCTCACCCGACTTGCGTTTCAATTCCATTTTGGCTACTGACTTGCTCCATGTTCTTGACTTCTCGAAACCTCAGCTTTCCCATCTGTAACACAGGGCCAACCCCCGCTTATAGAAAGGTGATAGAGATTACAAATGAAAATGTCTAGCCTACAGTGGGTACATAATAGATATTTCATTTTATTTAGATCTATGTTTTTGTGCTTAAATCTTGTCCTCCCAGCTCCACTGCAGAGCAAGGTACTAGCATCAATATTTAGTTGGATGATGGCCAGCTGAGGTCGCTGGTAACTAAGACTGCTTCATGAGCAGTGGGGCAGGGGGTTGGGGGGGGTACAAACAGGACTCAGGACATGGTGCCTTCCTTTCTCAGGCAAGGAGGTGGGTCCAGCAAGTTTTACTTCTTTTCCCTTCTCCCTGCTCTCTTTCATCAAATGAAAATACAATCATGATCACATAGCTGGGAGACCAGAGCTCTATTAGCTCTCCCGGAAGTAGCAGAGCACACAGCATAGATGCGAAGGCAGAAAGATAATGTGTTAATACACCCCGGATTGTGATCCAGCTAATGCCCACGGACAATCAATCATTTCAGAAGCTGCTGGTATGCTCGCCTGAATTTCACACTCCAGCTATCGGTGAAGTAGTGATTTTTTAAACACATTTTTCCCAGTCTACTAGCACTTCATTAAATATATAAATTAAAGACTAGTATAATGAAAATCCACAGATACTCATGACGTATCATTATGGCCACATCTTCCTCCTTCACGACTAATTCTCTACACCCAGAAATCAAGAAGCATAAGGGGCCAGATTTATTTTTAGCCTCACTTTAATTCCAGAAAGTCTGTCTTTTTTTTTTTTTTTTTAAGATTCACTTATTTATTTATTTTGAGAGAGAGGAAGAGAAAGAGCAGACAAGCAGAAGGAGCAGAGGAGAAGGAGAGAGAATCACAAGCAGACTCCCCACTGTGCACAGAGCCCCACAGGTGAGGTGGGGGTGGAGAGGGGGACACTTGATCCTATGACCTTGAGATCACGACCTGGGCAGAAGCCAAGAGCTGGATGCTTCACCCACTGAACCACCCAGGTGCCCCCAAAGGTTCATTTTTTTGGTAAGAAGCGACATGCCATAAAGGCAGTCAACTAAAGGACTAGTAGCAATTTGACCTTCCACAAGGTCAAGTCCGAAGGTGCGGAGGACCAGAGGGACCACTCTGGAGGGCGCGTGCACCTTCCTCTGCAGGTCGGGCTCTCTCTGCCCGGCTGCACACAGTTTCTCCTGGTGACTCACCTCTAGCCGTGGGGCAGCCTGGTGCTGGCTACGGGCAGCTCCTGATCTTGAGATGAGCTCTCAGCAGCTGAAGGATAATCTGTGCTGATAAGTCAGATTAGAAGTCACCAATTTACTTGTCCATCTGCAGAGACCGCCCAGGGGCCAGCATTTACTTTCCATTCAGGTTTGCGTAGTGTACAAGTAGGCTTGGAGGAGATCCCTCTTCCTCTACTTTATTACAATCCAATTTCGCTTGTAAACTAAACCTACCCCAGGGGATTTTTTAAATGTAAAGGTTTCCCTACCTCTTCGTGGGACCAGTGACTCTTTTGCAATCCCGTTTTGTACTTGTCCCTTTGTCTCCAAAGCTACAGAGGAAATAAGCTCATTTTTCACTGTTCTAATTTATAATCATTTTATCAGAGTTCATACAGACTAGATTTGGGTCAGAATGATTTACTAGTGCAACACAGTTGAAGTCAGTAAAATCCTAGTGCCGTGGATGAGAACAGATTGCTCAGGTTGGTGGAGTTTGCTGCTTTAAATTTTATGCTAAGAACAGTAGCAGGGGCTGACTTCAAAGATGGTAAATGAAGGATTAGTTCAAATTTGTGCTGTGACAGGTCCTAGTATTAAGCACTTATTCTTCTTATTTCATTAGGAATCAAAGAAGCAAAGCTTTCATACTATTAACCAGAATGAGAGGATAAAATATGTTTAATTCATTAGCAAAAACAAGATACAGGACTTCAAATCTCTGGCTCCTCTCTATATTAGAGTGGGGCAGCTTCATGGTACACAGCCTGTGGAACTGCATGGGACCACACCTGGTCTCAGTGCTCTGCGACCGCCATCTTGAAACTCCTAATAACTTCTGAACAAGGGACCCTGTGTTCTCCTTTTGCTCTGGACCCTGCAGATTACATCACCAGTCCTGCACGAGAGGTGTGAACACTATTAATCTGTTGTCCTTCCCTCCCTACTAACAGAACAGAATTCATCTATTCCGTGGCTATTTGCTGAGAGACATACTATGTGCTAAAGATGTGAGAAACTCTAATAAGACAGTTATAGTCATTCTCCCCATGGAATTAACAGGAAAAAGAAAAAAAACAGAACAATGGAAAAGAAGAACATTTTAATAGGAAAAAAAATATGTAAATGCTAAACTGACATTTAAAACTTGCACAAAAATTCTGCGTGGCAGTTCAAGAGGATCTAGTCCTAAGCTGAATTGAATATACCCAACTTTGCTGCTCCTTTTAGTTTTCTGAAGTGCCTTTTCCTTCACCCTTCCATGCTACACACTGCATGACGAAGTGTGGCCTCTCCAAGCAGAATGTGGTAACACTGGAGGCCCAACTGTTGCTCACACTTACAGGAAATCATTGTGTACATTCAAAAAGTTGGCATTTCGGAAACGAGCACAAAGTACTTCCAGATACAAGTTCAAGGAAAGAATCTCAATGGGCACAAACACACCCAAGTGTTCTCTTGTCTCTGAAGAGCCAAGTCCCACGTCCCCCCAAGAGCTACTTACTCTCCCTTTAGGTGGTATATCGTGATCACCTATCAGACTCTCTGGCAGAGTGGCCCCAATGAATACCACATTATCCACATTAATTAATGGCTTATGAGTTTCCTTCAAAAAAACCTTCAATATTGACGGCTACATTTGATGCTATTTTAAAATACAAATGTTCACCAACACAGAAGAAAGAATGCCCTGGAAGCCTGCCAGATTAGACATGCTCTTCATCAACAGAGACTGAAATAAAGAGAAGATTTCTTAGTACTATACTCACCACCTTTAAAATACACACTAGCAGCATGTCCCAACCCATATCACGGACAGTTTCTCTTTTTCCTTTTCAGGAGAAGAGCAAACAAGTTAGTTTTTATCTAAAGTAAATGGCTGAATCAGTCATCATGGAGGGGCAGGACAAAAGCAATCCACTAAGGATCTCTGGCAAAAATGCCTACATCAACATGTCAACATGGAGTGATGGCTATGGACTATCTCACAGTAACATTTTCTATTGCTCGCTATTTTAGTGCTGTCTGCTGGTTTTAAACTAACTAAAACAGGAACAGGTAAAACAAGATCATCTTTTTTTTTTTTTTTTTTTCCACAGACTCCATGTGGGGCTTGAACTCACCACCCTGAGATCAAGGCCTGAGCTGAGATCAATAATCAGACACTTAACAGACTGAGCCACCCCGTTCCCCCATGAGAACAGCTTTTGAAATTAATCTAATCAGGAAGATTTACATTTAAACAGATATTTATTTTCGACATAGGGCTATTGGCATCCAAAACAGAAAACTCCACAGCATCTGTCTTTTGCAATGAGGTGAGAGTACAGGACACAAGAAGTGACCTACCCAAAAGAAAGGGGGTAATTTATAACAGTTTCACATAGAGAACACAGGTCAAACATGTCATTGACCTTAAATTGAATACCTAGTTTTAAAACTGTCCAGAATGATTTTAAGCAAATCATCAACCAAATGAATCTGAAAGTGGTGATAAGTACAGGGTGTGCTGAGAGACGAAAATCATACATGGTAGAGAATGCTCCCCCCAAGCCTCCACTAGGAGGGGAAAAAACGGTAAGTTCCAAAGAAGTTCAAGAAAGGCAGGATTCTTTCAAGTTGTACAACCAGAGAAGACTGCATGAAGAAGTCAACATTCTAATTAGGCTTTGAAAGACAGAGAGATTCTGGGTCTGGGAAAAAGAGGGAAGAAGGTGAGGGAAACAATGTCAGCAAAGGCACGAAAGTGGAATTATCTAGAAAGTGCATAGGAAAGGCACAAAAGTGGAATTATCTAGAAAGTGCACAGGAAACAAAATAAAATCCAGTTTGGTCCAAGTGGGATGCACAGGAAAGATGTCAGTGAGTGGTAACATGACAAACGGAGCTTGAAGGTCCACCAAAGAAGGTCCTTAACCTACAAGGAGCAACTGAGGTATTTAGAGAATGAAGCCCCATGATCACAGCCAAGAGGACTGCTGTGAAGGCCATGTGAGGATGGACAGAAGGCAGACAGGTGTGCAGAAAGGGAGCCCAGAATGACAAACATTCATCACTGGCATAGGTCCTCTGAGTCATTTGAAATAATGTGATGGTGTACCATGACACTGAATGAGAATGGTATTTAATGACAAATGACTTTGTAAGAGATCATGACTGTGGTGGGAGCATGTTTCAGTTATATATATGTATATTTCAGTTACATATATGCCATTAACTTTCTCATAGTATATTCGAGACAATAACATTTCTCGTCATTCTATAGGATTCAGCCTCTGATGTCAAAATAATTTACTGTGTTACACCATATTCTTGGCCCCATCTCTATCTTCAATTTCAAAATACACTTCATCTTCCTCTTACAATATACTTGGTAGTTTTTAAGGAATCATATACAATCATCAAAGATATTTTCTTTTTAGTTTGCTCAATTCAATTCCCCTGAGGATCAAACTCCAAAACCCCTGTATTGAGCTCTCATCTCAGAGAATATCACTTCAACACACACCTGCAAATATCAGTGGCAGGGCTCATTGTGTGAAGATAAAATAATGATCTAGCTACATAACACGGTACTGAAGCTTACTGTTGATAGAATAACAATGACATCTTTCTGAGGGAGAGTCGAGTGACCAAAGCCATGAATTTATAAACTCCTTGAGGTCACAGACCTGTATTATATTTACTCCTTTGTTTCCCATAAGAGAGATCACAGTTTCCAGAACAAAGCTGGAGCAGGATTTTAAGACTAAATGAAAAAATGCGCACAAAAGTGTCTGCATATTACAAAAGGCCATATTAAAAGTAGCTGACATTAGTTGAACTCTAAAGAACTAATTTTGCTTTCAGTTGGTCTTGGTGGTTACTCAAAGAGATGAAAATATAAACAGTCGTAATCTGGCTACAAATACACGGAGGTGTATCCGAGAAGACACAACGGGCTAAAGGAAGAAACGTCACAGAACCTATAGATGATATAAAAAAAATACCACTGTGATGGAGAAAACCCACAGTATGGGGGCATATGCTTTAGGAAGAAAGGAAGGAAGGAAAGAAAGAAGACTGGGAAGGAGAGAGGAGGGAAGGAATCCATGTGTCCAGTTGTTGAAAATACCTATGCAGATGTCTATTTCACTTCACATAATGACCTGTCAAATAGAGCCAGTTACAAAATCTGTTTACAAGGTCCTGAATAATAAGCCACGTGTAGATAAGATTATTAGTCCAAAACTTGGTTGGAGAAATTCAGGAGGGCAACAGCCAAGTAAAAGTAGATGGAAGTATACCAATGTTGTCACTTTATAGTTCTTGATAGTTCTTTCTTAATCTGTTTCTACTCATTGCTTTATCCCCAATAGCTAGATGATTTCCTAGCACGGAGCAGGAGTCAATAAATATATATGCAATGAATGAAGCATATTAGCTTTTTAAGTTAAAGTCTGAAATTTTAAATCAAATGAGCTGTGAGTAATAGTCCCCAGTTAGTGAGCATCTACTATATCATGGTATTACATGCCTTACGCATATTTTTTAAAGATTTTATTTATTTATTTGACAGACAGAGATCACAAGTAGGCAGAGAGGCAGGCAGAGAGAGAGGGGGGGGGGAAGCAGGCTCCCTGCTGGGCAGAGTTGATTCTAGACCCTGGGATCATGATCTGAGCCACAGGCAGAGGCTTTAACCCACTGAGCCACCCAAGCGCTCCAACTTATGCATATTAAACTCCACAAAGTCCACTCATTGGGGTTCCTACCAGCCTTAGCTGAAGCAACCAGGGCCGAGAGCTCATGAGTGGTGGAATTCAACCCTGTCCTTGCAGATCCTGTCTTCACACAACACATGGACGGAGAGCAATGTGAACACGCGCACAGAAGGCAACACTTGAAGATTTGCTAATACAAGAAAGAAGTACGAACGTTTCCTTCCCACAGACACAGTTGTTTCCAGGATCCGATGGCATGTAAAATTTTGAAGCATCCCATGTGGGGAAAACTGTTGTTATTCTAATCTTATGCTGTAAGTGATGCTACAAAAACAATCTGCCACAATTTACAAGCCTAACAAGCTAAATAGAGAAAGTCTGGAGAAATAAAAACATTTCCCTCATCCAATATTTTCTACCGTCTTAAAATCTCATCCGATTCAGAGTCCCAGATCGGCCCCAACTGGACGGTAAGATGATTATGGTAAAAACCACTCCACACAAAGCATAATTGTTTGAAATTACACTGAAGTCCAATATACATAGAATGGTGCCACACAGGGAAGAAGAGCCTCGCTGTTGTGTAATTTCATGAAACCTACTGAGCACCAAGGGCACAGGCAGCCAAATTGAATTTTAAATGGTGCTTACCAGGAGGCTATAATCAGGATAGCCACCAGTGGGTGGATGAGATAAACGAACTGACTTTCTTCCACCAGGCAATCAAAATAGAATGCCATCTTTATGCACGAGACCAAAAAAAAAAAAAGTTAAACTATTCACCCTTTGCATCTCTGCTTTTTTTTTTTTTTTTTTAACTACATGGTCATTTCTAGACTCTTCCTTCCCCAAGTCACCTTTGTGTTAATGAGCATCATGTAGAATAATTTTTTTCTTCTTACTTTGGTTTTTCTTGTGATTTTTTATTTTTCCCAGAGAAATAAAATCTAGTCTTACCAAGGGCACACTTCTCTATCATCTCACCAGCAGAGCAGCTGTTAAGCAGCCGGCACTGTCCAAACAGTGGTTTAGAATTGATGACTAAGTTGGACGTAGCTAGAAGCCTGCCTTCTAACTAGGACAGCCACAGGGCAAAAGAGAGTGTCAGGATTTAAAGCCATGCCTTATGAAAAGTAAATGAAGTAGGACTCTCTCATACAAAGGTTTTCAAAGACATATTTTCATGAATCTATACATTGAACTCTGATGTTCTGGCCACCCACTTGACCTTCCACCTTGAAGTCCCATCAGAACCTGAAGCACAATCTGTCCAGAACTAAACTCAGCACCTTACCTCACAAAACATGCCTCCCACGGACATCCCACTCTTCGTAACGGCAGGCTGGTTCCAAGTCGCACAAAGATATGAACAGAGAGAGCCACCAAGGAAGGTCATTCTCACCAACAACAGTCAGTTGCCAAATCATGTTGAAGATACTTTCTCTTATCTTTTAAACCTTATATTTCCTGGAGTTCAGAGCCTCCCTGAGGAGATCCCTGAGGCCCACTCAAATGAAGTGTAGTCTGGTGAGACTTTATCTTCCTGAGGCATGTGGAGGGCAGAGAAACAAGAAATCAGGGCAGAGCCAATCCTTAAAGCAAGGTAGGAGAAGTTTGCAATTTAGTGACCACGTGGCCACCTAGGCTGACCCCCCACAAATGGGAAAGCATTTTACAGAGGAATTGGGTCAGTAGCAAAAACATGTCAGAGTACCCATTGCACCCTTGCTTGGCCCTTTTTGACGTTTTTGACAGGCAGTGATGAAGACTCAGGAGAGAAGGCTCAGGGTCTGTAGCCAAGGTTAGCGAAGGCTCGCAGAAGCTCATCTGCCCCACATGTATTTCTTTCAAGATCCTGAGGACATCAACGAAATAACATCTCTCTGTATCCTCTTAGCACCCTTTTCACATTTGTCGGGGCAATTCCTCATGTTACAGCTTGTGCCTCTTGACTTTAGAGACTGTCAACTTCAAGTCAGTACCCGACCCAGGCCTAGAACCTATGACATTCTGCAAAGTAAGAACTTGACCATTAGCTGCTAGTTGAATTGGATTAAAAATACATATACAGTAGTTTTCCAAACAGATCATATTATATTAAGCATCAGGCAGGCTGGAAATTCTCATTGCCTATTTTCTCTCAGGCACTTTGCTAGGCTCTCGGGATAGTGTGGTAAATAAAACAGAGGAGGCCCCTGCCCTTGGGGTATGACAACCTACTGGAAAAGACATTATACACATAATTATAAAGATTAAGGAACCATGGGCGCCTGGGTGGCTCAGTGGGTTAAGCCGCTGCCTTCGGCTCAGGTCATGATCTCAGGGTCCTGGGATCGAGTCCTGCATCGGGCTCTCTGCTCAGCAGGGAGCCTGCTTCCTCCTCTCTCTCTCTCTGCCTGCCTCTCTGCCTACTTGTGATCTCTCTCTCTATCAAATAAATAAATAAAATCTTTAAAAAAAAAAAAGATTAAGGAACCACAAGTGTACCAAATGGCATGAAGGAAAAGTATAAACATAATAGATACAGCAACATGAAAAAAAATAATGATTGCATATTGGTACCTTTTCCCACTCATTTTTCTTTCCATTCCATTCCCTTAAAGGGTGCACAATTTTAATAGTTGTGTCCCTTAAGCAAATACCTAGACATTGGTTGCACTTATATATTCAAACAATACACAGAGAAATTCCACAATGACTTTTTCTTTCTTCAAAATACACTAATGATAACTTCTACGTCAAAAGGATGGGTGTGAGTGGAAAGAATCCAGGAGCTTTCGAACCAGCTACCTCTCAACTTAAGTCTCCAGTAACTTATCTTAAATGAACAAAGTTCTCATAGAAACAAGTACAGGAATAAACAGCATCTCCGTGCACAAACATCTTACCTCTTCATTGGTTTCTGATTTCAGGAGTGTCTTGAGTACTGGATCCTTAGCCCCAAGAATCCTTCCAGCCCCTTCTTTCCAGCCTCATCTTCCCACCTTCCCTTGTGGCAACTTGCAGGCTCACTTGGTGGCCTTCGTGCCTGCGGTCCCCTCACAGGCATGCTTTCCCCTCCTCCAATTCTGTGTTTCAAGTCTCAACTCAAACCTGCTCTCCTTCAGAAAGCCTTCCTGGGCACCTCATATCAATAGTGATTGTCTATGATATACCTTTTCCTCCTAACATTTATCAAGTTTGTAGCTTTACAGTCATTTGAGGAAGTATTTGATGGATCTTCAGCTCTCTTACTAAAATTCTAAGTAGACAAGAACCGTATGTTACCATATTCGCATTCTATCTCCAGCTAGAACAGAGCCCGACACACAGTAAGCAGTTAGAAATCATTTACTGAATAAATGAGAAAAGCACCACTATATAGTAAATATATCTTCATGTTGTCATATCCAGTATGTCTACACTTTAAAGCTTTGTCAATACCAGGGTAAGGGGGTTAGGGGGATGGGTGAGCCTGGTGGTGGGTATTAAGGAGGGCACATATTGCATGGAACACTGGGTGTGGTGCATAAAAAATGAATCT
Source organism: Mustela putorius furo (assembly GCF_011764305.1). Taxonomy (NCBI): domain Eukaryota; kingdom Metazoa; phylum Chordata; class Mammalia; order Carnivora; family Mustelidae; genus Mustela; species Mustela putorius. Next base: position 1,076,081 of record NW_025422151.1, on the reverse strand, counting down.
TGCAACCCTGAAAAGATAAATAAATAAAATTACAAAAATAAATAGATAAAGAGCAACCATTTGGGACACCTGGGTGGCTCAGTTGGTTAAGCATCTGCCTTCAACTCAAGTCATGATCCCAGGGTCCTGGGATCAAGTCCTGCAACAGGCTCCCTGTTCAGCTGGGAGCATGCTTCCTCCTCTGCCTGCCACTCCCCCTACTTTGTGCTCGTGCACGCTCTCTCTCTCTTCCTGTGTCAAATAAATTGATATATAAAATCTTAAAAAAAAAAACATACCAGGGTAACTTCCCTTGAGGCTAAAATTGATATTCTTCCTCCAAATACTTTTAGGAGAATTAATTCTTACATAGAAGTGACTATAGAGACAAGAAAGGAATTGGCTTTACCTAAGAATTATAATTTTCCATTTAAATTAGGTTATGTAACATCAAATGGGAAAAACAACACAAAACAAACAGCAGCAAAAATGACATGCTATCCAGACATCACATAGCAGAAAATAATGATCCCATGGTAGGTCCCTTCTGGACATGAAGAGAACATGGAAAATCTTATGTCCGTATCCAAGACTGTGCTCACACAATAGGGAAGGAGAAATAATATGGGGAGCTTGGATTGTTATGGGGAGCCAATGGTAGCCAGGTATGAGGACAGGCTATACGAAGTCTGACCAGGAACACTTGCCCTTTCCAGTCACATGCACGCTGGAAAGCCATGGTCCCAGAAGGAATCGGTGTTTACTGTGCATGCCCAGTCCCATCATCGACTGCTATCTGCTGCCCATGCAGAAGGCACATTTGTGGATGGCTGCGCGGATGATCTGTGTGATGTCATCATAAGATAACGTAAGGGGCATGTGTTTTAGTGAAACTCTAGAGCAGAGAGGTAGAGATCTGTGTCTCACACAGTGACTCACACCAAAAAGCATTCTACAGATGAGGATTAGATTTAATCACAGAATTAGACTATTTTGGAGCAGAAGGACTATTTCTTTGAATTATACATTCTAATTATGTGAGAATTATTAATTACACTGGAATGACAAAACTACATTTCGTGTTTCATGGCCTTCAATGAAGTTGACTCAGGGAATGTAGACAATAATCGCAGATAATACTAATTTATAGGTAATAACCAAGGGATGCCTAGTTTCCCTTCTTGCTCTGCCTTAATATGCAGCTGTGACATGACTAGCTAAGCCAGGTGACAGTAACACTCATTTATTTCTTTGTAAGTAAAATAGAAGTATAATTGAAAACGTCAGTAACTTTTATGAAAATAAGATGTATAAGATCAATTTGACACCTACTTACTGTTCATGTATTTACCCATTTGTTATTTCCTGCACTTTTATGGCAGAAAATGAAAATGTCTGCTTGTGAGAAGCTAGCAAAGTTCATGATGCTGACAGTTAGTTACTTTAGCTGTCATCAAAATGGTCTTCTTTGAAACCCCCAAATGTGCCGAGCAGGGTCAGCAACCTTCATTTACACACAGATGAACGTGCAAACAACCCCAAAGCAGAAATATACACATTGTGTGGTTACATAGTAAATTATATCTACCTTTGATGGCAACCACAATATTTATTACTTTCTAAAATGTTTTGAAAATGCCTGGTTTCTTACATTATAGAAATTTTAAATTTCTGAGACATCCATTCAGTCAACTCATCTATTCTTCTAAAAATGGGAGCAGCAAAACCTGTTTACCTCTATCTCAGAAACGTCTTCAAATTCTTGTTCTCTGTATTCAGTGAGGCTCTCACCACCTCTGGCTAAGACTGCTTATAGGCTTCTGACTCCCCTTCCTTGGTTTTGGTTATTCCCCAAATCAATGTTACTCCTCATGGCTACAGATTACAGATGATAGAGTTCCTAAGTCAATCCTACCCATAACCACTCAAAAGCTTCAGTAAGGGTTAAGTATGGAATCCTCACCATGGAAGAGAAACAAGGACTTTCACAACCTCACTCTGTCCTCTCCTCTTCTATTCTCTGTCACATCATACCTGCCCCATTCCTTATAGTACCGTGCCATTCCCTAAACTCACATCAGATCTTTGTCACAACTCCTTGGCTTTGAGAACTTGGTGCTCCCCCTGACTGAAGGCCCAGGGAGTCTTCTGCTCCCCCTCTAGACCCAACTCAACTAGCACTTCTGCTGTGAAGCCTCTGCAGATCCCTCCCGACAGAAGGTCATTCCCTCAGCATTGCCCTCCCAGCATTTTGCTCACAAGTCAATGGACTATGGCAATTCTTAACTAAACATGTGTGATTTTTGTCCATTCACCACAAATCCCAAAAGTTCACAGTACGACATGATCATCCACTTGCCGGAGGTAGGAATTTGAATTATGTATTGTATTTTAGCAAGGGTCAAACTAAGGAGGAAAAACTATCCTCAGGTATTTCAAACACAGACAATTTAATATAGCACAGGAAATTGGTCAAGCAGGGGACAGAAGAGCTAAAAAGCCAAACAAGAGATAAAGAGGTGACCCAGAAACTGGCGATAGGAGTACACTGCTGCCATCCATTTGACTGGAGTGATGGCATGACCAAGGACTGGAAGAACTGTGCTGGGATAGGATCATCACAGTGGCTTCCTGGCGGAAGCTGGGGACACAAAAGGTAGGGCATTCCAGGAAAAGAGACAGCTGCTGCCAAAGATACTGCCCAAGGAAGAGGTAGAGAGGAAGGAATACCCTGGCTTCCCCATGCTTCCCGGTCTTCCCTAAGGGCCTCCCATTGGCTGAAGCAATGCAGATGCCAGATGCTGAGGCTTCTGGGAAATGTGGACTCCTGCAACAGAGAGCCAAGCAGGAGAAGGACAGGATGGGAAATAACTGGCAAGAACCTCTCTTGGCTGCTGAGTGAACCTCACCAGCTAGTTGCTATATTCAACAGAATGGGAAGGTATCACGAGTCCTTTAGATGGTAATTATACCTTACCTGTTGGTTTCCTCCATAAGACTGTGAGCTCCTCGGTTCCTCAAAAAATTACAACTAGAAATACCACATGACCCAGTAATTTGGATATTTACCCAAAGAAAACAAGAACACTAATATGAAAAGATCTAAGTTTGCTAAGTTTGCTGCAGCATCATTTACAATAGCCAACATATGGAAGTGCCCCAAGTGTCCACTGATAGATGAACAAATAAAGAAGATGTGGTGAATACAGACAATGGAATATCACTGAGCCATAAAAAAAGAATGAAATCTTGCCATGTGTGACAATGTGAACAGACCTAGGGGTCATTATGCTAAGTGAAATATACATATTTCATATGTATATTTCATATACATTTCATATACATATGGAATAGGAAAAACCAAATAAACAAGCCAAAACAAAACAAAACAAAACAAAAATCAGACTCATAAATACAGAGAACAAACTGGTGGTTGCCAGAGGACAACCAGAGGGTTGCCAGAGGGGAGATGGATGGGTGGGGATAGGTGCAACAGATAAAAAAAGGTTAAGAAATACAAACTTCCGTTATAAAATAATAAGTTAAGAGGAAGAAAAGTACGGCACAGAGAATACAATCAATAATATTATAGTAATGTTGTTTGGTGACAGATAACTACACTTATGGTGAGCAGAATTGACAAATCACTATGTTGTACATTTAAAATTAATACGACTCTGTATGTTAATTATTCTTCAATAAAAAAAAAACTATTAAAAAAAGACTGTGGGTTCCTTAATAGCAGTTCCTTATCTCCATTTGTATCCCAACAGCTAGCACTGTTAAATGTCCATAAACACTAATCCCCTTGATTTACAACGTATTTTAACTCAGCATTTCCCAAAGCTTATTCTGTTAACCATTAATTCAAGAGATCTTATTGCCTATGACAGGTATGTAAAACTCTGCCATTCCCAAATAACTTCGTGAATCACAGTGTTAAGCAGATAGTATCTTAGTCCACTGGGGCTGCAATAACAGAATATCACAGGCTGAGTGGCTTATAAGCCCCAGAAATTTATTTCCCACAGTTGTGCAACTGGAAGTCCAAGATGAGAGCGCCAGTGTGGCTGGGTGGGGGCCCTCTTCTCAGAGGGAGAAGGAACAAGGAAGCTGCCTGTCTTCCGTTAAGGGGGCAGTAATCTCCTTCATGAGGGCTCCACCCTCATGACCTCATCACTGTCCCCAAAGCCCCACCTCTTACTACCAGCAAAATGGCAATCAGGACCTCAACAAATGAATTGGGGTTAAGGGGGACAATGTTTTTCAGACCATAGCAACTGGTTTCTTTATTGCAGAAAATCAACAAAGCTCACTCAGAGCTTTTAAAGTGTGCTTGAGGAAAGACTTGTACTATGCAGCATGATTTCCACACAGATGACCACAGAACACTTTTTTCTCAAAGGACTAATGTCACACAGGGACATCATAAGGAGACACTGCTTTAAATCTCCTCAGATTCGCAGCATTACTTTATTTCACCTCTGAAATAGTTCTGTGAGGTAGGAAAGAACAAGGTCACCCCTTACAGATAAAAATGTTGCTAATAAATAATGAAAATGAAATAATACATCATCAAGTATTAACTGAACATATGAGATGGCATTTGCTCTTCTAGTCACTGTGGGACGAAAAGAAAATTATGTCTTAGTTCCTGCTCTATTTGAAGACACAAGACATACAAGAAAAACAGAGAACTATAACATGGAACTTTCTTTTTACACAACAATATTTTTAAACATGTTCCAGTACATCTAAGTAGCTGATATTGCCTGATTATTGAAAATATGAGACACATGAAAGGGAAGTTATTTACTAGAGTTATAAGCAGGTTGGTTCTGGAGTTTACATTACTTTTGAGCTTTATGAGCTGTAAAACCAAAACACCAGCTGTTCTGACATCTACCATATAAAGAGAAGATAACTAAATCCTCCAAAAATTAGCCAGCAATATCAATGCACCAGAACCAGACCAATGTTGAATCTAACCTCATGATCTTCTCAACATAACCATTTAGAAGTCCCTGGGAAATCCCTAGACCCCTTCCCCAGTGAACTCTATTTGTTTCCATCACAAACATTTTAATGATGAAGATGGACAAGGTCAAACATTGTCCTTCTTTTCTATAAAAGATACAAGGTCCTTGGTTTCATTATCTAAGAAGTATGTCCTTTGGAATTAACATTATCTTTACCCTTAACAATAGGGCACTTACACTAGAAAACTTTGCCAGCAGGTAATAATGAAAGATAACATTCTTCTCTTAAATAATTGTTAAAAGACTGTGGTCAGATGTTTTGGCATCCTCCCCTAATGGCTCTATATGCATATTACATTATTAACATTAACCTGCAATGCATTTTTTAAAAGATTTTATGTATTTATTTATTTACTTACTTATTTATTTATGAAGTGTGTGCAAGCCAGAGTGGGAAGGTGCAGAGGCAGAGGGAGAAGCAAACTCCCCACTGGGCAGAGCGGGGACCCCAACATGGGGCTGCACTCCAGGATCCTGGGATCATGACCTGAGCCAAAGCAGACGCTTCACTGACTTAGCCACCCAGGCACCCCTGTAATGCCTTTTCTGAGATTTGGCAAAAGTTGCTAGATCACTTTCCTACCAGTGATTTTATTGTTCTACAATACAAGTATAAACAGAGGACCAAGGAACAATAAAAAATAATTACCTATGATAAGAGACATATTATCCACAATGGCAAGATATTCTGAATTCTCCATAGGCTACAAGGTGGAACTTCAGTTCACACTTTACTGTGAGTTAACAGCATTCACAGCACAAACAATAACTAATGGGATCACTTTGGGCATCACTCTCTAAATTTCAGTGCTCTCAGCTGTGGAAAAGAATAAATTGCCTGCCTCAATGGACTAAAATGAGAACGGAATCAGTTCAGCAGATGACTGGTCCCCTCGGGGTGCTGAGCCCCCAAAAATTGAACACTTAATACTATACCCTCCCCATTCATCCCAGGAGACTGGTCATAGACAACGTACTGAATGCGCTGTGAGATTTGCTGTCATGAAATGGATTGACTTTCCATAACCCAATGTTTCTCAAATCAATTTATTCCTGCTTGATCTTTCCTGTTAACATCTATTGGTACACCCGGCAATCCGTGTCCCTCAGAATGCACGGAGGGTGATATCTTCAGAAGAAAAGATAAACATCCACGAACAAGTTTTGAACCTGATGCTGGTTTTCTTTCTGACTACAACCAGCACACACCATAAGACAGTCTTGCCAAGCAGGAGGTAGCTGGAGAGGTCAAATACTCACAGGCACCAATGATGACTGTGTCCCAAGGGCAAATTTCATCATCTCCTGATATCACAGAGGAAGATGCAAAGCTCTCCAGAGTGCGTGTTTTGAGGTTGTTTTTTTTATTATAGGAATGGTTATGAATCGCATTCGTCAGTTTGCTTTCTTTATGAATGACACACATTTTCTCTGCGTTAAGGAGGCTAACTAACCCATGCTAACTAACCCTGGCCTCAGCGGTATCCACGTAACGCTATGCTAGCTGGTGGTGACAAAGGGAAATAGACTAAAACTCAAGTGACTCTCTTGGAAAGACTTTACTCTGCATAAAGTAAATGAAGATGTAGACCCTGTCAAAACCATCAATCTAAATAATTCTAGGTTAAAAGTCTTGTCTCACAGACATGATAGGCCCACGTGCGGCGGAAAACCACTTCCTCCACCATTTTAACCAATTATTACCATTAGCATTTTTTTTTTCACAAATACAAAATTGGGACGTAAAAAACCCATCATCCAAAATAGGTAAAAACGGAGTACACCCCAGCACACTGTCAGAGAACATAAACCATCAACAAAGCACTCTCGGGCTGAAGGAGGAAAACAGGGCACAGAAAATGACAGCAGGTGTGTAATTTGCAGGTGGAGTCACAAATCAAAATAGTCTTTATCTAAGCACAGTGTGGAAAAGATTTGGTCCTTCTGCTTTCTGAGCATATACACAGAGCTGACTATCCATCAGGAATGCCCCAAATCTCTAAGATCAGAGAGAACACAGCTAGAAACTGGTCCGCTCACACAATGGTGGTGATATCTTGCTGCTTCTGTCATATGATCCCCAAAATAACTACGGATAGAAAGAGATTGATAGTCATACTTAGGTTTTCGCTAGACATAAGCCTAGGCCCCCAATACCGGGATAATATGAGATTTGAAGTGAACAAAATTCTTTCCTATTTCCCAAAATGCAGCCTGGGGGCCATTTGTGTTCTAGAACTTCTAGGGGAAGCTGTTGAAACAGCTTCACCTGGGCCCCACTCAGACCTGCCTACGAATCACTCTCTGGGACAGAGCAGGAGTCTCCCTGAGAAATGAACTCCTAGGGCACTTTCAGGTCTCCTAGAGAATTAAAAGAATATGGTATTGAATTTTGATGTCAGTGACTGATATGGAGAACTTGAAAGCTTTCTACAAAAGTTTGAAAACCATCAAAAACTTTCCAAAGGAAGCCTTAGAAGTACAAGTATTTCTGGGCAAAAAGGAAAAAAAAAAAAAACTTAGGTAGAAGAAAATTGGTGGGACTTCTGAGTGGCTCAGTCAGTTAAGCGTCTGCCTTCAGCTCAGGACATGATCCCAGGGTTCCGGGATGGAGTCCTGTATCAGGATCCCTGCCTCCCTCTCTCTCTGCCACTCCCCATGCTTGCGTTCTCACTCTCACTCTCTCAAATAAAACCTTGAAGTAAAATCTTGAAGAAGAAGAAGAAGAAGGAGGGGGAGGAGGAGGAGGAGAAAACAACTGGTGACCATGGCTGTTTGAAAATATAACCTTAACATATTAAATATAAATATAAAATTTGGTATTTAGGTTTTATGAAAGATCAGCTAATTCATTGACATCCCTGCCTATAAGGAGTCCAGAGCTCAAAGCGACTTGTACCTGAGGCATTTGCTGTCAGTTGGCCCCACTGCTGCTCCCTCTAGCCCTTCCCTGGCTGCCAAAGGCTGGCTCTCACGGCCACACTGCCTAGCTTCCATCCACCGCCCGTTCCTCATGATGAGCAATGTATGTGGGACATATGACTGTGTGGAAAGGAGTGTCTGTGGCCCTAGAAAGCACCACTCTTCAAGAGTGCATCATTTTTTCCCCTAGAGATGTCTAAGATCAGGAGACCCTTTCCTTAGAGCCCACGGAAGTGCCATCTCGCCTCCCAGCAGAAGCTCTGACCAGCTGGTTCCGGAGTGTCCTCCCGGCCTAGTCATTTCACTTTTACAAGACACACGTGGCTTTCTGGAGTCAGTCAAGGGCTGTCTTCGCCCATCTCTCCAGTCTGCAGTATGGTTTTCATGTCTTTCAGTGAGCAATTCATGACTAAAAATCCAGAGGGTATATGAAGGTCTTGTTTTGAGTTTCACTTCTATAAAATCTTGTTTTGGTCATAGGGCAATGGCAAATAAAAGAATATATGTAGACACACACACATATATATATATATGTATAGATTAATATAGTATGTCTAAGATAGAGAACTTGAGGAAAATGATTTCCTGTGACAAAAACAGGGAGAGATAGAACAAGGATGTCCTTAGCCAACATGACACTACGTATCTTTCCAAGCCCAATTACAGAACTTTATATTGGATTATTACACAAGTAAACAAACATTAACTAACTTCTGAAAGTAAACAATCTCCAAGAAGTCAAACATTTCTAAAGCACGAAATGGTTAACTTAGAACAGGGTTCTCGAGCTGGGGGCTCAGAACAAGCATCATCTGGAAACTAGTTAGAAATGCAAAGTATCAGGCCCCTCCCCAAGCCAATGGAATCAGAGTCCCTGGGTGGGTCCCAGGAGTCTGTGTCTTAAAAGCCCTGGGTGGTCCTAATGCAGGGTAAAGTTTGGGAACCATAGGCTCAGAACTCAAGATACTTCCCTGGTCTTTACCTTCTTTGTTGGAGGGTAGCTGAACGGAGCAGGAGTACAGTAGGAAGCAATGCACAAGGTGTAGCTTAAAGAGGAGCGAAAAGACCCCTGCCTGCTCTCCCAGCTGGCCTCAGAAGTCTCTGGATTTCTTAAAAAATCAGAGCAGCTTCTTTCCATTCATCACAGTCACTAAAAAGCCACTAGGCCCATGAATATGCCAGCCCTCCTCCTTTATCTTATTCCTTAGCAGTCACTTGACAGATAGCCAGAAAGGAGGGGAAGCACACAGTGGCATATCACATGACAAGTCAGGTTTAAAGGGGAGCGAGGGAAGGAGAGTTGTGAGCCCTCATCCTAGAGGGATGACAGACAGGTCGAGGTGGGACCCTACCGTGAAGGGATCTGGAAAGGCTTTCCACACACAGAGCAAGGGATGCTCAAAGAAACACTCCGTCATCATTACTGTCTTCAGGAGCACATAACTAACAATCAATTTGTTGAGAACATGGTCTCCCCTGGCTTCCTCAACAGAACACCTTCCAAACTGCAAAGGTCGCTGTTGGCTACTAATTAGCACTCTCTACCCATTTTATACGTATATGTGATGCAAGTTCAAGCTAATGTGGAACAGTAGAAATTTGGGACTCCCTTCCATGCCTCCTTTATCCCAGCAGCAGCAGTGGCTTCTTAGGACGAGAGACACACAGACCCTGACATTAACAAGCACCGGCCAGAGAACTTAGAGACAGATCCATTCTGTCTTCACCATGTTGCCCCATGTTATATTTACAAAGCACAAAAATAAGACATTTCCTAACACATGCATTAGAAGTGTGATACTGACACTTAAAAATTTTGTGGAAGGACTTAATGACAACAAGCAGTACCTGAAAGCACGTAATTGTATACTTAGCAAACGCACCCAAATGAAAACCTGCTTTCTCCTAGTGCCATCACTATCAGATACACATGGACCCGCTTTTATCATACACTCTGTTTCTCTGAGGGTGTTTGAAAAAATCAAGGCCAGTCTGTAAAAATTCTGACAGAAACATGACTTCCAACGTAAGATGGAGAAGTGGCAATTAAAATTTCTGTACAAGTTGCCCCAAGAAGAGCACGAGTCACTGATTCCTAGAAGTACTCCTCTACGGGGTAAAAATGTCATATGCGACCATCCTGTCTTGCCTCGCTCTGCCAGCTGACAGGTGACATTTTAACCTCTAACCAACCACAGCAAGACAATTCAAAATTAAGGTTGACACTTTGTCCTTTAACTAGTTCCAAAGTACTGCAGGGGCTTCACTGCCTGATGTTACACCATATGTGCAAACTCTAGACACAGCAGGCAGGGGTAAGCAGGACGCCTCTTTACTCTGCCATTCTCCTGCTTCCTGTTGTTTTTGGAGCAGCCCTAACTTTAGCTAAACATAACCCGTCTGAGTGAATCATTTTTAGTAAGAGAATCCGCCTTATAGGAGAGCTCGCTGTATGCAGTCTGTATTTCAGAAGCAGAGCCATCTACGGAAGGCTTAAGAACTCACTGGTTTGTTATTTTGCAGTCTTTATGAAACCCGCCCATTTTATGAAAAATTTCATAGAACAAAGTTACTAACCATTGAAGTTTTTATGAATAAGACCCCAAATAATTATAGAATGAATCGGGGCGCCTGGGTGGCTCAGTGGTTTGGGCTGCTGCCTTCGGCTCGGGTCATGATCTCAGGGTCCTGGGATCGAGCCCCGCATCAGGCTCCCTGCTCCACAGGAGACCTGCTTCCCTCTCTCTCTCTCTCTCTCTCTCTCTCTGCCTGCCTCTCTGCCTACTTGTGATCTCTGTCTGTCAAATAAATAAATAAAATCTTTTAAAAAAAATAAAATTAAAAAAAAATTATAGAATGAATAACAGGAAGAATTCTTTTTGAAGTTTCCCCTTCCCCCAACTTGTCTACCATTATGCAATAGTGACGGGAGACAGATATTTCAAAACCTTTTCCAGAACGCAGGTCGTTTTTTCATTCTAAATTTACTCTAAATCTTGATTAACAGGATGTATTTACTTACTTGTGCCCTCAAGAGTTCTGATTCAGAAAAACACTATTTTAGGTTTTATGTTCATCTTTATTTTTTTTCCAGGTAGGAGAAATACATATGAGAAAGGAGAGGGTATCAACTGCTGATAATAAACTGTATCCTTAGCTTAAGGTCAGTGACTCTCGCCAAGCAGAGTTCATGAAAAGCATGTACAAAGTGGGGAAAAGGTCCTTTTAAAAACACACCCAACTTCCCCAGTGATCTTTCCCCTTGAGTTTTCTGTAAAATAGAACATTTAGCTCTGTATCATTCCAAAAAATCTATACGTATCTTAGGGAGGGGAGCATAAATCTCACGGGTCTCAGGTTCACTTCCTGTTGCCTTCCTTCATGATACATTTAAAGATAATCAATAAAAACTGATTTCTCTTTGTAAGCATTTTTCTGTTCTGCCAGAAATAATGGCAGTCCCCACCCTAAAATGAAGGAAAAATGGAAAGTAATATTTATCATAAGAGGAGAAAAAGGAACTGCCTAAGCATTTTTCCTGAGCTAAGTGAAACACAAACAGCAAATCAAGTTTACTCTTAAAGAAAAACAAATTTTAAATACTCCCAAGCACTAATTCTATTTCTGAAAACTGTGGTATCAAAAAGTTTTCAAGTTCTGGATTTATATCTTGGCTTTCAACAACCTCCTTGTGTTCTCTAATCGTTTCACTACATTTCTATATGAATATAAATATATATGTATATATATATATATTTTTTCACATATACACAAACACACATATATATATGTATCTCATACACATGACTTCAGCTCAATGTTGAACACTGAAACACCAAAGAAAGGACAGCTAAGTCCCCCAGACCGCCTCCCAGGGCAGAGTGCAATGCAAACCTTCAGGGAAAAACACAGATGAGAACAATATTAATCCAGTAGAGGAATAAAGACCTGCAAGCAACATTGTTATTTGTTTTAAAACACAAATCTTTTTTGCCTCTTGTCTTCTTAGCCCAAGGATTTTCTTATCCAAAATGTTACTTGAAAGTGTTCTATTAAATAACCCGCAATCATCTGTTGGGATTTCTCCAAAAGGGTCTATCTGAGAACTATCCATTTTAATTTTTTTTTCTTCTTCTGGATTCTTCTGAATTCTTCACAAAAGACTATAAGAAAACCCCACATGGAAGAAGAATAGACTTTTACTTTGTAATGAAGTTACAAATACATTTTATACATTTTCCTGGCTTCCTATTTCCCTTCATTCTGTGCTATCTACAGGTTGTCATATTTTACCAGGATGGACTATAAATCAGGCAAGTTCAGCCTGTCAGTTTGAAGAACGGAGGTGAAAAGCACAGTGGAAAATATATAAAGTATAATTAAAACCATATGACCAGATATACTGAAATAATACTTGTTGGAGGAAACCCAAGTAAAAATCAAACCTTTTCTGGTGTTAGTGAGACTCTCCAGTCCATTTGGGACAAGCACTCAGTTATTTGCTTTTTCTTTTTTTCTTCACAGCAAGAGCATCCAGGGAAGTTAAATCCTAACAAGATAATTAAGTCTATGGCCGTATTTGCAGCGGAATGTAATCCATAGTTGTTCATGTAAAACTGATCTCTCATTTAAAACCATAATTATTTATTTAGAAATATAGTTTCAGATTCATCAAGGGTCAATTTTATGCCTGCCAAAGAGTATTAAAGGCTTATGACAGCAATGTTGATTCAAAAAGCTTTTCAACTTTTCATCTCTAAAGACCTAAAGATGCCAGTAAGACATAGATAATCGAATTGCTTACTGTTGAACAAGGAGAGCAGGAAGTTAGAAAATCTAAACTATCTCCCCTACTACATTATAAACAATCGCCAGGTTGCCACCTCATTCAGGTTGTACTTGGCAGGCCAATGATATATATATACCTAAAGATGTACAGAAATTAAGATCTCTTCAAGTTATAAAGCAATTCCGATTTAAAACAAACAAACAAACTTTGACTTTGGCAGTCTATCACTAAAGCCACCCCATGTCTATTTCTCCAGAGCATTCCAAGTGCCAGTTATAAGGATTTTGGCAGACAAAAGGAACATAATTTTCAATACTGCTTTGGGATTCCAGTAAATAAGTCAAAGTGAACAAGTTACTTACCCCCCAGAAACTGAATTCCTCCAGCCACTCTTCCCACTGTCCTGGAGATGAGCTCCGACACACAGCAACCCATGAGGGCGGTGAGGGCCACCAGGAGGAGGAGGCCACAGCCCAGGCCTGTGACAATGGTACAGATCCTCCATTCTGCACTGGGGATGCCCTGGAAGGAGGCGTAGCGCCCACACTCCTCCACCATCACCATCATCTGCCGGCTCTCATCGTGGACAGGATAGGAGCACCTCCGGAAAGTACCGAAGGACACAGACTTGCCCAGCTGTGATCCCCAGAGCCAGTAAGGCATGAAGAACCCCACACAGGAGGTGGCAGCACAAAGAAAGGAGAGCAAAGCCCAGATCACCCCAGTACAAGTCAGGCTGGATGCCATCTTTCAGGGCAACGGGGACGCGCAGTAACTGTTTAGGACTTCAGGGGCCAGGGAAGGTGTGAAACCACCAGGCAAGGGGGGGCAGTCCACACTTCTGTAATGGGGGGTGTCTAGTAACAGAATGGATCTTCAGTCTTCCTGACCATCAACTTCCCATTCTCTGTAGTAAGGACGATGGTCCCTGGCAAAACAATAATAAATGTTAAAAGTGAAATGTTTTTAGAGCAGCGATAACACCGGTATAGTTGGGCTGCAACTCTTAATGAATAAACATTCAAACTTGCCTCAACACTTCAAAAGTGGGAAGAACTCATTCTCTCTAGAAACTTCTCTACCATTCAAGTTTTGTCAAACTAGCTCATAGCTTTTTCATGTCTTTATCTCCTGTAAATGCTCCCAAATTAACTCTGACAGCTATTTACTTAAAGAAATGCATGGCTTCTATTTGCCAAGTCAGTGAATCCATTTCACATGCTCACAAGGAAAAGTAATGTAGCATTTTTACTAGCAGTAAACATGATTCCAAATATTAAAATAAAGTGAATCATACCATGGTTTGTTTATTTGGCTTGCAAGTTCATGCTGATAATTTGTAGCAACTTTTCCGTGTCCCTTTAGGTGCATTAACTCTGCACGAGCCCAAACAAAATAATTGGGATAATTTTCACAGCGGCAGAGCACCATAAATTCAACAAGTACTATAGCCTGTCTAGGCACATAGAATGGATGGAACTATTAGGCACTCCCTGTACTCCTTCAGTAGTATTTGTGAATTCCTTCAGTCTTAACCCCCTTTCTCCTAGTGCAAATGAAAGAAAGGCTGTGTAGGGCTTCCTTCTGATTCATGGGTTCCAGTAAAGATTGGTAGGACTCTCTCTCCCGCGGAACGATTGTCAGCGTCTAATCTGAAAAGTAATCCGCACATTCTAGTACTCCGCATGGAACCCCAGTCATTCAAAGAGTTCAATGCGCCTTGACTTCCAGCCCTCCCTTCCTCTCAAAAGGAGTTCTTGAACCATTTCCCACACTTTCCATACAGAAAGGAATACAGAAGCAGCCCATGCACCCCCACGGTTCCATTCCCAGAACCTATAACTCCAGTTTTTCAGTGTCCACAGCAAATTCCCTCTCCCTGGCCTCCCCCGTACCCAGCCCTCACCCCTACCGTTTCCTCTCCACCCGCCGCCCCAGTTCCAGCCCAGTGTGTCACTGCGGGGGAGCTTCAACTACTTTTTTTTTTTTTTTTTAATCATGTCAACTGCAGTCAGCGTCAGCGTTAGCCGCTGAACTTGGTCTGCCTGGGCCATGAGGCTGGGGGAGGTTGCGGGGGGCGGTCTGGGGGTTGGAAGGCCCTCATCTGCAGCCAGGGTTTGGCGCTCCGAGGGGCGGGCCAGCCCACCGTGGGCCCCTCGCAATGGCCCTACCCCGGACGACACCCTGTGCTCCCGGAGCCCCGAGCGGGGAGAGGGGCATTTTCCGGCCGGCCCGCGCGCAGGGAGGGGAAAGCACGGGAAGGCAGCACCCCCCGGAGGCAGCCGCCGACAGCGGACGCGGCGGCCGGGAGAGCCGACCGCGCCGCGGGGTTCAGGAAGTGCGGAGCAGGGAGCAGCCCGACTCCGGCGGCGGCGGCGGCGGGGGGCCGGGGGGCGCGGGGAGAGAGCGGAGTCCGCGGCGCCGGGCAGCCAGCGCTCTCCTCACTCACCCGGCTGGCGGGCGGCGGCCGGGGCGCGCGCTCAACTTGCTGTCTTCCGCGGGCGGAACATCCACGGCGCCCAGCGCGTCCTTCCTCCTCGCCGCTGTCCCTCACAGCCGCGGCCACCCCGGGGCGGAGAGCGGCGTCCGGCCGGAGGCGGAGGGTCTCGCGAAGGCCGGGCTGCGCCGCCACCCGCGGAGCCCCCGCTGCCCGCGCTCTCCGGCGGTGGCTCGGACGGAGCGCGGTGGCCACGCGCGGGGCGCCCGGGCTCTCACGCAGAGGAACAGAGCTCCCTTTGGCAGGCGAGGCACGCACCGCCTCCTCCCCTCGGCGGCCCGGCCCTCCTCTTTCTCTTGTCCCCTCCCCTCGCGCCCAGGGACCCACGGCCGGCGGAACGCGGACGCGGCGCGGCCGACCGGGACCCGGGAGTCCCCCCTCCTCGTCCCGGGGTGGGGGGGGGCGCAGCTCTGGCTGCTCCCGCAGCCGAACCCCCCCGCCGCCCTCCCCTCTAGGCTCCTGCCAAGAGGGGAGGGCGGGGAGGCACGCAGACCCAGAAGTAGGGGAGAAAGTTGCCGGTCTTCTCCGGGCTCCCGAGGGGCTGCGAAGACCAGACAAGTTCCCAGGTTGCATTTCTGGGGCTGGGGTTTGCGGCTTAAGCGCCCGTTTCCTACCGGAGATGCAGATGAAAAGGAGCGCCTCAACACTGGGCAAAGTGACCCTTTGGAGCTTTGAGGAGGTCCTTGGGTTGGAGTCACTTTGGAAGGAGTTAGAAAAGCCAGTGTGGACTGAGAGATAAGAACGGGAAGCCTAAGCTCAGGGATTCTGTCTGGCAAGCTTCTTTCCAGACAGGCCAGGGAGAAGGCAGGGGGAGACTTCCAGCGAGCAAGCCTCTCCCCAGAGATACCCTTTCTGGGAACCTCTTTCAAGCCATTGTATTCTCTCCCTCTTTATCTCTCCCTCCCTTTCTCTTTTCTTTTTTCTCTTTCTCTTTCTGCCTCTCTTTCCCTCTCCCTCTCCGCCCTCCTCCCCTCCCGCCCTTCCCCTCCATCTCTCCAACCAATCACTCTTGGAATCAGAACCATTAGATTTCTGTCTTAGCTTGCCCTTCTCACTCACCTCTTTGGAAGTTGAGAGCTACATTCAGTAGAGGACTGTGGGCGTCTCTGTTGAAGACCATATTTGAAGAACCCCGCCGTGTAGGAATAGCAGTATGTGAAGCAGATACTTCCCGGGATAGTCTGTGAAGTGCTTTTTCAAAGGAGTTAGAAGTAATAAATGGGTAGGTATATATAATATTTCATAGTAAATTTTCAAACTGCGTCATTTCAGTTAGCCATAATGGTGGACATTCTTCCTGCAACTACAGCTGGAGATATACGTTCTCTCATTATCATATTGAAAAGACTTGAGTAATCTCTTGGGTTTTGATTATCATGAGGAGGGGGGCTCTACTAGCATCTAGTGGTTAGAGGCCAGGGGTGCCGCTAAACACCTTGCAATGCACAGGACAACCTCTCAGAATTACTCAACCCAAAAAGTAAATAGTGCTAAGGTTAAGAAAACCTGTTTCAGTGAAATGTCAGGTGGTTCCCTGTTCCCCTGTAGCTCATCCCTGAAATCCCAGGTTCAGAATCCCTGATTCAAGTGATTTAAATTGTCTCATACAAATCACTGGTTACTTAGCTCTGGGATGGCTCAAATGATGGGTCTGACTTCCAGTTAGTGCCACGCCCGTAGCTATTACCCAGAGCCTTCAGATATATAATGTGAAGGCAGAAGATAGAACCATATAAAGACAAAATTACAGTCATGAGATTTGTCCGAGAGGTTACAGCTAAAATGCGGGCTTTAAAATAACTCATGGGCGCCTGGGTGGCTCAGTTGGTTGAGCAACTACCTTTGGCTCCAGTTGTGGTCCTGGGGTCCTGGATTTGAATCCCACATCAAGCTCCCCCTGCTCAGCAGGGAGCCTGCTTCTCCTCCCTCTGCCTGCCACTCCCCCTGCTTGTACTCTCTCTGTCAAATAAATACATAAAATCTTTAAAATAAAATAAAACAAAACAACTCATTATTTGCATCCTATTAAATAGGTCAAAATGCTACTGGAGAGATTCTGCTTAAAATGAAAAAGAAGATAGAGGAAGAGGTTGAATTTTTAAAAGATTTATTAATAATTAATAAATCTTTTATTATTTATTATTATATAAATAAATAATAAAAGATTTATTAGGATGTATATATCAATTATTTGTGAAAGCATAGTACATTATGCAGTAGGACTCAAATTTCTAAATTAGATGAATGCGTTTGGACAAATGGTGACCTTTCCGAGCCTGAGTTCTCTCATTTGTAAAAAGAGCCTGTAATGGGCGGTTTTATAAATTTTAATTTAGTGAAGGAGGGGGCAGGGGAAGGGCAGAGGGAGAGGGAGAGAGAGACTTTCAAGCAGACTCTGTGCTGAGCAATGCTCAGCTGACTGAGCCACCTAGGCGCACCTGTAATAGACGGTTTTTAACATTGTCCTAGCTCATGACTTCTAGCATCATGATCATAGAAGTATTCATATATTTGAGAAGGAGTCTGGGAGTCATCTGATTTTGCTTAAGTACATTTAACAGATGAGGAAGCGGGGGCTCAGAATCCTTCTGGTGTGCTAACCAAAGCTGAGCCTAGAATCCATGTATCCTGATTTCCCTTCTCATTCCACCATGTAATTATGTTCCCAAACTATAAAATCTTCCGAATTACACCTTGGGTTCTTGTGTGTATACTTTATAGGCAAAATGCATTGTAATATCTTTAAAACCCTTGTATTAAATTTGCACCTTCAAAGGATCTTTAAATTATCTCCCAGCCAGAAGTTCCCACATAGTAGAGGTGGCATGTACCTCTTACTCCAGGTTTGAGTTTCTAGTACATTTGGAGAGTGGTCTTGTTGAGTCACAAGATGAGATGAGGAGGCTGTAAAGCATCTGAC
This sequence comes from Mustela putorius furo, assembly GCF_011764305.1. Taxonomy (NCBI): domain Eukaryota; kingdom Metazoa; phylum Chordata; class Mammalia; order Carnivora; family Mustelidae; genus Mustela; species Mustela putorius. The sequence goes on along the minus strand of NW_025422151.1, from coordinate 1,057,935 downwards.
AATGCCCTTGGTTGGCTATCCAAGATTAAGTCCCAACTCCTTGTCCTTGTTCCCTAGGTAAATACCTCCCTTCCAACATCCTTAAAGCTAGTGGCAATCACGTGATCTCTTTAGCTAATGAGTCTACTGAGGAAGCCTCAGGGAAGATTGCATTCTCTGATAAAAAACAGCTGTCTTCAGACACATTCTTGAAGGATGAGGTGTTTGAAGCTGTGGCAGCCTTCTGACAACCATGAGGAGAATCAGAGACAGAATCCCAGGTGGAGCTACACACCTCCTTTTGAAATTTTTAAAAGTAAATTATAGATTGTTAATATGGTTTAAATCACTGTTATTTGAATCTTCTGCTTGTAGTAGCTGAAAGCATTCCTAATCAATGAAGTACCATCCAGATAAGACATATGCTCAATGACAGGAAACCCAGCATGGTACCTGAGAGCTTCGCAGTTAAAGATAAATACTCAATAATTGAACATTAACTGGAAGAATTAATGAACAAATCAATATCATTGTGATTATGATCCTTGTTCCTGTGCAGCCTACAGAGCCCGTCTTTAATTTTTAAACAAATAGGGTGTGCTATGTAAAATTAGGGAGGAAGTAGGATAGCGGGATCGAGGAAACGCCATGGAATCAATCACTTCTGACTCTAGGGGAGAGGTTGGAAAGGGACCTCTTCAGTTGATGTTTGTGATAAAAGCTACAGTTCGGCTCATACAATGCCCATTTCCAACCCTCTTCTGCTATCACTTTCTCCGCAACAGAAGCAGTGAAAGCTAAAATCTCCATTCCCCAGCCTCGCTTGATGTCTGAGTGGCCATGTTGACAGTGCTGGCCATCGATGAAAGTGGAGTGGTGCCCCACCCCACCCACCCCCGCTCCCTGCCACCCCATCCTCTTCCTCTTTCTTCCAGCCTTGAAAACAGATGTGATGGCACCTAGAAGCACAGAAGCCATTCTTCAGCCATGAGGTGAGAAGGATGATGACAAAAGCCAACACACTAGGAATGATGGAGTAAAATGGCGCCAAGAGTCTGGATGCTTGGTCTTTTCACTAGGCTGCTCTGTTAACCCCAGACACCCTTACCTGTTTAAGCCTCTGTTACTGGCAACAAACAAGCGCCCACTAGACTACTGAAATGACCTGTTCTCTTGCAGTCCAGAAACCGGCACCATGGGAAGGTGGATTAGACACAGGGTGAGGGGCCATGAAGCAGAAGAAACAAAGAGTGCCGGGGCACCATTCTTTCTCTGGCAAACGGTGGCTACAGTGGGCATGCATTGTCTATGGCATGTATTGGACCCTTCTTAAAGTCTGGTGAGAGAAACAGGAATAGCCATGAACACAGTTTACAAAATAGCTCCCCTTAAAGTCCTAACCTTGAGAAATTTAAGAAAGACCGAAATTCTCAGCATTATCAAATGACCTGCCACGAGAAGGACCTCTGAATACAGGCCAGCAAGAGAGAGATGCGGGAAGGTATAGTGTGTAAAAGAGAATTAGGGCATAACAAAAGCCAGGCTCTAAATACTAAATAGAGCCCGGGAAGAGAGATTTCTTCAACGGCTCCCGGCCTAGAGCTGATCAGTTCTGTATCAGAATACGTCATTTGTTCCTCCACAGAGGCACTGAAGAGAGGCTCCACTAGCTGAAAACTCATCACGGTGCTCAGGACAGAGGATGTAAAGTAAACAATTGGAGAGCATGGTAAGTTCATTCTTTTGGCTGCTTCTTTCCTCTGTACATTCCTGAACTACCCTTGCCCCTCATGAATCTTTCTCTCTCTTTTCGAAGAGTTTGTTTCTTTATTAGAGAGAGAGTGCATGTGCACACATACGCATAAGGGTTGGAGGGGCAGAGGGAGAAGCAGACTCCCCGCTGAGCAGGAAGCCCAAGGCGGGGCTCCATCCCAGGAGCCCTGGATCATGACCTGAGGCAAAGACAGACTTTACCAGCTAAGCCACCCAATGCTCCATGAATCTCTTCTCAAGACAAATTTAAATGAGTATTGCTATGGTATTTTACTGCATTGTGTCCATCTTGTATAGAGGGGGGAAAAAAATCTCACAAGACAAGTGAACTCTCAGGTTTCCTGGTCTCCATTTCAAGTAGTCTCGGAGTGAGATCATGGATTGCTTTTAGAATACTCTTTCTCTCGCGTACATGGTTATGCATACATTTACCATAGCTGCCCTAACATCCTATTAAAGGAGGTTGCCTATTTCATTTTCTATGAGCTTTCTGTCATGTGTTTGATAGACTCAAGGCCTGTCTTCTGTAGAAATTGTGTCTTGTTATGTACGATTTCTAAACATAGTGATTTGTATGACTGTATTCCTCAAGAACTCTCATGGAAATAAGGTACATAGAGTCCATGGTCTGCTCCCAGGAGTGCTGTCTGCGTTATTCATTTAAAGTTTGCAAACTACTTTGGCAATCTAAAGTGTCATATAATTTCTCTATATTATTCTTTTATGAATTAAAGCAGCATACAAATTTTAAATCAATAACTTATTCATAAGAAGCAAAAAATGTGAAGTGTTAAATCGCACTTTACATAGCAAATATTTCACATGAAGCCATCAAAATGGAAAATGTCCATAATACATTATATATATGTTTTGCTAAATGACCCAGTAAGCAATTTCAAGTAGTACATGATTATGTTTAATATTGAATCAATGTCATGCGTTTGCTACTTTTAAATTCTTCTTTTTTTCTTTTTGTATCAAAAATTATCTCGGGCTTTTTCAGTGTTATGACTATGTCTTATGGGTTTTTAAAATTTTCCCAGAACATGTAGAAAGAGGAGTATAATGAGTTCTATAGAAAGAGATAAGAATTTTTTCTGTGATAATATTTGCTGCCAATCACTGATACCTTCTGAGAAAATTCACAAAGATGTGTTTCTGCAGCATTTTAAATTTGTAAATCCTCCCTTCATCAAAATAAGATGCATTGGGAGTATTAAATATACTAATAGAGTGATCTAAGAGAAGAAAACCAAAACTTAAATAGTTAACTTAGTATTATAACACAGAGAAGTTAACAAACTCTGGTTTTCCTGAAGTACATAATTTCACATTACAGCCATTGTGAAATGGTAGAGGAGACATGCTTTTCCCCCATTTTTCTAGTTTTTTGTTTTCTCAGGAAATAAAAGGAGAAATTTTTCTTAAATGCACCTGGTCTCTCTCCACTCATCCAAGCAGCTGGGGTAATTGGAGGCCCGGGGGTGGGGGGTGGGGAACCCTCTTTGTGTGCTCGGTTATGGCCGCCCTTCTCTCGTGGGTGAATGTCCCACATGGGGCAAGAGAGAGAAAGGCAGAGCCTGGGAGAGCTGGCAAATCTGCTGAGCTCTGGGGCCCACTTAGCAGGCCCGTTTGCCCTTCACTAAGCTGCATCCTTCACTCTAACCTCCATTAGTAATAGCCATGACCTTTTGGTCTCCATCTGCCACTTTTCCCCCTTCATTTGTCCAGATTGCATCGGGGAAGAGATGCACTCTTTATTGGCCCCTGTCAGAGATCCTAATAGGAACATCACAAACTGAACCTAAGCATGTTGAAATACTAATGAAATATGACTATTCTGTGACCAATAACGGCAGCAACACCGGGTCTGTACTGACGGGGTCCGGAGAAAAGACAGGAGCTGACTTCAGCAGTCCGCCGTGAGCTGAACCGTCAACGATGGTGTCTGGTTGACTTGCCAGCTCGAGTACTTGTACACGTGTGGATGCAGGGAGAATGCTGTTTGGCTACTTACGCCTTCCAAAGATCAATGTCCCTGGGGGTTAAAAGCTGAAGAACATGGGCGAGGTGACAAGCAGCAGAAGACCCAAGAATAAAAATAGAATTAAGAGCCGTCTACAGCATCAACCATTTCGGCAGACAGACGTTAGAAGTGTTGGTGGGGGTGCCAATAGCAGTGGGGAGGGAGGAAGAGGGCACGAGAGGGAGTGGGAAGGAGAGCAACAGAGGCAGGGAGAGGCGGAGAGAAATAGAAGACAACCGCTCTGTTTGGGTTTTATTTGTCTTGCTTCGTTTCTGGGGAGAGAGGGGTGAATAGGACTTCTGTGTCCTCTACCGTGAAGGCACAGGCACAGCGTTCTTGCCATGTCTGGTTGCCATGTGCCTCACACCCAGGGCTGGGAAAATAGAGACCCGACGGCTCAATCATTACTCCGGGAGGAGTTGTGTGCCAGGAAAAGGACAGGTCAACTAGGAAGCACTCGCAGTCAGAGGGCCTTCGGTCCGTGCAGGGAAAGGAGAGCTGTGTGTCCCAGCCCTCGGTCAGCTCCTGCAGTAACAACCCGCTATCATAACTGATGTTTGATATGATGCCTTTTCCAAGTGCCCAGACAATCAGCCAGGCCTTCCTCCATGCTTCCGACCAATGTATACCTCTTCTACTACAGAGCTGACAGCAATGCATTATCATTATTTGGTTGTGAATGCGTACCCCAGGCCCGATCGTGAGCTCCTCAAGGCCTGTCTTCCTCAGCCTTTCAAGCACATAGCAGGTGCTTACAGTGTCGGGCCCAAAATTTCATGGGATGCGTTGATATCTTGGAGCCTCGGTAGGCCCCAAAGACCTGGCTGTGAGTCCTGTACTCCTTTTTTTTTTTTTTTTTTTTTAAGATTGTATTTCTTTATTTGACCGACAGATCACAAGTCAGAGAGGCAGGCAGAGAGAGCGAGAGGAAGAAGCAGGCTCCCCGCTGAGCAGAGAGCCCGATGCCGGGTTCAATGTCAGGACCCTGGGATCATGACCTGAGCTGAAGGCAGAGGTTTTAACCCACTGAGCCACCCAGGCGCCCCTGTGAGTCCTGTACTCTTGACAGATGTGCCTCACACCCAGAAGGAGAAGTTGCTCTCCTGACCAGCTTCTCTGTTAGCCAAACCAGCTGCACCTCATGGGGTCCTCAACCTAAGGGCTCTCAGCTCCCTCCCAGCCCACAGAATTATTCAAACAAGTTAATCGCATCCTCCTGCGGGAACCCAGGGCACTCCCCCCTCTCCTTACTCCAAGCCTTGCCTCCCACTGCCCCTGCTGGTTCAGTCTGCTCCCAGGTACAGCCCAGTGTGGCCCGCACCCCACCTGGTAGGATCCTCCTCCCCCAGCCTGTGTGTTGATTGACCAATAAACTTCTGCCATCTCGTCCAGCCGGTGCCAGGTGTCAGGTTTTCATCATCTCATGCTACTTAGGGTGAGGGACCCTACTCATCAATGAAATGATCAGAAAGTGCTGAATAAACACTTGATAAAAAACATACCTGATACCATGATTGATAGGATACCATCATATCATCAAAAAAGACGATAGGGGCGCCTGGGTGGCTCAGTCGGTTAAGCATCTGACTCTTGGTTTCTGCTCAGGTCATGACCTCAGGGGTCGTGGGATCAGGTTGCACATCAGGCTTCCTGCTCAGCACGGAGTCTGCTTGAGATTCTCTCTCTCGCTCTCCCTTTGCCCTTCCCACTCCTGCTCTCTCTCTCTCTCTCAAATGAATAAATCTTTTAAAGAAGACTACATTATATATCTTTGGTTTTTTTAAAGGTACTAAATTTTAGGATGTGCTTTGGAAACATTTCCATTCTACAACAACCGAAATTTCAGAATGTGAAATCCTTCAATATCTACGAGTATATTAACCACATCAGCCACTCCTTTATTGGTAAAGGTTTTACTGTTGTCACAGATAAGCAATTATTTATGGTATGACTGAGGGACTCTTTTCATTGGGCTTATCTGTGTACTCCTGATCTGCCTCAAATAACCCAGATCACTTCCAGAATTAAAATGCTTAATAGAAGCAGAAGGCAGTTATCAATCGAATGAGGTCTCTGAAACACAGAATGACTAAATCCAACCCATTGGACAGAAAAGCTTATGGAGAAGCGTATTTCAGATCAGAGTAGGGAAGGGTCAGAGTTGTCCCTGAAGGGAACATGCATTTCAAAACCTTGAGAACTGCAACATAATAGGTGTCCACTCAAAGAGCATATCCATGAGTCAGGAATGTTGTAGAAAATACTCCAGATCAGCTCTGAAGTTTTACTAGATTCTTTTCTATTCCCTTTCAGTGTCCTGGGGCCAACCTTTTCTCGAACCCTTCTGTAATAGCTGAAAGCCATATGTGGTGAAGGCTCTACCTATTTCTGCAGATTGCTTGGGGACCCTCTTGTTTTTTCTTGCTAAGCGGTGGGTCAAACACCTGTCTCACCCCAAGTGTATGTAGCCCCAAGTGGTGAAAGACCTCTACGTCTTTATCTCCATTAGGTGACAGTGTTTTTAAAGGCTCTGGGACAACCAGGGATGGGGTTTCATTTTAGCCCGGCAAACAAATGAAATAAGTAGGCAGAGCTGGCAGGCAGAGGGAGAAGGAGAAGCAGACTCTCCACTGAGCACGTGAGCCTGATGTGGGGCTCGATCCCAGGACCCCGGGATCATGACCTAAGCCCAAAGAAGAGGCTTAACACACTGAGCCACCCAGGTGCCCCTCAGTCTGCTTTTTAAAAAATAAGACAAGCTTATTTAAAGTGTATTATTAGACCATGTTCCAAAAGACATTGTTTTAAAAACAACTTTTCATCGATTTACCATGAGCTCCATATCTTCTTAAAGACACTTTGAGCCAAAATATTAAAATTAAAAGCCCACATGAGTGGTTTCAGGAAGAATATATAGGATACACCACACTGTTGCCTTTAAAAAAAAAAAATGTATCTTTTCCAAGAAGAATCAGAGCCAGATTCTATCAAAATCAAAACCCAGAGTGTCCAGCTGTGTAAAGAGCACTCCATAAGGAGCCAAAGACCTGGGTTCAAATTCATAGTCTGGATCTTGAGTGACTAGGTCTCAGATGTCAGCTCTGTCATGGCCCATTTACCAAGGCCATGGCTTTGCCTCATCAGCCCCTTCTCTGTCCTTTAACCACTTGCCTGAGGTGAAATGAATCAATTAACTTACTCATTTTAGTCAGGGGTAGATCTTGAATTAATGGTCATGCCTGTGTTAGAATGTGATTTTCCTGAATGTTAGGTTTTATTTCTTTATACCAGAGGCCTCCTAGTGGCAGAAAGACAGCAAACCAGAGATTGGATCTTCAGCAGTTTTTCTTCTAGGATACGTATGGGTGAATTAGATTGTCCCCCAAGTGTGTATGACTTTTCTGCTAGAAATGGATTAGCATCCCAGTGTCTCCACTCCTCACACATTAACGTGGGAGCAGACAGGGTTTGGTTATAGGTATACTGAAAATGGCATTAAGCCAGGAGTAGTCCAGATTCTCTCTTGGCTGTCAACTTCCCGATGAGGCAATTCTTTTTCTTCTTTGGTTTTTTAATACATAGCCATGGTTTCTTTCCTGGCCATCATGTCTAATCTGGAATTATGTATAATGGGGGCACCTGGGTGGCTGAGTTGGTTAAGTGACTGCCTTTGGCTCAAGTCATGATCCTGGAGTCCTGAGATCAAGTCCCGCATGGGGCTCCCAACCCCCTTCTCATACTCTCTCTCTCTCTAATGAATAAGTAAATCTTAAAAGAAAAGAAATTATGTATAATGTACATACTTGCTAAACTTTAAGTCTTCACTTACCACCTTCTTTTGATCCAACAGCCTTGTTTGACCCTGAGTGTTGCTTAGGAAACAATCACAGTGCAGTGAAGAAAGGAAAGATGGGGCTTCCTGGATCCAAATAAATCTCAGGTTTAGTTAATGCTAAGGTGCCAATGTTGATTTCTTAGTTTGACAAATGTACCACGGTACGTAAGATGAAAACATTAGCAGAAAACTGATATTGGATGAGGGGTATAGGGGAATACTCTGAACTCTCTTTGCAAGTTTTCTGTAAAATTCCAAGTATTCTGAAGCAAACAAAAAATGTATTTTTAAAAAAACACCTCAAGGACCTTCTGTGTGTCCGTTTCTATGCTGGACGCTTTTCAGGACCACACCTCATATTTGAAAAACATGTCAAAGACGAAAATGGATTTTCATATACTTTTCCTTTAAACTCCCCTAGCAGCTTTGCCAGACACGAGAGATGAACTTTTTCCATCTACAACATACAGAAGAGGAAGCTGAGACTCCGAGAAGTTTCATCCCACTCAAAGTCAGCAAAGGGAGGAGGAAGCCGTGCCACAGCCCAACCACAGGGCTCTTTCTATACCCACAAGTTCGTCAGCTTTAAATTCTAATGGAAATGATTCTACTGGGCCTGACTGATTGACCCAATATTGCTGGATTCCACATATCCACGTGATGCTGTCCCCTCTGTATGAGGATTTAAGTGTGGAAAATTGTAATGGATGCCACAAGAAGAAAAAAAATGGAAATGGGAAAGAATAAGTCAAAGTTCCAACATTTACTCCCAGACTTCATCATGAAGTAATAAAATTCTCTCTGCCAAGAAAAATCTCTCTCATCCTTTAAGGCTTGGCTTAAGAGTTACGTTGTCAGTCCTTCCTCCAGTCTCCCCTCTGCATCGAGGGACCACATTCCTCCACCTCTGCGCTTTCTTAGCACTTTTCATGCTGTTTTTTTCTTTTCTTTTCTCTTTTCTTTTTTTTGGGGGGGAATAAATATTAGAACTATACATACATATTTTTGCTATATATAAAGTGACTCTCCCACCTCTTGTTTTCTTACTAATTTTTCTATCCAATCTGTTTAATCCTCAAACTTTATTTTTTTTTCCCCTTGGTTGAATGGATAGACATGTTAAAATGTGGATAGACATGTTAAAATACGTCAGTTAAAAAAATCTCAATCTCAAATATCTATAGAGACCAGCAAATGAATATAAAGGGCTAAAGTAGGCCTGAGCAAAGGAAAAGTCAAGAGGCCCTCACTGTCTCTTATTTTTCTACTTTCTACTTTCCCAAAGAAACTGATGTTTTTCTACTGTAAACAAAATGGTGCTTGATGACATTTGACCTCAGCATTGTCATGGGAACAAGGGTGTGATGTGAATTGCAGCAAGCTGGAAAGGCTCCTTTAAAGGGGCAGATTTATTTTGTTCCAAATAACTGTTGTTTTGTGGAAATTTAATGTCCGTTTTTACCAACATCCTTTTTTCTTCTTCTCTTCTCCTCCTCTCCCCCTTCCTCCTCCTTCTCCTCCTCCTCTTCAAGAGAGAGATGGAAATTCCTTTAAATTTTTAGGCTTTAGGTTTTGGCTTAGATTTAGTTCAAATTCTATGCTGGCTACGTAAGATGTATGTGGCCCAAATTTGGCCCAGTGTGCCCCTTCACAGCCTCTGACTTCAATAATGTCAAGACTAATATAAAAATAAGCCTACTTTGAGAATTTTTGAGAAGAGACGCTTGTCCTCCAATATGGAGCTGATCTCAGCAATTCCAGTGCTGAACCTTCCTCTTCTGAATTAAAAAAAGTTCTCTCTATCAAAAATGCAAATATCTCTTAGGAAGTAACACACTAGGTTATCATTAGCGAGTAAACTTAATGTAAATTATAACATTGGATCCTTTTTCTAATTTTAGTATATGTGCTGCCGAAGTGAGCACATTGGATCCTTTTTCTAAAAAAAGGTTTTATTTATTTATTTATTTGACAGAGAGGACACACACAGCAGGGGGAGCAGTGGCAGGCAGAGGGAGAAGCAGGCTCACTGATGAGCAGGGAGCCCAATGTGGGGCTCGATCCGAGATCGAGCTCAATCCAAGAGCCCGATCTCTTGGGTCTGAGATCATGACCAAGCTGAAGGCAGATGCCTAACCAACTGAGCCACCTGCTTAACTGACTGAGCCACCCAGGCACCCCAACACTGGATCCTTTGAAACTGTTGGGTAGGTAAGTTGCGAGGATAGGAAAAAACTGAGTAGAGCATATCAGATTAGAGGAACTAATCTGGGATAAGAATGAACCAAAAGTTGTGTTGGGTTCTGAAATTAAAGCTTCTGCCTCATGACTTGATTTTGAGCAGCCCTTGACTGTGACATCTAATGATACTTCACGTGGGTAATCATTATTCTTTTCCTAAATCTTGAGACAAAAAGATGGAGACTGTCTCACTTTGATGGAATATTCTTCTCCTTGATTAGTTTCTAGTTCCCAGATGTCAAGATGTTGAGGAAGACGCAAGGATTACTTGTAGATGAAGTTCAAAAATGGAACTTATTTATTTATATTAACTTACTTATTTAATTTTTTTAACTTTTAAGAAGAAGGGAGCTCTAGACTAGACATTGGAAATTGAAAAGGCTAGAAAGTACAATCTTTGTCATTATTTTGCCTGTATTTAGTTTTGTGAGTAGATACTACAGTGTTATTTCCTTCTCTGGAGGTCTCCTCCTCTGTTCCCCACCTACTCCTACCTAGCTGCTTCTCTGGACATCTCAGAGCTTGAATGGCTCTCTAGTTGCTTCTACTTGTTAATTTAAGAAATAATCAAGGCAATATTTGCATCTTTCAGGAGGGTCATCTATAATTTCAGCTCAAGTTATTCAAGGATTAACTTCATGATCAGAACATTTTTCTGTTCTGAATTTCTTTTATGGAATCCCTGTCCCCTGGTAAAGAATGTTAGAGACAGACAAGGAGGGAACGGACCATTGTCAAAGCACTTTGGGAAAAGGATGATGACGTTAGGGAAAAAAAAAGACATTTATATATAGTTCGGATTTCATGATCTGGGTATTTCTCTCAAGTGATTTTTTTTTTCAGTATTGACTGAATTTGGTTTCTCCCCTTTGTGTTTTAGGTGTATTTTTCAACCAACATCACTTCATTGCTTTCAGCTGATTGAAAAAAAAAATGTATTCATTTATTTGACAGAGAGAGAGAGAGAGAGCACACACAGGGGGAACAGCAGGCAGAGGGAGAAAGCAGGCTCTCCACTGACCAGGGAATCTAATGCAGGGCCCAATCCCAGGACCCTGGGATCATGACAGAAGCTGAAGGCAGAGGCCTAACCAAATGAACCACCCAGGTGCCCCTCAGCTGATTTCTTGATCATCCCATTATATTCAGTTTTCCTTTAATTATTCTTCTTATCTAGATTTAAATGGGAATTCCTATTTACCACACTGGATATTATCATCATTTTGCCAATCTGATAAGTAAGGAATATGTGTTGAGCATTTGCATCTTTATTAACAATGAGACTGATTTTTTAAAAGTGGTGTTTATCTTACTTCATCTTTGTGAATTGCCTTTTCTTGACTTTTTCCCAATTTTTCTTTGGCAGATATTTGGTTGTTTATAGAATACGTATCATAGTGAACTAAGGGCTGACACTGGGTGAATAACTTAGGTCTGATTTAAGAGGGCTTAAAAGCCTGACTGACAGTTTGAATTTGGTATATTACACAATAAGACCTTATATAAATTATTTACATTGAGGAAGGGCCAGTCAATTTGAACATCTTTAAACTATAAAATGTAATATGTCTATAGGAAATTGCAAGAAATAGAACATTCTGGCATTCCAGAAATGCCCTCCTCCCTTCCTTGAATATAGTTCTTACCTTCAGCTCTGCAAGCAAGCACTATTCAAACTGTCTTCTACCACCTCTGTCGACATTCGGTTCTGTCGGGTTCTGTAAAACCTCATATGATACCATGATTTAAGGTCATCCTTCTTTTGCTCAATGTTTGCTCAAGTCTGTATTGTTGGACATCTCTTGGGGTTTGTTCCTTTTTATCACTGTATAATGTTTCTTTGTATGAATATACCATGATTTATTCATGGATTCAGATGTCGATGGACTTTCAGGTAGTTTCAGTTTGATTCATTACGAAGATCCATTACTCTTTGAATGTACTTTAATAGTGGAATTGTTCTATCAAGCTTTATAATGAATTCCAAAATCTTTTCCAAAATTGGTGTGCTAATTTATACTTGACTAGCATATGGACACCTGGGTGGCTCAGTCAGTTAAGCTTCTAGCTCTCAAACTCAGCTCAGACCTTCATCTCAAGGTCATAAGTTCAAGGCCCATGTCAGGCTCCATACTGGGTATGTGGACCCTACTTAAAGAAAATAAAATAAAAAATATACCTGACTAGCGTAAAGTGATATTATGCTCTCCATCCTCACCCAGTTGGGTGTGTAATGAAATTTCACTGTGATTTGAATTTGCATTTTCTAGTTAATAGTGATGTTGAGTGCCCTTTTTTTTTTTTTTTAAATGCTTCTTGGTAAGTAGATATTCTCTTCTGTGAATTGCCTAAGCCCTTTGCCCAGTTTCTGTTAGGTTACATAGGACAGATTGAATAAATAAGTGATATTAGGGATTATAGATGCCAAGTTTCTTACTGTTTGAGGAGGGAGTTATAATCACAGAAAGGTAGAAATCTAGAATGATCCCTGTGGTGTTGATGAAAATAGAATGACTGATGTGAGCTCACGGTTTTCAACATAGGTAAATGGATATGTAGATATCGATATTGGCAGGGAAAGTAGGAGATGAGTCTGGAATATATTATTATGACAGGAAGCAAGCAAAAACTCAGATGTATAGTATCCAAAAGACACAGAAACCAATTTGAATGCCCCCGCACTGTCCAAGGCTGAGACCATTTGAGCATAAAAATAAATAATAATAGCAATGGATTAGGACTCATTGAATAAAATAAAAAATCCTCTAAGTCCTATACAAATAAATTTAAAGTTTGGTGGAAAATGCTATATTTACATAGTTTCAAATTACTTCCCATGAAACATTTATTAAATAGAAACGGGAAAAGCATACTATTACAGTGAAGAATACTGCCTGACAACACATTAATCAAATGATCAAGATGTACAGCATCAGTAAATTGGACAAATTAAAATTCTGTGGCTTCAACTATAGTGATAGCCCTACCACTAATGCATACTGAAGGGGGAAACAGAGACAGTGAAACTGAGGGACATTCTATAAAATAAATGGCCTATACGCTTCAAAAATGTCAAAGACATAAAAGTTAGAAAAAGTGGAGAAACTATTCCAGACTGGAGGAGAATAAAGAGACTTGAGAAATAAAGACATCATGCCATTCTGAACTACATCTTCAGTGAAACTTGAGTGGGATCTGAGGATCTTTTTTCAAGCCTATCGGATAATGTACTGAGATTTAGCCTATGCTTGAAGGGCTAGGAGAGGGCTGAGAGAGAGTAACTGACTTGGAGGGCTGGTGGCATCTGGGACAATTTGTAACAGCCTGAGCAAGGCATCCGTTGAAGGGTCTGTGGTCACCTCTGTCCGCAGTCCCTGGGCTGGCCCGACTCCAATGCATTTCCTTCCTTTCCTACCCTCCTTCTTCCTCCATCTGTGCCTCCTCGCTGCATCTGGCCCCCGTCAGCCCAGGTTGGGTGGGACATGAAGGTCCAGCAGGACTGCAGAAGGCCAGCACAACCTCAGGAGAGGAGTCACTGCCACTGCTCAGACGGACAGGCTCAGCTCGCCCACTCTCATACCTGGTGAGTAGAAGGTGTGTGGTCCTCGGTGACAGCTCTGGGGGTTACTGGGTCATACCTGTCCTGAGGATCCCAGAATGTCGTGGAGTTGGAGACAGAGCTGGAGCCAGAGGGGCTGTCCTGGCATACCTAAGTCTCTATGTAGGGAACACTGTACCGTGGTGCCCACAGCCAGGCCACCCTTATTCCCTATCAGCACTTGGGCAAGTCCTCCAAATTCTTCAGCCACTTCATCTGCTCCCTGCACCAGCAGATATTCTCCACCAGGATGTGGTGCTGGGATGGCGAGAACACACTCAGCAAATATACACAGCCAGTCAATTTTTAATGTCATTTTCCTGATTCTGATGTTTTTATTGTGGTTATGTTTGTGGGAAATATACCCTGGAATATTTGGTGTGGTGGGTATCTATTTGGGATTTGATGTTTCTTTACTACAAGCTAACAGGTTAGCTTGTTGCTATTTCACTGATGCTGACAGAAGACATAAGATCTCTGGGTCAGAGACAAAGTAATCTGCTACTCACAGCACAGGAAGCAGCACCAACATCATTTGTGTCTGCTCCCCTTTCCCCCCAAGTCCCATGGGGGCAACACAGAGAGTCTAGACGGCACCTGCACAGTGGATGGTGATACAGAGGGCAACACTGAACTTGGGGTACCTGCTGTTACATGGCAAACCTTAAGCAAGACTGATTTTTGCCCAGAACATTACCTCATCCCTGAGGCTTGCTCGCTGCCAACGGAACCTGGGAATATACAAAGGGATAGAAGGGATAGAGTGTGTATCTATTAAAATGTACCAGACTTTTTGTGGCAGTATTCATATTATTCCTACTACCTCAATATCGCCCTCGCTCCGCAAGGACGATAAGAACCCTGGTTCGGATGCATCTTCTCTCTCTTTATTTCCGCAAGTCTACACACTTATATACGCTTACATGACCAATCAGCGAGCAGGGTACAGGAGGGAGCGAATCAGGCTGTGCACCTAAACGAAGAACAACTTCGCTAGCAACCAATGCTGTTTACTTCCTCCTTGGGCGTTCCGCTTAGTCTCACGAGGCGATCCTAACCTGGCAACTAGCCAGGCGCCATCTTTTAATGGCGGAGGCCGCCCTGGCCAGGGGCCTGCCTCCGACACCTCAAGATTGTAAGCCACTTCAGTGTCCATCACTAGAGAAGTCAGTGAATCAAAGTGAGTATCACAGTATGGAATCAAAGTGAATTATTCCTTTATTCCTGCCTGAATGAAAAGGAATGAACTCCTGGTACATAAATCTTAATAAAAAATAAAATCTTACTGAATCTTACAAACATAAGGTGAAATGACCACTTGCACATACAGACCATATATATAGTGTACTGTTTCATTTATATAAAATTGAAAAGCAGACAGAACCAGACATAGATAGAAGAAGGATGAAAGAGAGAGCGCTCCTGGTGGTAGTGACTGGTAGGAGCACGAGGAAGGCTTCTGAGATACCAATTTTTATTTCTTTTTTTCCCCCAATCTGGGTGGTGGTTATGTGGTTGCATCCACTTTGTCATAATTCGTTGGGATGAATACTTAAGACATGAGCCATTTCCTCAGTTGTATTTTAGCAGAAGATTTACAGGTGAAAAAAACGTGAGATATATATATGGTGTATAAGTAAAATAATACACCGATGTTTATAGGAAACACTAATAACTTTCCCATCTTCCTAGTCTCCAGGGGGATCCATTTTTAATAGAACAGTAGGCACCCTTTCCTATTTTCTCCTATTTAAACAGGCATTTATACATACATATCTCTGGCTTCTCTCTTTTGTTTCATTATTTGTGTTTACTGTTATGTGACACACTCTATCAACTTTAAAATCTGATTTTTATTTGGTAGTTTGTCATGGGATTTCCTGTAAGTTGATAGCTATAGCTGGAACTTTTATCTCTAATTTGTCCACCAACACATTCATAGTTTTACAGAAATAAGAAGATACACTGGTGTTTATTTTTAATGAAGACTTCTTTTTTCTATGCATTCCCCCTTTCCCCACACGATCTCTCCCACTTCTCAAACAACCTGCTATTTTTCCCCCTGCTTATATTATCATTTATAAATACATAATGTATATATATAATCATTTATGTATGGCAAACAAAAAAATATATATAATATATAAAGTATGTTCCCATTAATATTTTAATAATTTATAACTTATATTTAATATTTCTACTCTATCTCTTCCCAAAAAACATTTAATGAACCATTCACTCACTGAATAATCAAAGCTCCATATAGTAGACCAAAGTTCAAAATATATAAATGCACCCAACCATTATAGCATTTTATTTTTTGTTAAGATTTATTTATTTATTTGACAGACAGAGATCACAAGTAGGCAAAGAGAGGAGGAGGAAGCAGGATCCCCGCTGAGCGGAGAGCCTGATTTGGAGCTCGATCCCAGGACTCTGAGATCATGACCTGAGCAGAAGGCAGAGGCTTTAACCAACTGAGCCACCCAGGCGCCCCCCCCCCATTATAGCATTTTAAAGGTAGAAATAGTGTGGGTAGGTTTATTTCTCATCACAATTCAAATATAATATGAGGAATTGGGAAAAAGTACTTTCTTTCAATTAAACACAAGTCTTTATCAAAGTATACCGTTTGCCTCCTACTGCTAACAAATGGAACGATTAGGCTCAATAATATACATTAATTTTTCTGTCCAATATCTGTATTTTGTTCTCCTCTCTCTGGTGGGGAAGAGCTTCCTTATTAAATCATTAATGTTATTGCTAAGGAGTTACAGGTAGCTACCAAGACGTTCTTTCGTAATACTTAATTTAAATTATCTCGTACCTTTTGAAAGATATAATTTCAAAAATAAGGTTAGTTTCTATTTTTCAAGAAAATTATCCTGTGAATTGATATGTATTTCTTTAGAAATAAGGGCTAATTAACATGTGGAATTAAAACAAACTCATGTGCTGTGGTGAGTGGTGTGAAGTGTATAAACCTGGTGATTCACCAACCTGTACCCCTGGGGCTAATAATACATTATATGTTAATAAAAATAAATAAAAATAAAAAAATTTAAAAGGCTAATATTAACTTCATGGGAGTTTACAAAATTTTTAGGTTGCTTCGGAAAGTTAAATGGAGATGAACATCAATTCAGTAAGTTTAAGAGATATTCTCAGTTTAAAATTCCATCATAAATCTGTGTCAAGTATGGAAAATATATAGACATATACTTCATGAGTTAGTTTTTGTCTTGACATCAATTTCCTATCAGAGGCTAGGGATTTATAAGCTTTTCATTGTTAGTAACAGGAATAATGATATTGCCTATACTTTATCCTAAAAAATAGAAAGGAGATGGACTTTAGAAACAGGACTCTGAAGAGCCAGCCTAGAGTTACACAGGAGAAACAGGGGATTTCTCTTTGTGTATCACCAACCATCCAATAATGTTTTCTAGGGCTGAGGTCCCAAAGAGAGATGGGTCAGGCTTGGGGCCCCTGCCTGGGGTGACAGGATCTGTTTGCTTTTTGTTCTATAATTTGTTTTTTTTTTAAAGATTTTATTTATTTCTTTGGCAAAGACAGATCACAAGTAGGCAGAGAGGCAGGCAGAGAGAGAGGAGGAAGCAGACTCCCCGCCAAGCCGAAAGCCCGATGCGGGGCTCTATCCCAGGACCCTGAGATCATGACCTGAGCCAAAGGCAGAGGCTTTAACACACTGAACCACCCAGGAGCCCCTGTTCTATAATTTGTTATTCAGGATTTGGAATCATCTCATCCTGATGAAAGAGATAGCTGTTTTCTCTTACCTGAGATTATTAGAACACACTGTTTTTCCTCTTTCAGACACAAGGAATATGGCTGGGCTCAATATTATGGGGTCCATATTTTATCAGGCCTCTCTCACTATGATGCTGGGACTTCACAAACGTCGCTGTTTACGGTAGTCACTCCTCCCGTCTTTGCTGTGCACTTCTCTCTCCAGGTACTAAGCACCAGCTCTTTGGGTCGCTTCGTTCCTTAGTCTCATGATCAAATTTCTTGTTGAGAAGGAAGCACTCCAGCCCTGCCACCAGGCAGCTCTTTAAACAGAAGGGCTGTAAACTGCCAACTCAATAACCCCAGGGGTCAGCTATTCAATACGAGGGATGTAATCATTCATAATCATATGTCAATTGCTGGAGAGCACAATTCAAATTCTGCTAACCAGGTACTGTTGACAGCTTTGCTATCAAATCTCCCAAACTAGAATCTCACCTGATTTAGGTCTTGCTGTTTCTGTGCATTTAATGTTTTAAGCTGACAAAAAAATTGCATTGCATTAATATTTAAAATTAAAATCGATGATTACTCTAGCACAATGACAGAATGCTGCTGCTGAATGCTATTGGATTTCTCATTAATATTAATTTGCAGTTTGTAGGGAAACGGTTTAACAACGGAGCTACACACATGTAATTCAAATATTGATTAACTGGGCCATAAATCTATGATCATGAAAAAAATTGCTCTTGACCATCTGTGTTTGATTTTTGGTCTTAGCATATTCAAAATCCATCATATCTCAGGAATAACATGTAATGTATTTTTTATAGTATGTTAGTTATTAGCAAATATTTTCCAATTTTCTTTTTTTAAAGACCATTTATTTATTTGTCAGATTCAGAGAGAGAGAGAGAGAGAGAGCACAGGCAAGGGAGCGGCAAGCAGAGGAAGAAGCAGGCTCCCTGCTGAGCAAGGAGCCTGATGTGACATGGAATTCAATCTCAGGACCCTGGGATCATGACCTGAGCCTAAGGCAGATGCTTAACTGACTGAGCCACCCAGGTGCCCCAGCCTCAGCTTTAATTAAATTAAAAAGTACACTGCTACATTATCTCTAGGAAAAGACTCTGATGTATTTCAAGCACCAAAGGGGTGTGTGTGTGTGTGTGTGTGTGTGTGTGTGTGTATTTTAGACTTTTATCCTGGTAGGTTAGTAACAGTCTTAGTCTTAAAACCATATTTGCAACTAGTTCTTCTGATTGCTACATAGTCAAAACTTAGTGTGGAAGATGACAAAGTCAGCCCTGCAAAAAAATGATGTAACTTCCATTACCTAAATTGCCTTCATTGTCTGTGTCAACAGACCATGGCTAGATGACATCACACTGAATTAATCAACTTAATAATTCTCGTTATCAACAAGACAGCCAGTCCTCTAAAATCAGCTTGTATGTAATCAATTACTGAACTGGTTAATATGAAAAACTAGTTAATAAGTCATAGGGCCAAACCTACCTATCAAAATCTGACATCCCTTTTTGTTTTTAAAACAGTATCTTCTATAAATGTTAGTCAATAAATAAGAATGGAAATGATCAACGTAACTGAGATATGCCAGATGACTTCAAAACAGCACAGCATGTTCCTTGGAAATGGCCTTTAGAGATTTGGTATCTCTTTCTCCTCCAAATCATAGAGTCAGGCCACGGAAGGGAACTTCAATTTGATGTTCCACCAAATGGGAAGTCTCTTCTGCATCTCCCCGAGGGATTGTCAGCTGGCTCCTGCTTTACCACTCCCAGTGAGAATGAATTTATGTATAACCATTCTCTTATTGGGCAGTGCTAAATGATGGAAGGAAATTTTTTTTCCAATTTTTCACAGAAATGCCAATTCTTCTGTGAGTCAGTTCTGTGTGATTTCCAGTTTCACATTGTTCTCTGGTATCACAATGCCTCCTAAAGCATGCATAGTGCGTGCCAAGAAATTTGTAGAATAATTCTTAGGAACAGAAACACCCAGTGCCTTCACTTAAGGTGTTTATCACCTGCTCATAGAAGAAATAGTACATGCGCATATTTATTTCTAATTCATGTGCCAAAGAGAATCTTCAAGTTCTACGAACTTATGTGCAGATGAGGTTAAAAAAGAACTATACCCAAATGGAAAGAAGTTGCATGGAGAAGAAGCCTGATAGGTGGAGATACTGAGGTCAAGTGGGGAGAACATTCGAGGCAGAAGGGAGGGCGTGTGCATCGTGAGGACAAAAATATTGGGTATGTTTAGAAATAAGGAGTAGAAACCTGGGATGCAGCATAAAATAAAGATGTGAGTGAAATAAAAGGCTTGGGATCCAATCACAGAGTACCTGGGAGCCAGAAATAGCCGTATGGACTTGATCTTCTACACCAGCGTTCTCCAAGGTGGGGCGTCAGCTCTGTGAGGTACCTGGGAATGCACTAGGGTGTGAAGAGACATCGAAATTCCAGCGAGTTTTCATTTTTAATCTTAAAAACTGAAAAAAAAAGCATTACTAAAATTTACTCTCTTGGGAAGAGTGAGTGTCCCAGAATGCTAAGCAGTTTGCTAGTTTTTGGTGAGTTGCTCACTGAGACATACGTTATCTGCCCTTCAGGGAGTTTGCAGATTTGGGGTCCCAGGTGGATTTATAGACTATGGTATCTAATTTTAACTAAATGTGTGCTCACAAAATGGCACACAATTTTAAAGAATTCCTTCCAAGAACCTACAGATTGAAGACAAGACTAATGACACAATCACAGATAAATAAAAAGCAGTGTTTCTTTTACACTAAGGGCAAGGTGTTCAGCAGCCACGTTATAAAACACAGATCCCACAAGAAATAACTGTTCCAAAAAACTATACTTGACATATGAGTATAGATCTGATTTTATTTACAATGAACCCTTCCACAAATGGTATGAGATACTTGATGCCTTTGTGAAATCTTGAGGCATTATTTTTTTCTTTTTGCCAGGGCAGCCCTTAAAGTAGGTATTTAACTAAAATGAACTTGGAACAGGAACAGCAACCTCTGTTACTGTACCATGAAGTATTAGCCAAAATTTCAGAAATAATGAGTCATGTATATGCCATAAATATGAAAAAATGTACATAAAATGTATATGCCATAAATATGAATAAATACATAAAATCTACTCATACAAAACAGTTAAGCATAAATGATACATTATATGCTATCTAAATAATCATATTAATGATAAAAATTTAGAGAGCTAGAATGTTCTCTGAACCATTAATAAAGTAATTATTCAAATATTTTTTATTATCTCTTAACTCGACTTTTTACATTTTTATGTCTGTTTAAGAACATATCTAATATTTTTGAACAGTCATAACTTCAATATACACTTATAAATACATGCGTGTATGCACAAAGCACATTCTCAAAATGTTATACCTGAGAGGGGGGTGGTAGTTTTTTAAATTTTGAGAAACCACCACTCTACATTTTGGATGAGGGATTCATTAGAGGTTTTGATCCAGGAAGTGATACATCAGTACATTGAGAAATATCAAGAACTGTAGGAGAAAAAATGGTACCGATGTGCTAAAAAAAGAGACGATTTGATAATGAACTGTCAAGGAGAAAGAAGGGAGGTGACTGATAAATTTGTTGAGATAATTCAGGGCTTGAATAAAGGAGAAAGCAGTGGAAACTGGAAGGAGAAGCTAAAGGCCACAGGTACTGTGGAGGTAAGATCTGCAGGATTCCAGTAAGTGATTTGTTACTAGAGAAAGGGAGAGGAGTCACAGAGGAAAACCAAAGGTAGCCGTAAGTTTCTCCTTCAGATAACTGAATGCAGGATGAGGACCTTCCGACAAAAATAGAAATACTATGCTTTCAGTCTGGTTTAGAAGACAATAGATTTTCTCCAATTTGGGTCACAGTTTATTTAAATAAATCCATCTATCCATTTATTCATATTAATTTTTAATTTCCTCCAAAAACACTTAATCAACTCCCATATATTTCAGAAACTGCATAAAGAGTCAAGTATCCAAAGATAAACGAGATTGTTTAGCCTCAGGGAGCTCACAGATTAGTGGGAATAATAAAAATGTATCGATAATGATATATAATGGGAGACGTGCAATTACAGAACCATCTGTACAGGGGTTTGCAAGCACAGGGAAGGGCCACCTGGCCTGGCTGGGAAAATTTTTGGAAGATGAGGCTCTGGAGAAAAATAAAAGAATGACTACGTGCTGGTAGCTAGGCAGAGGGGACAGAGTGGCCAAGGCATGGTGCAGGTATGTGAGACACTCAAGCAGGAGTTCAACAGAAATCAGATTCCCTGTGACAGGTGGACTGCTTAATTCTGCTAAGAGGTCATGGGCTCATCTATTCTGAAAAGAAAATCAATAGCAATCAATGAAAAGTGGAAGGCTATCAGGTCTATGCAGAATGAAAACCTAAAATGAAGGAAAAAGATATGGTTTCTATCCTAAAGCTGCAGCATAGAAGGTGAATGATGAAAATTTTAACTGCGGCTATTGAAATTGGAGACATTACCATCCAGTTATTAAATGTGGTCAGTGTTAAATGAGGGAGGCTAGCAGGCACCCCTGCAGATGAGGCCCACGGGAACAGACAAACACAATTAGAAGCTTGTTTCTGGAGAACGCACGGCATCCATATAGGGAAAGAGGGCACAACCAGAGCTCCAGAAAGTACATGGATGCTTGCGGCGTACTATTAAAGCGTGTATTTACATATGTGCCAGATGAAACTTGAGGCTGAGAGGATAGGAGATATGCGAAACTATACATGCTCTGCCTGAAAATGTGAAACTGTTGTGTGAGATGGGCAAAATGGAAAGATTATTGTTTAGTTCCGCCGATGGTGGTGTGAGATCGCTCAGAATAAACGTGGCGAGTAAGTGTTACTTCACGGATGATGTGCGATACCCTGCACATATTTTATGTCCTCAGATCCCCCCTACTTGTTCAGTCGGGTGGTGCTGCCAAAGTTTGCAGGTGAGACTAAGACTTGCAGGCAAAAGGTGGGCTGCCCGATGTCTTGCCGCGGCAAGGTGAGACTCAGATTGGGTTTTCTGCTGCCCAGACCAAGCACCTACCACCTCACTAGCGGTTTTCGAATGGGCTCCATGGAGGTCCCATTTCGGTGTCAGGGGCAGTGTGGCAGACTTCTGTAACTTGTGGGCCATCAAGCACCATTCCCCCTTCCATCAATTGTTTTGGAGAATCATCTTTTGATAATTGAGGGTTTTTTTCTTTTCTTTCCTTCTTTCTTTTTCCTTTTTTTTTCTTTCTTTCTTTTTTTTTTTTTTTTGCTTAAATGTGTATGGATAGCTTTTGTATGCAGAAAGAAATTCTCACATCTGCATTCATTTTCATTAATAGTCAACACAAAAAATTTTTTAAATTGTCGATACAGCTTATAAAGTAAATCCACTTATAAACCTAGTGGTTGCTAATTAGTACTCGGTTCATTTTTTTTTAAAGATTTTATTTATTTATTTGACAGAGATCACAAGTAGGCAGAGAGACAGGCAGAGAGAGAGGAGGAAGCAGGCTCCCCGCTGAGCAGAGAGCCTGATGCAGGGCTCCATCCCAGGACCCTGGAATCATGACCGGAGCTGAAGGCAGAGGCTTTAACCCACTGAGCCACCCAGGCGCCCCTTTCAGTTCATTTTTTAATGTAAGATATTAAATTTCCCCAAGCTCTTAAGTACAGCTTACAAATTTAAGTCATATATTATGTTAAACATTTCACATTAAAGTCATGTAAATTGTATGTTGTCCTAAATAATTTAAGGTCTTTGTAAACGTGATTGCTTTAATTATCTGAAACTTTTCAACTTCAAATATTTAATATATCTGGTTTTCTAAAGTACTTTAAACAGATAAGTGGAATTATAAATCTAATACACAACATTTTCTTAAGTACTTAAATAAATCTTAGAAATCTAATAATAAGATTTGATGATTCAGATTTATTTAAACTGGTAAAAATTTATCAAATATTATACCTATTAAATTTAAAAATCATAAAAAACCCTTTAAATTAAAATTATAAGTTTAATATGCCAGATTTAATAGATTTAAAAAGAAGGCAACACACATTTTTCAGATGATTATATACTGCTCAAATTTTCCATTTTCTTTTTTATTTATTTTCTGCAGCTGTGGTCACCTGGATTTCCCCTTAATGTTCTAAATTTGTTATAGATATACTGATTCCAAGGATTTGATTTTATCATTCTTTTTTCTCTGGTTATTTTTACATCTTTCTGGTGTTACTAAGTCTTTTATCATCTCATTACTCAAAAAACTTAAGGTGATGATCAGAGATTCTGGACAGGGACCTGGAACCTACTGGTAATTTCCAGGATAACTACCTGAGCTGCCTGTTAATATACCCAACCTGTTCATATAGAAAAGAGGCTTTTCAAATCCTCGCATTTTCTCACAAATGGTTTCATCTGGCCATTTGAAGCCATTTTATTTTTACCAGACTCTGACACAAATCTTACTAATTATAAGCCTTACACCACCCAGTTGCAATTAACCTCTATTGTCAGCTCAAAGTTAATGAAATCTTCAGGACAGTGCCCACCTCTCACCTGTGCTATGGTTATAACTAATATCTTTACTACCTAGTTGATTTTGCACCTTTCTTATATAGATTGCTTCCTTATCTGTTGCCCAGACCACAGATTTATTGCTGTTCGGTTGGCCAGAATTGCCTTTCTGGTGTTGTGTGGTATTGGGTTGGGATCGTAAATCATGATGTTCTGACCAGTGGATGGGCATGTGGCCAAAGTGGACTTGCTTCAGGACTTTTAATGTTGAGCAAAGGCAAATTAAAAACAACAAAAAAAATGAACACACACACACACACACACACACACACACACCAGAACTAGCAGGAGCTCCCTAAACAAGAAGTGGTTCCAAACACTGAGATCTATTGCTACTGGTTGCCAGTTGAGTCTCCAGCCTTCCCTTCAGTCCTTTGAGACTTCAGATCCTCCCAATAAGTTACCCCGTCAGTTATTTTGCAACCCCAAACTCCAAGTGACCCAGGCAGCCTAGAGGATGCTGTACTGATGAAGAAGGGGCTGTACTTAGCCCCTTCTAAGGGGCTAAGGAGAAAGGGCAGGAGTCCTGACCCATGCCTTAGTCAGATCAGCCACACTGTTATCCGTCCTGTCAATTTCATTTGAAGAAGGTCTTAAATCACTGTATTGTTACCAAGGTGTGAGATTATTACACCCATGACTGCTAAGGTCTGGAGAATTTTAAGGACAAACTGAAGGATAACAAGTACTAAAGGACATATGCTTGAATAAAACAGAAAATGAGAAACTTGAGGCAGCTTTCAAAATTCATGGTGCATCAAAGAGGATAGAGAAATCAGGATATATTTCAATGTGAGAAGACTCCATGCCTAAAAATTGAGGACTGAGCAATAAGGTCAAATAATAAGAGGTATGAATGGGTGCCTGGGTGACTAAGTTGGTTAAATGTCTGCCTTCAACTCAGGTCATGATCTCAGGGTCCTGGGATTGAGCAGTGAATTGGGCTCCCTGCTCAGCGGGGAGTCTGTGTCTCCCTCTTCCTCTGCACCACCCCCATCATTCGCCATTCGTATCTTCTCTCTCTTTCTCTCTCATCCTCTCTGTCTCAAATAAATAAATAAAATCTTAAAAAATAATTAAGAGATATGAAAAAGGGACCAGGAAGTCCTTATTAAAGATGTGTAGGAAATATGTGATTATTACTTCAAAGTCCCTAAGAAAAATATGCAGCAATGACAGAACATGTTAGGAGTAGGACTTCCACAGAGAAACTGATTTAACTAAAAATGAAAACTAAACCTCTCATACTTGATTTCTTAGCTTTTCCATAAACTAGAGCATGGGCACATGCTTTAGGTTCAACTAATCAGACACACAAACATAGAAACACAATCCCAGGATACAAAGGTACTGGCACTGTGGAAAATTCTTCCCAGAGGTGGCACAGCTGTTTCTAATGGCAGCAGAGCCAATGTGGCCAGTGGCCAGTGGCCAGTGGTAGGCGAGATGTATGGAATCAACCAAAGAATCTAGGGTGCAGATTGGGGGCTAGTGACAATTTCAATGAATTGGTCTTGGAGTAATTTCAACCATACGTCTGGCTACATGGCTCCCCTCTGTTTCTGCCTATTTTCTGAGCTTGATTCTCAAGTTTTCATGAGGATTCTTTGATTCGTCCAACAGTAACTAATCCTTAAGGAAAAGATGGGGAAATCTAGTATTTTCTACCTGGTGTAATTAATTCTAGAAAAAAATACTGGCTAATATTAAGGGATGGAATTTGGGGAGCCTATGGTAAGCAATGACTAAGTTAATCATCACCTGTGGTCACTCTGGAATAATATGCCTATTAATGGCAAGGTTTTGAAGGACCATGTGTCCTCCGCTGCAAAGGAAGTTCTTCATGATCAGGTGAACAAAATGGCCAACTCTATGGATGTCAGTCATCCTCCTTCCTAACCACCCACATGTTTGTTCACTTGGGCCCATGAACAAAGAAAAATGGTGACAATAGCAGTTGCAACAATGTGAATTTCCTTTCACCTGCACATCACTTTTGCTGAGTGCCCAAATTTGCCAGCTGCAACCAAATCTGAGTATCTGGGATATTAACATACCCTAGAAGAACTAGCCATCTTTGTGTAATTAGATTCCTTCCCTCATGTAGGGAGAAATATTTTGTTCTACTGAACTACAATTTGCCTCCTTTTTCTACCATCCATTGACTTACCTAATGCCTTATTTACCACCATGATTTCATATGCAACATTGTTTCTCACCTAGGAAATTGCGTTATAGTGAAAGAAATAATGTAATGCCTATGAAATTCATTAGTCTTATGATATATTCCATTGTAAAGAAGCAACTACAAAATAGTGATAAAAGCTATTAAGGATTTATTACCACAACAGCCAGAAGACAACATCTTGTAAGTTTAGGGTACATGCTCTCCTCTAACCTGGAGGTCAGTATTTGTCCTGTTTCTCCCATACCCAGAATAGATGATGAAGGATAAAGGAGGTAGGTAGGAATGGCATCTCGTATTACATTTATTACCCACTCGCAAAAAATATTATTCTTTGTCTCCAAGCCTGGCACTGCTGCTGATACTGACTCTGGGATTCTGTGATTCTGTGTTGCTTGAACATCTATTGGCTTCTGAAAGTATGAGAATAGAGGCACATTATTGCAGAGCTTAGATCTTGTGATTCAAAGTGTCAGGGCCCAAGAGATCTTACACATATCAGGGGTAGTAAGAGTTGTCCCAGTTGAAGTGGATGATGGGAATCCCAGGGGCACTGGGTGAACAACCATATGGTTGTGCAGAGTAACCAATCCTGACCATACAGGGGAGGTTGGGTTTGGCTATATAATACAGCTAGAAAGAAATAGGGACTGAACTTCAAGAATTCTCTGAGTACTTCCTAGGACCCCATGTCCTGGGGCAAAATTATAAGGAAAGTACAGTAACTTAATAAAGCCAGATCCATCAGATGTCCTGCTTTTTTCAGAAGCACTTTGGGTCCCTCAATGGGTAAAGAACTTTGGTCAGGGGATGTGTTGGTCAAAGACAAAGGATCATGGAAAGAATAGAAATCATATATGCTGGTACAGGTTTGTGACAGTTGCAGAAGTAAAAACTGACATTTAACCCTGTTTTCTATTATGTCATATTCTTTGAATAACACTTTTTAAAAGATGGGTCTTTGTGGTTAATTTACACATTTGCCACATATGTAGGTGTGTATGTGTGCAACAGGGGGTGACACAGTCTGTGAATATTCTTTCTATTGGTGAATAACTTTCTCAGTTCCCCTGACAATGGGCACAAATCTTTTCCCTCAGCTCTGCCAATGAAAAGCACCTGTCCTAGACTCTGAAACAAGAGAAAGCTGCACAGAAAGCAGAGACAGTGGATAATTCTTCAGGAATGGTAAAGTTTTAAGCAACATGGTCTCCAGAAATGGCACCGGCAGTTGTGCCGTGGAGGAACCTTACGTGTTGGGTCAGGAGTGTGGGTGTGGTGACCTGTGAACCCCAGCATCCAGCAGTAATGATGACGGGGTCCATGATGAGCTGCTGTGTGGAGTGATTTTGGCAAGTGTTACATGTGGCCTATCTCCTTTTGTTCTGAGCGTGGTTCCTTATCCTGCCTATCAATTCTGAGACTTATCCAGTATCCTTTTGTTAAATGAATCCCTCTTTAAGTCACCCATAGTCAGCTCCTATGAATTGCAATTAAGAGCTCTAACTCATAAAGCCATAAATCTTCATTTCAATACTTTTCATTCAGTAAAGCCTTCAGTAAGCAAGCCAGTAAGTCCAAGGCCTCGTGGCAGAAACGAGTGAGGCAAAAATGAGTGACACAGTCCCCATCATCCACGTACTGAGATGTCTAGTGGGAAAACAACACATACATAAATCATTTTAAAAATAATCATATAACAAGTTATAATAGGTGTTGTATATTAAATTCTATGGAATCTGCTTAAGGAATGAACTAGTTCTGCCCAAAGAGAAGTGGGGAGCTTTGTGAGCTGGAAGGACAAAGAGGATTTTACCAGCTTCACAGGAGGAGACACTCCTGGAAGAGTGGGTTGTATGAGCCAAAATATAGTTTGTGATGTGTTTGTCACCCAGAAAACACTAGCATGTGGCAATCATAGGCAAATGACTAGAAAAAGACCAGAGTGACACTGTAAGATGTGATTATGAAGGCCTGTGTGTATCATACTAAACAGTTCTCTTCTTCAATAATTACCAACATGGTTTTTAAAGCAAATAATGACAGACCCAATCTGTTTTAGAAAAATAATGTTAGTGTCAGTGTGGAGGCATTAAAGAACCATATCAAGCCAATACCAGCAAAGAACACATTTGAATGTTTAGCTACAAAAGTTTTTGCCTACATTCCAAGTGGGAAATATATACAACTCGAAACCAAAACAGAGGATGCATTAGTAGAATTTGATGACTAACTGCCAATATAGCTGGAACTAGCGATGTGATCTAAAGTTAGCCATATATCCTTAGAAAGGTTTTCTTAGTCTTGGATTACTCATCAATCACAATCCATCAATTACTAGTTACATGATAACATGGTAATGATCCTTATGCTGCAGGGTAGTTATCAGGATAAGAAGAGCATATTAAAAAGATCTAGCATTGAGCCTGAATATCAATAAATTTGAATGTTAAGGAATGGGAGCTATTGCTATTAATGCAGTACAAATAGAGAGGGTTGAAAATTCTATTTTATGACTCACCAGACATGGCTTAATAAATCATATTATATTTTGATGAAACCACAATGACCACTGTTATTTCCACTTATTTCAGAAGCCAAGGAGCAAGAAAGCTTAAATAACAATCCAAAGGAGAAGAGGGGGATTTTGGGGAGGCCCTCCTTTCAACCATTACTTGGAAGGTAAGAATCTCCATGTTTTACTCTACATCATGGTTCCTCTGTAGGTACATAAGAATGCTTCAGTCTTCCCTATGTATGTATTTATTTTCCCAAGAAATTAGAATATTTAAATCAGAGCCTGTCTTTTCATTATTTTAGTGCTGTAGTATATTAAGGAGCTCAGTATATGAAATTATCTTTTACATTTTCATGAAAAGAAAACCTTTAATTATATATTTATATACACACACACACACATACATATATAACATAGGTTTCTGATGAGGTTCACCCTAATATTTACTTTAACTTTTGAAAAACATTGATTTTAAGCACTTAACTTATAATTTATAGTTAGTCTTATAGAACATATGATAATTAAGGAAACATTAAAAACAAACAAATGGATTTATTTATTTATTTTTAACATTTTATTTATTTATCAGACAGAGATCACAAGCAGGCAGAGAGGCAGGCAGAGAGAGAGGGGGAAGCAGGCTTCCCGCTGAGCAGAGAGCCCCATGCAGGGCTTGATCCCAGGACCCTGAGATCATGACCTGAGCCGAAGGCAGAGGCTTTAACCCACTGAGCCACCCAGGTTCCCCATACAAATGGATTTAAATGTTTAAATTGTACAATAATTTTCATCTTCATATTACCACATGTTATTCTAATTTTCAAATAATTTTGTTTCTTGTTTCTACAACTGCAAATTCAGAGAAAAACAAGTGAGCAAAGAAGAGGAGGCCATAATTGCCCTACTTTGATAATCTGTTAATAGATTCAGCAGCAGATGGGTAAGATTAGAAATTGTCAATCCATTTGGAAAGGTACAAATAAAAAGTGAAAGCCTCCCTTCCCTAGGAATGCAATCCTGAAAAAATGAAAAAGCTTTAATTTACATGTATCTATAAGGGACCACACTATATGCACTATAATGTACCCCATTTTTTTCACATACTGTAATTTGGAATTCTTTCCACATTAGCATTTAAATCTCCTTCACAGCAGATAAATTGCATAGCACTGTACTGAGTGAACGGACCATAATTTATTTGTTCAGTACTTTACTGATGGACACTGATTGTTTCCAGTTTCTCTTTCTCTAGCTCCCTCCCTCTTCTTTATTTCCCCCCAGTAGCACTTTAAAGTTTCCTTCATCGGGACCTATATATTTACTGAATTCACAGGGTCTTTTGCATGTTTTCTTTTTTGCTATTTGAGCCATTTCTTCTTTACTTGCCAGAATTGGGATAAGTGATTTTGTCAGATATCTATATATATCTATATCTATATATACAATATGGCAAAAGGCGAGTTAAGGACAAAAGCTAAATGTTTCAGAAAAATACTAAACAAAAAGTTTGGAAATTTTACTCTGATCCAGATTTTTAAAAGTGAGAAATTTTAAAAATCATGATATTTGTTATCTAGATTCTCCTGAGATTTCATTTTTCATTTTACTATTCACTTCGTCCTCCGTTACGCTACAGCTACACTGGCTTTGGCCAATTCTTGGAAAAGCCCAAGTTTCTTCTTGTCTTTTTGGACCTTTGCATTTACACTTTCTTCTACCTCAGAATAATTTCACCCCCCATGTTTCAGATTTCCCCTCAAATCTCAGTTTAAATGTCAACTCCTTACCAGACTTTCCTGGGTAAAGGAGGACCCTCCCTCCACTACTCTCTTTCACTGCATTTAAGCACCTTCAGACTGCTCATCACAGTCTTTTAACATTTAACTCCTTTGTCCCAGACGTATATTGTAGATCCCCCAATCCCCACCTAAGTACCTAGCATGTAATATGCTTCAATAAATATTTGAAGAAAAAAAAAAAAGAATTCAGGTAAAGTGAATTTAATTACTGTAGAATTAACTTTTACTGAATGTATTTGCCAGGAACAGGTGTCAGTGTATGTTACTCATGCTAAGGTTAGACTTTGATAGATTCGGGATTCTGAAATCCTTTTAATCCCTTAAATCTTAATCCCCAAGTTTTAAATATGATTTAAAATTTCAGACCTTTTCGCGAAATCTCCCACCAGTCTCTCCTTCCCACCAGAAGGATCCACCCACTTACCCCTAACTTGTTTAGTTCTCCGCCCCTCTCAGCAACCTGGCTGAGCTGGGCTGTCCGGGCAGAGCCTTCCGGGACCCGGGGCGCATGTGCGGCAGGCTGCGCACATGCGCAGTATTCGCGCAGGTGGCGTGAGTCCCAGCCTAAGGCTGAGGGGGACCGCCACGGAGCTGGGGGCGGGGCCTGCGACACTATGGCCGAGGGCAGCGGGGAAGTAGTGGCGGTACCCACGTCCGGGGCTGCCAACGGCCTCAGCAATGAAGCAAGCGGGGTCCCGGCGCAGACCAGCAACCCTCTGTCGCGGAAGTTGAATAAGATCCTGGAGACGCGGCTGGACAACGACAAGGTAACCGGAACTGGCCGGGCCTGGGGTCCCGCGCTGCCCGCGGGCTGAGCCTGGCCGGGGGCGGTGTCTGTTCGGCACCCACTCCCTCATCCCTCTGTCCCTCCGTCTCTGCTTCCCTCCGTGGAGGGGAACTGCAAACCTGCGGGATCCGAAGTGGGACGGGTAAGAAGGGGGAGGCCGAGGAGCCCCTGGAAAAGCGAAGAGGTGTCTTGGGTGTCACCCGCTATTGGGAAAACCTGTTCCTGGAAGGCTCTGGCTCCGGGAGGCAAACGGTGGAGGCTCCTACTGGGGAGGTGTTCGTGGGTCCGAACAGGGGGAGAGGACAGCCCGGGGCAGGATTAGAAACCATGCAAGAGTACATTACAAGACTGGGCAACGTGAATCGGGGTTAGGAGGAGCTGGAGAACCGGGGGAGGCATAATTGAGCATTTCCACTGACGGGTGAGAACAACTGAAATCATGTGCAGCGGGAAAGAACTGCTTGCCCGGGGCTCAGATGAGGTACTGGGTGCCCCTAGTTTTTGTTGCTGTTAGCTAAGCTCCGCCTGTGACCTGTGGGCTCCTGCTGTTATTTCTTCACCAGATAAAGCCGTCCACATCCTCACCCAAGTACTTCCCGAAACGCCTCCTTCCAGCGTCTGTTGTAGCTGTATGCTGGTTATCTCTTCTGTATCATTGAGTCTTGGGGTAAATTGGTCATGCCGTAAAGAAAAAATATAAGTAGAAGTGAGAGAAGTTTACAGATAGATTTGTAGGTAACTGAAAATAAGCTGTCAGTAAGAATTTGTGTGTAAGACGCGGCTCTGGGGCCACCACTTATCAGATATAACATCAAACTGAAGTATTATGATTTGAGTAAGCCCCTTAATTTCTCTAAGCTTATTTTTCATCACTTCTAAGTTGAGAATACTGCTGGTAACTTTTACCTCAGGGTTGTGAGGATTCAACAAGAGAATCTGAAGTGCTCAGCACAGTGCCCTACACTTACCATTTCTTATTAAATGTTAATTTTATCATACAGCTTATTGTTTAATGTGACTAATACTGACATTTATTATCTCACTTAATACAGCTGTGGTATAGGTAACATTATCTCCTTTTTACCCAAGAGAAAAGTAAGGTATCGAGAGAGTGTAGCAAGGCTAAATCATATAACTGATAACTGCTGGAGCTGTAATTTGCACCTGTCTATGTGATTTTTCATTCATCCTTTAGGGATTACTTCTTTGAGCCAGGCCTAGGACATTTCAAGGTTATAGTCAAAAGAAATGGCTTCATTTTTTGGTTTCTTTCTTTCTTCTTCTTTTTTTTTTTTTTTTTTTGGTACGCAAATCTTTGTAGTGTTTTCTTAAATATTAAATTGAATTTAAATAGCTTTAGTATTTTTGTCAATCCAGCCAATATCGCAAAATAACATTTTAACTGAAGCAGAAGAGTAAGGCTTTTAGAATATATGTTAGTTCAGGTGTAGGAATTTTGTATTTGGAGTTAGATATCCTGGGCTTGGTCTTCTTCCTTCCCTCCTCTAATGCATATTTTCTCTATAGGAAAACTCTCTCACTTTCATGTTTTAAATAACAAAAAGGCTGATGATTCTCAGATTTATAACCCTGTTCTTGACATCTCTACTGAGCTCCAGAAGCATCTAGTCCATTGCTTATATGACACTTCCAATGTCAATACCTGATCAACATCATAAAAACTTAACATCGCCAGACTCTTGGTTTTTCTCCAAACTGGTTCTACATTCTCCTGTTAGGAAAGAACATCACTTACCCAGACAAGCAAAAAATACACATAATTTTTGATTCTTGTGATTTTCTTTTCACTTCGTGCATTGAATTCGTTAACAAATTCTATAGGCTTTACCTTGAAAAAAATAGTTTTGGAATATCTCCTTTTCATCTGCACTGCTGCTTGTTCTAAGTCACTATCAAATCTTTGCTTGGATTATTTTAGTTTCTACCTATTTTCTTCCTTTCTTGCCCCCCCCCATCTGCTTTCCTCACAAAGTTAGAATAAACTTTTGAACTTATAGAACACATTACATTACTCCTTTCCCTAAAGCCTTTAGTAGTGTCCCACAGCTTCAGTCATAAGGCGTTTCTGCTGCTTTCAGGTTTTTGTACTCAAAGGCTTTTTTTTTTTTTTTTTTGCCTGTGAACGGCTTTATCCCCATGGATGCCTTTCCTATTACTTAAGGCCTCATTTCAGAAGTCACCTCAGAGAGGCCTTCCTCTCAGTTCTGCTCCCAGTTACTCAGTTCCTAGTCTGGAGGCTACAGGTGTTATGTACTTCTTATATATATCCTTCTAGAGATAGTTTATACATTCACCAGTAAGTATGTATGTATATAGATAGTCCTATTTCTTTTTTAACAGTTGGTATTATAACTGTTTCTATACGTTGCTATTTCACTTGCTGTGTCTTGAAATTTGTATTATGTAAGTACATAAAGAATTTTCATCTTTGTTAAAATCGTTATGTCATAATTTCTTTAACCAATCCGCTTTAGGTGGACATTAAGGGTATTTCTAATCTTTACAATTCCAAACTATTCTGCAGTGAGTGGTCTTGTATACATGCTGCAATGTACAAGTAAGTAGCTTCTAGTATTTTGGAAATAAGTTTAATATTCAGTAACGTGAAGGTGGCCTGGTATTTTTTGATTATTTAATGGAAACATTTGAAAATGATTTCATTAAAATTTGACTTAAGATTAGGAAAACATGTGAAAATCGGTCCCAGTAATTGTCTGTTATCATCAATTGTGTAGGAGATGTTGGAAGCTCTCAAGGCACTTTCAACCTTTTTTGTTGAAAACAGTTTGCGGACTCGAAGAAATTTACGTGGAGATATTGAACGCAGAAGTTTAGCCATCAATGAAGAATTTGTCAGCATTTTCAAGGAGGTGAAGGAAGTACGTAAATTCTTTTCCTTTAACATTTATTGAGGACTTACTGTATGCCTAACTCTGTTCTAAGTATTTTTATGAATTAGGTTGATATGTTTGCTGTTCACATATCATGTTCAAATAGAAAATGTAACTACTTATGCCAGAAGCATCCAGATCCTTCAGTTAGTGGGATTTCTGAATCTGTGACCTTCACTAATGCTGCTTCTTAGAACGTTCAAACATTTTTTTCTAGGGTATTCTCTTAGAAATTTTTTTTTTTTTTTAACAATAAGAAAAAACAATTCTTTAAATGTTTTCCAGTAGAAATTTTTCCTTACTGAATAAACTTCCTTTGGATAACTACTTCTCCATTGAAAATTAATTAGAATTGAGTTACTTTAGTGCACCATAAATTATGAAATTTTCAGATTCATTAAGATCAGTTACTTTCAGCATAAGTAATATTTTTATCATACTTGAGTGAGCAGACTACTCACCATAGGGTAAAAATGAATTTTATTTATTATGTTGTTATATTTTACTTATGCAATATTTTGTTAATTTTATTAATATCACATATTCTGTATGTGTTGTATGAAAGTGTATATAGAGTTTCAGTGACTAATAAACAGGGGATGTTTAAATGTTTAGGAAGATTTCATTGACAGGCTAAAAATCTGGAAGGTTGGAAGGACAGTTTGTAGTATTCGTAAGAATAGAAAGGGTCTCCAGGAGCCAATGCAGATTGTGGTCTCTGAATACAGTTTCCCTCTGAAAGGAGGAAATCTTACAAATATCAGAAAACAGTGAAGCTACCTGAGACCTTTGGGAAAGTGGCAGAAGAACTCTAGAGCTAATTTGATGAGGCTTCTGTTGGCCCAGGGATAGGATGATTAGAGCCTCAGTAAGAATAACTCAGTGGACAAAACTCATTAAACATGTTTAAAACCACAAATTCATACAGATCTAAGAGCCAAACAGAACCCTCATTGGTTATATTTGATGGATATAAGGGAACCAGCTTCTTTTGAAAAGTGCTAAATAAAAGGAAGGAGTCAAGCCTTTATCCTGTCTTTTGTTCCAACTACATGCGGTTGTTGAGGGGAGGCTTCTCTTTATAGCTTTATTCTAGTAAATGAAGGAAGAGTGACAGAAGATGAGAAGATTTTTGCCACTACTGTTAAATTTATGGATCTAGCTCAAGACTTCTCAGCTTGGCAGTATTTTACATTTTGGATCAGACAAGTGGGGACTGCCCTCTGCTGTTTGGGTTGTTGAGCAGCATCCCTGGCTTCCAGCTGCTAAATGCCAGTAGTACCACTTTTCCTTTAGTCATTCCTCCCCAAAATGTCTACAAACACTGCCGAATGCCCCATTGGGGGACAGAATTGCCTAGTTGATCACCATCGATGTAGCCATTGGTCGTCACTAGCAGCTAACCTCACAAAAAGCAGTTTAACCTCGTATCTGTCACTCCTAATAAAGGTATATAACACAACCTGTGAAAAATTCTTGCCAGAAAACTGAACCAAGATATAATCAAGCTTCTAGATCTAACTGCCTGTTTATAGGAATTACTGGGGTCAGAGGACTATGTTAACACCACAAATATGCAGTCAGCAAATATAGAATGTGGGGAACTGTAGAGACAAATGGGGTGGTCTTTCTTTCTTTCTTTCTTTTTTTTTTTTTTTTTAAGATTTTACTTATTTATTTGACAGCGATCACAAGTAGGCAGAGAGGCAGGCAGAGAGGAGGAAACAGGCTGCTTGCTGAGCAGAGAGCCGGATGCGGGGCTCAATCCCAGGACCCCGGGATCATGACCTGAGCCGAAGTCAGAGGCTTTAACCCACTGAGCCACCCAGGTGCCCCTGAGCTCGTTTCTTCAACAAATAAATTGTAAGAAAAGAAAAAGAAAAATAGGGAGAAGTGAGACTGTATAGATTAAAAAAAAAGAAATAGCAACCAGTTGCTATTTATGAACCTTAGTTGGTTCCTGACTTGTAGTAATTAGTTAAAGATTGAAACAGCTGGGGAGATTGGAACACTGACTAGCTACTTGATATTAAGAAATTATTGTTAAATATTTAGATGTGAAAATGGCATTATGTTTTTTGAGTCTTCTTAGAAGCATATAGTGATGTTTATGAATGAAATAATAAAATGTTATGAATATAAAATAATTCAGTTTGTGGAGGAGGGAGGAAGGGATGGAGGAGAGGTAGAAAGTGGGTAGAGAAATAGATGAAACAAGAGTGGTCGAAGCCAGGTGATAGGTACGTGGGCATTCATATTCTTGTAACTTTAGAATATTTTTGAAAATATTCCATAATAAAAGTTTTTAAAAAGTTTATCATATACTAGTTGTACTTCCCAGCCTATAATTTTATTTGGGGGGCGGGGAGAGATACTTTGTCCTAAGTTCAAATAGAGACTTTTAAAGTAACATACAGGCCATTGAATTACAGTCATCAAAACTCTGCATTGAATTCATATATTCAGAGATGTAGTTTTTATTATTTGACAAATGAGGTCCATTTGGTATATTATGGTGGCTAAAGTATTAGGAGACCTAGCTGACCTAGCTGACTGATAATATCATAGTGCTATTCATATTAGGTTACACAATGAGATTTAAGGGAATAGTGAGATTAGTTTACTCAGGCTTCTGCTATTGCTAATATTAATTGATATTTTGAAATTGTGCTTTTTTTTTTTTTTTTTACTGTTCACCTGAAAACAATTTAGCACTTCCTTTAATGATTTGGTGTATATGCTATTTGTAATAAAGTATAGAAAGTAATAATTGAAAATACTGGGTGCTATGATACTTATAATTCAAAGTACTTTATAGAAAGAAGGGATAAAGTCTTGCATCTAGAACTTAGATTTATGTTCATATTCTGATAAGTGATTTCCAACTGGTTTATCTTCACATTTTGTTTATAGCCTCACTGGTCAGCTTTCTTATCTCTTACCCTCTGTTTGGCCCATCCCTTCATAAGACTGTCATGTTTCTATTTGAAGGTCTGGGTGTTGTGTTGAAAGGGATTGTCCATTGTCTACCACTGAAACTTCTTTGTGTATCTTTCTGTTGTGTGACACCAAATTGTGTGACACCAAATTGAAATTAAATTGAGAAAAAGAAGATAGTAGTGCAGTATGAAGCTAGATGTGATTTTGTGATATCATTTTCTCATATAATATTTTTCATTGATTCAGTAAGGACTAAAGAATGGTTTCATGAAAAGTGTAGAGCCTGGGAGACCTGTTGGAAAACTTTTTTTTTAAATCACTTCACATAAGAAATATTAATTGTTGTGAACTGAAGTAGTAGCTATTAGAGTAGTAAAAAAGAAATGGGTAAGATACATACAGTAAGGGTATAAATGATAGATCTTAAGGACCAGTTACATTCCCATGTACCTGGAGAAAGCTAGAGGAGGAAGTACATGGGGAGAGAATGTTACTGAGAAAATTGCCAGCTTTGTGGCATGATGTACAATGTGATGACCTTCCACAAGGTAGAGAAGGCACGATTTTTAATTTATTGGGTTTTCATATTTGCTTATTTTTATTAATTAAAAGTTAACAAATAATTCATTACAGAAGAGTTAGATAAAATCAGAAGTCAAAACAGTTGCTTGTAATCAATCCTATCACCCAGAAATAACTTTTGTCAGTATTGTCTGGCTTTTCCTGTGTACTTCTCTGTATTTATATGTATACACATACATATATATATATATATATATATATATATATAGTTTTATAATGCCTTTTAAAAAATCTTATATAGACATCTTTCTATCCATGTATACACACACACACGATTGCACATGTGCATGCATATACACACATATATAGTCATTGTTAATATACACACAGAGTTCATTGTATAGAAAATGTTTCACATTTTCCTTTTGTTTTGGGCAACTCTGTGTTGATCATCTTCTTACATATATTGTTGCACACTTATCTGATTAATTCCGTAGGATAAATCTCTGTGTTAGTACACCTAAATGAAGAGGTATTAATATTAGGCATATGCCATTTCCTATTGTCACCCCCTTTAAAGAGCTTATACTAATTTCTTTACGTATTTTCTAACACTAGATGTTATTCTTTTTAATTATTTCCAATTGTAAATATAGTATCTTTTGTCATGCTTTGACAAAAAAAATTCATGAGATGAAAATAGTATTTGGCTAAGAGAAGAGAATTTCTGTAACAACATAGGTAATGTTTGCTGTTACTTTTTCCCTTTTCAGGAACTTGAAAGCATAAATGAAGATGTTCAAGCAATGAGCAGTTGTTGTCAAGACATGACAAGTCGCCTACAGGTACTGGATTTTACTGTAGTTCCTGGTTCAAAGTAAGCTTTCAAAAATTATGACCTAGATCTATAAGATGTATGGATATCTAAAGTATCATGTCCTGTAGGAAGTTCCAATGTAAATATGATGCTTGTTTTTTTTTTAACTAAAAATAAGTATTTTGGGGTGATGGTTTACTGATACTGTTCAGTTAACTCCATATGCCTTTATTTTTTGATCTTGTCATTGTAAAGCTAACTGCATAGAATTCTGATAAACCTTTCAATCCCATAATATCCCATAAATCCAGCAAAAATGATTGCCTTAGTAGAAAGTCTTAGGAATAAGTCCACGCTAAAGCTATGCCTAATACTGACCAACCTTAATAGTGTTTTATGCTCAACCTCCCCACAAAAGAAAAGAAATAATCTCAGGAAAATATCTATAATTCTATATCGGTTTATTAAAGCAGTTTAAAACTTCTAGTTTGGTTGCAGAGTTAAGATTCAGCCTAATTATCCTCATTTATGTAATTTTGGAATAGTGAAGAGAATAGGATTCCTCCTAAGAGTCAGTCATTATTATGTTTACTACCGTCACATTTATTTCAAACTTAAACCTTTAAGATTCTCCTGGAACTATAGTGAGCTACAGTGATTCTAGGAAGATTCCTTAATCTTTGCATATTCCACAAATCAGTCCTAAGCTACTTCCATGACCTGTCTCTAGAACCAGTTTCCCGTTTCTCTAAAATTTTAGCTCTCCTACTCTTAACTATATTTGAGTACTCTTACTAATTAATGTATCAGATACTATTGGCATATCTGTTGTTCAACCTTAGGTCTTTATGAATTACATAGTATTTAAATAGTCATAAAATCTTTGCTAATTATTGTCATTTTATATATTTTGCAATATTACTTTTGTTACTTAGTAATTTTGTTCTGTTTCTTCTTCTAATTAGGTCTTCTAATTTTTGACTGTTCTGTTCCTTTTTTTCTTTACTTCCTTTTCTCATTTTCTGGCTTCCGTGATTTTTATACCTTTTCTCAAATTACACTGTGTAAGGTTTTCTGTATTATATACTCTACATTTATTTTGTAGTATTATTTTTATAATTTGGTTTATGGGATTATTTAAGTTCTTCTTTTGGGGGATAGTATCTCTTGTTTTTAAATTTTTATCTTTAATTGTATTTTTATCCTTTTATCATAGCCATTTGTAGATGTAAAAAGATCAAAGTATTTTTATTCTTCATGCTGTTTTCAAATCAGATTATAAGTATTTTAAATCACAAAGTATCCTCTTTACTTTTGTCCTTTGTATTTTTTTGCACCCCCCCAATCCTATTTTTTCCATATAATGGCATGAGCCCTTCTTTCTTTTTTTTAATCAGTTTTATTGGGCAAAAATGATGTACAATAATAAACTGCATCCACTTGATGTATACAAAACAATGCATTTTGACAATTCTGTACCCATGAAACAGCTACCATAATGAAGATGCACATTTTCATCACTTGCAGAAGATTCTTTCATAGCTTTTTAAACTGAATATTTAAAAATATTTTATATTACTTATTGTTTACGTTCAGTTTTGAATCTCAGATTAGTAGGGATTAGATCTGTGATTTTGTAAGTTTTGTTCATCCATTGGCACTGATTTATTGCATATAGTGTTTTTGGAATCTTGGTAGTACCCACTCAGACTGTCAAATCTAGAGTAATGTTTTTAATTCATTTATAGAAAAAAGTATTATTTTTCATTTTAGGATGTTATACACAGGACTAATTAAATTAGCTCATTTTTCAAAGTACTTTAGATTTAGGACATTTTAGAAATTATTATTACAAAATACTTATAGAAATGCAGTCAATAATTGTTTATATACCGTGGTTTATCCCTTTGTGGACTTGCTTAGAGGCATATGTTTATTATTTAATGAGAAACAATCATTCTTAACATTTAAGATAAATTGGAAATTGCTTTAAGATAATGATCTTTACTGCTATTATTAAACTTAATTTTTGAATCATTACTGTAATTTATAAATGAAAAGTCAGGATATATGCGTAATTCTTATTATATGCCATTATAAGCAAGTATCATAGTTAAGTGATTAATAGATGATGTTTTTCGTAAGATCTACCTTTAATTTAATGATGACTCAGACTAAACAAAAAAGCTAGTAAACATTTTTGATAATTGATTTTATGAAGCATTCTTTTTTCACAAATACTAAAATGTAAATATATTTTAGAATTGAGAGAATACTACATTTAAACAATTTTATTAGTCAAGAATAAGGTGACAGTGATCTTGAAAGCAAAGCAACATTAGGAAAGATGAAGAAGAATTTGAATAAATTAGTGGGTTTAAAGAGTAATAATTTTAGAATAGTACCATGGGAGCCATTGTGTTCAACTCCATTCCTTAAAAGTTATTGATCTGCTGAATTACATAGGTTCAAATCTATTTTTTTTTAATTACTATTTGCTAGGTACATAATTTGGTTGCAAGGATCACAGACTCAACTGGAGAAGGGGTGGGACTAGATGCCCATTTGAAGCAATGAGGCAGAAAATTTCATTGACAATTGGAAAGACTGTAGGAAGATTAGGCTTCTAAGAACCCAGAAGTTGCTCTTTATGGTAGTGTTCCAGCACGAAAATGACATATTTGCTCTGGTATCTTATCATTAACAACTGATCCTCCACAGTATGTGTGGTCTACTTTATACCATTGACCCTTGAACAATGCCAGAGGTTAGGGGCATTGACTCACACACAGGCAAAAATCTGCATATTAACTTTTTCTCCCCAATATTTAACTACTAGCCTGCTCTTGACTAGAAGCTGTTAACATGAACAGCCATTTAATGCATATTTTATATGTTATTTGTATTATATACTATATTCTAACAATAAAGTAAGCTAGAGACAAGAAAATGTTATTAAGAAAATCATTAAGGAAGAGAAAAGAAATTTATAGAACTGTAGTTCTATTTATAGAACTGTAGTTCTTATGTAAGTAGACCCACATAGTTAAAATATTTCAACTGTAATTTCCATTTACTAGTGGCTTTATTTATACATAATTCTGGCTCACTCTGTGTCCCTTCAGGACATGGACCCCATGTCTCTAGCTGCCGTACACCCATTTGTTTCTCCTCTCTAACTGCCTTATGTTTAGTTCTTTGAGAATCTGAGTAGCTACATTTGTCTTTTGTTTCAATCCATTTTAAAATAGCCTAATCTTAGGATAGAGTAGCTTTTCATCAGGTTTTCATTCCTGATCCTTTTAGCTCTGGCTTGGGGGAGGAAATATTACTTAATATAAAACTTGGTCAGGAACTTGACCTTTAGTTAGAGCTGTCTCTGATCTTTCCTAAACCCTATATAACAGGTAATTTGTATGTTCTGACTTTCCAATGCTTATCTCCATCTTGC
This sequence comes from Mustela putorius furo, assembly GCF_011764305.1. Classification (NCBI taxonomy): domain Eukaryota; kingdom Metazoa; phylum Chordata; class Mammalia; order Carnivora; family Mustelidae; genus Mustela; species Mustela putorius. Next base: position 1,016,146 of record NW_025422151.1, on the reverse strand, counting down.
CATTTCTGTTAAGTTCCACACTAGCATTTTAGTGACTTACCTTACAACTCCATTTAGAGGTCTTACGGTGTCTCAAGTCACATGTGCATAACAGAAATCACGTTTTTCATTCTTAGCCTGCATTTCCAGTACTTCTGCTTTGCTAAAAACATCATGAACAGTTAAATCCCTTAGTGCCCTGATAACCTTTTTCCTTGTAAGCCTTAGCATTATGTGTCTATTGAGAGCTCTGCATGGGTTCTTCTTAGTAAAGGTAATATATGAGCCTTGAAACATCTGTGTCAATTACTTGGCCTTTTAAATTTTTATTTATTTGTATTTTATTATTTCTTGGCCTTTTTTACACTTCTGAGTTCTGGATCTCTCACGCTGTGAGCTTGAACTTCAGTAAGTGGTACTATTAGTTTTCTGAAGTATAAAAATATTAAAGATATATTTATTGAAGTTATAAAATACTGAATTTAGATGTATTTGTAATTTTAGGCAGCAAAAGAACAGACGCAAGATTTAATAGTAAAAACCACTAAGCTTCAAGCTGAAAGGTAAGTTTTACTTTAACTACCTCTTCATTAACTTGGGAGATTAAGTAGAAAGAAAATTATAGGTAACTCTAAAACAGACTTAAAATAATAAAAAAACAATTCAAAATTCATGTAACATGAAAGATTCTGAGCTATTACCCAAGAGGAAAATAAACATAAAATAATAATTTAGGAATATCAAACTTATGTTGGGGTTTGAGGGATTGTTCATTCGTGGAGGTGGCGGTGTTTTGTTTATTGTTTGCTGTGGAATTAAAAAAGATTGCTTTTTAAAATGTAGATCATTTTGGAGTTTTAGTAATTTATCTTTTTCAACACTCATTATCTCTTATTTTTTTAGCTATGATTAATCCTCTGGTACAACTAAGAGTTCACTGTATACATTTTTCTTGTGGTAGTCTACAGATAGGTATGTTAATATTTGTTCACTGAATAAATGGGTGAATGAAAGTGAGTAAAATATGGATTCAAGTATTTTAGTGTGTATTACAGTCTTTCATAATTAGTTTTTGGTTCGATTGTCTCTTTTCCTATGAAACTGTGGGCTCATTGAGAACGATGACAATTTCTTACTCTCTTTTTGTGTCTCCAGTGCCTAATATGTTGTAGATTCAATAAATAATTTTTGAGTAGGGCGCCTGGGTGGCTCAGTGGGTTAAGCCGCTGCCTTCGGCTCAGGTCATGATCTCAGAGTCCTGGGATCGAGTCCCACATCGGGCTCTCTGCTCAGCGGAGAGCCTGCTTTCCCCCCGCCCCCTCTCTCTGGCTGCCTCTCCATCTACTTGTGATTTCTCTCTGTCAAATTAATAAATAAAAAAAATCTTTAAAAAAAAATAATAATTTTTGAGTAAATAAAAAATAAAAACTGAAAAAGAAGCTTTATATTGCAGCTTGTTGCATATATGGGACCCTAATTAATGTCTACAGGAGGCAACATTAGAACGTTGTGTTTCTGTCTGTATATTCTCAAAACTAAGGATTATTCATGTTTATTATTTTAGTAAATTGATGGAAGTGTTTTGGCCTGGTATGCTTTTGGGAGTGAAATTTCTGACATTCTAGTATTCCAGCAGCTATAGATATGATGTGCCAAGTGAACATTTGCGGAAAGTATTTTAGGAAAATTACATACCAGAAATTATAACAGATTCCTGGGAGCTGGCCTAGAGTTGTTTTTCCATTTTTAAATATTACCTTTTCTTTTAGCAAGAAGCCTTGTTAAGTGATTAGCTTTAGAAAGAGAAATTCTGTAGGCTTATTTAGATAATGTGACGTTCTTATTGAGACAGATACATAAAGGATATGAATATTTTCCCAACTGGGTCAGAAGAAGTTCAGTCATTGTGATAGGTGATGCTCTAATAAAGCTGCATGTAAAATTGTCTTCACAGAACTGCAACTAACATTTCTTTATGATATTTAGTTGATAGAAGGTGGATTTCAGTGATAGGAAGTGATATCCACATAATTAAACTTTTTTTTTTTAATACTATTGAAGTCCCTATTCATTATACATTTTATTGTCTCTTGTGAAGGCCCAGCAGCTAGATTTCTTTCTGAACTCAGAAAAATAATCTTTGATGAATATAGATTTCTTTTTGAGGTGTAGTTTGTTAAAGTGGAAAGAATGTAAGCTTTGAAGACAAAAAACTGAATTTTAATCTAAATTTTGGGTAAGAGTTCATTAGATTTTTGATTTTGTAGAAGTTCCTCCTTAACCTTCAGCCTCAGTTTTCACATCTGAAAAAAGGGACTAGCATCTGTGTCACAGGGTTGTCATGCTGATTCAATGATATACATAGGTGCTGAACACACTGCTTGACGTCCATCAAGGAACATTACCCTTCCATCCTCCTCCAAAGCTATTAGATAAACCTGTCAGCACATCTTCTCTCTACATTGGCTTTCCTCAGCTGTTACTTACTTTTTTATCCTTTCTTACTATTTTAATGTTTAATAGTTGTAATTTTGTTATTTGTTATAAACTAATTCAGGTTTTGAAGTTTGTAAAAAAATATAAAACTGTTTTGCACAAACATACATAGAAAAATATATTCCAGAATCATATCTGTTCAGGCAAGAGAGTAGACCTTTTTTCTTCTTCCTATCATTTACATATATAAAATTTAAAGAAAGAAAATTAAAGTCAGCTATAACTTCACTGCACAGACATACTACTAGTAACATTTTGGTGTATTTCTTCCCAGCATGAATATATGTGTATAGTTCATTTTACTTTGTTCACTTAATATTTTATGTTCATTTTTCTGTCTTTTATTTAGAAAAAAACATGTATTTTAATGGTGACATTTTATTTCGTCTTGTGAATGAACCAACATATATTTAAGCATTCTTAAATTATTGGATATTATTTCCATTACTAAAAATAATGACTTGACAGACGTTTTTAAATCATTATGGGCATTTCAGATTATTTCCTTGGGAAATACTCTTAGAATTGTAATTCATGAATCAAATGTTAGAAACTTTTTATTTTCTTTTAATTTTTTAAAATATTTTTGTATTTATTTGAGAGAGAGAGTGCTTATGAGCATGCACAAGGAGGGGCAGAGGGAGAGGGAGAGAGAGAATCCCAAGCAGACTTCCTGGGAGCTCCGAGCCTCATCTTGTGGGGCTCAATCCCAGGACCCTGAGATCATGGCTTAAGCAGAAATCAGGAGTCAGATGCTTAATCAGCTGAGCCACCCAGGAGCCCCAAATGGTAGAAACTTCTTAAAATATCCTGTATATTACCTAAATTCCTCTCTAAAAAGGTTATACCAATTTACACTTCTATCAGCAATCTATGAGAATGTTTCCTTTGTCAGTACTAGGTATTGTCATTAAAAATTTTGCCAATTTTATAGATGAACAATAACATAATTCTAATTTACGTTTTATTGAATGTTGATGAATCAGTATTTTTTTCATTTTGTCATGCCACTTATATTTCCTAATTATTTTGTTTTCTTTTATATGTTTTGCCCAATTTTAAATTCTTTTTCTTATTATTTTGAAATTAGGGGTGTTAAAAGGTGGAGTTAAAAGATGACAGAGGCATATTTTCAGGGAAAAAAAAGAAACACCATAAGATTCATAAATCATGTTTTGGGAATGCTTGAAAGAATCATTATAAGGATTAATTAGACAGTTTATTTTAAATACTTAGTATATGAATACATGTTCTGAAAATTCATTTATGGGTGTATTATATGTATTTTTAAAAAGTTTGTTTATAGGGATGCCTGGGTGGCTTAGTTGGTTAAGCAGCTGCCTTCTGCTCGGGTCATGATCCTTGCGTCCTGGGATGGAGTCCCACATCAGGCTCCTTGCTCGGCAGGGAGCCTGCTTTTCCCTCTGCCTCTGCCTCTGCCTGCCACTCTGTCTGCCTGTGCTCAGTCTCTCTCTCTCTCTCTCTCTCTCTCTCTCTGACAAATAAATAAGTAAAATCTTAAAAAAAAAAAAAGTTTGTTTATATATTTTTGGGGACCTGTTTTTTGTATCTGTAAAATGTCTTGTAGATCATTTCATGTTAATACATACAGATTTTTATCATATTTATCTGCTGCATGTTATTTCACAGTATGTATTTGCTATTTTTATTTATATATTATATATAATATGCAGTGATTACATGAACACATCAAAGAAGTTCTAATTTATAATAGCCATTTATATGCTTTATATGAACATTGATTTCATATGATTTTATTTAGATATTAAAAACTCTCCAAAATATACTGTATTTCAGTTATGATATAAGATGAGAGAGAAGTCTGTATCATATGTATCTTTTGTCACACCAGACCCTGACTTAGGGCTCTTACACAGCCCTACATTAATGTTATTAGATTGCACAGAAGCTGCCAAACCAAATGATTGGGTTATCTTACAGTAACTTTCTGTCAGAATGATTGTGCAGTCTTACTGGGAAGAATATATATATGATAACTAAAGAGTAATATGATTTAAAAAATATATTAGAATTTATTTCATCACTACTTTAAAAAAAGTTCTCATCTTGAGATACCAAACCCTTGTTTTAGCAGTATGGCCATTGTTCAACATATTTTTGGACCAATGTTTTGTTGATACAGATCAGGCTCTGGTCCAAAATCTTTATTTCATGGTTTTTTTTTTTTTTTTTTTTTAAGAATAGTCAACAATATTATTTGCAGTGAAATTTAATGATTAAGAAGTAATATCAAGATGGGTGATACTAGCTTTGATTTTAAAAAAAGTAAATTATAAACTAAAGAAATTTATTTCCTTTGTGTCTGATAAATTGACCCAAAACATACATCCAAAAGAAGCATCAAAAAGCTTTTAGGCAAAATGATTGATCTGTATAATTTCCAGGAATTTTATGAATTCTTGTAATTACCTTAATCCTGTATGATAACGATTGGAGCTTTAAGAGTGTAAAACAAAACCTGTTGAGATAACTTTTTGATATCCATAATAAGATGATTAAGGACATAGGCCATTTATCTAATGTAGATTTCATTGGGTGATTTACATTATTATTTGAGATAAACAGAATGTTACTGCCACCTAGAGGACTTTTACTTTCTAACTTGCTGCACTATTTCAGAGCATTTGAGTGAATTTAATACCTCACAACCCGACCATACTAACAAAACTAAGATGGCAGATGCATTGTACTCTCTAAACATAAAACGTTCATGTTTATTTTATTCACTATCATTTGAATATTATTAAATTGTGGAATATTTCTGACTTGTGAATACTGCTAGTGAAAGACAATTTTATTAATCTTTAAATCTAAGATAGAGAAGCCAGGAATGTTGAAATTCATTCAGGTAGTTTGTACTCTCAACTTGCTTTTAGATGGTGACTCGGCTCAGTCCTTCAGGTCCTTGCAGACAAGATTCCAGATGAGAGCATGCCTTTTCTTAATTATCCACCTAGTCTAGACAGGTTGCCTCCAGATAATGTAATTTAAAAGGCTTTTTATCATGCAGAAAAAGGGAAGACAAAAGTGAAGTGCTTTTATGAATTTATAAAGAATCGGTAAATGAGTTCTTAGCTTCTGTTTCTAACCTAAAGTTAAAAAATAACAGACCTGACTTTTTGGTTGCTACACAGCACTTCATGTGCACACCTCAGAAGCAAAGGACTTTTCACTAAGAAGAAAATCAGTTGCAGATTGGTCTATTTCTCTTCTGTAGGATAACCTTGTTTATTACAAGATGAATAATTCAAGTACATGTGAGTGACTGAGAATTTGCTGTGCAAGGATCATTTGTGAACTTATTTCTTCTCTTTTGCGTAATGATTAATTCCTTTTATTGTCTTCAGGTATCTGAGGTAGAAGAAGTTCAGCTAATTTTATTACCTACATGCCTACTGAGCTTCTAATGTTTGAGGCAGAAATGAGGCTTTCAAAGACATTGAGAATCTTTCAACATGTTTTAAGAAGTTATGTCAGAGATGTAACTTGTTTTAGGTGATGCAAATTCACAGCATGCTTGATTTTTTTTTTTTTATTGCTTTTTTAAAATTATAGTCAAAGATTAGAAATAAGAGCGCAAGTTGCAGATGCCTTCTTATCCAAGTTCCAGCTGACTTCTGATGAAATGGGTCTCCTCCGGGGTACTCGAGAAGGACCTATTACTGAGGTATCTTGCTCTCTGTTACAATGATTTAAAGCATAGCAGATATTGATTTATAGAGAAATCACTTTTTTTTAAGGCTTTATTTTATCATCTTAAAAGTTGATTAAAAATTTTTTTTAAGAGTAGAAACTAAGATGCATTTTAAATTACCTTAATCTGGCTTTTTTGTTTGTTGTTTATTCAAAGCATTATCTAAGCTTCTTCTTTTTTTTTTTAAGAAATCAAAGAGTATCAAGTTTATAAAGAAAACCTACTCCTCATCTCTAAGTCCTTTTTCAACCATTTTCAGTGTTGTTAATTGCTTCTTTTCTAAATTCTGTATCCTGGATCTGTTGATTTAAAAAAAAAAAAAAAGGCTTTGGTTATCTATGTTACCTTTTTCTAAACGAAAAAAAAAATCTTGGAGTTCACAGTCAGTCAGTTCCTGTATATTTATGAGCGGCCTCTATGCCTCCAACTTCACATTCTACTCTTGGATTAGGGGGCAAGAACAGGTATGTAAAGATACATAAAACATCATCTTCAGTGATAAAGCTATGGTTAAGTAATAAGGTGTATAATACATAGCATGTTTTTCTTTATATAGTAATCTTTAGGTTTGTATTCTCTCTCACTAGACTATGTATTTCTTGAGGGCAGGGATTTTTGTCTTTATAAATTTTGTGTTCCCAGCAACTAGCATACTACTTGGTGCTAGCAGACATTGAATTAATGTATTTTTTAAAATTTAAATAGATATGTTATACTTTGTATAAAACTTTAGAGAAAGTCGAGGTCATTTACAGGAAGGTTTCTTTAGAGTAAGTGTAAGGATTTTTTTCCCCCTTGTAGTGATATTTCAATTTAGAGTAATGTAATTTCACCTGGAAATATGGACATTTTAAAGTTGCATTCTTACTTTTAAAGGATTTTTTCAAGGCATTGGGAAGAGTAAAACGGATTCATAACGATGTCAAAGTTCTCTTGCGTACAAACCAGCAAACGGCAGGGTGAGCAGTAACCTTTTCAATTCATAATTGCGTTACTAATCTTATATTTGTAAAATTTTAAAAGTGTCCTAGGTTCTTTTTGAAATATGACATTGTGTGAATAGGAATTTAATCTTTATGTGTCTTTGGATAAGGAGGGAGTTGGTTATACCCTGATACTTACAGAGCAAAACAACACTTCCCTATCTAAGTGATAGTATTAAAATTTGACAGCATTTATTTAGTCATAGAAAAGTTATTGCAAAATCATTCCATAAAGGATAAAATGTTAATGCTATAACCAGATCACTCTGTAATTAAACAAAACAAATTCTTTGGTGTGGCTATTGTCTAAAACTTTAAAATAAATCTTTAATTTCCTTAGTTTAGAAATTATGGAACAGATGGCCTTGCTTCAAGAAACAGCTTATGAAAGGCTTTATCGGTGGGCTCAAAGTAAGTGATTTCTTTCATACAATCTAGATTCATGAATATTTTCAGTATGGTTATTTTACCTGACCTTTAATGCCATATTTTGATCTTAGTTTTTTAAAAAGAAAAATGAACTTTACTTTTGAACATACTGTTTATCATGAGCATCTTTTTTTTTTTTTTTAAGATTTTTATTTATTTATTTGACAGAGATCACAAGTAGGCAGAGGCAGGCAGAAAGAGAGAAGGGAAGCAGGCTCCCCACTGAGCAGAGAGCCCGATGAGTGGCTCGATCCCAGGACCCTGGGATTGTGACCGGAGCCGAAGGCAGAGGCTTTAACCTACTGAGCCACCCAGGCGCCCCTCATGAGTATCTTCTATCATTGAAGCTCTATGTATGATTAAGGATTAGAATTAAAAAATAAAGTCAATATTTCTGCCCTACTTTATCTTAGAGTTGATTAGGCATTTTTTATTATTTAAGTAACTGTTTTATACATGGTGAATTGATTTTTCTCTTGCTGCTGTAGCAAATCACCGCAAATAATGACCTCAAACAACACAAATTTGTTATCTTATGGTTCTGTAGGTCAGAAATCAGACAGGGTGTCACCACACTAATAGTGTTGGTAGGGCTGCATTCATTTCTGGAGGCTCTATGAAGAATCTGTTTCCTTGCTTATTGAGTTTGTTGGCATAATTTAATAACTTGAGTCTGTAGGGCAGACTGAGGTGTGAGTTTCCACTGGCTGTCACTCAGAGCTTTTCCCACTTCTAGAGGCTTCCAACATTCTTTGGCTTATGGCCTCTTCCTCTGTCTTTAGAGTCAGCAATAATGGATTGAGACACTCACTTTGAATCTCTCCTGCCTCTTCGTCCATATCATATCTCTGATTGACTCTTGCCAGCCTCTTCTACTTTTAAGACCTGTATCATTGGATTTTCTTGAATAATCCAGGAACATGTCCCTATTTTAAGATCCGTTACCTTAATTTTGTCTGTAAAGTCCCTTTTGCTATGTATTATAACATATTCACATGTTCCAGGAATTAGTGATCCTTGGAGGGCCATTATTTTGCTGCCACAATTGGTTTATTTATTTTAGTTTTGTTTTAAAATGTTTCAGTAATCTGTTCACAAAATTGCCTGTCAAAACCAAGAAGACAGTGAAGACAGAAGGATAGGATGGGGCGCCTGAGTGGCTCAGTGGGTTAAAGCCTCTGCTTTCGGCTCAGGTTGTGATCCCGGGGTCCTGGGATCGAGCCCCGCATCAGGCTCTCTGCTCAGCGGGGAACCTGCTTCCTCCTCTCTCTCTGCCTGCTTCTCTGCCTACTTGTGATCTCTCTCTGTCAAATAAATAAAATCTTTAAAAAAAAAAAAAAAAGAAGGATAGGATAGAAGTTATCTGATGTTTTAATAGGTGTTACCAACTGACTGTTGGAAGGAGTTAGGCATACAAGCAGTAAACTAATAAAATCTGTATTAGATGGAAAATTTAATTATCTGCTTGATCATTTTACTCTTTATGTCCAAAACCCATTTCTTTTTCTACCTCTCTTGTTTGCACTGTTTGTTCCTATTTGGAATGTTGTCTGGCTTTCTGTCTTTCAATTCAATTCCTACTTCAGTATTCAAAGCTGAACTTGGGTTCTGCATCTTTCTGGAACTCTCCATGACTACATTAAATTACAGTGACTTTTTGCATCTCTAAACACTAATTGTTGGAAATATTTGACATTCGGTACATTACTACTTAACTTTTAATATATTTATATGTTAGCCTCTCCAGTTAGATTTCTACTTTCTCAAAGACAAGGATATTACCTCACATTTTTTTTGTGCTTCCACAATACCTAACATAGTGGTTCTAAACTATGGCCTTCTGACTCCTAAGGACTTTGGAGTCATCTTAAGATACCTAATTCCTGCAAAGGAAACCATCAATAAAACAAAAAACAGCCTGCTGAATAGGATAAGATATTTGCAAATGATATAACTGATAAGGGATTGATATCCAAAATATATGAAGAATTCATGCAACTCAACACCAGAAAAACAATTTGATTAAAAAGTGGACAGAGGAACTAAACAGACATTTTTCCAAAGAAAACCTATAGATGACCAACAAGCACATGAAAAGATACTCAACATCACTAATCATAATGCAAATCAAAATCACAGTGAGCTATCATCACACCACTCAGAATGACTAATATCATAAAGACAAGAAATAGCAGATGTTGGTAAGGATGTGGAGGAAAAGAAGCCCTCGTACAGTATGCATGGGAATGTAAGTTGGTGCAACCATTGTGGAAAACAGTATGGAGGTTCCTCAGAAAATTATAAGCAAATATCATATAATCCAGTGATTCTACTACTAGATACTTACCCAAAGAAAATGAAAACAGTAATTCAAGAAGATATATACACCCTTATGTTTATTGCAGTATTATTTACAATAGCCAAGATATGGAACCAACTCAAGGTCAACTGAATGGATAAAGAAGATGTGGTGTATATAGATACAATCAGCTATTACTCAGCCATAAAAGCAACTGGAAGTTACCATTTTTGAAACACTGATAGACCTAGAAGGAATTATTATGCTAAGTAAATTAAGTCAGAAAGAGAAAGACAAAAATTATATGATTTCATTTATATGGGAATCTAAAAACAAACAAACAAACAAACAGACTCTTAAATATAGAGAACAAACTGGCTGTTGCCAGAGGAGTGGTAGATGATGGTGGGGGAGGGGTGGGCAAACTAGGTGTAGGGGATTAAGAGATACAAACTTCCAGTTATAAAATAAGTCATGCAGGTGAAAGGTACAGCATAGGGAATATAGTCAATAGTCTTCTTAAAAAAAAAAAAGATTTCATTTTTTTCATTTCTAAAACATGCATTCTCAGTGCTTGCTAGAAAATATGCTAATGTGAGGTCCACATATACCAGATATTTGGGAATTTCTGAACAAGTTCTGAGTTTTTTGAACATAGTAGACATTTAGTTAGCATTTTATGGATAAAATTGGAATAGTAAAGAAGATATTGGTATAGAGATTTTTAAAAGTTTAGGATCTAAACTATTTTGAAATTACTATCTTATTACCATATTATTTATGTGAACATTTTTAGCAAACTGCTTAAATTTGCTCCCAAGGGAAGGGATTGGTAATATATTTTTTATATTCTGCCTCTTCCCCCTTGAACATTGCCATGTGTGTAGCAGTTACTCAGTGAATATTTGTTCATTGATTGGTTTCTTTGGAACTGTAGTCTCTAAATAATAATAAAATAGAGGTTTGGGGTGCACTGGATAGCATGTGTGGTCATAGAAAGTTACACAAATACTTAAGCTTACATTTTTAGTGTCGTTGACAGCATAAAATAGTTTTTGATCGGCATATTCTCTAAGTTCTTCTGAGCATTTTTTCTTGTAATATTTGTTAAGACTTTAGAGTGTACGACCTAATTTTAATTTAACAAGGGCTATAATTATATGTTAACTGTTTTTCAGGTGAATGCAGAACATTGACCCAAGAATCATGTGACATATCTCCAGTATTAACTCAGGCTATGGAAGCCCTGCAGGATAGACCTGTCTTATATAAGTTGGTGACTTTTTCCTAATTAAAAAAAAAATAAATCTGTTTTTTCTTTGATAAGTTATGCTAGCTTTCAGTATTAAATTTATATACATTAGTTTGAGTAATATAATTTACAGTGATATTTTCATATGTGTATCATTGGAGCATCAGCTTATTTGCTCATTGTGTATTATAGAATGCCATATGGAGGGGAAAAGCAGGATGTCCCTATATCTAGACTACCCTTTATTTATGTAGAGGTTAAGGGGCTTTTTCTCAGTCTGTCAGCTCATTACTACCTTAGAATTGCATGAAACTAAAACTCCTTTATCAATCCTTCCCTAGAGAGAAGGAGGTCAGATAGGGGACTGAGAGATATAATTTCCCAGAAATGAAAAAAAGAAAATTTAAAATCAGGATTCCATTAATAAGATTCAAGAAAAGAAGGAGTTCAGGTGTTTGATTCAGTAATTTATGCCGGCCAAGAGATGTATGATGGTGATTTGTATAAGAACTACATGCATTATTAATTGTTCACATATTTTTATTCTATATTTTAATTTTATTCTTTATATAAAATAGAAGTAAATTTTTATTTTTAATTTCTGCAGTAGTATGGAAATAGGGAGATCAATTGGGGAGTTACAATACTGGAAACAGAAAACTAGGGGACTCCACATAGGCATTCAGTTCAGTCTTGCTCCGAGTCATGTCTTTCAGAGGCTTGTAATAGTTTTAGAGTATCTCCCCATTATTCTTTCTGATTGGAACATTGCTTAGCCTATAAGTTTTCAGAACACAAATGCTGGGACAGCTGTGTAAAATAATAACATTCCATGAGTACTTACTGAGTACTTACTCTATGTTAAGCACAGTTCTGTGTGCTAGAGACATAACATCAATTAAACTCTGCCCTCAACTTGCACATCCATTTTAATGACTACAGTGATTGCTATTTTAGAGTCCCTGTATCTGGTGCTATGTGGCTCAAGTGTTCTGTGCTAGGGGAAAGGAATGAACATTAGGGAAGGTTTCCTCTGGGAAATAGGTTTCACGTGAGTTCTCAAGGTTGAATAGGCATTTGTCAGGAAGAGAAGGGAATTGAGAACATCCCAAGTTGAGGGAATAGCAGGTGCAGAGATGTGGATTGTGAAACAACATGTATTTCCGTGAAATTGATTATAAAAGCTTACATTGGCTGCTGTATTGGCAGCAAGAGCTGCATCGTGATAGCTCTGAACGTGGTGCATGGATATGTGATAAACCTTGTTCACCATGGCTCACCAGCTCAGCAGATTTTATCTACCTTGGAATTTCTTTCCCAGCCTTTTTACTTTCAGGTATTGGTGTTTAATTATGAGAGTCTTTTAGTGCTGAAAATATTTGGTTTTGAAATTTGGTTTTGATTTTAGTCAAGTGTTACATTGTCCACAGATTCATATTTGTTCACAGGGTTAGTCTTTGTTTAAAAAAATGCCTTTGTGTTTTGGTCAACTGACTCCTACCATATAAATATATTTTTACTAAATTTTGATTCTCAATAAACACTTGGAAAGGAGCAATATTGCATAATAGTTTAGAAGGTGAGCTCTGAATTAGATTTTTTGGCAAGCCCCTCTACTTTCATAAACCCCAGTTTCCTTAAATGAGGATAAAAATAGTGCCTATCTTACAGGATCTTTGTGAATATTAAATTGTTCACATCAGGTGTTTAGCATAATGCTTTGCTCACCACTAAATATTAGCTATTATTTTTATTTTGGAAGGAGATAAACTGGAAAGTTGTCAACCACAGAGGGATATTTAAAGTCTGTTACGACCGCCAGGAAAAGCTTGAAAGACATGGAATAGAACTATAATGGGCAAAAAAGATTTATTATTGAAGGGATACATGCCAGGGAATAGGGAAGGCAGCGGTGCAGTTGGGAAGATTGTAAGAGGCATTTGAAAGTTAACTTGCAAAGGAGGAGGATTTTTAAGACCAATTGATTCTCATAAGATGAATGTTAAAAAAGAAAATTGGCCTTTCATTAAGTAATCATTTATCTCCAAAGTAGTAGTTTCTTTAAATTTAGGAAAAATTTAACAATGTATCATGTTAACCACCAGATGGCACTATATGAACTTTATTTAAGTAATGTATAAAAGCTTCACTGACCTTAGTCTTTCTCAAAAGAGTAGGTATCCTGTGCAAGCAAAATGGTAATTATTGAAGTCCTTGAGAGGAGTTTCCACCCAGTTTTTATTAGGCAGTATGTAACTGTGAAGTGCTAATGAATTATTAATTTTTAATAAATCAAGTATAGAAACTTCTTCATAGGGGCACCTGGGTGGCTCAGATGGTTAAGTGGCTGCCTTCAGCTCAGGTCAGGTCATGATCTCTGGGTCCTGGGATCCCTGGGTCCTGGGATTGAGCCCACCTCAGGCTCCTAACTCATTAGGGATTCTGCTTCTTCCTCTCACTCTGCCTCTCCCCGCTGCCCATGTTCTCTCTCTCAAGTGAATAATTTTTTTAAAAATTTTTTAAATTTATTTATTTTTTTCAGCGTAACAGTGTTCATTGTTTTTGCACCACACCCAGTGCTCCATGCAATCCGTGCCCTCTTTAGTACCCACCACCTGGTTCCCCCAACCTTCCACCCCTGTCAAGTGAATAAATTTTTTAAAAAATTTTCAAAAGAAGAAAAAAAGAAATATCTTTTTTAAATAAATAAATTTATTATAAGTAGATTGATATCTTCCTTCCTTTGGTCCACCTTCAGAATATAAAGTATTAAAGAATGTAGTAATTTGCTGATTTCTTCATTCTTTATGTTTTCGTTACATTTCTTGGAGGCTTTTACACTATTCGTTAATTTGGTTTTGACCAATATTTTTCATATTTTAATTTGCTTTTTGACCAGATTTTTTCTTTTTTTGCTATAGACATTAAAAATGAGGAGTTTAATTTTTAGTTTTAGCTGGAGACATTTTAGAATATTTATATAATTGTAATACCTTCATAAAGCTCATTTTGAATTTTTGACCTTTGTTGGGAAATAATCTCTTTTTAGTCGAAGTATTCTTTCTCTGGGAAAAAGTGTTTCACATATATGGATGTCATTGAAGATTCATTATAGTGCTTGCTGGTTTTGCTTCGAATTATATCTATTGTTGCAGGGAGATTAACATTCATATTAACGTATATGTTTATTTCATATAATTATAAGATCAGAGTCCAGTGTTTGTCAGGCTTGATAATTCACCCCTACCCCCATTTAAAATGCCAGTGAATTCACCGGTTTCTAACACAGCTTGTGGTCATAGTAAATAGACCTAGAAACAGAATTTACATTGCTTCTGTTTATTGTGGGTTTTGAGAATGAGTTTTATGTATTTGAGAAGTTAAAAGTTGTGAATTTTATACTGTAAGTAATCATCTGATTAGAAATGATTGCATAGAGTTGGTGATCATTTAAAGGAATGCATCCTTTACACTAAACATACAAATTTAAGAGCACGAGGGGAAAAAAAAAAGCAAAGCATTTTGGTTCTAATTTGTTTTAAAACATAGAAAGTGCTTACAAGGTCACTGCGTGCTTAGAGCTTGGCGGGATAGTGCATTTCATCTTGACATATGGCTAGTATGTCACTACACAGAATTTCAGAGCTGTTTCCTTTTAATTGAAGCCAAGCACAAAAAAACATGATCTGGTTTCTACTGAACAGCCCTTAAAAAGGTTCAGATTCCTACAAATTTGTAGATATTGACCACTTCACTATACTTTCCCTTTTATTTAAAAATATTCCCTCTTCCAACTTTCTTATGTTTAAAAAATGTGGATTTTATTTTTTATTTTTAAAGATTTTTTTAAAAAGTTTAATTATTTTATTTATTGAGAGAGAGAGTGTGCATGTGAGCAGGGAAAGGGGCAGAGGGAGCAAGAGAATCTCACGCAGACTCCCTGCTGAGCATGGAACCAACATAGGGCTTAGTCTCATGACTCAGATCATGACCTGCGCTGAAATCAAGAGTCGGTTACTTACCCGACTGAGCCACCCAGGCATCCCTGAAAAAAATGTGGATTTTTTTGTTCAATCAGTAGCATGTTAAAGAAAGCATTATAGCTTTTACAGTAGTGGAAGAAATTAATTCTTTTGGAAACCCAAATCCCAAATTTTGGTAATTTGGTTTATATGTAAGGTAATTCTTACATATAATTCTTATTATATATGTTTACATATATATGTAACATATGTTACATATGTAAGGTAATTCTTACAAATAATTCTTATTGTGAAGTCTGTTGTCAGAAACTCTAGAGATTTAAAAGTTCATGGGTCTGGAATCCACTGACATTGGATTGCGATAAAAATTTCTTTTTTTCCTGTGTACTTTTAAAATGGCAAGAACTTTGAATGGTGGTGGGTGTAAGGAATTGTGGTAATAGTGGGAAACCAAGGGTGATTCTAGTCAGAGAAATGTGCACTCTTGGCAATTCCAGGCCATCCTGTGATTTCACCCTGAATTGATCTCCTAGTTTAAAGTTCTCTTTCGTGTAAACTCCATCACTTTAGGAAGTCTTTTTTTTTTTTTCTTTCAACCACAATTGATCACTTCTAAATATACATTAAAAAGTTTTTACTCTGTATGCCTCATTGGTCAGTAAATTTAAAGAACATGTGTCTAGTATTAGAGTCAAAATAAGCTTTTAGGTATGAATAATATGTTCAGGAAAGTTTTGATGGTGGTGAAAAAAAAAATGTTGTTCTTTGGATTGCAGAGTTCTAACTGTAAGCAGTTTTCTGAGAACTAGATATAATGGCCTTTGTGAACACTAGAACATCATGTTTTGGGCTCCAAGGTTACCAAAACCTAAAGAATCACGGATTTTCACCTTTCCTTGATTTTTACTTTTACCAGACCCACTGCTCTGTCCCTTATTGCCATTGCCCCTGTTATCAATCCCAAATTCCAATGTTCTTTCTGAGGAGTAGTAAAAATAGGGAACTTTAGACTGACTTTTCATTATGAGAAATTTATTTCATAAATATTTTTTGTTGTTTAAAAACAGAATTGCTTAAGAGAGTTGTGTAAAGAAGCTGTAAATGTCTTGCTTATCCCAGAAATTGCATGAATAATTGGATATACCCATTAAAAAGAAACACATCTGTTTTTCAAATAACTTGTTTCTTCTAGGTATACCTTAGATGAATTTGGAACAGCCAGAAGAAGCACTGTTGTTCGTGGATTTATTGATGCTCTTACAAGAGGGGGCCCAGGAGGCACACCAAGACCCATTGAAATGCACTCCCATGACCCTTTGAGGTATAGTAATCAGACAGTGTTGGAATATTTGATGTTTTTCTGAAGGAACTCTTCACTAACATTTAGGTTTTGCACTAGATATGTAGGAGATATGTTGGCTTGGCTCCATCAAGCTACTGCTTCTGAAAAAGAACACCTTGAAGCTCTCTTAAAGCATATAACTATACAAGGTGGGTCCTCTGTTGTTATTCCTAACGTCTAAGTATAGAAAATAACCCAGGGCTTCTCTGTTTCTATTTTTACTGCTGTCAGCTTCACAGAGATAAACTCTTCACACCTAGGTGTCACATTAAGCACCCTACTTAATTTTCCTCTCTGATTTCCCTTTTCTGCTAATAGGCTTCTCTCAGCATCACTTTCCTGTCACACAGCCGTTCACACTCGTGTACTGGTCCCTTGTAGCCTTCCCATAGCAGGCCTAGACTCCCCTGCCTCACTTTGAAGGCACTTCTGGAGCATGTAGCATCCACTGTCTCAGGTCTTCCATGCCCCACTTTAAAGGCGAGAGGTGGTATTACGGTATTATCTTCCTCTTAACTATGAGTAATCAGACTGAGTTTGAGGTTATTAAGCTATACTGCTTCTTTTCTACTACCCAACCATTTTATTCATTCTTATGTGACTGTTTTAAAGTTTTTGAATAACTACTCATGTAGTACTAATTGTACTAAAAGTTTTGGTCTTGCTTTAAGGAAGACAAAAATGGATGATTTTTGAGTCACTTTGTCTGTTACTTATAGAATTTCAGATCTTCTTAGTATTGTGACTACAATACTGAGGGGTAAATGGAAAATGAAGATACTCTATTTTTGATAGGAATTAAAGGGAAATATTGTGACTGGTATCGCTTGACTGTGTTGCATTGCCCAGCCCCATGTCCTTCAGGTTCACAACGTGATCTCCAGGAGAGGCTAGTGTATAGATGGGGAAGATCCTTACTCACCCTTCCTCATTTTTTTCACTCTTTGATACACAAATTAGATTCAGCGGGTATGTTTGATTGGCACAAGGTCTGAACTTTTTCTGTTAACCTAATTAACCTAGTTTAAAAGAATGAATTTCTTAAAAGATGTTCTAGTGAAGTACAGATGAGAGGCAGTGTGGAGAGGTCGGAAGATTATAGATCAGAGGTGGATAAAATGGGTTATTCTTTGGGAATGGCTTCATTCTTCCAAGCCTCAGCTTCTCTATGTGTAAAAAAGAAGGCGGTTGCAGGCAGTAAATGCCAAGTAGACAGGAGCTTGGCAAATAGTATTTAGTTAATGCCAGTTTTTCTGTTAGATTACAATGTGTGCTTTCCATCTTTATAAGCTCAGCTTCTGTGTTCAGCACTCCTGCCCAGATTAAGACGTTTGTAGAACAAATACTAACACATCTTCGCATCACTTCCTTCAGTTAATATGTTTCCTAGTCATTTTTTCCTGTGACTCATACAATTACTCTTTTTCACAAAGAAGTAATGTTCATTTTATTAGTCAGCAGCACAATAAATTAACAAGGCTCTAGACCCAGATATTAACGTAATAATGTCCTAACAGATACTGAACTTAATAAAATAATGTTGTTATTTTAAATGTTTGTAATTAGTGCCATTAATCATATGCATTATTGTTTCTTAGTTTTTTGAACGTATGTGTAATATGGAAAAAAAATTTTCAGTTATGTTGTAATTAATTGTAGGTGTTGAAGAAAATATCCAGGAGGTTGTTGGGCACATTACTGAGGGTGTGTGTAGGCCTCTAAAGGTAAATATTTTGTTTTTTATATATGTTATATGGCATCTGGCTAAATATTTCTATGAGTTTAAAAAAAAAAAAAACCTTTTAACAGCTTGAAGTCAAGCTATAGTTTTCTCAAGTTAATACATTAGTGTAAGATAATAAAATACATTTTAAAATAATCATTGTCAATTTTCTTTCTAAGGAAGAAAATTTGAAATATTCTTAGTTTGCATATATTCACTTATTTTTCTTACCATATTATGTTTTCCATGGTAATTTATGTTAATAAATTGAGAAAAAAGTCTCTTGAAATAACTAATCTATGAACTCTCTCTCTTTTTTTTAAGATTTTATTTATTTTTTTGACACAGAGAGAGAGGTCACAAGTAGGCACAGAGGCAGGCAGAGAGAGAGGGGGAAGAAGGCTCCCTGCCAAGCAGAGAGCCCGATGTGGGGCTCGATCCCAGGACCCTGAGATCATGACCTGAGCCGAAGTCAGAGGCTTAACCCAGTGAACCACCCAGGCACCCCAAATATATGAACTTTTAACAGTTCTTTTCTTTTTTTTTTTAACAGAAATTTTCTACGAAATTGTTCCATTTGCTATGTTTCAAGCATTGTACATTTTTTGTCTATTATAGCAATAAATTATGATAAATATAAGGATAAAATAACATATATAGGTTTTCTTATCAATACTATTTGTAGTACAAGGAACAGAATTTGAAGTCAAACTTGGGTTAGAATTTCCACTTTGCCACTTAATTGTGTTCACTTATTCGACTTGCCTCTTCTGTTGAACCTGTATATAAAAACCTACCATGTGGCACCTGGCTGGTTCAGTCTGTTAAGCATCTGCCTTTGGCTCAGGTCATGATCTCAGGGTCCTGGAATCCAGCCTCTTGTTGCATTGGGCTCCCTGATTAGCAGGGAGCCTACTTCTCCCTCTCCTTCTGCCCCTCACTGCCCTGCTCCTGCTCTCTTTTTTTCTTTCTCAAATAAAAAAAAAAAAGAGAGAGAGAGAGAGAGAGAGAGAAAGCTACCATTAAGGGTGGTTGTGAAGATGAAATGAGAAAACTGTGCAGATGAAGTACATAGTTCCTGACATCTACTAGGCCTGCAGCAGATGCTATTTTTCTCTATTAGTATATATGGAATACTTTGTAGTTGTTGGTTTACTTTCCTTGTTGATTTACTTCAGTTTAGTATGCAGAAATTGAAATCCAGAAGGTTTATCATTTATTTTTACCAATAACTAATTTTAAAACTGATTTTTTTGTTTGTTTCTAAGATTTTCTTTGGTATCTTATTGTTTATTGTAGGCAAGAAAATATCAGACTGCACACCTTTGTAATAATTGATTTACAGATTTAATTGTTACTGTAATTTGATCATTTTAGGATTCAGTTGCATATTCAGTAAATAAATAGCAAAATATTTGAAATTATTTTACTTAGTTCTCTCAAATGAAATATTTGCCATAGTTTGATTTTCAGACATTTATACTTACGTAAATGTCGCTTGTTTTGTATACTAGCAGTTATTGAAAAGATTAAAAAAAGAAAGGAGAAAATAAAAATATTTCTCTTTCTACACTTTGCATATTTTTTTCCTAACTACATAGAGTTAGAGGGAACTTGGAGTCATAACAATGAATAAATTGCATTGGTGAATAAATTAGATTTTATCTCCCTTATTTCCCTCTACCCCCTTCCTTAGTTAGGATATTATGTTCCTTTTATTGCTGATAACTTTTTTTGTTGTTGTTAAAGTGATTGTACACAATATAATTCTAGAATCTGAGGGTTGGAATGGACTTTAGTGTTTCTTGTTCTGGTCTGAGTAAGAAATGTTATTATGTTATTAAAAATATTAAATTAATAACCTTGCTTATATAAAGAAATTTATGCCTTTGTTTTAAAATGTACTTCATTTCATCTTCCTAAAAGTTTATGTCCCAAAAGATGTTTATAACAATTGTAGGTCATTATTGTGACTGCCTGTGAAATTTTAATATCAGATATCAAAAGGTGAAGAAAAAACTAGTAAGCAAGCAAAAATATTTCTACTGTAAAATTAAAAAAAAAATCCTTTTAGTATCTGAAGTGACAGAAACCTTAGATCTTTTCATATGATAGTAAATTAAATGCCTACTCCAGAGAATATGTAACAGATATTTATAGAAGTTATGTGTCAAAATAGCTTGATATATTATATGATCCAACAATTCTTCTCTTCCTTTATATACTTATGACAATTTACATTATTTTCAGAATTTTCTTCCTATATAACCTCATTTGGGTATCCAATACTCAGTTGATATACTGTAGTTGTCAGCTGAGAAAACAAACGAAAACTTACTTTAACATTTTCGTTTGCAATTACAATCTGAAATTTAGTGACATTTTATATTCTAGTAATATAAAAATTTTTACATTCCATTAATTACATTCCATTAATAGAAATTTTTTTTGTCCTGATAAGCCATTGAACTTTTCATAATGGCATATGCTATTGGATCTTTTGGTTAAGTATCTCTCATTTGGTCTTGTTTCTTTGTAAGAGTGAATCCTTTTTAAAAAAGGGGAGATAGTGATTTTTAGAAGCCTAGGAAAAGGTTGTAATGATAATGAGGGATACACTTGCAAAACTGTGGATTTGGTTTACTCTACCCTGTATTTATCCTTTACTGTGTGAGTTACTAAAGCAGAACTTCCTAGGTAGTAATCTATAAATTTGTAAATGTATGCATAAGTTATTACTTCCAGTTTTAAAAATTTGTGTTTAAGCTTAAAATTGCATATGCTTTGGAGAAGGTGCTGTGGAGCATCAGTGTGAAGCCTGTTACTTTACAGGTATCTTCATTTCAGAGTTGTAGCTGGACTTAACCAGAATCAATGTGTTAAATCTTTGTATTTCAAGTCCATAGGTGGTAAAATGATATTTCTTTTATGTGAATGTTCTGGATTGCAGATAGATTACCAGCTAACATTTGAATTTTATCTCTTTTAATAAAAACTCAGTGTACTGTAGCTCTGAGCCTCATAAATTATGATGGGTTCTCTGCTGTTATAATTGTATTAGAGAAGAGCTGTCTCCAATTAATATCTTTTATATTTTGTCCTAATAAATACATTAAAATTCAGAAGGGATCACTTTTATTATTTAATATATAATTTAAATCACTATTGATCCAGGCCTTGGACCTAGAAAGAAATTGTAATATGTAAAATCATGGCTTTTCATGATTAATAACATATGTCAGTTAGCTCACTAGTACTTTATGCCAAAAGATGTATGAATTTCATAAACATATTCATGTAAGGATTATTTAATTTCTGTAGTCTAAGAGGGTTTTATATGCTCATATACATACATTTATAAAATCTGTCTTAGCAAATCACATATGTTGGCATTATGACATATTCCAAAATCTAAGTATAGAGAAACTTCAGTTTTAAAAAGGGTGTATTAAGCATCTGTTGTGTATGTACTATTCTACCAGATGCTGTAGAGATGTAAAAGAAGCAGAAAACACAATGTCTCTGTTTAGAATCTCATTAGGAAACAAGATGACACAATGTAAGCAGCAGCTCAGAACAGATATAATACGTAAATAAGCGCATTATCAGTGTGATTTAGATGGTATCCATTAATTAGGGAAAAGTAAGGGCAAGATCAGTAAGGAATGGAATTTAATTAAGATTCCTAGTAGTTAATCTTAAGAGAGATCAAGTTAACTTGGAAGTAGATCTCATTATTGCCCTGGTAACCATAATTAAACATATATGTTGGTGCTCATTTAAGCTTTGTCTGTTATTGTCTAATAAAAAAGGAAATTTGGTGTAATAGTTTGAAGATAAGAATTCTTTCATTATTTTTTTCTTCCTGTGTATTTGGTGGTAGAGCAGCATTTGCAGTGATAACCTGTTTTTCAGGGATGTAACAGCTGCTTTGCAAATAGTGCTGAGCTAAATTCCATTATAAATTGGTGAAGAACCTCAAAGTGACCTCATCATTGTATTATTTCTGGTAGCAACTGCCTTAAGCCAAATTCTGTAGGTAGTGGATCTAGGTTTTGTCGTTTATTGTTTGTTTGTTTGTTTGGGTTGTTTTTTTTTGTTTGTTTGTTTTTTTGGTTTTTTTTTTTTTTTGCTTTGTAGAGTATATCTGTGTTAAAATGTTTGTTATTTTACTATCCCCTATAATTTAATATTCAGAAATTACTTAGAGGGAATTTTGTGATTTCTACAATAATTAAATTTTATCTTTTTAAATGCTGTTTATACCACCTCTGATTATTGAAGGAAAGTTATGCCTTTAAGAAATTTTTATTTTTTTTACATGTTTTAATAGGTTCGAATTGAGCAAGTGATAGTTGCTGAACCTGGGGCAGTTTTATTATATAAAATTTCTAACCTCCTCAAATTTTACCATCATACAATCAGGTAAGGGAAATGGTTAAATGTGCTTTATTAAATCCTATGTGATACATCATTTCAGTTAAAGCATAGTATAAGGGTTTTTGTTTTCTGGTTTTTTGTTTTGTTTTGTTTTCACCATTTGTACAACAACTAAATATAACTAGAAGAACCTCCATACCCTATGAATCATTTTATATATATATATTATTTGTGGTATATTTTGAGGTCTGTTATTTCCTTTTCCTCTCTAAACATAAATGTACACACCCTCACACACATGGACATGCACACATATAGCTTATAACCGTGTAAGTTTATAGGGTAAGTATATTTTTAAACCTCTTGCTTTAGTAAAAGACATACATGGCACCTAATGTAACTATATGTTATATTCAAAATAGGGCACAATAAGTGACGTGTCCTATCCCCAATGTACATAATGTAAATTCTTTATCATTTAGCTTTAAATAAAATCTACTTTCTTTAAATAAAGCTACTTTCTTTCTATCTTCTTTAAATAAAAGCTACTTTATTTTATTAGGAACCATTTGTTTTCTCTATAATACAATCTTTGACTCTAAAGGGTGGTGGTATACACTTGAGCTTTATTATGTCACTGTAATACCTTATTCCATGCATAGTTGTGTTAAAACACTGTCCTTTCAAGCTATGTG
Organism: Mustela putorius furo; assembly: GCF_011764305.1. Lineage (NCBI taxonomy): Eukaryota > Metazoa > Chordata > Mammalia > Carnivora > Mustelidae > Mustela > Mustela putorius. The sequence continues at coordinate 992,849 of NW_025422151.1, read as the reverse complement.
TTGGGTAGTTTCCATATTAGTCCATTAAAAATGATTTAACAGTTACTTTTCTAGTATACTAGAATCAAGAACAGAAATCCAATTGTTAAAATCCAAGAGGGGTTATCCTAACTGATATATCCAGGAGAGGTACAGGGATCACTAGTTCAAGAAGCACCAAAAGACTATGGCAGTGATGTTACCTACCTTCTAATAGCTGAGGTTAGCCACCCAAAACTTCACAGCTAAGAGATGAGTTTCACATTTTTAAGCAAAAGCAACAAACCACAGGTTATAAAACGAATCAGAGATAGGATTTGGGTAGTCTTCCAACATTTGAGATACAAATTTATTGCCACCACTTTCTATGACTCAAAAGCAATAAATTAGTTTCAGTTGTGATGTTAGAGGCTTCCTAAAATAAGAGAATGGTCCATACTGAGGAAACAAAAGAGCAGCTAAAAGTAGTGAGCACTGTAACTAATGCTGTATTAGGAAAAAAATTATTTTTACATTATGTAGTAATACCCATGATGGTACTGCATGAAATTTATTATTTGAAGTTAATGATAACTCAGTTTCTAAGGCAAATAATGCTAAGAAAAAAATCATTTGGATTCTGAAGATAATAGGTTGCTTAGCCTCTGAGAATTATAATTTTTCTGTCTTTGAAGATGATGATTTTGAGGATGACATTTGGATCTTTTGATACATTTTTTTTCTAAGTACTTTTTTTTACTTGTTTACATATTTCTTCCTTTAGTTAATTAAAAAACAGATTATAAATGTCACTCTTCTAGATGCTAAAGAAATAGCAGTGAACAGAATAGCTTAAACATATACTCTAATGGGGGAAGAAGTATAGAATAATTTAACATGATAAGGGTATTGAAGAGAAATAAAGCAGGAGAAAGTAAATAAAGCATAGAGAGTGACCACATATGTTGGGCAGGTGTATGCGCATGTAGCTGTTTCAAAGGCCTTTTGGTGGAGGTGATGTTTGAGTATAGATCTAAAGAGCGTGAAGAGTTGGGCATGTAAAGATCTTATAGAAAAGTGTCCTTTACAGGGTATGGTCTGGCCCTGAGGCCAGAAAAAGCTTCCATTTTAGAGGACCAGAAGGAAGGCCAGTGGTTGGAGTAGAGTGAATGGAAGGAGTAGGGATGGATGAAATCAGAAAGGTAGGCAGAGGCCAGTTCATGTAGGACTTTATAGGCTATGGTGAGGATTTAGGTTTTATACTGAGTAGTCAAAGAAGATGTGTGTGGGGGGGGATGAGTGTTTCAGTGACTTGAGCTGATTGGTGATATAAGGTGACTCTGGGCATGTATGGATAATGTAGTATAGAGGAGTAAAGGGGAAAAAGGATGGTATTTAGGAAGCTGTGTTCTGAGCAGAGACAGTTGAATCAGAGGAGGGTGATAGTCTTGGAGGGGGTGAAAAGTAGTTGTCTCCAGAGATAAAAGATTATAATGGACTAGAAAGGGTAAGATGTGAGGAGTCAGGGATGAATTCTTGGCTTTTGATTTGAAGTTAGATGAGTGGTATTGTCATTTGCTGAGAGGGAGGGAGGGTTCTAGAGAGTACAGTTTGATGGGAGTGGATGGGTAATGAAGAGTCCAGCCCACTTTTGACTGTGTTGGGTATAGCATCCCTATGAACATTCAGTGGGAGATGTTGAGTGAGCAGATATTAGGGAAATCAGGACTGAACCTATAAATCTCGTAGTTTGCAGTACATAGATGGTATTTGAAGCATTTAGACTAGGTAAGATCACTTAACGTGAGTGTAGATAAAGAAGAGGCCTAGGACTGAGTCTTGGGAAACTCTAATATTTAGAGGTTAGAAGAAAAGAAACCCACAAAGAAAATTGAAAAGGAATAGCCAATGATGTTGAGGAAAAGTGGGTGACACAATTTTCAAAAATGTTTTCCATCCTATACACTAAAACTCCAAATGGATGGATTCTATCAGAAGGCCATAGTAAACCAAGAAAAGGAATATGTAGAATCCATAAAAACAAGGAATCCAGCATACTTTGATTACATTTCCTTTCCTGTAAAACTTTTTCTCTCTATAGTTAATAATTGCTTTGTTTTTGTACTTGTTTACTTTCCTGTGTCTTTATCACTATTTCAGAACCAAACTTGTAAGCAGACTACATTTTCTCACCATAGAGTCAAGCACATCAACCAGTCCTTCCCAACTTCTCTCTCTTCTCCCCTTCTCACATTCATCTTGGAGACCCCTTTCTCTTCCTTCAGTCTGAATTGGTTGCTCTTTAAGCCTAGTACAAGACTGACACAGGGTTTTGTCTTTTTTATCAGCCTGTTCACTCCTTATGTTGAAATCCCTGATGCCTTGGACAGTTCTGAATAGTATTTACGTGCTTGTAATAATGTAAAGATTGAGTATTTATTCACCAGAACCCGATTACATAACCATTAGGGAGCCTGGGAAAGATGAAGCTTGGGTATGTTGTCGTGGGGGATGAGAATTATGTAAGAGAATTTAACTCTCATCATCTGTAGCGGGGCTTTTCTATATAATACCTAAAATTGAAAGATGTAATGGGAGGATAAGCACATTGGGTAGAAATATGGAGTGAAATACAAAAAGGATCTACAAGTATCTAGCCCAGTGACTGATACCTAGTGAGTACTTAGTAAACACTAGTAAATTCTAGATCTGACTAATTGCCAAATATGACTGATAACTCAATTTTTTAAAAAAAATGAATGTACACATAGAAGATATGTGTATCTTAATTTTCATTAAAATACCAGATACACATAGAAGATATGTGTATCTTAATTTTCATTAAAATGCCAGATTCTGCAGTGCCTGGGTGGCTCAGTCAGTTAAGTGTCCAACTCTTGGTTTCAGCTCAGGTCATGATATTAGGGTTGTAAGATCGAGTCCTGGTTGGGCTACATGCTCAGGGGAGAGTGTGCTTGAGATTTTCTTTCTTCCTCTGCCCATCTTTCTGCTTTCACTCTCACTCCTCTCCTCTCAAAATAAATAAAATCTTTAAAAAATACAAAAAATAAAAATAAATAAAAGATCAGTTTCTGTATGTATCCATTTATTGTTTTCCCCCGTTGCTTGGGATGGTATACTTTTATTCAGAGGCATACTTACTTTTATTTTATGTGTAGGCGTGTATGAGAATTTCTTTCAATTTAGTTTGGTGTTTTGCTTATAATACTTTTAACCAAAATGCTTTTTTTTTTAAGAGGAAGGAATTATGGCTGCCTCTTTAGGAATTTGTTTTACTTTGCTATTTGCTTTCTATGTATATATTTTAACTATTAATTTGCTTTGTCTGCATTAAATATATAAGAATTCATTCCGGTTTGTTTCAGTTTCAGAATGTATTGAAATATGTAGATTTAGTATTTGCTTTTATAATATATGTAGCATATCAGTTTTCTCTAAATTTGCTGATTTTCTTTTTGCTTAGTATCATCTGGTATTTGTCAGTGCCATTATATTTATTTTGAGACATCTTTCACATTAACAAAAACTGTATCCCCTAACATCACATTTTTAAGTGACTGTCAGAACATGAATTTGGAGAATAAAATTGGGAATTGTTTTATATACATGCTTGTCTTACATTTTGGCAAAAATGAGAAACTCTTTGGATAGGTCTAAGAAATTTCATAGAAAATTAAGGCGTACAGAATGTGCTAATAATTAAATATTTTAAAATACTGCCAGATTTTTCATAATTAGTCTAAATACACTGCTATTTAGGCAGCTGTATAAAAATTGAGAAACTATAAATTGGATATGGTGTAAGTTTTAATTGAAAGAATAACTCTGTTAATAAAATTTAAATATTTTATGAATAGAGCTACTGATAGAATGGCTTCCTTCAAATTAAAATTAAGTCTTGGATAATCAAGAGATGAATTTACTGTCATAGAGAGAGAAGGATAGAGAGTTGGATTTGTGTATTGAGTGTCTGTTTTTCTAAAAGAGATTGTGCAACATTGAAACCATTTGTTCATCACCTAACTCAAAAAAAACACAAAACTTTATGAAGCTAGAGTAGTTGTTGTTAATTCACAGTTTATATTCTATATACACACTTTTACTTATATCTAGATTTTTTATTTATTTAATTTTTTTGTTTTGTGTTTTGTTTTTAGAGCAAGAGAGCATGGGTGGGGGGTGCAGAAGGGGCAGAGAGGGAGAGAGAATCTCAAGCAGGCTCCATGCCCAGCACAGAGCCTGACGTGGGGCTCATTCTCACAATCCTGAGATCAGGACCTGAGCTGAAATCAGGACTCGGTTGCTTAACTGACTGAACTACTCAATTGCCCCTAAATCTAGATCTTTTAAAGGAATTGTATTCAGTTAAAGAATTGTTTTAGCTGCTGTTTTGCAACCTGAAATATTCTTTGCTTTTAGTGGCATTGTTGGAAATAGTGCAACTACATTATTGACTACCATTGAAGAAATGCATTTGCTAAGCAAAAAAATATTCTTCAATAGCTTGAGTCTTCATGCAAGTAAATTAATGGACAAGGTATGTTTGAAAAATTTGATTCTTATACTATGTGAGGTGAATCTTTCACATTTAAAAAAATGTTTTTACAGTTTTTACTTTGGTGACAATTTTTTCCCATTCCATACAATGTTCTCTTGAGTTCTTCTTTTGAACGACAAAATTTATTTTGAGATGGCTTTACTGGGTCTAGGTCACTAGATGAGGTCACTAGAAGTCATGTTTAATAAAAGTAGAGTTCACAGGACACACAGTCTTGGGAAACCCTAACATTTAAGAGAAGAAAAGAAGCCCACCCATGGTAAAATGCTGAGGGAGGTTGACGGAGGCAAGAGAAAAGGGAAAGAGTTTACCAGAAGAGCCAAAAGAATAGAATTTTAAGAAGGAGGGCATTGTTAATGACAGATACTGTACAAAGAGTTCTAGTAGAACAAGGATAGCAGATTTGTTATCCTGAACAACATATAGATGATCCATGACTTAACGAGAACGATTTTAGCTGTTTGGTGAAGACAGGAGCCAGAGTGCAGTATGTGGGAAAGTACATGCATGTGCATGTTACACAAAACTTTACCAGTCGGAAAACATTTGTACTAAAGACTGAAAATATAATATAGTAGGCATTCATATTATGAAATTTGAAAGAGAACAAAGCACAATGGTAAAAGGAAAGATGAACTTAAATTTCTGTGATCCATTAGAAGACAGGAAAAAAATTGACTTTTTGAGAGATCAACAAAATTGACAACCTTTTAGCAATTTTTTAACTGAAGAAAAAATAAAAAATTAGAATATCAGAAATAATCAGAGATTAGAATTAACATTTATTAGGAAATACTATATTAAAATACAGCAGTTTTATCCTAAAATAATCAAAATCTGAATTGAAAGACTGATTTCAAGACAATATATATTGACAAAAAGAATGAAAAAGAAGTGGAAAAGTTGAATACACCTTGCAAGGGAAGAAAAACTATTAAAAAACATACTGCTAGGCCTAGTTCAGGTTATACAAATAGCTTTATTCACATCTACAAACAGATAGTTCTCCAGAATGTAGGAGAATGTAGAATACTTCCCAGTTCATTTTAGGTGTTTTAATGCTGATGTAAAAGTCTTTTAAATACAGTTCAGAAGTGAAAAATCACAAATCAGTCACTTGACGTTAAAAAAATACATATATAGTTAAAATACCTGTCAAGTTGAATTCAGCATTTTATTAAAACCAAGTATGGGTTATTCTCAGAAATGCAAGAATGTTTCAGTGTTAGAAATACATTAAATGTTTCAGTGTTAAGTACAAAAGTGTTACATTAAATTGTTGGGGGGGGAGGAATCTTAGTAAATAAGAAAGTAAAAATACTTCCTTAATCATATAAAGGTAAATAAAATTAAAGCCCACATCATAATTAATACAGACATACTACCAATATGTTCTCTTTAAGTCAAGAAAGAATGAGACAAGAATGTTTGCCAGTAACATTTTTAAATAATAGAAATACCAGATTAAAGAAATGAGAGCTATAAGTATTTCAAAGGAAACATTATTTATGGATGCTATGATTGTCTACTCTAGAAACCACAGAGAATTAATTGAGAAGTTGTAAAACAAGTAAATGGATTTAGAAAGTTATTTGGTGACAAGGTCAATGTATGAAAATAAATTTTCAGGGAAAGTGACAAAGTTGAAAACACCAGTAATCTATCTCCCCACCTAGACAAAAATTGCCCTGGCAGAATTTGGCTAATATCATTATTTTTGAACTCTGGTGTCTAATGGAAACTTGCAATGTTTAGGGGAAGGCTTGGTCAGTAAATTGTGATCAATTTTGGTCAATTTCGACTTAGCACAGTAACAATTACCTACCTTCCACCCTCTGGTGCCATGCAGCAGGCAGCTGTGTGCTTGTTCCTGGACCACCTTGCCACACAGCTTATTGAGCCAGGGCTGGCAAAAAAGAGACTTTCCTCCAAACCTCAAGGGGATCTGTGCCTTGATCACACAGGTGCAAAGAGGAGGGCCATTGTTTTTACACTTCCCCCATTGTTGCAAACACCTCCTGAGCCTAGAATGACTTCCTGGGAATTTCAATTTTTCCCACCCCCTTAGTTTTTCTTTCTTTCTTTTTTTTTTTTTCTCCCCTTTTTGAGCTAGACATTAAAGAGTAGGCATTCAAAAGCAACTCCATACACAAGGATAATTAGAAAGTAACCACACATGTCCAGGGAATGGAGCAGCTCAGAAGAAAACTGAGAAGATTAAGGTTACATCTCAGGCTGATCCTTGGTACACTGATAAGAGTTTTATGAAACCAAAAACAATAACATAATGGGACACCCTGAGAAATGGGGAGAACCTGCTTTTCAGAGTTGGCAAATTTTTACTTCGAAATGTTCAGTTTTCAACAAAAAAATTACAAGGTATACAAAGAAAGAGGAAAGTATAGCCCATTCAGAGCCAAGAGACAAGCTGGAAAGCTGATAGTCTGCAGAACAAAGCCAGTGGCCCTGTTTGGCCAGGGAACTTGGGGTATAGGTTGGCTTGAGTTAAGACCACAAAAAAGTTTTACTAGCTTTAGAGCTGCTTTCCTTCTGCTCATGGCCAGGGAAATTAGTTTGTATCCCTGTTCATTGCAGAATGTAACCTTCAGCCTGCTCCACCAGGGAAGCTAAGCATGTGGGAAGCTGTGTAGCCCATCCACTAGCCATTTGTACAATGGCAGTTGAAGAAAGCAGAGCTCATGGCTTCTGCTAACTGTAGAGCAAGTCTTGTGGCCTCACCTAACCAGGGAGTTCAGTATGTACTCTTGCCTGATTTTGATACCCAAACAAAGAGCAGTAGAGGCCCTGGGTTTTGTCTTGCTGCCCTGACAGGTCAGGGTAACTAATCCATAGTCTTACCTACTGCTAGGCATAGTACCCAACCATGGCTGTCTAATAAACTTGATGAGGGAACCCAGACAACAATGGAGCTCCTCCTTCAATCTCACTTGGGCTGAGAATCAAGCCAGCAATCATGTCCCCCTGTTCTCAGCCAGTGGCATACCCTCACATCCCTATCCTCAGAGCTCAAGCAGTTGCCTTGTCTAAAAGTAAACTCTAAAAGGAAGTCCCACCTGCTCAAGGATGGTCTTTATTAGCAGACATGCCCAGAAACCCCAAACCAAGCTGACTGGTGAAGAACTATCTCTGCCAAAGCAAATCTGCAAAGTTGGGAAAAGAAGCCTACTTACTCATACGCACATACATCAATGCAAGGAATCAACGATCACAAAAAAAAAAAAAAAAAAAAAAAAAAATCAGGTAAATATAACACCACCAAAGGAAATTAATAAAGCTTCAGTAACTGCACCTAAAGTAATGTAACTCTGCTGTCAGACAAAGAATTGAGCATAACCCATGTGAAGAAGTGTAGTGAATAAGAACACATAGACAACTAAATTAGGAAAACAATGCATGAACAAAATGAGAAGTTTAAAGAAATAGATTTCTTAAAAACAAATCCTAGAGTTGAAAAACACAATGACTGAATGGAAGAGTTCAATAAAGGAAGGATTAATGACCTGGAAAATAGAACAATTGACATTGTTCAGTCAGAGAAGAAGAAAGGAAAGAAAGAAAGGGAGAGAAAGAAAAGAAAAAAGACAACCTAAGGACTTATGGAACACAATGAAAAGAAACAATATTCATATCATAGGAGTTTCAGGAAGAAAAGAGAAAGGCATAGAAAGTATATTTAGAACAGTAATGGCTGAAAACTTCCCAAATCAGGGGACTAGAAATAGATATCCAGATGCATGAGGCCTTAAGGAACCCAAATAGCCAGACCCCAAATAGGACTATACCAAGTCACATAATTGAAAAGTCAAAGACAGTGAATAGAAGTAGCAAGAGAAAAAGAAATGTAACATACAAGGGAACTTCTCTAAGATTATGAACAGAATTCTCAACAGAAAATTTGCAGGCCAGGAAAGAATAGGGTTACCAGTATTCAAAATATCAAAAGAAAATAACTGTCACAATAATTACTTTAAATGTAAACGGATGAAATTTTCCAGTCAAAAGACAGAGAATGGCTGCATGGGTAAAACAGGAAAAAGAACCAATGATAACAAGACTCACAAGAGAGCCACTTTAGCCTTAAAGACATAAATAGACTGAAAGTGAAGGGATGGAAGATTACTTTCTGAATAAGTGGTAATCAAAACAAAACAAAAAAGCTGGGGCACATATACTTATTTCAGACAAAGTAGATTTTAAACTAAAAACTGTAAAAAGAGACAAAAGTTACTATATAATGATAAAGAAGTCAACCCCTCAAGAAGAGATAACAATTGTAAATACGTATGTGCCCAACATTGGAGCACCAAAATTAAAGCAAATACTGACAGAGCTAAAAGAAAATGTAAATAGCAATACAGTAATAGTTGGGGACTTTAATACCCCATTGTCAACAATGGATACATCCGGCAAAGAATCCATAAGTAAACAGTAGATTTGAACACTATACCCAAAAGGACTTAATAAATAGATGCAGAACATTCTGTCTCAAAACAGTATACAAGTTCTTCTCAAGTACACAAGGAACAATTTCTAGGATAGAAATAAGGGTACAAAACAAATCTTAGCAAATTCAAGAAGACTGTAATCATACCAGCTATCTTCTCTGACCACAATGATATGAAACTGAAATCAATAACAAAAGAAAAACTTAGAAAATTCAACATGGAAATTAAATAACACACTCCTGATCAACCAAAGGATCAAAGAAGAAGTTAAAGGGGAAATTAAAAAGTTTGCAACAAATGAAAGTGGAAATACAATATACCAGAGCTTATGGGATTCATCAAAACCAGTTTTAAGAGGGAAGTTCATAGCAATGAACACCTACATTAAGAAACAAGAAAAATCTCAAACAGCCTAACTCTGTATCATAAGGAACTATAAAAAGAGCGGACTGAGCCCCAAATTAGTAGAAGGAAGGAAATTAGAGCAGAAATTAATGAAATACAGAATAGGAAACAATAGAAAAGATTAACCAAAATAAAAGTTGGTTCTTTGTAAAGATAAAATTGACAAACCATTTGCTGGACTGACCAAGTGAAAAAGAAGACCGAAATCTATAAAATTATAAATGAAAAAGGAAACATTATAACTGATATCACAGAAATACAAAGGATCAAAAGATACTACTATGTACAACTGTATACCAACAAACTGAACAGCCTAAAAGGAATGCAATGTATAAATTAGAAAGAAATAGAAAAATCTGAATAGACCAGTTACTAGTAAAGAAATTGAGTCAGTAATCAAAAATCTTTCAATAAAGAAAGGCCCAAGACTAGATGATTTCGCTGGTATATTTTACCAAACAGTTAAAGAATTCACACCAGTCCTTCTCAAACTCTTCTAAAAAACTGAAGAGGAGGAAATGCTTCCAAACTCCCTTTGTGGTACCAGCTGTACACTGATATGAAAGCCAGAACATAACACTAATAGAAATGAAAACTACAGGCCAATATTCCTCATGAATATAGATGAAATTAAAAGGATCATTCACCGTGATGAAGTAGCATTTATCTCTGGGAGGCAAGGATGGTTCGACATATCCAAATCTATCTAATACATCACAAATAGAATGAAAGAAGAGAAACACGATCATTTCAATAAATGGAGAAAGAACATTTGACAAAATTCAACATATTTGTGATTTAAAAAAAAACTTTGAATTAAGTATAGAAGTAATATATGTCAACAATAAAGTCCATAAATTATGAGCCCACCACTAACACCATACTCAACAGATGAAGCTTTTCTTCTAAAATCAGGAAGAACACAGGACTGTCCACCCTTACCACATCTATTTAGTATAGTACTGGAAGTCTTAGCCAGGAAAAAAAAGGCAGGAAAAATAAATAAAAGGTATCAGAATTGGAAAGGAAGAGGGGAGTGCCTGACTGGCTCAGTCAGTGGAGCATGTGGCTCTTGATCTTGGGGTTGTAAGTTCAAGCCCCACGTTAGGTGTAGACCTAACTTTAAAGAAAAAAAGAATTGGAAAGGAAAAAGTAAAATTTGTCTTTATTTTCAGATGACATGATTTTATGTATAGAAAAGACTAAACTAAAAACATCTAATCAATAAATTCAGTAAAGTTTCAGGATACAAAAGCAACAAATAAAAATCAGTATTTTTCTGGGGTGCCTAGGTGGCTCAGTCAGTTAGGCGTCCAGTTTTTGTTTCTGGCTCAGGTCATGGTCTCAGGGTCATGAGGTTGAGCCCCAGGTTGGTCTCTGAGCTCAGTGCAAAGGCTGCTTGGAATTCTTCCCATCTGCCCCTCCTCCTGCTCAAGGTTGCTCTCTCTCTCTCTCTCTTTCTCTCTAATAAATAAATAAAATCTTTAAAAATATCAGTTATGCAATCACTCCGGAAAACAGTATACAGGTTCCTCAAAAAGTTGAAAATATAGCTACCCTATGACCCAGCAATTGCACTACTGGGTATTACCTAAGGATACAAATGTAGTGATTCAGAGGAGGCAGGTGCACCCGAATGTTTATAGCAGCCATGTCCACAATAGTGGCCCTCAACAGATGAATGGATAAAGAAGATGTGGTATATATACAATGGAATACTATGCAGCCATCAAAAAACTTAAAATTTTGCCATTTGTAATGACATGGATGGAACTAGAGGGTGTTATGCTAAGTGAAATAAGTCAAAGAGAGAAAGACAATTACCATATTATCTCACTGATGATGAATTTGAGAAACAAGACAGAGGATCATGGGGGAAGGGAAGGAAAAATAAAACAAGATGAAACCAGAGAGAGAGACAAACCATAAGAGAAATCTTAATCTCAGGAAACAAACTGAGGGTTGCTGGAGGGGAGGGGGAGTGGGAGTGATGGAGTGGCTGAGTGATGGACATTGGAGAGGACTTGTGCTGTGGTGAGGACATGTCCTGTGAATTGTATAAGAACCAAGAAAGGAACTAAGAAGGGAAATGATCTCTGAAAACTTTAAGACTTCAGTGAGAGAAATTGAAGAAGGCAGAAATAAATATAAAGGTACTTTGTGTTCATGGCCTGGAAGAATTAATATTGTTAAAATGTAAATACCAACAAAAGCCATCTATGGACTCAACACAATCCCTAACAAGATTCCGAAGACATTTTTTACTGTAGTTTAAAAAAAAAATCCTAAAATTTGTATAAAGTCACAGAAGACCTCCAAAAGCCAAAGTTATCCTGAGAAAGAAGAACAAAGCAGGAGACTTCACACCTCCTGATTTCAAGCTATAGTATGAAGTAACAATAATTAAAGCATTATGATACTGGCATGAAACCAGAGAAATAAAGCAATGAAACAGAATCAAGATCCCAGAAATAAACCCAAGTATATATGTTCAATTAATTTTTAACAAGGGAGCTAATACTACTCAATTAAGAGAAAAGAGTATCTTAAATAAATGGTGCTGGGAAAATTGAATACTCATGTTTAAAGGAATGAAACTTCACCTCAATCTTACACCACTCACAAAAATTTAACTTAATGTGGAATTTAAAGACTTTTGTGAAACCTGAAACCATGAAACTCTTAGAAGAAGATATAGGAGAAAAGTTCCTTGATGTGGGTCTCAGCAGTGACTTTTTTGGATAAAGCACAAGCCATAAAATCAAAATTGAACAAGTGGGATTACATCAAACTAAAAAGTTCTGCACAGCTAAAGAAATGATCAAAAGGCGAAAAGACAATCTACCGAATGGTAAAAAGTATTTGCAAACCATATACCTAATGAGGGCTTATTATTTAAAATGTATTTAAAAAACTCCTACAACTCAATAGAAAAAAGCAATCAATGTAATTAGCAAATGGTCAAAGAACATGAATATGTATTTTTCCAAAAAAAGATATATGCAAGGCCAGTAGGTACATGAAAAGATGCTCAACATCACTAGTCATGGGGAAATGCAACTCAGACCACAATGAGATGTTACCTTAGACCTATTAAAACGGCCACCATCAAAAAGACAAGAAATAACAAATGCTGGTGAGGATGTAGAGAAATGGGAATACTTATGTTCTTGTTGGTGGGATCATAAATTGGTACAGCTGCTATGGAAAACAGTATAGAGGATCTGCAAAAAAAATTAAAACTAGAACTACCATATGTTCAGCAATTCCACTTCTGGGAATATATCCAAAGGAAATGAAAACACTAACTCAGAAATCACCCCCTTCGTAGCAGCATTATTTACAATAGCCAAGACGTGGAAACAAGTGTTCATCAACAGATAAAGAAGTGGTATGTGTATGTCTGTGTGTATACACACACACAGAGTAATATTATTCAGCCATAAATAAGGAAATTCTGCCATTTGTGACAGTATGGATGGATCTTGAGGGCATTATGCTAAATGAAGTATGTCAAACAGGGAACAACAAATACTGTATATGATCTTAAATGTGGGATCCAAAAAGCAAAAGAGAAACCAAACTCAGAAAAAGAGATCTGACTTGTGGTTATAGAGGCAGGGATTGCAGGGAGCAGGAATTAGAGAAAGATGGTCAAAAGGTACAAAGTTGCAGTTTTAAGAAAAATAAGTACTAGGGATGTAATGTACAACATGATGACTGTAGTTACCACTGCTGTAGGATATGTGGAAAGTTGTTATGAGTAAATCCCGTGAGTTCTCATTACAAGAATTTTTTTTCATGTCTTATTGAATCTAAATGAGTTGGTAGATGTTAACTAATTTTATTATAATCATTTCACAAAATATGTAAGTCAGATCTTAATGCTGTACACATAAAATGAATAATCATGATATATGTTAATTATATTTCAATAAAATGGGGGAAAAGTTTATTATACTTCAGGTAACGAATGGCTGACTAATCAGAATGATGCCTTTTACAAATAATAGCCAACATTTAGTGAGCACTTAATATTGGACACACAGACATACACACAAGTGGTTAAGATGGTTACATAGGGAAAGAAAGAAAGAAGGAAAAAATAATTTTTCTGTATGCCAGATCATATGGAACTTAATAAATACTAGTTACAAGAATGACTCCTTCCCTTCATTTTCTGCTAGTCTGTGATCTCTTGCACCCTTTTCATTTACCATGCTTCCTTTGCAAAAACACCCGGTCAGCTTTTCAATTTCTCTTTTGTATACCCTGACTGCTGAGCACTGCTGAAGAAAGTCATGTAACCACGTAGACTGGATTCACTAAAATTAACCATTTCCAGCATCATTGAAATCTGCCATAATGGCAGTCCTACATGTCCTTAAGCAGCCATTCCTATTTACCTTTCTTTTACCTGTTTCCTCAAATCTGCCATACTTCCTCGTACTTCACTCCCAGCACTTGTTGACATTGGGTAATAGCTGTTTAAAATATCTTTGCCAGTATGAGCAAAAAGTGCTGTCATTGTTTTTTATTTGGATTTCAGTGATTCTCCTGAAAATGAATATTTAAAATATGTTTATTGAATGTTTGCGAATTGCTTGTTCATGTCCTCTGCAGTTTTTCTACTAGGTTTGGTCTTACTATTTCCTATACTTTATATGTAAAGAATACTAACTGTCATTTTTATTACAAATATTTTCTCCAAGTTATCATTTGCCTTTTAATTTACCTGTAGTATTTTCTAACAAATTTACTTTTAATTTTTACGTAGTAAAGTGTCAATTATTTTTAATGTATGGTTTTTTGGGAGTATGTGATACTTAAAAACTCTGGACAATCAGAAAATACACTTAGAATTTAATATATGATAAAGTTAGCATCTGACAATGGGAAAATATTAGATTACTTAATAAAATTTTTAGATTCATGTTCTTAGATGTTTTGTGGTTTCATTTTTACATCAAATTTTTAATCTACCTGAAGTTGATTTTTGTCCATGCTGGGGAGGAAAGATCTTACTTATTTTTTTTTTTTAATGGTTACCCATTTATTGTATTTTATTTTTACTCAAAAAAACCCAAGTTGTTCTGTTTTATTTCTCTTATAAAGTTAAAATGAGATTTGCAAGAAAATAGGAAAATAAAATGGATAATAAAATAGAAAAATAAAATGGATGACAAGGCATCTGTAAATTAAAACCTAGAACAGGATAGGAGATAAACAGGGAAAGAAAGTAATTGTAATTTGAATATTTTAAGTACAAGTTATGTGAGTTTATTATAGTTTATTATAGACTGTTACTGGTTTTTGTTGCCATTATCACTAATTGTGCCCTGAAATGTTTTTCTCAGATATAAATTAGGCTATACTTAGGGATATTTTAATGTTAAGTTGAGATTGGGATATGATACTGTGTACAGCTTGCATGCTGCTTACTTCTGCAGCCATTTCAGGTTTCTTTCAAGAATTGTCTTTCTTTCATTAAATTTTAATGTTCCATATTTTATATTTCTCTTATTCCGCATCTTGTAAATCACTGAATTCTTCTAAAAAGATTTTAGCCTTATAAAGAAAACACTGCTTACTCAGAATGGTCTTCATTAGCAAAGCACCCAAGTAGAAATTTTTGTTAATAAAATTTTAAGTAGATAGTAAAATTGTTGGGAAGATGGCCTTCAAAATGAAGGCATAGCCAGAAATGAGCTCTTTACATGATTCCGTCTGTGCTTTTAAAAAGACATATCTGGGAACTAACTTTATTCACCAAGAAAAAGAAGAAAATTCAAGGGCATCATTTTATTGACAGTTGTACCTTTTCTCTAACAAAGCAGTTTGAAGCACTTAAGTATTCAAGTATGTATATTCCCTTTCTTATTGGGCTCTCTTGAAACTTTTGTAACTGCAAACCTAGAAATATCTAATGGTAATATAGTCTTCCTTGGCTTATGATAGGTTTATGTCCCCAAAGTATTATAAGTTGAAAATGCATTTAATACATCTAACCTACAGAACATCATAGCTTAGCCTAACCTGTCTTAAACATGTGTAGAACATCTGTATTGGCCGGCAGTTGGGCAGAATCATCCAACACAAAACCTATTTCATAATGAAAGTGTGAAATATCTCATGCACTTTATTGACTGTTGTACTGAAAGTGAAAAACAGAAGGGTTATAAGGGTACAGAATGGTTATCAGTTGTTTCCCCTTGTGGTTGTGTGGCTGCCTGGGAGCTGCAGCTTGCAGCTCCTGCCCAGCATCAGGGGACAGTATTGCACTCCGTCTTGCTAGCCTGGGGGGGAAAAAAAACAAAATTCAAAATTTGGAGTGCAGTTTCTGCCAAATGTGCATTGCTTTTACCCCATTGCAAGGTCAAAAAATTCTAAGTTGAACCATCATTAGTCAGGAACTGCCTGTATCTATCTATGCTGCAAAATACACAATGCCATATCAATTTAAGCTAGACAGACATTTGTTATATTCACTAGTTTGCTATATTCCCTATAGTGATATGACAATTCTGTTTTAAAAGTATATGAGATGTCATAAATGAAACCCAAGTCAGAGGCATCTGGGTGACTCCGCCAGTTAAGTATCCAGCTGTTGGTTTTGGGTCAGGTCATTATCTCAGGGTCCTGGATCTAGCCTAACTCCTGGCTCAGCTGGAGTCGGCTTTCCCCTCTCCCTCCTGGGCTGCCCCTCCCTGCACTCATTGGTGTGTGCCCAGGCACCCTCTCTCTTTCTCTCTCAAATAAATAAACCTTTAAAAAAAAAAAAAAGAAACCCAAATTAATAGGGTTAATTTACCCAGACCTATGGAGGGGTTGGGAACGAAGTGGTCCTTTAAATAAATTCTTACTTAAATTTTAGTATTTAGTTAGTGTTTGGAATCTTCTTTCACTGTTCAAAGTGTAGTATATGGACCAGCAGGTTAGAAATCACTGTTCTTAGACATTCAGAAATCTTAGGCATGCTAGATCTACTGAATCAGAATATGCATTTTAACAAGATTCCCTGCTCATTCATATGCATGTTAAAGTATGAGAAATGCTGTTCTAGATGAATAGTTTGGGTTTTACGTTATTTCTTACAGAATGTTCCATTGGGAAAAACAAAAACAATATTTTCAGCTAAAATGCTTTTTAAATTTTAAATAAAGTTATGTGAAATAAAATGTTGTCATTATTTGAAGTTATTTCAAACAAATGTTAGTTTGCATTTTAGGATTCATTGTGGATATTTTTATCGACTTAAAAACTTTAATTCCATAAGTAAAAACATAAAACAGGAGGAAGTGTTTGGAGGTGATGGATCTGTTTTATGGCATAGAATTTGGTGATGGTTTCATGGTATACGGATCTCCAAGCTCATCAAATTATATACATTAAATAAGTACACCTGTTTGTTATGTCATCATACCTCAATAAAGTGATTTAAAAAACAGTTCTGTTTATTGTCAGTTGCTAGAACATATATGTACATAGATAGGACAAAAGGAGTCTATATATAAGATGAAGAAGAAAAATAGTTTTTTTTTTTTTTTTGATTTGCTAGTTTTGTTTCTATTTTTGAAAGAGGATGGATGAGTAAAAACTACAGAACAGAAAATTAGACCTTAAATGGAAAGTATTTGAAAGAATAGAACTAAAGTTCACAGTGGAATGGGAATGATGTCCTAACAGCTTTTGGAATTTTTTATGGTGCAGCCTTTTCATTTTCTTCTAAAACAGAGCACCTGTTTATACAAAGGATGAAAAGTGTCATGGTGAACAGTCACAGGAAGAATAACTGTTTAGTTTATAGCGCTGTATATTTTTTAAAAAGGGAGGTTCTAACATATGGAATGTGAATTTTCAGACTAAATGTTTTTAAATGTGAATTTTTTATAGTTCAGCTTTATCAGTTGGAAAATGTACATAAAGTTATGAATGTGTACTTCCTAAAGCACTTTTGTACATTAATAAGTATTAATGGTAACTTTATTTATGAATTTTGGATATTTTTATAAGACATTGTTGATTCTCAGGGTTTACATAATATAAACAAAAACATCAAGTAAACTTTTGAAGTGGAGATGTAACTGACAGTACACAAATCTTAAGTGTACAGTTAGTTGAATTTTTTATTTGTATATGCTCATTAATCTCCACCCAGATCAAGATATAAAACGTATGTCCAGCACCTCAGAAGGCTTCTTTATGCCTTTTCTCAGTACTGACTTCTATTTCCTGTTTTTGTGTGCTATTGAAATTCACATAAATAGGTTGATACAGTTGAACTTTTTTGGATCTGACTGCTTTCATTTAACGTATCTGTAAAATTTATCCATGTTGTCTACGGTAGTTCATTTTTAAATTATTATGTAATAATTCAATTGTATAAATACACCACGGTATATTGATAGATACTTGGATTGTTTCCAGTTCATAGGTATTGTCAATAAGGATCCTATGAATATTGTTGTCCATGTCTTTTGATGGATATAAATTTTCATTTTTCTTGTGTGTATATACAGGAATGGACTCTCTGGGTGTTGGGATTGATAGCTTTAGTAGGTACTGCCACTCATTTTTTTAAAGTGCTTGCATCAATTTACTCCACCAGAAATGTGTGAGGGTTTCAGTTGTTCCACATCCTGTCCAGTACTCGATATGGCTAATCTTTTTAATCTTAGCCATTATGGAAATTGTGTGGTGGTCATTTGTGATTTGTACTTTTCTGAAGACCAGTGATGTTGAGCCGTTTTTCATATATTTATTGGTTGCTGTATTGCCCTTTTGTGAAGTGTCTTTTGAAGTCTGTTACCAATTTTTCTATTGGATTATCTGTATTTTTCTTACTGATTTGGGGGGCGGTTAAAAAATGTATTCTGGATTCAAATCAGCATTACAAATATTTTCTCCCAATTTTGACCTGTCTTTTCACTGTCTTGATGGTATGTTTTGATGACCATAAGATCTTCATTTTAATTTTGTCCTATATCCTAACTTTTATTCATTTAATCTTTTCCTGCCCCTAGGTCATTAAGTTATCCTTACATGTATTTTCTAAGAAGCTTGGTGCTTTAGCTTCTACATTTAGGTCTTTGGTCCATCTCAAGTTAATTTTTGAGTATGCTGTAAGGTAGGGGTCAAGGTTAAAATCTTTCCCATTTGAATATCTAGTAGATCAGGCACTATTTATCATAAAGTCAATCCTTTCCCACTGAATTGCAGTGGAAACATTGTCAGAAATCACAAGACCATATATGTGTGGATTTGTTTTATAAATGTTTATTCTACTCCCATTGGTTTGTCTGTCCTTGCACCAATACCACACTATCTTGTATAAAGGTTAACCATTAGAAATACATTTCACTTAAATGAAATTAAATTGAAGTGAAAGGAGGGTATTAATTAGATATTTTTCTTCTTTCAATTTTCTAACCATTATTTTTTACAACATTATTAGTAAAATTGTAAGTCGTGTTTATACAACTGCCATAATTTTCACTTTGCCTTTGAAGTGTGATTCTGAGCTATTGCTAATCTGATAGATGTGTGTAAAAGTGCTTCATAGAATGTCAGTTTATTGAATGAAGTGAGTACAAGTAGCACTTGTATCATTTATCATTGACTCTGCTAACAGAGGCATGACTTTTGTTTCAAATTTGCACAGCTTTTAAAGACCTTAATTCAAGAGGGTAAAAAGAAGTTTTCTCATCAGCTCTTACTGGTGCATAAGATTTTTGTCATTGGCCTTCTGTTTTGATTGGCAACTGACAAACTCAATTTTTGAAAGATACTTTGTAAGGTTTTTTTGTTGTTATTTCCAAATGATACTATACTGTAGTTTATAACCTAGAAGAAGAAATTGCACATGAAAAATTAGAGTCTTAATCATATAGTATATATTGCTATATTGAAGCATCCCTGGAGGATTTGTTAAATTCTTGATTATTATTATTATTATTATTATTTTTTGTGGAAGGTTTTGGGAAACTGAGATACACACACACACACACACACACACACACACATTTCCTCTGGTTTATATAGTTGCCTATTTCTGTATTTTTTTTTAAGATTTTATTTTATTTATTTGACAGAGATAGATCACAAACAGGCAGAGAGATAGGCAGAGAGAGAGGAGGAAGCAGCCTTCCCGCTGAGCAGAGAGCCCGATGTGGGGCTCGATCCCAGGACCCTGGGATCATTGCCTGAGCTGAAGGCAGAAGAAGGCTTTAACCCACTGAACCACCCAGGAGCCCCCTATTTCTGTATTAAAGCTGTTAGAGTGCTGGCATATCTTACTGATTTATACTTATCTAAAGATTCCCCTAAGTCATTTTTTAATATGACTAGCTTCTGTGCATTTTGTATTACTTATGTATATGCATACATGTATATAAAATACCTGTATATTCTAATTTAATTTCTAAAATTATAAGCACACTTATTTTATTAAATATTTTAAAACATTGGAAATACAAAAAACAAAATAACAGTCATCAATCCCTGTTATCCTGAATTAATTGTTGTTAATGGGTTGACATGTTTCATTCAGTTTGGGTGATAGATGGATTTGTTATTTTTGTAAAATTGATATGCATAAACTCATTATAAGGATTCAGACCGTGCAGAAAAACACAAAGATGAAAGTTTTTAAAAATTTCTTCATTTAGAAATAATATTAAGTAACCATCATTACCATCAGTTTTTTTATTTTTTAAGATTTTATTTATTTATTTGACAGAGAGAGAGCACATGGAGGGGTACTGGTAGAGGGAGAAGCAGGCTCTCCACTGAGCAGGCAGGCGGATGTGGGGCTCTATCCAGCACCGTGGGATCATGACCTGAGCTGAAGGCAGATGCTTAACAAATTGAGCCACCCAGATGCCCCTCATTGCCATCCATTTAACAACATTTTAGATATCTTTTTTAATTGGGTGAATGCATAGAGAATACTTTTATAAAGATGACTTCATATTCTAGAGTCTTTCAATTTGAATTTGAATTTAATACAAAAAAGGAAACAACTGAAAGAGGTGTGAAACTTGAAATAAATATTTTCCATGGGAGATACTTTTTCTTCAATTTTGGCTTCAGCCTTGGCTTCATGTATTTCAGGGCTCTGTTATATGCATAGGTTTCTAATTGTCATGTCTTCTTAATAATAAACATATAATACCCTTCTTTGTTTCTAGTAGCAGTTTTTGTTTGAAGACTTTATTTTATCTGAAATTAGTATAGCTACTGTAGCTCTCTCTTGGTTTTTGTATGCAAGGTTTATCATTTCCCGTCCTTTGATTTTCAACCTTTTTGTGTCTTTAAATCAAAGTGTTTCTTGAAGACAATATATAGATGGTTGGATCATTCTTTTTAAAAAAAAATCCATTGCCAGTCTGCTTTTTGGATGGCATGTTTAATAAATTTACATTTAACTTAATTGCTGATAAGGTAAGTGCCATTTTGCTATTCTTGTATGTCTTAACTGTTTTTGTTCCTCTGTTCCTCTGTAACTGCCTTTTTTTGTGTTAATACTTTCTGGTATGCTACTTTAATTCCCTCTAGGAATTTAAATAATTACTATTTATTTAAGTAAACGTGTGTGAGAGTTTGTGAGTGTAGTTAGTTAGTTTCTTAGTGGTGCCCTGGGAATTATAATTAACATCTTAAGTTGTAGCAGCTCAGGTTAATACCAACTTACTTTCAATAGCATGTTAAAGCTTTACTCCTACATAGCCCAGTTTTCCTCTTCCTTTACACTGTTATTTGTACAAATTACATCTTTTAACATTGTGTGCTCAGTAACATGGAATTATAATTATTGCTTCATTTATTTATTTATTTATTCTTTTAAATCAGGGAAAATATAATTACAAATGCAAAGTACATTAATATTGTCTTGTATTCACCTATGTCAGAACCTTTACTGCTGTTCTTTATTTCTTCATAAGAGTTTAAGTTACTGTCTAGTAACATGCTTTAGCCTGAAGGATTTCCCATATTTCTTGTGGAACAGGTTTGGGACTCTGCTCCCCTCTCCCTCTCTACATACTTATAATCCCTCTCTCTCTCTCTGTCAAATAAATAAATAAAATCTTTTTAAAATATCTGTCTATATTAGTATTGTAAGTACTCAGAAAAATGTGTTTCAAAAAATTCAGAGAGAGGTCTTCTTGGATATCGTGATGCTGGCAAGTAGAGGTAGTGAACTTGGCATACCTTTCACTAAGTACCTGCTTCTCTACCAGTATTTTAGATGCAACAATCCTACTTAGTCCTTACAGAATCTCTCTGACGCTCTGTGTCCTTACCCAGGACCACACAACTAGTAAATGGTAATCTAAAATATAAAACTAATCTTTAACTTGTGTACTTAAGATTTTGGTGGCAGTGTTACACTCTATAGAATACAGTGTGTACTGTGTTTTTGTGAAGTGTGTAGCCCATTGGCCAATGCCCTGAAAAATTCCCCATGGTGCTTATTGAAAGGAAGATTCCTCGGCCACAAACCTGTGCATACTGAACCAAAATCTCTGAGATTTGGGCCAAGGGTGGGTGATGATTCTCAGTTATGTTACTGTTGGGGGAGTGCTGGTTTCTGGATTGCCTTTTTCTTATGACTTGGGCTAAAAAAACAAAACAGTAGGCCATTTCAAGTTTGTATAAAAATATAATTCTACAGTTCAAAGACCACTAAGTTTTCTAATTAAAGATTTTGTAATATGTCAAAGCTTTACATCTTTTATATGTATTATTTAACTATGAGTTGCATTTATTCATGCATTAAATTTCAGCGGAAAAATATAAGCAGTGGATGAACTACCCTTTATTTTAGGTTGAACTCCCACCACCTGATCTTGGACCAAGTTTGGCATTAAATCAGACACTCACATTGTTGCGTGAAGTTTTGGCCTCTCACGATTCTTCAGTTGTACCATTAGATGCCCGTCAAGCTGACTTTGTGCAAGTATGTTATAAGTCATTTTTAATAATTACTTATTGCTTGTCTATTACACATTCTGTTAAAATTCTGGCATTTTATAACCCATACATTTTAACAGTCGTTCTCATTGATTCTTCCTTCAAATATTGAACCAGGTCTCTTTATTTTTGAAGAGTATTTTATTCAGTGAAGCTCGTTGTAAAAAACATTATGATTACTGTAACCTTTAATCTTTTTAAAAATGTACTTCTGTAAGTTGGCCCCCTTCCAATTTGAGTTTCACTGACTGGGGAATAAAAAATAAACTTCATTGTGTTTGCATTTATAGGTTTTATCATGTGTCTTGGATCCTCTCCTCCAAATGTGTACTGTATCTGCCAGCAATTTAGGCACAGCTGACATGGCCACTTTCATGGTCAATTCACTATATATGATGAAGACAACACTAGCTCTGTTTGAGTTCACTGACAGACGTCTAGAAATGCTGCAGTTTCAGGTAATTTTACCGTAAGATGACAGCTCACTGTGATGGGGCCTTTTTTCTGTATATGATCTCGTTACTGGCCTTAATCCAGTTTTAGTGACCTACTTTTTATAAATCCTTTGGTTTAGTCTGATAGAAGTCCACATACACACACATACATAAACACACACTCTTGGTATTTTGGATTTGTTTGGGGGAAGCTAGAATATATAATAAATATGATATTTTATTCAAACCATAGTTTGTGATGATGGAATGAAGCTTTTCTTATTGATTGGAACAGTTATTCTGTATGCAGATTTCAGTTTCTGAACTGTGAATAATATGCTATATTTTTCAAGCTTTCTAGCTAGTGCAGAAGGTGTTACAGAGGACAGATATATTTTTATCTATGTGTAAACCAGTGTTAGGCAAAACATTACAGTTTGTTATACCAGTGACTCTAGTCCTATAAGCCAAATGGTATCACTTAAGAGTTTGTAAAATGGCTAAAACAAAGCATTTTGTAAAATTTACCCGATACTTGGCTTCTGATTTTAAAATAGTGAGTTTTGGTAAATATAATGTTTTTAAGAAAAAATTCTGAGTGTTCTGTGTTATTGCAAGTATGTAAGTAATTTGGCAGTGGCTATGGTAAAAATTCATTTGTAAAGTTTTGGGGGTTTCTAAGGAATAAGCTTTGGTACATATAAACTTCTGATATTTTCTAATTTCTAATTCCTTTTGAAAGAAATATAATGAAGTATGATTAATTTTTCTTTCTTATATTACTTTTTTTGTGGAATTAGTAAAATTCTTTATTTAAAAAAAATTTCATTGCTTTTGACTATATTTATCACTAACTCAACCCCCAAACTCTGCCATTTGTCTCAGTCGTAAGAAGTTCAGATATATCAGGTATTCATGGATCTGTTTTATCCCCAATTATCTGTGTTTCTTAACTATTCCATGGTCATGTTTTGCATTCCAAGGGGACAAGCCCCAGTGTGTAAGTACGTGTGAAGCCTGTGTTTATTCCATGCTTGCTGATCGGCTGTTGGCCAACGATGGTTGCATGGCTCAGCCCCAGAGTCAGTGGTAGAGAGGATTGCACAATAATGCAGATAGGGAAGATGTGGTGTGTTTAGGCCCTCCAAAGAAAGTTCACCTTGTGGAGTAAAGGATTCTTGATTTTCAGAGCTTTCCTATCAATTGTCTATTAATTTCCTTCAACTCTTACTTGCCTTCTTCCAGTGTTTCAAGAAAGGAGTTCAGACTAGTCTGATTCTTTCTTTGTGGTAACTTAGTCTGTCCATCTGGAAGCTTGTAAGGATTCTCCTTCGAGTTGAGATATTTCCTCAGGATATTTTTTGGCATGTCTCTTTTTCTGTTATTTCCATTTGGATTTTGCAGAGCCATTTCAGTCTGAAGATTCATCCCTTTCTTTTGCTCAATAAAGTTTTTTACTATCTAATTAATTATCACTTTTCCATCTGTTACTTTTTATATTCTGAAGCTCTTGCCCCTTAGTTGGTTTTATCTCCAGAATCTCTCTTCGAATTTCTTTTTATACTCTAATTTAATCTTTCTTTGATGTTACTGTATTACTTTTCTTCTGTTCTTCTTCAGATACTCATTTGGTTCTTAGCAGTAACTTTTTCATCAAATGTTTATATTTGCACATCTTGTTTTTCTTTGATTTCCAGTAAGTCTAATGACTAAAGGCTCTAATTGTAGTTTCTTGGGCATTCACTTATAAAAAAAAAAAAGTTAAAGAACTCTGTGTCTTTTAGTAGAGTTGCCTCCGGAAAAGATTTGTTCTAATTATTCAGATGAGTTTTCTCTTAGAATATACTCACCTCTCTTAAGTTAGTTGTAAGTTTTTTAAGGGGAGAGGTGCTCAGCTATTGGCAAGCATCCAGATATTAATAGCACCGTTAGTGTTAAACTGCGCCATGGACAAACAAACTGGTAAAACAGAGGGAACTCCCTGGTCAAGAAAAGATGGAAGACCCCAAACTCTTGGGCCTGTACTGGTAAAAGTAAGGGAGCAGCAGACTTCTTCCCACTAAGGGTTGTTTCAGTCCATCAGGGTAGTCTAACTTGTGTGGATTCTGCCTCCATTAGCATTAGCATTAGATGGGTTCCTCAAAGATATTACGAAGCAGATGAGCACATACAACTTAAATCTGCTAGCTTAAGCAGTTCCTAACCTTAAATCTTTGACCAACCTTCTGCCAGTCCTCAATTCTCCCCTGATTCTAACAAACCTGCTTCTCCAGATGGCACATTTGATTCGTTGAGTTGGTCCAAGAAGTTGGAAGGGTAAGGGAAATGTGGAGGTCAGGAACATCAGGCCTTCATCTTCCCAGAAGTCTTTCTAAATATTTTATTTTACACTGTTGTTATTTTTACTGTTTATTGTTTTTTGTTTGTGTTTTGCTTAGTGCGATCTTTTAAAAGAACTGACAAACAACTCAGATTTTTTGACTAGTGACTAGTCCTAGAGTCCTCTTCAGTTATTTTTAAAGTGAGACTTTCTCTCCCTTTTGTAGGAGGACTTCCTGTTTGGGGAAGGAAAAGCTTTGTCACAGAAGCAGCCCATGTGGCTCATGGTCTGGCCTCATAGGCACTGCAAGGAGCAGGTCCCTGATGAAGAGCCGACTCCACAGTGGTCTACTTCTACTCTCATCAGTCTTATTCCCCTTTTAAAGTATTTTCTTTCTATTGTGTTTTATTTTAGATTGAAGCACATTTGGACACACTTATAAATGAGCAAGCTTCTTATGTTTTAACTAGAGCAGGCTTGAGTTCTATCTATAACACCGTACAGCAACATAAGCCTGAACAGGTAAGCACATGGGTGTTCCTAACTGGAGAAATGCCCATTTAGAGCATGGGTTCTAGAGCTGAACTGTAGCTTGAATCTTAGCTCTGCCACTTAATAGTTTGCTTTGTTTTAAACTGGGAAAGTGACTTATCTCTGTGTCTTTCATCTGTGGAACTAGGATAATAATAGTATTTCTATTACAGTATTCTGAAAATAAAGTGAGAAAATACAGGTACAATTCCTAGATGACTACCTGAGATGTAGCAGAGTGCCCCCAAATATTAATTTTTACCTTGGTAATTTTGGTTAAAAATATGGGGAAAAGCTTAGTAATAAAATGTATAAAGGATATTCATACTGGTGAATTTTCTAACTTCCTATATCACTATCAGTTAATTGAATGCATAGGTTACTGTGTAAATGTAGTCATCCCCTTTCTAACTTGGCGAATCTTGGTCTATTATTTTGGAAAGGTAAATATTTTGAGGCCAGCATAAGATCTTGTAAAGTTACAGGACTCCAGTGGAAGTAGAGAAGGGAGTGGGGGAACCCGAGAAAACTAAGTAAGGATCTTTCTTTAAAAAGCAGAGAACTCATTTAAATGGCATTAACATGAAGAATATTTTACAGTCCAAGAACTTCTAAATGAAGCTCTCAAAAATTACCAGTTCCAAATTTTTTATTCTGATAAAGCAGCAAGTAAATTTCTATCAAAGAGAAATCAATTCTGCTGCTGTTGTATACTACTGAAAACTGTCAGAGTGCAACTTCAAGCCTCCATGATTTACTGACATTTTCTAAGTGCTTCCTTGCATTTTTGCCTTGCTTGTGTGTAAATCGGAAATATACTGGTGTTCTCATTGTTAATAAACTTGTGCTTGTCACTCCTTCCAACAAATATGATGGTGTGCCTTCATGCTAATTATGCAGAAATGATCAAGTCATAGTCCCTGCTCTAGTTGAGGTTGAAGAGGTGACACTTGAGTTCTTTGGAAAGGGGATGAATTTCCAAATTTGGGGTATCTATTAATAGACTATATTTCATAATTGAACTATAGCGCTATAGCGCCTTTTATTTACATCTTATTTTTGCTGTTTTGTTTTGGTTTTTTTTAGGGCTCTTTAGCTAATTTGCCCAACCTAGATTCTGTGGCACTGAAGGCTGCAATGGTAAGTGAATAGTAAAGCATTTCAACGTAGGTTTCCTCATAAAACATTATTAATTTTTTCCTGTGTGATAATTTTGTCCTGGATGGTAATTTTATCTCTTGATATACTGCATATATCTATAGTATATTTATAGTATAGCTATTTACACAACTAAATAAATGTGAAAAGTAGACAATTACGAATTATGGTAATGCTGTTAGTTTAATTATACAGATCCAGATCTGGGAGTCAGCCCCTGCATCTTGTCACTAACCAAATGCTGATAATTTTACGTCTTGTTCTGTCAAATATCTCCTCTTCTGTCTACCGTGTTATTGTCCTTGTAGTCTAAGATGCATCAGTAGCTACCTATTTGGTGTCCTTGCATCTACCATTATAACCTTCCCTTCTTCCTGTAGCCAGACATAACTTCTTAAAACTTAAATCAGATTCTTCCCCCCACTTCAGTGGTTTCCTTAATGCTTTTGCCAGTAAGGATTAAAATCCTTTAAAGAATAGTAGAAGACCTGCATGAACTGATCCCTGTTAGCCATTCTCTTTCTCACCTCAAGCCTTCATCCATGCTGTCACATCCATTCTATCTCTCTGACCCCCCACTACACACACACTCTTACTTAATCTCTGTTCATCTCTTAAGATCTCACTTCAGATATCCTTTCCTCAGATTCTTTTGCCAAATGCAGAAACTAGATCCATCCTCCTGATTTACACTTTTATAGGGCTTTGGTATTTTCCTTCATAGCATCCATAACACAATTCGTAATTTTATATTTATTTCCATTTTTATCTGTTCATGATCTTTCTCAGTAGATCATAAGGTCTTTGAAGCTAGGGACTGTCCTCTTTTGCTCACCATTATTTACACTTTACCTAATATAGTACCTTCCTAATAATAGGTACTCAATAAATATTAGTTGAGTGATTAGGTAAATTAACAATTAACAAATACAGTGGATTTAAGAAAGTAAGGTAGACTTGAACTCTGATGACTTTTCTTGTTAATACTGTTATTCAAAAGTTTAGTGAAGTAGATTAAGGCAAGTGACTTGGATTCAGAATTTTAAAAGTAAATATTGCTGATACTGACTATATTAAGAAGTTGACACTGTTAGGGAATTTTAGTTAGAATGTTAAAGCAGTAACTCGTTTTGATCACAAAGAACTCATTATTTGTACCATGGTATGTTTGCTAAGTTTTAACCCTTAGAAGTGATGATTGTGTTTGAGATGTCTACTAGCAGATATATGCACTTTATGTTTTGCTCTTTCTCTACTTCATGTAGGTTCAGTTTGATCGTTACCTGTCAGCCCCAGACAGCTTGCTGATGCCACAGCTGAACTTTCTTCTAAGTGCCACAGTGAAGTAAGTATTTTTTGTGTGTGTGTGTTTCAACTAGTTGGTAAAGATTCATATATTTTTAAAAATACCAAGCACATTTTTTAGAAAAAATTTACGTTGAATAGTAGATTTACCTTTGAAGATCTATAGTAACCAACCTTGTTTTATGTCTGAGCACCCCTATGAGATCTGACCTGACCCTATTCATACTTATTGCTTATATATATACAGCTCCAAAGTCTCTATTCAGTGAATGGTTTATAAAATGAATATGAATATAATGGGATGTGTATAGCCATAATACAAAATTCCCTTGTATTAACAAAGATGTCCAAATGACATTTAAAATGTTATGGAAGATGAATAATATATTAATTGTGCAGTGCAGATGAACTACTTTATAGATTATTTTGGATCTGGAGATAGATTTTTAATTGTTCAGTATCATGTATTTATCAGGAATATGTTCGAGACAAAGAACTGTGCATTAAAATCTTAGAATGTTACGGTTAGAAGAAACAGAGTTGATATTGTCTGACTTTCTTGATTATAAGGAAGATATTGACAAATTGACACCCAGTTGTGTATTAAATGCTTCCTATATAACAGGCAAGGACTAAGATTCAAAAGACATTTGCCCTGTCTGCATGGAGATTATAGTCTGTTGGATCAATTAGACATGTGAACAGGTATTTATATTAAAAAGTAAGAAAAGAATCAAACTTGAAGAACATATTTCAGTTATCTGCAAGGATGCAGTGGTACAAAGTGGTGGGTGGTACATTCGTTTTCTCTTGTTCTGGAGAGTAGGTCTACAGCAGTAAATAAAGCAAGGAGGCAGCTTTTGGTTGAACATACAGAAAAATTTGGTCTCAAATAGAATAGGCTGGAAATGGGATGGACCATTTTTTTCTCAGGCATAAAGTTAGGGAATTTTCCCATATTAGGTGTAGTTAAGAGTGAATGATTTTAATTTTTTTTTATTTCATATTTTATTATCCTTTATAGTATAAAGATCTTATACTATCTACATAACTGGTATTCTTTTTTTTTTTTTAAGATTTTATTTATTTATTTGACAGAGAGAGAGAGAGATCACAAGTAAGCAGAGAGGCAGGCAGAGAGAGGGGGGAAGCAGGCTGCTTGCTGAGCAGAGAGCCCGATGCGGAGCTAGATCCCAGGACCCGGAGATCATGACCTGAGCCGAAGGCTTAATCCACTGAGCCACACAGGTGCCCCTACATAGCTGGAATTCTAAAGACCGGAGAGATTATAAAAGGAACTCTATTATGCCATGGCTCAAATTGTGTGTGTTTCTTGAATTTTTTTTTTTTTTAAATGAATACCTATAGGTCCTTTAGGTTTAACCACACGTTTCAGTCTTAGTATTTGAGTATTGAGTTGTTTGGGGCATCAATAAATATGAAACATACTGTTATTCTTTTCATAATATGCCAGTTGAGGGGAATTTTTAATGTGTTTTATAAAGGATGGCATGTAGCCAGATGACAAAAAGGAGAAAATGGACATATTTGGCTATAAAACACTTGAAGTTTTTGATTTTTTTTTTCCCACAGAAAACAACAATATAAACTGAGTTAAAATACAAACAGTAATGTGGAACAATATTTGCAAGTTATGTAACACACAAGTTATCCTTGATACGTTATCCTTAATATAGAACAAAATCCTGCATATCAGGACAAAACAGAAAAACAGGCACTGTATGTTTGGACAGTTCACAGAAGAAATGGAAATGGCGAGTAAATATATGAGAACATATTAGTGATCAAAAATGCAAAATAAACAGCATTGAGAATTTCTGCCTATTAGATTACTGACAATAAAAAGTTTGTTATGTGTTAATGGAAAGGGTCTGGGAAAATGGAGATTATTTCATATGCTCTTGATGAGAATATAAATTAGTACAGTCCTTTTAGAGGGTAATTTGACAACATTCATCAAAATTTTAAAAACGTGGGGCACCTGGGTGGCTCAGTGGGTTAAACCGCTGCCTTTGGCTCAGGTCATGATCTCAGAGTCCTGGGATCGAGTCCCACATCGGGCTCTCTGCTCAGCAGGGAGCCTGCTTCCTCCTCTCTCTCTGCCTGCCTCTCTGCCTAACTTGTGATTTCTCTCTCTGTCAAATAAATAAATAAATCTTTAAAAAAAAATTTTTTTTAAAAACGTATGTCCTTAAACTCAGGAATACTTCTCAATAGATTTTTACCCCCCTTTCATAAACTTTAAATAATAGTTTAAAGTTACAGAACTAGCAGTGGGATTAAGCACTTTCTATGACTGTATCTGAATTCTTTATCTGTGAGGACTCCTCAGATTCTCTAAAGTTTAAATGATATTTCAAATCAAATTTTTGTCTTCTATTACTGCAGGATTTCAGTTTTCCATTTTATTCAGTTTTCAGGATTTCAGTTTTCCATTTATTCAGTTTTCCATTTTATTGTTTTATTGATTAACAATAATAATATAAATTTTGTTGTTAACAGCCAAATAAATGAACATAGTTTTTGTAATATTGTCTTAAAATCTAAATTTTTAATTAGTATTTTGTTTTTATAGTATATACCTAACATCCCATTACAAATTCTAATATAGTTACATTTAAGAATTGAGAAATGCATGTAAGTAATAATAGAACAACTAAGAGAAATTGGTTACTACTATAACTATCACTTTTTTCATTCAGAAAATTTCTAAGATGTTATTTGCAAAGTATTCTAAAATTAAAGTGTAACTTGTGAATACATTTTCAGAAGAAAAAAATGTATCAATTTGGCTACTTATTTTAAAAATCAGGGCTGCTTTGAAAATAGGACATTTTACACAGTGAAATTAGATTCACCATGAAAGCAGACTTTCTAACTGCTTTTCCTCCTTTCTTTGATTGATGGCTTTTTCTTATTTTCAAAATTAACTTTTATCCTTATTTCTGCTACTGTGTAGGCACAGTATTTATTTGATCTTATTTCTGAAGCATTTGAGACAATAGGACAAAACTTTTATTCAGTTAAATTTTGAACCTTTTCAAAATGTTAATTCACTTTTAACCAAAATTTATTTCATGGTTTTATGTCACCAATTTCTTTTCTATTCATATTTTATTTAAAATGTTTATTGTTTCTTTGAAGTAGATCTTTCAAATGTAAAATGCTCTTTTTAGTTATTTTAAAATTTTATTAATATTCTGCTCTCCTGCACTTTACTATAGCTGCAGTACCTTTTGGACACCTATCACTCTTGTCTCCCTTCTCTTTGTCTTAGAGTTTGACTGCTTTTCAAGAGAGATTTTGATTAAATGCCTCAGCCTTGAAATAAACTATTGAAAAAATTTAAGTAGCCAGGAAGCAAAGTTGTATAGAAAATGAAGAAAAGGGAAAGAAATTAGTTTTAAGGAATTCTTCCTTACTTTCTTCCTTGGGGTGAATTAGAAGGGTGTGTTCCTTTTTCAGGGCCAAACTCCAATATTCACCTTTCGGTGGTGTAAATACAGAGATTGGATTACAGAAACCACAGTTAAAAATACATAAGTTGTTCTCAATGGCTTTTCTTGATGATTCAGAATTATGTATATGAGGAGTTTAAGAAATAAAGGAAATTATAGATGCTTCCTAAAGTGAGCATAATAGAAATTGGATATGATTTGAGAACCCTTGTTCAGGAATCTTCCTCTATTATATATACTAGGAAGATAATGTAATGATTAAGAAATAATGCCTTTAAAGGAAATTTTTTTTAAAGAGGTAGGCAGGATAATTTTTCTTTTTCCTCTTTTCTTAACTGCCTCTTTTTAAGCCACCCATATTAACCATCAGCAGAACCTGTATCAACAAAAATAAAGTACATTTGGGGGGAAAATAGGACTGCTAGGGAAAGAACAGCTACTGGAAACCTGTGAGCTGAAAAATAACTGGAGCTTGCACAATACTTTACGGACTTCAGAAAGTCCAAGTTTTAAAAGCAGGGTTATTTTAGTCCTACAATAAAGACTACTTTAGACTCAAAGAAGCTCAAAAACAAACTCTAAAAGGTCATGCTGATCTTTAACTAAATTAAGTGCCTTCTAGAGCAAAACTTAGCGCCCTTAAGGATGACAACAAATACAATCAACGGTGTAGCATTTATAATGCAATAAAAAATTACTTAGGTGAAGTAGTAGGAAAATATGAACCAAAACTAAAAAAAAAATTCTATCAGTAAAGAACAGACTGACAAGACAGTTTATAGAATTAGCAGGTAAAGTCTTCAAGACAGCTGTTTACAGTGTGTTCAGGGACTTAAAGGAAAACATTATTATACTGAGAGGAAAAAATAAGGAGTTTAACAAAATGAGAATTCTATACCAAAAAGTATCCTATCTAAAATGAAAAATTAACAGAGTAGGCATAACTGTCAGTTGGACACCTAGAGAGAAAGGTCAGCCTGAAAGAGTATGGTAGAAACCATCCAAACTGAAGCACAGATAGAAAAAAATTAAATACTAGAAGAAGTTGGAGAGTCTTAGTGAATTGTGAGATAATATTAAGCAATCTCAAGTACATATAACTGGAGTGTCATAGTGAGATTGAGTCAGAAAAAATCTGAAGAACTAAAACAGCTTTTTCCAAATGTGATGGAAAACATGAACCCACGGACCCAAAAAGTTAAATGACCCAACAGTGAAGACCATACCTAGGTACACCATAATCCAATTACTGAAAACCAGCAATAAAGAGAAAAATCTTGAAAGTGGCCAGAGAGAAAAAGACATATTATTTGCAGGGAATAATGGTAGGCATATTACTGACTTCTTGTTATAGATAGTACAGATCAGAAGACAATAGAATATCATCTTTAAATATCTCCTTTGATAGTGTATTCATCAAAAATATCTTTCAACCTGAAAGAGCAATAAATAAATTTTGAGGTAAAAAAAGCAGAGAGGATTTATCACTGTAAGAAAGGTGATTCCTTCAGGCTGAAGGAAAAGAATACCAGAAGAAAACTCACAGAAAAATAATGAGTACAGGAAATACTAAATGTAAAAGATAGTTAACCATTTAAAACAAAAATACAGTGAATTTTTGGATTTTAACTCATAGAAATAAAATTTATGACAACAAATGCACAAAAGATGGAGTGGGAGGAAAGTAGAAATGTACACTTATGATGTTATAAGGTTATTATATAATATTTTTGAAGGTACATTGTGAACCTTGCAGCCTGCTCTTGGACAAAAATCATCTAACATGTCCATGAATAAGATAGAATGCTAAAAAACAGTCATATCAAAACAAAGCAGAAAAGGAAAAACAACAGATAGGACAAACATAAAAAAAAAAAAGCAGGATGACAGACTTAAATTCAGCCTTATAAATAACTGTATTAAATGTAAAAGACTTACACACTCCAGATAAAAGGCAGAGCTTCCTAGATTAGATGAAGAAGCATGGCCCAACTGTCTGCTATCTGTAAGAAATCCACTTTATATGTAAGGATACAAACACTTTAAGAGTAAAGGATAGTAACAGATACACCATGCAAATACTAATCAGAATAAAGCTAAAATAACTATATTAATATCAGAAAAATTAGACTGCAGGACAGATACCAAAGATGAGGTACATTTTATAATAATAATAGAGTCAGTTTATGAAGAAGATAAAATCACCTTAGGTATGTGCAACTGATAGCAGAGCTTCAAAAACCAAGCAGTATAAGCTCAAAGAATTGAGGAAGAATAGATCCACTGACAATTGTTAAGTAGATATTTCAACTCTGCTATCTTAGTAGTTGTAGAAAAAGTAGACAAAAACTGAGTATGGTGTAGAAGAACTGAACAATGCCACTAATCAGCTCAACCTAATAGAAGGATATAGAATACCACACACAACTATAGAAGGTAACATTCTTTTCGATTGCATTTGAAACACTCACCAAGCTAATTTAAGAATGAGCAAAAAGAAACTAAAAATATATAATCCACTAGTGAATATTTCCATCTGTGAACATGGTATGCTCATTTATTATATGATGTTATAGAATTTTCAATACAGTTTTGTAATTTCCTCATATAATCTTCTCTATTATCATGTTTATTCCTAGGAAATAATTGTGACAATTATGATAAGATCTTTTATTTTCCATTACCTGTTCTAATTAGATATTGCTGGTATATAGGAAACATACTCAATTTTGTATGGTAACTTTGAGTCTGGCCAAGCAGCTAACCTCTATTTTAGTTAGTTTTTTTTTTTTTAAGATTTTATTTATATATTTGACAGACAGAGATCACAATTAGGCAGAGATGCAGGCAGAGAGAGAGGAAGGGAAGCAGGCTCCCTGTCCAGCAGAGAGCCTGATGCCGGGCTCGATCCCAGGACCCTGAGATCATGACCTGAGCCAAAGGCAGAGGCTTTAACCCACTGAGCCACCCAGGCACTCCTGAAGATTTTATTTTTTTAAGTAATCTCTACACCCATTGTGAGGCTTGGACTCTCACAACCCCAAGACCAGGAGTTGCATGCTCTTCCAACTGAGCCAACCATGTGCCCCTAAGATAAGCTTTACAGTGTGTGACAGAAAACTGACCTGAGATGGAAAATTGACTTGATCCATTGTGATGTTTTTGATGTGTTAATGTTAAAAGAAAAATCAAAATTCTTTAACCGATCTATTATTTATAAATATATTACCATCTTTTCTTTTTAGATTTTCAGGCTTAAATTGTTAATGACTTCTTCTCTTCTGTGGTGCATTTGATTGCACTCTTAGTTATGGTTCTGTAATAAAGCTCAATTTTAGTGATCACAGAGCCTGAATGTTGAAATAAGCTATTTTTAGAAATGCTGGGTTTATGGTAATGATGAAAGTTGTGTCATGTTGTTATGGCAACCAAAATCTTAAAGTACTGATTAATGACAAGCTCACTGATTCTGTAAGTAAGGAGTTCATTTCTTATCACAGCTAAATGCTTTAAATAATTATTTAAAATGTTTCGTGAACATGTTTTAAAATGGGTGATATCTCCATTTAGTTATATATTAGTCTTTATTAGTATTTTTGAGATTTATAATACTAAATTTTTAGGACATTGTTTGTAACAGGAAAAATCGAATTTCTTAATGCATGGTATTCTGATCAATAAGAAAAGTATTGCCCTTCTGTACAATTTTATAACATCCTCATCTTCTCCTCCTTCAATTTCTTTTTTCTTTTTTCCAGCAGTTAATTAACTACATGACCGTTATTCTTGATACATGATACACTGGTATAGCAAAATCCTTTCTAAATGTGAGAAAGACTTTCTGAAACTTGGAAATAGGGTAAATTGGTCTGGGAGAGCAGTGTGTCCTTTCTGTGTCACACTGAAGCATTGTTAACAGACCCCTCGAGAATTATGTAATTACTTGGGGGCATGTTTCATAGTTTGATGCTCTGCTTATTATTGATTAAAGGCCCCATGCTTCCTAATGTCCTGTGTATTTTTTTTGCTCCATAGGACATTAACCCGTTCTGTGTCTAACCTGTTTCTATTCTAACCTTCCTTTCCAAATGCCTGTAAATGACCAGTTCCTCAAAATGTCCTGTGAACTATCTTTACATCTTATGTTTCCTATGAAAGAGTTATAAATTTTTGACATTCTTTCATTCTTTGTATGAATCATGTTTTTATTTTCTAAAAGTTCTGTTTGCACTATGATGATTATTATTAAACTGTGCAGAGGCCAATAGAGCACCACCTAATAAATTACTACTTATGAGATTTCATGGTAGTAAAGAGACCAAGAAAGTTAATGGTCTAACTTTATAGATACTATAGCTTACTTCAAAATTTTTTTCCCTTTCAGCTGGCCTTTTTGTATATTCTTTGGTCATGTGAAAAACAGGACACCTATCTTTAGACTTTAACCTCCAGAAATAATTCTAAGCAATGTCTACAGTAGCCAGACTGTGGAAAGAGCCCAGATGTCCATCAATAGATGAATGGATAAAGAAGATGTGGTACATAAGAAAAAAAATTACCATTTGCAACATTGTACATAGAACTAGAGGGTATTGTGCTAAGCAAAATAAGTCAATCAGAGAAAGACAGTTTTCATATGATTTCACTCATATGTGGAATTTAAGAAACAAAATAGAGGAGCATAAGGGCAGGGAGGGAAAAAAGATAAGAGGAAATCAGAGAGGGAGACAAACCGTAAGAGACTTAACTCTAGGAAACAAACTGAAGGTTGCTGGGACGGGGGGTCGGATGGAGTGATGTAACGAGCACTGGGTGTTATATACAACTGGTAAATCATTGAACTCTATCTCTGAAACTAATAATATATGGTATGGTAATTAATTGAATTCAAATGGAAAAAAATAATAATTTTAAAAGTACTCTCCATCCAGCAGCTCTGGACTTGGCCGTGGCTGATCAAAATACAGAGTGTAGATCTGAGGTGGATGCCCATGCTAGCTCCAATGCTCTGCATAGACCACTAGAAAACAATACTGCTTTCATCCCTGTCTGCACACGAGTTGATCCGTGGATGAGCACATTCCAGGTTTTCAGAAGCACATGACTGACCTGATTTGTTAGTGATTTTAAATGTAGTTAGATAATACCTGAAACTTCCATTCTGAACATTATTTGTCACTATAATGATTCATCATTATTCGAGACTCTGTATTTCTTAAATGATACTAGTGAATAATTTGGGCTGAGACACC
Source organism: Mustela putorius furo (assembly GCF_011764305.1). Taxonomy (NCBI): domain Eukaryota; kingdom Metazoa; phylum Chordata; class Mammalia; order Carnivora; family Mustelidae; genus Mustela; species Mustela putorius. The sequence goes on along the minus strand of NW_025422151.1, from coordinate 955,990 downwards.
AGGCACGCAGGCAGATATACAGATACACGCATATTTTTTAAGATAAAAGCTACATACTAATTGCATAGTAATTAGCACAATAAATAAAGAGGAGGAGATAGTAAAATGGCAAAAGAGCAAAACTTTTAACATCTCAGATTTGTATATAAATGTAAAAATATTTATATACAAATAACTGGCATGCTCATTATAAATCATTATAAGGAACCCAATTCCCCCAAAGAACATGTAGGTATACAAATATGTGTATGTGTGTATATGTGATGTATTCATATGTATGTGTATAAATAGAGGGGTTTTTTTTAATTAGCAGGTCATTAAAACACTTTCAATCCAATGGAGTAATTTAAGAGCTGGAAGTACCCTGTATATATTATCAATCTCAATATTTTGCCTTATGGTAGTGAAGTTAGTCCTAGAAAGGTTAAATAACTTGTTCAAGGCAACAGTAATTAAGTGGCAGAGCTTCAACTAGAGTAAAGGTCTTCTGAAAGTGACGTTACTCACTGTTCCATTTGATCTCTACTACATATAGTTCATTAGAAAAAAATTACTGAATGTGAGTGTGTGGACCTGTACCTGGCTTTGGTAGTGATAGGTAGTGAGAGTGAACTCTTAAATTTGTAGAGAAACGTAGAAAATCATTATCAGTCGCAGTTCTTGCTCTTTACAGTTTGGATTTGACTCTGATTCACTTTGGAGAATCTCTCTTCCCATTGCCTTTCTGTCCTGGTTGCCTTTAGCAGCTAGCTGACAGGCCAGGAGGAACAGTCGTTTTGCCTTTCTTTATTCACCCCACTACATGAGACTTCTTTCCTCCATGAGCTTTGGTATGTCTTATCTTGTTCTGCACAACTGTGTTCATTTTTTAATCCCTTCCCTATCTTGGTAGCTTCCTAAACTGAGGAACAGAATGAGAAACCCTGTACTATCGAACAGCAAAATTGAAAATAAATTATAAACTCCTATTTGGTCTTATTGGCTTGGTTGTATTTATTTATGTCTTAGTAGTATTGCTTTATTCTGATTTTCTCCATTGTAGATTTATAATGAATTTTCTGTTGAATTGTGAGTTGTAAACATTTGCAAGCTAGGGGCGCCTGGGTGGCTCAGTGGGTTAAGCCTCTGCCTTCGGCTCAGGTCATGATCCCGGGTCTTGGGATCGAGCCCCGAATCGGGCTCTCTGCTCAGCAGAGAGCCTGCTTCCCCCACTCTCTCTCTCTCTGCCTGCCTCTCTGCCTACTTGTGATCTCTGTCTGTCAAATAAATAAATAAAATCTTAAAAAAAAAAATTTGCAAGCTAGTTTAGCTTATAAACAGAAACGTGCCCTGGGTTATTAAAATTTTTTATCATTGACTCTTGGGAATAAAATTTAAAATTTATTCAGATTTTTCAGGATTCCATTCTACATTTACCAGTTACTGTGAACTTTTTAAACTTATATTTAACATTCATTATTGTACCATATTCTGATTTTAAACTTCTTGTGGGAGAGAATAACCTTGTCTCTTTGTATTCTTTATGTAGTATAAAAACACACTACATTTAGATTGAATATAGATCTTAGAATAATAGGTGTAAGTAATGGATGCTTTATAACCCTCCCCCCAAATCTGTCTTACTGCTTTGAGTAAAGAACAAAAAACGCTGTGTCTAAAATTCATAATTTGACTAGTTGCAAAATGGGCATCAAATGTGTACTTAACAGAATTTTAGAATATTAGTTTATAGTATTTTTCATCTATTTCATATATGGAAAATAATTTTGCGTCATACTGATGCATTTATTTTTATGCTCAGTTAATTGTAGGATTGATCAGTAATAGATCACAAATATCTCGAAGGCTCATCTGGTTAAGTAGATTTCCAAACCAGTTTCTACCATCCTCCCTTCCAGTGAAAAGGTGGTATGGCCAGTAGCATTACTCCAGTCTCTTCAGAGAATTTGCTCAGTGTCACTTCCTTCTATCCACCCTCATTCTGAAAGCTTTAGCAATTTGGGGGAAATTTCAAATCGATTCACCTCACCAAGAGTTTGAGACCCTGTCAGAACAGGGTGCTGATGACCCTAGATCATAAGTTTACTTTTCTTCTCATTCTGTCCAATTAATTTCATTCTTTCTTAGACCACAGATACACAGATAGTCTTCCAAATATCACTTGCACGTTCCAAAATGGAATAATTATTTCTAGCTCTGAGGATCAGGGAATGAGAGAGTATTTGAATGTGAGAGAGAAAGAAAAGCATCCTGGGCAAATGAAGGAATAGAGCAGAGGAATTAGGTGAACAAAAGCAGGGGAGAGAGAACAGAAATTGTGTCAGACCTCAGGATCAGAGTTGTGATATGGAAGATGCTATAAAGGATTCTAAAGGACAGGATGAGGGATTTCGACTTCCCAGAAACCAGAGAAACTCCTTGAAGGAAGGCCCTGGGTGAGGGAGAGACAAGATAATAGGTGTGGTTTAGAAGAATTAACCTAACAGCAGTGCTTATAATAGATCGAATGTGAAAAGACTAGAAGAGAGAAGATCAGATGGAGCTTTTTTCTCTACTCCATTACAAGAGTTCGTTAGGGTCTGAACTGAGGTGATGCAGCATGGTTATGCCACTGATAGAAATGAGAAACAACAACAAAATAGGTTTGGGAGTAAAGCTTGAAAGACGCATTTAAATTTAGTTGTAAAAATAGAACAGATAGTGTTTTTGTCACTAGGCATAGTGATACATGAATAGAAGTAGTTGAGGATGGCAAGAAGTAAAGGTCATGAGAACATAGAGTTGATGCAGATTTTATGAACCCCATGCTATTTTTTTTCCAGCCAGATCTTTAAAAATTGGCTTTAGTTCATTTAAAACTTTTTATTCTCTTATGTGCATATGTAGAAATGCTTTTTGTGGAAAATGCTGACTTGTTGGAGGCAAGTGTCACTTTATTTTAACCCGGTAATATAAACAGATGAGAAATCTAAAATGTGGTTACTAGTGTAGGAGCTATAACTGAAAGGACAGTTTACTGTAAGTTATTCTGAGATTTGAAGATTTGATAAGTATGAATGATGATAAGCCTCTTTCGTTAAGGTTAATGTGTTACCAGTCACGTTTGCAAAATCAGGACATTGATGGCAGGTCAGTTTCTGTTGCTTGTCTAGTAACCCTAAAGATACAGCTGTGAACAAAACAGAGTCCCTCCCTTCTGCAATAATAAATAATGAATATAAAAAAGTATGTTGGATCCCCAAACCAAAGTAAGTAACTTGTGTAGTTGTACAATGATTTTTTTATGTATATACGTGGTAATTATGAAAATGAAATGTATTTGTTCAAATATGAAGCTTCTTGTAATTCTTAGTATTTTATTTTTGGATCATGTGTTCACGTATTGTTTGTTTCGCCACAGAGAGCAGATCATAAAACAGTCTACAGAATTAGTCTGCAGAGCTTACAGTGAGGTGTATGCCGCCGTCATGGATCCAGTCAATGAATACAAAGATCCAGAGAGCATCCTCCACCGATCGCCACAGCAAGTGCAGACGCTTCTCTCCTGATAATCTTATTTGAATGTGTTAGCATAATGGTGCATCCCTGAAACTTTAAAGGTTTTCTTGTTCTTTAGTCTGTTAATCTCCTCTTTGAAATTGGATGGTTACGATTTTCTTTGTATCATAACATTGTAGGTCCCAATAATTTCTTTTCTTTGATCTCAGTACCATGGAAGTAAGCAATACAATCTTGACCTGAGTCAGGGTTGCTCTGTATCTGCTCCTTCTGTAGAGATGGTGTGTTCTCTGTGAGCCACCTCCCCAGCTCTGTAACTTTCTGGAATATAAATATGTATGGGGGAAAGTCGTATGAAAGGTATGAGGGATTTTTATTTTACAACATTAGTTCCAAATGAATAATACATAAAAAAAAAGTTGTCTAAACTTAAGAATTAATATGAAGATGGGACAGAACATCTCCTTACCTAAAGATTAAGTGGCTTTCTTATTAGTTATTCATGTGAGGAGACATATTTAAACCAAGGAGCAGAAATATACACTTAGCAAAAAGTGGGAAAAGAGAGAGAGAAGTAATTTAAACAAGGTGGATTTCACTCTGTGTTTACCTGGCCTGAATTCAAGGTGATGTTCAGCACTTCAAAAGGATTTTAGGTAGGGAGTCACCCTGGGCTGCATGTAAGTCTAGTGTCTAATTATAGGTATTTGTTGTATAGTCTGAACTCTAAATCCAGCCATCTACAGATTTTATCTGATGTCCAAACCAAAGAATAAGGATCTGCTCTCACACCAGAGGAAAAATACAGAGTAGCAGCTGCTCACTGACAGTGTGTCTATCCTCCTGGTGGCCCCTCACAAGAATGATTTGGGCTCTGACTTTAGAACTTTACCTATGAGTAAGATTCAGAATCACTGTGTTTTTTAAAAAAATAGATCTCAATATGTTTGATCTGACTTTACTCTGTTGGTAAGATTTCAAGGATGATTCTTATTAGCAAAATATCTTAATTTCTGATACAACTATAAAAAGAGGTGAGTCCCTAAGTTATGAGAAAACTGAGGCATAGGGAAAAAATGGACAAGGCGAAAATATTTTGCAAATTAGTAAAACTAATATTTATGTGACATATAATATTTAACACTTATTTACAGGACATGGCTTATTCATGTATCTGAAATTTTAATTGTTTATATTAATATGATTCTTTTGGAGTAAGAGCAGTTATTTATCACTTCTTTTGGTATAAATCTGTGCTTTTAGTCTTTTTCCTTCAATGAGTATATGTGGTATATAAAAGATAGAAAATAAAGTATGATATAAATCAAGAACTTAAATTATATATAATTTATTTCTACCATGAAAAAAGATTGCTACCTTATTGATGAATCCCTTTGTTTTCTAGGAAAAAAATGTGTTGGGCTTTTTACACACAGTTTTCTCAAAATATTAAAATTATTTCTACAACAGTGATAATTGAAGTACATTTTGATACATCTCATCAGTGTGTTTTTAGAAAATGTACTACAGAAAAGGAAGTACAGTTTAGGACCAAATTGAGATAACCAGTATAAGACTGATGAGCAGAATGTGTTATGAATATTATCTTGAGTACTACGTCAAAATAAAAGGTTTAAGTGCTAATTCATGGACACAGCACTTATATTTGATAGATACTTCCTGGTTTGTGTTTTGATGCGGCATAAATATAACCTTAGCTAGAGAATACATGTGAGCCTTTTCTCAAAGAAAGGTATTTGCCTCGCAAAAACCTCTCATTAAATTCTTCTCTTTCTTTCTTTGCACCTGAACTTGAACAGGTGAATATTACCTGAGAAAAATCACATAAGTGGACTGAATGACTTTTTAGATTCATGATCGCAGTCTTCAAATGGCACTCAGTACTGCTTTGTAGTTTACTTTGTCTCTTTGTTAAACTGACCTCTCCACTTTTCAAGAAGACTTTTCTGCCCTCACTCTTAGTTAATGACCCTCATAATTTATAGAGAAAATAGAAGCTGTTAGATTAATCTCCCTTACTTCCCCACCTTCAAATACTGCACACATCTTCTCCATCTTTCCTATAGAAATTGCAAAAATGATTTTTTATGAAGTTACAAACATAGAAATTATCATTTAAAGTCATAATTTTATAAAAATTATAAGTATCTTCTCTGGAGTTGAAAATTGTAACTGAATTTTAAAAATTCACTGTAGGAATTGAACAGATTTGAACAGTTGATAAAAAGAATCTGCAAATTTGAAGTTAGGCCAGTGGAGATTATCCAGTCAGAGGAACAGAGAGAAAAAAAGGATGGAGGAAGAAAAGAAAAAGAAACAAAGGATGAAGATGAATAGGGCCTAAGAGACCTGTGGGATATTATTAGCAATATTCACTCGGTGGGCGTTTCAGAAGGGAAAGAGAGGGAAAAGGGGGCCTAAAGAGTATTTGAAGAACTATTTGTAGGAAACTTTACAAGTTTGTTGGAAAGTTTAATATATACACATTTAGGAAGTTAACCAAGCCCACGCAGAGATACATACCAAGACACATCACAATCAAATTATCAAAAGCCAAAGTCTAAGAGGGGAACTTGAAAGTAGCAGGGAAGATAACTGATCGTGTACATGTGATTTACAATCATGATTCTCATCAGAAACCAGAGAGGCCAGAAAGCATTAGATGATATATTCAAAGTGCTAGAAGAACAAAACCATTAACTTAGAATTCTATAGCCAGCAAAACTGCCTGTGAAAAATATAGACAAAATTGAGACAGTTCAGAATACATGAAAACTATCATACCTGCCTTAAAGGAATGTTAAAGGTAGTCCTTGTGGCTGAGGGGCACCTGGGTGGCTCAGTTGGTAAGCATCTGCCTTCAGGATCGAGCCCCGCATTGGGCTCCCTGCTCCATGGGGAGCCTACTTCTCCCTCTACCTCTGCTGCTCATACACTATTCCCCCCAACAAATAAATAAATAAAAATCTTTTTAAAAAATAAAATGAAGGTAGTTGTGGCTGAAATGAAAGGATACTAGACAATCACTGGAATCGACACAGAAATAAAGAATACCAAGGAAATAGGGGACTTGGGCAACACTGTAAACCAGCTGGACCTAACAGACATCTCCGGAACACCACCCAGCAGCAAAGTACACGTTCCTTTCAAGTCAGTGTGCTGCATTCTCCAAGACAGACCGAATGTTAGGCCACAATTCAAGTCTCGGTTAATTTAAAAAAGACTGAAATCATACAAAGTAACTTTTCCAACTACAATGGCACAAAATTAGAAACCAATGACGGAGGGAAAATAAATATGGAAATAAACAATATATATACTCTTAAATAACCAGTGGGTTAAAAAAGAAATAACAAAGGAAATTAGAGAAAACTTTGAGATGAATGAAAGTTTGGTATAAAACAGCATACCAATACTTAGGGTATGCAACAAAAACAGTGCTCAGAAGAAAATAGCCTACATTAAGCAATAAACTAACCTAAACTTCCGCCTTTAAAAAACTAAAAATAAAGCAAACTAAACTGAAAGCAAGAAGAAGGAAATAAAGATTATGGCAGAATATAGATAATATAGAATAGAAAAATAGCATTTCAGTGAATGGATGTGCTAGCCATTCTGTAATCCATGTAGAGATGTGCTTGAATACACATGTCAAAAAGTGAAAAATAACATGTTCATTGGTATGATAAAGCCAGAAAAGGCAACATCAGAAAATCATAGTCCAGTATCCCTTATGATTATGAATGCAAAATCCTCAACAAAATACTAACAAGAATATCCAACAACATATTAAAGGATTATATGCTAGGACTCAGTAAGTTTGTCCTAGGAATGCAAGAACAGTTTAATGTCTGAAAATCAATCAATGTACTATACCATATTAATAAATAATAAACATGATTACCTCGATGCAGGGAAAGCTTTTGATAAAACAAAAACACTCAACAGATTAGGAATAGAAGGGAACTTCCCTGAACCGACAAAGGACACTTAGAAAAATCCACATCTAACATTGTCTGAAAGCTTTTCCCCCTAAAATCATGAATGAGATAAGGTTGTATACTCTTGCCACGTCTATTCCACATTGTACTAGAAATTATACCCAGAGAAATCAGATAAGACAAATAAAAGAAAGATGGAAAAGGATGAAGTAGAACTATGTCCTTTTGAAGATAGTATGAGCATGTATATCTATCATATATTTATGTTTATCTACCTATCTATATGGTCATATCTGTATTAGAACCAATAAGCAAGTGAAGCGACATTGCAGTATATAGACCAGTATGCAAAAATCTGTAGTATTGCTGTACACTAGTAATGAACAATTTGAAAAAGTAAGAAAACAGCCCCATTTACAGTGGCATCACAAAGAATAAAATACTTAGGAATAGATTTAACCAAGCAAGTGATATACTTATCCACTGCAAACTGCAAAACATGGTTGAAAGAAATTAAAGGTGGTCCTAGTAGATGGAAAGACATTTCATGTTCATAGTGAGGAAATAGAGGACTTGGACAACTCATACATCCATTGTCAAGTGAGTTTTTTACAAAGCTGCCAAGTCCTGTCAATGGGGAAAGAATAATCTTTTTAGCAAAAGACACCACAACAACTTGAAATCCACAAGGAATAAGATTGAAGTTGGGGGCGCCTGGCTGGCTCAGTCAGTTGAGTGTGCAACTCTTGATCTCAGGGCTGTGGATCTCAGGAGCCCCACGTTGGTTGCCGAGATTACTTTGTTTTATTTGATCTACAGTAATATTTTTTTATTATGATGTCACTATACAGTTCGTTAGTTTTTGATGTAGTGTTCCATGATTCATTTTTGTGTATAACACCCAGTGTTCCATGTAATAACGTGCCCTCCTTAATACCCATACCAGGCTGACCCATCACCCCACCCCCCCTCCCCTCTGAAACCCTTAATTTGTTTCTCGGAGTCCATAGTCTCATGGTTCATCTCCCCCTCGCAATTCCCCCCTCCTTCATTTTTCCCTTCCTTCTCCTAATGTCCTCCATGCTATTCCTTATGTTCCACAAATAAGTGAAACCATATGATAATTGACTTTCTCTGCTTGACTTATTTCACTCAGCATAATCTCCTCCAGTTCTGTCCATGTTGTTGCAAAAGTTGGGTATTCCTCCTTTCTGATGGCTGATTAATATTCCGTTGTATATATGGACCACATCTTTATACATTCATCTGCTGAAGGGCATCTCAGATCTTTCCACAGTTTGACTGTTGTGGATATGCTGCTATGAACACTGGGGTGCACGTGCCCCTTCTTTTCAGTACATCTGTATCTTTGGGGTAGATATCCCAGTATTGCAATTGCTGAGTCGTGGGGTAGCTCTATTTTAAATTTTTGAGGTCTCTCCACAGTTTTCCAAAGTAGCTGTATGAACTTGCAGTCCCACCAACAGTGTAAGAGGATTCCCTTCTCCACGACTTCTCCAACATTTTTGTTTCTTGCCTTGTTAATTTTTGCCATTCTAACTGATGTAAGGTGGTATCTCCCTGTGGTTTTGATTTGAATTTCTCTGATGGCTAATGATGATGAACATTTTTTCATGTGTGTTAGCCATTTCTATGTCTTCTTTGGAGAAGTGTCTGTTTATGTCTACTGCCCATTTTTGGACTTGATTATTTGCTTTTTGGGTGTTGAGGGTGCAGAGATTACTTAAAAATAAAATCTTAAAAAAATTGAAGTTGGAGCATATTCGTGACATATACAAAAATTAACTCAGAATGGGTCAAAGTTCTCAATGTAAAAGTTAAAAACTGTAAAACTCTTAGAAGGAAACATAGGTATAAATCTTTGTGACCTTGTATTAGGCAACAAGTTTTCACCTTTTATATTATACACATTTTTATGCAGAGTCACATAATAATGTTGAGTTCTTGGAGGTCAGCTTATTTTTCCTATTTAGTTAAATATATTGTTTAGATTATAATATAAACAACTAGGTCTACATATGGTTACTTTAGGGCTATAATCGTACTTAAGCATACTTATCTTGAAAGTATGTATTTATTTCCCTTTAGAATGTGCTTTTGGAGATGGATGATATAATTATGTATTTTCACATCCACATAAGAAATGACTATAAGTTGGCTAAGAAATGAATATAAAAATAATTTAACAATAGCATGCTCATCTATCAAATCCAGCTAACATTAATGTTAAAAACCTTCCTAGCACTTACAATTTAATAAGTAAAAATAAATGGTACTAAGCTTATGAAAATAAGTGAAAATTGTTGGTAGGACCAAAAATATCATTTAAAATATTTCTTTGCTTCAAGAGGATAGATATATCATTATTTGACAGTGTTTTTTCATTGTATATTTTATTTTATTTTTTTAAAGATTTTATTTATTTATTTGACAGATCACAGGCAGGCAGAGAGAGAAAGAGAGAGGAGGAAGCAGGCTCCCCGCCGAGCAGAGAGGCCAATGTGGGGCTTGATCCCAGGACCCCGAGACCATGACCTAAGCCAAAGGCAAAGGCCCCAACCCACTGAGCCACCCAGGCGCCCCCATTGTATATTTTAAACAGTTAAAGTCCCAGACAATCTAGGAGTTTCAAAGCTAATAGCTTTGCCACCAGGATATTAATTTACTTGAGTATTCTCTTTATTTCCATCAATGTCAAGATCTGAAATTTCACTGGAGCGAGCATTATTTTTTGCCTACTAAAAGCAAAATGACAAGAAACAAGAATTGTTTTTCTTGCGCAAGCCAGCAGCAAAAGTTAGGCCTCGTGTGTTGAGATGCCACGAGCCCTCCTAAGGGGTATCAAATATATGAGCCTACTTTGGAGAATTCAGACAAGAGCTGACTGCTGTTTGCTATCCAGGCCTCAGATGGAGTATAAAATGGTAATGAGCAGAGCACTGAGGTTGAAAATGCATTTGCCTGAGAAGCCAAATCTTAAAAAGGAAATCAAAGATTTGGTTAGTATTCCACAGCCTTGCAATATGCACTTAATAGAAGACCAGGAATTTTTCTTGCTTGAAAACGGTATTAGCTCCTTTTCACAAAGATGTAGCAAAGCAAGCATTCAGAAGTCAGAAGGTTGCCGTTGCTGCCATTAAAAACAACGAAAACAAAAACAGCATGTCAAGTTACCCTGCCTTTATTCTGAATCCTACCTACAAAGAGGAAATCACTTAGCCACTGAGTATTAACAGGTTAATGTAATGAATCATACAATAATAAATTATAATAGAGTTTGCAGAAACCCAGAAATGTGCAGATATACTCCTGTGGTTAACCTGTGATTCCGCTTGCACATGGTAAATCGTTAGCCATGGTATTGCTCTTGGTAACCACAGGTTATCAGGGGCTGATGCAGAATTCGTATTGCTTCCTACTTTGTGTGTGGTAAGAGTGGGATGAGGCTAGAGTTTTCTCTGTCATGAATTTTTATATATGTGGGCACATTTCTGGATCTTGTTTGCATTCTTATCATAGGTTTCCTTATTCCTGCACCAATAACATATATTTTAATATTATAACTTTATAATCTTAGCATGTGGTAGGATGGTCCTTTTTGTCTTTTTCATCTAGAATGCCTCAGGCATTCTTGGATTTTTCTCTTCCACTTCGCTTTTAAAATCAGCTATTTCTCAAGCAGCAGTCAAGAATATGGTTGGGATGGGGGTGCCTGGGTGGCTCAGTGGTTTAAGCCTCTGCCTTCAGCTCAGGTCACGATCTCAGGGTCCTGGGATCGAGCCCCACATTGGGCTCTCTGCTCAGCAGGGAACCTGCTTCCTCCTCTCTCTGCCTGCCTCTCTGCCTACTTGTGATCTCTGTCAAATAAATAAATAAAATCTTAAAAAAAAAAAGAATATGTTTGGGATTACTTTGTATCTATATATCAATTTAGGTACAATTAATATCTTTATGATGTTAAATAATCCAAATCATGAACATGTTAAATTTTCACTATGTAATGAGAGTAGTTTTAGTGTCCTTCAAAAAAAAAGTTTATATTTTTTCATATGAATCTAAGAAAACTTTGCTTTATTCATTCCTAACACAGTTCTTGTTCAGAGTATAAATAGTATCTGTTTTTTAATTACATTTTAAAATCTGTTGCTGAATATAAAAACAATTGATTTTTATATGTTGATTATATTAGATCTAAGCACTTAACTCATTTAATGTATCTAATGTAATTTCTATGCTTTGAGTTTTCTATATAGACATTTATATTACTTGAGACTAGATGACAGTGTTGTTTCTTTCTTTGCAATCTATATGCCCTCCATTTCTTTTGTTGTCTTAACATGATAACCTAGGACTGCCAGCAGCAATGATAATACACATGTTTCATAATTCAGATTTTAAAGGTGACATTCCCAGTATCTCACCATTAAGAATTACGTTTGCTCTATTTTTAATTTCTTGAGGAATCTCCACACGATTCCTCAAGAAATTAAAAATAGAGCTTCCTTATGACCCTGCAATTGCACTCCTGGGTATTTACCCCAAGGATACAGATGTTGTGAAAAGAAGGGCCATCTGTACCCCAATGTTTATAGCAGCAATGGCCACAGTCGCCAAACTATGGAAAGAACCAAGATGCCCTTAAACAGACGAATGGATAAGGAAGATGTGGTCCATATACACTATGGAGTATTATGCCTCCATCAGAAAGGATGAATACCCAACTTTTGTAGCAATGTAGACGGGACTGGAAGAGATTATGCTGACTGAAATAAGTCAAGCAGAGAGAGTCAATTATCATATGGTTTCACCTATTTGTGGAGCATAACAAATACCATGGAGGACAAGGGGTGTTAGAGAGGAGAAGGGAGTTGGAGTAAATTGGAAGGGGAGGTGAATCACGAGAGACTATGGACTCTGAAAAACAATCTGAGGGGATTGAAGGGGCGGGGGGTGGGAGGTCGGGGTACCAGATGGTGGGTATTATAGAGGGCATGGATTGCATGGAGCACTGGGTGTGGTGCAAAAATAATGAATACTGTTATGCTGAAAATAAATAAATTGAAAATAAAATTAAATTTAAAAAAAAAAGAATTACGTTTGCTGTAGGTTTTCCATAGATTAATCAGAGGGCATCATATGATCATCATAACACATTTAATATTAATGTGGTCAATGACATTTATTGTTTTTCTGATCATAAACCACTTTTGCATTGCTAATGCCTATTGCATTATAGAGATAATCCTATATTGGTCACATTATTTTCTTTTCCAGTACAAACCACTGGATTTAGTTTTGTTTTCTATAGTGACTAGTGACCTTGCCAAATTTCTGAGTTAATTCGAAACTTTATTTGTAGATTTTTGGTAAACTTTATAAATTAAATCACATAGTCAGTGATTAATGACAATTTTATTTCTTCTTAGTCTTGCTGGCTTTATGACACTGTGCAGTGTTCAACAGTACAACATTACAGTGTTGAATAGAAGTGGTAATCATGACCACCCCTGTCTTTTTCCAAAATGTGAGGAGGGAGGGAAAGCTTTTATTTGGCTAATATTTTGTAGATAGGCTTTATCAAATTAAGAAAGCTCCCTTCTGGGATGCTTGGGTGGCTCAGTTGGTTAAGCGGCTGCCTTTGGCTTAGGTCATGATCCCAGCGTCCTGAGATCCAGTCCCTACATTGGGCTCCTTGCTCAGTGGGGAACCTGCTTCTCCCTCTGCCTCTGCCTGCCACTCTGTCTGCCTGTGCTCACTCTCTCTGACAAATAAATAAAATCTAAAAAAAAAAAAAAGCTCCCTTCTGTTCCTGGTTTGTTATGATTACTTTAAATCATGAGTGAGTTTTGAATTTTATCAAATGTGGGGTTTGTTTTTTTTTTTCTGTATCAATTTAGGTGACTATATAGGCTTTATCCCTCCTTATTTGCTTAATGTGGAGAATTTCAAATGTCAAAACGACTTTGCATTCCTGGAATAAACCCAGTGGTCATAATGTACAATCTTTTTTATATACCTCTTGATTTATTTATATTTTATTTAGAATTTTTGTTTTTATGTTCATGGCCTGTAGATTACCTTGTAATTTTCCTTTCTTTTAATATCTTTTTTATTTATTTATTTGACAGACAGAGATCACAAGTAGGCAGAGAGGCAGGCAGAGAGTGAGAGAGAGGAGGAAGCAGGCTCCCTGCGGAGCAGAGAGCCTGATGTGGGGCTCGATCCCAGGACCCTGGGATCATGACCTGAGCCGAAGGCAGAGGCTTTAACCCACTGAGCCACCCAGGCGCCCCTTTTCTTTTAATATCTTTGTCTGGTTTGGCTAACAAGACTGTGCTGACCTCATAAAACAGATTAGCACATAATCTCTTCTTCTCTTATCTGAAATAGTTTGAGTCAGATTGTTGTTATTTCTTCCATAAATACTTGGATGAATTCCAAGTGCAGCCAACTTACATAGAGATGTCTCTGTGGAAAGGTTATTTTAAATTTACGATTCAATTTTTAATACATATGCAAGAGTATTCATATGGTTCATTTCTTCTTGTGTCAGTTTTGATGAATTCTGTTTTTTAAGATATATGTCCCTTTCACCTAAATTTGTCATACTGTCTCTCCCCTTACTGTCCTCTTAACCTTTTTTAATGTGTGTGACATGATATTAATAATTTGTGTTTTCTTTCTTGATTAGTCTTGCTAGGAGTTATGAACTTTGTTAGTCTTTTCCAAGAGTTATCTCTATTTTATGTTTCGTTGATTTTTTTTTGTTCTATTTTTATTATTTCCTTCCCTCTACTTTCTTGCTATTTATTTGCTCTTCTTTTTCTGCCTTCTTGAAGTGGGAGCTTATAGAGATGGTTCCCGACGTACTATGTAGTTCAACGTACGATATTTTGACTTTACGGTGATGCAAAAGCAATATGCATTCAGTTGGAACTGTACTTCACATTGTGTATTTTGATCTTTTGATCTTTTCCTGGGCCAGTAATATGCAGGAAGATCCTCTCCTAATGCTGGGCAGCAGCAGGCAGTCTCAGCTTCTAGTTGCCTCCGCAATCACAAGGGTAGACAACTGATACAGCCATTCTGTACCCATAAAATCATTCTGTTTTTCATTTTCAGTGCAGTAGTTAATAAATTAAAGGAGATATTCAACACTTTATTCTAAAGAAGGTTTGTGTTAGATGATTCCCTGTAGGCTAATGTAAGTGCTCTGAGCACATTTAAGGTGGACTAGTGAGGCTAAGCTATTACGTTCAGTAGGTTGGGTACATTAAATGCATTTTCAGCATATTTCATCTTACTATGGGCTTCATTGGACATGACCCTATTGTGAGTCAAGGAAGATCGGTATCATCAATCTTCAAACTTTTTTTGGTAATATATTCATTTAAATATCATCTGTATTTCCATGTAAACAGAAACTTCGTTGTATCCATGTTTTTGTGTGTCATATTTTGTGTATTTTTCACTGCAAAGTATTTTCTGATTCCCACTGTGATTTCTTCTTTGACTCATGGATTATTTTAAAAAGTGTATTTCCAAACATAACAAGATTTCCTAGTTATCTTTTTATTATTTATTTCAAAGTAAATTCCATTGTAGTCAACCAATAGGTTGTATATCAATCCTTATATATTTGTTCATAGTTATACTTTTAGTGAGGGATGTCCCCCTAATATTTGAAATGATATGTTCTATAGTTATTGGGTACAGTGTTCTATACATGTTAAGAGGATAAATTTTGTCAATCTTCTTCCAATCATCTGTAGTCCTTTGGATTTTTATCTGCATGTTGTATCAGCTGCTGCAAGATACTTGTTAAAAATTTCAACTAAGATGGTGTTTTTTTTTTTTTTTTTTTTAGTTTTTTCAGGTTTTGCTTTATGTTTTGAGACTAGGTCTAGATTTAAATTTTATCCATTATGATTTTTTTTCTTTGAACCTTTATTTACTTAGAAGTATGTTATTTGCATTTCTGCTGTTAAAGTTTTTAACAAGAGAGTGAGGCAGTAAAATGTGTTTTTTAAAAAGAACAATTGGTGATGACAATAGGTTTCCTCTGTCAAGGCACTTTTATGTCCCTGTCTCTGTGTCCTACTTTGCAGTTACAAAAATAAACTGGAGACTTATCAGTTAAGCCAATTATCAATATATGAACTAGGCAGCACTAGTCACTTTGGTAAATTAAGCGAAATTTTCAGCGCTTACTGACTTGTAATTCATAGTGTTCACTTCTGTTCTCTCAAACCCTGAAGTGGGTGACTGGGGTTCTGTTGGCTCTGACTAATTTTTGAATACTTGCATCTGACTTGAATCTCCAAGAGATCAATCTGATAAGGTAATCTGATTTCACTAACCAAATGACCTTATCTCAGAATGAGTAAGGTGTATAATCATGTTAACAAGCATAAGCAAGTATGTCAGCTTCCACTCTTTTGAGATAGTATATATAATGTGACTCCTTTTTATCACTGAATGTAACAACATTCCTTATACATGGTTTTTTGAACAAAATGAGGCAATTTTCTTGCCTGGTGGGCATTATGAGGCTTATACAACTCTCCATAATCTGAAGCATAAACGTGATGTAAGATGCAGTTTGGTTTATACCTAATAGCTTCTGAGAAATTTTTCATAGAATTTTGGTGGTCGGCAAAGGAATTACTGGAATAAAAATATCGCAGCTTCTGTGCTGTGTGCAGATACTTACTGAGTGTGATGAAGGAATTACTGTCTAACCATGCACATATTCTGAGCAATTAGGCCAAGTGCCAAAACCATTAAGGCTCAAATGCCAAGTGCCCGTAGGGAGGGTTCTGTTACAGGATTTAGCAACCAACCCCTGGCTCAGTTACCAGAGGGTGGCACTCCAGGCTTCCTGATAGCAGTGCCAGGCCCACTGAGACTCAGCAGCTGCCACCCGGCTTTTGCTGGCTTCCAGAGACTCTCCTCAATGCTTCCTCTGTCCCCGCCCTTCTTGCCCATCTGCCCTCCATCTGCCTGCCACCTGAGTGGTGGGGGCCCCGTTGGGGGCACCTTACGAGTTGAGTCATGACACCCAGATGACACATGGCATGCACCTTCCCTGTGCCTCCACGGCTCTTTCTCCAAGTTGGCAGCTTAAAAGGAAAGCGTTGCCAACTCCTGTTTCATAACATTTCAGGGGCTCCATTCTGAGGCTTCTAGAGTTTCCCAGCTCAAGGAAACTGGGCATGGGGGTGGGATAGGGAGAGCCATTCAGGGATTGGGGACATCCAGGCACACCTGGCCTACGCCCCCCCAAAAAACCTGCAGAAACAAGAGTAGCCTTTGTAACTCCACAATTTCATCAAGATGAGCTGAAATCTGGTTCTGCCATTTCCCCGTCTCGTCCTGTTCCACAACCCACCCACCCACCTCCCCCCCAACACACAAAAAAGCAAAACACAGAGCTCTGCAGTATCTTCACAATTTGACTTTTATCCAGAACTGAGGCTCTTTATTTGTTAGAGCTAAGTGTTTGGTCCAAGATTTTCTAATCCTTTCTGTGGGAACTTGAATCAGCACCCCCTCCCCAGTCCCCCGTGGAAGCAGATGGGGATCTTGGCGAGGTTTAGAAGTCCGGGACTTGGCAGGGTGAGATTTCTATTTGCCAGGCTGAATTGCTTGTAATTAAAAAGCTCATCCTCCTCCTTTTTGCACTTCTGAACTTATCTGAGGAATCAAGAGAGTATTTAATCATGCACAGAAACAAATCTGTTCCTATAAGTGAAAATCTGCAGTTGAAGTCGGGCTTAGTGGTAGCGGTGAGTCACGCAGGCTGGTGGGGGTGACGGGGCACCGTCCGTGTCCCGTGCCCAGGTCAGGGCTGGGTGCGCAGCCCTCCTCTCTGCCCCCTTCTCCCGCTATCTCCTGTCCCTGTCCCTTTGCCTCACTTGTGGCTCCAGGCGACATTCCTGGACTGGGGGATTCTGAAGCAGGTTTGGGGTTTTGTTAGTGACACTCACTGACACCAGATTGGTAATGTTTATCTGCTTTCTAATACCGAAAAGAAAATAACTCATTAGTGTTGACATTTTAACGTTCTAGCGTTCTGAGACAAAGCTTAACTTTGCTCCTTCCAGACTGAGCTGTGCTAATTGCCAGATTGAGCGTACGTTGGAAACTTGGGAACAAAGTGAGGCGTGACCATTTGTGGCTCTTGGGGTAATAAGCGCTCAGAGTTAATTTTAGAAGTAACTGTTTCAAAAAAAAAAAAATCCAAAGGGTGAGTAGCGGGACTTTGCTCCCATGGAGGAGCTCTCCTATGGGGCATGGGTGGCATGGGTGGCTTGGGTGGCAGACGCAGAGGCAACAGTGGCAGGCAGCCCTGATGCACCACCAGAGAGGGGGAGCAGAGCATTCTGTCTGCTTTCGTGACCGTGACCGCTGGGAGCGTTTGTGGAGTCTCCCTGGAGTTGGGTGCCCCGGAGGTGGGTGCCCTGCATTCTTCCAGCGGAGGTGGGGGAGGTGGCCCTTGTGCAGGCTCCCTTCCAGGTTGGCAAGGGCTCGTGCTGCCACATGGGAGCCTTTCTCTGTGCAGTTGTTCTCCGCTCCTACACATACCTGTCACACAGGCAGACAGCTGGCTCCAGTTCTAGCCTTAAAGTCTGCCATGAGGGGGAAGCAGGCAGGAAGAGCACCGATGGCACAGCTCGCTGGGCAAGCCATGGCAGGATGACCTCTGGACACAATGGGGGTGGGGGGGGGGGACAGAACCCAACCCTGCTACGCCAGACTGCAGCTGGAGCTTCCAAACTGGAGACTCCCTGGTGAGGCCGAGGACCCAGCAACCGTGAGTTGGGCCCACCCCTGAGCTGTCACCATTGTGTGCAAGCAGCCCCCCGTGTTGGGTTTCCCGAGTCATTCAGAGGCTCCACAAGGCACCGAGGTCTCCTTCCATGGAGATGGCCCAATCAGGCCCTCTGATTGCTCTCGTTCACATTCATTTATGCAATTTTGTTTTCTTGCCGTTTAACACACGTGTCTCTTTCTATCTCTTTCACACTCACACACAATGAGATTTAGTAACCCATTTTAATGAGGCAATTATATTTTAACTCCATTATGTGCAATTATCCACTTACATAAATTGCCCCAGCTGGAGCGCCTGGTGTTGATGTCTCACTGGCACTGGCTTGCCGGCCCCTGGGGGCAGCTGGGCCTCCAGCCCTGGAACAGGGACGCTCCTGCCACCCCTGCTGCTCTCCACAGGTGGCTTCGTGCCGCCAAGGGGCAGGGACATTTGCAATTTCTGGCCCACCCGGTGCAGCTCTGGATGGCTGCGTGGGTGGTCTAGAACTCTGTCATCTGCTTTGCTGGGCTGGCAGGGCTGTCTATCTAGACCCAGAGCCCTAGTACCGAGCACCGAGCACCTAGCACCGAGTGGCCAGAAAAACAGCCTCGGACCATCGGAGCCATGCACCTTTCCGTATCCTTTTCCTTTCCAGTCGTCTAGGCTTGACATGCCTGGGGATGGGATGAAAGGCTGAAGGCCCCTATACGCCCATCCCACCTGTCATAACTTTAAAACAGGCTTTAATGATGAGCTGGGTACTTCATTCAAAGTAACGATCTCCTCCTTTATATGGGAACACGAAACAGGACAGGGCAGTCATCCAAGGACTTGCCACCCCGCTCACGAACCAGAAGTTACCCAGTACTTTCGCATCGACCTATAGCCTTTCATTTCACCCTTGCCTACCCCTCCGAGGGCACCGTGTGCTTACATTTTGTCCTTACCTTTCACTTAATTGTTTAAACGTACTGTCAGGCACGTATGCATCTGGATTCACTGTGTTAGTTTCACTGGCTTTGAGTTTTACCGAAGTGGTGTCATTCTAGAGGTAGCCCCCCGTAACCCAGTCTTCTCCACTGGGTGTAATGAGAGAGATTGGCCTCTGCAACTGTGTGGAGTTACGGCTCCTTTCTAGTCACTGCTATAATAGCATCGTGTGACGAGTTATCTCCATCCCATCGGTCAAATGAACTTCTGGCTTTCTAGATTGTTTGTTTCGCAGTATGAGCAATCCTTCCATAATATCCCTGTGTACACAGACTGTGTACACAGACTAGTATGAATACACAAGAATGTCTGTACCCCGGCGTGGCATTTCTGGGTTCTAGAGTATATAAATGTTCAAGATTTTCAGAGAGTACCAAATTGCTTTCCAGGTGGTTGAACCAACTCATGGCCCCTCCTGCCAGGCAGTATCTTTTGCAGTTTTCCAGATTACCACAGTGTCCAGTGTTACATATGGTTAAGAGCATCTTTTGGATCTGTGGGACCTTGAAAAAACTAGTGGCTCTCTGTAAGCCCCAGCTTTCTCATCTGTGAAGCTGGAGGAAAATGCTTGAGTATGGCACCTGAAATATCTAGTGGGTCACCTTGGCAAATTTCCTTGCCTTAGGAAAATACAATCTTGCCCAGCAACTCAGAACCTTCACGTTGCCAAGGGTAGCCAACCAAAATTCCTTGGGCTGTTACGATGTTGGCTGCTTGTACCTTTCACAATTTAAGCCTGTCCTACAAAGAAAATGAGAGATCAGCAAGATACCAGAAGGTATGAACATTTTCTGGTTTGCTTCACAGGTGGTAATCTGGTCATTTATGTAATTAACACCCACTGCCATTGCTGTCATCTGGTACATGTTAGCTGCGTTTTCTCTATGGACTGTCAGTGGAATGCCAGTGCCCTTGGGGCCGCACAAGGTGACAGGAGCCACACCGAGGCTCAGGAGCCCGTGCCGATGCTGAGGGCAGTGACAGCAGAGGAGGGCTTTTATACCTGTCCCTTATCTCCCCCACCAAGGTCCTCGAAGTGCGGTGTTATTTCCATTCCTCGCTTTTACAGATAAAGAAACTGAAACTATGAGACGGTTAAGTGACTTGTCTTATATAAGTTACAGAAGCTGGACTGCAGCCCAAGTCTTCTGTCACTGAACCCAGCGCTTTTGTCCCACTGCCTCCCGCCTCCCACTACCCCCGCCCCGCCGAATTATGGTCCATTGTGTGTGTATTCATTTTTTCCTCCCCATGCTATTTAGTAATCCACTTGCTTATATTTAAAATAAAAAGAAATTCTTTTGTGTTTCCAGAGGTGGCGGGTAGCCATTAGGCAGACGGACTGCCGAACAAAGTTCACCGTCCATTTGCTTTCGGAGGAACGGTTTGCGAATTCATTGTCAAAGGCTTATTCATAATGAGTAAGGCTTAGGACCACGGGCTTTGATTTCTCCCGGTCAAGTTTTAATGACGGAAAAGTTTGGTAACAAGTGAAGCGCGTAGCTACAGCGCTCTCTTTGTTCTTCCTTGACTTCTCTTCCTGTTTCTGCAAGACCTCCCTTGATCATGTTAATCGTCTTTTTTTGTGCTCGTTTTCACTAAAAAGAGTTCTGCGTTCTGAGGGCTCAGGCATGGACTGTTGTTCCTGGTATAGGCGGGGGCGGGGGGCCGGCGGTGACGGCAGAGGGGCGCGGGCACAGGCGCGGTCCCTGGCCTACCACCCTGCCCACAGGCCTGAGCCAAGAAGAAAGTGCTGCTGCCTAGTGAGGGTCATTCCATCCAAAGCTGAGGGACAAGGACCACCCTGATTCCTAGCCACTCAGGGCCTGCCCCCAGACCACCACTCGGCAGGTAACAGATCCCACAGTCTTTCTGGCTTATTTCCCACTGAACTCTGAAAGGCACTTGTTTGCGAGACTTTCCAGGTGCTTCTTTGTATATGGTTTTGGGGGCAGATGCGATTGGCCAGGTGTGTTTGGTCCGGAGGCTCCAAGTTGAAGTCACCATGTGGGGTGGGTCTCAGCCTCGCCCCAGACTTCCCAGCGAGAGCCTGATTCAGCAGTTCTGGTCTCTGCGGAAAGACAGTCATCACTGAAACCTGACTCTGGCCGCTCCTCTGGGGGGTGATTTAACCCCACTGGCCCTTTCTTCCCTTGTAGGTATGGTTTCTGCCCTCGGGCAGCTTGTAGTCTCTGTTCCCTCAGCTCTCCGCTGTTGGACAGCTGCAGCTAGGCCTTACTTTGTGTTCTGTGCGGGGACACAAGCCCCTGAATATTAGCCGAAAGGATTTGGTCATTGGAAATCAGAGGAATTCTCCATAAAAACCTAAAAGAAACTTTGCTCAAGTTACTCCCCACTTCTGTGGTGTCACATAATTTATGATCTATATTCTGGCTCAAGAGACCGTCCTCGGACTCAGCTCTCTGGCCCAAAAGCTCAGCCCTTCGTCTCTTATGGATGGTGAAGGTGAACAAGTACTTGACTCACCAAATGGTCTCTTAAGAAACAGAAAAAAAATAGCCTTCATCGAGTCATCTTATGCTCTCGTGCCCCGTCAAGGAGCTGAAGGGTTTTCCAAAGAAGACGAATACTAGAGGCTCTAGTCTGAGCAGTGACTGCACTGCTGCCCCTGTGACTGTCCCTGTCCCAGGCACTGCCTCCTTCTGTGTGCTGCCATTTTGGATCTCCAGCTTGGAGCCAGGCATCAACTCCACAAAGCAGACATTGGTATCACTGTTTTCCAGATGAGAATCGGGAAGGTCAGATTGAGGGACTTTGTCCAAGGGCACCGCAGGTACCGAAGCCGGTTCTGTCTACCCCATGCTCTTCTTAACTCTCCAGCCATCCTACCACCAGGAAGGGGAAAGAGCAGATCTGTCTCCAAGGCAACCAGAGGAAGGAGGTGGGTCTTCACTGGGTACCGCTCATTTGGGATGTTCACAGCTACTTGATTCTTGGGCAGAGGCTCAGGCCTGGACTGAGGCAGCAGGGAGCGCTTTCCAAATGGACTTCCCTGGCTCTTCGAAGGGAGAAGTTTTCATGTGATCTGGATTTCCCCCTAACAGCGGGAGCCTTGAGCACCGGAGGTTTGTGAGTGAGACTTCTGATAGACAAAGAGGAGGAGATTTTATGACACCTACCATTTTCTGCTGACAACCAAAGAGGCCAGGACACCATGATTCTCAGTAACTAGAAGCTGATTATCTTCTTCTACCTCTGCTTTGATTAGAACAGGCAGAAAACAAAACAGAACTTTGACGATTGTCAGATTGTAAGTTGGTAGTGCCAGTCAGTAACAGAACTGGGCCACTATCACTCATCAGTTATCTATTGAGGAGTCACTGGAATGTAGAAATTCTGCACCAGCTGGACTCCAAGCAGGATTCTTTTAAGGCTGGTAGTTTTGTGGAAATGGGCTAATTCTTCCCTGCGACGTAAGTTCCGTCCACCTAATAATCAGCTGCTTCTTATTTAAACATAAGTGCATTCTTGAAGAAATGCTGTGTTAACCTGTGTAAGCCTGTCAGGCTGAACTCTAATTAGTCCTGATGGATACGGAAATTATGTCTCTATTGACATTTTTGTTTGCTCCATGAGATCTAACTACTGGCCAAAATGAACCTAAAAATCAGCCTCACAAGGGAATGTGAGGGCTGTGAGAAATTTGGTAGCTTTAGTGTAAAATGGCTGGGCGGAAACCCACAGGCAGGTTTCAAAATGACCTCCCATTTCACCTAGTGAGACTGTCTCATTGCAGTGAAAGGCCCACCCAAACGCTTCCTTGGCTGTATTATTAATAGGGCAATAAGCCCGAGTTTATATCTGCCAAAGGAGATCTTAGTTGTGACTTCCAGAGTCTTCCATATTATCTGTTCTTCCCTAAACTTCATACAATTTTAAAACTTTATAAATTTTCACGTACATTTTGAAGGCTTCTTTTTGCTAATAGAAAGTCATTTATTTTATTATTAAATTTTTTAAAGAAGATTTTATTTATTTATTTGACAGATCACAAGTAGGCAGAGAGAGACAGAGAAAGAGAGAAAGGAGGAAGCAGGTTCTCTGCTGAGCAGAGAGCCCGATGTGGGACTTGATCCCAGGACCCTGAGATCATGACCTGAGCTGAAGGCAGAGGCTTAACCACTGAGCCACCCAGGCACCCCTGCTAATAGAAAGTCATTTCAAAATAAATAAATTGTTAGGGCAATTATTTCTAGTCTTTAGAACAGAATATCAGATACTCATTAAAAATAGAGTTTTGAAAAAATCTAAGAACTGTATTTAGTGTTTGGTACAACTTACGTTATGCTTAAAGGCTCTTCTATTTGATATATCATCTTGGATATTAATAAATGTCACTGCTGTAGCTTTTATACTGGTTCCTTTGTAAATCTACTTGATGATAATTATTTTACTTTTATCAGTGGTTTAGAGCAAACCTTTTAGTTATCTTTATGTCTAGGTAGTTTACAAAGATACAAAATTTGCAAAGTTGGTCTTTTCACATCATTGTGAAATCAGTGTGATTGTATGCAGAAGATTCTAAGGGAGTGAAATTGCAAATTCATTAGTAATGATTATGTAAAATAGGGGTTATCAAAATGCAAAGCCACAATAACGACATTGAAATAGCAATGAAATGTCAACACTCAGTTGTAGAGGCATTTCCATGGCTTCCAGCCACGAGGGAAGGTCTGGTTTTGCTGAAAGATACCAGGTGTGATGGGTGAGTATTATTCTCTGAAGCCAAGGCCTTGGAGTCACATCTTACCTCTGTCATCTGTTACCTAAACTAGATTACCCTGAAAAAAGTAACAGATTTTGTGCCTCAGTTTCCTCGTTGGTAAGAAAGGGATAATGGTCTTGTGATTCAAATAAAAACACATGAAATGCAGAGCACAAAATATGCATTCACTGGATGTTAACTGCTCTTATCTTCATTATGTTTATATTGCTGAAATTTAGATTGGGGGGAAAAAGAAAAAAAAAATGGACACAACTCAGGTGTCTCTACCTTCTTAATCCTTGGTATAATGGTCAAAGTTCTAGAGGAAAAATGAGGACATCTGCGTTCCAGTCTAGGCTTTGACTCCCACTTGCTTTGCAACCCTGTAATACATCTGGATGCTTGCTTCCCTCCTCACTATAATGAGAGGGTCCTGCCAGAGCCTCCCTCTTCCCACGAGCCCCAGACACTCAGATCTGGCTCAAGTGGCTCAAAAACCCGCTATTACTTATTTTTTTTAATGTAGTATTAGGTTTTAATGCACCAAAGCAAAATAAATTGTCCAGATGCCAGCTAAAGGGAAAGCTGGAAATAATCTACACAATCTTTTCCGAGATACTTTGGAAAGACTTTTTAGGCAAAATTCTAATCAGCGGAGTCAGAAAAACAAGACCACATTTTAAAAGCGAAAGAAAACAACTGCAAGCGAATAGTAGTTCTCACCTCTTTTATTCCAGTGTCCGGCTTTGGTTCTAGGGCTATCCCATGAAAAGAGGGGCAGAGGAGCAAGGACGAGGAAGCAAGAGGGAGGAGGGAGCTTGTCCTGTGTGGTGGTTCTTTTATGAAAAGGTATGCTGGCCAATTTTTTCCAAAGACTAAATCAACCAACACCCAGCAATCTGCCCCAAGAATTTTTTTCCCCCAATTCAGACCTAATCAAAATAATCTGGTTGTGTCCCAAATGTTTCTAGTAAAATGGCCGTCTCTCTCTTTTCCAGTGTTATTGTTAAATCTGAGCTCCTGTGGGCTTGCACAACCCCGTTGCTGGCCAACATTAGCCAAGGGAATATTCGTACTGTGCGTGTTTCCCTCGGAAAAATGAAGGTGAATAAATGGGAAAAGATGTAACGAATGTTTTGCAACCTTATTATAAATACTTTATGAATGAATCATAGAAATTAAAGATGAAAAAGCCCACTAACTCAGCTGGTTCCCTGATGTCTGCTGCCATATACTTTTAAGTGGTCTGTCTGGTCTAGTTTCTAGTGACTCAGGTTATAGGGAATTTACCACTTTCCCAGTGGAGACAATCGGGCCAGCTAGGAAAATTTCTCAAATTCCCCCTGCTTTGTTTAATATCTCACTAATCTCATATCATTTAGCTTATTGAATGGTTTATTTCTGGTGTCTTTAGATTCTTCATTGTTTTCTATGCATATCTTACATTTCTTTCTTTTCTTTTCATTCAACCTTCCTCTCTTTTTTTGTCAGGAAGAAAGCAAATACTTTTATTTTTTTATTTTTTATTTTTGCTTGTGGATCTGTGAGCAGTAACCATTGGTTTCATTCAACAGAGTAACAATAACAGCCACAACCTGGTTTGATCACTATGTAACACCATATATATATAACACAACATACATATAACACAATAGTTATATTGTCAAGTGATATGCTAAATACTTTATATTTACTATCTCATTTATTACGTCCCCACTATTCAGATACCAGGAGGGCAAAGTTAAGTAGGATCCTGCAGTTTTTGTGTTAAGACTGATGAATCACAGAGCTGAATCCCTGAAATGGATAATATATCATACATTAATTTTAAAAAAAGAAGTTAATATGCATTAAACAGAGTCCTGCAATTGTTGTCGAAGAGGAGAGAAGGAGATGGAAGGAGACAAGCATTCAAACAGATCATGTCAACACGGCACCCCAGGGCCCTGTGGGAATGTGGTGGGTGAGGGGGTCCCTCCAGCTTTGAAGCAGAAGCAGCAAAGGCACGGGTCCCTGCACTGGGGAGATGATATTCCAGATGAGGCAAACTCCAGGTCGAATTCTCAAACAGAGCCTGTGGAGTTGGAGAGGACGGGTGCTTCAGAAATGACATGAAGTTCAATGTTACTAAGTAGAAAATCTTGAGGATTGTTGGGAGATAAACTAGGCCAGGGTCAGATTGTGGAAAGCTCTGGTATTATCTGCTGGGAAATTTGGACTTTGCTCTGGTTTTGAAGCAGAGGAGTGACGTGAGTGCCATGAGGAAAACACCCAGGAGTAGAAGCAAAGGGACTGTGGTTGTGACGTCTGTCCTAGAGAGAGACAATGAGTGTCAGGATTCCCGGGGCAGATTAGTTCTTTCTGGTTGGAACGTCATTGAGGCCTTCTGTCTCCCTTGACTCTAAGTAACTATTAAGGTACTTACCAATACCTTCTGAATCTCTGAGTGGATCTTCGGGGTATCTTGATGCTGAAAAATGGGGGGTGGGTGGGTGGGTAGGGAGCCCATGCTGGCTGCAACCAGTGGAGTTATGTCCAAGGATGGTTATTTGCTGACAACTGTCTAACGGTGTCTGTGGAGAGAGACAGGCAATACCACCTAGAAGCATGCAGTCTGTGCGAAGCCCAGTGCCATGGGCGCTAGCATTCGTTCTATCAACAAGGTGGCAGCAGAGAGTCAATCTTTGGACAAGCAGCCCAAATCAACATAAGGGGAACTAACCACGTGCAGAAGTGATCCTATCTGAGAGATGAGTTGTTTCTATTTTCCTCCCAGCCTAAAAGTAATAGATAAAAGAAGGCTAATACTTGAGGTCAATAGATTTGATGCGTATCTAATTTGGTTAAGGTGGTTATATTCATAGGATACAAATGATACTAAAATAGCCTTAATCTGATTGATTGAATTCTAACAAGCTTGTCTGAAGCACTGTGCTGACAGAAAGGTAAGGTCTGCTTGGAGTCTAGGAAAAAACAGGATAGACCAAAAGACTCGCACCAATATTCATTCAGAACATCGCAGGAAAGGAGTGACTGTATGTAGCTAACATGTATGTTGCCATCATCCAATTTATCAATGTCTAGAAACACATCAGAATTTCCTATAGCTTGGAGGAAATGGCCCTCCAAATTACTGAACAGTTTTTGTCAGAATCTGAGTTTATCAAATAATCTCCTTTGTATCCACAGAGGCAAAAGGTATAGTAGTAAACAGTGGGCTTTGCTTTCAGACCCTCTGGATTGGTATCTTGGCCCTGACTCTTGGAAGCTGTGTGTATTAGTTTTCTATTGATATATAACAAATTACCCTGAACCTAGCAGTTCAAAATTATAACCATTTATTATCTCACAGTGTTGATGGGTCAGATTCAGAAGTGGTTTAGCTGGGCACTTTTGGCTCAGGGTCTATCATGAGGTTGCTGTCATCAGAAGGCTTGACTGAGGCAGGACGACCCACCCCCAGAGTAGTTCACTTACATGGGGGACCCACTGGTGCTGGTTGTTGGTCCTCCCACCAGGGCTCCTCTACAGGCTCCTTAGGAATCCTCAAGACATACAACTCAAAAGAGAGAGCCAGGAAGAAGGGGCAATCGGTGTCTTTTGTCCTACTGTAGGGAGCACCTCCCATCACTTCTGCCACATTCTGTTCATTAGAACTGGGTCTGTAAGTCTGATTCAAATCAAGGGAGAAGGAGATTGATACCCCACTTCTTGAAGAGAAGAGTTTCAAAGAATTTTCACACGACCGTATGCCATCGCACTGTGTAAACGTGGGCAATTTACCTAAAATCTCCCAATTTCACTTATCAGCCAAAGAAAAATAATTTTAGTATCTGCCTATAGAGTTCTTGTAAGAATAAAATGAATTAGTGGAGAGCTTAAAGCAGTGCGAGATAGAGGATGAGAGCTTGGTCAGTTGTTATGCTGATCACTAATTCGGTTCCAGACCTCTTTGGCCTGCGACAGAGCTAATCTAGAGGCAGAAACCATATATGCTGGTATCAGCCATAGGCTTCTCCTTAGGTCAATCATTTCTATAAACAACACAGTTATCTTCACGGCCTCTTGTTGGGCTTTGATGAACTTAGATTCTATTCTTGCCTAGGTTGGGGATCTAAGACCAGCAACATGCTTTCTTCTTCTTTTTTAAAAATAAAGACTTTTTATTCTTTCCTCAACAGTGGAAGTGGTCTGGAAAGGCACCGGCCAGACTACGTGACTCCTCAGGCTCAATGGAATAGAGATGAGGTAGACCAAATGGCACCTGGGGGTCCTGCTGAACTCAGAGGTACAAATCTCAGCTGAGCCATCAGAAGCCATCCAAAAACCCATGAATGGATCCTTTTAGATTCTTAGGGTGGCATCACTGAGTGAGGGCCTCTCCAGGGCTCTGTCCTAAAGTCACCTCACAAAGCTGTGTCTCTAATATTATAGGAAAGGGAGCCAGAGATGAAAATCCCTTCAAAATCACCCACCTCCATTCCACCTCCAAGAATTGAACTATCAGGAACAAATATTGCGGGAATGTTCTCAGAGGTATTAGCCTAGATTAAATCAAATTAATAAATATTTATTAAGTACCTACTATGAGAAAGTTCACAAAATTTCCTAAATTGTAAGAAACTCTGTGATGGCCAAGGAAGGAATTGAATTTTAACCCATATAGGATCTTAGAGGCACTACTTCTATCTGCTGCAGTCAAAATTCACAGTGATATTCTAAGAACATGGCTCAGGAAGTTAAATAAGGAGAGTTTTTATTTTTTTGCTTAACCAAAGGATTGAATTCAAACCAGAAACCCAGAATCACTACCTACGCTCGCAGTTTCAGCTCTCAAACCAGCAAACTTGCCTTCAAAAAGAGAGAAGAAATTCGATGGGGTGTTCACAGGGCTGGGGGTGGGGAGCGAATGAAATGAAAGTTATAAGTTCAGAACTTTACTTTTTTTTTTTTTTTAAGATTTTATTTATTTATTTATTTGACAGAGATCACAAGCAGGCAGAGAGGCAGGCAGAGAGAGAGGAGGAAGCAGGCCCCCCGCTGAGCAGAGAGCCCGATGTGGGGCTCGATCCCAGAACTCTGAGATCATGACCTGAGCCGAAGGCAGCGGCTTAACCCACTGAGCCACCCAGGCACCCCCAGAACTTTACTTTTGAATAGCTAAGCAGCACAGTGGCTGGTTCCACAGAAGGCCACACCACCAGAGACCACAAATGTCACCCTCCAGCATGCATACCCTGCTGCCTGTCCCTTCCTTGAAAGAAATGTCCCTTCTATTCAAAGGCAGGATTGAGGGTAAAGTAATACATAGATTTTAACACAATGAAAATGACTATTTTCATTTTAACAAATGAAAATGACTATTTCTGGTCAGGTATTCTTATTGATATGGAAGAAATGAGCAAAGAGACCCCATCGTTTTGGAAGGGATCACATTTTCAGCTCCACAGGAGTTCCAGGATCCCTATTTGCATATTTTCCGTACCCTCTATTACGTAGGGAGGTCTGAGGATATGTGGACATGGACTACTATGATCGAGTCACAGCACATAATTTTCAGGCAAATTTTGCATTTTTAAAGTGGATCACAAACTATCTAATTTCCCCTTGTTTATTCCTATGAGAGAATACCACACAAGGAACCAGGCAGAGGAACAAAGATGAGTCTTTTCCTCGCACAAAGGTCCGCACGAGGAAGGGCGGATGGCTCTCCGCACTGGGCACAGATGCGTGGCTGTAAACCGCATACCCTTCTTTTCTTCTTGGAAAATGGTCCCCAATTAGGCTAGGACACTAGATGAACTGCTGCTAAGGAAAACGTTCATTACTTTCTGCAACAGTGAATGCCATTGAGTTATATCCACGATTCTGAATTCTTTTTCCTCCAAAGGCCCCATTTGGCCTCTAAATCTCTTTCACAACCCCTCCTCCCCTCTCTTAAAAATGTTTCCTATTCACTGGGAGGCTCTCATCCAAGGAAAATAGATGGCAGTGAAGGACCTGGGGGAGGGGGACAGGGAGGCAGAAGGGAGCTGTTTTAGTGAAAGGGTTGGGACGGTTGTTCCCCACATAATGCTTGGATGCTTATTAAGGGGTCGGAGGGCTCTTTTGGCAAACATCAGGTTAGATTCAAACATTCACCCCAGTCCACTGGAATGCACAGATTCATTTGATGGGTTAGGAGAGAGAGGTTTTAAAAAATTAATTTTTTCCTAAAAACATGAGATGACCTTGTGCAGAAGGAAAAAAGTGGTAGCTAATGACAGCTAATGAGGAGGACTTTTTTTTTTTTTTTTTTTTTGGAGGGCTGAGAAACTCAATGGATGGAATAGAAGTATTTCATATTTCAGATGCAGTCTGTGATTGCTGAATAACCTTCTTATTTTGGCTCACGGCTTCACACAATGCAGGCTTTCATCACATGAAGAGCCACAGCAGAGAGTTTGGGGCCATTTTCTCTCTTTATTCATTCTCTAAGCCCCATCCCTCCCCCAGCTCTGTTCCCCCATTTCCTCTGTCTGGGTTTGAATAGCTGAAGTGTGCCCACAATATGTACTAGACACATTGTTACCTCTTTTTTACCAAAAGCACCTGGCGGGGTCACTAGCCTCCCAAGTCCCCCTGTGGAGTCAGGCTTAGCTCTTTGAGTGACAACCATCCGAATGTGTTTTTACAATGATTGAAACAAAAATTAGAAGTAGCCTAAAAAACTATTTTAACATATACTTTAAAAACAGGGGGGAAAAAAACCCTGCAGCCTGTTAAATTGTGTTAAGTTTTCTTATTTCCCTTCTATTCTTCCTCTCATCTTGTCTCCTTTTCCCTTGGGTTCTTAACATGAAAATGTGAATTTGTTCTTCCCTAGCTGAATCGGTAGGAGGTGGGATTATTAACTGCTTTTAAATCTGAGCCTGCAGATATCTACACTTTGTGATCACAAAACAAGCAACCACACATATGTGGTAAAAGAAAAAAAAAAAACAATTCCCATTATACGGCAGAGCATAAAAATAATCAAAATGCTTTGTATTTCTAGAAACCTTATTCTTCTCCAGAGGCCTGAAGATGGCCAGAATGTAACTTCAGATTTCTGCTTCCAGCCAAGATAGAGTAACAGGGACTGGATTGATGTACGCTCCTGTCAGAAACAACCAAAGGCGGGGGAACCACACCTATATATAAAATAATAGTTTAAAAACACTAGACAATAGGCAGCTTGGGATACCCTAAATCAGAGGCAGATTTATTTTTTTTAGAAGTTGGACTTTGGCCCATAAGCAAAGGGGTGTGATCTCTTACTTAGTCTGGGTGTCGAATGTGGGAAGTGTTGATTGAGATAACCTGTGGGCACTTCCACTCCTGTTTGGATCAGACAGGAGTCCTCCCTGAGGACTGCAGGCCAGGGTTCTGCAAGGAGCCCATGAGAGGTGATGGGTTTTGATGAGGATGAACCTCAGTCTCTGCTTCATTTTTCATCTGAGTCTTATGCTGGAATCTTAGCATAATGAGAATGAGGGCTAGACCTCACCTTGAACAGGGGCGTGAGCTGATGGTGTTTGGAGCCCTGTGGGAGACAGAAGCCATAGAAAGTCAGAGAGCGGCTGCCTCCTCCCCATACAGCAGGGCAGACGATGGCCCTCATCCTCTTGTTGGGCAAGAGTCTGTCTGCAGCCTGTGGCTTCTATCCTCCCTTAGGACTAATGTTTTCTATCCTCCCAAAGACTAATGTTTTCAATCCTGGTTTTAAAAATCAGGCAGTTTGTGAATGAGCTTCTAGAGCTGCTAATGTCCTATTTCTTAATCTGGGTGATGGTTACTGGTGTGCTTACTTTGTGACAATTCATCAAGCTCTATGTTAAGGATGGTGAACATTTCTCTATGGATGTTAGAGTTCAATACAAGATTACGGAAGTAAGCATAATGGTCTGCATTCACTGTGGCTTGTAATTGACTCTGTTTTGATCCAATTACTATTTTATTACAGAAGAATGTGTAGTTAACCCTCCAGTACTGATTATGCCTGATATTTTTAGTGGTAATCCTAGAGGCGTTGTATATTTTCAAATAACTTTAAGAAAGAATTCAGTCTTCTCATTCCTGCAGGTGGAGACAAAGCTGTATCATTCAATCCTGTGCCCTTTGTTAGGAAACCTTTACTTTCCAAACAGAAATAAATATTCTCATTGGCAAGGGCATGGTGGCCACTGGGCTAGTCGGATGGCACTATTTAGAAATTTACCAGAGCTCAGCATCATAAAAGCCTGGCTTTTATAATTGCCGCATGACTATGTTTGTTTGTTTCAGCTTTCCTCTTTCTGTTCTTAATGCCTCAAGCGAACATGGGATCTTACTTTAGAATTGTTTTACTGTCTTCTGGGTTTCATGTAAAATTCTGGGAGACAGGAACTATCTTTTCTGTTTCATGAGAATGGCAGTTGGCAGTGTTACTCGTCTGCTTATGAGACTGGAAAGGAAGATACTTCCCAGAGCCCTGGGAGACCCCATGCCAATTCAAACTAACACTAAATGACCACACAATCAATATTATAAAACACAGTCCCTGATCTGAACTCTGACTCCACACCAGCAAATGACCCAGATCTGTCTCCGTTAAATCCTAGGACACCCGAACACCGTCTTCTCCGTTGACCTAGGTGCCCCTCAGGCAAGGATTAGTAAGTCCGTCAATGTTCATAGACAAATTCGACTTTGGGCTTCAGTGAGGTGCATCTTTCGTTCCTATCTCATTGAATATCTTCGGAAATCAGAGTAATCTCAAGCCAAGTGAGGTCATTTTTCACGCTCTCCTAGGGGAAGTGGAGGCTGGGCTGGAGGTAGGCGTGCGGTAGGCAGGGAGGCAGGGTGGTTGGGCCAGGGCTTGACTTCAGCCTGGCGCTGTCTGCTCCCCTCCCGGCAAGACACCTCCCATGAAAGCAGTACCGACAAAGCTGCCATCACCTGCATGGTGAGTGGAGAGCTTATATGTTCACAGCACTCTTGGGAGATCACTGTGAGCATCCATCTGCCTAGATCGGAGGACAGCCCACGTGACCTTACCTGCAAAAGGAACTTAGAGGCAAGATCCTCATGGGAGCCTGATCGAGGGCAGGGGTGCTGCTTAGAATAGCTGTGAGAGGGGAGCAGCCGGCCCCAGAAGTAGGGGCTTGGATTAGTGGGGAGACTGCAACAGGAGCTGGAGGAGACCACAGCCACCAGGCACGAGGTTGGAGCAGTCAGGATTTGTCAGACAAGATCCTGCAGCAGGGGCTATAAGCAGTGAATACGGAGGGAATTCACAGTCTAGAACACAGTAGGCTGTTCAT
This sequence comes from Mustela putorius furo, assembly GCF_011764305.1. Lineage (NCBI taxonomy): Eukaryota > Metazoa > Chordata > Mammalia > Carnivora > Mustelidae > Mustela > Mustela putorius. The sequence continues at coordinate 922,654 of NW_025422151.1, read as the reverse complement.
TGAGTTGCAATTAGACAACACTGCCGATAATCAGGGCTTCAAGTGTACTGGGAGAGAGTGAATGATTCATAGAGCCGTTGTCCATACACCTCTCAAGAGGTTTCCTACCGCTTTTCTCTTAAGATTCAAAGTTACGGAGACCTGTTTGGGTGAAGACAATGTCCTTCACCGAGGCCCGGGAACAGGGCACAACAGCGAGTCTCCCCAGAAAGAGTCCCCAAGAGAACAAAAGAGAGGCCTCTGGTCAACTGCTGAAGCTTCGGAAGCCCCCAGAGCATGAGTGTTGCAGAGGTCCCCTGGGGGGCAGTCCTGAGGGCCGAGGAAGTGCCTGAAAAAATAAGTTTGATAGAGCTGTGTTGAACTCAGGTTCATCTGGTCCTCGGCACTCCTAGCGGAGCGTTGGACTGAGAAGAGGACGAGGAGCTTGGCAAACCACACAGACTGGTTGGGGATTGGAGTGGATGCATAGGCTGAGGCCCACAGCCTTGGTCAGGACCAACTGTAAAACCCTAGGTCATGGCCACTGGAAGACCATCTGGGGCAGCTTCGTGTCTTTGAAACAGCCCTGGAGGTGACTCGAGCTGGCATCTGAGTCCCTGCTCCAGGAGTGAGGCTGGAAGGCTGGAAATCACCTTTGGATTCTAGAAAACGCTTGGGAATTCTGCTGCACCTGGTCTCTGGTAAAGAGGCGGGCACCTGGAGGAGGATGTGGCAGGAAGTGAAGGCGCTGGTGTTCCTGCTAGAGGACCACATGAGAGATGTATTTTATTTTGCTTCTCCACTGGTAAATGCCACCCTCCCAGACAATGGACCTGCCTGTATGGTTATTTTCTGATGACTCATAGAGGCAATCTGTATTGTAAATCGTTGAAAGTCTCTATGACTTTCACGTCCTCCATGAGAAATAAAAAGGATCAAAGAACCAACCTTAATTCAGGGGTATCTACCGATCCCTTTTCCTTCAAATGATCCCGTGTTTTCAATATTTAGGATACTCCGGAGAACTTTCAGCAGGGAGGTTCCATCTCCGGCAACATTTTGCTCTCCTAGCTGTTAACTGATCTTCAATTTTAACTAAGCCCTTCAGCTTAGGCATTAAGGCAGGAAGACCACCGTCCAATCCAACCAGGGAGAAGGTAGGGGCCGAAGGGTTTGAGGAGAAAGGTTTTTCCACTTTGCTCAGCTTTGGGGAATGAAGGAAATGATATATCAAAGCAGGGACGACCTCAGGGCTCTGGGATATAAATATAACGTGCTGCACAGAGCACGATGAGCTCTTCGAGGTGTGGTCGGGATGGAGCCCAGCGGTGCCTCCAGCTCTGTGTATATCCCCGGCTCCGGAAATCCTGCCCTTCGACGGCAGGAAGCGGAGGAGCAGGCTGAAATCCTAGGGTTTCGAAGACACCCCTCGCCGTCCTCAGAGGAGGGTGAACACGCTAGGCAAAGGAAGCTATACGAACTCCAGTGAGGAGAGAGGAGGAAATCAGTTCCCCAAAACAACTGAGCTCCAAAGCCCTGCTCCAGGGAGAAATTTTCCCTCCGGGATGACAGGAAGCTGGTCCAGACCTCTGCCGCAGCATGAATAGGCAGAGGAAGGAATGTAAAGGCAGATAAAGAGGGTGACTGGAACACAGGCCCTGCCTGTGTTTTCATCTGTCTGACGAGGAGTGGAAGACGAATGTGGAAGCCCGGAAAAGGGCCTGCGGCTCTGCTGGTGATAGTGGGAGGCAGCGGTGCTGTCGCCAGTGGCTGGGAGCAGGGCTGGGGGTGGCTAGCACAGGCCGCTTTACAAAGCACATTTCTGGAACACGATGCCCAACCCCCGCCCCGACCCTGGCCCGGGGGGTAAGCGATATCGCAACAGGTTTGGCAGAGAGAGAAACCGTACCCACACTGGCACTTGTGAGATTCAGCCTGACAGCAGTGACTTTTCAGACAATAGGAACCTGAAAAGGGGGGTTAAAGTGCTCCCAGGAAGAGCCGCTGTGAGATGTCCGTCCCCTTGAGTCCTGCTGAGTTGAGGTCTCCAGATTCTGGAGGTGACACCGGACTTTCCCCTCAGCAGCACTCCTATTCACTGTGGGGTTTCAAGCAACATTTTTACTTGTTCAGCGACGGCTGGCTTGATTCAGATGGTCCCTTTGAGATTCTAGCATGCGTGCAAAGACAGATCAGACCCTCCCTCTTTCGTGACCCAACGACTATACGTTCCTAAGATGCTATTCTCCCTGAAATTCTAAAGGAGACACTTAACATTATTAATCACTTTAGGAGCCCTCAGAGATTGCTTACTGGAAAGTAGTTTGAGAAATTTACATATGGGAAATGGAAGGCACCGCAAGTCTGCTGGTCCTCTGCCCATTTTTTTTTTTTTTTCCCAAAGGTAGGAAATGTCCCTTTTCATTGTGAGATTGGCTCACCACGCTATGAACTGTAGTGAGCAGACTGGGTCAGGGGTCCCGGGAGTGGAGCGAACAAAAGGGCACGGTTGGTTACAGCACAAAGGGCCGCTTCCAGGCAAGATGGTCAAGTTTGGTTTTGGCACAATGCTCTCGCATCGACTGCCAAGAAGACGGGGTTAATTGGGTAGGAAAGTGTAGGAGGAAACTGATGTTAGTGGAATATTTCACTGAGAAGGCTTCAGCGTTTAACTGGATTCTGTATCCGGTGGTATGTGTGTGTCTGTATGTAATTCTCACAACAACCTTAAGAAATGAGAATTAATAAGCCTATTTCACAGATGAGGAAACTAACCCCAATGAAGTGAGTTTGCCTGACGGCATGGAGTCATTAAAAGGCATAGTGAAGGGATGCCTCAGTCAGTTGAGCATCTGCCTTCCGCTCGGGTCATAATCACAGGGTCCTGGGATTGAGCCCCGGGTCTAGCTCCCTGCACAGCGGGAAGCCTGTTTCTCCCTCTTTCACTTTTGCCATGCTCCCTCTCTTGCTGTCTCTCTGTCAAACAAATAAATAAAATCTTAAAAAAAAAAAAAAGGCATAAGGAAGTTTAAGGGTACCTGGATGGTGGTTAAGCACCTGACCCTTGACCTCAGCTCAGGTCTTGATCTCAGAGTTGTGAGTTCAAGCCCCACGTTGGGCTCCATACTGGGCATGGAGCCTGCTTTTGGGAAAAAAAAAAAAAAAAGGCACAGGAAACTTCAGAACAAACATCTAAGACTGACTTCCATGCTTTGCACTTTTAAAATAATTCACTTTTATTTAGTGTTTATATATATATATGTGTGTGTGTGTGTGTATGTGTGTGTGTGTGTATATATATATATATACATATATATATATATGGATTTTCATCTAAAAAGCGGAGTTGGCAGCCAGCAGCCGGCAGACAGCAGTGCTTCCTTGTGGAACTTCAGGCACATTGGACAGAGGTGTGGAGAAAAGATATTACGGAGTGAGATTTTTCTCAAAGTGCCATGCTTAAAGCTTTCCCTGTGTGACAACTGTCAGCACTATGCAATAATCAGCTGTAAGCGTGGTACCCAACTGCCCTCGCCATCTTAGCAAGTCCCCCACCACATGGCGCTCAGTATGCCGTCCCAGATAAATCTTTATATTAGCCTTCACTCTGAGTGCTCAGGAATGTGGAGCATTCCGAGCAGGAAATTGCTCCATCAGCAACATTGTCTCTGAATGTTGACACTTGCTCAGGGTCAGGCCACCCCAGGGGCCATCATCATCATCATCTTGTGACCCGAGTAGGACCTTGTGCTTCTGGAGCCGTTCCAGGTGCGGGAGGAGGGGAGGTCTCCGAAAACTCTGCCCAGCGGTCTGGCTTGTCGAAACATGGCCAGATGGTTTTGTCGTCTGCCCTTGTCTACACTATACACTCTAATTCTTCATTTGATGGAAACGAACCAAATGGAAACTCGAATTTATTCTTTGGAAAAATGTAGACAATAGTATGCACAAAGGGTGGTAGCGGGGGTTAAATGAGTAAAATATACACAAAGCACTAGTATCTGATGAGCTGTGAACACCAAGCCAGTGTGAGTTGTTCCTGTGATTTTTATTATCACTGATATCCTTGTCTTAAATGGGTTATTTTCTAAATGACTTCAATTTTTGTCGATTGTTAAGATAGAATGACCCGAAGAAAATTCAGCCTTGGAGATCCACTCACTGAACGACTTTCTCCTCTCTGCCACTCTTTCTTTTTCTCTTAAACCTCATGATTCCCTTTTGTGTTTTCACGAAGGTTATTTGCTTCAGTGGGCAGAGAGAGTATCATGCAGGGGGGAGATTAAAACATCTGTCCTCTTAGTTGTCGATTTTAAATTTTGTCATTTAGAATAGATAATCATGTGTATACTGCAAAATAGTCACAAGGGTCAAGAGGATATACAGTGAAAACTTAGTCTCTCCCCCAAGAACTTCCCCATCCAAATTTTCCTCCCTGAGGGCAATCCCGGCAGGCTTGAGGGAGAATCCACGCATGCCCACTCTGACCACACACACCCCCCTCTGAAAACAAATGACAGCACACCATATACTGTGTGCTTGCGGTTCCTTCCTTTCTGTACTCAGGATGTATTTTGCTTGATATTCCTTAGCTGTATATATAATACAGCCCAATATTCTAAATAATTATATAGTATTCCACAATACAGTTCACTCTAATTTATAATCTAGTCCACACGAATGGATATTTTGATGTTGTTATTATAGGTAATGCTGCAGCGATACACTCGTTCTTTACTTTTAATGTTTTGTCACTCAAATATTAACTATTTTATCTACCTGGTATTGACTTGCCCAACAGGTAGAGGACAGGCATCCAGCTAACTGACTTCCTTCCTTCCGTCCTTCCTTCCTTTCTTCTTTCTTTCTTATTAAGATTTTTTAAAAATTTATTTGACAGAGATCACAAGTAGGCAGAGAGGCAGGCAGAGAGAGAGAGGGGGAAGCAGGCTCCCTGCTGAGCAGAGACCCCCCCCCGCCCCCCCATGGGGGTCTCCATCCCAGGACTCTGAGATCATGACCTGAGATGAAAGCAGACGCTTAACACACTGAGCCATCCAGGTACCCTCAACATTACTTTTTAACCAGATATGATGTGTTAAGTAATCTATCTTTCCCCCAATGATCTGAAGTATGCTTTTGTCATATACTAAATTCTTCCATGTGTTTAGGCAGTAAAACATAACATTTGACTGTGCGCTCTGCAGCCTGTCTGGGTTTGAACCTAAGCTCTTCCACAAGCCAATGGTTTAAACTTAACAATTTAGGTATCTCTTTCCCTCAGTTTCTTCATCCAATAAATGAGAATGAAAGCAATTTCATAGGATGATTGAAAACATAGTGCAAGGCAAATATTGTACAGGGCTTGCAACATTGCCTGGTATATAATAAACTCTAAATAACTATTATTGTTTCTCTACTTACTATTTCTGGCCTTTGTAATGTGTTTCCATTGCCTTTTCTTCTCTTCATGAATCATGACTGTAGTGTTCACAGATCTATGGATTGGTCAATTGATTAATGTAACTTTTTAATACGTCTTAATATCTGCCGGGTTCTCTCCTTCCTCATTACTTTTCTCTTTCAGAATTTTAGGAAAAAAAAAATTTCTCATGAACTATGAATTTGCTCGTATAATCAAAAATGTTGTTTGTATTTTTGTTGCGAATAAGTTGAATTCATATGTATTGACTTAGGGAGAACTGGAAGCTTATAATATTTACTCTTCAGGATGTGACTGTGTGTCCATACTTAAAGTTTTTATTTATGCTCCTCAGTAGCGTTTTAGGGAATAGGTTTATTTCCATTTGCTTTTTGTTATTACATCATCTACCTGGTTGTGGTTTATGTATATGAAGACTATTATTTTTTTACTCAGCTATTTTACTGAATTTTCTTATTATTGATGATATATTTCTAGTCAAATCTTCTGGATTTTCCAGAGAAAACAATTGTTTCCAGAGAAGTAATCACATCAAATAATAATTTTAATAATAACAATCAATAAATAATTTTGTCTCCTTAAATTTTAGAGCTCTATGATTTCTATTGTCTACTGCAGTGACTGGTAACTTTGAAACAATATAAACTATATTTCTGGCAAAGAACGTGCTTTCTCGCTCCAGATTTTTCTGGGGTGGGGAGAAGGGGCAGAGGGAAAGGGAGAGGAGAGAGAGAGAGTCTCAGGCAGACTCCCCGCTCAGCACAGAGCCCAATGTAAGCCTCGATCTCAGGACCCTGAGATCATAACCTGAGCCGAAATCAAGGGTCTGACACTTAACCGACAGCCACCCAGGAGCACCTTGCTCCAGATTTTAAAGATAATGTTTTAGCAGAAGGCTGGTATGTATACATGCATACACACACACGCACACCCGCGCACACACACACGTACATACATGCATACATACATTCTCCCTTACTTTTTCTCTTTCTGTCTGTATCTACATATATACTACATCTACATTTAAATAGATATTAGATACAGAAATGTATATGTGTATGTTATTCATGTTATGAAGTACCTATTTTTAGTATTTAGTATTTAACATTTTTTATCTGGAATGGATATTATATTATATCAAAGGTCTTTAAGTATCTGTACAGAGGATAAAACAAATTTTGCCTTTTAACGAATTAATATTATTAATATTATTATTATTAATTATTATTAATATTATTAATATTAATGTAGTAATGGATTTCCTATATTGAATTATTGAGGCATTACTGGAGGATTCTGTTTGTTTTTATTTTATTAAAGATTTTGCATCAATATTCATAAGTAAATGTGGTCTGTGGGTTCCCTTTTTTGGTATGTTATCTTTGTGAAATTTTTGTAGGTTAGTTTTGCAAGAAATTTTTACAGATTTCTAGTTTTGAAAATATGGTTGATTATACATCTGAAAATACCTTCTCATTAGAGAGTACAAAAAATGTTGAATAAGAAAATGAGAACATATTTTTAAATTAAGTTTTCTATCTCTTCTGGTGTCATTTTTGGAAATTTTTATTTTAATAAACAACCATGCATTACATCCCACTTTCCAAATTGATTTGCAGAGAGTTGAAGTACTCTCTCATGATTCTGTTCAAGTTTTTGTATCTATAATGATTTCTATTACTCCATTCACTAATATTTTATTAAATGTTTTTGCATCTATGTTCATAAGGACTGGGGCACCTGGGTGGCCACTGAGCCAGCCAGGTGCCCCCACCTGGGTGGTATTTAACCAGTGGGTTAAAGCCTCTGCCTTCGGCCCAGGTCATGATCTCAGGGTCCTGGGATGGAGCCCCGCATTGGGCTCTCTGCTTAGTAAGGAGCCTCCTTCCTCCTCTCTCTCTCTGCCTGCCTCTCTGCCTACTTGTGATCTCTATCAAATAAATAAATAAAATCTTAAAAAAATAAAAATATATTCATAAGAATTGTTAAAAGACTATTTTAAATTTTCTGCTTTTTTATTCTACATATTTAATGTATGTATACAGATGTATTTTACCAGTGAATAATAGGTTCTCTATTTGGTATTTTATGTCTTTATTTTCTAAATATGCTGCAACTCACATTTTGATTTTCCTTTTCTAATTGGCAGGTGGCAGAGATTTTTCTATTTTTTAGTTTTTGCATTAATTTCTAGATTTATTTCTTGCATTCAGAGAATGTTATCTGTATTATTTCTACATGTTGGAATTAATGAATTTTCACATTGTGGCCTAATGCACAACATTGTAATAAGCGCTGTGAAGTCTTTGAAGTGAAGCCTTCGCCTGGGACTGAGAGGGTTCCTGAGGTGTATAAGACCTACTGTGCAAAAACTAGGGCTACCCTGAATAAACTAGGATGAGGTCACTCGATCTGAGGATAAAATTCTTAGGTTACTTTCTTTCATTGAGGACTTTGTAGGCCTTGTGCACTGTCCTTCAGTAGTGACTATAGGAATAAAATCATCTGATGACAACATGAGTTTTTTTCCCCTCTACCATAGGTGATTGAATATTTTATCTTTGAAATGAGTCATTTTACTAGGCTGTCTTAACATTGATTCTTCTATGTCAGTTTTTCCTGGGCCATATATTGCCTTCATTTGTGGAATCAAATCTTCACTTAATTCTGAAAAGTTAAAAAAATTATATATCAATAAGTATATTCCATTTCCGTTAGGTTTTACCTTTTTCAGGGACTTTAGTTATGCCCTTCTGACTTTACTCTGCTGTATATGTTATATAGATATAAATTTTCTGATCTGTATAAACTATTTTCATTTCATTTTACTTGCTTTTCTCAGTTTTCTTCTCTATAATCCTTACTGTATTTCTCATTTGTTTGCTTCTAGTTTATCCTTTCTTTTATGGGAGAATTTTAGTTTTCACTTTCCCTTTTTTCTAAGTTACATCAGCTCATGTTTCTTCTCCTTCTGTTGTCCTGTCACAGCTTCTCTGAGCTCTCACATTTCTGCTCTGTGCTCTTGGTTTAGAGAAGTGTTTTTTTCTTAAAGATTTAAAAACTTTATCATGATATATTTAGTTAAAATTCTCATTTGTCAAATGCATTTTTTTCTGGTGTAAGTGCTTTCTGTATATTTTAAATTCCTAATTAATCTTTTTACCCAATTGTGGTACCCTTGAAGGAGATAAATTCTTTCCAGATGAGCTATTTGTAACAGATTTATGGGAAAGAAGAATCAGTGCCATGTTTCAAGCTACTAGAAATTCTTCTTAATATCTGTGGTTGCATGTTTCTGTGAATGAATTACTAAAACCTGTTATCTCTCCACCAGGTGAACTCAGTTATCTGCTTCCTAGTTTCACTGATAGACTGCTTCCTCAAAGTATCTTGTCTCTGTGATTCCTCATTCAGTGTTACCTTCCAAGCTTCCTGAAGCTGCCAAGAGTATCTATGCTTCTTGTTTCAAACAAAAGATGGTTGGTTTTGCCCCTCTAAAGAACAAATATATACTTGTTGATTACTTGTTGATTCTCAGATCTGTGGCCATGAGCATTCCCTGTTGGTATCTATATCTTCACTGCTTTTGCCAGCTTTTTAAATGTACTGTATTCATGATTAAATATACTTCCTATTTTGCCATAGTTGGAGCTTACATCTCTGTTTCTTCTCCTTGTTCTTTTACTCTCCTGTTTTCTCCAACTCCAGTAGTATTTTAAATGATCTATTTTGAAAGGACCCAGTGCATTAATATTAATAATTTTAAAAAATTTTCTCTTCCTCTCTCAGACATCTTTGCAACAAAAAACAAAAAAAAGAAATTTTTTGTTGTTGTTGTTGTGGCTAAGTGGTTAGAGCGATCAGAGCAGAGAGCCAGCTGGGATCATTGAAAGTTGAGGTAAAACACTTTGAAGAGTCAATTTTCATGGAGGAGTGGTAAAAAGAGACAAGAGACATTACCTCCCCCACAGCTGATGGTTAGTGGGTAAACACAGGTAGAGATGAAACACATACTTACAGATGACATCAGATTTGATTGGGCAAGTGTTTGTTCTGATTGTTGAGTTTTCGTACTCTACTGTTCTGTGACGTATTTTTAAAATTACCTTTCTACCTAACACAAAGTAGAGATTTGTTCATTGTTTGAATACTTCAGCCAATGTGAATAGCCAATTTGGAAGCGTTCTTGAATTTTTCCACACTGACTAAATTAACCAGGTAATTGCCGTATATCCAAAGTCCTACCTGATGCTGACACCAACTTTTCTACTTATTCTTCTTGTTTCCTTTTGACTTTATGGACAAATTAACTCTGTGGTGCCTTCACTTCTTATCCAAATATTTTATTTATGAATAGGACCCTCTGATTCATATTTTCTATATTAATGCCAAAGCAATGTTTATATACTAACAGTAAACTGGACTGTTTATGCTGTATAGCCAGCCTGGTTTGTCATGGTTTCAGGGGAGCTCTTTTTCAAGACATGAAAGGTCTAGTGTTAGAGATCAATAAACCCTTTCAGAACGCGTCAACAGTATCCAAAATCCTTTCTGTTCAGCCAAATCTACTAGTTTAGGTCCTTTTCTCCAGCCAGAAGTAATGAAACAAACACAAGAACAAAAACACTCTATTGAATCACACCCCTCAACTGTGTTAAGCCAATTTCTGTAAGGGCGATAGAGTTGTAATTACCTTCAAATTAATCTTATATTCCCCCAATATTTGTATGAAATATTTCCACCCTACACCCCACCCTGCAAGACTTGCTTAATTCATACCTTATCTGGTAAGATTCTGCAGTGCAATTAATAATACTAACATTCAATGAATATTTACCAGGTGCCAGGAGTTGTGTTTTCCATGCCTTACCTCATTTAATCCTCAGAATGACTCTTTTAAGATGGAACCATTACTATCCCAATGTATGAAAATTAAATTTCCAATTTAAGGAAATTGAGGATGAGAGAAGATAAGCACATTATACAAGATCATATAGATAGTTAACATTAGTACCAAGAATCTAACCTGGCCCATCTGACACTACTAAGCAATAGTGACCTTATGTGCACACTTCTACTTTGGACTTTTGTTATTTATATCCTGCCTTCTTAACCCAATGGTTTTCAATCCTTGCTGCACATTAAAATCATCTGTTGAGCAAATATTTTTAAAATAATATTAATTTCCAGAGATACTAACTTAATTGATTTGGATGGGTATTTTTAAAAAGTTCCCAGGGTTGACAACCAAAGCCTTAACCATACATTTTTAATGAAAGGGTCTAGACACCTAACATGCTGACTCATATATATATATAAAGGGACCTATACCTATATATATATTAAAGATACCTATACCTATATATTTATATTAGGTTCCTACACCTGTAGTTACCTATACCTATAAAAAACTAAAATATATATATATATAATATATATTTCATAAAAGGTGCATCTTAGATGAATTTGAAGACTAGAAGATTGTTTGATTTTTTTTTTTTTTTTTTTTTTTGTGGAGTTTGTAGCACAGGAAAAAAAAAGTATATACACAGATCCAGACAGGACACATGTTCAAAAAGACCTGAAAAAGCCTGAAGCTATCACCCTAGACTGATAACAAGGCTCAGGGACTTGCAAATCAGTAGAGGTTTTTCCATGGCACTCTGCAAAAACTGGGAAAGGTAGCTGTTTTTGTAAATGCCCAATTTTCAACAAAAGTTCACAGTCATGCAAAGAAACAGGGAAACATGACCCACTCAAAAGAATAAAATAAATATCCAGAAACAGTCTTTTAAGAACCACATGGTTTAGACTTTAAAATAACTATAAACATTGAATTTTGGAACACTGAAAAAAAAACCAACTTAAATATGTTCAGTATGTTTAGTATGAACTAAAGGAAATTAGGAAATTAGGAAAACAGTAAATAGTTGAAATGAGAATAGAAAGAGATAGAAATTATTTTTTAAAAGAATCAAACAGATTCTGGAGCTGAAAAATACAATAACTGATTCGGAAAACTCAGTAGGCAAGTTCAAAGACAAACAGAAGTATGGGACAACAAATGTGAAGATGGGTCATTTAAAATATTCGAAGCTCAGGTGTAAAAAGAAAAAAGAATGAAGAAAAGTGGAGAGAGCCCAAAGGACTTATGGAATACCATCAAAAGATGAATATATACATTATGGGAACCACAGAAGGAGAGAGAGAGAGAAAGGGACAGGAAGATTATTGGCTAAATTAATTGCTAAAAACTTCTAAAATTGGAAGAAGGAAATGGAAATACTAATCCAAGAATCTCAGTGAAATTCATGTAGGATAAACCCAAAGAGATCCAAAAAGAGACATAATCAAACCATCACAAGCTAGAGACATAGAGTCTTGAAAGCAGTAAGAGAAAAATGAGTCATCATGGAGACCAATTAGACCTGACAAATGTATAGAACACCACCCAATGACAATAGAATCAACATCTTTTTTCAATTGCACACCAGTTATTTTCCAGGATGGACCATGCTGTGAGCTACAAAACAAGTCTAAAGGAATGCAAAAGATTGAATCCTACCGGGGCGCTTGGGTGGCTCAGTGGATTAAGCTGCTGCCTTCGGCTCAGGTCATGATCTCAGGGTCCTGGGATCGAGTCCCGCATCGGACTCTCTGCTCAGCGGGGAGGCTGCTTCCCTCTATCTCTCTCTCTGCCTGCTTCTCCATCTGCTTGTGATCTCTCTCTGTCAAATAAATAAATAAAATCTTTAAAAAAAAAAAAAAAAGATTGAATCCTACCATGTATCTTTTCTGATCATGGTAGAATGAAATTAGAATTCAACAGCAGAAGAGAACTAAAAAATTCATAAGCATATGGAAATCTCCAACAACACGCCCTTAAACAATGAATGAGTCAAAGAAGAAATTATGAAGGGATTAAGAAAATACATTGAGATCGATAAAAATGGAAACACAGCACACCAAAACTTATGGAATGCAACAAAAGCAGCACTAAAGGAAAAAATTATTATCATAAATACATTTAAAAAGAAGAAAAGTTTCAAATCAATAACCTAACTTTATACCTTAAGGAACCAGAAAAGGAAGAGCAAACTAACTACAAAGCTCATAGAAGGAAGTCATAGAGATTAAAGCAGAGACAAATAAAATGGAGAACAGGAAAATGGAAGAGAAAAATCAATGAAACTAAGAGTTAGTTCTTTGAAAAGATTGACAAAATTGACAGTCCTTTAGCTAGATTGCCAAAGGCGGAAAAATAGAGAAGGCTTAAATAACTAAAATCAGAAATGAAAGGGGACATTACTACAGATTTTAGAAGAGTAAAAAGAAGTGAAAGAAAGTATTATGAAAAACTGTATGCCAACAAATTGGATAACCTAGATGAAACTGAAAATTACTAGAAAAACACAACCTGCCAAGACTGAACTATGAAGAAATAGAAAATTTGAATAGACCTAAACCAGTAAGTATGTAGAATCAGTAGTCAAAACCTCCCCCAAATGAAATCCTAGGACCAGATGAATTTGCTAACGAATTCTACCAAATATTTAAAGACTTAACATCAATCCTTCTCAAACTCTTTCAAATAATTGTAGAGGAGGGAACATTTCCTAATTCATTTTCTGGGGCCATTATTATCTCGATATCAAAGCAAGATAGAGACACTACAGGAAAGGAAAACTAAAGGCCAGTATTGCTGATGAATATTGATACAAAAATCCTCATGAATTTAACAGGGCATTAAAAAGATTATACACCACGATCAATTACAATTTATTCCTGGGACATTTGGGTGGTTCAACATTTCAAAGTGAATCAGTATTATACACCACAGTAATAGAATGAAAGATAAAAGTCCCGTGATCATCTCAATTGATGTAGAAAAAAACATTTCACAAGGGGCGCCTGGGTGGCTCAGTTGGTTGAGCGACTGCCTTCGGCTCAGGTCATGAACCTGGAGTCATAGGATCGAGTCCCACATTAGGCTTCCTGCTCGGCAGGGAGTCTGCTTCTCCCGCTGACCTTTCTCCTCTCATGCTCTCTCTCTCAAATAAATAAATAAAATCTTTAAAAAAAAAACAAAAAAAAAATTTCACAAAATTCAACACCCATTCATGATAAAAATATTCAACGAACTAGGAATAGAAGGAAACTATCTCAACATAAATCACCATATTTGAAAAACACAAAACTAATATCATACTCAATTTTAAAAGATTGAAACGTTTTTGGGGTGCCTGGGTGGTTCCATCCACTCACATCCAACTCTTGATTTCAACTCAAGTCATGATATCAGAGTCGTGAGATCAAGTCCCCATGTCGGGTTCTGTGCTGAGAGTGGAGCCTGCTTGAGATTCTGTCTCTCCTCCCTCTGCCCCTCCTAGTTTGCAATCAATCAATCAATCAACCAATAAAATCTTTAAAAATAAATAAATTAAATAAACGACTGTCAGCTTTTACTCTAAGATCAGGGACGAGGCAAGGGTGTCTGCTTTTGTAATGTTATTCAGCAGAGCATTGGAAGGAGCACCTGGGCGACTCAGTTGTTAAATGTCTGCCTTCACTCAGGTCATGATCCCAGGGTCCTGGGATCAAATCCCCCATTGTGCTTCCTCCTCTACGGGAAGGCTGCTTCTCCCTCTCCCACTCCCACTACTTGTGTTCCTTCTCTTGCTGTCTCTCTCTCTCTTTCTCAAATGAGTAAATAAAATATTTAAAAAAATGAAAAAACAAAAAACCAAACAAAAACATAGTATTGGAAGTCCTAACCAGAGCAACTGGGCAAGAAAAAGAAATAAAATAAATCCAAGTTGGGAAGGAACAAGTAAAATTATCTCTGTTCACAGATGAGATAATCTTATATGTAAAACCCTCAAGAGTCCACAAAAAGTTGTTAGAACTAATAAATTTATCAACGTTTCCAGATACAAAATCAATATGTGATAATCAGTAGCATTTCTTCATACTAAGAGTGAACAATCCAAATTGGAAATGAAAAAAAGAATTCCATTTACAGTAGTATCAGAGTAAAATACTGGAGAATAAACTTAGTCAAAAGAGGCAAATGACTTCTACTATGAAAACTACAGAATTTTGCTGAAAGGAAATTATAGGCACTAATAAATAGAAAGGCATCCTGTGTTCACGGATTGGAAGAGTTGATACTGATAAGATATTAATACTTTCCAAAGCAATCTTCAGACTAATTGCAATCCCTACCAAAATTCCTAGGATTTTTTGGCAAATATAGAAAAATCTATTCCAGAATTTATATGGAATCTCAAGAAACCCCAAATAGTCAAACAATCTTGAAACAGAAGCAAGTTGGAGGTCTCACACTTTTTTATTTCATATGTTACTATCATGTACAGTAATCAAAACATCATGAAACTGTCATAAATGACAGAACATAGAGACCAATGGAACAGACTATAGAGCCCAGAAGTCAACTTTCATAGGTATGATCAAATGAGTTTCAAAAAGGAGACGAAAGGGACACCTGGGTGGCTCAGTTGGTTAAGCAGCTGCCTTCGGCTCAGGTCATGATCCCAGGGTCTTGGGATCGAGTCCCACATCGGGCTCCTTGCTCCGCAGGGAGCCTGCTTCTCCCTCTGCCTCTGCCTGCCTCTTTATCTGCCTGTGCTCGCTCGCTCTCTCTCCCTCTGTCTCTGACAAATAAATAAATAAAATCTTTAAAAAAAAAAAAAAAAGGAGACGAAAGCCATTAAATAGAAAAACGATGGTCTTTTCAACAAGTGGTGTTGGAAAAACTGTATACCCACATACAAATGAATGAAGTCAGACACCTTATACCATACATAAAAATTAACTCAAAATGGATTTAAATATAAGATCTAAAATCAGAGACGCCTGGGTGGCTCTGTCATTTTAAGTGTCAGCCTTCAGCTTAAGTCATGATCTAGGATCCTGGGACTAAGTCCTGCATTGGGCTTCCTGCTTAGCAGGAAACCTGCTTCTACCTGTGCCTACCTCTCTCCCCACTCATGCTCTCTCTCTATCTCTCTCAAATAAATAAATAAAATCTTAAAAAAAAAAAGACCTAAAATCATAAAACTCGTGGAAGAAAACGTAGAAGTAAAGCATTTGGATTTGGCAAGGATTTCTTGGATATTATGCCAAAAAACAGACAATAAAATAAAAAAATAATTAAATCAGACTTCTTCAGAATAAAACTTTGTACATCAAAAGACACCATCGGGCGCCTGGGTGGCACAGTGGGTTAAGCCTCTGCCTTTGGCAGGTCATGATCTCAGGGTCCTGGGATCGAGTCCCACATCGTGCTCTTTGCTCAGCAGGGAGCCTGCTTCCTCCTCTCTCTCTCTGCCTGCCTCTCTGCCTGCTTGTGATCTCTGTCTGTCAAAAAAAAAAAAAAAAAAAGACACCATCGATGAGAAAAGGTAACCCACAGAATAAGAGAAAACATTTGCAAATCGTATGTGATAAAGGACTATTATCCAGAATACATAAAAATTTCTCAAAACCCAGCAAAAACAAAATAATTAAAAACTGCACAGAGGAGGGGCACCTGGGTGGCTCAGTTGGTTAAGTCATTACCTTTGGCTCAGGTCATGATCCCAGAGTCCTGGGATTAAGCCTCACATCAGCTGAGGGCCTGCTTCTCCTTCTCCCTCTGCCTGCTGCTCTGCCTATTCGTACTCTCTATCTCTGTGTCAAATAAATTAAAAAACCCTTTAAATCAAAACAAAACAAAAAAGAATCCACAAAAACTGCATAGAGGACTTAAATAGATATCGCCCCCAAAGAAGATATGCAAATGGCCAATAAGCATATAAAAATATAGTCAACATCACTAATTATTAGGTAAAGGCAAACCAAAATCACAATGAGATACAACTTCACACCCATTGGCTTGGCTAGTACTGAAAAAAGAGAAAATAAGTATTGGCAAGCTTGTAGAGAAATTGGAACCCTTGTACATTGCTAGTGGGATATGAAACCATGGGTCTGTTTTGGAAAAAAGTACAGTGATTCTTCAAAAAAATTAAACATAGAATTACCATGTAGGCTATATGCAGAAGAAATGAAATCAGGGACATGAACTGATATTGCACACTGATGTTCATAGCAGCATTATTCACAGTAGCCACAAGGTGGAAGCAACCCAAGCAGCCATCAATGAGCAAATGGACACACAAAATGTAGGTTCAGAAAATGGAATATTACTTAGCCTTAAAAAGGAAAGAAATTCTGACATGTGCTACAGTATGAATGCATATTGAAGACCTTATGCTTAGTGAAATAAGCCAGACACAGAAGAAAGAATATGATTCTGCTTACATGTGGTACCTGGACTAGTCAGTTTCAGAGAGACAGAAACTACTCTGGTAGTTACCTTGGGTTGAGGGGAGGGTGCATGGGAAGTTAGTGTTTAAGGGGTAGAGAGTTTCAGTTGGAGAAGTTGAAAAAGTTCTGGGGATGCATGGTAATGGACGGTTGCACAATAATGTGAATGTACTTAACGCCACAGAACTATACCCTTAAAAATGGCTAAAATCTTACATTTTATGTAACGTATATTTTAACATTAAAAAATAAAATTGTCCCCCAAAAGAGTTAAATCTGGGGGAAAAAAGGTTCTACTAAGTTGGATGACCCTTCAGCTTCCTTCTTCTGAAGACCTCACTCCTGGTGGCCTCTGTCTTTCCTAATGTGGATTCATTGATCTCCAGGGACCTAGTGGTCATTCGGGGATTTCCCTTCCCAGCTCTGTTGTTGGAGCCTGCTGCTCCCATAATCAATGTTTTGATTTATTCCCTTGTTTTGGTGAATAATATTCTCTGTGAAAGGATGCATGGGTATTCAATCTTCTGAGTCCTTGCATGTTCTCCGATGTCTTTATTTCGTGCTTTGCTGAATTGTAATTCAGCCTTCCTCCAAATATTCAAGGCATTTCTCCATTTGCTTCTAGCATCCAAGTCAGTGCTTTGTAGTTATCCCACGGCAACCTATGATCTCTATTTTTTGGTTTTATTGATTCTGATTTCCAACTGAAAGATTGTCTCCCTCAGAGTATTATGCTGAACAAAATAAGCCAATTATATGGTTTCACTCCTATGCGGAATAGAAGACACAGTGAGGATGATCCTAGGGGAAGGGAGGGGAAGGTGAGTGGAAAGAAATCACAGAGGGAGACAAACCATGAGAGACTCTTTACTACAGGAAACAAACTAAGGGTTGCTGGAGGGAAGGCGGTGGAGGGGTGGGGTTACAGTTTGATGGACATTAAGGAGGGCACGTGATGTGATGAGCGCTGGGTGTTCTAGGCGACTGAGAAATTATTGTACACTACATCGGAAACGGATGATGCACTATAAATTGGCTAATTGAATTTAAAGAAATATTTTAAAAAACAAAAGAAAGGGGAAAAAAAGATGGTTTCCCTCTTTATGTAACATTATGAAGTTAACTGGTGAATATCATTAACCGATGTTTTCTCCCCGTGTTTACCTACCGGGTTCATCCTTTGCTCCGTGTTGTGCCCAGGAAATTGTTGGAACTCCAGAGCTCTGTCTAAAAGGGGTGGAGGAAAGTGTCCATTGTCTTCAGTTTTCCCTGATACTTTGATTTATTTCATAATAGTGTTGGAGTCGGAGTCCCTGTTGATTTTTCTAGAAATATAAAAGTAGATCTCCGGCAAAGCAAAACATCAACTAAATAAAAACCCCTATTTGTTCAAAAACTTAATTTGCGAGCTATCCTTTGTTACCTTCATATTTTCTTTTTCGACTGTTACTATTAACCGAGAACGAGTCATTGCAGAGACAGGGACCTCCCGCCTCGTACAGCACGATGCTGTGGGTTAAGAAAACACATTTCAGATTTCGTTTCACTTTTTTGTTTTGTTTTGTTTACTTTGTGCCTTTGTATGTGTTCCCATCTAAGTGTTTTCAGTTTTTAAATACATATTTAAGACCTAGATCTATATTTGGACGCATGCATAATCAACATCACCTTCAGTTAAACCTTCTGCATTTTGCAACAAATGGCAGAAATTGACCTTGATATTTTCCAGGAGGACAAATTCATAAATATGAAAACAGAAAAGAAAATCCTGCGCCAAGATAGCAAATGACTCAGTGCAGCTTCTGTAGCGAAATGAAGACAATTCACAAGGCCGGCACACTTATGAAAAGTACAATAAATTATATAATACCACAACCCAGCACAGATAATATGAGCCTGTGCCTTTCCCTTAATGCTGGCAATTTTTATGTATCTAGGCCCTCATGTGCTTCTCCTTCAGTGGGTTCTGTTCACAAAAACTAAACATTCTAGAGAGACCCCCCTGGGTGAATCTGTCATTTAAAATGCTACTTTTGCTTTGTTACAGATGCTTTGTGTGGGAAGGAATAAAACCACCCTTTTTTTGTTTTGTTTTGTTTTTCTCATGTAAAGAGAGAGTTAGAGAAAACATTGATGGAGGAAATCTATAAATAACGTTTTTGAAAATGGTCACTGTTGGACCTCGCTGACTCAGTAGACCTTGCTAACCAAGCAGCGAGGCCTCAGACCTGGAGGTGGGTTGCAGTCTCAGGACCTCTTCATCTTTTCTAACTTTTCTAACGCAGCCTTTGCCACGTGTAGAAAGGGCCCATGGCCAAGCAAAGGAAGATGGAAGGAATGAAGGGAAGAATGAGAGTGTGTCAGCAGAGACCCAAGGTGTGGCGTCTATGCGTCTGAGGTGTTCCCCAGGAGGCTGAAGGGCTACACTTGAACTTTTCGGAGACAGGCTGACTCTACTCTTAGCCTCTTCTCCCTACCTTCCCTGCAGCTCCCAAGCAGATTCAGTCTGTTTCCATCCCTGCATAGCTGCCTCTAAAACTCACTCCCGCGCAGATATCCACCCCGTCCTCCTCGTCCCTCCGCAGGACTTAGTGGAGAGTGGGCCCAGTACCTCCCCTGCCCTGCTACTTGCTGCTCCCAAGGACAGGTCCTTTTAAACCATGCTTCGTGCATAAACGGAGGATAAACGTGAAGAGCCATGGGGTAAGTCGATACAAGGGCTGTAGGTTCACTGTCGCGTTCTAGCCTTTCAAATAGCTGTCTGAGGCAGGCATTATCATCTGTCGAGGAAGTTAGAAAATTCTGTCTGGGTCACTTCAGTGCCCCTGTTTTGATACTACACCATGGCCCCCTGGTCCAACTGGACCTAGAACACTCTAAGACCAAAACCGGTGGTTTCTAGCTCCCGACGCATTTTAAAAAACAAAAGAAAGGAAAAAAAAAAAAGATTGTTTCCCTCTTTTTGTAAAATTATGAAGTTAATTGGTGAATATCATTAACCGATGTTTTCTCCCCGTGTTTACCTACTGGGTTCATCCTTTGCTCCTTGTTGTGCCCAGGAAATTGGGCACAGAAGCCCTCTGAGCGTTCTATGGCCTCGGCTTCTTACCCAGCACCGCCTGCCACCCAGAGGAAGGATGTCTTGTACTCTCAGGTCATGGAACGTGGCCTGGTGGATGTTTGTCTGACAGCTGATTAGGCAGTCACGCACCACAGCATGAAGCCAATCCGTTCCCCACCCCCAGCCACCAGAGTAATTTTGCCATGAAACTTTTATGTTCATGTACCAAGAGGTCACACTCGGGAGAGGAGGCAATTTCCTACTTCTGTGTGGATTTTCTGCGTGGCCTCCATTATTAACCCCAGAAAACATGGCTCGGATGTGCCAGCCATACCGGGACAAGAGCAGAAAATGTGGCGTCTTAGACAGTTCTGGCTGCAGTAACAGAATACCACAGACTGGGTGGCTCAACAACAGATATTTATTTCTGGGAAGTCAAGACCAAGGTGGAGGCAGATGCAGTTCCTGGTGAGAGTTCTCTTCCTTGCTATGTCCTAACAAGGCTGAGAGGGAGAGGAGAAGCAAGCTCTCTTGTGTCTCTTTTTAGGACACAAATCCCATCATGGGGCTCCATCCTCATGACCTAATGAGCTCTCAGTAGCCCCACCTCCACATACTATCACAATGGGGATTAGGGTTTCAACAGAGAAAGAACACAGACATTCAGCCCCGGCAGGTGTGGTGACACCAGAAGAGTCTCCTGGGGGCCAGGTCCAAGCATCGATACTTGATGGTGGTGGTCACAACAACAATGCTTAGAGGCACTCAGCAGTGGGAAACAGCTCAACTGTGGATTTCCGAGGCAAGGGTGAGAAGCTTCATGCTGCTGTAGAGGCTTGGGTGGTGGATGGTCCTAAAGAAGGCTTGGATGGGGGAGGAAACACAATTGCTGTGAATCCCACATAGGAGCCCAAAGGAGTATTGGTGAGAATGAAGGAGCCATGGGGATTCCCATTTATAATTAAAGGACACGAGGATGTCCTGCTACCATAGCTGTTGACATGAACCAGCAAGGGAAAGATGAAGTTTCCTCACCTACAGGTCTTCATGAAAAACTTGCTTGCTGAGAAGACAAGAATTTATTTATGTGCCTAGTATCATATTGGGTTAAAGGCATCAGACGTGTGTTCCCCGACATCAAAGACTTAGTAATCGGGTTCGGCCAAGAAAACCTAGGTGTGTTCTTTTCTCCTATCTCTTTCCCCTTCTATCCTGGATGTCAGATAGAACATTAACGATGCTTGAGTAATTTTGTAATTTTTCTAGAACTCTCTCATTGTGCCTCCAAAGCTTACTCTTTGCATGGCCTTCAACTGGTTTCTTAATCTTGTACCTCCATTTTTTTGATATGTAAAATGGGGGTAATAATAAACATTTGCTTAGAAACTTTTTGTGAGCAATAAATTAAAAAAAAAAATCAATGGGAAGAATTTAGCCCAGTGTTTGATCATTGTCAAATAGTCAATAAATATTAGCTCTTGTTTGTAGATTAGAATTATTATTAGCTGTCATCATCACCACCTTATTTGGCCAGAGAGGGGATTACCGTAGCTCATAGCAGTGTGTGTCATACTTCCAAGTGTATAAATTGGACCAGCGACCAAGTGGTGAAACTCATTGGTGTGGGTCCCTTCCTGTCTAGCTGATGACTGCTTGTGTCAGAATCGTGAGGGAAGGGAGGACCGAGGTGCCAGTTCCATGGCACCAATTCTCATGGAAGCGACCAGTTTCAGTAGTGACGCCAAATGGCCATTCTTCATCATAGGTGCATCTCGTTGTCCTCTAAACATGAAGGTGCCCCAGCCAGAATAGTTTCCTTCTAGCAATTTTCATATTAAACATTAAATGGCATGTATGTTGCTTTTTGGCATTTTCAAAGCAACTTAACATGATATTACTTACCTTATTGTACAGGTGAGGAAAGTGAGACCCCAAGAAGGGGCTTATTCTCCCCAAATTAAAGTTGTAGGAAAATACAAATATTTTGAAAACTCTGCTAGAAAACTCTACCCTATAATATTGTGACTCTTTCCTTAAGATCAGGTCCCACAGGACATCACTCTCTTCTCATTACTATTTCTTCTCCCACCCCCCTGCCCCGTATTTTCTCTTTTCCTTTTGGGCAGAATTATCTCCTTTATTATCTATATTGAATAAGGAAGACTTGGCAGTAATTTGAGAAAGAATGACTTAAACTATTTCCTTTTTGTTCTGTGTAACAGAAAAAAAAAATATTCTTTTTTTAACATTTTATTTATTTGTTTGAGAAAAAGAAACTGAGTGAGAGAGAATGAGCAGGGCGGGTAGGGGCAGGGGCAGAGAGAAAGGGAGAAGCAGACTCCCCACTGAGCAGGGAGCCCATGTGGGTCTTGATCCCAGGACCCTGGGATCATGACCTGAGCCGAAGGCAGACAGTTCACTGACTGAGCCACCCAGGTGGCCGTAGAAAAAAATATATACTTAAAAAACCAAAATTTTAGTATGAAAATATGTCATGTGCACTGAAAAGAGACTTGTCCCTTTTCAGGTGTGTGGTGAGCAAAGTTTGGAATGGATTATTCAGCTTCTGACAATATTCAGATCCCTTAGAAGGCGTTCATTGTTCCGATACTCACTAATCTGCACTTTGCTATTATTGTTGACAAGAATATAAATATCAGTTAATAACTGAAGTTTTCAGAGAGAGAGAGATATGTGTTCTACAGGTGTATGTGTACACATGTCCATGTATATTCATGGGCATATAAACGTATATTTCTATCCAAGAAAAATACAAACGACTCCAATACAATGATAAAACACTCATCTCTCTCTTTCTCTCTTTTACTATTTTAGACAAATGCTTGCTTTTTGTTGCACTTTTATGGTTGATTTCTTTTATCCTTAGAATGCTTTTACTATGGTTTTCTGCTCCGCATAATAATTTCTGTTCGTATGAAATTACTCTGATTGCTACCTGCAAGGCTCTGTGATTTCAGTTGTTTGAGGAACATGGTGCCATTCAGATAATGTTCAAAAATGCAAATATTCACAGTAGGAATGTCCACAAAAATCAGTTTCCCACATTATATTGAAGAAAAAATTCGAAGCAGAAGTATGAGAACAGTAAATTGGTATAAAAGAACCAAAACACTTGGGGGCTGTGGCTCAGACTTCAAAGGAGGAAGGCAAGACAGTATTCTAGCTGAAAGTTCTTACAAATCAGCACTCTAACCTTGACTGCCTCAAACTCTGACTTTCCTGTAAAATCAAACCGACAAAAGACTTTGTGTCAGATTTTCAGATTCTACTTGGAACATTTTTAGAATACGCTCCCTGATGTTTATGATTAGAGTGTCTACCTCTTGACACTCTTTGCACCAGGCTATTTTTAAGCCTCTGCACAGATTTTTGCTTTCTTGAGCTTCAGGACTTCTGATTTCTGCGTGTCAAAGTCAAGCTTCCAGCTGTTTAAATCATAGACAGGGGGCAGAGTCAGTCCAATTACTAGGGGGAGATGGAGCCTCTGGGAGTTGGAGTAGTTAGAGCGACAAAGAGGAAGAAGAGAGGATCAGAAAGATTGGACTCAGGGTCTCCATGAGAACAACCCCTGGGCAGATGCCTCCCCTGTGGTTAGAGCACCCATCAGAGGGATTGTGAAGGCAGTTACTAACGAGTCTGTCCTTGCTCTTGTTGTGGTTAATCTGTGACTAAAGTAGAGCCAGACTGCTCTACCTTGGCACTGTTTGCATTTGGGACCAGACCATTCTTGGCTGGGGCGGGCTGTCCTGTGCATTGGACAACTCTCAGCAGCATTCCTGGCCTCTGCTTGGTAGATGTCAGTAGTCCCCTCTAGTTGTGACAATAAAAAATGTCCCCAGACATTGCCAAATTGCCACTTGGGTAGAGCGTGTGGAGCAAAATTTCTCCTTGAAGAGAAGCACTGAAATAAATGTTCAAATGTTCGATGCATTTATTCATTATGATAAAATTTCCTTAATTATTGGCTCCCAAACTTTTTTTCCTCTTGCCTTTGAAAGGGAATTGATAAAGCTTTACACTTTGATGACCTCTAATATGTATTACATTTTTCTAATGCTGATTTTTTTTTATAACAGTACTGACTGCCTTAGAAAGACAACTCATTTTTTTTTTTAAGGATCTGTTCACAAAGTATCACAGAATACTTGCTCTCATTATTTTTCTCTTGCCTTTCTTCTCCCTACCCAAATTCATCCAGAACCTCTAGAAAAGTAAAAGAAATGAAGGTGGTCCTTGCTGCTATAAGGTTGAAGGTGTGATGTTGCATGTGGGGGATATTGCTAAATATAAGAAAAAAGAGAGAAAGTAATATGAGGGGGGTTGTTAAGCCAGAGCAAATTCTAACTCAAAGAGGCGGGGCGGGGGGGGGGCAGAGAGTTGGTGATATATACTATTAAACATTTTGGAAAAAGGTGCCTGTGTCCTCTTTATATATTTATTTGTCCTGGAGAGGAATGCACTGAGAACTTAGGTACTCGCCCTAGACTTTGCAAAACAGACGTCTACAATTTTAGAGATGGTTATAGAGAGGGGGCCCCCATAAGAAATGTGGCTTTGATGGGAAGGAAGGATCTCGAGTATCATGAAGTAACTTTCAGTGAGGAAATAAGAAGAACCATCCAAAGAACCAATGTGACAGAACTAAGGAACCCTAGAACCCAAGAACCCTGATTTTAAATTCCTCCTCATCCTACAACATACTCCTTACCTTTCTCTGTTGTTTATACAATTTTTTTTTTTTTTTTAAACACTACTCTTGGGGCACCTGGGTGGCTCAGTGGGTTAAAGCCTCTGCCTTCGGCTCAGGTCATGATCCTGGAGTCCTGGGATCGAGCCCCGTGTCGGGCTCTCTGTTTGGTGGGGAGCCTGCTTCCTCCTCTCTCTCTGCCTGCCTCTCTGCCTACTTGTGATCTCTGTCTGTTAAATAAATGAATAAAATCTTTGAAAGAAAAACAAAAACACTACTCTTAAACTGTTAATATCACACAGATTGTGCCTCGATCTTTGAGATAAGATAGATGTTACCTAATCTGTTTGGGAAATCCTCAAAAGGAGTATTCCAGTCTAATTCATTTCAGTTTACATTGTGGTTTGGACCCAGAGGTTAACAGTCATGAGAATGCCCCTTGACATTATCTTCCATGGATCTACTTCCTTGAAATAAAGGGGAAAAGAAGTGACTGGATTTGGGCATTGTTTGCATTGATATCTTTTTAATTTCACTGATTATTTTCCTTTTTAACATGGTTATCTTTGTCTTGTTCCTTAGTTGAATCTCTGTTGCTCCCAAAGCAACAGAGACTTTTAAGTCTTTATGTATCTTCTCGCTTCCTCAAGCTTTTTAAACAAGCCAATCACACCTGTGAAACCTTTGGAAATATTCAATTTTGAAACAAGCTTGAAAGTGACAATATTTAATCTTAGACTTTGGCAAGATCTTTATATATTTGAGCGGGTTTTTCTAACTCCACATGTTTTAGGTGAGTTTATTAATTTCATCCCATCAGTATCCTCCCTCAGATGGCCCAGAAACTCAGAGTTTAGGTATATATTTTATAGATTCATGTTCACAATTTATTGCTGAATCAAATTTGGCTCTAAATGACAAATTTCAAAGGAGGGACTTAAATTCCCTTGGTTTTAGCAGAGAAAATTGTCCAAGTGCTTAGACCATATTGGTTTCAAATAAAACAAAAGATGTAGCTATTGGCTGAAGATAAAAAATATAACCAGAATAGATTCTGACAGTAACTCTGTTTTTAATCATATTCTTTAGGAAAAAAACTTCATGATATGCCATATATAACATGGACATACGAAAAGCTGTCTTAGAGTTTCAGGGAGATTTCTCCCTCAAATTGTAACAAAGTATGGTACTTTTCCCTAAGGCCCTTTATTTTAAAAGACAGAGATTTTGAAATATTTTATCACTTTCTAACCTTCAAAATCCAGTATGTAAGTGCTCTCCAGTGTGAACTTGAGCCGCCACAGACTCTGAAAACAGAACACGGTGTGCCTGAAATGCTCGGATTCAAGTCCTTATGGAGTTTATAACCCTTTATGAGAAACTGAACGTCTCCCATACTGGAGGCCAGAAGCCAAAAGGTAAGAGGAATCAAATAGCCTTTAATTCTTTTTAACCAAATAAATTTCCCATCAGAATGGGCTACATCATTTTTCTAGGCCAGTGTAAAATGAACAAGCAGGAGCCCTTGTTCGAAACTTATGAGGAATTTCAGGATAGTGACAGTTAAACCAAGGGAGGAGCTCTTCTAAGCATGACATTGTTTTTAAAGATTTTTTTCATTTGAGAGAAAGAAACAGAAAGAGCACCAGCGAAAGCACGTGTGGGGGTGGTCTGAGGGAGAGGGAGAAGCAGACTCTCCACTGAGCAGGGAGCCTAAGGCAGGGCTCCATCCCAGGACCCTGGAATCATGACCTGAGCCGAAGGCAGACACTTAACCAACTGAGTCACCCGGATGCCCCTAAGCATGACATTTTTAAAGAGAGATGTATTTTCCTTCTACTTAAGGAGTCCTTCCTTTTGGTTCAGCTGGCTACTTTGTCACTTGCTGCATGTCTTTAGTTATTCAGAACAGGTCAGGGAAAGTACTTCTGTGATCCATCTTGTCTGAACAAGAAAATGTGATTTTTGCATAATACCATACACCTTTTAATCCCAATCACTTTTAAACCAAACTGAATTTTATTAAATGTAGACATCACCAATTGTAAGAAGCACTGTTGTTTTATGTAGCTTTAGGGGGGGGAAAGATGCTACTATGAGGTGTGGTGCATCATCCATTATAAAAATGAACTGTAAGTTCTGAGATTGCAACGTTATAGACCTTAGTGTTGATGAACACGTGGATCTCCATGGAGAGGTTTGCAAAGCTGTGAACTCCCTACCATCATCTCCTCACCACATAATGTGAAAAGGCTCTCTTGTTGATAAGAATGAGGCACAGAAGGTTGAAGAGTTGTGCTGAGGTCACATGCCTTGTCCGGGAGAGGGTGGCAGTGTAGCCTACCAGGCTACATCTCATGCTTTCTCCCCTTAGTTTGGCTGCCTTGTCTCTTCTGCAGCGTCTTTCTCTGGGTAAGAGAAGGTCAGTTATAAAAAAGAGAAGAAAATGACAGAGAACTGGAGAGAAAAGGGGAAATGTGCACACGAACATTAATTTTTTACTACATATATATGTATGAATTTAATATATATGTGCATTTACATATACATGTATGTACATATGTATTTACATATACATGTATGTATGTATGTATTTTTTAATTTTTTATTTTTTATAAACATATATTTTTATCCCCAGGGGAACAGGTCTGTGAATCACCAGTATGTATGTATTTTTTAAAAGATTTTATTTATTCATTTTGAGAGAAAGAGAGAATGAGCAGGGGGAGAGGCAGAAGGAGAGGGAGCCTGATGTGGGACTCGATCCCAGGACCCCAGGATCATGACCTGAGCCAAAGGCGGGTGTTTAACTGATGGAGCCACCCAGGTGCCCTGTATGT
Organism: Mustela putorius furo; assembly: GCF_011764305.1. NCBI lineage: Eukaryota > Metazoa > Chordata > Mammalia > Carnivora > Mustelidae > Mustela > Mustela putorius. The sequence continues at coordinate 895,292 of NW_025422151.1, read as the reverse complement.
TTGTATTTTAATGTAAGGTCTACACCCAACATGGGGCTTGGACTCACAACACAGAGACCCCAAGACACGTGTTCTACCAGCTGAGCCAACCAGGTGCCCCTCTATGTGTATTTTAAGTGATTCTTGAGAAGCATTGCTTTTTGTGTGAAGTTTAATCAATTTATACTTCTTCATTTTTAATTAGATTCAAGATGTTGATGATTTTGTATCTCCGTCTCATTTCAAGCTGTTGATATGTACGCTTATACACATGCATCTTCTATTTTGAGGGGTGAGTGATAGAGTTATTTGTGCAACAAACACTATGAAAGTTTAATGTAGACCTCTACATAAACTTACCCATTAAGATGAAAGGCAATTCAGTAGATGCGCCATAGAGTCAATTACCATTAGGTAAGGGCTGTCATCTCTGTGCTGAAAGTGCCTTGAATGTGAGTGATCTGGAATTGCCAGAGAACTCTTTTCTGAGATGTTTAGCAGAAAATGTTTCTTCCTCCTTCACCTCCACCCTCCCAATACGCACCCACAGGATGCGCCCACATGCCGTCCCCCCAACACTCCACTGCAGTGTTACGATCTCATAACCGAAGTTCATGGTGCAATGCTTGCCACTTAGTTGCTCTCCCTAAGAGATGGGCTGGGACTTCAGGGAACAAAATCTTCTGGCAGCCTTCGTGCCTCACCACCCCCCTCCATCCTCCTTTGGAAGAAGGGGGGCCAGGCTGCGATGAGGAGCCGTGGGAACTGGCTTCCACACACCGGATCCCCTGGGTAGAGGTCGCGCTTCCCCTGAGAGGGCAGCAGGGCCAGGTGGCCCAGAGGCCTCTGGAATTCCAGGGGGACAATGGCAAATGGGCACTGGGGGCCGTGTCTGCATGCCAACCACTAAAGCTCAGACATCCAATACAAAGTACTGGTGCCAAACAAAAGCTAATATTAAAGACGATCCTTGGGAAGAGGAGGGGTAAAACGAAAAGGGATTTGGAGAAAAGCTGCTGGCACTGTGGCTCTTAAGACTCACACAGCCTAAGACAAATTCAAGTTGCATTCTTCCAAAGACATTCCTCAGCCCGAAAGCCACAACTGGTAGAAATCTGCAAATGCCTTGGATAGCAGTGGACTTAGTCAGATTTAGGTGGGAAAAATTAAACAAGGAATGCTTTAGAAAATCAGCTCAAGTTCCTAGCTTCCTCTCCATTCTCTCCTTTTTTTCCATTTTGCTTTTCTCTTCCCTCTTAGTGGGAGGGGGAGAAAAAAGATATCTATTCTATTATTCCTTAATTTTCATCTTGCAGCTCATTATCTCAATCAGCATGTCACAGTTGAGTGCATTGATTTCTGAGGAAAATTCCAGCAGGTCCTTGTAGCTCTTGATGAGCTGTGGCTAATCGCTGTAGTTAAATTTTCTGTCATGACCTGAAACAGATTCTAAGTGTGTGATTGGCAGGAAGGTTAAATAAAGAAATGGCATGCAGAAGTGATCATATGCTTTCTCGGCTCTCAGGGATCTGGAAGGGGAGGAAGGAGGTCAGGGATTGTGAAACAGGGACCATCGAAGACCAATTAAAGAACAATTTTATCTGAACCCAAAGGGGGTCCCAGCATAACCGTGTACATTGATGGAGAGGTTTCAGGTGCCCTTGGAATACAGTGTCTGCCCCTACAAAAGGTGGAAAGAGTCTGGTCGACACAGGGAAGTCGCCTGCGAGCATACAATGAGACTTCTCGTGAGCCGTGAATTGTATTAGTCACTGGAGCTCCACGGAGGACTTGGCAAGGACCGACGAGGCCTCCCTCTCAGTGAGAGCAGTGAGAAGCAAGGACTGGGCTCTTGAATCACTGCTTACCTCAAGCTCCGTGCTCCACACTCAGCCTCTCTCCGCTTTCAGTCTCCCCATTTGTGAAATGAAAGAAATAGAAACTAATTTACATCCCACGGTGTTTTCCTAGCGTAATGTATCAGACACTCGGAAGGGACAAATGGAGCTGTCTGAAGACACTCTGGGCCAGAGCGAAGATCAGGTAGCTAGAGAATTCAAGTACATGAGGCTTGAAATAAAAGAATGCAAGACCCAGACGTGTAGTGTCCCACCCCCCAAAAAAGGAAGGGAATATATAAAGCAAGGAAACAAGATTGTGTGGAAGAGGAGCCTAGGGCGCTGAGGACAAACACGATGGAGTAAATCTACAGGAAAATCCGCTTTTAGTTTCAGCCATACTCTCTGAAGCAGGGAGTTGAAGCTAGTCTCACTTTTAAGGTGTGTTAGAAGAGCAGATTTCTGGTCTCTTGAGGAGGTATTTGTAAAAGTTTCACGTGATTCTGCTTAAGAGAAGGGAGCTGGGTGCCTCAGGGGTGTGGATGGTCAGACAGGGCATCTGGGAATCTCTGTAGGTCAACCTTGGGTATGCATTGAAAACCTCAAGAGAGGGCCATAGATTACAAAGTACAGAATTCACTAGATCAGGAAAAAGCTGGATTGTGGGTGGCGGTGGAAATGGATGAGAGGAGCCGGAGAGAAATGTATGTCTGTCTTCAAACAAAAGGTGACATAGTCAGAAAGGGTGAGGAGAAGCCAAAGGTGCAAGAGGAGTGGAGCATGGGGGATGGATGCAAATGCAGTCCCAAAAACAACAGAAAATGAACCTCGTTAGAGTAAAAAAACGAAACCTAAAACAAGCCAAAAACACCTCCCATCTCCGCTCCCCAGTCAAATAGACTGTCTGAATTGCACAGACAGTTAAGCCCAAATGGAATGGTTATCTGGTTGCTTCGCACGGTTGCAAGCTTAATTAGCAGTTCTTAACGTGGTCTCAGAATACACAGGATAAGATGGGGGCGGGGGGGGGGGACCAGATAAAACGCAGTGAGCTGTGGCTCAGAACCATCCAGTGTGTCTGCAGGGGACCTCAGAACAAAGCAGGTGTTTCCTTGCTGCTGCTGGAGTGGCGGGCAGAGGTGTGATGGAGGCATTTGGGGAAAGTAGGCAGGGGGTGGTAAGGGGCGCGTGTCTCTGTTGTGTGTTTCCTGTCTCTGGTAGAGTGGGCAGCGGGGTGGGCCGAAGATGGGGTCGGAAGAGTATTCCTCGTACTCTAAAGAAAGGCTCCCCTGCCACCTTCCTCTATCTATGACAGTACTTGTATTTCCAGTCCAATGCCGGAGACAGGATGCAGGGCAGTGGGTCATCATAAATCACTGATGTGGGAACCAACCAAGATCAAACCTTATTTTCAAGGCAATGTGAATGGACGCTAAGTATTCAGAATTGAGGCCATCTTATTCCTTCTTTCCACTTTAGCAGTTGCTCAACCCTGGCAAATTCACCAGCATCCTGGTCACATACTGGGAAGCGCGTCAAAGTACATTGTTTTCCCAATTGTACTTTGGATGACTTGTGGCCTCCGGGAAGGCATCGGGCTTGTTCGAAGTACACATGTATTGGATATTGAATCTTTTTCCTCGAAACTCAAGAGGACAGACCTCACAGGGAGCAAAACAGACTTCCCCTCCTCTTCCTGCCACTGTGCCTTTTCGGCACTGAAAATACCACATTCCATAGTAGGCACACCAGGTTGACCTAACCTGGGAAGATGGGCACATTCTCCCACATCTTTACGTTCTCAACACCTTTTCTTTCTTCGAGTCCCTTTCCAGAAAGAAGAACACTTTCCTGGCAATAAGGCTTTGGATGGGAAGAATTAAAAATAGAGTGTCCTGTCCCCATTGCTAATCTTGTGTCAGAAGAAACTGAAGAGAGGTGTGGAGGGGTCCAGTCCCCACACCTAGCGGTACTCACGGCTTAACTGTACCCCACGGGGGTGCACCACCCTTAAATCAAGACCATAGGCACTGGGCCCTGGAAAATTAGCTCTTGGACACATCTCGGGATCTTTCACCAAAGGCTCATACCTTCCATGACATATGGACATTTTAGGATCTGCAAATAAATTATGCTAGGTAATAAAAGGGCTGTCTGTAAGCTCAGAGTTGCACATGGAAAATTCTGGGGGACTTTCAAAGTTCTCACAATAAAGGAGACCGGAACACACATCATTTCTATGCGCTGATGTGTTTAGCTTGAGAAAGAAAACACTGATCCCATTCCCTAGGAAAATGGCCCTACCTCCTAAGTGAGTACCCCCTTTATCCCCTAACTGCCACCACCCACCGTTCTCTTTTTCTGTGAACTATGAGTGAAGACAACTTTCCCTGGAAATGAGCCCTAACCCTGATTTTATGCTGCTTATTCGAAATGATTTAAAACAAATATTTTTGTGAATTTTGGATCCTCAAATTGGGAAAAACTGTTCATAAACAGATACTGACATGGTTGACGACATACTTGGCTCAAAAAAAGTAAGCCTTCCTTCAAGCTGGCCCCCTGAAATAGTATTTGTAAATGATGAATTTGTGTGTAAAAGGACAATTTCCTGTAAATCAATGTACCTTACTTTAGATTTCAGTTTAATACAAAAAAAAAAAAAAAAAAACCCTGTCCTTGGAAAACAAATGGCATACAAATTGCTTATGATCTTCATAGGAAAAAGCCATATGTTATTTGGGGTGGTTTATCTAGACTTCCAATCCCTTCTCGTTGGAAACCTGCATTTCTCAATAATGTTCCAATTAAACTCATACCGCAGAATCAATCTGGGATACCTATGTGGATAATAAATGGACACAGGCTGATTCTTTGGGTATTTTCATTGTAGGATGCACCCTAATAAAGAAATAACAAGAGATGCTTTTAATAATGCCATTGCCATGAAATGGCTTTTGATTTTTCTAGTTTCAGACTTTCTCAGAGCTATTTCAGTTATTAAAGCGAAGAGCAATAAACACGGGCCACTCACCACCACTGAGGACAAACACGATGGAGTAAATCTACAGGAAAATCCGCTTTTGGTTTCAGCCATACTCTCTGAGGCAGGGAGTTGAAGCTAGTCTCAGTTTTAAGGTGTGTTAGAATAGCAGATTTCTGGTCTCCAAGGAGGTATTTGTAAAAGTTTCATGTGATTCTGCTCATCTGTTAAGAGAATATAGGCAAAAACACTCTTATCTAATGGGTGCTTCTCTCTCAGAAATCAAATTCCTCACTCCATAAAATTTAGGTGATAGGGAGGTAGGTTGCTGTTTCCTGCCTCTCGGGAATCTTTGCGCCAAGTGGGAGGAGCATGAAAGCACCCAAGGGGGCATTTTGACTCCCAGCGTGCAATTAAATCCTAGAAGCTGGACACTTTTGCACGATCTCCGGAGGGCTGGAGAGCTGTAAAGATCCTGCAGTCAGTCTAGAGAGAGCCCAAACTACTACACATAATAGTGCTTTGCATTTGTTAGGTGAGAACAGGACAAGAGCAGCCATGAAATTGGGAGAGGTACTGTCCAACTCTGTGCTTCCAGCTTCCAGAAGAAATGGCTCAACAGTCATTCCCCCGGAATGTTTGAGGCTAACAAACACCTTTGCCCTGTAATGTAAATAGGATGGCAACCTGGAGGACGGTTTTGACACTGGTTTCTTTAACGTCATATCCCAGCCCAAAGGTCTTGTTCCATGACTTTTTATGTGACATTTGGCAAATAGTTTTATTTGGTCCTCACTTTTGCCTCCAACAAGGTGATGACACTATTTTCTGCCCCAAATAACCCGACGGGGTCTTGTAAAAATCAGTATGGACATTTACATAAATTACTTTTTTCCTCCTTGTATTAAAATAAATAAACACAAGGTAACTGTGTAGGATTGTCATTTTTATTTTCAGAAACATGAGTCTCAAGACAAGCATGGTTTGCAGTATCTTATATTTCTAGAGAGTTCTAGGGGTTACAGAGCATTTTTTCTTTACATTCATTACATACAGAAATACTAGAAGACAAATCACAGAACCAGGTAGATGCCATTTTTTTTTTTTCATTTCATAGGTAAATAAATGAAGAACCAGGAAGGTTAAATGATTTATTTTCAGTCACAGTCTTGAAAGGAGGACTGCAAGCGCCTGATTTGTGATAATTGTCAATTAGTCTTTCACTTTTCTGAGGTGCCGGAGTTTTATCAGATTTATCAGATCACTAAATTTGTCTGTACTTCCTGGGCCAAGTTGCTTAAAATCTCAATATTCTGATTTTTCAAGTTTTGCAATTTTAGGGCAGAAATAAAACTGTGACCAGTCTGTTGGGTTGTGAGTCAAGATGTGAAAGATGTGGCAGCATAGTATAACTCAGCCCCGATGCCTCATAAACAAACTGACTTAATAGATACGAGATTTCTAGTTCCAATTTTTTTTTTTTCTAATGGAAAAACGTATTAGTAGCCAACTGTTTATTGCAGCACTTACTGAGTTTCTTCCCGCCTTACCCTTCAGTAGTTCCTAAGAGTCTTTTTGTACGCTAAGTTCCCATTCCCCTGGCCCCGGTGTGTGGTCTCAGAGGGCCCCCCAAGAAAGCAGTGTAGTTATAATCCTTTCCCTGACAGTCGTGGGCAGAGAGAAATTCCGTCTTCTCCAGTGGATAAGCCTGTGGTGGGTATCTTCCTGGGACTACAGTTATCTTCACATAGATTCCAGTCAGAAGAAGGACACACACACACACTCACACTCACACATGTGCACGTACCCACACACACACTCACACACAGGGATGGGGTGGGAATCTAAAATAAAGCCTTGGGGGAAGAGGCGAGAATTAAAGGCAGTCCTGACAGATTTCTAAATCTTTCTTGGGTTCTTATGGTCCCCTGGCCGTTTAGTTCTGGGCTCCCGCCCTGGAGCCTTACTCACAGATGAACCTGAATTCAGGGTGCTTAAGATCATCTTTCAGTCTGAGGTGCCTGGGTGGCTCAGTGGTTTGGGCTGCTGCCTTCGGCTCGGGTCATGATCTCAGGGTCCTGGGATCGAGCCCCGCATCGGGCTCTCTGCTCAGCTGGGGGCCTGCTTCCCTTCCTCTCTCTCTGCCTGCCTCTCTGCCTACTTGTGATTTCTGTCTGTCAAATAAATAAATAAAATCTTTAAAAAAAAAAAAAAAAGATCACCTTTCAGTCCAAATGAAACAATTGCTCAAAGTCCTTTGCCTTCTCAGGCGGAGCATTTCACATCAGCCCTCCAATCCGTGCCATGTGTCATAAGCACAGTGAAGCATTGATGTAATTATGTGAAGGACAGAGTGGAAATTAAAAGGAGGAAATGCGGTCTGGTGGTTAGATTGGCAGACTAAATGTCAGGAGTTTTGTTTCTGTTTTTGACAGGACTCTGAGGACTCAGCCCTTGGCTCCCTGATGTCACCTCGAGAGCCCAAGAGCCTAGGTTTGTGTCTTCCTTAAATGAACATGGCTTTTGATAGCCTGGAGCCCCTTTGATGGAAGAAGATGCCCTTAGAAGTGGAGGAGTCCTAAGCCCATGCAGATTGAAAAGCTAATTCCATATCTGGCCCATACTTCCTTGTCTACAAAACAAGGACAGCATAAATCATGCCTGATGGGGCTGGTTTCAATTATGGGAATCAAAGCCAACCTACTTTTTATCTTGTGACATAGTTACCAGTTCAACACAGAAGAAATTCGGTGCTATGGGACTGACAGTTTTTTCCATATATTCAAATAGAGACAAGTGTTCTTCTTTTTAAATTCTGCCCTTTTGCTTCTATAGCCAAATCATTTCTCTTTCAAAACCATGATGTGGTAGCAGCTTTTAGTCCAAAATCCTCTGTTTGCTTTTAGAATTTTTATCACTGACTAAAAAAAGTCATTGCATGTTCTTACTTACACAAAACATGATTATCTATGCAGAAAGTGCCCCCCCTTCCCAAAAAAAGTACTTATGTATAAATGAAACAAAACATGTATAGGATCTGTATACTGAAAATATAATGTTGATAAAAGACAAAGAATACCTAAATAAATGAAGACACATCCTGTACTCTTTGATGAGAAAATCTAATATAGTGAAGACACTAGCTCTCCCTAAATTAATCTATAGGTTAAATGTAATTCTTATTAAAATACCAGCCAAAGTTTTTTCCAAACATGGACAAACCTATCCTAAAATTTGTATATAGAGATAAAACCCTGCAATAGCTAAAATCATCTTGACAAGAAGACTAAAGAGAGAGGAATCACTCTGCCCTCTCTTAAGTCTGACTGCAGAGCTATAAAAATGAAGACTGTGTGGTCTTGGCAGAGGGACAGACATAAACATGAACGAAACAGAATAGAAGACCTGGGTATAAAACCACAGAAATGTGCTCCTTTGATTTTTTTCGAGAAAAGTGAAAAAACCTTTCAGTGGAGGAGGCTAGCCTTTTCAGAAAATATCTCTGGGGTAATTGGACACCTATAGGTTCATAAACAACAAAAACACTTCAGTCCTGCCTCTCACACCTATACAAACTTAATTCAAAACAGATCACTGACATAAAAATAAAGTGTAATATTTTAAAACTTTCAGGAAAAATACTTAGGAGAAAAATCTTCAGGATCTGAAACTAGGCAAGAAGTTCTTCAATCTGATGCCAAAAGCATGATCCATAAAAGGAAAAGCTGATAAAATGGACTTCATCAAAATGTAGATGTTTTACTCTGCAAAAGACCCTCTTAAGATGAAAAACAAGCTACAGACTGATAATAGTATTTGAAAACCATGTGTCAACAAAGGGCTAGTGTGCACACTATATAAAGTACTCTTAAGACTCAGTGAACACTGGGTGTTATATGCAACTAATGAATCATGGAACACCACATCAAAAATTAATGACATACTATATGTTGGCTAACTGAATGTAATAAAAAGGTAAAAAAGAAAGAAATCACACAAAAAAGACTCAATGGTAAAAATCCAAATAACCCAATTAGAAAATGGGCAAAAGACAGGAGCAGACATTTCATCAAAGAGGATTTACAGCAAATACACATATGAAAAGATGCTCAGCATCAATAACTACTAGGGAAATGAAAACTAAAACCCTAATGAGGTTATCACTATACACCTATCAGAAGGGATACAATTGAAAATAAATAAATAAATAAAAAACATCAACTGAGGGAGGTGGACTTGGATCACTCATACATTACTGGTGGGAATTTAAAATAAGAGAGTCAGTCTGAAAATAGTTCTGCCATTTCTTAGAAAAGGAAGTATGCAATTTTTATATGACTAGCAATTCCAGTCTTTGGCATTTATCCCAGAGAAATATACATTTATGATCAGAACCAAATCCATATATGAATGGTTAGAGCAGGTTTAGTGTAAGCCCCAAAGTGGAAACAACCCAAATTGTCTTCAGCAGGTGAATGGTCAAACATCCAGTGTTCATCCACACCATGGAATCCTATTTAGCAACACAAGGAAGCAGACAACTGACTCAAGCAACAACCTGGGTAAATCTCAATGGCTTTATGCTGAGGGGGGAAAAGGACAGGGTTGTTTTTTTTTTAACCTGTTAGGACAGGTCAATTAACTGCATTTGTTTTCTGTTGCCACTACAAAAGATCACCGTAAACTTAGGAGCTTAAACAATACAATTTTGTTATCTTACAGGAAACTTGGAATCCACAACCATTCTCTAAAGCCTTGAATAGTCAAGGTGTTGACAGGGTTGGTTCTTTCTGGAGACTCTATGGGAAAATTCATTTCTTTGACTTTTTCAGCTCCTAGAGGATGCCTACATCACTTGGCTTATGACCCCTCCCTAGAAATCCCTCCAATCTCCATCACCAGCTCTCCTACTACTATGTCTCTGATCTCATGCCTCCTTTTATCAGGACTTTTGTGATTATATTAGACCCATCAAGACAATCCAGGATAATCTCTTCTTTTAGTTTTTAAAAGATGTTTTTAAAAGATTTTATTTATTTATATGAAAGAGGGAGTGAGAGAGAGTACACGAGAAGGGGAGATGGCCAAAAGGAGAGGGAGAAGAAGACTCCCTATTGAGAAGGGAGCCCCAAAACAGGGTTGCTCTTGGGACCCCCAGGACCATGACCTGAGCTGAAGGCAGATGCCTAGGCAACTGAGCTACACAGATACCATAATCTCCCCCTCTTAAGATCCTGAATATAATCATATCTGCAGAGTATCTTTTACCATGTAGGGTGATGTATTCATAGTTTCGAGGAATTAGGATGTGGATATCTTTGTGAAACCCTTATTCAGGCTATCACATATATTTCTTGATTTGATTTATAAAATGTTTAAATGAAAAAATTATAGAACTGGAAAACAGAATGATGGTTGCCAGGGAGAGGGTAGCTCTGAAAGGACAACATTTGTCATATTAGAAGCGCTCTGTATCTTGATTATGGTGCTACATACACAAACCTACACATAGGTATAGGAGACCCAAACGCACACACACACACACACATACACATGAGTATAAATAAAACCGGGCAAATTTGAATAAGATAGGTGGATTGTATCAATGTTAACATCATGGTTGTGATATTGTTCTGTGATTTGCAAGACATTATTGTTGAGAGAAGCTAGGTGACAGATTTATGTAATCTCTTTGTATTTCCTACAACTGCAAGTCAATCTATGATTATCTCAAAATAAAAAGTTTTAAAAAATGGAACAAAATCTCCCAGAAATTCAGTTTTTACTGTAGAAATTGTAATAATACCTAAGGTTGGATCCCAAGCTCAACTCATAGCCAGAATTATTAGGGGGGGATTGTTGTAAGAATACAGACTCCTTGACCATATCTTGGACTTTTTTTGACCAGAATTTTGTGGGATAAAAGCCAGGAATCTCCATCTTTACAAACTTCCCAAGTGATATCAACTGGGTTTAGAAACCACTGTATTATATTATGCACTGCTTTTCTTCAAACAGTTTTACATGTAGTGCTTTTTGTTTACATAAAATTTCAAGAAACACAAAGGTCTATCTTACCAAGATGATAGCAGAATAATAGACAGTCATCTTCAGGGGGGAGTTTTGAATACGATTAGGGGAAAATTGAGTAACACCGAGAGAAACTTGGGATACTGAGTTTAAAAAAATTATCAGGCTGACAATTTATATCTTAATTAACCTACTAGAAAAGTGGTAGTTTTGAGGTTCTCCTTAACAAGGGAGGAGGCTGTTGTGTGGAGAAGAACCTTAGCAAGAGAATAGGGACAGGTACCAACATAAAAAGGGGATGTGCTAATTAAAGATACCTAGGTGTTGCTTCAGACGTGCAATTTACTTTAAAAAATGCAAGATCTTCTGTTACTATGCATAATTGTGTGAAGGCCTTAATTGTAGCATTGAGAGTTGGGGCACAATGAGAACCTTCGTTTTAAGTTGCCAAAGTGGTAGAAAACCAAAATGGCCAGATACGGAGATTGAAGAAGAGAATAGATAAAATGACATTTCAAAAAGCAGAAGTAACTTAAAGGTTTATGGAGGACTTTTTGTTGTTGTTGAGGGTGCTTGGATGGGAACTAATAGAAATGTCTCTTAAAAGACAACATATATCTCTTGTGCCTCTCTGATGTAAATAGGTATTTCACAAATAAAGGCGGGAGTCCTACAATCTATGAGCTGACACAAGTGCAACTGAATTAATCGAGAAATTGTTAATTTGGAAACTTTACCTAAAAAGCAGAACCTGTGTTTCCCCCACAAAGTTAATTTAAGAACCTGATTGGGGTAAATAAATACATATAGGCAATTAAAAATAGGTGTCATGAAAGAAGACAGTGTACCAGGTTCTACACATGCTTGAGTATTGATTGATGATCAGTCATATGCCAGTTGTTACTGTCCTGATTGCTTCCCATTCCCCCGTATCTCTTAGCATTGGAGAGGTCTAAGGGCCAAGGTCAAGGCAGCCTGTATCTGGAACTTCACTAGAAAAACCTATGTGGTGGGATTATTTAACCTATTACCCACATTGGATAGCATTTGTCCCAGGCTTTCAAAGGTGGAGGAAACAGATGTTATTATAATGGCTCCCTGCTGCCTGAGTCCCTCCATGTGAGGAGGCAGCCAGTTGTACACAGAGGGCATCCTCTTCTCTACCATTAGCTGTCACCATTTAAGGAAGGGACTCCCTGATCTGGCACCATTTCTCTAGAGCTGTGGCCTCTCCAAGTAGAGCTGCAATCACTGGCCTTTTATGGAGAGAAGCTGAGACTTCTGTCAGCAGTATTTCCTAAGAAATTAAGTGACATTAGATAATGTTCATTGTGAGAACTTAATGAGTTCTGGGACCTTAATCTACTATAATGCATCAGCCTCAGGGTATGTTGTATTTGTTAATGTTCTTTTTATCAATAAATTTTTATAATATGTGTTGCCAGAGTTCTTGAGAAGGGAGCTGTTGTTAGTTTATTGGGTTATGGAAGAAAATCATGAAGTGCCTGGGTGGGAATCAGCAGAAGCACATGCCTCTTGAAAGGTCATCTAAACCTTTTGTGCATCTCTAATGGAATCAGAATTGCCTGGGTAGAAGTGAGACACTCACAGCCCATGGGAAGACCCTATCCCAGTTAATGGTTTATACATGATGAGGGAAAACTTTATCTCATCTCTGCTTCCTGGCCCTCAGAGGCTGAGGAAGAATCAATCTTGCCTCCTCTGGAAACTGGGAATTTTAGAGAGTAATTAATTATCTCTGAGGGAAAGTGTGATGCTCCTATTTGCAGTTTGTGATATTGAATCTGAACTTTGGGAACAGAGATGTGGCTTTTTTGGCCACATTCTCTCCAGAGAATGCACCTTCCATGCTATTTCAAGCCCCTTCTTATGCCTTCTTAGCACTCTTATTTAAACTGAATCACCAGCCTGGCTTTAAAAAGACTATGAGAATGCATCATTTTAAACTTTAAAGCCTAATCCTTAATTACTGGCAGCTTTTTAAATTTTTTTTTCGTATTTCTTCACATAACTCTCTGGATCAGACCCTCCAGATCTTTGGAGCGTGCACTTTATTGGGCTGTACTCTGGCACACCCGTGTCCTAACAAATTAGAGTAGAATGGTAAACCATTAGTCAGCTGGCTAAAAGGGGGAAAGAATGTAGGTATTTCTGGATATGTCTGCAATTTCCTACAGGTGAACAATTCACACAATACCGTACTTAAAATTCCAATACCATTCTCCTTGAGAGCTTAATAAACATTTTGGGAACTAAGCCAACATTACTCTCCCATACCTGCCCTTTCTTATCAAAGGGATAAAGGCCAAAATTGTTCCTCGGCAATTTTATTGTTAGCTTTGCTTTTCCTGGGTCAAGGACTTTCCCTTGGCCTAAGAAGCTCAACCCAACACCAGCACCCCAGTCTCATTTTCCTAACCACCATCCATACCAAGTGTCTTGGGTGTGAGATAACATTTAATCAAATCAGTAAACACTGGGTCGTGATCTGAAACACTTGTGAATACAAGGATTGTGTCCCATCCACCTGGCTTTCTTACTATAGGATTACGGTGTTGAAATCCTATGAAATCCTACGGTGAGATCCTGTGACAAAGATCAGATTTACCATAAACACTGTGATTTATTCCTTCCTGGAGACTTTTAATAGACAGGGTGTCCTGTTGCCCCATTGTTGTAATTCCAGGTTAGTAACAGAAGTAGAGAATTAAATGGGAGCTCAGTGACATCTCAAGCTCTGAGCTGATTCCCACCTCCAGGTCCATACTTCTAGTAAATGGCTGGTTTAGGTATCACCACTGCTCCCAGGAGCTACTCTTCTCATGTCAATTTCTGACTTTAGGGACTTGCATTCTGAAGAGCTTTCCAAATGTTCTTTTCAGATCTTCTTTATAATGCTCTTAAAGAACAGCCCCATGAGGGATGTAAGGGACACCTCTTTTGAATGTATAGGATATCCTGGGGGTGTGAAATGTCTCAAAATGTGTGACAGTGCACATTTGGGCATGTGCTTCTGAAAATTGGCCATGGCATTCCCTCTGGGACTTGACTCTGAGCTTCTATGAGGTCCAAGTTGATGTCCTGTACAAGAAATATGTGCCAATAGAAGGTGGGAGGCGAGGCAGCAACAATGCCCCCCACACCTGGCCTACTTTCTTCAAACAACCTCACGCTGCTCTTTGCCCACGACAGTGCTTCAATCTGCTCCCGGTGCCCTCACACACTTTACTACTTCCCTTTCTCTTATATTATTTCAACTTCATCTTTGCCTGTTTACCAACATAATTATGATGACTTAACCTCTGAATGCTAGCTCCTTTCTACCATCAATATCCAATTCAGATTCTTCTTTATCATTCATCCAACACACATGGATTGACTACCTGGTACCTACCGGCTAGCATATTGGGTTTGGGTACCCACTGGTGAGTAAACAAGCATGCTTTCTGCCCTGTGACATTTCCAGTCTACACAGGGAGTCAGACACTTTGCTGGAAAGCAAATAAGTAATAAGGAAAGAGCAAGGAGACAGAACCATAGGGAGAACCTATTCAGAGAGGGTGGTGATATTTAAACAAAGACCTGAAGAATGGGGAGAAACCAGGTGTCCTTTGAGAGTAGTGGGGACAGAGCACCGGGCAGAATGGGTAGCATGTCAGAGGCTGAGGTATGCTTTAGAAAGCTAGGAGAGGACAACAGAGGAGAGGAGGATGGGAATGGAAGTGGGGAGACCACCAGGGGGCTGTGGAAGGAATCCAGAGAAAAATGATGGAGGAGAATAGCAGCAGTGACAGTGGAGAGAAGTGACAAGGGAGGGAATTGGATCTAAGGTGTGAGACCTTGAGAGGAGCCAAGAGTGGATCATTCCAAGTGATTTAAGCCCCTATTCACTCTTTCAGCCTAGTGCCAGGTACCCAGAAAAGATCAAAACATGTTTGTTCCTTTTCTCTTTTCTTTTCTTTTCAAGATTTAGCAATTCTATACACCATTTGGTTGACAGTAATTCAGATAATATCCTGTGACATCTCTTCCACTGTCTTTGAATCAAACATCCTGGAACATATCATCAGATAAACACTAAAAAGGATACCATTTGCCATCCTAGGAAAAAGTCAACGTAGCTCTTCGAGGAGATGATTTTTTTCTCTGATAGTAAATCCATAGTAACGAAAAGGGAGCACCAATTGTAGTTTTTCTTTAAAATTTAACTTTATCTGATGTTACATTCTTGATTAGTCAGATACTGATTGTTCTAGAGTAATATTAATTTTAGGTGATTTTCCAAAGGTTCAAGGCCTATTTCTGGCATGATCCATACTCATGATTGGAAATCAGAGGGTGAACGGCAGAATTGCACTGGATGAGGGATGCCAAGGCTGAGCCAGAGCTGTGTGACTGCATTGTAAGGACCACTCAAATATGGTCACAGTCAAGGTTGTTTGCACAGCAGAAGCAGAGAAATCTGCTTGACTCTTGGAGGCTAGGAACAGAAGGAAGGAAAGAAAAGTTGCTGGAGGAGGAAACTGAGTGAAGATTGTTCCCCATCGTTTGTGGATCAGTTTGTCCAACTTGAGATGTCAGGTCAGACTCTACCTGTATTTCCTGCGCAACTAGTGGAGGTCTTAGAGCCAGAAGATGCCAGGTGGACTTCTAAGTGGTTCACCTAAAGAGTGTTCTGGGGAAGTCCCTCAGGGACAAGTCTTGGACCTGGAGACTTTTGAGCAGGAAGATTTGGAAGAACCATGCAAATAACATGCTGGTGGGGTTGGGATGAGATATGCAGCTCAAGAAATGTAGGAAAGTCCCAGCAATCAGCCGTCAGTACTGGATGGGGGTGGGAGGGAGAATCTTTTATTAAAAAAAAAAATAGTCTTCATATAAATGCTTCTGTTGTATCAACATGTGCAAAAAGTTGTGAAATCAACTGAGTATTAAACATTCAACTGTACTGAAAATAGCAAAACAACAAACACAGGTTATTCAGTCTTTCCACTTTGGAAAAAGAAACACTGCATCAATTCAACCCATAATGTAAGCCTACGATCATGGGCTCTTTCTAGACTCGGGGCGTGGTTTGAATGAGTGGCTTTGCTACTGGTCATTCCAACCATGTAGAAAGAGCTCCAGGCTGGTCCCTGCTGTGGGGAAAGACCATGTCTAAACAGCTACAGCTGAATCAACTGAAAGTTTGGGTGAATGTAACTGGCTGTGGCGTGGCTGCTTGAGGAAGCCACATGGTTGGGACATGAGCCTTGGCTCTGCCACTGGTCTAGCTCTCGCGAGTGCTTCAGCCATTCTAATGACTGTATTCTACTGCCTTTATTCCATTCACCCACAGGACAGACATATGCGCCTTTATTTTTCAAGTCCTAAAGTGAAAATAAATACTGCCAGTCCGAAAGTACCAACAGAGAATGTGGAACGGAGAATGAGCAAAGGGTTGCTTCCCACTGATGTTAGCATAGGAAAGCAAAATTTCTAGAACGAGGTACTTTCATTTTTCAGTGTTATGGGATTATCGTGCTTCCCCTTTTATACAAATATACTGCTTTTTTCGGTTCTGGGCTTAGCCTGCCGGTCCCACCCTAGTCCCCAGAGAATGCATACTGGCTATCATTTTCCTCCACGTCCTGGAAAGAAAACAAATTGGCAGGAGACCTTCCTGAGTTAGGAGTTTGATAATGATAATACTCAGTTATAATAGTAAAATGGTATTTTTTTAGTTTATTTCTATGATTCTTTTAGTAGTGTGTGGATGCATTTTTTTTTGAGGGGGGGTGAAACAAAGACTGTCAAGAAAATTCCCTACCCTAGTTTAGTACTTTATCCTAAAGCATTATTTAAAGGCTTTTTACAATTTATATGTTTTTCCTGGCAAACTAACCAGTTGTTGATTACCAAGATACTTTAAGTTTTGAAAGGAAATACTTTGGCTTCTTTCATGGCCTCTGTGAGTGTGATAAAAGGATGGTTATTCAGACCGGATTTCTGTTTGAGTAACTGTTGCTTTTCTGTCGGATGAGTTTGCTGAATTGGCATTCCTTTTAAGTTTCTTAGAGGAGCCATATAATCAAGGTGTTCTTTGGGCTGAAATTGTATAAAACTTAAAACCCTTACCAGACCTTTAACTTGGGCAGGGGTGGCTGCTTTGGGAATTGCGTGCAATTGTAAACAAAGAAAACCGTGCTTCTGATTCCTGTGTCCGGGGTTGCCCGCATTTGATTCATCAGGCCAGGTGAGGGTCAGAAGTCTCTGATCAGAATGTGACTCTCTACCATGTGCCCTCAACGTCATGTGCATACCTCATGACGGCATTAATCCTTCTGAAGGTAAACATATTCTTGTATGTTGGCTTCTTCACTCAATTGTGAGGGTTGGGATAATATGGGGGAAGAGCAGGGTTGGGTTCAAATCCATTTAGGCCACATTGTATACCCCAGCCAGCTTCCTCACCCAAATTCCTAACACTTTGTACACATGTCCAAGGTTTATATACTGTTAGCATAGGAAGAGCAGTGGAAGGGAAGGGCAGTGGCTCTGGCCTTTCCCTCTTATTTTTGAATTAGTTAGTTAGTAGGTAGTTAGTTAGAATTAGTTAGTTAGTAGGTTAGGGACCACTGTTCTATATGTAAGCCTAAATTCATCAGAATGGGAAAAAATAGATATTTCTCTAAACTCTTGTTGGCAAGTATGAAGGAAAATTCACAGTGTTACAAAATGTGTCCCCAGATAGCTGAGGATGAGCCCTTGAAATCTGTGCTGGGGCAAGTTTCAGGGCGACTGAAGAAAGATGGATCGCCACTCCCCACCCGCCATTTTGTAGTACTGAGTACTTTCCATGAGCTTTTTTTTTTTTTTTTAAAGCTAAAAAATAGACTTACGTATCCATCACTGTTATTTAATTTGTTCCCACTTAAAAATAATCTATTTCTTTCTCTGTGTCTTCTCCTGTTGCTCCGAGAGCAGAAGGTGATGAAAGGAAAGCCTCCTCAAAGAAGATGAAAAGCCCCCTTGTTATGAAACATCTCATTTTCCGTGGTTAAATACTTCAGAATACAGGTAAAGCCCTGAGTAGTTTCCCTGGCTTTTGCCAAGCCCAAAGCCGCAGACGGTCAAGAGGGGCAGAACATGAGCAATGAGGGAATGTGGGCTCAGGGATTCCATGTTTAGACAGATGGCTTCAGGCAGTGCTGCTAGCCAGAGAAAGCAAAAGTCCACGCCTGGAGCACCAGGCCGCAGGGGGAGCAAGTGGAGACGTTTGCACCAACCGCGTGAGGTCATGGGGGGAGCCAAGTATGAAGACAGGATTCTGTCATCATCACCCGCAAAGAGTCAAAAGGAAAGGAGAGTGGTTTTAGTCATAAACTGGATAAACGGATTATTTTTCTTGAAGAAGAGTATTTATGAGAATGACATCATACGAAAAGGGTTATCAAAATAAGAAGCAGTAGTGACAAGTTTGGGTGGGTGGGAGTGGTAAGAGGTGTTAATCCTGTTTCCTTGGTATTCCCTGGTCATTATATGTTCTGGGTATAGACCTGGTTTATTAACTAGGTTTTATTTGATGTGTCCACCTGGATCACAGTGGGTAATGGCTGCCTAGAATGAGGGAGAGAATCTGATGATTGATTACTGATGTCGGCCACAGGGTGGGAAACAGGGGTAGTTACATTACGGCCCTCTCCTGGCCATCCCTGGTCTAGAACTCAGCTTCCTCATCTTGAAAACAATGCCCTTCAAAGTTGTATGAATTAGTCTAAGCCTAGGGTAGAGCCAATAAGTGTATTGTTTGAGAGTTATTGTAGAGATATTAAATTCACTTGCTTATTATACTATATTTAGCATTTAAGTAAACAGAAGTATTCAACATTCTACATTACTCATCATAACCCACTCATGGTGCACAGATATCTTGGGATTATAGTAGTCCTGGTATTAGGGCATCAGTTATACACTGCAGGGGTGCCTGATACGGCCTTACAGGATTGGAGGCTTTCATTGGTTGTGTTTTATCATGTGATGTCAGAGACTGAAACATTGCACGGTTAATTATAAAAAAAAAAAGTGGGACACTTGCAATTGTCTTGGAGATCTGTATCTATTTACCTATTTTCAAAATGTGCAAGATGAAGCTTCAGCTGTAAGTGAGATAAACCTGTTTTAAACAATTGCTTCATAACAAATAAGCTTTTTGATTAGAAGACCTTCAAAAAAATAGTCCCAGTCTCAAGGATCTGGAAGAGTCCTTGAGAAGCTGACTAATTTTCTAACCACCCCTCATATTCAGGCAGGACTTCACACGAAGGACTTCTGGAATTATTTTGCACAATTTTCTTCTTAAAACTTCCTAAAGCAGATTTGACAGTCTCCTTGAATAACCTATTACACAACAGATCCAAGTTTTGTGGGGCCTGGAGTTCACACAAGTTTGGGGGTTCCTTTTAAAGAAAATGGATACAAAAATCTCTTTTACAAATTTTACATAAACATAAGACATGTAAACAGATCACCAAGTCCTTTACCAGGGTTTTGGAAGGGCCTTGGAGCATTAACTTTATCAGCTTTGTGTTCTTGTTTTTTTTTTTTAATTAATTAATTAATTTTTTTTTTTTTTTTTAAGTAGGCTCCGTGCCAGTGTGGGGCTTTGAACTCCTGACCCTGTGATCAAGAGTCACATGCTCAACGGACTGAGCCAGCCAGGCACCCTTAAGTTTTTATTTAAATTCCAGTTAGTTAACATGCAGTGTGATATTAGTTTCAGGTGTGCAATATAGTGATTCCACACTTCCACACCCGCTGCTCATCACAAGTGCCCTCCTTAATCCCCATCATCTCTTTCACCCACCCCTGTCTCCTCCCTTCTGGTAACCATCAGTGTGTTCTCTATATTTAGGAGTCTTCTTCTTGGTTTGCCTCTCTCTCTCTTTTCCTCTTTGCTTGTTTCTTTTGTTTCTTAAATTCCACATACAAGTGAAATCATATGACATTTGTCTTTCACTGACTGACTCATATCACTTAGCATCATATTCTCTAGCTCCATCTGTGTCATTGCAAATAGTAAGATTTCCTTTTTTTAATAGCTAATATTCCATTGGGTGTATATACCGCATTTTCTTAATGGCATTCCTCAGTCGATGGATATTTGGGCTGTTTCATAACTTGGCTGTCATTAATAATGCTGCAATAAACACTCTTTGAATTGATATTTTTATATTCTTTGGGTAAATACCTAGTAGTGCAATTGCTGGATACTAGGGTAGCTTAATTTTTACCTTTTCGAGGAGTCTTCATACTGTTTTCCGCAGGGGCTGCACCAGTTTGCATTCCCACCAACAGTGTAAGAGGGCTCCCCTTCATCCACATCCTCTCCAACATTTGTTTCTTGTGATGTTGAGTTAAGCCATTCTGACAGGCAAGAGTTGATATCTCCTTGTAATTTTGACTTCCATTTCCCTGAAGATCAGCAATGTTGAGCATCTTTTCATGTGTCTGTTGGTCATCTGGATGTCTTCTTTAGAAAAATGTCTACTTATTTCTCCTTCCCATTTTTTAATTAGACTATTCATTTTTTGGGTTTTGAGTTTTATAAGTTCTTTATATATTTTGGATATTAACCCTTTATCAGATATGTCATTTGCAAATACCTTCTCCCATTCCATAGGCTGCCTTTTAGTTTTGTTGACAGTTTGATTTGCTGAGAACGGAAACCATCAAGATGCTAGAGGAGAACACAGGCAGTAACGTTTTTGACCTTGACTATAGTAACTTCTTTCTAGGTACATCTCCTGAGGCAAAGGAAACAAAGGAAATATAACCTATTGGGACTTTGTTTTGTATTTTTTTTTAAAGATTTTATTTATTTATTTGAGAGAGAGAGACAGAGATAGCGAGAGAGCACAAGCCAGGAGGAAAGGGCAAAGCAGGTTCTTTATTGAGCACAGAGCCTGACTCAAGACTCGATCCCTCGATCCCAGGACCCTGGGATCATGACCTGATCCAAAAGTCGACACAACCAACTGAGCCACCCAGGTACCCGTGGCTTTGTATGCTTAATAGTCAGTAATGTGGACTAAATTCTCAATTCTGCTAGAATTGAGGAAATAGCTACTTATACACTTACCTACAGTAAAAACGAATGTAACAAATTCTGCTTTCATCTCTCACATTCTTCTAGGAATGGGAGTTCAAGTAGTAAAATGTGAGTAGGTAATTTTTTAAATTTGTTTTCAAGACTATATGCGATTCCTAAAAGAATATTCTCTGACACACTTGTGCATATACAAAGAGCAGTAGAAAGCTTGTCAATGATTAAAAATTCTGGCTTCTGAGAATAATGAAATTTAAAATTTTTCTCTCCTCCTCCCCTTCCGCTCCTCTCCACTATGATTTCTTTTCTTTCCTTTTTTTTCTTTTTTATTCCTCTCCTCTTCCAGCTCCTAATGCTCCCATCCTTCTTGTTTCTCCTTTTTTTGCCCTTTTTTTTCTCTCTTCTTCTTAAAACTGCATATTAAAAATTCTAAAATATCACAACTAAAATGTCAACTACAACAAAAAGTTAGGCTCATTTCCCACATACCCTTTTATTATTTTTACTTATAATTTTTTTTTTGAGAGAGAGGAAGGGGTGCAGAGGGAGAGGGAGAATCTCAAGCAGACTCCCCATGGAGTCCAGCCTGGAGCTTGATCCCACAACCCCCAAGATCAATGACCCAATAAACCAAAAGCAAGAGTTAGATGCTTAACCAACTGAGCCACACAGGTGCCCCCTATAGTTATGATTTTTTTAGGGTTATTAAGGAAACTGACATTAATTATACACGCACAAAAAAGACTGAAGGCCTAATAGTCAGTAAGACAAGAGTAGATGAAAATAAGGTAGCAGCCAAGCCCTAAATTACAGGTGTTAGATGTGGACGCATTTCTGGTATCTGCAACTCCAAACTCCGGGATAAATCACCAAAACATACAGAAGAAAAACAAATGCTGTTTTTAATTTGCTTTTCTCCAGAAAGCATTCTATTTTGGTTTTTCTCAAACTAGGCCTGCAGACATATTTTGGAGCTTTGCAATTTTTTTTCCCCTTAAAAGGTATCTTCATTACTAGAATTTAGAAATGTTGTTTTACTAAAAATTTTAAAAATGAAATATTTCAAATCTCAGAAAGTAATATGACACCAAAAGAGCCCATTTATCAAATCCAGCAGATTTGCTATATTGTTTCTGATCTCTAGGTTTTTTTTTTTTTTTTAAGGTGTCAAACATTTCACATGTATAGTTAAAGCCCCTCTTCTAGGCTCCCTTTCTCTCTCTCCCCATCTTAGAGTTAACCACCAATTTGATGGTGATGGAAACACTTCTAATTCACTTTGTGACTTCACAAATGTTTTCTACAGTTGCATTTCATGAAGTTGTAAGAATCCATTTTTTTCCCTCCAAAAATAGATTAAACATCTATTGTTCATCCGTCTATTTCAGATACAGAGGTCAAAGTACAGAATAAAAAGTACTGAAAAGAGATTAGGATTACCTAATTGAAGTAATTAATTAGTTAGAAATTAATTAAATCACATAGTCAACAAAGATTTACCAAGTACAAACAAAGTTCTGGTTCACATTTTTTTCAGTGATAAATGTCAAAGGACATGTGATAGGCTAAAGATGGGTGATTCTGATTTATCTTATCCTGACACATTCTTGGTATTACTGTCAAAATCAGAGATAAATTGGGACCTGGGACCACAAGTTCTGACTGCCTAGACTTGTCCGGGGAACGTTGGCATGACCTTGGGGAAGTTAATAGCTCTGGCTCTTACACTATCATGGTGACACATTGATGAAAGGAAACATTTTCTTCTCACAGAGATATTCTCAGTATAAATGAGTTCACACATTTGGAACCTTTGAATAGAAGCTAAGTCTATCCCAGGCTAAAGAAGAGACTAAAGTTAAATAGAGATGAACAATGAACATATTATTAATTGGGCATCTTGCTTTTTGAAAATTAGGAAGAACAGTCATTTATTAGTTTAAATGATGCTTTACATCTTTTTTTTTTTTGATGCTTTACATCTTAATTGTGGCTAAGATATATTATGTATAATATTGAGAGAGAGTGAAAAGGCCACAAATGTAACACATATGGATATAGGTTGGGATTTCCAAGCACGAGTCATAGCTCGGTTTAGTGAAACTAAAGACCAGAAGATTTAGAAGGCAGAATGAAAACAAGAAATAACTGAAGTTATGAATATGAGAGAAAACAGTATTCCACTAATACATTGGCTAATTGTTTTATCTTTACTGACCTCACCTTCTAAAGGAGACCATCTTTAAGATCCTCACCAATACCCCGACTTTCTTCCCTTTAGAAACACAGTCCTTTGGAGGTAGAGTCATAATGGATGTATTTGTGAAAGAAGTGTCTTGAAAGTTACACTGTGACCAAAATTCTGGGATAAAAACAAAATATACCCTTATTATTTAATACTTTGATGACATAGCAAAGATTTAGAAACTAATATATATACTAGCTGAGACTTCACTAGTAACCAAGAACATAGAGTTAATTCCTTTTACTTTTTTGTGATAGCAAGGACTCTTTTGGTGGGAAGCTATGTTTCAGTGATAGTCACTGCCGGAAACAAAGGATCTGTTTGTGTGGTTTAACTTCAACCACCAGGCAGCTGAGCTTGCAGTAACACTCTGGCTTTCCAGTAACAATCTTTGGCTCATGGTTTACCTGAACCAGGCAGGTGAATGCATCTCCACACTTCCATGGAAGGAAAAGTGCTCCTCAGACCACCGACCGCAACCTGAAAAACTCAGTTAAAATAAAAAAATATATTAAAGGGATATGTATTCACAGTTTAACTTTTTAAAAGTTCCTAGCTTCAATAAATTCTTTTTTGGTACTTTTAGAAAATAACATCCTGGATGATAAAAAGATTTATACAGTGCCACTGCAAAACAAATCTATAGGCTGCCCAAGATAATTTTAAGCAAGATGATTTTTCACATCAACTAAGATAAAATTAGTTTAACTTTGAAATGATGTTGAAGAGTGTGTTTTACTTTTCACATTGTGCCCGCCGCAGCTCCAGCATGAATACACATGTGCACAGGGACAGAAATACTCACAGATGTAAGCCTCTTCTGCTGAAGTTCTCAAAGTAACAAAGTTGTGATTTGGAGCAAACATCCAAGTTAAGAAAGTGGTGTAACTCAATGATTATTTCAGCCAGGTCTGCAGACATTTGGAATTCAGTTAGCACTATGGAAGTGAGAAAAAGAATGTTTTTTAATTTCCAAAAAGTGCCGGTGTAATTCTTCTGGGCAAGAATCATTGCTCAGTATAGTCTAATGCCCATTGAAGGCAACAACATACAGACCTATATTAGGCAAGCTATTTAATCCTGCACATTTTATTTCTTCACCTGTAGAATAAGAATAAATAATAGCAGTCCTGGGGCGCCTGAATGGCTCAGTCGGTTAAGTGCCTGACTTTGGCTCAAGGGTCCTGGGATCAAGCCAAGTATGAGGCTCTTTCCCTTAACCAGGAGTCTGTTTCTCCCTCTGTCTCTGTCCCTCCCCCCACCATGCTTTCTTTCTCTCTCTCTCAAATAAACAAATAAAATCATAAAAAGTAAAAAGAATAATAACAGCCCTTACCTCACAAATTTTGGGGGGTTATTTAATGACCTAAGACACCTGAAACTGTCCCTGACATACACTAAATTTTCAAAGACTATTACCTATTATCATTATCATTGTTAATATTGTTAATATTATCAGAAATAATAATAATGCAAAAAACTACTAACAGAAAGACAATCCAGGCTCTTTCCCCCATCTGTTTGAAATGTTTCAAGCCTGAATCTGGAGTGCTTCTGTACCTCTTCCCAGGTCTAAAGCACTCCATCCAAGACTTTTTTTCTGTTAAAAAGATATGATTTCACACGTCAAAGAAGAGGATTATTCAAAGCTTAATTACACTTTGGACAAAGAAGGTAATTACATGTCTTTAGACAGTTGGCATTTCTCTCTAAATTCCTACACTTTAAAAAAACGAGACATTAACTCTTCATTAGAAGACCCACTGTTTTAGTCATGTCTGATCATGGAATCCCAGTGTCATTAATTTGGAAGAGACCAGAGATGATAGAGTTTGCATAGCCCAACGAAGATAATGTTTTTATCAGTCAGGATGCCAGGGAGAAATGGAGGAGACATTCAAGCTGAGTAATCTGAGGAGAGAGAAAAGGACTCCATGCCAAGACGTTGCCAGGGAGTGGTGAATCCAGTGTGTGGGACTGGTTATGTCCTGAGCCTCTACTACGCCAGTCCAGGGAAGGCAGCCTGAAAGTGGCCACACTACAGGCAAGGAGCTGAGGGGAACAGCAAGAACTCCACGTTTCCCCGCCTCCTGATCTCCCTAGCGTAGGGACTCCGGGGCCCACTGAAGTTGTCCATTGCATTCAGTGTCCTGACTCAGAGAACAGATGCCTCCGGATAGAAAGTGGATCTGTTGGGCAAATGGAGAAAATCCAGTAGAGATGAATGGGCAACAAACAGGAAACCAACAATGAAGTTGTTCTTTTTTCCTCCCCTTCCTCAATCCCCTAAAGACGGACACAGAAATAAGTTTCCTCTTCTAAAGTTTAAATTACATAAACAACAGGCCCACTTCCTACGTCACCATCACCCACACACACCTCTGAACTTTAAATCTGAAGCGCACTTTAAGATCTTCACATATCCAAAGAAGGAACATGTGCATCAGAAAGAGGCTGATCAAAGTTGCTGCATCTAATGAGACAGCAATTTTCTTTCCAAAATTCTCCCCGAATTTCAAAGGTTACTTTACTTTGAAACACACACACACAATACCAGACAAATGACTGACTTTAGATATCGACAGACATTGCTTACTCTCACTTCAGAATTTCAAGAGATTGAGTCATTTTATGATAAAACCCTTATGGCTCACACACTTCTAAAAAATATAATTTATTCAAGCATCTAAACCAGTAATGGATATATTTAGTTATCTGATAACAGTTATTTCAAGTGTGTCATATGGATTTTAGAGGGACATCATTTAGTATTTTTCAGATGGCATGGTACAGATTTTACTTTTATTTTTGTCTATGGTGGAGTTATTGACAAAGTAATGAAACGAAAATCTACTGTTCTACAGTTTTATGCCCTTGTACAGTAATTCTCAGCCTCTTTTATCTTATGTTCCACCAGCAATTATATCTAGTAGGCTCAACATGAACTTGTTAGATGTATCTGATTAATTAACTAAGTAGAAATTTAAAAGCCCTTACTTCCAGGAAAGGTCATATTTCATTAATATTCTACCATTATTTTATCATTATAAGGATTAAGCCTGTGAAAAATTGTAGTAGAAATCGCTAAGGCTTTAAACCGAGCAAAAACTATTCATTTAGTTGCTGAGAATTGATATTATATGATTGAATGAAATTTTACTACTTTAATAACAGTAAAACACAAAGATGTTCAATTAAGAAATAGGATTATATAAAATTCTGCAATGGCAGGTGGGCAAAACAGAACAAAGGTGTTGGCATCCAGAGACCCAATGAAGCTCGGGAGGTGTAAAAGATGTAGCAAGGATACGACTGGTCTAAAGAAACAGAAAGGGACAGAAGTCTGGTGAATATGCCACCGTAAGCAGTCTCACTGGGAAGCTGGACAACAAAAAAACTTTCTGGTCACATGGGAAGTGGGGATGAGAGGAAATATTCCCCTAGGTGACAATGAATATATAAAACATCATAGATCTCTGGAAGTTAGAGAATCTGGTATGCCACAGATATGAGGGACAGCCAGTTATTAAACTGTGATATTATTTCTGTGTCTCATCTAGATTCCCATGGTACTCGGACCCCATGGTACTCGGACCCCATAATACTTGGATGCCCTAACACATGTTTGGACTCAGTGCTTTTTAGAAAAATGTTTTAGTTTTTTAGATATTCCCAATGATTTTAATTATATGTCTGAACCAAAATGTATTTCCCTCCTTAATGGAAGAATTTCTTATTTAAATGGTATATAAAAATAAAAAATTTTTAAATGAAAAAAGAAAAAGAGGCTATTCAGCTATGAGCTCAGAGAAAAGAATTCACTTGAACACTGGCTAGTGTTTCAGGTACAGATCTGGAGACCCGTTGGACGTACCAGGAAGGCAGGAAGTGAAATTGAAAAGGGCCAGGGCAGTAGCCACAGTCTAGAAAAGAGCCAACTCTGCATCTGGGATGAAGGAAGTTGAGGAATACAAGAACCCAGAGGAATGCCAAAGCGGGAATGGAAGGGCCAAATACAACACCTGAACAGGGGCAGATACTGGGAACAGAATAAGCGGAGACACGGGGAAGAGACCGCTCAGTAATAGAACTGAGCAGAATCCAAGAGAGAGGATGGGAATCTCTCATAGGCATCCACCGCTCACCGGCACCGCCAGGAGCTCTGCTCATCTGTTGTCAATCCTCATGGCTTTCGGGAAGGTGGGTGTTATCATCCCGATTGTACCATTTCCTCATAGTAGCCAGCAACACGGTCCAGCACACAGAGCTAGCTTAAAAGACAGTGAGAAGGAATTCAGTCATATTCAAAATCCATTTACAAACAAAGTTCTGAACACCCATTAATAAAAAAATGCATTTGCGGACACAATAATGTATACAGGACTGTATACTTAATCCAAGAGTTACTACTGTATTTAGTAGACGAGTTGAAAGCAGCAAGACCAAGGGGCCCAGGCCAGCACTGCTTATCTTGGTGTGACCTGGACTGTGATGAACTACTAATGCAGGAAAGAAACAAAAATAAGCCAACAGAGAAATGCAAGAATGCTTTCTACAAAAGATGTGACTGTCTACTTAGAAAATTGAGAGATGGTTGGGGCGCTTGGGTGGGTTGGTTGACTAAGCATCTGCCTTCAGCTCAGGTCATGATCCCGGGGTCCTGGGATGGAGTCCTGCACTGGGCTCCTTGCTCAGTAGGGAGCCTGCTTCTTCCTCTCCCTCTGCCTGCCTCTCTGCCTACTTGTGTGCCCCTAAGTACACCTGCTCTCTGTCAAATAAATAAATAAAATCTCAAAAGAAAAAAAAAAGAAAATTGAGGGCTGGTAACCAAACATGATTCGTGGTAATTAAAAGGTGGAAAAATAAATTTGTAGAAAACCTGTCAGTTTTTCAATCCATGCAGAGCATAATCTGTCTGGGGTGTGATATAGAAGAAACAAAATTAAAGTAGAAATGTCAGGCCAGACACCGTCAAAAGGCTCACAGTTTTTCAAATCAATTAACATAAACAGTCCATTGATTTACTTTTTCACCCATTAACTAATTCCTTTATTAACTATTTTTGTCAATAAAGTACAGGCCCTGTATTAGGGGACAGAGACAGTTTCCAGGGGCCCCACCCTTGGGAAGTTTCCAGTCTGTTGGAGGGACCCAGGTGTTAGACAAGAGGTTGTGACAAGGACTGGTGGCTTCTGTCACGGACGAGACGCTGCCACCGCCCGAACACTGGCACAGAGCAGTCCCAGAGAGAATGTCTGTGTTCTACGAGAAAACCAGATTTTTGTGTGTGGAGGTCCAGCTCATTTCATCCAAGAAAAACAATACATGGACAAATCCTCCTTTGATGTTCTGGAATCACTGGGTAGCTTTACAGAGAGAGGATAATGTAAAACCTTGAGTTTTTTTCACCCGACTGGGATTCAGGGTGCATTTGGATCTTTTAAGAGGACGAAGGGTGTGTTGTTGTGAACGGGTGAAGCGCTTCAAGTGCAGAAAAGTACTCCCTGAAGAGGGGCAGCGGGGCTCTGAGCACCATTACAGTAAATGTCAACTACCCCCGAGGGACTGCTGTAAAGGGGGGATGCTCCCTGAGCCGAATCCCTGCGGGACTGAAGCTTGCAGACTCCCGGTTGGAATAGCATCCTTTTATGGTAGAGTTTGCCCCGGTTTTGCATATCTCTCAGTGAACGGGAACTGAGTGCTTGCCCGCCCGGCTGCCGGCCTTTACACCTGGAGCCGGCATGATCTGCTCAAACCTCCCTGTCAAACCTGGGAACCGGGACCAGAGGAACTGGATTCCGGGTCTCGGCCCAGCCACAGACTCACCTGCAGGCGGATTTTGTCGTTCTAAGCCTGTTTCCCCACCCTACCCCCGAAACATTTTATTATGAAAAATTTCCAACAAAAGGCAAAGCTAAATGACTTTTACAGGGAACATGCACTATCCCAACACCTGGATTTCACCACTAACGTTTTACTACCTCTGTCACGTATCTATTCTTTGATCCATTTCTCCAGCCATCCATTAATCTATCTTATTTTTTGATGGATTTCAAAGTAATTTTGAAGAAATTAGTACACTTCTCCTTAAATACCTAAGCATGTGTATAATGAATTAGAGTTGAAGATTTGCTGACGATTTCATCTTCTGATTTGAAAAAAAAAAACAAACCCCGCAGATACATTAAAATACATACGTCTTAAGGGTCCTTTTGCTGAGTTGTGACAAATATGTGCACCTCTATAATCCCAGCTCCTGTCAAGAGAGTTTTCTGGTGGAACGCCCCCTCGTCTCTCCAACCCCCACCCCCCTGCCTTTTTTTTTTTTTTTTTTTAGGTATAAAGTGGAGGCGAGAGCACTTGTCGGAGAGCTGTTGTGAGGATAATGTGAGTTAATGTGAAAAGAGGCTGTGTAACTTGTGAAGCTTGAGCACAAGGGGGAGGCACTATTTTTCTAATTGTAATTAATATCCTCATTGTCCCTTTGATGAGTCTTGCTATCGGATGTGAGGCCAACTCTGAGAGAGGGTGACAGCTTCAGGGAGATGTGTCACCTCAATGACTGTAACAGCTGTCCCAGTCCCCGTGTTAATTGTCGGGCAATTTGCACACAAGTGACGCTAACAGCACGACATCCCTTCCCGTGGTCCGGAAACTGTCCCTGGGCAGTGCCTGGCATACATCTGGCAAAATGGGGATGGCGGTATTCCCACCTCTTGGTTTCATGACCATCGCTGGACTGCATTTCTCACGTGATCTGGGTGGCCCCGAGGCCAGCCCCAGCTGCGCCTCGCCCTTCCTATGCCTGGTGGCAGAAACTAGTGAACTAACGCTGGCGCTATCATCTGAGGTGCCTGACTTCACGAAGTGGAATTTTAGGGTGTTGTGTGTTTCTTCCTCAATAATTAGGAACATTGAGCACAACGCATCTGTGCTTCTTTTATGTTAAGGTAGTTTCGACGACATACCTTTGGGAAGGTCGGTGCACCCTGCTCATCTAGCAGGCTCCTTATCTATGTTGCCCTTTACCCTTGGACGTGAACATACTTCAGCTGGTTCAACTGGTGGGACTAGGGGTGACAGAGTAAGTGAGAATTGTTATGTTCTCCTGCCTGGACCTAGATAGAGTGAGAGAGAGGGGACAGGTGTCTTTCATTCAGAAGAAGCAAAATGTACTACAACACGAAGGACATACAAAAGAGACAAGGCAACTGGGGGCAGACTAGAAGGAGTACATCTTGCAAAAAGCCTTGAAGGTGAGAATTTCATCTGTAAAGGAAGTCGGGGGTCCTCACTGCTGGAGATAGTGCGACAAGAAGTCAATCAACTTAGCTACCAACCTGGGGAAACCAAAGACGCGCAAAGCCAACCCAGACTGAGACTTTGCCTCTGGTCCAGCGCAGCTAGATTATGCAAATTCCTACACAGTGAGATGCTCTCACAGGGAGGTTAAAGAATACCAACACTTGTAAGTTTAGCTATCTAAAACCATTATGTATATTCACATATGATTAACTCAGTGTCAATATCGTTTCTATCATTAAATTAATAGCTCTGTGTGGAAAGTCCCAAGCAAAATAGTTTCCTCTGGACTTAAAGGAGAAGCACCAGAACCTACGTGACTCCTACTGAGTCACGGTCTTCATATTTAGGCAGGGCTGGTCCTTGACCTATTCTTCCAAGGTACCAGTTTCAGGAACCCTTCAGTTCTTGAACAATGACCAAGAGTCTTAAATTGGTCATATTTATGAGTACTTACAATGTGCTGGCACTGTTCTGAATGTTTTAATTCATTCTTTTGTTCAACAATACACACAACAGCCTTGTTTGGGTCCTTATTTGTTTTGAGGGAAATAGACACAGCGAAGTTCAGCAACTGGCCCAACTCCCAACCAGTTGAAAGAAGTGGAGTCAGGATTCCACCTGAGCCTGTAGTTTTAGGTAGTTTGATGTGTGTTTTCAGGGAACCAAGCCCCACAGAGTTGTGGTTGGAGAAGCCCACTCTATCAGGGAGATGTGACTGATGCCTGACAAAATTAAAGGCCAGAGCACCCTGGGAAGAGAGTTGGAAATACATCACGCTAACATGATCTATCTTGTTAACATAAATACCACCTACTGTCTAGGACTAAAACAATTGTCTCTGGGAGGCCACTTTGGTTCGAGGTAGCAGTAGTTCCTCTCTCTCATAGAGAGGATTTCCCAACTCCTGAGATACCACAGAAATTCATTTTTCTAGAAACTTATAACTCAGTTGAATTACCATTGCAAGCACAAGCCCAGGTGAGCTTGTTTTAGATTTTTTTTTTAAGATTTTATTTATTCATCAGACAGAGATCACAAGTAGGCAGAGAGGCAGGCAGAGAGAGAGGAGGAAGCAGGCTCCCCACGGAGCAGAGAGCCTGATGCGGGGCTCGATCCCCGACCCTGGGATCACGACCTGAGCTGTAGGCAGAGGCTTTAACCCACTGAGCCACCCAGGCACCCCGAGCTTGTTTTAGATTTTATCTTTAAGTTGCTATTCTGTATGTAGCAATATCCAAGTAAACGAGTTTTCCATTTTATAATCCCTTAATCCATTCTATTTCCCACATTCCTCGACAATTATTCCATATTTTGTTACTTTCCTCACACCTCTCGCCATTTTACCCCCATCCGTACTCTCAGCTAGTGACTTGCTTATGATTTACTTGAGAAAATCAAAGTAATCTCAAGAGACATTCCACAAGTGTCCATAGCATATCTAAGGAACCCTGCAAATGAGACCTTACAGTCCACCTTCCTCTTTGTTATTATGGATGTACTATCCTGGCTCCTTGCCAAGGGGAAACCTTGCACTTGTATGTGAAATTGAAATTCCATTCCCTGGAAGATGCAAGGATATTACCCAGCAATTCTGTCCTCTCCTTCTCAAATAGTCAGTTTCCCTTTTACCACCTGCTGAATAATTTCCATCAGCTATTACATATCCCATTTCTGGGCCATCTTTTTGCCATTTTTCACTGTCAAACTCCTTAATTGAGTTGCCTCTACTCAATGTCCCCAAATCCTTCCCTTCCATTCTCTCTCAAATCTACCCCAGTTATGCTTCTTTTCTCAATTCTACCTACACTGCTTTTGTCAAGGGCACTAATGACCTCTATATTACTAAATCCAATCATCAAAACCTAATCATATTATTTAAACTATAAATGACATTGTCAATCACTCCTTCCTCCTTGAAATTATCTCTTCATTTGACTTCCACATTATCATTCTCTAGTTTTCTGTTTATCTCTCTGGTTACTCCTTTTCAGTCCTGTTGGCTGTTTCACAAGGTATCTCTGCCCTCTAAAAATTGGAATGTTTCTCTTTCTTCTTCCACACTTCCTTCACACTCATTTCATCAAGTCTTATTGCTTTAAATGCCATACTCATGCACATGGGCTCCTGGATTTATACCTCCAGGAGTTATAAATTTATATATTTATACTGGATTTATACCTCCAACTCCTACTGCTCTCCTGAGCTGGACTCATTCATCAAATGCCCACTCAAGGAATGGACTATCAACTCTTAACTTTTGTTAGGTGAAAATGAAGGAAGGCAAGAATTGAAAAATAACAGGAAGTATAGGTAGCAGACCCTATTAGTAGTCTACTCAAAATCCATTCTATTAACTGTTCCTTGCTAACAGTATTCTGATTTTGCCCAGGTATCCGTATTTCAGCAACGTTTTCCCACCCTAGCTCAAGGATAAGTCCTATATAATCTTAAGCAATGAAGCAGCACCCACGGTAATCTTTGGTCGAGGAGAAGTTGTTTCTGGACAAAAGACGTGAGGAGAAATAGGATAGATGGATTCTGAGACAGGTTTCCTTGACAAAAAGACATATAGAGGAAGAGGTGGTTACTCTTCTGCCAATGGATTCTAGGGTGGGAATGTTGGATGGGATGTCAGGAGCTCCTGCAGCCCACCAGTGGCACAGAGCCAGGGTTTGCCTGAAGACAAGCCCTATACTGCGGGGGGTTAATTAGGATGATGAGAAGAGAATGAGTCCCTGATAATATCAGCCTTTGAAATAACAAACCCAGGAGCTGCTCTACATAACTTCCTGTTATGAGGACCTAAGTTTGCCTTATTGTTTAATCTCATTGAGTTGGCATTTTCTGTTACTTGTAACTTCAACATGAAAACTGGCATAGTGTGGAATTTTTCAGGGGAGTTCATTTGAATGTCCTTATCTATGTTTAATTGAGATGGTCAACAACAAATTCTCTATTCTTTTCTGATCACCTGTCCTTTCAATCTCACTGCCACCAAAAAAATGACCGCTGGGTTACCTGCTGCTTTCCATACTTATCATCCATTGTGTTGAACATCCTCCTTCTCACCTTTGGCTTAGAGGCAAGATTGGAATTTTTCAAAAGAAATGATACAGAAAACTAATAGTATAGAAAAAAGAGTATGTCTTTTGCCCTCTCCTTCCTTTTTCTCTGCCTCCTCCTCCTTCTTCCTATCCTTTATCTCCTCCTACTTCTCCTTTTTCCTTCCTTCTTTCCTTCCTTCCTTCCAAATTAAGAGCACAGATGAGACTAGTACTGCCTCTGGGCATTTATCTCATCCAGGTAGAGAGAAGCGCACTGCAAGGGTTTTGTAGCAAGAAGGAGCTGGGCTTGTTGAGGGAATAGGAAGCAAGCCAGTAGGACTGGATGTAGTGAGAGAGGGGCCAACGAGCTAAACAGGGCAATCACATGGGCTTTGTGACCTTGGAAAAGATTATGACTTAACAAAGAGTGCCATGGGAAACAAGTGGTGGCTTAATCAGGGAGTGATTCAATCTGATTTATATTCCTAAAGGTTTCATCTAACTACTCTATGGGGGAACAGACTGCAGGGACAAGGGAGGAACTGTGAGATCAATTCAGAGGCTACTTTGGTGCTCAAGCAAGAGATGATCATGGCTAAAGGCTAAGATGACCCGTAATGATGACAAGAAAGTGGCCTCGTTCTGGACATATTTTGGAAGTAAAGCTAAAAGATATTGATAATTTCTTGGAACTGGGAGTGGGGAAGGAATAAAGGAAAAAGGGAAACCCAAGATGATCTCCAGTTTTCTACCTGAAGAAGTAGTAAATAATTGTGCCATTTCCAAAGATGAAAAAGACTGGGATAGAGACTTGATCAATGATAATCAAGTCATTAGGTATTTATATTAGAGATGTCTAGTGGATAAATGGAAACATTAAACACACACATTTGTGGAAATTTGTTATAGCAGACACAGAATACAAACTTGTAACACATTACAACACATTACAGAGTTCTTTAGTGGTTTTCGATGGTGGCTTAAAATATCTATTCTCACATAGTTCTGGAAACCAGAATTCCCAAATCAGTTTCACTAAGTTGAAATCAAGCTACCATGCTGCCTCTAGAAGCTCTGGGGGGAGAATCTTTAACTTGCTTCTTCCAGCATCTGATGACTAGCATTACATAGCCTGTGGTCAGTCCCTACGCGTGGTCTAATCTTCTTCTGCCTCTCTCCTACAAGAAGGTCTGTGATTGCATTTAGGGCCCACCTGGATAATCCAGGTTAATCTCCCATCTCAAAACTGGTAATTTAAGTCACATCTGCCAAGTCCATTTTTGCTGTATCAGGTTAAATTCATTGTTATGAGGATTAGAATTTAGGTATCTTTGGTGGGGGGGAGGGGTGGCATAGGGAATGTACACACACAGTTATTTCACATACATAAATACACTCAGGGAAATAGACAGTTTCTGGCCTCCTAGAGTAAGACTATACTTCCCATCTAGCTCAGAGAATTTTCTTCATGGATGGTCAACTCAGATATGTCCTCCATCTGTTACGGAATTCTCTGGCTTTCAAAGTTTTTGCCCCTAATCTTTGGTTCCACCTTGTTTGGTTTCCTTAAAGTAAGTATTTCCTGTTTGAATATTCATCATTATATAATCAACTTTAGCTGTCTGGTTCACTGCTATACTCCAGTGCCTAGAAGTTTCCTGGCATGAAGTAGGTACTCAATGAGCATTAGTTCATTAAATGAATGAATGAGGAGATGGCAGTGAATAAGCAGATTTGAACTTGATATTTCAGTTCATGTAATTTTAATGTCTTGGGAATTGAATCTATCAGGGGATGCTGGGCTCCTTTACTTATGATTCAGTTAGTGTCTAGCCATACACAGCTTTGAAGACAGTTGCTCCTGTTCTCTGGAACCTGGCCATATTAAATGAATTCATCAAGTGCCCAGCAATTGATTCCTTGTAATCTCATATTTCCAAGTGAGCCAATCCATTTTTAGGCGCACTAAATTACTATTTCCTGTTGGAAGTGTCCCTCCAATCCTTGCATCTTTGCAGCATAAGACTAGTGGGAAATTCTTGATTGCAATGACGAATCAAATGCTGCCTAACCGCCATTATTCACTCCCTTTCATGGGTTCTTTGATGACCTTTGATCCTTTAGATCACATTTCATTCTGGAAGGAAGTATTCTTCTCAAATGCTTCAGTTACATGTACATTCACAGTGCTAATTGAGCTGGTTTTCTTTTTTTTACCCTTTCAATCACACTTTTATAATAACAATAACAAACAAAAATTCATCAGAGAGACAGAGAGTTACTTGTTTAGCGTGCTTTGTAATTTTTTGGCCACCCTGAAAAACATTCATTTTATAACTAAACGCATCAAACTGTGAGACTAGGAAAGGGGTATGATAACTTCTGGGCACTTCTGTTTCAAATGTGATCTTGAACTGAAAATAAAAATTCAGGGAAGCACCTAACAGAATAAGGAAATTGATGCCTTCTGGTGGAAAATGAAATTTAACATACATCTTAGAATTTTCAAATTATGCCTCTGGGAATAAACAACTTGGCCACCCGAATAGGCAAATTGTTTCTGAATTGCTTTCAAACTTGGGGGCACATTCAGGCATCATAGTAGACATATAAATAACTGTATCTGCATCGATATTCATAAATCATTCATTCAAGTAAAATGCCAATGTGTGTTAAGAAAAGAATTACTTAAAAAAATTATTAGCCCACTATAGAAATTAATAATGCATACTCAGCGTTAGCACCAGGATCTTTTAAAATACAGCATCCAAAAATAGATAAACAGAAAAAGAAACTGACCAAGTAGGGCCAAATGAATGTCTTGGTAATGAAGGAGGAAGAGAACTGTGGGAAAGAAAGAATTCTTCAAATGAATGGTAATTGGACTTGTTGCATCATTACCTGAAGAGTATCTTCAAAAGCAGAAATATGGTCTTCAGTGACAGTGGCAGCAGCAGCAGCATTGAAAACCACTAAGAACTCTGTATCTTAATTTATTTATTTGACAGACAGAGATCACAAGTAGGCAAAGAGGCAGGCAGAGGGGTGGGGAGGCAGGCTCCTTGCTGAGCAGAGAGCCTGATGCGGGGCTCCATCCCAGGGTCCTGGGATCATGACCAGAGCCGAAGGCAGGGGCTTTAACCCACTGAGCCACTCAGGCGCCCCCAAGAACTCTGTATCTTAATAAAAAAAAAAAGCATGGCACCATTAAAAGAGAATTTCATCTTTTTTTTTGGAGCTAATGTTTTAAAAGGAAGTCACCCTGAAATGTCTGCACGAGTGAAGAGCATACTGATATCTCCCAAAGTAAAAGCCATACTGGCTTAAAAGGATTATAGAAATTCTCACCTCAAAAACAAATCCTGAATGGGAATTCTCTGCACGATCTTCTCAACTTTGCTGCTAATCTAAAACATCTAAAAATAAAGTGTATTTTTAAAAGGCCTTTAGATTCTATGCATGTTGGAGGTGATTGAAATTGGGTGGAATTTACCAGGGTAAATATTACAGAAGGGCATGAAGAATGACAAGAATGTCTTTGGGTCCTCACCTACGTGACCCATTAGAGCCTTATGGAGAAAAGCAGGACTTCCACAGTAGTTTGAAGGAACTGCGGAACCAGGATGGTTGGTGAGGGATGAAGTCGTAGCCCTGTGGCTTACTTTGAAAGAAGACTCACGGGTAGAGTGAGGAGCCTGGACGATGGAGCTTCTGCAGGCATGAAGCAAAAATAACATAAAGATCAGAGAAGAGGGACACCTGGGTGGCTCAGTTGGTTAAGCAGCTGCCTCCGGCTCAGGTCATGATCCCAGCATACTGGGATCGAGTCCCACATCGGGCTCCTTGCTCGGCAGGGGGTCTGCTTCTCCCTCTGCCTCTGCCTGCCATTCTGTCTGCCTGTGCTCTCTCTCTCTCTCACAAATAAATAAAATCTTTAAAAAAAAAAAAAAAAGATCAGAGAAGAGACCACTGAGTAAAGGAAACTTGCTCCTTAATAACCAACAGCGGCATTTTGGACTCAGTAAATCATTATCAAGTTTGCATGCTCTGAACTATCGCATTATAATTGGTGAAATAAGTAAAAATCGATTTTCTTTTTAATTACAAGAGAAT
This sequence comes from Mustela putorius furo, assembly GCF_011764305.1. NCBI lineage: Eukaryota > Metazoa > Chordata > Mammalia > Carnivora > Mustelidae > Mustela > Mustela putorius. Next base: position 857,647 of record NW_025422151.1, on the reverse strand, counting down.
GAGGGGCCTTAACATTTCTGATTTTCTTGAGCTTCTGAACAGTTTGACTAGTTTAAAGTTAAAAAAAAAAAAAAAAAAAAAAAAAAACTTTGGCAGGCAGTCAAAACATGGTATACTGCTTTGTTACCATTCCTGTGGAAAGTAACCCAGAAGGGGAGAAAGGCCCCCTGCCATGTGGGTTAGCTTGCAGCTTGTGAAACCACACCATCCTTGAATCCTGCCACCCATGGTCACCGCTCAGATGGACCCTGTCCTTTTGCTTATACCTCAACAGCTCGTTCATGGACACCAGACGTAACTAACCAGTTTTGACCAGCTTTAAGTAGAGAATGCTGAGGAGAGGGAAATTGAAGTCTGAGATATTACTGAGCTCCAAATTATATTAATATTCAACAGGAATCTTTTGGTGGTCCACTGGTTTTTAAAATTCCCTTCTTAATCGTAAGAGGCTTTTTGTGAATTAAATATGTATAATCCCAAATATAAAATTGATAAGGCAGAGCTGATTGACATGGGAATGCGAAAGGGGCCTAGAAACCCAACAGCTTCGTGTCACTCTCTCTCTAACCTAAGGGTACTTCGTAGAACACGAGAGCTGAAAAGCGCCCCTACATCTGATTCCCAGAAATGTGCAATGAGTTGTCCAAGGTGGGTGGTAGCAGTCAGGGCTGGGTGCAGACCTGCTTCTCCTGGGGTGTTTTCCCCACCACATCACTCCTATTATCTCTCTAGCAACCCTTTTTTAGAAGCCCTCCATACACCTGAGGTGAAGGATGTGTTCACTAACCTTATGGTGGTAAACATTTCACAATATGTATCCGTAGAAAATCATCACATTGCACGACTGATATTTACATAGTGTTATATGCCAATTATATCTCAGTAAAGCTGGGGAAAAAATTAAAAAAAAATAAAAAGGAAAAAGAAACCCTTCCCGGTGCCCCTTTCAGAGAAACAGACTGGGAGACACAAGGTATGACGGCCCTGGGGGAGACACAGCAGACTATGAACACCCCGGTGGAAAAACCCCTCCGTGCCCCCACACACCTGCCCCTGAGCTCCTGGACAAAGCCAAAACCTCCTTCGGGATGTGTTTTCTAGAGGACATGAAGAGGCCCAGCCGGGAAGAGGGTTCTTCGCAGGCATTCCCTCCCTGCTGGGGCCCTTTAGGGCAACTTGAATCTGCTGGCTGTCCAAGGTCACAGTGAACCCTCTGAGAGACCCTTTGATTTAACGCATAAGGGAATTCCCACTGGCTGATAAAATATTTTTATATTTTATCATTTTCCTGCAGCTAGCAGCTTTTGGCATGCAGGCTATTTTTATGAACATTATAAGTAAATATTATGGGGTCAGTCACAGAGATGAACATGGACCCACAAGCCTGGGGCTGGAAGATATTAGGCTTCACTGGAAAAAAAAAAAGTGGGAATAAAAAAGGAATATATTGAGGATTTGAAAGGACTTGCAAAGCATTGCAACTGTGTCTCCAAAATCCAAAGTTAATGTAATTAAACCGATAGAAGCAAATTGATTTTAAGTGATATATCTAGATATCTAAGAGATCGAATTCATATTATTTCGAATTTGTGGCGTTTATTAGAAGGGAGTAAGCAAGGTTACACTTTGACAGTAACAACCATGAGTTTTGTTTTCCAGACAAAATTAGACCTTTCCAGAATCTTCCACAAAGCACAACAGACAGATTCCTAAGAAGCCAAGCCACTACTCAGAGTTTCCAGGGGCCACAGGCCACTCTTGGTCCAAATGTCCCCTTGGAAAATACGAGAAAGAAAACATCAAGTGTGGGCTCCGGCGGTGGTATGCTCCAGTGCCCTCTTGAGTGTGAAGTCTCCGTGATACGCTTGGAAGCTGATGTCACAAATATCCTCCTTGACACAGGGTGACTCATTGCAGGAACTATATTTTTTCCTGGGAAACCACTAACCCTCTGTGCCTGTTTCCCAGGCTCCCCCCACACACACACCCCCACCCCGCCTGGAAATCCCCAGGGAATCCATGCGTAGTGTCTGGGTCGGAGGCTCCAGAATGGCAGCTCCTTCCGGGTGCTTCCCCAGACAGTCTTTCTCAGTTTCCTCTCTGCTCCCCTTGTGGCTGGCACAGGGCAGGAGGAACGGGAGGAGGGGCTCTCCATCATCTTGGGTATGCCTTGCTGCTTGAGCTTGACCCTCTCGCTCTTTGTGCACCTACTGTCCTGGTGCTTTGCCGTTTGCCCCTCGGTCACCCCGGTCCACTTCAAGTCCAAGACCATTTCACCATCTTTCATACTGTTCACTGGCATCTTTAAATGTAAGAGCTCAGCCTAACCCCAGGTCATGAACAACGTCTCAGTGCCAGGCGTCCAGCAATAAATAGATTGGCAGGAAGGAAGGAAAGAGGGGAGAAAGGAGGAAAAGGGGGAAAGAGAGAGGAGAGAAGGGAAGGCGGGAGGGATCCGCCTAGAGCACAGCGTGTAATCCTCCTGGGGTTTGGAAACACCTGGTGAGCATCCTGATTGAAGCCTGGACCCCGAGACAGCTGAGGTCAGAAGCCATCACCCATGAGGCGGTGTCGTGGAAGCAAGATGTCTGAAATGGCCTGGAAGGAAGGGAAGAGCTGACGGGTCGGATCAACTATGAACTGGGCTGACTTGCCAGGAGAATGGTGTGAAGAGTGCCAGCCCAGCTCCAGGGAGGAAGACGCGCCAAAACTCCTGCCACGATCCACGGCTCAGATCTCCATGGTCCTTCCCGGGATCCTCTGTCCACCCCGTTTGAGTGGGGCATCCTCTCAAGCTCATCCAAATGGGATTAAAGCCTTCTGGAGTCTAGGTATGATGGTGTCTTCTACTTCCTTTTTGCCTGCCTGGCCTGCGTTAGAAACATCAGGAAGAGTTTGCTGTCTGTCGTGGAGCCAGTCTCTGCCCACACTGGTGAAGAATGTTCTCACCCCTCCCCCACCCCCGTGGCTGCCAGCCATCTTCAACAACACCCACACTTACCCCAAGAGCTGAGTTTTAAGAGCTGCAAAAGAGACTCACAGAAAGAGATTGCCAGCCCTCTAGAAACTACTGTAGAGTATTGTACAGTCGTTTCCTCTGCTTGGAAACCGGAGTACCAACTGACCAGGTGTGTTTAGGTCCTCCTTGGAGAAGCTCTGGTGGGGTTTCAAGAGAAGCTCTTCTGAGAATGTGGGAGGGGAACCTACTAAGGGACATACTTCAGCTGCAGGAAATGAGACTTTTTTGACTTTCCAGGGAAATCCTTCAAGGCTAGGAAATAGCTAGGGAGGGAATGGAGACAAAGACAGACAGACGATGAGGATACACAGGCAAACCCTGTGTATTTAAAGGCAGATTTTATTGTCTAGATATACAAAGTAGATCTTTGATGATAATTATAATATTTAATAAGATGAAATACTAAGTGCCAGGCAATGTGAACCTCTTCTCTCGGTCCTTACAAGAAGCCTATTAACTAGATTCTTATACTATCTCTGTTTTACAGAAGGGAAAACTGAGGCTGACAGAAGTGAAGCAAAATGCTCGAGGCCACGCAGCTGGTAGATGGCAGAACTCAAATTTTTTAATATGTTTCTAGTTACTGTTCTCTTCTCTTTGTACTTGGGACCGCACATATACATACACTACCTGGGTAAATCCTATTAAGTAAATCTTGTTTCAAGATGAAAACCAGTAATTGCTTTTTTTCCTCCTCCAGACTGAAGAGTGTTTGGGGCTTGTATCTGCAGTGACTCGCTCTGGGGCAGGTTTGCTTACATACTGCATTTTGCGATGTGACAAAGTGACAAGACCCCTGTCCCCACTTTCCAGATCCATCCGCCAGGCCCCACGCCATGGACACTACGTACTCATAGAGATTTGCCCTTTCCAGTGGGTCTGGAATCCTGGACTAAAATCTCTAGCGGCGGCCAACTGACTTAATATGGGCAAGCCACGGTCCTCCATTTTCTGTTTGTCCCCGAAGATTCTGCAGGGCCTTCTGGCCTACGGCTTCCAACTCAAGAACCGTTTTCCGGAGCAAGGAAATTCTGATCATGGAATTCTCGAGCTTTCTTCCCCCTGGACTCCACTCTGCTTTTTTTGCGTTTGTGCAGGACATTTTTGCAGGGAGGAGCTGGAAGGGAGGTCAGGTTTGGTTCGCCAGTTTCTCTGGACTCTACTTCTCTTTTCTGGGCTCTGGGCAAACAAGGCTGCATGTAAGGCTCAAGCCTGGTGTCTCCTCATAGCTAACCCCCGTCCCTCAAGATGAAGGCTGCTCTCAGTATCTCGACAACACCCATTCTGTGGCACTGAGAGAAGGTTCACGAAAAGAAAGGCATATTTCTTCAAATTCTAATTTCTTTTTTTTTTAATTTTTAAAAGATTATTTATTTATTTATTTATTTATTTGACAGACAGAGATCACAAGTAGGCAGAGAGGCAGGCAGAGAGAGGAGGAAGCAGGCTCCCCACTGAGCAGAGAGCCTGATGCGGGGCTGGATCCCAGGACCCTGGGACCATGACCTGAGCCAAAGGCAGCCACCCAGGTGCCCCTTCAAACTCTAATTTCTTAACACAAGTAATTGGATTGCAGAGTTTCTTCCTATAGTGGGAGTTACAGAGAAACCAATGCCCCTCGTAGCAACAGTATTATCCTGTCCTAGCCCAGTGTTTCCACTTTCAAAATGTGCTAAAACAATAATAATAATAGAGCTATTCCAAATATGCCAAATCTAAAAAACCTGCACTCCCAGACTCCACTATTGTGACTGTTTCTAGCTGATATTTTATAATCTTATCACTTGGAGCCACACATCCACATACCACCCTGGGTTATTTATGAAGATAAATCTTCTGCTGAGATCAAACTTGACAATTATTTTTTGCTTTGTCTAAATTTATTTTTACTGCCTTGAAAAAAAAAGATTTTGAAAATATTTTCCAGCGGGTTTATTTGTTTAAAGAGGATTTTGGTAAAGAAATTAACTCTGAACAAAAATATATCTTTTGGGTTGTCAGCTACCAACTACCACATATTTGGAATATCTTGAATTATCCAGGAACTCACAATTCTGTTTTAGGATTATTTGCAACCTTGGCTTTGTTACTATGTTTCGATGTTTTCAAAGTTGGTCCAAAAATATAGCTGCAACAATTAATTTCTGGCTCCTTGTGAGCATGGGCTTACTAGCTAATTGAACTTTGCATTACCCATAATTTATGAGTTTTGAGTTTCTCATCTCTAAAGTAGAAATAATAATACCTACTGTATAGAAATTGCTGTGAGAATTAAAAGACTTCATATAGGTGAAATACTGATTACCCACCACACAGTAAGTGCTCACTAAAGGGTAGCTTGAAAATAACATCTGAAGAGTGAAGCTTAAAATTAATTAGGTGACAACAATTTGTGGCCACGTCTTCTGTCCCCACAAGCCTGCATGCTCTGGAGCGGTGGGCAGTGGCTCCGCAGACCTTCACCCTTCCCCAGTGTTCAGACTGGTCCTGACACGCAGCAGTCTCTTTGTGAATCTTGGTAGAATGAAAATCATCTGAGTCTCAGCCTGCCATGATCTTCAATGCATTGACAAGCAGTCGTGTATAGTTGTCTATATTTAGAAAGGAATTATTTTCTCTAAACACATTTTTAAAAACTTAACTCTAATTGTAAAGATCCTGTTTTTGTTTTCCTCTTCTACTTAAGAAACTGAAGCTGAAATTCTAATGTGAATTCAGTAAATTAGCGTTAAATAAGTTCACACCTAAAATAAGTCAGCAGATAAATGATGTCATCGGCTTTTCCGGGGAGAGGTATAATCCAGACAACTTGGGAGAACAGCAGGAATTTGTTATTTGCTTTGGGGCTTGTCTCAGAAACAATGAGCTACGGTCTGGACAACGAAGAAAAGATTCGACCTCACGTGGGAATGCATTGATCACTCTACCAGGAGGAGGCCAAGGTCATGAAGCCACCTGCTTGAAAGCGTCATTTAAAAACACACTGGGCTTGAACATGTTGCTTTCGCTCCATAAGGAATATATTTCCCAGCTTTTCATCTAATAAGCCTTTTGTACCCTTTAAATTTAAAAAAAAAAAAAGTGTATCGGCAAATGCTCCAAACTAATACACAAATATTATTTGGGGCTATTGCAATATTCTAAACATATTTGGTTCAGACGCAAATTTTATGTGTATGTGCGTGTGTTTAAAGCAAACTTCATAGGACTGTATCAATACTAGTCCAACAGCTATTTCAAACGTCCAATATATACTATGAACAGTGCAAATAAGGCACAAAAGGGTATGAGGAAAATACTCAGATGCTGGAATGGAAGATTGGGGCGATACTGTGCTTCTGAATTCAGAATATATTTTATCTTAAAGGACAAGGTTGGGAAATACGTTGACCTGAAATGAAAAGCAACATTAAGTATTGGCTACCTGGAGAGCCACGATGGAAAGTTTCCCAGGCCCAAAGCAGCTTCATTGGACAAGTGTGCCCTGGGAGACAGCAGTGGGAGTGGCCGCCCACCTGCTGAGTATTTGTCATTCTTTGTCCAGTGGTCAAAGAGTTCCTAGAGGTTCCTGGCAGAGAAAATGGCCTCCTCATCCTGTCTGAGCCCCAGAAAGGCCTTTTGATGGTGAGGAGAAAGCCTTGAGAAGGGGCAGTTGATGTATTTGATCTCACTTCATGGGTAGCTCTTTTCTAGACACAGAAGACAATAGATAGCTCCCTTTGCAGTTTCCCTTGGGCGCCTGTCTTCTCAGTTTACGGGAAGGCAGAACGATGCCACTCCCGGGACAGGTTTTCTGTGATGCCACAGTGCCGCTCTGCTTTGCCTGCCTACAGAGGGAGGGCGGTCTTCTTTTCATTCACTTCTCTTGCAGGAATTGAACCGTAGATGTGTCTGCATTTCCGATTAGAAGACTGAGGCTGTGTGTTTAATAAGACCCATTTTCTGAACCCCAAGCGGAGACTCAGTCTTATAAATATTACTAAGTTGTTCAGGAAAGTGAATTCTTATCTTTTGACCCAAAGTACCCTCCAGAATCTGCTGGTATCTGAGCACATTATTCCAGCATCAGAAGCATTTCTCTGAGAGAGAAATAGCAACAGTAGCGCTGTGTGTCCCTCAGATTTCCAGCAGGAAACAGATGGCACTCTCCAACTGAATAAGTGAGGGATGTTAATAAAAAAGTGAGGTACAAAGTTGTGGAAAGATCTGGGGATATGTACAAAGGATGGTGAAGGACCTTGGGGCTAAGACAGCAGAAGGTGATGGTGATTGGTAAGCTCGTCCTTCCCCCCCGGTCTGAAGGGGCCTGTGCCAGTTCCAGATCTCAGGGTGGGTAGCCATAGGGAGAGGGTCACTGGAGGAGAGTGTGACATTTGATGGAAAGATGTGGCCAAATTGTGTCCACAGCAGGAAGGGAATTAAAATTCACAGCGTCCCTCTCCTCCCACTGGGGCTGAGAACCCATTGATGTGGTTTGTGCAGATCAGCCTGCCGGACACAGACTAGGACAGAGAAGGGTGGAGAGTATATCTGGAGGGCAAAGGGAAAATAACCAGCTGGGTGCAGTTTTGGTATGCAGTAAATCCACAGAAAATAACAGTGATGGGACATCCGAAAAATGTTGGACTAGGAAGCTCCAAGTTCATGCTCCTCCATATAATTATGGGGTAAAAAACCTCAAAAAACCTTTGTACAAATGGCAACCATCTTGGACTCAAGGGGTGGCAACTCAGTTCCCAGTTCCACTCTTCAAACCAGTGGGAGAGAGCAGACCTTACTTGCAGATTATTATGTACATCTGTTCTAACCTGGCTGGGGATGCCTGAAGAACTGACTTGCTCTCTCATTCTCACATCATTCAGAACACAAGTAGGAAAAGCTGCAGGCTTTACTCCTAAAAGCAGCCAGAGAATACACGCACATAGACCCCCTGGGCAACAGATTCTCACTGGAGGCATACAACAGACCATTGAAGGGCTGGAGGAGAAAGTGGGGTAAGACTGAGAAATCAGGAGATTCAAAAGTGTTTATATAAGGGAATCTAGAAAGCCATATGCATACCCAGGGAAGACATATGCTCACAAAAAATCTGGGAAGATTTTAACCTTTCACCTAGGGCTGATCCCTAGACTGAGAGAAAGCCTAACTAAAGGAGAAGTAACCCAGCACAGAGCCCATCCGCCCAGGTTATGGGCGTTTGGGCGTTTGCGCTCTCTCTCTTTCTCTCTCTCTCTCTATATATATATACACACACACACATACATACATATATAACTATCTCTATCTCGGTGTTTTCATTTGTATGTTTCAGCTCCTGGCATAAGAAAATCTCTATCAAATTGTGTTAGCTCAACACAAGCTCAAGTAACAGAGGCTTCAGTGAGCACATGCGGCAAAGAATAGACTTTGCAAAAATAGTCTGGAAAAGTCTTAAAACGAATGGACTATCACAATCTCCAAAAATCAAAAAAAGCAAGTCCTGGGAAAAGGGAGAAATCTAATTTCCAGAATTACCATATTATAATAATACAATGCCCAATTTTTGATGATGGCAACAGCAACAACAAACCCAGGAAAATATGGCTTATTGAAGGGACAAAATAAATGGGCAGAAACTGTCCCCAAGAAGGCTGACAATGCACTTACTAGGCAAAGAGTAAATCAATTATTTTTTTTTTTTTTATGTAGTCTCCACACCCAGTGTGGATTTCCAACATGGAACTTGAACTTACAACCCTGAGATAGAGACCTGTATAGAGCTCAAGAGTCAAACGTTTAACTGACTAAGCCACCCAGGTGCCCCAACAACTCTTTTGAATATACTTTAAGTGCCAAAGGAAAGCATGGAAATCAGGAACATAATGTATTTAAAAAATGAGAACATCAACATAGAGATAAGAATTGTAAAAGGGAAATAAACAAATTCTGAGTGAACAAATCTAATAATTGAAATGGAAATTTTACTTAGTGGGCAGCAACAGCAGAGATGAGCAGGCAAAAGAAAAAATCAGAGAATTGGAAGATAGGATATCTGAAATTCTCAAGTCTGGGAGCAGAAGACAAAGGATAAAGAAAGTGATCTAAGAAACTTAAAGGATACCATCAAAAGAACCAATACTGGCAGTGTAGGTTCAGCATCAGACTGCTGCAAGAAAGTGAATATCTCAATAAAGTGAGCCAAATGAATGTTTTGTTTTCCCATTGTATATGGAAAACAAGTTATGTGTATACTACACTGTAGCCTGTTAAATGTGCAATAACATTATGTCTAGAAAAACAATATATATTCCTGAGTTAAAAAATATTTTATTACTAAATGCTAACCATCATCTGAGTTGTAGTAAGTAGTAATCTTACTTTGATATTAATGGTTGCTGACTGATCAGGATGGTGAAGTCAGGCTAACTGTGGAAACCTCTTAAAATAAGACAGCACTGAAGTATGCCACATCAATTGACTAGCATTTTACTCACATTAGAACTTCTTTCAGGGTTCCTGGGTGGCTCAGTCAGTTAAACATCTGCCTTTGGCTTAGGTCATGATCCTAGGGTCCTGGGATTGAGCCCCCCATCAGGTTCCTTGTTCAGCGGGGAGCCTGCTTCTCCCTCTGCCTGCTGCTCCCTGCTTGTGTGCTCTCTCTCTGACAAAAGAGTAAATAAAATCTAAAAAAAAAAAAAAAAAGAAGAAGAAGAAAGAAAGAAAGAAAAGAACCTCGTTTGCACTTGTAGTCAATCCACTCAAAACCTGCCACTGTTTTTACCAATTAATTTTATGTAAAGTCCTTTGTTGTAGCTTCAATAATCTTCACAGCATCTTCACCAGGAGAAGTTTCTATATCAATAACCATTTTTTTTTTTTTTGCTCATCCATAAGAATCAACTCTTCATCTGTTAACATTTTACCATGAGATTCCAGCAATTCAGTCATGTCTTGAGGGTCCACTCCTAATTCCAGTTTTCTTGCTATTTCCTCCAAATCTGTAGTAAGAATAAATACAGTATTTATCAGTTAAGTTTTCTAACTTATGAAAGTATGGTTTTGTGGCTCCTTAAAACTCACAAATAGTAACATCACTGATCACAGATCACCATAACAAATACAGTAATAATGCAAAAGTTTGAATTACCAAAAGCGTGATAATTATTAAAATGTGACAGAGACATGAAGTGACCAAATGCTTTTGGAAAAATGGTATCACAAACTTTCAATTTGTAAAAATTGCAGTGTCTGTGAAGCAAAATAAAGTGAAGTGCAATAAACAAGGGGAAAAAAACAAGAAAGAAACCTGTATGTAAGTTATGGGAATCCCAGAAGAAGAAAGAAAGTGGTAAAGAGTTTATCTGAAGAAATAATAGCTGAAAATCCCTGGATTTCATGAAATACATGAATATACAAATCCAAGAAGCTCAATGAACTTCAAGTAGGATAACCAAAAGAGATATAGGTTGGGACACATAATCAAACCATCAAAAGCCAACATCAGAAGGAACCTTGAAATCAACAAGAGTGAAACAGATCATCATGTACAGGTGATCCTTGATAATATGATTCTCTAATTTCTCAGCAGCACTCTTGGAAAACAGAAGACAGTGGGATGATATATTTTGTAAGTGTTGAAGGAAAAACAAAACAGAATTTTGATAGAGAAATTAAGACATTTCCAGAAAAAAGCAAAAGCTGAGAGAGTTCATTACTACTAAACTTGCTCTATAACGAATGTTAAAGGAAGGCTTTCTCAGATGAGGGTTTTTCCAATACCACCACATAATTAACTTAGTTCTGACACTATCTACCTGAAGATCATGTCAGGTACAAGAGGTTAAGTGCTCCATCCTATAAGACTACCCCCGACTTTCCCACTTAGATATCAATCCTAAGTCCAGTTTGTTACCTATGCTTCTGACTGATCAGATGTTCCCATGATCCCTGCTTGGGTTTCATTAAGTTACTGGCATAGCTCACAAAACCTAGGGACACATTTTACTTTCTAGAGTACTGGTTTATTATAAAAGGATAAAACTCAAGACTATGCGGATAGAAGATATGCATAGGACATGGTCAGGGGCACAAAGCTTCCATCCTCTCTGAGTACCTTCCCATGGTTACCAACCCAGAAATTCTCTGAATTCATCCTTGAGGCTTTTATGGATGCTTCATTACATAGGCATGATTGATGAAATCACTGGCCATTTATTCAACTTTCAGGCCCTTTCCCTCTCATAAGGTCAAAGGATGATGAGCCTGAAAATTCAGATCCTTTAATCACATGATTGGTTTTCCTGGCTACCAGTCCCCATACTTGGGTTATATAAGGACTTTCCAAAAACCATCACATTAACACAACGAAAGACACCTTTATCACTTAAAAAATTCCATTGGTTTGGGGAGCTTTGTGCCAGGAATGAGTGAAAACCAAATATGTATTTCTTATTATAAATCATAACATCTTACCTTCAAATAGAAATGAAAGAATCTTGAGAGTAAGATTAACTCAAACACAGATGAACATACAATGACCTCTGGTTAAAGAATATATATATAAGAAAATATAAAAGCCAGTGTTATTATAATTTTAGATTTAACTCCACTTTTTTTTTTAAATTTTTTATAAGCATATAATATATTTTTATCCCCAGGGGTACAGGTCTGTGAATCGCCAGGTTTACACACTTCACAGCACTCACCAAAGCACATACCCTCCCAATGTCCATAACCCCACCCCCTTATCCCAACTCCCTTACCCCCAGCAACCCTCAGTTTGTTTTGTGAGATTAAGTGTCACTTATGGTTTGTCTCCCTCCCAATCCCATCTTGTTTCATTTCTTCTTCTCCTCCCCCCTTAAGCCCCCATGTTGCATCACCACTTCCCCATATCAGGGAGATCATATGATAGTTGTCTTTCTCCGCTTGACTTATTTCGCTAAGCATGATACACTCTAGTTCCATCCATGTTGTCACAAATGGCAAGATTTCATGTCTTTTGATGGCTGCATAGTATTCCATTGTGTATATATACCACATCTTCTTGATCCATTCATCTGTGGATGGACATCTAGGTTCTTTCCATAGTTTGTTTATAGCAGCAATGTCCACAATAGCCATTCGGGTGCACATGCCCCTTGGGATCACTACGTTTGTATCTTTAGGGTAAATACCCAGTAGTGCAATTGCTGGGTCATAGGGCAGTTCTATTTTCAACATTTTGAGGAACCTCCATGCTGTTTTCCAGAGTGGTTGCACCAGTTTGCATTCCCACCAACAGTGTAGGAGGGTTCTCCTTTCTCCGCATCCTTGCCAGCATCTGTCACTTCCTAACTTGTTAATTTTAGCCGTTCTGACTGGTGTGAGGTGATATCTCATTGTGGTTTTGATTTGTATTTCCCTGATGCTGAGTGATATGGAGTACTTTTTCATGTGTCTGTTGACCATCTGGATATCTTCTTTGCAGAAATGTCTGTTCATGTCCTCTGCCCATTTCTTGATTGGATTATTTGTTCTTTGGGTGTTGAGTTTGCTAAGTTCTTTATAGATTTTGGACACTAGCCCCTTTATCTGATATGTTGTTTACAAATATCTTCTCCCATTCTGTCAGTTGTCTTTTGGTTTTGTTAACTGTTTCCTTTGCTGTGCAAAAGCTTTTGATCTTGATAAAATCCCAATAGTTCATTTTAGCCCTTGCTTCCCTCACCTTTAACTCCACTTTTAATTTAACTTCACTTCAAGATTTATGGGACAAATGCATACAGTGTAATTATAAATTTATGTAACTGGGTATATAGTGTATACAGATGTAATTTGTGACATTAATAGCATAAGGGGGTGGAATTGTTATAGGAGTAGGGTTTTATGTGATTGAATTTAAGTTGGAATCAGTTTGAATTAGATTGTTATAACTTTAAGAGTGTTATATGTAATCATGATAATAACAACAAAGAAAATATATGTAGAATATACAAAAAAGGAAATGAAAAGGGAACCAAAATATTTCTCTACAAAAATGAAACATAAGAAGAGACAGTAATGGAGGAAATAAGGGACAGAAAATGATATAAGAGGTATAGAAAACAAGAAAAAATGGCAAAGTAAGTCCTAACTTCTCAGTAATTATTTCATGTGTAAATGTACTAAACTCTCCAATCAAAAGACATTGGTTGGCAGAATAGATTTTTAAAAACTGAACTATAGGCTCTCAACATGAGGCTTACTTTAGCTCTGAAGTCAGAATTAGGTTGGGAGTTAAATGATGAAAAAGATATTTCATGCAATTAGTAACCAAAAGAGTGCTGGAATGGCTAATAGTAAACCAAATAGACTTTGGGTAAAAAAATAAGCACAAGAAACAAAAATACATATTGATAGAAGAGTTAATTCACCAAGAAGATATAAAAATTATATGTGATACACAAAATATCAGAGCTCCAAAATGTATCAAGCAACATTCATAGAATTTAAGGGAAGAAGTAGCTTAAGATAACAGTAGGAGACTTTCAAAAATGCCTACAACAATCAGGCAGAAGATCAATAAGAAAACAGTGGACTTGAACAGTACTACAAACCAACTGGAATTACAATACATACATAGAACACTAGAACACTCTACCCAATAACAGTGGAACACACAGTTTTCTCAATTGCACATGAAACATTCTCCAGAATAGACTCTGTGTAAGACCACAGGATAAATCTTAATACATTTTAATAGATTAAAATCATATGAAGTTTCTTTTCAGATCATAATGGAATGAAGCCAGAAATCAACAACAGAAGGAAAACTAGAAAACCTACAAATATATGAAAATTAAACAATGTACTCTTGAGTAGCATATGAATCAAAGAAGATAAATCACAGGAGATTTAGAAGTGAGTTGGGGGAAATTGGAGGGGGAGACAAACCATGAGAGACTGTGGACTCTGAGAAAAAAACTGAGGGTTTTGGAGGGGAGAGAGGTAGGGGGTGAGCCTGGTGGTGGATATTAAGGATGGCACATATTGCATGAAGCACTGGGTGTGGTGCATAAACAGTGAATTTTGGAGCACTGAAAATAAATAAAATAAAATGGAAAATAAAAAGAAAATACCTTGAGACAAATGAGAAGGAAAACAGAACACAAGATACAGAAACTGATGGGATGCAGAAAAGCAGTGCTAAGGAGGAAATTTGTAGCTTATATGCTTATATTAAAAAAAAAGAAAAGAAAAGAAAAAGATCTCAGATCAATAACCTAAACTTACTCTTTGAGGAACAAGAAAAAGAAAAGCAAACTAAACCCCAAGCTAACAAAAGGAAGGAAATAAGAAAAATCAGAACAGAACAAAACAGAGATGAGAAAAACAACATAGGAAAAATGACAAAACCAAAATTTTTTTTCCAAGATTTTATTTATTTCTTTATTTGGAGAGAAAGAGCAAGCATATGCACAAACTGGGGGAGGGAGAGAAACAAGCCGATTCCATGCAGGAGCACAGAGCGTGTCTTGGGGCTCAAGATCCCATAACCCTGAGATCACTACCTGAGCCAAATCAAGAGCCAGATGTCTAACCAACTGAGCCACCCAGGTGTGCCTAGAGTTGGTTCTTTGTAACAACCAACACAATTGACAACCCTGTAGCTAGACCACAAAAAAGAGAGAAGACTCCAATAACTACATTAGAAACCAAAGAGAATTTTAAGAACATCTGTATGTTTAGATTGGATAATCTAAACAAAATGGGCAAATTCCTAGAAATGTACAAAACTGAATCATGGCTAAATATAAAATATGAATAGACTTACAGCTAGTAAGGAGACCACTCAATATCCAAAGCTCCAACAAAAAAATGTCATGGGCTAGGTGCTTTCACTGAAGAATTCTGCCAACACTTAAAGTTAACACGAATTTTCATCTCTTCCAAAAAATTAAAGCCGAGAACATCCTAACTCACGCTATATAGCCAGAACTACCCTAATAGAAAACCTATCTAAGATGCTACAAGAAAATAAAACTACAAACCACAGTTGCTTATGAATATTAATGCAGAAATACTCTACTAAATACTAGAAAACTGAATTCAATGGTAGTATATTAAAAAGATTATATGCCATGGTCAAGTGGGATTTACTCCTGGAATGCAAGGATGATTCAATGTACAGAAGTTAATCAATGTAAATACATCACATTAGCAGAATGAAGGATAAACTCCCATGAGATCATCTCACTTGATACTGAAAATGCATTTGACAAAATAACAACTGTGAGATCTCTTTATTTGGGATGTGCTATGTATCAAGCTCTACATGAGGCATTTAATAATGTTTTGAATCCTCAAGCCAACACCCTAAAATATGTAATAGGATATTATTGCATCCCTCTTACATATGAAGAAGCAGATGTTTGGTCTTCAAAAACTGAAGTCGTTTGTCAAAATCATGTCTACACAGTAAGGAGTAGAGTCAGTAGGTATGTTCTAGATTTTTGGATTATAAAGTCTAAAGCATTTCTCATGTGTTTTGTGGTTTTTGCTCCTTTATCTAAGGAGAATCAAAGTGAAGTTTCCAGGAGCTGATTTGCAAAAGTCAGTCAGCAAAAGCCCATTGCAAAAAGTCATCATTAAGCTGATGGGCTTAATAAAATGGCCTTTGGTGTCTTCATTCCTGTCCCCATCCCCACTGGTAACAATGTGCTACTATTCTGGTTGCATGTTAACTTTTGTTGCTGAATTGAGGGTCTGACCCAAGTCACTCCCATTCTGACTTTGGACTGCTGGATGCCGTTCCCCCCACTCCACCCCCCACCCCCCAGCTCCATCCAGGGCTAGAAGGGTTTGCATGGACCCAGCTGCCCAATAATGGAGCAGGACCACGGCACGCAGCTGCAGAAGCAAAAGAAAACACAAAGGAAGTTCACAAATTGAGAAAGCTGGAATCAATTTGGTTTTGACTCAGAGTCATGCTCTGTCTCTCTAAAAGATTGGTGCCAGCTCCCTGAACTTGGGTTATAAATAAAAGCCCGAATTAAGAGTTTCCAATTTTTAACGAGTTTTAATAGGTATATTGTTTAATTTCCCAACAAACTGATGAAATGCAGATCTGCTAAATTGTAAAAATGCCTGCGACATTTGTTTACTTGGACTATTACAAGAAAAGAGATCTTTTGAGATTATATCCTTTTTGTTGTAAACCTCAAAAATATGCTCCTGAGGACTTCTGACATGGTACATCTTAAACTTTTACGATCCCTTCTGAACGTATTCCTTTGCGTGAGTACCACCGCAGCTGGGGAGATCGCATACCTATTAGGCTGGGAACCCCTGCTTTGTACCTGGGAAGGGGAAGAGCAGATGGGGAGTCAATCTGTGTGGCACTTAGCCTGACACTTGGGTTTTTCTCTGACTTAGAGATTTGGGATTTCTGGGGAGGAGACGCTGGAATGCGAACTAGTTGTTGTTGGGAGTTATGCACAGAAGTAACTCCACATTTTGCTTAGGTACGATTTATTTTCTGATAGTCTTACAACATCCTTGCTCTGTTACTGGCCACATGCATAGAGGTCACTGGACTGACGGTAACAGGAGAAGCCTTCAGTGTAAATCAAGCGATTAAAATGGACCCAAATGCTATGCGTGATGTTAATGGTGGCTGCTCTACCAAGTAGGTTTCATATTATGCCAGTTTCATAATTCCAACCCAAGTTCTTTTATAGGAACCTGGTTTATTAAAGATAAAGCCCAGGCGCCTGGGTGGCTCAGTGGGTTAAAGCCTCTGCCTTCGGGCTCAGGCCATGATCCCAGGGTCCTGGGATTGAGCCCCACATCAGGGTCCCTGCTCAGTGGGGAGCCTGCTTCCTCCTTGCTTTCTGCTGCTTCTCTGCCTACTTGTGATCTCTGTCTGTCAAATAAATAAATAGAATCTTTAAAAAAAGAAAAAAAAAAGATAAAGCCCACCTCCCCCATCTCCCTTAAGAAAATGGAAGTTTAAAAAAAGGGAAGGTTAAGAAAAAAAAAAAGAAGAAGAAAACAATTTTCGTTTATAGTACACACCAGGTCAAGTGACTTCTGCTATCTTCTCTAGGTTGCACGTTTTAACCACGGAAATAGAGCTGCATGCATTAAGCAAAAATTTTCCTATCACCGAGGAAATCTGCTTATTAGGTTTGCCAGAAGCTGTCCTGCCTCCCAGCCAAAATGACAGACTGGTGAATCCTCGGCCACTGGCTGTGGGCGGCTTATCAGCTTCTCATCTCTGAAGATAGAGGGTACAAGTAGGTCACAGGCAAAGGCACTGGTGGCCTCGTTTCAGTCGCACCTCCAGATTGAGGAGGTTTGGCTTCTTAAGCTAACCTTCGGGGTCAAAGCAAGGGGGAGGGGGCAAGTTAGCAGGTGTCTCTGGAGGCCAGGTATCTCCGAGCACTAGCAAGAAGGAGAGCAGTAAAAAGCCCCCTCTCGTGCTATTTAGAACCCCATCTCTTCCCTACCAAAACCCTTCCCAAGCCTTTAAACAGAAGACTAGCAAATCCAAAGATCAGTTCTGCCCTCTGGGATTTTTCAAAATCCATCCCACCCTTGTGGGTTGGAGGAGACATCTTCCTTGCCCGCAGAGAGGACTGGCCACTAGCCTCCAGTCATGCCATGTCTGGCTGCATTTCTGAGTTCTGACCAGTAGCTAACTCTGCTGTCAGCGTTAACTTCTGTTCAAGTTCAACTCTGGAAATATCCTTCCTTTATTCTCCGTTTTTCCTTCCTCAACCCACTGCACACTCCCCTGTCAAAGAAAGCCTTTGTAGAGCCAAAAGTAAAATGCCGCTTTAGAGCGGTCTCCATTCCCCGGGGTAGCTGGCATTCTGCAGAATGGAAGAGGAATGTGCCCTTTCATTGTATAATCATCGCGTCTACAAACAGCGGAGACACCCCTTACTGTACTGGTCGGTGATACACAGACGCATGGCTGATGAGTAATCAGCGTGACAGTCATCTGGGGATACGCAAGAGAGAACAATGAGTAAAAACTGATCCCATAATATAAAAATGACTATCACAAACCTCGAAAGATGTTTTCATCGTAAACTGAGGTTTTTGTTCCTTGATCAATTCCTCTGCTCTTTTATTCTTTATTTCTTAAAGTCTGAAGAGCTGCCTCCATCCACACCTGCTCTTCAAGAGCGAGTGGGAACCCTCGCTCCCTGGTGCTCTCCAACTGCAACCCACAGCGGGGCTCCTGGGGGTGGGATCCCACGACAGGTGCAGCGGGTGTCCCGAAGGTGGGAGGGCTGCGAGCCCGCATCCTTCTGGTAAAGACGCTTCCCCTCCACCTCACGACACTAAACCCACTTTCACAATATGTAATGCAGATTTTCAGGTGACTCTTCAAGCCGTCATTTCTCCACTGCGGATTTAGGATACTCTGACCAGCAATTTGCTCATTTTCAATAAAAGCTAACACCAAAGCAAGAAATACACAATTTCAGGGAAAAAGGACAGAACTTGACTTCTTTCCCTACTTACTACCTGTGTTTTTCTCCTTCTCCTGTAGATTACGAGCATCAACATTGATAAAAGGGCAAATGTCTTGCCTTTGGGGACTAGAGTGTTTTTGATGGTAATAGCACAAGGAGTCTTGGGGTGGAATGTCTTAGGAGCAGTTAAAGGTTAGCAAGATGAGTCGATAGGCCCAGCAATGTCTTTGAAGAAGGGCGGTGTTGTGCACTCTGGAGCCAGCAATGAAGTTACAGGAAGCTTCCAGCCTCTTTCTCCAAATTTCCATACACAGCAGGTACTGCTGCAAGTTGCCTGGGGCCAGGCACAACAGCACCCTGGCGGCAGACGTGATGTCACAGGCTAAGAGTTGCTCCAAGCTGAAAGGCTCTTTATAGATCATAGAGACTGACTTCCTTAATTTACTGGCTAAGGCCTATGTAACCTAACTTGGATTACGCACAAGTGTATTTACAAGCTTTCCATACATTGTTAATCATTTTCACATAAATGATGTCATTTGTTTCTCTCCCCACAATTTGAAGTACCCATACTCGTTCCATTTTGCAGTTGGGGAAGTTGAGGCTCAGAAAAGTTCACAGCTAGTTCTAAATCGTAGAACAGCAAGTGGTGGGGCAGAGACTTGAGTCTCAGTTTTATAAATTCTGGGCCCTTGTCCCTTTAGGCCACCCTGTCCATACCTAGAGCAGCATGGCCTCTGGGGAACATTTATTTTATGCTTTCTAGGTGTCTGGGACTGTACATAGCTCATAATCTGGGCTCCTGCGATGTGTGAGCCATTAATAAAATAGTGTTGATGAATTGTAATAAACTTTATTTTCTGGTTATTTTTAAATTTCGTTAAGGAAATCAATCAGAGACTTGGATTCCCCCCCCCCCTTCATTTTCTTGTACAGGTAAAAAGTCCCATTTGGGCTCATCCCATGAAGTTGGTACAAATGCACCTTTACACAGACAATGATAAAATCTCCTGGGAGGTACCTGGGAGAGTATTGAATCCAACTTTGTCATCTTTAGAGAGGAGAAAATTCACACCAGGACCTTCAGGTCAGTTCTCTGAGGCCACCCAGCTAGCTAGATGCTGAGCCAGGACTGAAAATCAAAATGTCTGATTGCCAGTTCAGTTTATGAATAGTTTTTAGCCAAGAGTAGCTTGGTTGTTTCCTATTAGTGCTTCTCTTTTCAAGACAGCTCTTCGAAGAGGATAGGATAAAAAGGGACACTTTTAGGTCGAAATGTGTGTGTGTGTGTGTGTATCCAGACCTACAAGATCAACAACTAAGCACGTTCATCTGAAAGAAGATGAGAAAAACTAGGAGCATTTCTGTTCTCTGTTATATTTGTCCTTCCTAATCAAAACCATGTGAGAAGCTAGAAAAGAACTAAGAGCCCCGTGTGATTGCCAAAGACAAAGAAGGGACAGTGGAGAAAGAAAAATGAGGGAACAGGGAAGCAGAGACCCAGTCTGATTTCCAACATGTTAGCACACAGTCACACTTCCAGTTCTTCATCAGATAAGAATGTTTTGCGCAAATTGGGCCAATTTATGCTGCACAGGAAAGCCTGTAGCTGTGCTCTCAGCCCACCACTTCCTGTGGGAGTCAGCGAAACAGGCTCAGCCCTTCCATTCCTTTGACCAAAATGCTTCCAAGCCGGAGGAAGAACCTCGCCGCTCATCCTGCCATGTGGTGGGAGGAGTCCATGGTCAGCCCCTGACAGCCGTGAGGGAGATATTGACCTCTTCTCAGGTCTTTTGTTCCCCATCACGCAGGAGTGCGTGTCAGTAAGAAAGCTTAACCTTCTTTTGGCTCCCTGCACTCCAATCACTCATTATTTATGCAAGTTAATTCCTTGCAGTTGTAATTGTAAATTTCCTTTTTCCATGACAATGCAAGCACTTTTAGGTATCGGAAAAGGCCTTTTACCTGCTTGCAGCTGACCTCCATCCACAATCCCTTTTCAGCAGGGCTCCAAAACCTTGCATCCAGGACTCTGAGACAGGAAAAGCTCGCGGGGGGGAGGCTGCCTGCTGAGTTTCATTCCTTGGATTTTCATTCTTAGATCAACTTCTCACGAGGCCAAATGGCAAAGATAGATAAATGATGTGGTGTCATTTAATTGGTTTTACACAAAATTCACAAATTTTCATTCATGATCATCTTCAAACGTCTTCCCAGTCGTCTTCTGACCTACTCTTCTTTTTTCCTGCTTCCCTTTCTCCATGATCACCCCCATGCTGATAATAATAAGATCCCATAGTCGTTTTCCAGGTGCCACCACCTTTGCCAGGGTATTGTTGGGACATTCTGTCATCCCTCCATCCCTTTTGATGTCCCCCTGTGTCTGAGATGGGAATGGAAAGAGAGTGCAGCTGACTCACCTGGTTCCAGTCGCCTCGTCCAAGAGTGCTATTCTTTCTGTCTGGTTCTTCCTTGAGTGTTTTCCTTGTGGGCTCCTGCCCCTCACTCCAGTCTGATCTCCTCCTAGGAAAAATGCTGCTCTGCTTGGAAGGTTCTTTGGGCCAACCAAGAGCCCTCAGAGTCTCCTGGTCTGCAATAACAAGAGCTCACCCCAAAGCTGATTCTAGGCTGGCACTACGTGTATAAGAAGCAAGACAGTAACTCTTTGTTCAGGGATGGAAGCCTGTGAGATGAAATGGCGTGTCCACCATCCACACAATTAGTGCAAACCACAGGACTGAAAAGACTCAGCTCTGAGCTTTAAGTCAGTTCTCTTTCCAGCATCCAAGTTCTAGTAAAGCCAAGCTGCAGGGAGCATCAGCAGAGGGTCAGTGGGAAAACTTTCTGCTCAGAGGACTTTGTCCTCTGTTTTATTTTTTTATTACTTTTATTACTGAATAAGAAGAATTATTTATTTTCATTAGGAAATCTAACTGAGTAGAAAGCCCAGAAACCCTGGGTGGGGATTGCATAATTTATAGAGAATTCTGTGGAGGGCAGGGGACAGGAAAAGGGGATGACTGAGGCAATCAAAAATTCCAGAAATGAAAGGAACCTAAAGATCTTCTTCATAAATTCCAGATTCTTCATAATCTGAAGATATTCTTGCTCAGTGCTTACACCATTTTTAAACCCAGGTTCTTAGACAATGCTTTTTCAGTAAAGCCTCTATGTATCTCTATAACACAAGGTTTCGAGTAATTTCTCTTGCATTTGGGATCGTGAAGATATGCACCCTTATAGATTATTTTGTGTCCCAGGAGGGACTAGGTAACTTGCCTTCTACTATCCACCAAGGATCCCTGTAGCACAATGCTGCAGAGAAAGACAATGCCACGAGATAGCCTCCCTATAGATGGTTAGCTGCCTCCCCAAGATAAGAACAGGTTTCCTGTCTTCTAGTCAAGAGCTTTACCCTCTATAACATTCTGAGTCCCTAGAGTTCAAATGTATCAAGACTGTGAGATGTACTTAGTGTTTTCAATTCTTCAAATTCTTTAAAGTGCTCAAAATATTTCCCTGGGGAGAGTTATTCTAGTCTTCTTCTGGGAAACAAGCACATGGTATATCCATCATCCACATGGTTCTTTAGTCAGAGAGAGAAACATTGATGTTAGAAGCAGAGAATAGAGCCCCAGCCAAAGTCTTGATCTGCCTCTCAGCAAAGGGGAGGCACGTGAATGAGGATGAGACCTGCATAAAAAAAGGCCCCCATGACCACTCGAATTTGGCATAGTAAGAAATGGTGAGGACACAGCCCAAAGCAGCATAAAGCCTAATTTCCAGATTTAAAATTTTAAAAATAAAACTAATCAGGCAAGTGAAACAAGAATTAATAAAGGCTTGTAAAAGTGCCCCAGGAATCTTTAGAAATTTAAGCAACACTCTGTAATTAATACATATGGGACTTTTTTTTTTTTTTTTTTTTTTAAGAAAGAAAAAGTACAGCTGTACTGTGGACTCACAAAGGAAGACAGAGGGTTTCATCTTGAAAGCTATAAAATGATCTTTCTCTGAGAATATGAAAGAAGGTAGATTCAGACTGGAGCAAGCCTGGGAACTATAAGGTACAGGAAAGGACAGTAGTCCCTGGAAGGAATGTGTGAGCAGAAGGGTTATAGGAACTTTTAAGGCTTTTATGAAAGGACTGGAGAGAAAAGAAACATGGGAGGCCTATTAGCAAGTCACAGAAAGATGGATTTAATGATGAACATGACATTCTTGAGATAATGAACTCTATCATTAAATTCATCTTTTAAAAGGAGGAAAGAAAATATATTCCAAGGATATGAATACATATATATTTGGGGGGAGTGAGATAGGTAGAATCTGAATCTTTGTTAAATTGGCCACTAGTAAGCAAGCAAATTTTAAAATAAAATGAGTTCAACAGCAAGCGCAACTACCCTGTGGTGTGGGAAGTGGAGAGGGGGAAAACCCTGAAGAGGAGGGGTGGGGCATCGGGGATGCTGGTGATGTCCTTTATCTGCACTTGTGCCAGATTACAGAGGGGGTGTTCTTCATGAAAATCTGGTTGGCTGTTTACTGTGACCCATGTGCTTTTATGTATGTGTAACAAGGGACTAAGAAGTAAAATAAAAATGAAATAAGATGGAAGTTTTAAATAAGGTAAATCTGAGAACTCTGGTGATATATAAACCAGAATCAAAGATGGGGTGGTAAACTAATGAAGTCATAAGGCAGCACATAGATATTTTTAAAGATCAATAGTGAGCTGAAGATGAAAAAAAATCAATCAATCAGGTGCAACCACATCTTACTTTTTTTTTTAAGATTTTTTTTAAAATTTCTTTATTTAACAGAAAGAGAAATCACAAGGAGGCAGAGAGGCAGGCAGAGAGAGAGGAAGGGAAGCAGACTCCCTGATGAGCAGACAGCCCTATGTGGGCCTCAATCCCAGGACCCTGAGATCATGACCTGAGCTGAAGGCAGAGGCTTAACCCACTGAGCCAACCAGGTGCCCCACATTTTACTTTTGCCAGGGATATATTTCTGTGCAATTTTATAAATTTAATAATTTATTTTAAATTTAAATTTAAAATTTTTGAGTTTAAATTTTAAATTTTAATTTTAAATTTTCAAATTTAAATTTTATGGTGGGTGGTTCTAATTCATAAGAATCTTACATCCCATTTGAAATTAAATCATCGCTCTCTTATTTTTCTAAGTTTCCATAAATACAATTTATTTAAAATGAGACATATCCAAATTTGTAGAAAGGAATGAAGTCATATAGCCTAATGTGACTTTCAGGGAAAGACTGGTCAATCAACCAAAAATAATTTGATTGTTAATTAGGGGGCCAACCCAACACTAGTTATCATCAAGGATGCAAAAGAAGTAAAAGTTTGTTTCTATCAAAAATGAATAATCTAGATGGGGATAAAATGCTAATAAATGTGAATACTTTTTTTTAATCACTCAATGTTGTCTCTGTACAAATGATAATATGAATGTGGTATGAACATATGTTATCTCAAATAAAGAATGACTTTGACTCTCCTGATAAAGAATGTTGAAGATGTTGAAATAAAAACTAATATGTTGACTGAAAACTGTATAGATTATAAACTGAAGGCTATTTATTTATTCCATAAGAATTATCTGATGGAGATCAAAATTAGATGTCATCTCCTTAGATGAGTTCATTACAATATTCAAAGAATATTCAAGGAATTTCACAAAAATGACATTTCTAGATGGCACTAAATGACAGCATTTTGCAAAAACCCTAGAAAGTTTTAAAAAGAGGAAGGGGAGGAAATAAGAAACATGTCCCAAGTTCAATGTCAGTACCACTGGGAATCAATTACCTACAGGATAGGTGGGAGGACATTGGTCAGCGCCAAGTGCCAAAGGCAGTGTTGGAAGTAAGAATGTAAACCAAACTATGTCAGGCTTGGGAACATGATTTAGCGGGAGATGGCAAAACAAATAGCCAGAGTCTATGTCTCCGTTTCCCTAGAGGGGAAAAAAAAAAAAAAAAAAACCTTCTCATATTGAGCAATGAAAAAACAGTCTAGCAGAATGAGCAATGGATCTTGGTAATGTCCGTTTTTCAGCCCTTTTTCCAGTCCACAGTCTGTGAGTGAATCAGAATTTTTCCCTTGGTTGAGTTGACTTCTGGCTGAGTGTGGTAGGCTAAATAAGGGCCCCACAAAAACATTTATGTCCTCGTCCTTGGAACCTGTCACTCTTCCCTTATATGACAAAGGGGGCTTTGCAGATATGATTGACGCGGGCTTTGATACAGGAAGATCCAGGGAACCCAATGTAGTCACAACTGTCCTTATAAGAGGGAAGCATGAAGGAGAGATGATGCCAACAGAAGCAAGAAGCAAGAGCGATATGAGGAATGGTTCATAAGCCAGGGAACACAGCAGACTCTAGAAGCTGGAACAGACAAGGAGAAGGATCCTTCTCTAGACCCTCCAGAAGGAACCAGCCCCAAGGACATCTGGACATTAGCCAAGTGCAACTGATTTCTGACTTCTGGTCTCCTCAACATATGGAAATAGACTTGTGTTGTTTAAAGCCATTTACCTTATGGTAATTTTGTATAGCACATTAAGAAACTAACACATTGAGTAAAGTGCTCAGTCTAATTAGACCTGGTTTTCTCTAGGATGCTTCTCTTTCGGGGGCAGTTAATCAGTGTGTCATTTTGACAGAGGGACAGGTAAGGAAGTCAAGCAAGGTTCACAGTTAAGCAAGGTTTCTTGCATCCCTTTTGGGGGGAATTTTTCCTTCTGTCTTTGTGGCTCTAGAATCTTTATGCTTGGAGCCTCAGCTTTTTGGATTGTTATAGAAACCCACTTACTGGGCAGTTGTCCTGAAATTCTTGTCTATCAAGAATGCATAGGGATTGGTACTCCAGGGGAAAAGAAACTGAGCACATGGCTTAAGAAAGAAAATTGGCAAGTTATAGATTAAAACACCAACTCTCAAGTGTAAGTGTTCAGATGTTTCTATAAGTATTCTTTGACTCGAATGTCTTTTTGGTATGTGATTTTTTTTCCCCTCATCTTCACAGCAACAACCAAAGTGTGAAAAGGATACTTGTAAAGAAAGGTTTAATACGTTTTTCTCCCTCATTGGATACTGGGCTCTTTGAGGTCAGAAACCATGAGTTATTATTCTTTGTTTCTCCAACAACTGGTGGAGTACTTAGTGAATAGCAAGTGACAAAACAGGTATTCCATGGAAATAGGAAAGAAAAGAAGGAAGGAAGGAAAAGAAGAGAGAAGGAAGAAGAAAGAAAGAGAAGTTGTATTTTCATATTTTTTTTTTATTGAAACTGAGTGAACTGGAGGGCCAGAGCAAATTTCATCAACAAGTAGATATATAATCTTGAAATTTATTTATAAAAAGCATTACATTTAGTTTTGTACCAGTTATCAGCCTACCAAGTAAGCTTACTACTGAGCCTAGATTGGAGGACAACAATCAGATATAGTGGTCTGGGTAATGAGAAATCATAATAGAAAATGGTGGTGCTCCAAAATGAAGTGTCAAATGAAATTTGAAAGGAATATTTTGGATATTTTAAGACTAAATAACTAAGCTCCTACCTCTTTTGTGTGCTTTTTAAAATAAAACTAAGGTAATCATAGACAGAACCTTGGGGAGGTTTCCCACACATTGTACATCCATGACAAGATTGACATAAGACAGACACGTGTCAATCATTCTAGGAGAATGATAAGAAGCTACTTGATGGAAAGAAAAAAGTCTTGTGCTTGAATAGGAAGGCCTCAATAGATATTTACGGTTGGATTAAACCTTTAGTAGGAAGGGCACTGGGAAGAGAAACTGTTTAATGTGGAGAAGGAAATCCTTGAGTTACTGGCTACATAGATGCTGAAAGAAACTTGCCCCGAATGTTCTGGCTTCATTCAACTCTTCTGGGCGTAGCATTTCTTAGCGGGCTCCAGAGTTTGTAGTGTCCAGGCAAGGACGACACCGCATATTGACAAGGGTGGTTGACATGATTTGCATGTGGTGGGGCGTTGGGCTAGTCTTGGGCCAGGCCATAGGATGGCCTTGCCCTTTCCACAAGGGAGGACATCTTGGCAGCAGAAAGGAGCAGCAGGAAGTCAGGAAGCCTGGATTCTAGTCTAATTATAACCCTGGGACCATTCCTGACCACCCGAGACTAAAGTTTCCTCCCTTTGGCATGAGGAGGTTGAGTCAGATCAACTCCAAAGTCCCTTCCTATTCTGAATTCTATAACTCTCCCCTTGGCCTAGAGAGCAGTGTTGTGCATTAAAAAGGAATTTTATCCTCTGTCAGGTTCTTCTGCCCCAAATATTTTAGGTCCTGACCTGTACACTGTAAGGAACAAATAGCATCTCCTTTTGATCCTGGGGTTAAAAATATTTAGTTTTTTGGTGCTTGAAACATTCTCTTCAACTAAATATCCTAACCTTGACATAGCTGAATTTGTACTTAACTGTTATAAACACATACTACTGGCAAGATCCTATAAAATAATTGACTTACAATGACCTTGGTACTGGTGGCATAACAGCTCGAGTTTTTCATTATCATTCTGTGCCAGATAAGGGAATTTTCCTCGCATTCAGCTGATTTTCAGCCTTTGTTGGGTAGTGGGTAGTCAGAGCTTTAAAATGCTCACCATGGAATGCTGCGATGTGAATTTCAACAGCCTATTTGGGTAGCTATTTTTAGTCTCTAAATACATGATTAATGTGACCATTTTCTCCTTATCACTCTCTTAGATTTAATTAACAATCGGTGTGATTATTCTTCCAGGTTGTGATGCAAGGTGTTGAAACCTTTGAATCATGATCTCAGCCTTATAGATTTAAAAGCTACCAAAACTGCTTTTGATGGGACAGGGGCATGATTTTCTCTGCGGACTAGTGAGTTTTGAAAAATCTCTTTGCAGACCTACATAGTTATCGATTATAAAATAAATGTAAGCGGGCCCGTGGTTCAAATACGGCAACAAAAACGAATTGTGTTGTTCCATAAAATCTCACATGTAAATTTAATGAGCATTTCTTTTGCATAGATAAGATTTGGGAAGATTTGTTCTCAGCTCAGGTTATTCTCCTTCTTTGTGTTATTCCTTTCCATAGCAACAGCGTAACCCAGGAAGAAGCCAGCCCTGGAGAGCGAGCTGGCTGCCACTCCGATGTTTGACTGCCGCACCCCAGTAAAGACTGGTCCTGCCAAGGTAGACTCTGTGCTCCTCCCTGAAGATAGGATCCTGATTTCCTAAAACTGAGATGGATGTGTTTAGAGCTATCTCGGAACCACGTGACAAAATAGAACTTTTACTCAATTTTCAGGTGGTAGGTAGAAACTGGAACTCTTCTTTTCCTGCCCTTTCCCACTTATTACTCTCATCACCAACTGAAAGCAATATAGCAACCAAAGCAGTTGAATCCCCTTCTTATTTACTCCAAGTAACCCAAAGCAGGAATTTCCAAGAAGTCAAAGTTGCGGGACCATGAAGGAAAAATGGTAAGAATAAACAAGTGGTAAGTGTTTAGTACAGGGTCTGGTACATTTGAGATATTCAGGAACTGGTGACTATTATTAATGACCTAACGGCTACTATTTCATACCAGCCTTGTGTTCTCTTCTATTCTTCTTGCTGCCTAGGAATTTGATGCCTAAACTGAATATTCACTATAGCAAAATTCTACTCCAGGTAATTAATTAGCACATCCCATACAGTTAATCACAATGGGATCTTTAACTGTGTCTCTGAAAAATGTACTATTGCATTTATAAATAAAAAACCAGTTTTGGGAGAAGGGTTCAGATGGAGTCATTTCTAGAATCAAAGGTATATAATTTTACTTTTATAAGATATTGGCTTGTGGGAAATAATGTTATTTATTTTAGAAAAGAAATTGTGTACTCATAAAAATCAGTGAGCTTGACCAAGTTACTCAGAAGTGGATCATTTGAGCTTTGAAGGAAGTTTAATCCACGCTCTAGCATAAAGTTGTTTTGACGGTTTAGGAACTCGGTTAAAATGTCTACCTTAATTTCTTTATCTATAAAATGAGAATTATGTTATAATACAAGATTCGTTCTTATAATATTATGGTAGAAGTATACATCCCTGGAGGAACAATCCCCAAATAAGGTCTTAGCATAACAGTGGAAAGTCATTTATGGTTGGGAGCAGAAAGATGGGCCAGAAGGATTGTCATGACACAAGTATCTCTGTGATGTTAGGAACCTACAATTGTCCCTGGGGCCATGCAACCAGTTTTGAGCAACTGAAGTCTACGGGCTTAAAGAGAAGACATCACGGTTATGGGAGAAAAGTAATCTGAATCTCTACTTTGTATTGCCAGACAATAAAAATTCACTTCAATTCAAATATGAAAGAGTACATCTTTTATTTATTTATGTATTTACTTACTTACTTTTTAAAGATTTATTTATTTATTTGTTTGACAGAGAGAGAGAGAGAGATATCACAAGTCGGTAGAGCCACCGGCGGGGAGTGGGGGGAGGAGCATTTCCCCATTGAGGAAGGAGCCCAATGCAGGGCTTGATCCCTAGACCCTGAGATCATGACCTGAGCTGAAGGCAGAGGCTTCACCATCTGAGCCACCCAGGTGCCCCAAAAGTATATCTTTTAAAAACCAAAAAATTTTACTGGCTGATTACAGAGCTGTGATAGTAATGACGCCACATCATGTTGGGTAAATGATGCCTGGTACAGAGAAGGCCTTCAGTAAGTGTCCGTTAAATTAAATCTGATTGTAGGTGATGCAAGGTACTTTGGACATAAAACATACCACGAAATATTAAATATCGAAAATACAAATGTCAACTATTATTCAGGAAAAATTAGAGTAAAGCTTAAGTGATTTGATTCCCAATCGATTCATTTACAGGGGTTTTCTGAGAAATATTTAATAATCAATGTAAAGGCTTGAGATTTTAAAGTGATCTTTTGAATGTATTTTTATGCCTTTTAGATCATTTTATGAATTTGTACATTTTGGCTTCTTTCTTTTTTTAAGATTTGTTTATTTATTTTAGAGAGACAGTGGAGCGGAAGAGCAGAGGGAGAGGAAGAGAGAGAGAGAGAGAGAGAAACGGAAGCAGACTCCCAGCTGAGCACAGAGCAGGGCCCTACCCAGGGCCGGATCTCAAGAACCTGATACCATGACCTGAGCTGAAATCAACAGTCAGATGCTTATCTGACTGAGCCACTCAGGCACCACTGCGCCTTTTGGCTTTTTGTCAAAAGTATTTATGGGATGACTACCAGTTCACCCCAGGTGTGAGGGACTTTTCGAAGCTCTGGGGAAGCAGAAGTGGACAAAACAGGAGAAAATCATACCTTCATGGAATTTAGGCTAGAGTAGGGGGAACAAATAAATATGTAAATTATATAGCATATCAGATGCTAATAAATGGTATGGAGAAAAGCAAAGAAGGAAAGGGGGTGAAGGATGTTGGGAGGAAGGTATATTCAACAGCATGGCCAGAAAAGCCTCCCTGAGCATTTGAGCACAGATGTGATGGAAGAAGGAAGTGGTGAGCCCTGGGGGGATCTGGAGGACCAGCAACCTACACAGAGAAAACAGCAACACCCAGGGAGATGCCATGCCCTGCGGTCTTGAGGATAACAAGGAGGTTGCATGGTTGGAGTGGAATGAGCAAGGGTGAGAGCAAAGGAACCTGAGTCAGAAGGGTAATGTGCAATCAAATTGCACAGAGCCTTTAGGTCACAATAAGAATTTAGTCTTTTATTCTGAGATCGGTGGCCTTTCACCTTTTCTTTTCTTTTAATTGCAGTAAAATAGGCATAACATGATATTTATCATTGCAGCCATTTTTCAGTGTACAGTTCAGTGGCATTGAGTGCATTTACTGTGCATTACATTATCATCATCTGTCTCCAGAACCTTCTCATGTTGCCCAGCTGAAACTCTATACCCATTAAACAATTCCCTATTCCTCTGACTCCCAGCCCCTGGCAACCATGATTCTGCTTTCTGTCTCTAGCAGTTTCCCTCATCCAGGTACCTCAGCTAAATGCAACCATATCATATTTATCATGTCGTGACTGGCTTATTTCATTTAGCTTAATGTCTTCATCTCTTCGAGTCTTCCAGGCTCATTTATGTTGTACCATATTTCAAAATGTCTTTCTTTTTTACCACTGAATATCCCATTGTATGTATATGTCATATTCTGTATATCCATTCATCCACTGGTGAATACTTGGCTATTAGGGATAATGCTACTGTGACTATTAGTGTATAAATATCTATTCAAGTCCTTCCTTCCTTTTTTTTTTTTTTAAAGATTTTATTTATTTATTTGACAGAGAGAGATTACAAGTAGGCTGAGAGGCAGGCAGAGAGAGAGGAGGAAGCAGGCTCCCCGCTGAGCAGAGAGCCCGATGCGGGACTCGATCCCAGGACCCTGGGATCATGACCTGAGCCGAAGGCAGCGGCTTAACCCACTGAGCCACCCAGGCGCCCCTCCTTCCTTTTTTTTTTTCATTAATTATTTTTATAAGTCCTTCCTTTCAATTCTTTTGGGTATATACTCAGAAGTGGAATAACTTCAGGTTTTTGAAAAGAAAGATGTCTTAGGTTTTTCAGATTACTCTGACTGCTGTGAAGAAAATAGGCTATAAAGAGACAAGGGTAGGGCGCCTGGGTGGCTCAGTGGGTTAAAACCTCTGCCTTCAGCTCAGGTCATGATCTCAGGGTCCTGGGATCGAGACCCGCATCAGGCTCTCTGCTCAGCGGGGAGCCTGCTTCCCCCTTCTCTCTGCCTGCCTCTCTGCCTATTTGTGATCTCTCTCTGTGTGTCAAATAAGTAAATAAATAAAATATTTGGAAAAGCCCACAAGATTTTCTGGCAGATAGGTTGCTGGTTATGGGGGAGAAAAAGATGAGTCAAAGATGACTCCAAGATTTTTTTCCATTACAATAGTCAAAGTGTTCTTTACAGGCTGTTTGGAAATAAAAATCATCTAATGCAAGTTTCTAAATGGATGTATTTCTGCACATTTCAAAGACATACTACATTTGCATGGAAGATGCGAGTAGAGATAAAAGACTTTGCATTGATGTGTCTCCCCAAAGGCTCACATATTTTATGGGGAGGGGGAACTGAGGCTTTATGAGACCTCACAAAAAGCAAGAGATGATACTGTGGGCAAATATGACAAAGCTTAATCATTTATAACCTAATACTGAATGATCAGGAATCTGACGTGAGTTTGGCTTATTTTTGAGCAAATCTATTAGAGCTAATATCTAAATTTTCTTTTCTTTTTTTTTTTTTTAAAGATTTTTATTTATTTATTTGAGAGAAAGAAAGAGTGAGAGAGCATGTGCATGAACAGGGGAAGGGGCAGAGGGAGAAGGAGAGAATCTTAAGCAGATTATGCACTGAGCACGGAATCTGAAGCAGGGCTCCATCTCACCACCTTGAGATCATGACCTAAGCCAAAATCAAGAGTCAGACGTGGAGCGCCTGGGTGGCTCAGTCATTAAGCATCTGCCATTGGCTCTGGTCATGGTCCCAGGGTCCTAGGATCAGCCCCACATCAGGCTCCCGGCTCAGCGGGAAGCCTGCTTCTCCCTCTCCCACTCCCCCTACTTGTGTTTCCTCTCTCGCTGTCTCTCTCTGTCAAATAAATAAATAAAATCTAAAAAAAAAAAAAAAGAGCCAGATGCTTAACTGACTGAGCCACCCAGGTGCCCTTAAATGTTTATTCCCAATAAAACCTTTCATATTTAATATTAACAAGATCACATAATGTTTTAAGTATGAAAACGCTCAGAGTTATGAATCAACAGAAAGGTCACTAGCTAGGCTGTACACAAATGTTCTATAATCATAATTTGTGAAAAAAAATCACAGCCAGAAGTTCTTATTTTATCATCCCAATAGCTGTGGGAGCCTATACGATTATTTTACACAGGGGTGACTGAGTCTCTAAGAAGTTTAAGAAACTTGCCCAAGATCACAAAGGTATTTTTTAACGCTAATAATTTGAGCCAATATTTTGGAGACTGGTTGAGAATCCAAGCTGATTGAGCCTGATTATTATACCCAAGATGCAGCCAGAAGGCAGGCAGGAAAGTTTGATTGATACCTATACCCACTTCTGCCAGAGTGACTCAGAATGTGATGCTGTGTCCATCCAAGTGCACCAGTGGGAGGAACAATTTTTCTGAAGTCTGCAAACTTTTCAAGAAGGTATTTCCTTCCAGATACTCAGTGTCATCATAGTTTCTCTGGAGAGGTTTCCTGGGGATGACAGGTAAGGCTGCTTAGGTTTTCACCGCGTGAGGCCAGCGTGAAATACACAGCATGAAATCAATCATGTCGCTCACTCAAAGTGCATCCAAACTACATAGAGGTGTGCGGCAGCCAGGTATCTCTAGCCTCTAACCTTCTCTGGCTTGACTTATCCAGGCAGGCGTCTTCAAAGGATAGCAAAGTCCCGCCGTTGATAAATCGATCTGTGCCTGAGGAATAAGTGACATCTAGTTCTTTCCGTGTGGTAACGCACCAGACAAATTATAAGAATTGAGTCAAATGTAGAAAATATGATTAGCCCCCCAACAGGCTATAGCTACGTGAAGCCAAACAAGAATAATGTTTAGCCAGCCATCAACGGTCTAAAGAGAAAGCAGGTATAAATACAAATATTCAGATATTTGCAAAGTTAACCATTCATGAACTTAATGCATTCAATAATTCTCCTGGCTGCACACAAGGTGGGGTGACAGTCAAGAGAAACAGTGGCTCTATCTTTTACACCCTTTTAAATTAGTTCCTTCTCTGGGATGCTTGGGTGGCTCCGTGGGTTAAGTGTCAGCCTTTGGCTCAGATCATGATCCCAGGGTCCTGGCATCAAGTCCCGCATAGAGTCCCACATCTGGCTCTTTGCTCAGCAGGGAGCCTGCTTCTCCCTCTGGATCCTTCTCTCCCTGCTTGTGCTCTCTCTCTCTGACAAATAAATAGTAAAATCTTTAAAAATAAATACATAAGCAAATAAATTAGTTCCTTCTCTTTGATATTCAGATAATCTGTCCTTTATAAAAATCTCTCCTCTGATGTTCAGCATACACGCTCTTCCTTCCTTTCTACACAAAATTTTCTGAAAGAAAAAGTCACACTTATATCCTCACTTATTCTGCACCCTTTGCAAGCTGGCTTTGGCTTTAGGATATTTTTAAAGATTTCTGTCTTAAAGATATCTTAATTGGTAAATAAATCCAGAATTACAAAATTGTCTCTTCTCAATTCACAGTTGTGATATCCTGATTTAAAATAAAAAATATACATTTGATCTTCCTGGTTTCTGGCACAGAGCAATAGATGAGAGCAATAAAGATGTCTTTTTGTTTTTTATATTAAGGAGGTGACTTTTGGACCACAGCGAGGGGAGCTGGTTGCTGGTGGAACCAACCTTGTGATGAGAAGGTTGGAACTCTCAGTTCTACTCTCCAAACTCCTGGAGGGGTAAGTTCTGGGAATTCAGTTCAGTCACCAATGGTCAATGATTTCATCAACCATGCCTATTGTAATGAAGGTTTCATAAAACCCCCAAAAGGGTCTGCAGATCTTCCATCTTGGTGAACACATGGAAGTGCTGAGGGGTGAGCTCAGAAGGTATGGAAGCTCTATACTCTTTCCCCACACCTTGCCCTATATATCTCTTCAATCTGACTGTTTCTGAGTTACATCCTTTCATAATCAACTAGTATTCTAACAAGTAAAAGTGTTTCTCTGAGTTCGGTGAGCTGCTCTAGTAAATTCATTGAACCCAAGAAGGGGTTCATTGGAACCTCTGATGTATAGCCAGTTGGGCAGTAGCACAGGTGACAGTCTGGACTTGTGATATGAAGTGGGGGGTCCCTGTGGGATCTGATGTCATCTCCAGGTAGACAGTGTCCAGTTTGAGTCGACTTGCAGGCCTCCCAGCTAGTGTCGGAGAGTTCCTCGGTAGTGGAGACACAAACTCCCTACCTCTGCATATCATAATTGGTGACCAGCATGTTAGAAGTGGGTTGATAATGTCATCAACTGCTGATCAATTAACTCTTTTTGGAATCATTTCTCATGTTTTGGTTTCAATGCTGTTATTCTTCTATTTCTTCTCTTGTAACCCTATACTCCTATTCCTTCTGTTAGTATTTTATCAACCTCTTCTTAGTCTGCCTTGGTGTGGACTCTAGTTTTTTTTGTTTATTTGTTTTATTTTGTTGTTTTAGTCATTTCCTTAAAGAAAATATTCCTGTGGTTCCTTTCCCACTCTCTTCCTCTGGTGCCACCACATGCTCTCAGACGGTGAGTTCATTCATTCCCAAGGCTTAAACTTTAAATCTGTCTCTGACTTAGTTCTTCTACCTCATACTTTATTTTCAGTAATCTTTTCAATAGTTAAGCCATGGTCTTATGAACACCATGTTGCTGAAAAAGTCACAGAAAGAACCCAGAAAAAGTCACAACCTTTCTAGACAACTTACCCTCTTTGTGAAATGAAGGAGTGAGCCTTTCAGGTTTCACAGGGATCTTATCAGTCAAGGATCTTGTATGGAGACAGAAACTTAAAGAGAAAGTGAATTTATTATAGGCTACCTGCCAACTTTAGAATTGTTAGTAAGGCTGAGAGACAGACTTTAGGGCTAGAACAGGGCACCTCCAGGAGTTTACATAGCTAGAATTACAGATAAGTCAAGTCTCACCAGAGGGAATGTTTGGCTTTGCTGGCAGGCTACCTCTGCAGACATGACCACAGGTAGTGCTGCCTTCATCACTGCGACTGCTCCATGTACAATGAACTGACCATCGGTCATGGTCCTGACATTCCACACACAATTCAAAGTCTCCAGTTGGAACACCCCTTTGGCTGATCCTACATCATACTGCCTGCCCCCTGGGAGTTGGCAGAGGAAGGACCTAGCTGACCCAACCCACAAAGGGTATTTTGACCCAAGGGCAAAGGGTACAGGGCATGGGACAGCAAATCCTCTCCTACTAAGAAGTGTGTACCATAGATATCTCAAATCTACCTCAGACTCAAGACAGTCAAACCAGAATACCATCTGTTACCCAGGTAACTTAAGCCTCAGACATATGCTGTAGGCGCTCAGGATACGGATTCTTCCTTCACAAGTCTTTGTTTTAATAGTTGTTCAGTTTCATTCAGTAACTACTTTGGTCAGGTTGTTAACTTTTTGAATTTTTGATCACTTCCTTCTCTTCCCTTCCAGTCCCACCCATTGGTTTTGTTAAGAACTGGTTATTGAAGGAGTGATTTAGGGGCTAAAGGCAACACCAAGCAAACCGCAAGGCATAGTTGTGTCAACCTAGGATGAAATCATCTTGACTTGAAGTCTTGCTCTTATGTGTGATTTTCAGGACCGTCTCTCCCTTGCAATTTTCAATGAGCTTCATTTCCCAAGTAATGTTTTTTGAACCCCTGAATGGTAATCACAGAGACAGAACCTGGTGATTAAGGACCTCCCTTCTACTAGAAAAGGAGAGTGTACTAAGGCAATCCTATCTCTGGCCTTTGATTCCTTCATGGTGAGGCAGATCACAGCACTCTCAACGCATAATCATTGTCATCTTTTGGAAGTATATTCAACTCAAATATTTAAACATTTTCATATGTTGATGAAAGAAACATCCAATAAATTGGGTGTGATCTGTACCTATGGCAGCCTACAGATGAAGAGGAGGTGGAGGTGTGTCATCACTCAAATAGACATATTTGCCTTTGCTTTTGATTGTGAAACTCAACACATCCCTTGTATTCAGAAACAATAAAGGAGATAATGCGATGTTATTTGAACATCTATAAATATCCACGGAGGATAATAAATGCCTTTGTTACCTCCAACCCCATGTGTTATGTGCATTTTCAGTGTCTAGCAGTTGTCACAGATGCACTTTATGGTTTTCAAGCCTGGGAGCTGATTATATACTCAGTGGACTTTTAACTGAATTATGTCTTTGAAAAAGCAAACAACCCACCATATTTAAAATTAGAACCTGCTCCTACCACCTTGGCATTCCTAATCCCCTGACCCAGCTCTGCTTTTTTTTTTTTTTTTTTTCCCTAGAACAACTTAATCACCTTCTGAAATAATATATGATTTAATTGTATGTGTCTATTATCTATTTTCTGTCCCTTCCTATGGGAGGACAGGAGACTTTATCTGTTTGATTTACTTATGTCCTGAGAGCCTCAAACTACCTGACACATTCTAAGCATATAATGAGCATCTGTTGAATGAGTGAACAAACAACACCCAGATAGCTCTGAGACCAGTTGAAACTCCTGAGACGGTTGCCTTTGCTGTGCCTTGGTTTGCCCTCAATTCCTGGTCTATGGTCCCTTCCTTGTAAAAACCTGCTTTTCCAAAGAGTCTTAAAATTCACTTACTGCAAGCCTTCAGTGACTCCTCACAGTTTAATGCACTTCCATTTCCTGGAATTATTGCATTTCAAGCTAAAAGAATTTTTTGAGACTTCTTTTTTTTTAGAGCATTTTTACAATCACAGCACAATTGAGAGGAAGGTACAGAAATCCCCCTATAGCTCTGGTTGCTATGTATGCAGACTTCCTCAAGATTAATACCCCTCACCAGAAGACACATTTGTTCCAATGGTTGAACCTACAGTGACAAGTATAACACCCCAAATCCATAGTTTATCTTAGAGTTCACTCTTGGTGTTGTACATTCTATGGGTTTGGGCAAACGTATGATGACATGTATCTGTCATGACATCTATCATACAGAATAGTTTCATGGACCTAAAAATTCTTTGTGCTCTGCCTGTTCACTCCCAACCTCCACAATCCCTGACAATTCCTGATCTTCGCACTGTGTCCCTGGTTTCCCCTTCTCCAGAATGTCTTATAGTTGGCATTATAAAGTATGCATCCTTTTCAGGTAGGCGTCTGTTACTTAGTAATATGCATTTAAGGTTCTTCTGTGTCTTTCATGGTCTGATAGCTTTTCAGTGATGAGTATAAGTCCATTGTGTGGATGTACCCCAGTTTATTTATCCATTCGCCAACTGAAGTGTATCTTGATTGCTTCCAAGTTTTGGCAATTATGAATGAAGCTGTTGTAAACATCTGTGTGCAAGCTTTTGTATAAACATAAATTTTCAACTTCTTTGGGTAAATACCAAGGAGCACAATTGCTGGATCATGTGGTAGGAGTACATAGAGTGTACCAGGAAACCACCAAAATGTCTCCAAAAATGGCTGTACCATTTTGCATTTCCACCAGCAATGGGTGCCTATCTCCACACATCTCTGCCAACATTTGGTGTGGTAGGAATACAATTTTAATGACTAAATTTCCACCACACTTTTGTCTCTGGGGGCAGCTTAGATATTCTAGCAGGGGTAACTTTCGTGTGAAGAGAAATACACTTGATCCCTCTGAGTATGACATAGGATTGCTAATTTATGTCTTTGTTGTGAGCAGAAAAGTGTCCAAAGGGAGCTGTGCCATTTTTTTTTAAAGATCTTACTGTTATATAGAGAAGAAAAGAAGTGTAAGTCATAGTCTAATCACAAGTTGCTTGGTATTTTTATCAATTGTTCCAGAAGACCTGGACTTACCAATTCACATTGTGTTTTTCTTTAGCACTCTTTCTTTTTAAAATCTATAATCATCATCACCATCCTCCTCATCACCATTATCATCATCCTCATTTCCCATGAAGTTTGATATTGAATTATTTTAAATTTCCTAACCAAAGTACAGGAAAACCATACTTATCTAAAGGCCATAACTGGAAAC
The DNA here is from genome assembly GCF_011764305.1 of Mustela putorius furo. Taxonomy (NCBI): domain Eukaryota; kingdom Metazoa; phylum Chordata; class Mammalia; order Carnivora; family Mustelidae; genus Mustela; species Mustela putorius. The sequence goes on along the minus strand of NW_025422151.1, from coordinate 819,374 downwards.
CACAGCACTCTGGGAACTGAGTCAACAAATGGTCTCTAGCTGTGTTGAATCACCTCATTAAAACTATCTCTTCAAGATCTCCTTTCTTTTCTTTTTGCCAGCTTTTACTGGCTTTTGGACTCCAGTGGAGGTCCTCTGGAGCAATCTGCTTTCTTGCAGCCATTTGGCCTAGGGTGTTGAAGGGAAGAATAGCGCCATCCAGGAATTAGGAAGGATGTGGCTAGAGCTGGAGGTGGGCAGGAAAGCAAGGCCTGAGGGAAACACGATGTGGCTATGCTATTGTTTTCTGGGCTAATCCCATTAGTGAATTAAAAAAAGTAAAGCTGTTTAGTCATTTGAGATGTCTTTATTCCACCTTTACACTTGACTTGAATTGTTTGGCTGGGTATTAGAATTTAAATTAAAAATTTTTTTTTCTTTTGATTATGAAGGCATTTCTTCTTTGGCTTCTATACCTATTCCTTGTGTTTGACTTTTTTTTTTTGAAACAGTTTTTTTTTTTTCCTTTATCTTTAGAGCTCTGACACTTCTAATTGATGAGTCTTTATGTAGGCCTTTTTTCAATACAAAGTTGTTTTGGACAAGCATCTGAAGAGCCCTTTCAGAAGGTAGACCTGACTTCTTCAGTTTGAGAAATTTTCTCCTGTAATTTTTCTTATGTAATTTCCAATGAAATTCACCATAAGGGGATGGGGCAGGGATTAAGCCTTTGAGCCAAGCACCTTCGAATGTCAGTGTGCCTGACGCCTTTGTTTCTCCATCCTTCAGTTTATCAAGAAATGTAACAACTTTTATTTAGTACAAATGGTCAGCTCCTTGATGATTTGGAAGCTGGTTTTGTTTTAAGTTACATATTATCTCAGTTTCAGATGAAAATGGATAATTCTTTGATATATGGCTGGAAAATTCCTTCTGTTGGTAGGTTAAGAGCATTATTTTTCACCAGCTGGCTCTTTGTCCAGTGCTCTCTAACTCTGTGGGAGGTGCCTCCAATGTCTCAGGTTATTTAGTTTTCTGAGTTGCCTAAATGAAGTACGTGAGGGACAATCTGTTGCATCTTTTCTCCTAGCTTCTGGTGCTTTGCTGTCAACCTTTACCATTCCTTGGGGTAGAGACCACCACCCTGATCTCTGCCTTCATCTTCACACAGAGTTCAGCTTGGGTAGATGTCCATCTCCAAATTCTCCCTAATTATAAAGATACCAGTCATATAAGATGAGAGCTCACCCTAATGAACTCATTTTAGCTTGATAGCTTCTGGAAAGCCCTATTTCTAAATAAGATCATATTCGGAGGTACTAGAGGTTAGGACCTGAACATACAAATTTGGGGGTACATGATTCAACCAATGACATTTCAAGAACTTAGATGTTATTCCTGACACCTCCCTCCTCTCCTCTCCACATGTAAACTGTCAGAATGTTCTTCCCATTGTACCTCAAATACACATTGCGTCTAGTTATTTCTTTTTATGTTTATCCCAACATTATCTTTCTTTCTCTGGTCCATGGTAATAACCTCCTCCTGGGTCTCCTGTTCCTGCTCTAGTCTCTCCTAATTCATTTTTCATTTGCCAGAGGTCCTCCTGAAGTGATTATTTGATTACATCTCTCCTCTTTGTACAACATTCACTGGCTTCCCATTGCCTAAAGATAAACTTAAAACTCCTTCATGTGGCTTACACATGATCTGGCTCCAGCCTTGTCTCCCCTATTACATTTTCCCAGTGCTCTGAGCTAGGGCCAAATGGGAGCTTCTTTCAGTTCCTTGATTGCACCACACTCTTGCCGCTGGGCTTTAAACATGCTGTTCCCAGTCTGGAATACCCTCTGACCTCAACTCCCCAGACATTGACTCATCCTCTGGGCCTCAACTTTAATGTCAGCTAACTTTAGGAAGGCTAGCTCTCTGCTGTAGGCTGGATGTGGCCCTCAGGAGGACACATCCATGTCTCAATCCATGGAAACTGGGACTATCGCCTTGTTTGGAAGAAAGGTCTTTGTACATGTAATTCAAAGTCATAGCTCTACCCCCAGTGCCTAGTCCAATGCCAGGAGTATATGATAGGTGCTGGTATTTAATATTAACAATAATCTATGATATACCAGAAACTAATACAATATGGCATGTTAACTATACTGGAATTAAAATAAAATTTTAAAAAACCAATACTGCTAAGAATAACTTTCCCTCACTAAGTAAAGGTCAATCAATGTTTCAAACTCAGCACTATCCAAAATGGTACAGATTTGAAAAACATCAGAGGTCTGGCACCTATGAACACCATAGTTATGACCCTCCTAGTATCTTAAGAAACTTGCAGCCTCCCTAGTAGACAAAATGCTCACATCCGGCAAGATGCTTTTAAGAGCCCCCAAAGCAACACCACTCCCCCAAATGAAAATAAATAAAATCTAATCTGATTAGTAGTTACTTAGAGCTGTTTTTAGAGGATTAACATGATCATTAACCTAGAACATTCTATAGTGCAATAAGAGAAAAGAAGAACTATAATTTTCTTATAAGCAAATATCAACAATATATGAGAAGACATGTGTTCTTAAAGACTAAAAGAAAACTAACAAAGACAGGAAGAAATAATAATAAGCAAATTCACAAGTTCCATGTCTGTTGACCTCCCATTCATAGCGTTAACCATCTTAACCCTTGGGACTTCCTTGTATGCCAACAGCTTTTCCTTTCAGAAGCTGCTCCTTCCTGAAGTCCTATTGAGCAATAAATCCCAGGACCCCACCTCTTCTCCCACGGGAGAGGCCAACTGGGATACCCTGCCCCTAGATAGGGTGATTGCTTCCGTGGTACGTGTGTATCTCAAGTAAGATCAATCAGATTTATTTTCAGGGACTGCTATGGATTTCACAACAGAGAGGGATGATTTTTGTTATTTTCTTTTTCTTCTGAGACTGCTGGTTCAGAAGACAATACACTCTAAGCTCCTAATGACCAGCATGGCCGCATGTAATGAGAGCCTTCCTGAGAAGGAAGCCTTACAAAGGCGGGAAAGCAAAGCAAAGACAAGCAATGGAAGTGAGACACAGAATCTTGCTGAAGCTGTTTAAGCCCCTGCATCCAGGAGAGCCTGTGACTCAGTCTTTCCTGGGATGAACCCCATCCTTAGGTTGTGCTACAAGCCACACAGGGATCTATATGATGTGATAGAGGATGGGTGGAGGGAATGTGACAGAGATGTCTAGATGCCCCTAAAAATGAGTGCTCCCACTTCCTCTGTGATGTGGAATTGTCACTGGGCAGTGGCTGTCTGTGGGATTACCTCTCCCAGCCCCTGGCATCTAGATGGGGACATGTGACTTGTTGTTGCGAATGGGATGAGCGTGGGAATGAAGTGTGTCCCTTTATGTGTTTATTTGCTATGAATAGACTTGAGTTTTTTAAACGTTTTGAGGTTCCATACAAATCATCCTGTTAATATGAGCAGCAATTTCCCCCAGGTTTATGGAGGTGCAATTCACATGTGACATTATGCAAATTTAACGAAGTATGTCCCTTTAGAGCCTAAGCAGTTAGGAACGGGATGTGTCTTCTCTAACCTCTCTTGCCCTCTTTTGTTGGCTAGACTCCAATGGTTTCAAGGGCATTTTTATTTAAAATCAGGAGAAAAGGGAGTAGACTGCTGATCATTAATCTTAATGCAAATGAATTGAAGACTGAACTAGTATGAAAGATGATAAAAATTCTCAGCATTAAAATGTTTGTGCCCTTTTAAAATTAAAAGAAATAATCAAATCTGCTTAATGGTGAAGACCATTAAATGATACATTAAGCCACATCCCCCTACCTGAGTGCCTAGCATTAAAACTTTATGTTCCAGGTGTGGGCTTCTGTTGTTCATGAGAAAACCATTTGGTTTGGTCACTTCTTTAGGTCTTGGTGTCATCATCACAGAAATGTCATAGTTTCCTTCCAGCCCTGCAGCTCTGACTCCATCATCTGGTTGCCTTATTGGAACTCTTGGAACCATAAGCTTCTCACTTACCAGGAGATACTCCAGTCAAGACTGTCCTGGAGCCAAAGAGCAAAATGGACAGGCTTCTGTCGCTTGTAGGCTTTTCTGCCCGAGCACTGCTTTAAAAACATTGTCACATGGGACGCCTGGGTGGCTCAGTTGGTTAAGTGGCTGCCTTTGGCTCAGGTCATGATCCCAGCGTCCTGGGATGGAGTCCCACATCAGGCTCCTTGCTCGGCAGGGAGCCTGCTTCTCCCTCTGCCTCTAGCCTGCCACTCTGTCTGCCTGTGCTTGCGCTCTCTCTCTAACAAATAAATAAAATCTTTAAAAAAACAAACAACAACAAAAAAACACGTCGTCACATTTTGCTGTCAATAAAGCCCCCTCTGTTCAGCCTAGGTTGTTCTGCTGTCTTTCTCCTTTCTTTAAAATGTGTGCAAATTTGAAATTTAAACTCCAGTGGACCATGGGATCTATAACTGTATCCAGGAGGTTCAGAGAATATTTGAACTTTTGAGTTAAGAATTCATCAGTTAGCCACAACAAGAAAAAAAAAAAATGCTTCAATTGGTTTAAGATAACAATAATCCTATTGTTTTGATTTGGAAACTTTAGGTTTGAGGAAACCTTCCAGAGCCTATTAGAATTTGAAGATAAGTCCATTCCTTGCCACAGGCTAACGTGCACGGTAAATGCCAGACTGGGGGAATATTTGTTAAGCTTTATGAGGCAGCAAATTACAGGTCCCCTGGAGCCAGGAGAACTTTTCTCTTTTATATTGTCCATGTGACTGCCTATTCTAGAAGCATCCCTGGAGGTCATGAATGTTGTATGCTTGAGAAATATTCTTTCTTCTTCACTGAGTCAGTTATTGGTAATTGGGTTATTACTAAAAGATAGGCAGACAGTCGGAGTATCATTAGCTTGATGCTGATACTCTTCCCCATTCTTTGGATAAGTGCCCATCTATTTTTATCTATCTTGTCATTACAGGCCAGCCCTGAACTCGTTTGGCTAGCACTAGAATGAGTTGAGGAGTGGTACATGGGATTGGTTTGGGGAACAACAGATTGAAAAGAAAAAGGTGTCCTGAAGAAGAACATGGGAATGAAAGAGATGAGGGGAAGGGAAATTGAAGGGTAGGAGTGGGGAGAGAAGATTAGAAATAACGAGGGGGGGTGCTCTAAGGAGTTCCAGGGTTGTCTGAATGAAAAATATGGCAAAGTACATTGGGATCACCCATCCATTCATTAACACACATAATAAACCTTTATTGAGTTGCCTACTACATGCCAAACTTTAAATCAGTAACCACATCTTGTAAAAGGACAGCATTATTTTTTACATCAGTATTTGCAAGTATTTCACAGGAATTTCCAAGACGACTGACACTAATATGTATATTTTGCAGAGGAGGAAAAGTGAACCAGTAAGAGGTTAAATGACTTGCCTAAGGTCACAAAACAAACTACTGGCTGCATAGTGATGAGGAGCCAGAGACTTTAAATTTCAAATGTATGGCCTCTGGCTGGATAATAACTAAGGTTTAATTCATCTAATAGAATTTTTAAAAATAACTTTCTTTTAAGACCAGATTTATAAGCAAGTATAAAGCCCTTTTCAGGGACCATTCCCTTGTGGTGTGAAGTCAAAAACATTTAATGCTAATTACTCATTTGATCATTTTTTAAAAACTTATTATCGGCTGATGTCCTTGGCATAGAAAAGGCAATTTGCTTTTTTTAGTATGTTCTTCCAAATCAGTGCAAGGGCAGTGACACTGTAAGCATCCTGGCTTTCTTCATAAACATCAGCCTTTTGTGTCTGTCATTTTGTCCCCTAGACTAAAAGTGCCTATAAAATTGGACCCAAGAGCACCACCAGAGAACAAAGCTTCAGGAATCCAAACTAAGATGAGCATGAAGAGAATCATAAATCAAGGAGTGACAGCTTTAAGAGAAACCAAATAATTTGAACTCTAAAAGTATATAAATGCTCTAGTAAGATTATGTTGCATGTAGAGATAAACCAAAGGACATATAAAAAGTGAGAAAAGATTGGGCAAAATGGCCAAGTGTTGCACATTACCTAAGATCCCCATCAACTCCAGCCCATGTTGGTCACTGGATGGAGAATTAGAATCCTCTTGGCCTTGATGAATATCATCTTGCATGTTTTAGGTTTCAAGGATAATAGCCATTTAGTCTTGTTCAATGAACAGTGATGCAAGCTGATCTCTCTTGGTTGCTGTTCCGTGTGGCAATAACACTTCCCTTGATTTATACACCCTCTGAGAGGGACACAGCCTGACATCCTGTTTGTTGTCGTAGCTATAAATTGTAAATTAGGTGACAGCCATACTCTTCTATTTAAAGGACATCCTCCCTTTTTTTTTTTTTTTTTTTTACAACTTTTTCTCTGCCTATTATTCTGGTTTAACAATCTTTGAAGCAATAATCTGAGGCATGAGGATTTCCCTCAGTAAATGCATCAAGCCTCAGTATTGACCAACAGCTGCTGTGTGAAAACCTTGAAGCTACATGTCAAATGCTACATTGTCTCCCTGACCAGAATGTATCCATGAGCAGAAACCGCTAGAAATTTCTTCATGTGAGACACAAGTTTGAAAATTACTCTAGCAAGAACTTTGAGTCGCCTACTTTTTATTTTGGAAATACAGAATTTATATTCCATACTTATGAAACCACGAATGATTTGTAGGGAGTCCATAAGCCCCGGGAATTGTAAGCACAACTTCTTGTCTGCATTTTTCTGAGACAAAGGTTCATAGCTTTTAATAATTTTTTTAAAAGAAGTCTGGGACCCCACTGTACTATAGTTTGCCTGCCTAATTGTGCCTTCTGGATCTTCTTGAGACAAGTCTGGTACCCCATATATTATTTGTCAAGAGAACTGAAGTGTGAGTGGTAGCCCAAACTCTGTTTGTTTGTGTCAGACCAATTTTAAGTAAATGGAACCAATTTAAGAGGTTTTTCATGCTGATGGGAAGAATTATAAATAATACAAATAAAGATGATTAACATGCTGATATTGTGTTTAGAATCCAACCAAAAATTCACATTCTATAAAACATACAATCATAAGCTCCTAGCGTTTCTCGTTGTGTTCAACACAACTCCATCTTGTCTTGAACACATCTTTGAGAGTCTGTCTTGTCAGATAGTTGAAGGAGTAGGCCTTGTGTCTTTATGAATAATTCACACTACTGATAATGTTTTCATGGTTAATTGAAAATTACTCAATTCTTTCCTTTATGCAATGAATATCTCAGTCATGTCTACTGTGATGGGAATCAATAGGTTCTGCTGTGGGAAAAGAGTCCTGGCCTGCATCAGAAAAGACTGGAAGGAACACTTCATGAGATGGCCTTTTTGCCCATCAAGGTCCTGTGAAAAGGTACACATCTGTCCATGACCACTTCTCTGTGGCGATCTATGAAATGTCTGCCTTTCCACATAAGCCAATCTTCTGCCGAGTTCAAGAAAGTAGTGGATGAGGAAGATACTCTTCTTACAGCCTGAGACAAAATAATTTAGACTTTTTAAAGTGATGACTTATTTTTATATTTCTCCTTGAACAATTCAGGGCTCTTTAAGTAATAACGCATTCCTGTATTTCCCTTCTTGTTTTCCTTTTAATTTGATTTCCAGCAGCTCTCTTCCTGGGGTATAGTCCCAATCCTCATTTTTGTCATCTTGCAGTAAATGTGTGATGTGGGCAGAGACTATGCAAAAGGGCTCAAACTCGGAAAAGGGGGGGGGGCGGGAATCTGGTGCTTTGTAACGGGTGTCTACTGAGCCACAGCAGTCTGTGTCCAGACAGCTGAGGAAGGCATATGGGCTTTGGAACTTTGTTTAGGCCTTTCTAATGTGTTTTCTCAGTATAGATTCCTAAAAACACAAACCTTGATTGTATTGAATCTAAGAGAAGCGGGACTGTCCCACACTCTGTCCAGAATAGTTCCAGGTTTTAGTGCCAGGTAAAAGGTAGCTACAGACAAGCAGCTCTGAATGGGAGGGGAGCCAGAGGAGTGAGGAGATGGTGGGGCTGTAGGGAAAGGACGTGGGAAGCCAGGATAGACTTGGGCAGGCACAGGAGGACTGCTGCCTCTTCTCTCTTCCAAAGGAGGAATTCTCTAAATGGCACGTGCCCTTACTTCTTCCTCAATCAATTAAAAATAGGGCACATCATACAGTCAATGGTATTTAATAGGGTTGAATGATGATAGACGGCAGCTACACTCATGGCAAGAATAGCATAACACATAGACTTGTCGATTCACCATGTTGTACACCTGAAATTAAATTGTGTCAACTATACTCACAACTATACAAAACAAAACAAAGACTAGTGCCCATGATGTATGAGTAGAAGCTTCCCTCCTGCCCAGACCAGATTTCCCAATGGTGTTTAGCAGCATTTCCTTACATTTCAGTGTTCCATTTCCACTACCCCCTCCTCCCTGGCACAATTCGGGGTGGGGGGAGGGAAGGTGGGGGTGGTCCCTTTCTCTATTTTGTCCTTATCCAATCTTCTTTCATTCATTAATACCTTCTAATTTATCTATCCCTTATACCTATCCATGTTTCTCTTTCTGTATTTCTATTTATATAGATCTGTTAAAAAATCAAGATTTTATTAAAAAGCAGAGCATAAGGAATAGAGCCAATGATATCATAATAGGGATGTACCATGTACCAGGACAGATGGAAGCTACACTTGGAATGAACCCAGCATAATGGATAAATTTGTCAAATCACTAGGTGGTATACCTAGAACACTGCATGTCGACTATACTCAAATTAAAAAATCAAGATTACATTTTATGCAATTTATAGAAAATTATGTAATTTGAGCAATCAAATAGTTTCCAAGGCTTATTGGGAAAAAACAAAAACAAAAAACCTGAGCCCCCTCCCCTTTTCCTTTTCCCATTTCTGAGAGTTGACTATTTTTGACTTTAAAAGTATTTATCTCTACATCTCCAAACTTTTATCAGTTTGGGGCATATTTTGACCTCCTGTTTTAGGTGAGGATTTACTCCCTTTCAGCCAGACTGGCTCCCATTCCCACGCAAGTCTTACATAATCAGTGATTACATAGTTATTGCTATCGTAAATGCTGCTTAGATGTAAATCATGTGAAAAACAGAACTTTTTGCGTGCAACTTTATATTCTCTTTGGAATCAATAATGGCCTTGGTTTTGCTTCTTAGGTTCTTTATGTTTTCATTGCCATTCATCCCCCAATCCAGTTTTTCCACTGTGTGTTCTACAACTCCTAATTTTGGGGTGTTGGTCATCCTAGACCAATCCCCTCATTGTCTTCTCTTTTCACTCCTCCTTTTTGGAGATTTTTCATCTTTGCTATCCAGTATCTCTGTTGAGTTTTTCCTTTCTCCCGGCACCTTTTTAATCCCTAGGAGTTCTTTTATCACCCCACTCCCCGAATGTTCTTTGTAAAAAACAATATCCTTTTATTGTGTTTTATGGAACTAAAATCGTCTGCGATCTCTATAAGAATACCAATGGCTTTCTTTTTCAACACCCTGCAGTGGTTCTGTTTTCCCCACGTTGCTTTCTCCTCTTTGCTGGTGTTAGTATTTGTTATGCATGTTGGAGACTTTCTTCAAATATCTAGGGAACTTCAGCTGTCTGTTTATATTTTTAAAAATGACCTAAAAAGGATAAAAGGTAGCCCTTGTGCGTGGTTGGTACCTCCTACCTTTGGGGCACCCAAGAGTGTAATCTGGGATCTTCTGAAGTCGATTTCTTTGGATGTTTCCTCTTGAGATGGTCCGGTTCTAAGCCAAGAGACTTCTTTTCTCTGTAGGGTGTGTGCCTGGCTACTGGTGCCTAAAACGGAGTGATAATATGATTTACAGTCCCAGTGTTCAGTAGCCAAATAGGAGTGGGGTGGGGGGCTCTGTGGTGCAGATCATGTTCTTCCTAAATTCTCCCACTGACAGTTTAATATTCACCTTTTTTTAATGGTCAGACGTAATTTTAATTAAATCCATATACATAAGTTGTTTGCAGAGAACTATACATAATAGTTCACACAATACAACAGTGTATTGGTTTTTTGGTGTACAACATAGTGATTTGATACCTGCAAAATGATCACCACAGTAAGTCTAGGTAACATCTGTCACCACACATAATTACAGAATTCTTTTTTCTTGTGATGAGAACTTTAAAGATCTCCTCTCTTAGCAACTTCTAAAGATGTAATACAGTACTGTTAACTGTCTGTCACAATGCTGTACCTTACCACCCTACGACTTATTCATTGTATAACTGACAGTTATTATCAAAAAGACATGAAATAATAATTGTTGGTGAGACTGGGGAGAAAAGGGAATCCTTGTGTACCTGGTGGGAATGTAAATGGGTGCAGCCACTCTGGAAAACAGAATGAATTGAGTTTCCTCAAATAATTAAAAATAGAACTACCATATGATCCAGCATTTCACTTCTGGGTATCTATGCACAGAAGACAAACATACTAACTCAAAATAATACATGCCCCTCCATGTTCACAGCATATTATTTACAATAGCCAAGACATGGAAACAATTTAAGTGTCCATTCACAGATGCAAGGATAAAAAATGTGAGCTATACGCACATGTGTGCACGTGCGCGCGCGCACACACACGCACACACACACACACAGGAATATTACTCAGCCATCAAAAAGAATTAAGTCTTGCAATTTCTAGCAACATGGATGGAACCTGAGGGCATCACGCTAACAAAATAAGCCAGAGAAAGACCAAAACCATATGATCTCACTTATAGGTGGAATCTTAAAAAAAAAAATTAAAAGTCAACCTCATAGATACTGAAAACAGACTGGTGGTTGCCAGAGGCTGAGGGGCAGGTGGGTGAAATACGTATCCGTTTTAATTTCTGTTTCACTTCTCAGTCATCCTTTCGCTTTCAAGCTTTCATAATTTTATTTCCATTTCTTTCTCCCTATTCTTTGTCCTTGTGGGCAAATGCCTTAAACTTCTTTCCTCCACTTTCATTCAGGTGAGGTTTCAAGAGAGTGAGCCTTCTACATCTAACCGTAAGTTCTCCTGTTATCTCTAAAAGTTTTCTCAGGAACAAGAGCAGGCTTGTCATGTACAGTTGTGTGGGGTACACAGTGCACAGCTTTAAGGGAAACCATCCCTGTCATAAATGTTATCCCTTTCTATATTTGTTTTGACAAATTTCTGGCAAATGCGAGTAAATTGTCTTGTTCTGAAAAAATAAGTGTAATACAGCAATGGTTTAATAGATAGAGGTAAAGTTTCTTCATGAAGGGCTGACGTTTTCCAAATTCATGCAAAGGAGTCGTGTGTACTAACGCCCGTTCTGAATAAGGAATTTGAACTGAGACTTCTGGTTTCAAACATATTTCTGAGTCTCCTAGTTTAAGTTGGACAGACTGATTTCCAAAAATGGACTGAGCGGTCTCACAATGCCAGGCAAATGGGGAGTTTCAACAGGTGGCCGCTGAGTAGGCTGATCGAGATTTTTTAAAATGTCTACTCTGAGGAGAATAACCAAACTTTTCCTGGCAACGCAGTGAAATAAGACCTTACTAATTGGTAATAGTTGCAGACAAAATTGTATTAAAGAATAAAATCCGTGGCAGATTTCTGGTTCAAAGTCATTTGGCCAACAGATCCTGACATGATCTCTCCTTACTTCCTACTCAAATAACCATAAAGACAGCAAAAAAAAAAAAAAAAAAAAAAAAAAAAAAAGAACATTTATACAAAATGAAAACTGACAGCCCACATACTGCCAGAATCCTGAAAGGAATTCCACCAATGATGAGATACATGAGGGACAAATAGAAACCAAAACTGTTGACCTAGGTGTGCTTTTCCAGCCGACATGGAACTGAGCTGTTGCCGCTGAGGTAGGAAAATTTGTCTCAGTGCTCTACCCTGGCTCGCGGATCTAAAGTCTGTATGAAGCTGAAAACAGAGTGGCCGCCATGCAGTGGTCTGGATACTTCTTTGTTCACAGAGCTGATCCCTTCACATACCCCTAACCCCATCAGCAATTTCTCTTCCTCATGCTTTTGAAGACTTTAACTTCTCAGAGGACATGTAGCAGAAAGTGTGTATGGAAGACGAGCAGCAGAGAAGGAAAAGGACGACCTGGCTGTGGCCTGCTGTACTCCAGGAGCTTAGTCGCTGCAGGGACTTAGAAGTGAGAGCTGGTACAAGCTGGGATTAGCTTCTCAGGACATAGAACCAGGCATTGGGTATAAAAGAAAGTCTAAGTTCAGGGCAATTGCATTAGGGGGATGTGGGGCCGTCCCTGGGAATTAGACTAGAAACCATGTACTTCAATTGGCCATCCAGTCGTAAATCATTTCCAGTTCCAAATTAACCACACACAAGGCGAAGGGCAAGTCATGGGCCATGTCAGCTGGAAAACAACTACTCCATCAATCTCGTTTTCTTCTCAGATAAGTAGACAGGAAAAACCACAATAGCACAAGGAATATATGAGAAAAAAGTACTATAGAAGAATAAAATGGAGGCATGGAGAAAGTCTCACAAAACATCTCAGAATTATTTACTGGACATTTGGTAAAGGTGGTATCAAGGTTTCAAGTTTTATGCACACAGTTACAATAACGTAGCAGGAAAGAAAAACAAAATTTAACAAAAATGGGGAAGACACAGTTGTTGCCACCCCGAGATGCACATCTCTTTGGACCAGAAATCAGAGAGCAGGCAGGAGCTGCTTAAACCCCATACTAGAACAGATCAAAGTGACTGGGGGTTGATTCCTTTAAGATATTGGAAACACAGAGTGCCCATATGTGTCAACTGTGGAGAACCAGCCCCCTGTTTGAAAACTGGCTTGTGGGGAGGGGCACCCCAACTCTCAAAGGACGTGGGAAAAGTTAACAACTGCTGCCGAGAGTGTTGGCTTGCAGCAGGCTACTTACAAGGGTTGTAAAGAGGGATCCAGACAACTGCATAACCAGGCATGGGGCCAGCTGCCGCTGGCTCTGGGACTGGATCTCTGATGTTCCTCAGTCTGATTATGGAAAGAAACAAAGCATCAGTCCAAAACCTGGTTCTGGCTATACTGCTAGATATGGAGGGGAGAGAGAGAGAGAGAGAGAGAGAGAGTGTGTGTGTGAGAGAGAGAGAGAGAGAGAGAGAGAGAGATCAGATAAAATAAATATTAAGAAATATGAACAATAAAAATGTCAAGAGAATGAGCTCCTGAAGAATGCAAGTAACAGAGCAATGTGACAATGATTTATGATAAAGTTCTTATAAACTATGTCTGAGAAAGTATGTCATGAGAGGTCTGGATCCACACCCTTCAAAACCTGGCTTCTTAGCTGTATGACCTTGCTGAGCCTTGGTTTCCTTTGTGTATAGGGAGGATTAAAGTAATACCTGTCTCACTGATTTAATGTAAAAATTAAAATCATTCCAACAGTGCTTAGCATATGTCAAACTAAAGTGCAATGGTAACATTCAAATCTTAATTGGAAATGGTAACAAATCAGATCTGGGGACAGAAAAGCAAATTGGTAACCCAGAGGATAAGCTTGAGAAGTGCTTGTAATGTTTCTAGGAAAATGAGAAGAGACAAAAAAGAATTGCAGAAAATAAAACAAATACAGAGGACATGGAAAAACGCCCTGATTCGGATGTTTACCATAAGCATTCTGACATTTAAGTAAGTACGTAGGTGACTTGAATCGTTATTGATAACCTTCAATTAATAATGTATCAGTCTGGGGGTTCCTGGGTGGCTCAGTGGGTTAAGCATCTGCCTTCCACTCAGGTCATGACCCAGGGTCCTGGGATCAAGTTCCGCATCGGGCTCCCTGCTCTGTGGGGAGCCCACTTCCTCTTCCTCCGCCTGCCTCTCTCCCTGCTTGTGCTCGCTCCCTCTCTCTCTCTCTCTGTCAAATAAATAAATAAAATCTTAAAAAACAAAAACAAAAAACAAAAACAATGTCTCAGTCTGTAGGGAAAGATAATTTCCTTTCTTTTCAAGGACCTGTGACCACAACTCTTGATCATGTACTGACAGATTGGGCTCTGCAAAGCCATAGGGTTTCAAAACAGCCTTGGGATTGCCTTGGTTGAAACTAAGAGACCCTAATTATGAGTTTGTTTGTAGGCCTCTCAATTCTCCCTTCAACAAAATATGCTTTGCTTTTCATCTTTTTATATATTGTGGTTTCAATTAAGGTTTATTTTTTTTTAAGTGTGGCATTGATTCAGTAATAACAATAGGGTGAAAATTGGTACCCTAAAGGTTAATAATTCCTGAGAGTTGAAATAGGGTGGGCAGACCCAATTCTCAAACTATGAAGCGATACCAGAAATTAGTAATAAAGGTTAAAAACAAAACAAAACCCTCTGGCCATTTGGACCTTAAAATTACTCTTCTAACTCATTGTTGATTCACAGAGGTAGTCAAACTGCACTGCAGGCCTGCTTGAAAATTTAAACATTACAGGGCAATCATAATCTCAGTTATTTCCATTAGAGAATTTGTTTAAAAAACCAGCATTCCATTCTCTCATTAGAATTCTTTTAAAAATTGACTTAAAGAAAAATTTTAGGGATAACGTAAAAACAAGTGAAAGTAAGAAATGAGAAGTATTACCACTGATAAATCTTTTTTTTTAAAGAATTTATTTATTTATTTGACAGAGATTACAAGTAGGCAGAGAGGCAGGCAGACAGAGAGAGGGAGAAACAGGCTCCCCACTGAGCAGAGAGCCCGATTCGGGGCTCCATCCCAGGACCCTAGGATCATGAGCTGAGCTGAAGGCAGAGGCTTAACCCACTGAGCCACCCAGGCGCCCCCCGCCTTTTTTTTTTTTTTTTTTAAGATTTTATTTATTTGACAGACAGAGATCACAAGTAGGCACAATAGCAGGCGGGGTGGGGGGGGAACGGGCTCCCCACTGAGCAGAGAGCCTGATGCAGGGCTCAATTCCAGGATCCTGGGATAATGACCTGAGCCAAAGACAGAGGCTTTAACCCACTGAGCCACCCAGGCGCCCCCCTGCCCCCGCCACCTATTGATAAATCTAAGAGTTCAAATCTTTGTGAATAAAAAACAAATAACAACCAATGAGTTGGACAAACTTCTGGCAATTTGTTTTAAAAGGGGAAAAAACTGCACAAATTTAGAAAATTTGTGTAGTGATGAGTGGCAATAAGGTCATAATGGGTATTGATCTATAGTCATGAGGAAGCATTTAAAATCACAGACCCAAAGAAGATCCCAGTTTTATAAGGAAATATATGTACACCAGGCAGGGAATATATATGATTCCATATATCAGAAAAGGATTTGATATAGGAACAAACATTCTTCAAAAATATACCAACTCTTCGACCCAGGAATTTGTTAACAAATTATTGTAGAGGTGAACCAAAACCTATTTAAAAGGAAGTTGGTTGTTGTGTTATCTATAAGAGCAAAACATTGAAATTTTGTAAATATTCAACAGTAAGAGACTATGAAATAAAATATGGTATATTTATCCAGTGAAATAAAATATGGTATATTTATCCAATGCAATATCATATAACCACTAAAAAGTTGTAGAATATTTGACATATTTATTTCACTGCAGAAAGTAGAACAGGCAGGCTCCGGAACATCATTCCAGGCTCTTTGGGGTGGATTAAATGACTTAATTCATCTGTCAAGTCCCTGCTGGAGAAGACATTTGGTATGTGTTAGTTTTCCCTCCCACACAGGGTTATTTTGAGAGTAGTTGTATACAAAGTAGCTAGTCTGTGCCTAGCCCATGGTCCTCACCCATCAGACCTTTAGGTCCTGGCCCCCTACCTCTTGTCTGTGTTCTGGAGAGCCAAGGTTTCCCCCTCGCACACACTGGCATTTTTGTACCAGGATGCAGTGAGTTGAAATGTGGTTTCTGATGTGGTGAGGAAATGACATGATAGCCTGTGTGTTAACCTCTTACCTGCTGCTCTCTTTTTTTCTTTCTTTTCCCAGATTTTATTTATTTATTTGAGAGAGAGAGAGTGTGTGTGTGTGTGTGTGCACGAGCATAGAGTGGGGGCAGAGGGAGAGGGCGAAGAGACTCCCCACTGAGCAGGGACCCCCCCCACACACACACATGGGGGCTTGATCCCAGGATCCTTGAATCATGACCTGAGCCAAAGGCCAACATTTAACCCACCGAGCCACCCAGGCACCCCTTTGCCTACTGCTCTCTAAATAGAAGTTTAGCGTAGACCATCTTGCTGATATTCAGCAAAGGTCAGCTGTATGAAAACCAGAGATCATTCTAGGCTCTGGCAAATATTTGATAGTTAGTCTGGCCATGAGCCAAGCCCTCCCCAGCACAGCTCTGTGCGTAGTTCTCCTCTAGATCTATGGCATGTTTTCAGAAAGAAGGAAGCTGGGACGTCTTGCTGAGCTGTCGGTGTCCCTTCCAAGACAAAACTTCCTTTATGATTGTAGTCATTAAACTGGGTGTAGTTTACAAGAGCTTTCATAAAACTCTCCAGGTCTAAAGTCTGCTACCATTGGAATTGGTTTTAACTTTTATAACATGTTATGTGGGGTTGTGATTGGACTTAGTCTTGCTGGAAGGACTAGTGTTACTGGGATATTCAAAGTATGAGCTTGATCCCGACACCTTCCTTTGCCTTGGCATGGTCAAGGTAATGGATTCCCATTATGTATGTTCAGTAGAGGTTCCAATGGGAAGCTCTGGCAAGTCTTTGCAGGGTACCTGAGCATTAATGACTGTTATTTATCCCTGCATCAGCCCTGCATAAAATACCATCTTTGCAAAGTGTGATGCAATAACCTGCCTAGGTTTCTATCCCACAACAATGGTGAGTTTTAAAGCTATCCTTGCAAGAACCTGTGGGAACAAGCCCTTCAGATGCATGATTCATTACATGGCCTACTGACTAGGATTGCTTTTGCTTCCCATCCTTCAGCATTTCTGACAATCCCAAGCACTATTCTGGATCTATTTCAAGCTTTCAATCATCCTCCTATTTTGTGTCTATAGGGTATATCTTTATTCCTAATTCAGCCACTGTCATCACATCCCGACCTTGGACAGGATACCGTTGCTGCCAGCGGAGGGCCTTTGGAGTCATTTGTTTTCTTGGTAGCACCCAGAGAAGCTTATTTCCTTTCTTAGAATTGGGAAATCATGTGGCATCGACCCACCAAATGAGAAGAGTCCCAGGAATCTGATTTATGAATGTACAATCAGGTCAGGCTCCAGGGCCTGGGGGCAAATGTGAGCTCTTCATAGAATGAGGACTTCTGTGGTGTAAGAAGCAGAGTTCTAAAGATGCTCGAAAGGTTTCCTGGTCACCTAAATGATCTTACAAAACAACGCTTGAATGATTTAAGTGTAAATAGATTGGACACATCTGGGTTGAATTTCCCTTCAAATACACATGACTTGTTAAAATCCAGGGGAAAGAGCTTAGGGCAAAACGTGTTTTTGGTTTCTCAAAACCCAAACATTGGAAAATAACAATTGGAACATTTGTCTGGCCCCCAAATACCGCTGGGTCAGCTTATCCCTCACTGTCAATTTACAACCTGTTCCAGGAAAGCAGAACATGGCTCATCTATTCTTGTCTTCTGTGATAAAAGGCTCTGGAAATAAGAGGACCTCTTGGGGGGAAAAAAAAAATCTTTGAGAAAAACTTACCAAGCTTCCCAATTGGTTTTTCAGCTAACAGGGGATCCTGCGCTCTGTCCAAGGCAGCTCTGGTATCTCTCCTCTAACGTTCAGGACCCACTTCTGGTTCCCACCCCTGGGTCTTTGCAGTTGCTTACTTGGTATTATTGGGGAGTATTTGCAGCTCCTTGTGGAAAAACTCTCAACAGTAATCACAAATTGGGTAAAAATATGCACAGCTTTTCAAAGACTCAACAAGTTCTGAAAATAAAAGCACTTTGAAATGCAATATAAAAACGTTTGCATCTCTTTTACGTCCAGGAGCCCGGCTCACCCAATGTCCCTGCACCTCCTCCTGAGGTCAAGTGCAGTGGGTCACCCTGTCTTCTTAAGGTGATGTGTTTAAGAGGGTCCGGTGATTGTGTAGCCAGTGAGGACAGTGGGTGTTTATGACTTGCCTGCCAAGCAGAGAGAGGATTCTCTTCTGTGTGTCATGTGTAGTGCATGTGAGTGTGTGTTTGGTGGGAGGGGGGGGCTGGGAGGCAGACCATAATACCCAAATCACCAAACAAGAGTTCTGAGTAGGGAAAATGTGACTAAGTAGTAAATTGAGTCAATTTGTTGTCGACAGACCGTGTTTTCAGCCCATTGTAACCTTTTTGATTTGGCACGGGGTGTCCTCAGCTGATGGTTAGAAGTATTTACACCTCTTTTTTTCTTTTTACAAAGACAAGGGTGTTTGGGTTCTACAGTTGCAGATGCAAGCTACATATAAAAAGGTGTACCTTGGTATTGGAAATTCTACAAAATTGGCATTTATGCAGTTCTCTCTGCTAATATGTTGATAGAGTCAGCACAGCTGCACATAAATTATATCAGTTGATAATCCACATTATGTATTAGTCAATAATATGACACCCCACAGCACCGAGTCATTTTATCAGAAGTGCTCACCGGGAAGGTCATAATGATGGTGATAACTTTGAACGCCGATCAAGTGCCCAAATTTACTGTTATCGATCATCGCCCAGACTCTTCCAGTTAGATACCCTTAACGCAATTCTCTGAATGAGAAAACTGAGAATCAGAGTCTGTAAATGACTTGACGGAGGTCACACACTTGTAAGTGACAGAGATAATACTGGAAACCACAATTGGGTGATCACAAATCCATTCTGTTCCCTTTCCAAGCCTCTTATCAATCCTTTGGTTAAAAGTGGTCAGGAGGAATGGCACAACTACGAGACTGGGGATAAAATAACAGCTAATGGTTATTGAAATACGATGCTACAAGAAGCAGCATTGAGGTTCTGTGTGATGCCGACTTCATCACAACCACATTGATTGTGTGCTCATTATGTGACAGATTATGTGTTAACCTTCAAGGCACTAAATCTGTTAATGTTATCACATTCATTAACTGCTTTGATTCTCATGTGCCAGAAACATCATCCTTATGGGCTAGAAAATGAAACTAACTAGGTTAACTTCCTCAAGGCTACCCAGCTAGTAAGTGGCAGAGGGAAGACGAAAAAGCAGGGAGTGTGCTCTGGAGCCTCAGACTTATAATCTCTGTGATAAAGTCTTTCTTAGACAAGCTTCTTCCAAAGGCTAGGAATTTGGTTAATTTGAAGAAACAGAAGGAAGAGAAAGAGGCAATATTGACAAGACAAGCCTTCCTCTGGATTAAGAGTGATAGGTCCGAGGTTGTGTAGACGTGCATGAGGCACTTTAGACGTTCTGAAGGGCTGTAGGAGGACAAGGCTCTGATCAGAGGGAGATGGGGAGGTTGGAACAGGGATCTCACAAATCATGGAAGGAAAATGAAACAATCCTCACAAGACAGGCCAAAAAAGAACCACCGGGAAACTAGAGGAACTGCAATGGACTCAGCTTTGCCTCTGCCAACGGAGTTGGTGGGGAGACAATCATCCTCACAAGGTCAGGGCTGAGGGCTGCTTTTCCAGTCTCGGATGTGTCTATGCTGAGCCACCCACTACCACATCCCCTCTCCACAGACAAGAGGTTTTGAAGCAGATGCCGGGGATGGGAAGGGGAGAGCTTGTGACTCTGGAGCAGGGAGGGGTGGCTGGCCTGCTGTGAGGTGGGACGTGTGGGTTTGTCTCATCCTCTTCCTGCTGGGCTCAACCAAGGCGGTCACCTGCTGGTCACCTGCTGGACAAGGCCGAGCCTGTTGCCTACACCCAGGGAAAGTCCTTCCATGTTGCCTACACCAGAGAAAGTCCTTCCAGCAGGAAAGTTCCCAGAGACTTACTACTTCGATGTTGCTATTTCTTCAAATTTCCAATAGAAATCTCAGTCTGTAGAGTGACTGGGATCGCTCTATTTTTTTCTGAATGGTACTAATTAAGTCTGGAATCGAATCTGTGTCCCCATCCTAGGAAAGTAAGCAGATATTCCACTCCACTCACCTTAGGTTTGGTGAATATATAGCACACCAGTCCTGACTTTAGGGGCATAGGACACTAGCCTGACTCTCCTCATCTCTGTCTCTATGTGCACACACACACACACACACACACACACACACATAAATAACTCCAAAAAGTATCATTTGTTCACCTGCTTCCAGGAGCTATGGATTATGCAAGAAAGTTTCTACACTCCAGTTTCTGCTGTTTCCTTAAGGGACGCTCCCACCACAAGCCACTGATGACCCAGCTGCACAGACTGTCTAAACAACAGGAAATGTAGGACCATGTAACTGGAAATACACAAAGGGGGACTTCGGAGTCCATTTCCCCCAATGGCTCCGTCAGCCCGCCATTCCCCTGCCTCTGTGTTCTGTGTGGGCTGGCTTCACCCCCACCGCTGGGGATGGTCGCAGAAGTCGCTGCAGTAGTTTCCGGCTTCACACCCACCCGCTGCCGTGTCCAGAGGGGACGCAAACAAGGATCTCTTCTAGTGGCTCAGTCTTAAGAGAGAGCAACCTTTTGGGGGAGATCTTGTCACACTTCCTTTAGCATCCAGTTGGGCCAACGTCCTTGGCCCCGGGGAACTCCGTGTATCGATTGGCTTAGTCCTGTGGTCTCAGCCACCCCAGCGGAATGGGGATGGACGCAAGGCCCAGACCAACCAGGTCCGCTCCTGGTCCTGAGGCGCGTGAGCTCTGAGAAGAGAGGTGGATGCCGGCTGGAAGCTGGGCTTCCCTTAACAGAAGAAAGGGGCAACATGGATTTGGGGCAGCTCATGCCCTCAGGGGCACGGTGGGGTGGAGGTGGGGGGGTGAAAATGAGGAAGAGAGCACAGCTTAGCAGCTTCGCAGACAGCGGAGTTCCGCGGGCGGCCTCAAGGAAGGATGGGCTCCGCACGGCGGTACTTTTGAAGGGACGTCCTCCGAGCACAGCTGCCTTGCCCCGACGAGCAGCTTCCGGGGCTGGATCCTGTTTCAGGCCATGGCAGCAAAGAACTGTGTAGAGACGCCACCCTTGCCCTGCTCCTGTCAGGGCCCCTTCGTGGGATTTGGGTTCCTCCAGTGGTTTTCGCCTAGCCCGGTGCATTCTGACAGCAGCCACTAGAGGGCTCCCGCGGACGCCTTTCAGAGCTGCCCTCTAGAGGTGGAGCCGAGAAAGCGGGTGCTACGCAGTGCTGGAGCTCAGAGTCCGGGGCGGGGCTGGGGGTGGGGGGAGTAAGGGGGGGTGATGGGAGAGCAAGCGGGCACAGGGGGGAGGAGCAGCCACTGGGACCAAAAAGCTGGTGGAGCGCCTAGAGGCCACCTATTAGTCACCTAGGAGAATGACAGCCGGAGCAGCCTCGACTGCAGTGGCCACTCTGAGGCCACGAGCCAGGTGTGGTCCTTGAGCTCTTGAAATGTGACTCGTCCAAATGCAGAGGTGCCCGCGCTGCTAGATACACACTGGAGCTCGAAGCAGCAAAAGAAAAGAGTATCAGATATCTCCAGAGTTTTATGACGATTATATGTCGAAACTATATTTTGAGAATCTATTG
This sequence comes from Mustela putorius furo, assembly GCF_011764305.1. Classification (NCBI taxonomy): domain Eukaryota; kingdom Metazoa; phylum Chordata; class Mammalia; order Carnivora; family Mustelidae; genus Mustela; species Mustela putorius. Next base: position 797,714 of record NW_025422151.1, on the reverse strand, counting down.
GGTTAAATAAAATATATTATTAAAGTTAGTGTCACTTATTCAGTACCATTTATTTCAAAGACATTTAAAACTGCATGTGTTTGTGGCTCACATTATATTTCTGTTGGATAGAGTTGTGCTAAGGCCTTTGCTAAAGAGAAAGAGTAACTTGATGGGGTGGAAGACTGCAGGGGGAGGCCAGAGACAGTGAGGGGAGGGGGGCGGAGCTTAATCCTATTCCCGAGACCCTTTCCACAGTTCCTGGCTGGGAGTGGGAGGGTGCGATGGCAGGCGCTTCGCATGAGTTTGAAGACATCCACAATGACTGTCCCTTAATGAGAGATCCAGCCTCTCTCAGGAGCCACCTCCATTCCTGTGGGCACTGATGAAAAGCCGCCAAATCCCCTGGATGCTCGTGTCACCACCATAGTTTCTGATTTCACATCGCTGCAGATCACTTTCCTCATCCGTACAGTCTCGGGCCTGATGAACCTGTCCAAAATTGCACCATTAAAAAATTCTGTGTGTCAGGTTAAACTCAACACCCAGTATAGGAAAGGCATTCATTCCCCGGTTGCCCCAGAGTTTCTGTGTGAATCAGAACAGGTGACTAATGTCAAACAGACGTTACAGGAAAAAAAAAGAATCTTACACATGCATTTATCATTCTCCACCACTCCCCAGCCCGCCAGGATAGAAGTGGTCGACCATTTAGCATTTCGAGACTGGGAAGACGAACTTTCCTGAAATATTGCTGCTTGGGTGATCTGTGTCTTCAGAGGCAGACACATCTGACCTTTCTGTTAACATCGCCTATCACTGCCTGGCATGTGTCAGACAGATAAGTATGTTATGCGTCACCTCCTTTTTCTGAACAACACGATGGAAATCTTCCAGCTCCTTCCTCTTGCAGAAGGCAGAAGTTCATTATTTTCAATACTTTTTATGTAACTTGCTGAAGACAGATGAATAATAGAAGCTGTTAAAACAGAGGTTTCCTAAAAGGTTTGGCCGAGGCCAGGGTGAAGAATCAGAGCAAAGAAAAATGGAAGCAACGATGTGAAGTCATGAATAACATGGTGACTTTTAATTCTAATTCCTGTGGCATCAGTGTGGGGGCCCCTTAGATTCTCAAAGGGGCAGGAGCTGCTAGTGTCATTACCCAAGGTTTTGCTTCTAGAATACATCTCTGGTCTTCCTGCTCCCAGCCTCCATGACGGAGCGTCCACAACCGACCCCGAAGGTAATGCCAAGGCCATCCCAAAGGGCACTTCTTCCCTCTACCTCTCCCCTCTAACCTTCCCAAAGTAAAGAAACCAAGCTTTTTCCATCGGCCAATCAAAACTGGGAAATCCTTTTATTCTATGGTTAGCAATGGTGATAAAAAGGTGTGTCGCATTAAGAAAGGGTAGGGTTGGCATTTAATGGGTTTTATGTTAGAACAGACACAACAGAACCATGTGCATCTTTCAGCAGCATTTTCGAGGGATGATTTTAAAACTCTCCATACCTCAAACGTACTCAGTCCCCCAATGCTACAACTCTAAAGGGGGCATCCCTCGTTGATCAGACAAGTTCCAGGACCTCTGACAGAGGGCCATTAACTATGGTCACTAGAATTGCATTCCTTTTTGCCTGAACTTGATCTCATCCCTTTCAAAGCAAAAGCAAAGCTCATTTTGTCTTCTGTTGGAGGTTTTTCAGACATTTTTTCAGAACTACTGAAGTGATAGCTCACTTACTTTTGTACCCACATTTCAAACCCAGTTCAACTCCCCAAAAACGAATAGTGCAAGCTTGTTGACAAACACAAAGGGTTAAGGGGGGTTAATACAAAGAGGGTAAGAAGCCTAGTGTGTAAGATATGCTTCTTGATCTTGTTTAGATCCCGAGTATTTCTTTCATCAATCAGTTCTAGTTTCTATTCTGTACACGACCCTAAAGTCGAAACTATGAGAAACTACGAGAGATACAAGGGTCCATGAAGAAGAATCGCTGCCTCAAGATGCAGTTAGTGCAAAAAAAGGAACTAAACAATTACACAACGAACTATGGGAACGACCCAAGGTACGGGTGCCCAGGGAGGACACAAATCTGCAGAACTTTAGAATCCCACTGCATAATTAATGTCGAACCCATATCTATTGCTAATTAAAACTCTTTTTAAAGGCGAGAAATGCTGTAATCATTTGCGATAAAGTTGGGACACGTGCACTGCATGTCCTGCCATGAGCTGTCTCTGTTTCGTTTTGTCGCCAGTATTTTGTGCCTGCAGGGCGGGGCGCGCCTGGAAGCTACAGGTGTTATAGAGGGCCAGCTGTGAAGCCCAGGTGGGTGGCAGGGGAGGGGCAGGAAGGAGAGGTCGAGAGGGCTGGAGTGGGAGCCAGCGGGAGTCTGGGGCAGGGAGGGGAATGATGGGAAACCGGAGTGGGTAAGACGGAAGCCTCGGGCTTTGTCAGAGGCAGAGGCAGGGCCAGGAAGAAGGAGACAGAAAGCTCCAGTGTGAAGGGAGGTGCTCCCAGAGCTGTGGTATGAGGCCAACTATGTAACAGGAACACCATGCAGCTTTTGGATGAACTGCTTCACACTGCTCTACTATCAGCCCAGTGCGCAAGAGAAAGCATAGGATTCCCTATCCTGTTTATCAGCACAGTTTAGAGTCTTATGGTGCCTGAAACTTTTAACAACTCAACACATCTCCTCTCTTCAAAAGGCTCTCAAATGCGTTCTATCTCCTGAGAGACATTCGATAGCTTTGTGTTAGATTTTAGTTTTACATTTAGGCCAAGAATTCCTTGGTTTTCAAATAATTTTATTTGTTATCACGCGCCAAGTCGTTTATTCTAGGATCCTGGGATCTTTCAAATAAAAACCCAGAGAACTGATACACAGTTAACAGGAATGGTTGCTTTGGTTCTTGCTATTGTTAAGGTGAATATTTATTATCAGTATATTACTACCTGTAGCAATAGAGGTGCCCTGAAAAGCAATGAAGAGATGAGGTTTTTTCACTCTGCAGGTCCTTCTGGAGCAGCAGAAAGACAGTATCATGTTTTTAGAAGGAAGAACTAGGATATTTGAAATACAGGGTCATCCCGCTGCCTCAAAATATATAGTAGTGCTCTTGGCCATGGTAGTAATTTCATACGATGAATAAACACTAAAAACCACTAATACATCTGAAAATACAATTTACCGAATTTTACTCACTGGTAATTATAGACTACATTGAGTTACTATGACAAATGTTAATGGAATATGGGAGGCTAAATGCTGTTTTCCCATTGGCTGGTGAATGGTCTTTAACTGTTAGGGAAGACCAGCACAGTAAACAGGAAGTCATCTCCATGGCAACGGGCCATTCAACTTAACTTTTTAACACATGAAGAGGTAATTACCTTATTTTTTATTTCCATTTTTATAATTTTCACAGTTTATAATAGCAGTGAGGACCTTTGGGTCAGGCATTTCCTGGCTGTTAATAACAGGCTGATTTAAGGCCACCAATGCTTAAACGTTGTGCCAAATTTTTTTTTTTTTAATAAAAAGAGAGCTGTAATTTTTTTTTTTCCTTCCTGAAGTCTGTAGCATAAATAAATGACAGAATTTTATGTTCACACACATGGTGTTTTGATTTCCTGCTGACGATAACATCAGGGAGTGGACTGATCATGGTGGGGGATGGGTATGGAGGCGGGTGGTGTGGGGGTGGGGCTTGGGATAGAACAGACACAGGAGGATTCCTCGGGATGGCAGGTTGGAAGACAAAACCAGGGAAAGCCAAGACTGAGGGCCACGCAGAGCAGAACTCAGAATATGAAGACACATAGCCTTAGAGACCAGGGAATGTTCTGTTGGAAGCAATCATCAGTCAATGGTTCCTTCTGAACTCACCATAGGAGCCCAAGTCCAAGGCAGCTTTCCCATCCAGGAAAATCTGTCTTCTCTACTAGGAGGTAACCTTAGTGATCTCTGTATTTAAAACTCTCAGGGCCGCCTGCAGTCACAGGTTGTCTTGGGAACAAGAGAGGAAGATTGGGCAGCCGTTACCTAAAGTACAAGAACAGCCCACTAGGTAGCTAGAACACAGTAGCCACCCTCTGTGGGAGAGGCAAGGCCCAGACAGAGGGGCACATCCCTCCTCAGCAGCCAGCAGGCAATGGTAAGGCAGCTCTAAAGTCTCCCACAGCTTCAGTCTCTGAAGGCAAGAAGGAAAAGACACAAAAGCCGGGGTGGAGGGGGATGGGGAGGTGTAATCATCTTCAGCTTTTCCTGCACAGAGCACAATTTTGCTAACCATCCATGTGTGCAGGTCAAACGTGAAACACAGGAGACAGGAGAAAAGTCTCGGATGGCCTCACCTTCTGCAGCCAGAGCCCTGGAAAGCCACCCCACTGCCACCAGGCGCCAGAGAGGTGACAGGAAGAGGGATGCTCTAGAGGATGGGGCGGGGGAGGGGGAGTGGGGGGTGTGTGGGGGGGATGCTACCAACCCAGTCTCCTCCCAGTCCAGAACTTAGGCATGAAAAGGCTCTCAAAACAGGGAGATGTTCTCTGCAGGAAGAAAGGAAAAACCTAATGCTAGAGAAGAGGAAAGAATTCTGCCAAAAATGGAGATACACAGCCCAAACCCAGACACCCAAGACTCCCAGAGACGACCCGCAGAGGCTGTACCGCCTTGACAGATGCCGATAGTCTGGTGACTACCCAGTCTGAGATATGATTACTTTCTAGTTTTATTAAAAACAAACAAACAAACAACAACCAAAAAGAAAAAGAAAAAAAAAAAAAACAAAAAACTCCAGACATTCATTTTGTGTTTTTCCTCACATTGTCTGAGTAGCACATAGAAGGCATCGCTACTGAGGGCTAGAGGTTGCTGACAGAACTTCTCGGGAGCTACTTGATAGGGCAGGCGACTGGCCTTGCGCCCTGGGTCTGACAGGGCTCTACCTGGACTCCTTCTGCAGGGATTTTGTGATCACACTCATCAGCCATGTTGGCAAAAAAGCCTAGGGTAAGGGGCAGTCAACGTTAGATCTTTTCCTCTCCAGGTCTCATGGCAGAGTGTGTTATCTTAAAGTCTGAGGTCCTGGGATCTGCTCCTTGGCCCAGAACCCAGAATCAGGCCATCTGCATTTTCCAGCATCGTCATTAAGATGGTTTTGCCCACAGAAGCTAGAATTCCTCTTCTCAGATTAGGGTTTCTCAGATCTGTTGTTTTTCTTGTATTCCTTCCAAAGTCACGGTCGCTTGTGAAAAGATCTTCAACAATGTTCTAAATGGAGGGGTGCCCATTGTCCCTCTAAACTTTCCTACTCCGAAATATCAATGAGGACATTGTTGGATTTTCTCACGACTTCCTCGTTTTAGCAGCCTCAGAGGAGTCTTGTACTGTTATGTGTTTATGTGTTGTCACCTACATCCTGCCTAAATGACTGTAAATAGTAATAAAAAATTTTTAATAAGTATGGATACAATTGAGGGGAAATGGCGGTGCCTATCGGGTCTTCTGTGTGCCAAGACTAGCACCGCGCTAGTAAAACAGGTATTTCCTTCAGCCCACACAAACCTTGCTGCAGCAAAGAAAGCTTTGTGCTTTGCTCCCCAGATGACTTGCAAAATAGCCTTCCAGGGGAGACCTTTTTCTGATTCAGTTGAAAGAGGAATCCTGACCGCAACTCACAAACCTTCACATTCTCAAGGGTGTGGTCCAGGGACCCTGAGACCCCCTGGGGTGTGGGGTCACAGCCACACCCCTCTTGACTCTAATGCTATTAGGAAATGCTTCCCTCCCATCTGTACTGCTTGGGAGGATTGACCTCTTTGTTGCAAGCCTCCTGGCATGGGGGTGGGGGGGTTGGGGGGGGGGCTTTGTTGATTGTCAACAGGGTGGATTTTCTTTGACTAGATTGAAAGCTCCCTGGAATACATGCCACACCTGCTTTGTTTCTGATGTCATCTCCATGTCAGCACATGGTAGGTGCTCTGCATTTTTGAATGACTGGAATCCACATCAACGGCAGCCTACATGGCAGCCAACACTGGTCGGAGGAAACCTCCTAGGACAGCTTCTAGATCGTGCTTCTCCAGCCAGCTCACGTGGTCTTTCTCAGAGGTTTCCTTCTCCAACACCGAAGAGGATGATCATATAAGCTTTCTCTCTGTAGATAGTTAGATGGATAGATTAATAGGTAGGTAGAGAAATAGAGATAGAGACAGAGATAAAGATAGATATGTCCTCCTCCCTCAAGCCGTCTTCTGTGACAGATTTTCACTAAAACTTTTGTAAAGCCCCTGTTAGCAGTTCAGAATCCCTCCTTTAAGTAGTGGATGAATTTGCCTTCTTTTCATCTTTTAACGAAGATATTCCAATATGCCTTTGCCTTTGTCACACGTGTCACATGCTTTGCCATGAAACGCCACTGAGATTGGAGAAGCAGTGAGACAGATTAGACTTCACAGCCCTGCTTAGGAAACTATCACTCCAGGAACAGACTCCCTTGTCCCTTTCTCTTGTGTCCCATATGCCTTCAACAGCCCTAGGACATCACTAGAGTAAGTGACAAGCTCAAAATTGTTTCTGTGGTTTGAGGCCAATGGGTATGGACAGATTTGCTTCCTGCAAAGCCTGGAGCCTCATTTTCCATTCTCTGACACCAGATCCTCTCGGTTTCCCAAGAAGTAAACACCAAATGCTGCCCGAAGTAGTCTGATGCAGACAGGGAGTCTTAGTACGGGAGGTCGGATCTAGATTGAATATTGGAGGAGGGGTGGATTCTTGACGGGGTGTGGCCAGCATGGACATCACAGCGGGCACTACCACAGGGGGTACTGGAATGAGCACGTAGCTGTGATGACAGGATAGTAGGACTAATAACCAGTGTCTATTCCAGAAGATACTAAAAAACACGACAAAGTGGTCAGAATCCCAAAGCCCAGTGTGAGAACTGGGTCAGAAAGCAGAGAACGTCATCAGGTTTCAAAAAGAAGTCAGGTCTACCAGGGGAGATCCTGAGGGATTTTCCTGAGTAATTTGCTTGTTGACTCAGTTGCTTTAATTGGCTTGGCTCCATGGAGCTACTCCCCTTTCGGAACAGCTTGAAAGCTCTGCTGAATCTTCTGGGAGATACAATACAGCAAAAACATCACAGTGACCCTAGGCGGCATGTGTCTTTAGAAGGGAAGTGGAGGAAATTAACCTGTCACGGGAAAAGTTTCACACCAAGACGTATGGTAGGGTGCGGCCCGGAGGGCCCAGGGAATCATGAGAGTATCTGGAACTAGACAATGGGAACCACTGGGGAACCATTGCAGACTCTGCCATTCATGTAACACATATGTATTCGATCTCTACATGAGTCAAGCACTGACCAGGGGAAGGGTCTGCAGGAGTGATTAAGGAAGCGGAATGGAGAGGTAGTCTGCAAGAAGGGGTAGGTTGGGGGGCAAGTCGATTTGGAGGGATATAAAGCCTAAATCCCTCTCATGCTTACTCAAACCAAAACAGTTAAGCCACAGCTAGGATCAGAGTGCTCACATTTCCTTCATGTCCCTACTTTGTTTAACAAATGTCCTTCTTGGGATGGGGCGAAAAGAGAGTCCCTAGGGTTTTCATCACACCTAAAGCATATCAACTTCTTCCATTCATTCTTTTTTCTCCTTTGGTCAATACTTATTGAATCCTCACTAATCTCTAGGTACTGTGTCGACTACTAAGAATATACTGATACTCAAGGCAGACACAGTCTTTGCCACTAGGGAGCTCATAGTCAAGAAGAGGTGTTGGCAAATGTTCTTGCAAAGGGACAGATGCTAAATATTTTGTGACCCCTTTTGCTACTACTCAACTCCGCCCCTGTATTGTGCAAGAGGTCATCCACAGTATGTAGATGTAGATGAATGAGTGTGGCTATGTTTCAATGAAGCTTTATTTACAAAGACAGGTGCAGGCCCAGATTTGGGCTGTGGGTCATAGCTTGCTGAGCCCTGGTCTAGAAGGGAAGTCCCTAAAGCATGCAATTGTAATAAGCATGCTAACTGTTGTTGGAAGGGGAAGGGTGACGAAAGAACAGAGAGTAACAGATCCGAAATTGTCAAGTGGTCTAGAACTGAGTATGTGGTGTTTAAGTGGAAATCCAAAGGTTCAATCAACGAATTAGCCCTGTTGGACAGGTATTGAGAAGCTGGAGGAGCAGAGGATATTCCAAGAGAGGGACAAATGCAGGCAATTGCTTAGGCATGGATGAGACATGAGAGAGAGGCGGTGTGGCTGGAGGGAAGAACAAAAGATGGAAAGTGGTGAGAGGCCATCATGGCTGTGGGCAAGGGTCCAATGAAACATGCCGGGAAATTTGGACGTTGTATCATCTATAACAATGGGGGCTCCTACCAGGTTTTTAACATAGGCGTGGCATGACCAAATCTGTGTGTTTGAAAGCTCCCTCCACCGTGGGGTGGAGTCCAGGCTGAAGTTACCAGACTGGGTGCCTACTAGAGAGCTGGTGCCCAGAGCACACCAGAGATAGCCGCGGTCGGAGGAGGGAGGCAGTGGAGAAGACGGGGACGAATGGACGGACTTCACAGCTAGTGAGGAGGGGGTCCTGGAGTAAGCAACAAGCTCAAGAAGTGCTTCTGTGGTTGAGGAGATGGCTCTGTTTAGCTTACGGTCTCGTTTTACTGCTTTCTGCTTTCTGGGAAGCGAAGATGAGGCGAGACTTTGATGAGAGGAGGGATACAATTAAAGAGGAGAGGAAGTAACTGCGAGGGCACGCAGGGAACTGGGCTAAACACGCGTCTCCTTCCTTTCTGTACATGAGAATGTGCTCCAGAAGAGACTTCTGGAGGGTTCTGTGAGCTGTGGGAGATGGAGGCTCTTGTTCATACCTAATTAAACCTGTGCTGGTGTTGATGATTGAGTTCCCTGTATCTAGTACTTCTGAACACTCGGATGTCCTTCCTCTGAACGCGACAGAAAGGCGTGTACCCATCGGTTGCTCGCAAATATTAACTGACCTCATTTGGCATCTCGGAATGACTAACAGACGCTAGAATCTTCTCTCTAAGCACGTTTAAGGATGGCTTCAGAGAGAGAAGGAGAATCAGCTGTCGTTTCAAAGTATTTTACAGATCTTTGAAAGGGATAGCTGATTTCAAAAAGGCTGAAAGTCTTAGCGCTAGGAAAAGCTAGATGCTGAACCATTACTTCCACTAAACATTAGGTTGGGTTTTATCTTAGTAATCAGTCAGGCACAATTCACAGACGGGGGGAGAAAAAAAGGAAAAGAAAGAAACTACAACCAATCTCTTCACCTACGACAAAAAATTACTTGGTGTTCACTTGACTGGGAGGACAACATAGGTACTATTGGTGACAGAGAGGACGTGTAACATGAGGTTACAAAAGGCTCATGTTGAAAATCTCTCTCGCTCCAAATATCCAGCGCAGATATGGAGACAAGAGTAAAATAAAAGCCAATGAGCGTCTCCCTCCACAGAGAAGAACCAATCTGAAGGCTGAGCGCTAAGATGAGTCAGGCCACCCTGCCTCTTCGTATAGCAGCTCCTCTTGGGTAACCACCAGCCCCACACCTCTAAACAGACTGGAAAAAGTCAGCAATGTCCATGGAGCCTTGGGCGCATGGGGGATCTCGAGGCCCAGGATCCTGACCACAGCCCGACCCAACATCAGGCAGGTCTACTCAGGCCAAGAGAAGTGAAGAGGACAGAATCCGACCGCTGCATGGTGGTGCCTTCCAAACCTGTTATCAAGGAACGAGTCCGCCCTTACCCCACCTCACCCACATTACACGTGCCCACTGAGTTGGCTGATTTTATTGTTCAGGCACTCAGCATAAATAACTGCCTAATTGCCAACTTTTTCCTCCTAAAACAACTCAAGTGATGCCGTTTTATGCAGCTGGGTGTGAACAACACGGGGAATGCTGAGCCTTCATAAAAGTCTGGAGTTGTGGACTGCCTCATTTAACCCGACACAGTGGCGCACCATTTGTAGGCAGAAGCCATTGTCTGCCCTTTGCGTTCACCATGCCACGAATCTAGAGGCTCAGTGAACATGTGTTGAGAAATGCACAGTTTGCTCTATGGTCTTCCCCGGCCCCCGTGGCCCTCCAAAGAGGCTCAGACACAAACCCACTCCTTAGCGTGACTTTCGGTTTTGGTTAAGTACGACGTGGGGCAGTGAAACTGCTTCGAAAAATGGAAGTTTTTCTGACCCAACCTTACTACCAATTTCAGGCAGATTCCTTGCAATGACTTGCAGCTGTGACTGTCATTCCGCCACGGGGAAAGTGTCAGCAAGACCAAGAATAGTAGCAGTCTGTCATCTCCCTGTTTTTGACGTTCTCATCTAAAATGTTAATTAAGAAGTTGCTATGCACAGAATGAAAATAAAAGTCAAGAAAAGAGGCAAAGGCAAAAAGTGCAATTGTGGTAGCATGAAAATACAGGATTTGTTTCCCCGCCTCGCACCTGAGCCTCGTGCCGCTCGCTCTGGCTTAGAAACACGTTGTAACCAGCAAATAGACAAGGCATGGTGCCCACCCAAGGAGAAGAAAATTCAGGAGATGCATGACTTCTGGTTCTGTTTAAAATCTAGTAACAAAGCTACTTAAGAGATTCTGTTTTGATTAATCCATTAGGAGCTGAAATGGTGCTGCTGTTTCACACGTTTGTCTGAGATCCCTCTGTCTGGCATTTCATAGAGGAGAGCCCAGCTTGGCAGTGCTTTCGTAAGTCAGTACGGCAGGTGAATCCGCGAGATCTTAATTTTCTTTAATTAACTTTTGAATGAAAATGTTATCAGAGGACGGAAGCTGTGCCTGGGTACGTGGGGACACATGTCCATGCTTTTAGGATCATGTCAGAATTTGAAATCTGAAGATGATTATTTCCAAGTCTCAGTGGATGAAAATTTGTGTTTACTTAAGGGTTGACCTGGTGGTTATCCTTTATGTTTTAGCTTAATTCTTTCCAGAATAATAAAGCTCCTAGAGGGCGTTGAAAATGTATTTACTTACGTATTTGTTAAAGAAACAATGGTCAGAGCTCTCTCTGCCTGGGAAGGAGATGCCACGTGATATCGCACAGCCTTGGATTGGGATTGAAGTTTTTGGCCTTTAACCTTCAGAGAAAGGGTGAGATTTCAATTATCTTAAGAATGTGTCAGATAAGGGAGGTGAGCTCAACAAGATACATAGACGTAGAGCGAAAAGAAACTCGAGTGGATCCAAGAAATCCATGTCTCATTAGTATTTGCTGATCAACTACTCTCCCTAGGTGCTAGCAAGAATGAACAAGGAAAGGTCAAAAAATGTTCTATTTATTCTCTAGCTGAACATCCAATCCAGGCTGAAAATAGCGGAATAAAGGAGTAAACCGGCAGCAAACAAGTCAAGAGGATCCTGGATTCCGTCTAACACATTACAAGCATGGTGGGAACTGAGACAGGAGACCCTGAGGGCTTGGATAGACCAGAGTTAGGTTCATAGGGGAATAGAATCTGAAGGGAACACGCATTATAGGAAAAGAAGCTGGTGGCATTTGTTAGTTCCTTTTGCAAGGAATCAGCCTTCAGGAAAGAGCAGTGAGGAACAATGTGTCTTTCGAATGTTAAAGGGACTGGTCTGATTGATGTTGGGGGGGGTTACTGAGAAGTCAAAAATAAATAAACAAATGAACAAACAAATAAATAAATAAAATTAAGCCAGAAGAAAGGGAGGAGCCATTTGGTAGAAAGCCTTGACAGGCATTCTGATACACCGGTTCCATATGCAGAATAAGGGACTGACATTTAGGGAAGATCCCTCCGGTGGGGTCCCGGCATGGATGGATAGATGCTCTCAGGCTTTCAGGTCAGGAGAGGATGTCGTTGGAGCAGAGGCCAGCGGAGAAACCAAGAGTAAAGGGTTACAGGGATCCATGAGGGCCAGGATATGGGCCAGGACGAAAGCAGAAGAGATCTGTCCATTTGGTGGAATAATTCGTTAACTTCACTCAAGTCAGATGGGGAGTGCATACAGTTTCTTGGCAAACTGAGTCTAGGAAAGGAATCATGAACCATCTCATAAGTGTCCATATCTTCCGTTTCAAAACCGCCACTGAGTGTTGACCATGCTCTCCTCTGCTGCATCTCTAAGAACTTAGATCCCCTTCAGAATGAATTTCTCATCAGCAGCCTTGGCACGCCCCATGGCAGGGTGATGCTGGTGTGGCCTGTGGCCTGCTGCCCTTCCCCCAGCTCTGGCTAGGAGCCAGAATGTCTCTCCTTGCCGGTATCCTCCTGGTCATAAAGACCTAGCGTGAGAACAAAAGAAGCAACTTTGATTAATATAAACATCAGCTGCTTTGAAGAGGGCATAGTTTTTGTTTTTGTTTTGTTTTGTTTTTCTGGCCTGTGGATTACAGATTGAGTAGAGTCACTATTGTCTTAAATAGATGGTAGGAGGACTTTTCATTCTGCACACTACCAATACAATACTTGAACATCCTCCTCAAGATAGCTATGTTTATTTTTAATTATGCATTTCCTTATGGTAAGTGCACATTTTAGTGATAAAAAAATAAATATGCTTTATCGTTGTTCAAATCTTGTTTTTTTAGGCACCCTGTGATACGATGATTGGAAGATCAGGATATACGCTCCATTTACTCACATACATAGCTGGAAAAGATACACCCAGGTATGAGCAGTTCCAGGTGGGGGACACGTGTCTCAGGCTGCCTCTGCTACATCCTGACATGCTATTATCCATCCCTTCTGATAATTCTATTAAAGGTTTAGTTGAAATGTGGCTAGTAATTTTCCATCTTCTCTAATGTCAATCAGGTGTGCTTTATAGCTAATCAGAAATTGTTACATCTTAACATTTTTGACAAATGGGTTTGAAAACCACTGAGACTTTTTTTTTTTTTGGAGGATTTTTAAACACGCCAGAAAAAAGTTTCCAAGTTTCCTAAATGTGGAAGTTACAAGTTTTTAAGGGAAAATACATCGCTTCTGGCGCTGAAATAATAAAACAATAGAAACATTTCTAGATGTTTGCTTCCACAGTGTTCTCTCTCTAGCCGGAGTTTCTTTTGAAAAGTAGATGGTTTTGTATTCATTGCTGTAATGTCACCTTTACACCGAAGGAACATTTATATTTACGTCTCATAAACGTTTATATTAGAAAGAGAAGCTCAAGAAGTTTCTTACTGATGGCTGCCTCTTTCATTGTTAGAAATATATTGAATGTTTAATGTAGAAGCATTTTAAACCACTTGCATATTGGGAGGAGTGTTAGTTTTGTGAGAATTAAACGGTATAATCTACTCCACTATGGCGCACATCGAATGTAGCACATCAGTGTTCACAGACCTCAGGTTGGTAAGTGACTTCATTCCTCACCTGCCATTGGTGGCCTGGGAGGACTAGACATAGGGACAGAGTGAGGAAGCTGGTGGCAATCCTTACGTCACATTTAGTATGTCCCTTTTATTTTATCTTCTTATATATGATAATACATAAAAAGAGAAGTGAAAATATTTTTTTCCATACCTCAAGGGATCATTTTTAAATTTTTATTATTTATTTATTTGACAGACAGAGATCACAAGTAGGCAGAGAGGCAGGCAGAGAGAGAGGGAAGCAGGCTCCCCACTGAGCAGAGAGCCTGATGCGGGGCTCAATCCCAGGACCCTGAGATCATGACCTGAGCCGAAGGCAGAGGCTTAACCCAATGAGCCACCCAGGAGCCCCATTTTTTAAAAATATAAGCTATTTTTTAAAGCAGTTTTAGGCTCACCAGATCATCTTTGCATCCCACTTTGACAATCATGATCTTAAAATGAATGGCCGGGGGGTACCAAGGGTAAAATAATGACTTCTTAGAGCTGTACAATCTGAGTCTCTCTAAACCTCACAGGAAAGACCATTAACAGTGACATTTTCAATTTCACTGTCATTTTGAACTTACCTACACAGTGCAAGACATCCAATTTTCCTAAAGCCCCATGAACTAATTCCTGGGTTCTCCCAGGGGTGTCTTCAGAGCATTTATAAGCCATCGTGGCAAGTTTCCTCTGTGTCCCCTTTCTTCCTGAGACAGTCACTCAGGAGGTTGTTTTGTTTGTGTCCCTGGGGCTATGGTCCTTGGTGAAGTTGTTGATTCTTGGTCTGAGTCCTACTCCTTCAAGATGCCAACATTTGAAATGTAGTTTTGAAAAGACAAAAAAACAAGTAACATAAGACAATTATTTGGTTGAGATAATAACATGATCCAAATGAAATAGCCCCAGTTGATATTTATGTCTCTTAAGAAATTTTTTCTACTTTTATCATTTTTAATTTGGAAATTATTTCAGCCAAATGTCCCTGGCCTGTCCTATTTGTAATGTCAAGGATTTGGAAGCAACCTTTAAATTGCTCCTACATTTCCACAATGATGAACTCCACAGAGTAAACTATTTCATTGGCAGAAAATGTATTAGAAGGAGAAAACCTGGGGGGGGGGGAGGAAAGAAATATATCTACTACTAATAAATTATTTAAAAAGCAAAAATAATTCACATTTGCAGAAATAGTTATAAAATTGGTGGGTGATGCACCCAAACTATCACCACAGAAAAAAATACAGCATTTGAGAAATAGACATTTCATTTCAAGAAATCATCTATTCAAATCAAATTTTCATCCTGACACAAGTTGTTCATTTTCATCACTGCCATCTTGTTTTGGATTAAATTGCTTGTGACCGTATTATTTTTAGCCAAATTGCCTGGAGGAAATATCCTCCCCGGTTCTGAGTCACTTTCTGTCACTCAAATTTTGAAGGTGCAGTCTGTGGGCCCTGGTCATTTTCAGAGCATCTTTTGGAAGGCGGGTCTCACCTCAGAAGACCAGGAGATGTCGACCAGTTGGTGCAGCCGATTGGGTGTGGTCACCTTTTCCTTTGGGTAGCTCTTCCCAACTGTCCTCCAACCTCCCTCAAAGCAACTCGGAGGACCTGGCAGTTGCATACATCTGGAAGACTCTAGGTTGAATAGCATTTTATCATAAAAAAAAGTACAGTGCATATTATAAAACAGCATTTTATAATTTTACAAAAACACCGTTACATCCATTATCAGTTGTTTAATTCTGCTGACACATCTGTGCGGTGTTAGTTGGGCCACTTTTCAGATGAGAAAAATTGGTTTTACAGCTGAAAGGAAAATTCAGTGTAATTTAAAAGTCCAGTCCCCTCATTTTCCATGGTACATGGAATGACCCAGACCATTTCATACGTCATGTTGTAAGCAGAGTCATTCCACCCACTAACTCCGACCCAACAGACTCTTTCAGAGAAGCACCTTATATACATAGATATAAAGAGGTATTTTTAAAATATGAATTTATTGATATGAATTGAAATATATTGCTAGTTGAGTTGATAAAAACAAAGATCCTGCTGAGTGCAAAAATGTGACATTCCAGGGGTGTCTGGGTGGCTCAGTGGGTTAAATCTCTGCCTTCGGCTCAGGTCATGATCTCGGGGTCCTGGGATTGAGTTCCTTATTGGGCTCTCTGCTTGGCAGGGAGCCTGCCTCCTCCTCTCTCTCTCTCTGCCTGCCTCTCTGCCTAATTGTGATCTCTCTCTCTCTGCCAAGTAATTAAATACAATCTTTTAAAAATATCTTAAAAATGTGAAATTCAAAGTTGGTGGTGACAACAGGGCTCTTGCCTTCAGCGTCAAGTCATTTCTCAGTTTTGTTTTGGTTTTGCAGTGTTTGGAATGTACTGGTCCACCAGGTGTGGTACGCTGATATCCACGATGGTCTGCAAAGATCCTTACTTACCCACGTCCATGTCTTTGTGCAACTTCCGCCTCTAAATATCGGGCCAGACCTAGTGACTTGCTTCCGAAGAGCAAGTCAATACAGCAAGGCAATAAGATGTCACTTCTAAGATAAGATTTTGAAAAGTCTGTGACTTCTGTCTCTCTGGGATACATTTTCTCTGGCTCTTTTCACTTGCACTCGTGATGCCAGCTGCCATGTTGAGAGCTGACCCAGTGGAGAGGCCCATGTGCTAGGAGACTGAGAGAGGTCACCGGTCCCTTGAGGAACTGAGTTGTACCACCAAGTGAATGAGCTTGGAAGCAGATCCTTTCCTTGTGGACTTTTTCAGAGACTGTAGCCCCGGCTGACACCTTGATTGAAGCCTGGGGGTGATATAGAGAACCAGCAAAACTATGCGCAGATGGGTTGGCCTGTAGAAACACTGAGATAACAAATATTATTGTAGCCACTAAATTTGGGGATAACTTATTATGCAATAATTGGTAACTAATACACCAGGCAAGCAGCTGCAAAAGGTAATGCTGTTTTTGTTAGGTTTGGTTCGGTTTGGTTTTCGGTTTTTTTGTTTTGTTTTTTTTTTTTTAACAAATCCACTTACTGTCCATGATTCCTTTGAATTTGGCAGAGAAGGCAGGCAGGGGAAGCATTAGTACATTTTCCCCATAAAATCAATAAACTCAATAGCAGAAAGTGATGAATATAACATCTCCAATGTTGTAGCCTGTGTAATAAAACACATTTGAGTGTACTTCTTGGGTTTGTTACAGTGTAAACTATAAATACAGACTTTCAAAAAGTGAATTTTACGTGAAATGTTTGTGGAAATCATGGAAGATGACACATGTCCTGGAAAGAGCCCAGGTCTTAAAATTAGGATGACTTGTGGAGCCTTGGTTTCCTCATTGTAAAATTGGAAGAATAATTCGTACCTCATTGGTTCTAAATGGTCTGGGCGCTCAGTTCAATGCCTGGTCAGTTGATGTTCTTTAGCTTTCCTCATGACTGATGATAAAGATAAGGCCCATAGACATGAAGTGACTCTATGTCTCCAGCAAGGATGGGCTCTAGGATTTAGCTCTATCTAATACACCCCAGCTTCCTGAGTTATTGAGTGGCAGACTTTGAACTCTGAATCCAGATCTCTGGCTTCCTCCAGATCACACAAGGAGCCCCAACCCACCAATTTCATGTGTCTGACTCCCAAGAAGAATTCTCCTGGGGACGTGTGTTAAAACCACTAACTTTGGTGGAGTTTTTAACACACTAGGAACAAAGGCTTACAGAGATAGATGGAAGAAGAATGGCGTTTCCTTGAGATAAACCCACATTTAAAATACCATCTTCCCAAACAGTCTTTCCTCCACCCTCTATCTTTGATTTTGACATTGATAGAGAGCTTTCAAGAGAGCAGCATAGCTCAATTAGACGAAGCTACTAATTTGAAGGAACAATACATAATGAATGGCACTTACATGTGGTGATTTTAACAGCAAATGTCTTCTACCATTTTTTCCCCTGAAACATTTTATCTTGTCTTTTCCTCCTGTTGTGTATTGTTAAGGACTACTGTAAGTGGGTGTGAGAGAGAAAGAGAGTGAAAGAAGAAAGTGAGTGGAAGGACTGCCTTGGGAGAGCAAGGGGTGTAGGAAAAGATGAGTCTGTTGTCAGATGTATATG
The DNA here is from genome assembly GCF_011764305.1 of Mustela putorius furo. Classification (NCBI taxonomy): domain Eukaryota; kingdom Metazoa; phylum Chordata; class Mammalia; order Carnivora; family Mustelidae; genus Mustela; species Mustela putorius. Next base: position 780,219 of record NW_025422151.1, on the reverse strand, counting down.
GGACACGTAAGAGCACCCCGACTGCTTACGAGGGAATTGGGTTCTTCCTCTGTATCCTCAGGTCTGGGTGTCCCAATCCAGAGGAGGAACAGACCAGAAAAAAACCAAAAACAAAAACACCATCCTGCAAACCTCCTGGTGTGCTTTGAATGAACACAGGACACTGCTCTGCTTCTTCTGCTCCCTTGTTGCTCATCTTATGAAGACACGTGCTAATAACAAGGCCACCATGTCAATCCTGTGACCTCTCTTCAGCACACAGCTAAAATCCTCTTGGGTATTAGAAGGAAAATATTCATGCTTACAGATAACTTACTGCACATTCTGGTATAACAAAAGCATCAGGGTCAATATGTTCCAAATAAAAGCCATCGATGAGTAAATAAGTGAATGATAAAATGAAAACCACACCACCATACATAATTCTCACTTCCTCTTTCTCCCTTTATTTCACCCTGAATCTCGTACTGCTGATGGGTTATACTTGACAGCACTTCAAATCAAAGAAATTTGACTGAGAGAAAAAAAAAAGGATTTGCCCAAACTTTAAAGATCTCTGGACTCTCTGGAGTGTGCATCATGTAGTGGAAAAACCGCTGCCATGGAGTGGAAAGACCTGGTTTCCAGTCTGGGCTCTGGCAGTAATTAACCAGCATGGTTATAAATAGCAGTGTGATTTTTGCAAGGCGCTCTTCTTCCTACTGTGTCCAAGGCAAACCCTAAAAGTTCTCCCCAACTCCATAACTAATATCTTGTCTGAGTCATGTCCACCTCTCACCTGTGCCACCAAAACAGCCCAGCCAGGTGGCCTGCTTTACCCTTACCGGCTCCCACCCATTTCTTCTGACAAGGCTGTCAATGTTCTTACAGAAGAAAATCAAAGCATGTCACTTTCTACTTGACACTCCCGTGATGTCTCACTGCCCAACTTCCACACTTCATCTCACGCTGTCCCCTGTCTGTCCACTACACGCCTGACAGTCTGGTCTTTTGTCAGTTCTTAGGCCAACCTCTTTCTTACCTCAGGACATTTCCCTTTCTTCTTACCTCTGCCTAGAATGTCCTTCAGTTGTTCTCCCAAATCACTCCAAAGTTGGTATGTAAGCATTATTTACCAAAGTAAATCAACAGATGAATCTAAATCCTAACTTGTTCCTTGTCCTACTTCAACTTCCATGTCACATCCTAAGAGAAGCTTTTCCCCATCAATCCCCTCATTGTTGTGCCATATCCATCTTTAGTTGGCTTTTAGTACTTACCACAACTGTGAATCTTTCTTCTGTTGTTGTTTACTTGCTTATACTATGTCTCTTCCATGAGAATTTAAACTCCGTGAGGGCAGGGACAGTTTCTGTCCTCTTCCGCATTATATTCTCAGTGCTCAGCATGGCACGCCTCACTCCTGTTGTAACAAATATTTGTGGAAGCAAATCAATGGATGAATGAACCCCAATTCTATCATGTTGATCCCTTATCTAAAATCTTTCAAAGATTGTCATAGCCAATATATGGAAAAATACTAGATTCTTTGCATGTCCTCCGGATGTGGCTTTTCCTCTCTTTTCTAGCGTTAAAACAATTTCTTGCATTTCAAATTGAGCCATACCTTTTTGGTCTTCTATTTGTTGTGCACAAAGTGCGCAAAATGGCAGCCACCACCTCCTCTCTACACAATCCTCTTGGCTAACTTCTAATTGTTCTTCAAAACTCAGCTCAAGTGTCCCTCACTCCGAGAAGCCCTTTTTGGTCACTTTCTTCTCTCTGTATCTCCTCGCCTGCACCTGTTGGTGACCCACTCTTCTCTCTAGCATAGCACATACCGCACTCAGAGAATTTCCCCCAACTGCAGGGTCTGGTTCTTGAGAGCCAGGACTTACTTCTTATTCCTCATGTCTCTTTTTTGCCTAGTACATTGTAGATACTGATAGTAAAAATATGTGAATAAATATTAGTGAATGGCTGACTCACTCTTCCTGAATGGCATAGGACTATAAAAGATGTCATTACTAAGGTCACATTCTATTGAATGCATCAGAGGCAATAACTCAGGTGCCATTTAGTACTAAATTCAAACATTCTATTAGCCTATTGTTATGGCTTAATTTAATATTTTAAGCCACCAAACTTTTGACTCTGCAAACCTGTGTCACTTAAGGTCACCCTCTCCAAAAATATTGCATATATCCCGAGTAGCTTGAAGCAGTCCTGATTTTGTCCTTGCAAAAGTAAGGTAAACCCCAACTTGCTTTTAGAGTTTGTTATCTGATTTTGATGGTAGAATTGGCCACATGGAAGACATAAGTGAATGAGACGGTCAAGCTATAGTCAGACAAACAGACAAGCTGAGGGTCCTGAATGCCTATTCAGGTATGGTTACTGACCCACATGTATCAGAATTGTCTGGATATCAGAATACTGGGGGACCGGATATGCCTCTTGAGTGGAGACAGTGGAGCAAGAGTCTACTGCAAGCCCAGCCAAAGTGAACTTGTCTAGAGTCTCTTTCTGCCTCTTTGTAGAAGTCCTGATGTTCCCTTCCTTTCTCCTACCTTATAAAGTGAGGGAAGAATCAGGTTGATTTGAGGTGGACCCATGTTTACTCTAGAAAAATATTAAAAATAATAAAAACAACACCTTATATTTATCTACGTGTCTAATGTTTTATAATTGTAGGATGTTGTCATTCGTGGAAAACAACCATAAGCATGATGGAAAATTTGAAACTCTGTATTTGGAAATGAAAAATAAGTCTTTTAAAGCAATGTTTCTCAAAATTCTTCCCCAAAACACCCGAGATTTTTTTTTGTTGTTGTTTAAAATATAGATTTCCAGACCCCTGAAAGACATAAAACATGGAACCCCTCTGAGTGCAGCCTGAGAATTTGCATTTTTAAAATAAGCTTCCTGGGTGAGTCTACGGCACACTCAAGCTTGAGAAATCACATTGAAAGCAAGTGACTTTTTTGCTAAGGGATAGCAAGGCAATGGAGGTAATATCAGGACAAGTGTCTCTGGGAACATGTAACCAGAGGATCTGGGCAGGATTGAAAAGCCAGGTTATTTTAGAGGAAAAGAATAAAAGAAACTCAAGATCCTGAATTGAAAGGGCTAAAGTTTATATGGTAGAAATAAGGCACTGACTACAAAGGGTGGCCTATTTTCCCAGTGTAGGGCTAGGGCGTGTGGGCACAATTACCATCATCAAAGAGTTGTTCCATGCGTCACTAAATCAAAAGTGGTTCTGAGGCCACAATCACCTATTATTAGAAATGTAATAGTCATATCTTATTTTAAAACCTGTTTTTTAATCTATTGCCACCTGTAAAACTAGACTAAACAGATCAAATGTTAAGTCTATCTAAAAATACTCCGAGCAGAAACATAATTAGGGTTCTAATTAGGATTATCATTTAGTAGGCTATGGAGACAAGCCTGAAGAGATAAACCCCTGTATCAGCGGCATTAAGTTCTAAGGATTTATTAGATTTATGCGCCTAAGCTATGTGTTTGGGGGCCATATAAAAATTATGTTGAACAAGTTTTTAAACCCAAGTAATGATGGTAATTTGTTTTCACTCAAAGAAAATCCTAAGTGTAGTGATTTGAACAGACTAAACAATGTGTTGCTTGGAAGTTTGTAGCTCATGAGAAAACTGCCATGATCTTACGTTCTCTTGGTTTTCTGATACTGCTTCAGGAGAGAATTCAGATCATTTCTGATTTGCTTTCTCAAAGGTATTGGCTTTGTGTCCGATGCTATAGAACAGTGTGAAACCTCTTGATCTGATTACACATCATGAAAGCCATGCTCTGTGCAGAAGACACAAAGTAAATATTTTCAGACTCAGTGGACAGTTCATTGTTTTTTTGTACTAACAAGGAAACTCAGTAGTTTTCTGAAAAAATATCTATGTTCTTTGATATTAAATGACCATATTAAAGGGATTACTGGAAGAAAACATGAACCTGAAGTTAACTGTCTGAGATTGCCAAAATAATGGGGTCTTATGTAGAAACCCACCTCAAAATGAGAAGAAAAATATCTGGGCCTTCTTATCTGGTTTCCCTACTCAAATATTTCTTGCTAAAAACTACTTCTTAGGCAGAAAAAAACACTAGCTAAAGGAAATTATCATCTTTTCTTTCTCTTTTAATTACTTGTCCGAGTCAGTTTCCTTAGACTGGAGAAAGTTATTAGGACTTTGCAGTTGAAAGATGGAGGCCATCAAAGGGAGTCTTACCACAAGTTGTCTGCAGATCCAACTGGTGCTGTCATTGGTCATGTGGACTCTGCACTTTGGTGCCAGGAATGTGTTCTCTCTGGAACTGGTGAGTCTACCAAGTTTGCTATCCCAAAAATGTGTCTCAGAGATCTCACACCTGCTCCACCCATAAACCAGTCCTTTTCTAATAAACTCAGAAATGTCACTACAGTTCTTTAAGCAGAAACTTGAGAGGCATCCTGACCCCTTTTCCCTAACAACTTCAGTGTCTGCCAACAGGGGAATGGATAAAGAAGATGCAATATATATATAAAGAAATATTACTCTGCCATGAGAAAGACAGAAATCCTGCCATTTCTGACAACTAGAGGACTTCATGGTAAGTAGGTGAGTCAGACAGAGAAAGACAAATACTGTATGGTACTGAATGATATTCCTTATCTTTGGAATCTAAAAAAGTCAAATTCATAGAAACAAAGAACAAAATGGTGGTTGCCGGGGACACTGGGGAGATGGTGGTCAAAAGGTACAAAGCTGCAACTAGAAGATAGATAAGTACTGAAGATCTAATGCACAGCATTGAGATTATAATTAACAATACCATATTATATGCTTCAAAGTTGCTAAGAGACCAGACCACAAAATGAAATGAGGTGTTAGCTAACTTTATGGAGATAATCATATTGCTATATATAAGTGCATCAAATTAACACACTGTAAACCTTCAATTTACCTAATGTCTTATGTCAATTATATCTCAGAAAAAAAAATTCCACACAAAAAGAATAAGGAAATTGAAGGATCGATGTTGAGGAGCTGTTGCTTGGGAGTGAATTCTGCACCAACCCCCTGGGTCACTGGGTTCCCTTTGCTTGGCTAATCCTGATTTCCCACTTATTTAAGCTCTCAGTTTCCCCCCTACACTTCTATCCTTCAAATGGGTACAGGTCTTGATAGAAAATTATTTTTCTGAGCCTTTGAGAATATGGGACTTAACTGGGCAGCAGAGGGTATCAAGCTGAAATGTAAGAGGCATTCAGTGATCCGGTTGAGTTGAGCGTGCAAGGACAGACGTCTGAACCCACATAACTTTTCTGAGAACAAGGATACTGCTTGACTGTTGGGCTAAGAGGAAACAATAAGAATGTGCTGTTTGTCATCTGAGCACTTGCATTAAGTATCCTGACATGGGTACTGTTTTTCCAATTTAAGCGTTCAGTTATCTTTCTTTACTCTCGTCTGTCTCTCTGTTTCTTTTCTTTCCAGAATTAGTTACGCTGGGTGGCTGGTGACATGTCAATGACCACAATGGATATGATCCCCTTGTCATGAAATTTACAATACCACAAAAGGCAGACTTCAAACAAATTATTCACAAAGTAGTTTAATTACAATTACAATAAGTTACATAAAAGTTTACAATAAGAGTGGATGACAGGGTTACTTGCATTGGTTTGAAGGAACAGGGAACGTTACCTCGGAAAGTGACATTTCAAGAAGATCTGAGGGATAAGAATTGTTTCCCTTAACATCTTGTATACAATGTTATAAATGTTTTATAAAATGCAGCTCCTAAATGCTTGATGAAAAGCCTATAATCTTCTATGCCCTCATCACTTTTCACAACCTGTAGTCTTCAACTTGAAATGATTCATTTAGAGGTAAAGTGGGAAAATCACTTTCATTGGTCTGAAAATAAGGTTTTATATTTGTTTCAGACTCTTGGCACCTAGAAAATAGCTTTTAGAAATATTTACAGTAACACACACACACACACACACACACACGGACATCCTAAAGTTACACAATATCCTCATACTTTGAGCTTATATATGATCTCCAGTCTCCATGATACCTATTAGGTTGCCCCTACATCTCGGGAAGGGTTCTGAATCTTATAATTACAGCCAACAGAAAGCCCTCCAACCATACTTGCTCTTTGACCCTCTCTAAGTACCAACTAGTATTAGCTCTTAGAAAATGAATATCTAGGATTGCCTCTGTGGGAAGAGGGAGAGAGTGGACACTGAAAAGGGAAATGTAAAGAACTTCAATGTTTTTTGTAATGTTTTATTTCATAAAAACATTTGAAGACAGTATTATAAAATGTTGGTCTATTTTAAGTTCAGAGTGAAGGCTTCCTGGGTCATGAGTGTTTCTTCATTATATTCTTAAAAATTAGGACATCTGATTTGAAGTCCTACAATTAGTTCATTTGTTAATTAATTAATATACAACAGAGAGTCAGTAAGCACCTATGACATACCTAGATTTGTACTAAGAAATGTAATGTGAAAAAAAAAAGTACTCTACCCAGTGACTTACTATGGTGTGAACTTCCTGATTTAAGTTTCCCCAAAATAAGAGATGATTTTTAATTGACATTGGTTAACAGATCCATTTATGAAGTGTTTAACAAATGGCCTACCCATTTACATCCTGATAAAGAGAAAATGCCTCTCCTGCTTGTCTTTTCTTCATTCTTCCAGCCCATTGCAATGGTAACTCATTTGTTATAAATTAGCAAGTCTTCATAAAGTTTTTGAGTGGAAACACTCAATAAAATGAGTATTAATTATTCTGTTAAATGAAAAACTCAGGAAATCTTAAGGCCCAAACCTAAGAATGGGTATCGTGTGTGCCAGAAGATACTGGGTAAGCTAGCTTGTCATTCGTTCAGTTTCCAAATCGGGTCAACAGTACCAACAAATTTAGGGATGAATTGTGATAACTTTTCTCTTAACATTTTATTTATTTATTCTAGAGAGAGAGAACACCTGAGAGAGCGCATAAATGGGGCTGGGAGTCAAAAGGAGAAACAGGCTTCCCACTGAGCAGGGAGCCAGACACAGGTTTCCATTCCAGGACCCTGGGATCATAACCTGAGCTGAAGGCAGATGCTTAACTGACTGAGCCACCCAGATGCCCCAAGAACTCTTTGTTTTAACTCTTGTTTTAGCTTATGCTAGATTCTTAAATAGGGGCTATACTTCTTAAAGCAAATATTTCAAAACTGATGCTGCTGTTGTTAACTGGCCAAAACAGTGAGTCTGAAATCAGAACTGCAAATTTGAGTCCATAAGGACTTGATCATGTTCATAGTACCTCTGAATGGTCAAGAACTTACCTGAACAAAGATGATTACCTGCTAACCTTTCAATAACTAACCACTGACATGAGATTAGAGGAATCTTGTTCAGACAGCCAGTGGGCAAATCCAGTCTTCATGTGATTAAATAGGTCCTTACTAGTGTTTCTACTTTACAGTTTGAAGCAGTCCCCCAAAGCTTCTTCAGCTTATTCTTGACAGAAGGGTACTCAGCTAGGAAAGGGCTCTCTTTTGAAACCACGTAATTCCTTCTCTACTCAGGCTCATATATTTGGAGTTTTCATGTCAAGACAAAGGAAGCAATAACCAACAAGCATCAGTGACTGAAAACAGGGAGTCTCTTGAGCTGTATGCCATTGTTTTGAATTTATTAACCAGAAGGGTATTTCCCATGTGGTGTCACTATGGTCATTATAGACTAGCCAATGCCCTAATAATTTATTTCCCAGATTTTGATTCTTTTTATCATTTCAAAGTTTGTTTCATTTACAAATATATCAACTGATTTGGTCATAAGTGATGGAAACAAAATGTTCTTTTTAATAATCTATTCTGTAACTTTTTGTAGCCAGGGGAAAAAAAAAAAAGAAAACAATGGAGATGAGGGACTCAAATCCCAGATGAATGTAGAGTGCCATTTTACTTTTCTTGCTGTGATTTCTTCCCTTCAAGGAATAAGTGATATGGGCAGTTTCATAGCTTAAACAAGAAGATTAACTGCCTATCCCAAAGCACTGAGTAGCTGATGTGAAAAGGAAATGAACTTCTGGGGAATATCTATCCACTTCTGTTCACTTCAATGATCAACTCCCCTTCAAAGATGGGTTTGTAATTTTAATTGGATACCAACGCAGTTGGAAGCGCTGGGTTATAGGACAACCCAGAGACATAGTTGAGTGCATCTTTATGAAACTCCTTTCTCAGTTTCCACTTTAACCATGATCAGGAGGAGCAACAAGTAATTTATGGCCAGGGTCCTTTCTTAAAGACTTCATCCTCAACCTTAGTAGGGCCTGTATTCCATTCCGGGGTTCTCCCCTCTGAACAGCTCCACTCCCACACGGATAAATGTAATCACCTCAGAGAAGACTGTGCCTGCAAATGACAAGACACAGTGGGGAAATTGGCAAATACATTAAGAAAAAAAAAAAGACACAAAATAGTCTCCACCTATCAGTCAGATGCTCCTCCATCAGAACAGAAAACAATGGAGAGAATGAAGATCATTCAGTTGAACATGATCCATTTTGAGCAATCTCTAATCAATTCAGGGACACCTCCTCTTCACCCCTCCTCTCCCCTCCATCATCTGTCTACATTTGTGTAGCTCTGAGTGCACCATTAAGAATACTTTGACAAGGGTGTCATTTTAATCTGAATGTCTCAAAATGATTGGGGAGAAAAAAGTTTTCTTTTGCCTTCAACTCCAAAATAAAATTGATCTGAGAAGGAGAAAGAAAGTTTCCCTAAGAGATTTAATTCGGTGTTGAGTCCTTTAGGACTTTCCTGATGATGGAGGTAAGTTCAAGGTAAGAAGGAGGGGGTGACATTTGTCACCATCCATTAGGGAAGGATTAGTCAGGCCAGCTTGATAGAAGCTAATGTGTCCTCAGTTTTAAGGACTTTAAGGGAATAGAACTTAGAATCTGTAGTTGGAAGTTTGAATTCAGGCCCGGTGTGTATCATCTATGTCACCTTACACATGTCTTGAACATCTCAGAGTCTCTTTTCTTCTTCATAAGGTAGAGATCATATCTAAGTTAGGTTAATGTGAATATTACATGAGGTAATGTATGTGAAGATGCAATTGTTGACTAATATGGGAGTACAAACTATCTGAAGTGAATTTGGAGTTTCAAGTCCATAACAGCAGGAGCTTACCCCTGGGCTTCTGATCTTAGACAGAAGTAACACACATATATGCCCCAAATATGCATGTGCATATCACAAGCCAGCTTGGTCGTGAACATGAGTCAAAGGAAGGAAGACTTGGCCATAGGGTCTGCACTCAAATCCTTTCTGTGTGCTTTCTTCTCTAAGGCTCCCATCTCTACTTTGCAGCAGTGACCTCCCATGACATTTGCTTGCAGATGACACAGGCTGTCCTCCATCCTGAGTACCTTAGAAACTCCATGCCTGAGCGTTTCTTCCTCCAAGGGCTCTTGCTGTATGCATTTGGTTGCTCTGTCTCTTATATCACATCTCTGGAGGTGCCTCCCCCCTTCGATCTTTCTCTCTTTCCTATTGCAATATATTTGGGTTTTTTGGGTTTTTAAATTTTGGTTACTTGGTTCTGTAGGGCCTCTTACATTCTGGATTTTGCTACCTACATCTGCAGTTTTTTAACTTTTTCCTTTATCTCTTGTTATTTTCTGTAAAGTGGTAGTAGACCCAGAGATTTATTAAATTTGGGTTTGATGTTTTGTTAAGAATACTTTACATTGGAGCACCTGGGTGTCTCAGTTAATTAAGTGTCTGCCTTCAGCTCAGTTCCTGATTCCAAGGTCCTGGGATCAAGCCCCACATTGGGCTCTCTGCTCCGTGGGGAGTCTACTTCTCCCTTTCCTTCTGCCCCTCGCCTACCTTGTAATCTCTCTAGCATGTGCTCCCTCCATCTTAAAAAAAAAAAAAAAAAAAAAAAAAAGATACCTCACAGCTGATGTGTGCTTTCCACTGCATCTTTGCGAGGGGTGTATTTTGTAGCTGTTTCTTTTTCTTCATGATGCTCAGATTGATCAGTGTGTTGGTGCATGGTCAGCCTGATTTATTGTTTATAAAGTTCCTCTAAGGGTTTTAACAGCCCTAGCTATTGCTGCTAGATCCATTATTTCATTAGGGTTTGCAAAATACTAATATTCTAATTCTATCATTTCTTGTTTATTGTCAGCTGGAATTCTTTTCCAAATAAAAACTTGCACTCCTCAAGCATTCGATTACTCTTAGGTACAATAGACAGGAAAGACAATATAAATGTCTAGATCGTCACTTTGTCAGTTTTCAGAAAAATGATTTAGTTCTTTAAAGGTGACTACCTAGCAATGTTGTAGTTTTATTTATTAGTATAATTATAAATGGGTGGATTTTTACTTACTTAGTATGTTTTAACCCATTAGAGTTCATCTCTGTAGAGATTTTTTGGTTTTTAAGTAGGCTCCATGCCCAATGTGGAGTCCAACGTGAGGCTTGAATCCATGACCCTGACTTTAAGATCTGAGCAGAAATCAAGAGTCAATCAACTTAGCCACCCAGGTGCCCCATTTCTCTCCTTTTTAACATTCAAACTATCTCATCTCTGGCTAGTGGAACTGCCTACAAGTTGACTACTAAATTCTTTTCTTATGACCCCAGTAGTAACGTTGCATAACTTCCTTGTTTTCTGGATACAACAAAATGTGCCTGATTCATCTAGAACATTTTCTGCCCTAGATCTGGAATAAGCCATTTCCCCAAGCAACCCTGTCTTACTTTATTATGAAATGACCTTTAGAGACCACAGTCTGGATGTTGGAAGTGGTCAGAATGACTAGGTTGTTCACTGTTTCTTGACATTAATAGAAATAAAAAATACATTTTATTTTCAGAGAAAAGTGAGTTTGTTGAAATATTTCCACATCAGATTTATGATTCTGTGGTGTTAACATCTTTTAAGTTATATTTCAGTATTATTTCTCTTATGCTGAAAATAATTTCCTAAATGTAGTAGTTCACAATAACCAATAGAATGTTGTTACTCTTAATATAATTCCTGGGAATAGTTTAAAATGTTCCCATAATTCTTCTTGACCCTAAAATATATTCCAACTATAGGTATATTGTGACATCATACTGTTTTAATGTCACTTGGAAATATTCTTCTATATGATTAAGTTAACAACTCAGTACATAGATTCATTTGTTAATTTTGATTTTGTTTTAGGGCTTGACTTTAAAATTTAATTTTGCTTTATAATTTTGCATACACATACACACAATAGGGTTGTTAGTCATTTTATTTATTTTTAGAAGTTCTTCAAATTTAAGGATATTTATACTTCGTGATATAAGGTCCAAATATTTTCTTTATTTGGAAATAAAGTTGTTTTTACTGAGTTTTGGAACTTTTGAGTTGTTTTTACTTTGTTTTGGTGTTTTTTGTTATGCAAAAGTTCTTTTCAAAGTAATCTAATTTGTCTATTGTTTTCTCTTACTGCCTCTGGATATTGAGTTATAGTTTGTAAAGTCTTTCTCATCTCAGGTTAAGAGGAATGCATTTATGTTTTCTTTTAAAACTTGTATAGATGAGGCTACATTAGGTTCTGATTGATTTGAAATTAATCCTAGCATATGGTGTGAGGTACAGATCTAATTTTATTTTTTTTAAACCAGTTGTTCTAGCACTACCTGATAAGAAGTCTTCCATCTCCCCAAAAACTTTCTATAATAATTTTTTTCTTGCCTTGAATTTATTCCTAAATTTTCTATTTTGTTTTATTCATTTATTCATACATAATACCATGTTGTTTTAGCTGAAATCGCGTTAAACTTATAAATTAACCTGGGTAAATTTTAGCACTTGATGAAGTTGAGTTTTTCTATTCAAAAACCTGTTCTTTCAATGTGTTCAATGCTCCTTGCTTATCTTTCAATAATGTTTTACGTTTTTCATCTCACAGGTCCTGTATTAACCTGCTTGGGTTCTGCTGAGTTTCTCAATTTTTTGGCTTGATGTTTCTTATCCTTTTAGAAAATTCTTGATCACTACCTCTTAAAATGTTACTCCTAACCCATTTTCTCTCCCAGTGACATGAATGAGAGAACTTTTTATAATGCCCCACATGTTTTTATAGCTCTTTTTCATTTTTCACATGGTTCAGTTTCAGTTTAGATATTTCTTATTAACATGTTTTAGAGTTCACTAGTCCTCTCTTCTGCTGTGTATAATTTGTTTTTAGACCTATGTAATGAACATATAATTCCATTTATTATAATGTTTTTTGTTTCTTTAAGGTCAAGAATGTTCTTTTTGTAAGATTTTACTTCTATATGAGATTTTCATTTTTAAAATTTATTTTCACCACATTTAACCCTTCTAATTAATAATATTACTCAAAGCTATAAGGTCCTGCTAATTCCAATATCTGGATCACCTATAGACAGTTTCTATTATATTTTTCCTCACATTTTCAACCAGATGGTTCTATCTAGTAATTTTGTTATTTACTGCTGGACATTGCTAATAAAACCATTAGCATGTCTAGATGGTGCTATCTTCCTCCAGAGAGACTTCCTTCTCCTTCTACTTGACGGATAGTGTCTTAATCCAAGTATACACTGAGGTAATTAGAAGCTGAGTTGTAGCTTTAGTAAGACTCTGTTGATCTTTGAGTAATTTTCCTCCTAAAGGACAATCCTATTGCTGCCATATTATTTTCTATTGCTGCAATAACAAATTACCCCAACCTTAGTGGTTTATAACATAACAATTTAATATCTTACAGTTCTGTATGTGAGAAGTCTGGTAGCTTTCACTGGGCTAAGATCAATGTGTGCACAGGGCTGCTTTCCTTTCAAGAACTTCTAAGGGAGAACCCACCTCTTGCCTTTTCTGGCTTCTAGAGGCCACCTGCATTCCTTGGCTCATGGCTCCTTCTTCCATCTTTAAGGCCAGCAGTGTGGCAGCCTCCAATCTCTCTATTTCTCTATTCTGTAGAAATTGACTCCTGCCTCTCTGTTAAAAGGACCTTTGTGATTAGATCAGACCTGCCCAGGTAGTCCAGGATAATGTCCCAATCTTAAAATTTTTAATTAATCTCACTTGCCAAATCCCTTTTGCCACATAAGGTAACACAAACAGAAGTTCAGGGATTAGTGTCTGGACATCTTTGGAGGCTACTCCTCTGCCCACCAAAGTTACCAAGTAAGGTTGCCATGTTTAACATATAAAAACACAGAATTCTTGGTTAAATTTGAATTTCAGATAAACAACAAATAATTTTGCATTTTAAATATGTCCTAATTACTGCATGGATAATACTTATAAAATTGTTTATTGTTTATCTGAGATTCAAATTTAACTGGGCCTCATTCTGCATTTTTCTTTTCTGTCAGTTCTACCTCCAGTGCCAACAGTAAGAGCATGATCTACTCATTGGGATTCCCTTTCTGGCTGATCCTGAATTCTGATCCTTTTCTCCTCAGTATAGCAAGGTTACCAATTACTCAAATATGCTTTTTGGAGTTTTCACTTTGCTTCTCAAACTCCTAGGATGAGGAAATTTCTCTCAGTGGAAATGACCCATGTCCTAGGCTCAGCTCTCTGCCTTTCTCTCACCAGGTTCTTAGCTCATCAAGTCTAGTTTTGAATTTTCATCCCCATGTGACTGCAGTCGTCTCTGTTGGTTTCTCTTTTTTTGTGGTGGCCTCTGCTCAGGGAAAACTCAGCTTCTTTTCCTGCACCTAGAATCAGCAACTTCTTCCTGGGGCCAAGTGACCAATGACTTCCTGGCCATTCTCCACTTCTCTACCCCTTTCAGAGCCTTGAAGCCTGAGTCCTGACTGTTTCAACCACTGGCTGATGCACTTAAATAGGGCTTCCATAGTTTACAGGGATGGAGAGCTGTTTGGCTGCACACTACTCTATCCATCTGGATCTTCTAATGGCACACCTGGTGATTTCCCAGTGTTATCACAAATGTAGAAATGGTTGTTGAGCAACAGCAGCATGGGTGAAAGGAATGGAGATGGTGTGGTGACATCCCATTGAGAAAGTGTGGTTGCCCAGACCTGGTAGTTGGCTGTACCTCAGAGACTTTGGCAGTGCTGTTTGGCCTGGGATAGAGCCAAGCTGGCCCTTCTGAAAGACAAGAGGTTGACGACCATCCTTTCCTGCACATTTGGCTTTCATTTCAGGTAACATCAGTATAACCCAGGTACAGGCTGTCTGAAACTGGTCTTGGAGTTTTGTCCTGGAAAAAATAATTTAAAGAAGCAAAATTATGGGTGCCTGGGTGGCTCAGACGGTTAAGTGTCTGCCTTCAGCTCAGGTCATGATCCCAGGGTCTTGGGATGGAGCCTCACGTTGGGCTCCATGCTCAATGGGGAGATAGCTTCTCCATCTCCCTCTGCTGCTTCCCCTCCTGTGCTCTCTCTCTCTGTGTCAAATAAATAAAACACTTAAAAAATATATTTGAAAAGAAGCAAAATTTTAATATAATGATTGTAAAATAATTGCTCTCCTATAGCAACAAATATGCTGTCACCACTTCCCTCATGATAATGGTAATCTTGCTTCTGGCCTTGAGTCAGACATCAATGTGGCCAGTTGTGGGGATGGACATGAGTAGATATCTGGGGTCAAAGGTGGGAGGTCTTCAAGGTGGGACTTCTCTTCTTCTTTCCTCTTCCCTTCCCGGGGCATTTTTTGTGCCACTTGTTTTGCCTCTAGGACATAATTTCCTGCTTTGGGGCACCAGGCCTTCATGAACCAGATTTTAGGAGCTATAAAATTTTCCCTTTCCATCAGCAAAAACTACTCAGGGGAGTTGGAACTAATTTAAGCTGAGGAGGGAAGGCAGACAAATTAATGGTTGGGACTTTATCTGACTCTGGGTGTTTCCATTGTGTGGAGCTTAGAAAAACCCTGAGCTCAAGGCCTGATGCACTGACCAACTCCAGTGGCTCATGAGAGAGCATTTTGGGAGGAGAGCAGGGGCTTCTTTTTCCCTGTCCTGAAATTTCAAAATGCTGTTTGTAATGGGATGCTCAAAGCCAAGTCAAATTATGAATCAATAAAATATTTTAACAGGCAGCAAGAGGACCATACGTTTCTCAAGTCAGATGAATACTTTGGGAAAATATTGAGTTGATACCACAGACTAGAGAAACATAAAACGTTCCTTTAAAAATTACTTCATAAATGTTGACTAATGGCATCATGGAACAGAATAAAAACATTGTGTCATACAATTGAAATCTGAATAAAGTATGGACTTCAGTTAGTATAATGTATCAATTGTGGTTCACTCATTGTGACAAATATGGCATACTAAAGTAAGATTTTAATAAGAGACGAAACTGGGTGCTGAGTAGATGGCAACTTTCTGCCCTAGCTTCACAACTTTTCTGTAAAGCGATAATTATTCTGAAACAAAATGTTTATTATTAAAATAATTTCATATACAAAGAAGGTGTTGAAAAGTAAAGGGAGATGGGACAATAAGAGATTATACTCTTAACTGAAGCTATTAAACAGAATAGAAATATTAATATTCCATACCAATTTACAGAAATTATGTCAGTAAATCATGTTCCAGAAATAGCCCGGTGGAAATAGAGCATTTCAAGTGGGAGAGCAATGTCACCCAGAAGCCAGCCGCACCACCAAGTCCTTGCTCACTTACAAATAACCCTGAGAAACTTTCCGTGAATGAAAATGTGTATAATTTCCAGTTTTTAAAGAGCGATGGGCTGAGAGCCAAAAAATATTCTTGGACTCTATTCTTTCAGTATCCTAAAATTAACCTATCAGAATGAACTATTCTACTCAGCTGTTTGAAATGGGATGTCTATCTCTGAAAGTAACCATTTTATTCAAGCTTTTTTGAAATGAGACATCTGATTCTTTTTTTTTCCTACAGCTTTTATGAAAAATTTCAAGCACACTCACAAAAGTAGACAGAACAGTATAATAAACCCCTATTTGTCCATTATCCAGCTTCATCTATCACAAAGACCTTGTTTCAACTATCCCCTCTACCTCCTTAGTTTTTCCCTGGAATAATATAAAAGAATTCTCAGATATCAGAGTCATTTGTTTTTGACTATATATGGGCATTTTAGGCATTTGTCTGTAAATATTTATGGAGCACCTACTTGCAAGGCAACTATTTTAGGAGGCAGAATAGAGAGGAGTCAGATATGGATCTCACTCAGAAGGAGGAGCTTGGTTTAGTTAGAGAAAATACAAAGGGATATACGCCATGATAAAGGCACAGAGTAGTGGGGAGAGCTTCGGTCTAGAGGGCTGAGAGATAACTTGGTAGTAGAGGTTGCCTCAGACTCAGACTATAAATGATGAGCAGACAGACGTATGGCAGATGAGGGGAGAGGAAGAGCACATCCCTAGCCTGTACCCAGCCCTTTCTCCTCCAGATACACACAGAAGGTCAAAGGCATCTCAGAAGAAAGCCATTTCTTAAAAATACGGATCTACCATAATGAGTCAAATATTAGAGACAACTTCAGCCAACTTGGATAAGAGAGAACGAAAGGAAGTTAAGCTTTCTATGAACCTGACAGAATGGGGACTGAGAAATTACATGATTATGAAATTAAGATAATTCTAGTTCTTACACTCCTGAGTTTGACATACACACCTGCTGTGAGTCTTTGAAGATGTTAGAGTGAGAATAGATAATTACGGGATTAAGTTTGGGCTTGGAGGTAGCAAAATGTCAAAGAATGAAGACTATGGTGATGGAACAAATCTTAGAACTGAGGAAAGCCACTTCCTGGGGATGTCTCTGTTGAAGTATAAAAGAAGGCTAGGGATGAGAAAGGAAGAAACGATTATCTTAATAACTTGATTTTTCTCGGTGAAGTGGAAGCAAGATCATGTGCCAATCACAAGAGTCAGATTTAACCAGAAACAAAGGAATTAGCCAGCAATGTGACTGCAGTGATGTACTCTATGTTCTGGGGTCTTCCCTGCGATTTTTCAGCTAACTAGCAATTAAGCGAGACCACATGGCTAGACCTGACCCATAATATGTGAGCATATACGACTTCTGTTTCCTCCATGATGAAACACTGTACAGCTGGGGTGCCACCTTCAGCCTTCTCTTGCCCTGCCACAGCACCCCTGGGAGCCACATGGTGATATGGTGGCATTCCAAGATGAACAAAGGTAGACCCTAAATTAGTACATCGAGGACAGCCCATCCAATCGGCGTGGTCATCACATAACTGAGCTACGGACTGTTGTTCTACCATTTTGAGGTTTATTTGCTGGGGCAGTGGAGCTTATCCTCTCTAGATCCCCACTCAGGGTCCAGCTAAAGTTATAGGGAGGCAGACCAAGGAAGCACCTTTGGTTTCGCCAGACACATTTCTCCTGGATCTCTGCAATTCGATGAAACTCTAAGACAGAGCCTGTGTCTCACACACATCTCAGAAGGACCTAACAGCCTTTTACGAAGATTCCCTGACAGTGAAGATAGATGGAAGAAAGTCTCAGAGATTGACCTTTGGGGATTCTCATGCTTCATAAAGAGCAAAGAAGAAATCTTAGACCGTTTCAATGAGAAATATAAGGCGGTGGTCTAAAGAAATAACTGAATTTTCAGGGTCACCATATTCATTGTGTTCAATAACAATGAGATAATTGTGTAGCATGAATTCCCACAGGCAAAACTTCAGTTTAAGTATCAGATCAGGGGCCAGGACACTGACTCAGACACCATGCCGATTTTAAAAGTTATAATTACTGCTCAGGGGTTCCCCCAAATATTTTGATCAACTATACAGTTTCAAAGCAACTGTAGATGTGAGTCCTGGATATGCTACAGTCTCGGGTAACATTTCAAAAATAACAAAATCATTATGGAATCAAGATGATCTTCAGGTATCATAGAACAGTATTTGGAAAAATAAAGCAGCTCCTGCCAACAGCATTGATATTAGGTCAACAGGTTCCCCATCTTAAGTGCTCACAAAACTCAGGGGAGAGGACATGGAGAAAACACAAGTAACAGCCTAAGAAATCACCACCACGAGTAGAATTTCAGAATGCTGTGGTAGACACCGCAGTTTAGTACTTAAAAGAGTGAACTGAAATAAACCCACAATTTTTTGATTTGTACAGCATTTGGTAATAAAAAGTATTTTTCTGTAGATCATGCCACTTCTTTCCTATAACAAATTCCTGGGGTAGGCTAAATTTTTAGTTCTGTTTGCTGTAAAGCAAACCAGAGGCTGCAGATACCATTGACTTTCTATTGTAGGCACACTGGCAGGAATTAGACGTCAGAGTGGGTGTTCCACAAACCCCATCTGCTGCTTGAGCAAAAGTTGAGTAGAAGCACAGAATGGTCAGCAGGACCAGAAGAATCCCCGGGATACCCCCTCTTTTCAGTCTATTGGTGGGATCTTTGCAGTGTGGTGGCCCAAAGCCAGGGAGACAGTGACTACCTAACCGTAGATGATCTAGGGTATGACGGAGTCATACACATGGCTTCTTAGATGCACGTGACGTTATTTGTGTTTTTCAAGGGGAGATCTAAAGATGGAAGAGGAGTTTGCTTATTCCACAGGCTGGACCTGATTGAGTGTAAGCTTTGAGTGTAAGCTTTGAATGTTTTTGATCTCCTTACGGAGGCTTCGATTACTTTGTACCTTCTGAGAAGTGGAATCTTAAAACTACCCTTAAGGTTTGCTGTCTCTTTGTTCTAGGAAAAGACCATTAAGTAGGCTCCTCAGTTAGGCAGAGGCAATTTGGGGGCAAAGTCTACAAGGAAGTAAGCAGTATGTGTTGGTCAGCAGATGTGTGCTGCATCTTTTAGCACATTTCTCTTACCAGGATGCAAAATTTCTAAGTTTAGATTAATGGTGCAGTTGAACTAATTGGTTGTTCTACCCAGGCTCTGTTCTATCACTGGTGCTCACAGCCTTGTGGCTTCTTCACTGTTTGCCCGCAGAAGAAACAGAACCATGGTAGAAAGGTAAAGGAAGCATTCTCTTCTTGGCGGCAGAAAGCTTGAAAAGGAGTCAGGAAGAATTTGGGGAAGTTCATTGGGGACTGGATTGTAGTTCTGTCCTAGACAATGTTATTTAACAGTGACTAGCCCAGGCTTTGGTAAGCCTATCTACTGATATGGAGCTCTAGCAGTGCTTTCTTAAAGCCATAGGTCTGATCACACCTGTGGAAAGGGTGGCATATGTCCTAAAGGAAAGAATATTTTTATTGTAACTCATCCTGGACAAGGTGGTCCTAGGAATGAAATGAGGATGCTGACCTTAGATTGGGTCAAGAAATAACTTTTGGCCAGCACTCTGAATTAAAATGCTGGGGGACAAGGGAAAGGGATGTCAACCCTATTGTGTGGGAGTGAGCTAGGCACTAAACAGGGAGGTGGTCCAATGAGGGACCTGAGGCAGGGTATGACTCATATAGTAAATATCTCTGTTATCATCTATATATTATTATTTGCATTAATAATAGTATCTCCATGGCACTCTTTTTCCTTTTGCTCCAAATCTTCAGTATCATCTTGTGAAAAGTTATAGTCTCCCCTCTGTTGTGAGTAAGGAATTTCTGAGGACCAGCCTGTGCCAGGCTTGGCATTGAGTACAAGAGGGAAGGAGGAGTGATGGGGATTCACTGATGTGCCTGGTGGACTGGTGGCCACTGAACGGTGGTCAACAGCAGAGACAGAAGCCTGAAGGCTTGGAGACAAGGTGGAAGCAGAGGAATGAAGCCTCAGAGTCTGTGACCCGAGGATGCTTCAAAACCAATGCACAGAGAAAATTTGGCCAATCAAGTGAATAGGGATATACTTAGAAATGGGGTAGATTAAAACCATTTCTGTCAAGAAAAATATGGGAAAGACAATGACTCCAATGGTTGGTTATTATTATTCTGCTGAGAAATATGGGGTAAAATCATAGCAAGTTCATTTTTTAAACTACACTTACAGGAGAGATAAATTATAAGAAAACAATCAGGACTTAATATTTTCTAGCATGTGTTCTAGCAATTCTGTGTCTAGAAAAATTACTTGAGACACTACAAAATCTTAAGAAAACGTTTTAAATGCTTTTCTGTCTATGCTTACTAAGATTAGAAAGTAAACTAATATATGCTACAAACATTTTTCATGACAATTGTTAAAATAGTATGGTAATGTGATTAACAGGAAATATTTGTTGTGAAATGTGCAGGACTTGTTATAATTTCTCCAGATCTAAGACAAAGTGTGTTCAGGCTTTATGAACAAAGAAACTTTATTTTGTGACTACTAATTATGCTTCACACCTGCCAAGCTTTGAGGTAAAATGAGGCATGGGAGAAAATTTGGATTGTACATCTTCCCTTTGTAAGGGAAAAAATTCCTAGTACGGGAAAAATACGCCCAAAGACAGATTCTGCTGATGGAATTAGTAGCCATCTTATATTATCCCCACCAATATCACAAGAGTTGGGTGGCTTTGTACAACTTTTCAAGCCAATTCAAGCTCAATTTGTTCATCCTTAAAGTGGTGTTAATCCTAGTGCTACCTCCCAGTGGTAAGAACTAAGTGAAGAGATTCAGAGCACATGCCACACAGTGAGTGCTCAGTAAATATCTGCTCTTGTTCCAGTACTCTCGTCTGGTCAAAGGCACTTCTACAACTCACAGCAGCTTGCACATATCCTATTTCACTTGCACTGTAGTTATGATCATATAACCTGTGTTGTGGACAGACTTTTCCAGAACACTCAGTTTACCTATGGAAGATACTGCCCTGCCCTAAAAAATTCTGATCACTTGATAATCTTTATCATCATAAATTGTAATTCCCCCCGTAACACTGGAGTTAGATGGATATTTCCAAAGGTAGCAGAGGCTTCTATCTTGAGAGCAATGCTAGGAATTTGCATACCCTGCCCCTAAACTGAGGAACATGCTCACACAGACACGTATCGGCAAGGTATTTTTAAGGGATGGTCTATGTGTTGTCTGAAAGAGTGAAATGAATCCCCATCAGAGCATGGAATGCTTACAGAGAAAGGAGAAGAAGAAGCAGTGTAACTACTTGCAGCTCCCTGCAGAGGCCCCAAAGTCTGACTCTGTGAAGCCCTCCTGGCTTCCCCACCAGCTTTCCCCATGACTTTGGCAGAGCCACACAGGGCGTGGACCCAAGAGCTTGCCCACACGATAGCACGGTTATCCTGGCATGGAAGCTGGTGTTGCGCATTGGCACACTACTTCAAAAGAACTGGAAAGCAAAAGCAGATGTGAGTTTTGACCTATCTTCTGGGAGTTGGGAAAGGCAAGCATGCAGGAGAGGGGAAAACACTTGTTTTATTTCAAGCAAGCACGGTAGTTGTTTTGCTCAATGGATGCTTTTATAAGTGAACCAGATCTCACATGTCATATTCTTTCCTCCCCAGTATATTGATTTGGTTTGGGGTATCTTGAGAAACATATTTGGTTTTGCTCACCTTTATGATTTCTCCTTCCATTTCTCCACCCACCAGATAGAAATCCACTGATGAGAAAAGAGGTCTTTCTATTTGAAGATTAATAAGGGCCTGGTGATGATCCTCTCTAAAGAGGAGCTCTAGGAGCCCCATGATGAAGTATCACTTGTAACGTCTGCTGATCGTCTTCCTCTTCCATCAGTAACATTGAGATATTTTCCAGCAATGAGAAGAATCATCCAGGCCCACTCAGTGGCATTTGCTTGTCAAATCTGAGGGACACTGATGGCTCAGCCTTCTGGAACCTCTGGAACCTCACCAGCTCCCTCTAGGAAGGGGTCTTTGTGACGTGTGAGGGAGAAATGCAGAGGACTATGGCAGAATCATGGCACTCTGCCATCAGGCCCAGAAGCTGGCAGCACACTTGAGGAATAGAAACAACATTCTTCTGATTAGTTATCTATCATCTTAGAAAACTTTGTCAAGGAGTCTGTTGTGTGAGGAAGCAGCTGAAGCCCCAGAACAAGGGGATCCAGTCTTCATTTTGAGACTTTGTGAAATAGTGAATCACAGAAGGAGTCACTTTAGGGGAAGATGAAGAGGAGAACAGAACAAGAAAAAGAAGTGCAAGGGGCATAATTTCAGGTGATTGGTGACATGTCTACTAAAGGATCTGAGAAAGAAGGGGTGCATCCTCCTTCCAGTGTCCTTCAAAGAGCTATTTTTTCCCCTAGCTTTTGGGGCCCTCCTAAGTTTCCCATACAAAGCAACCCAACCCTTCAATATGGGTGCTTCTTGGGGCTTGACTGGGCTCCCTTGTCTATATTCTCCCCAGGTGCCCATAGATACCTGAATGATGAGTATTCCTCCAACTGTGACCCTATGTCACACTCTTATTTTGAGCCTTGGACTATCCACCTAACTGGGTTTTGCTGCCCGAGGTCCCCCAGAGACATTAAACTCCACACGAGCGAGACAACTCAATGTCGTATAGGCTTGTTCTCAAAGCCTGCTTCTTCTTTCTCTATTTCATGCTTTTGATCAGGTGAATGGTCATCACCCAAGCCAGAAACCCGAATGAATATCTCACAAATCCATGTCCCCCTCTCCTTTCTCATTACTATGACTTCAGCTTGGACTCTATACGTTTCTCACTGGGTGGCTCTCTGAAATCCCTATCTCTGGTCTCATCTCCTTTTTGTCAGTTCTTCACAGTGTCATCATGGTACTATTTATACAAGATGTATCACACGTGTAATAGGGGTTTTGCTCTTGTCTTGGGAACTTTATCTGGAGCCCCACTACTAAGAACAATGTGCTATTTTGAAAAGCCATAGAAAGCCATAGAAGCACCAGGCATTTCCTTCCAGGGCTTATGAGCAGTAAGATGAGATGAAGATGTCTGACTCTCACCAGTGTATCCGTTTATATCCACAGAAGACCAGAGCTCATTAGTTCATTAAGGAAGAAGGAGGGTCCCTGAGGCCTAGGGTAAAGGGAAAGAATGCTTTGGTTCTTCTCCTCTCTCCCTCACAAGAATAAGAGAAGGCACTGTCCCTCAAGTGAAGGGATGTGGGATATAATTGTTCATAAAGAATAGAGATGTCTGCAAAGAAGGATACTAGAACCTCATTCCCCACCTAAATGTTTATTGAATGACATTAACTTGGAGCAAGTGACCCAGAGCAGAGCATAATAGAGAGTTCTAGTGACTTGCATCTCCTGGAATTTGCCAACACATGTGAGATAGAGGCAGGTGATAGTTCGAATGCAGGAAAAGAGAAAACAGTGGATGGACCTGAGCTCCCAGCAGGGGTATACAAATTCTCATGGGAAAATGTATGCTATGGAAGGAAGCTGCACTGAAGCTATCTTTAGGGTAACCTGACCTACCAGGGGTAAGGGGGGTATACTTTTATAGGCAGGGGCTGGGGAGGTATCAGAAGAGGTGATCTCTAGAATACATCACCCACATTGGAGAAGTACACAGAACAGAAATTTTACAGTCTTCTGAAGAAGTCTAAAAATGCATCCACCAAAGAAACTTCCCCTTTTC
This sequence comes from Mustela putorius furo, assembly GCF_011764305.1. NCBI lineage: Eukaryota > Metazoa > Chordata > Mammalia > Carnivora > Mustelidae > Mustela > Mustela putorius. Next base: position 756,673 of record NW_025422151.1, on the reverse strand, counting down.
CATTAATCTTTTTTTCCTTCAACTCTTGTCCTAAAGGACCCAGAAAGAGAAATGATAGAGTAGACCATGACTGCAGGCTCCGAGCCCCAGATCAGCTGAGGGTGCTGAAGAAGCTACGGACTGACTTTGAGATTGATGTTTTCATTTATATTTTACTGGACTTTTTAATATCGATAAATGAGTCCATTACCAAAGTGAGATCGTTCTTAGAGCTGAACATGACTGGAAACCTTCAGGATCTTCCAGAGACATTGTCAAAGGTTGAGAAAGAAAGGATCTGGCAGAACACATTGGAAAGCAATTCTGGGAGAAAAACAAAGTCATGTCTCATATTCCAAAGTCAAAAATATCATGTCACTCCTCTGTTTCAAATCCCTCAGTGGCTTCCAAACATAACTCTTGGCACATAATAAGCATAAATGTTTTCTTAAAAAATAAGTGAATGAGCACATCCATATTACAAAAAAGAAGAAGCAGCAGCAAAAAGCAAGCCTACTCCTGATCACACGTTCCTGAACTCCAAAAAAATAAAGACGTAGAGGAGGCAGGCATTTTGTTATTGTTACTAAACACATTTTGAGAATATTAAGTAGGTCATGAATTGACCATCTCTTGTTCTTCCTGGCTCCACCCAGCATGTACCAATATATTGTTGATAACTGTATCTATGTCTGTATCTATAGCTAAATACAGATTCTTATTCACACTGTACCTTATATCATCAAGGAAGAGATGGAGAGAGATTTTTTAGTTTATAACTTTCATTACTTTGAGACCTTATAGCTCTTGTTGTCACATTTAATCAGTAATCAACAAAGATAGAGAAATGAAGCAATTTGACAGCTATCAATATTTATATAGTTTTCAATAGCTATAGAGGTATGCATAGAGATATTCTTCTCACACATGACACCCCTAAAGACCCCAACTCAACTTTGTTGATGGCAATCTCCTGAAACGTAACTGTAGCCCATTTCCATCTCAGTGATCTGCCTTCCAGCTCGGGGCTCTTGGGACCCTCTGTGGTCACCATAGCGAACCCAATGGCAATTTTGCAGGCCAGCACCATTAGCTACTTTCAGAATCCCCAGCCAAGATAGAGGGAAACTTCCTAGAAAATCCTACCTCCCAAGACTTGATACAAAATCTTATTTTGGTAATGGGGGAAAAATAAGCATTAACTTTTTTTCTACCTTTGCATTCCCATCATACCAGCTCTGTAGATAGTATCTTAGGTTGACTCCAAGGAAACTTTTGGAAGTGCAAAAGGAGAAATAATTTTTTAAAAATTAATCTGATATACATTTGAGCCATGAACTTGATCAGGCTCTGGGCTTGTATGTGGAGATAAGAAGGTGAAAGAGATATGACCTCAGTTTCTGATGTATCCATCAGAATAGATACATATATCCATTCTGTAAATGGATAATTGTAACAGAGAACAAAAACTTAGAAACAGACTCAAACACTCAAACATTCCCAGCCCCTCATTTCATCCTTACTCTACTTTTACTTTGCAATGTGCTAAATGCTGCTTGAGCAATGAGTAAAATCCAAAGCTGGGTACAAGAAGAATTTATTGGCAAATGATTTATTAGGAAGGACCTACAGAATGTATCCTGGACTCTTTTGCTTTGAAAAGCAGTGGCTTCATGACATGCAGAGTGAATAACTCTGAGGAATGGCAAAAGAGGATGCTTTTTCTAATAGAAGACTTTCAAAAAGACACTGAGAAATCTGTTGTCGTGTAACATTTTGAAAAAAGGCATTATACGTAGAACAGAATCGACACCTCCTGAAAGGAACAATAGCTACAGTGAATAGCTCTCATAATAAAACTGATCTGGAACACTGGTGAAAGCTAAAACCAAAATATGAGTTGGAAAAGCACATGATAAAGCAGTTTCATAATCTTAAGTAAGAGATGTTGATACCACCTCCATCTCAGGTAATTGATCAAAACTAGTTTCTTGTTCCTTATGTAAGTTTCACCGAGCATGATGTCACTGCAGTAATGGTTCATATAAAAAATGGAAATACTTAAACAATGAGACAATCTTTGCTGAGTTGGGAATCAGACTCTCACACAGATACGGATATTTTCCCCTGCAAATTAATAACTCCTGGGAGGGGCGAGTGGTGTGCTGTGGTGTTTGTGAAGTCAAGATTGTAGGAATCAAATAACCACCTTTACAGTATCGCTTTTTAAATGCTCTGCTAGCCCCAAATCATGTTTGACCTTGTGGTTTCTTTTAAAATAGTCTGCAAGGATGAAATGTATTAATGAGTTCATTTGCTACTAAATATCATTAGCAAAATCATGAAAAGCCAAAATGCTTCAAATTACAAAATGCACACACATATTTGGTACTAGATTTAAATGAAAGGAGAGCAAATTCCTCAGCAATGCACAGTGAAAATGAGTGCTTGGATTACAAATTCATTGCCAATAACTTTATAAGATTCATTCAAGATTCATTTGGTATTGGGTCTTGTAGATCTTTCCTCATGAACAATCCTTCCAGATATGGCTTTACCAGGTGTGAAGGGACTTGCTAGTGGTAAAAATCAGGAATTTTTATCAAACAGGTGAAGACTCCTTTTGAAGATGTGTACCTTCGTTCAAATAATCTAAATATGAATTTAGGAAAAAGTTGAATTAGATGTTCTGAAATTGATGTCTAAGCCCATTCTAAATTTTATATGCTAGGGTATGTTTACCCCTGGTTTCTGTCACTCAACCATTCTAGTAAAATTTGAACTGAAAGGTAAATCCTCTTTAAATGTTGAGGACTGAAATGAAGGAATCTGTCATCAAAATCTCCCATCACTCCACTTAATAATCCTCTTGATTTGTGGTTGCCAAATCCCGTTGGCAAGAAGAATTTGTAAACAGGGCAGAGGGACAGACTTGGACTAGGCGTATTTAGGCACAGTTGACCGTCTGCCTCCTGCCCTTGTTTGGAGGGGGCTAAGTAGGAAGTGAAATGGCAGCAGATTTCTGGATGAGCCTGGAGCTGGAAAACATGGGACTGGGTCATAGCAAGTTGTACACTGAGAGCAGAACATTTTTTATTAGGTCACCAACATCTCTAAATCTTAGGTAAGATCTTAATGGTCAACAAGTTTGGAGTCTACAATAAATCTAGGAAAACTAATTTTCTCTTCTTCCGTCCTTCCCTTTCCAGATCCATCATCATTTCTGGGTGCCAATGCATTACCCCTGAGTCTCAGTCTCGGTCCTCCCTGCTCGCTTGCTCTCTCACACACACACACATCAGAACACATTCAAGAAACCCAATCTGGACCATCTTGACTAATTGCTTCTAGTCTCCTTTCTGCAACAATCTTTTTTTTTAGAAACATTTGATCCACTTTATGTGTATAGGCCTATTAATAAGTATCCACCATCTTCTCCTGCCATGAATCAAGGAAGCCAACTTCCTTGATTGAGGAAGGGTTGGCACGGAGAAGAGCAAGAACTGTGTTGAGATGTGGTTGATCCAGCAGGAAAGCTCTTCACCAGGTTGGGAGGGAGGCTGAGCTGTCTGCTTCTAAGAGGTGACTGGCTAAGCTGGGGCAATGGGCTACATTGATAGCCCATTTAGATGCATCTAGATATCTTGTACTCCTAAACTCCCCATAAAGGCAGGGCCATAGAGACAAAGGAATAGAAACCTGCAAACAGTGACCAAAATGACTGAATCATAAGAATGAATGTCAACGGGAGCCTGTTTTCTGCTCCCCTAAAGCCAACCAGCGAAGGTTGCCCTTTGGGTACATCAACAGAAAGGCTGATCTCAAAAAGCACACTCCCTTTTTGTAAGGCCTCCTTTTTTGGCCTTTCAGACTCTGGCACCCAACAGTCTTGAAACAAAGACATTTTATTTTTTCAAGAGCTGGCTAGCAATTTTAAAGATCGGGAATTCATCTTGAGTTTTGCAAGTACAAGGGGTTGGGAGAAGGGTGGGGTTCAAGTGTGTGGGCATTTCTGCTTTTATCCCCTGATTTCTTGGAAGACACCCTGTAGTCAATGGTTCCAAGGCCTTCTACAACATACAAGTGTGGCTGTTGCAATGAATAGGCTGTCCCAGTGTTGGTGTCTGAGCAACCCTCTGTTTAGTTCAGTACAAACCAAAGCACATGGCACCATCAGTGCCTTCAGGAGGGTCATGAGAACTTGAACTCCGCTCAGGAGGGAGCAGCAGAAATTGGGTTGGGGGCTTCAGGGAGCGGGTTTTCTTAGCTGGTTCATAAAACCAAGGGTTCTCATCAGATTGTCATAAAGATCAGGACTTTAAACTTTCTCATGTGGGAGTATTGTTCAAAGCTCAACAGTTTTTGAATTGTGCCTTCATAATTTTTGACATCCTGGTGAATCATTTGCAATGATATTTGCTTAATATCTTAACTTTCACCTCACTATCGTTTACTCGGTAATTAAAAAAATGCTTACTTTTACAACATGAAATTCTTTATTTCAGAAGGAAACTTTAAATTACTGCCCTTGTTTTCTTATATCTCTTAATCAATTTTCCATTATACTTTAAAAGGACATGTCTGTTAAAATGAACATGTCCCTGCATTGCCTAAAATCTCTTCACACCACCAGGGCCACCTGTCCTGCTAACACTGTCACCAGGCATGCTTGCCAAAGATCACATGTCCTTGGTCCCCTGCTGCAGAGGCCTGTGATCTCCAATTGGAGAAGAGGCTTCAAATATGAGTGCCCCCAGAGGATGGCTTTGACTTAAAGCTCTTGAAATGTGTTTAAGAATAGTATCAGCACCTTCCCTGAGAGAAGGTTTTGAAAAAGTGAAATAACCACCAGGAAGGGCTTGGGCACCAGTAGGAAGGAAAGGTCCCGTAAAACTGGAGGTGAGGAACAACTCAGGTGAACAACACCTGTTCAGTGGCTTTGCCTCTAGCCAGAGTGCTCACAGCAAGAATCTTTCATTTTGTGGCAGGTCAGTCAGTACTCGCAGACTGTCCAAAATTAAAAGAATGAAATAGGGTACCTGGGTAGCTCAGTGGGTTAAGAGTCTGCCTTCAGCCAGGGTCATGATCTCAGGGTCCTAGGATGGAGCCCCATATTGGGCTCCCTGCTCTGCAGGAAGCCTTCCTCTCCCACTTCCTCTGCCTCCTTCTCATGTTCTCTCTCTCTCTCAAATAAATAAAACCTTTAAAAAAAAAATAAAAGGGTGAAATAGTTAATGCTGCTGCGGTGGCTTTGCCATGTGACAATATGAGGAGGCTGACATACATTTTCCCAAATCCCCTTTCTTGCAAATTTCTGGTTAAAGTGGGTCATGAGAAAGATTCTTAAGAGATGAGCAAAGAAAGCAACGAGCGGCCATTCTGAAGCTCTCATGCATGGTCATGGGCCTGCTGACTGACCTTATCCGTGTGAGGCAGCCATGGGGTGAGCAGCTGCTAAGACTGTCCGCCCTCTTCCTTGAGCCTCTCTGCCTCCTGTGTCAGCGTGTGCACTTCTGTTTAGCGATGAAGGACTGTTCTCCGCAGAATGTCCTCATCCCCAAGGTCAGAGGCAACAATGGTCAAGTCTGTTCTTGTGGGGGAGGGGTCCCAATTTCTCTTATTCATGATCTCTTGACTCCACCATGTCACATGCAGAGACCAAACCTTCAAGAGGTGGCTAACCCAAACCCACCACTGGGTAAGCCATTTCCTTCACATATATGTATATGTATATATTAATCACTATATGGTTTTGCTGAAGCTGAGACAGTAAGTTGCCAAGACACTACAGCCTTCTATTGCTGTCACATGGTAGGGTAGGAACGCTAGATTTAGGACAGAGAATGAGTTTTGATATTTGACATTCAACGTGTTTATGGCTTTGACAAACCACGCGAGGAACTCCTTTTCTTCACAAATACAGTGAGGTTCACAGGGCTGTGTGAGTGTGTGTGTGTGTGTGTGTGTGTGTGTGTGTGTGAGTGAATAGAGGAATTTAAGCTTCCAGATTGTGTGCTGTAGCATTGTTCATTAGCTGCCAAATATCAGACCTCTGGGACTCAAGGAAGAAAAGGTCCATTTCTTGCTCACAACATTGGCCAAGGCAGTTGATGGAAGGGGAAGCGAATACGTAGACTTTGCTCCATGCTGTCACTTAGAGGCCTGGGCTCCTTCTCTTCTGCTGATTCACCTTCTCCTAGGGCCTTGTCCTCCTCTGCATCCAGCTGTTCAAACAAAGAAAGAGTATGAACAAACACATCTGTTCTTAGCTTTCAGGACTGGAAGAAGTAGTCTAGTCATGCTCCTGAAGAAGAGGACATCACAGGTGTTGGGGAGCACCAGAAGTCTCTGTGGCAGAGCCTCACATGGCTAATTACCATATTCATCCATGGAGGAATTATTTTATGCCCTCCACACTCTGTTTAAAATTGAAGGCCATGTGGAAAGGACATGATTTCATTGAGCAATGACAATCTCTGTCAGAGACCAAGTTGAACAAACTGCCTTGCCTGTTTCAGACACACGTTTACTCTTTCAGTGCACTTGGTCCTAAAGGAAGAAGTTTATTTTGGAGCTGCTGGGCAAGCCAGAAAGAGAAGAATAATCGGTCCTCTGGTCGGATGGGGACAGTCCATGATTGTGTAGGTCATTCAGTTAGTTGGGTCCTTTGGTTCCTTTTTCAGTCAGGATCGACTAGGGTGCTACTATGCTTCAGTGAGTTACCCCTAAAATTACTCAGTGGCAAAGGATGGTTATTTCTTGCTCATGTTTCATGGTCATCACAGTTGGCAGAGGTCTCTGCCGTTTACGGTCACTCACAGACCGGGGATCTCCCTCCACACATGCTGCTGTAATTACTAGGGCAGCAAAGATTAAAGCTTCTATCTGGAAGAAGCAGATGTCACTTCCGCTCGCATTTCACTGGCCAAAAAGTTCACGTGGCTGTGCCTGACTTCAAAGGAGGCAGAACATTGTCCAGCGAGAGAGAAGAGTTGGTATATGGGTAAATGGGTCTCACTCGTACACTTTCTCCTTATTCCCTGGTAGGAGAAAAAGGAAGTGGAAGAGGACAGGGAAAAAGGAGGGACAAACAGAAACCTGTTTCCTAATGATCTGGAGGTACTTCAAATTTTGTTGAGAGAAATGATAATCCGTATTATCAAACAACCTTACAAATACTGATCATGTCATACAGACCTTGTGTTACCAGAGCCAAAACCATGGAGAGCCCTAAAATTGTTTTAGACAGTGACATGGGTGAATCTCCAAAGATGTATGCTCCCTGAAAGAAGCCGGATACAAAAGACTACAAACTGCATGACGCTGTTTATAAGAAGTTTGAGAAAAGGCAAAAGTGTAGAGCTCGAAAAGAGATGAATGGCTGCCAGGAACTAGAGTGCTAGAGTGTGGGTGGAGAAGGTCGGCTGCAGAGACATGAGGACCAACCATGTATCATGACTGCGGTGGCGGCCACTGCCCAGTAGTCCTCCCCTCATCCACAGTTTTGCGTTCCGGGGTTTCTGGTGCCCACGGTCAACAGCAGTCTGGAAGCCGAGGACCGTCCTTGTGACGTGTCCTCAGACAGTCAGCGGGAGTCTGACGCAGCGTCCCAGCACCTACGTCACGCACCTCCCTCCATCCCGTCACACAGGCCTTTGACCATTTCACATCGTCACCAGAGGAAGGGTGAGTACAGCACAGTAAGATGCTCTGAGAGCGGGATCCTGTTCATGTAACTTTTATTTCAATATATTGTTATAATTGTTTTATTCTATTATCAATGCTGTTGCTAATTTCTTATTGTGCCTAATTTATAAACTACAGTTTATCATTGGTGTGGATGGATAGGAAAAAACTGTGTATATGGGGTTTGGGACTATCCACAGTTTCAGGCATCCCCTGAGGCTCTTGGACCATATGCCTGGCAGATAAGAGGGGGCTGACTAAACGCATTTATAAAATTCAGCAGGTTGTACTCTTAAAATTGGTGAATTTTATTGTACATATATTTTATTTCAGCAAAAAGCCAGTGCATTAGAGACTTTATTATTCATATTTCTGTAGACATTGTTTTATACTTTGGTTTGTGTTTGAACTATATTTTCTTGAAAACTTACACTAAGTGTTTTAAAATGGAAAAATCTTAACTGAAAAGCTTAACTTCTGTTCGTTTCATTTAGCTGTGACACTGGGGAATTTAGTTGTATCTGAAAAGCCCATGAAACTCTGGTTGTTCTGTCCAGTGCTTCCTTCTGCACCAGAATGACCAAAGGGATCGCTGATGTGGTTTTTGTTCATTGTTCATAGGCTGCCCCTCCTGAAGGAGGGGGACTACAGTCCTGGACACAGTGGACAGAAGATCTGTCTCTGTCACAGGCAGAGATCTGCGGGTTTGGATTGTGTCCATGAGGCAGGATTTGAGTCAAGAGCGCTTCCTAAATACACTCGCTGCTCTATATCAGAGAACAAAGTAAACAAAAACCCCTTCCTGGAAGAGTACAAGATGCACAGAGCAGAAGCCCAAAGGAACCTGGAAGAGCAGGCCTTCCAAGTTCATTCTCCCAACAGCGTATCTTTTCAGCATTTTATCAAGGCTGTTGAGACCATGACGATACAGACAAGAGGGAGTGGTAGGAAAGAAAACAGCAAAAGGAAAGGGAGTCGAGAATGGAATCTCTTCTCTGGGCCTGTCTGCCCCCAGTTCACAGGACAGGCCCTGATCTCCCTCCGCCAAACCTGCTCCTCCCCTGGTCTCCTCCCTGGGCTCCTCCGTGCAAGAACCTGGCTTCCTCTCAGCTCTGAGAAGCCGCCAGCTCTGAGGGAGCAGGCACCTGCCAGGTGGCAGCCCCTCATGGTGGAGTGACAGGAGAATAAAGAGAGAACAATGGGACCAGGGTCAGGTATCAGAGAAGCGGAAGCTGAGACTGAAATGGGTCTGGGGGGAGCACTGTGGGGCCAGAGTTTCTTTTTCTTCTCCACAGCATTGGTCTTCCGGTGGGCCATGAGTGGGCAGGAGGCGCTCAGGTTCTGCCTGTACCCCTCTCTGTTCCCACATCCATCTATCATGGTAGACACCCCCTCCCTTTTCCCACGGGCTTTTCCTTCTTCCAGATTTTGTCTTTTCTCTTCTCAAGTTCAGGCCTCTCTGTGGTTGGCCTCCTAGCCTGACACAGCAAGTTAGAAGCCCTGCCCTTTCTTTTCTGTGCCAGCAAGACGGCTGGTGGCCAGGTGGCCTCTTCCTGCAACTTCACGCACATCACTAGAAGAACTTACTGGGAACCCATCTCACTCGTTGACTGAGGACATCTATCTCGTGCATCTCCTGAGCTCTGCATGCAGGTCACGATGCCTTCTGACATTTCTATACCCAAACAGTCTTATAAACTTTCTCAGCGTAAGTGTGAAATACAGAATTGGGTTTTTTCTTTAATTTTTCTTGAAGTGACAAATATTTGTAATTGTCCATCAAGTCAGTTTGTCTAGAAACCAATGGTATCTCTAGGTTTCTGTAGAAATTATCACTACACATAAGCGATTTTATGTGTTAATAATCACTATTTCAGCAAATTCCCACCTATCTGTAAAATAGACACCCCAGGGGCCTTACCAGTACTTCCAGGGAGGCCACAGCATTTAACCAATAGGATTAGTTTTAATTTATTGAGTGTTAGAACAAGATGAGATTTTAATTAATTTTTTTAAAAGATTTTATTTATTTATTTTACAGAGAGAGATCATAAGTAGGCAGAGAGGCAGGCAGAGAGAGAGGGAGAAGCAGGATCCCCACTGAGCAGAGAGCCCGATGCGAGGCTTGATCCCAGCACCCTGAGATCATGATCTGAGCCAAAGGCAGAGGCCTAATCTACTGAGCCACCCAGCCACCCCACAAGATGGAATTTTAAAGATAAGGCATGTTCAACTCATATGAAAGGAGAAAACTGATCCAAAGGAACTCAATGTCTTTGTCTGAAACCCTGACAGCCAGTTAGTGGCAGAAGCAAGTTTGAAGCCAAGATCTATTGATATTTACTCCTATCTGTTTATCATGACTTCTCTATTAATTTTTTAAATAAAATAAATGCATAGACATTTTAAGAGGACCGGAGGGGTCTTGCTGAGAAACCAGTGACAACTTGGCTCAGTGGTTCTCGAGTAGGATTTTCCTTCTCATCACCAGTGGGCCCTGTAAGGAAACTAATCCCCAAGTGACCCTTCTGTCCACAGAATAAAAATAGCCAGGGTAGGCCCAGAAATGTGTAATTCTTAAAAATCGCCACCATCGATTCTGATGTACCTTACAGTTAAGAGCCACTGAAAGTAGGGGAAAATAAATTGGACTTTGATTTCAAAGTCTATGGAATGGAATCAGAGATCTTCCACATACTGTGTGTTCTTGGTCCAGTTGTTTAACCTCTCTGTGCTGCAAACCCCTCATCTGGAAAAAAAAAAAAAAGAAAGAAAGAAAGAAAGAAAGAAAGTAATGCTAATAGTAATTTTACAGAGACAATGACAATAAGCACTTGGTTCCTGGCACAAAAGGCACACTCAATAAATGTTTGTTTTTATAGCGCATCCTTGAAAAGACTGATAATTCTCCTCTCCTTCTCTAAAAAGCATTTGTCCTGGTAGTTGAAGGCAGGAGCTCCATAAGAAAAGAAATCTGAGTTTCAAGTTCAACTCTGCCATTTATTGCTTATATGTCTTTGGGAAAATTACCCAAGTTTTTTAATGTCTGAGTGTTTAATGGGATGCAAAAACACAGTATTTGGCATCTGGTAAATATGCAATAAAATAATACCTATTATTATTATTATTATTGCCACTAGATTTTGACACCAAATGTGCAGATTTTACCAGTTGAAGCCTCTTCACTTTGGAACTAGCTTCACTAAATGAAATGAACTATTCAGGTGCTATTAAGACATCATAAGACAGAGTAATTATGGGTTGCCTGGGTGGCTCAGTCAGTTAAGCCTCTGCCTTGGGCTCAGGTCATGATCTCAGGGTCCTGGGATTGATTGAGCCCCACATCGGGCTTCCTTTAGTGGGGAACCTGCTTCTCCCTTTGCCTGCAGCTCTCCCCTCTTGTGCTCTCTCTCTCTGACAAATAAATAAAATCTTAAGAAAAAAACAAAGATGACATCATTAGAAACTGCTTTACTATGCACCTGAACTTTTTATTGACATAATTTATATATGATTGGATGCATAGACATCAACCATACAGATAAATTCTCTGAAACATGCATACACTCATTTAATCCAATTCTGTGAAGATATGGAACACTTCCATCACTCCAGAAAGTTCCCACATGTCCTTTCCCTGTTAATTCCATGCTTCCATGACTGAAGGAACAGCCACCATCCTGATTTCCATCATGAAGGATTGGTCTGCCTTTTCTGGAATTTCCGGTGAGTGGAATCCCAGAGGGTGTTCTCTTCCACAGATGGTTTCTCTCACTCAGCATAACGTCTTTGAAATGTATCCACGTTGTTGCATGTATTGGTAGTTCATTTCTTAATACACTTTTTTAATTGTTCAATGGAGAGATTGCTTCATGGCCTGCGTTTGTTCTGTAAGTCATGTACCAGAGAAATAACTATCAACTTTTTTTTTTAAGATTTTAGTTATTTATTTGACAGAGATCACAAGTAGGTGGAGAGGCAGGCAGAGAGAGAGAGAGAGAGAGGAGGAAGCAGGCGGCTCCCCACCGAGCAGAGAGCCCGATGCGGGGCTCAATCCCAGGACCCTGAGATCATGACCTGAGCTGAAGACAGCTGCTTAACCTACTGAGCCACCCAGGCGCCCCAACTATCAACTTTTTAAAAAGAAATACTAAAGGCTATAGACCCAGCATTGCTGATGAAGGACTATTAACATAAGAACAGGAGAATAAACTACTAACATATATATGTGTGTGTGTGTGTGTGTGTGTGTGTGTGTGTGTATCATATACATTTATGTAAGAACAACATGAGGACAGTAAAATTTGGCATTTGACTATTTTTTCACCTCAGTGGGCAAAAGGCAGACTGGTCTTTGCTTGGTAGCTTTATCCTAGTCTGATATTTTCATGCCGATATCTGAAAATTAAAATTTGGTATCATCAGGGTAACAAAAGGCCTTAAGTATGTTTTCAAGATTAGGAAGGACTCCTATTTTAAAAACTCCTAGAACAGTGGTGTCCAGGGCCCCTGCCCCACACAAATGATTGGAAAGCCACATATTCCATCTTTTATATTTATCTAAAAAGTAAGAAAGCTCCTGAGCTTTACTATCATCTATGATGTGGATTGCATTGCCCCTCGAGTCAGTAGTCAGAAGTCAGGTGAGGGAGGAGGTCTACACCCAGAAACACAGCTGTTCCCGTACTTCTGTTGCTTCTCACACCTTACAGCCTACAGCATTTACATGTGCTTATCGAAAAGATTTACAGATTATATGATCTTGTTTAAGTTAAATCAGCCATCACAAAACCACAAAACCCCAGCTTAAAAGTAACCCCGTGCCTGGGCGGTGCCGTCTGTGAAGTGTCTGATTCTTGGTTTCTGCTCAGGTAGTGATCTCAGGGTCCTGAGATTGAGCCCCGTATGGGCTCTGTGCTCGGTGTAGAGCCTGCTTAAGACTCCCTCTCCCTTGCCCCTCCCCCACACTCTCTCACAAATAAATTAATTAATCTTAAAAAACAAAAGTAACCCTGCAAAGAGCCCCGATGGAAGGTAACACAATGGGAAACAGGCGTGAGGAAGCAAAATGGTACAGCTGACCCTTCTCTTTCTCTTAGTAAAGGCTCTTTGCCTGTCCCATCGGGAGCATAAAGCACTGATGGTCTGGTCACATCTGAGGAGATTTGGGAAGAAAACATCTGGCATTATCCACAAGACTACTGGAAATAGGGACTTACCTCATTATTATTAAAGATGAACCTTGGCCAAAGCTTACGTTGAACTTTGAGATGCTAGCTAATGATAAAATGAAGCCATCAGGACTAGCAAGACATTTAAAAATATTGCCTATTTTATCTGTATATCCATCCTTTAAAGTATTCTACCTTTAGAATTTTTTGTTCTATTTTTGTATGCCTTAATTTACATATTATTTCATATGTCAGGTAATTTATAAGGGATTCAAGACACAACGTACTCGGTGAGAATTATATTTTGTATGCTCATACTACAGACAGAACATTCCAATACGTGTGCTTGAGACCTTGTCATAAATATTCTCCAAATGTACTCATTCTGTATATCTGTTGGAGGTATTCAAATATTTTACCACACGGTGGAAAAATCTAGTGTAGTGCAACATTAAGGGAGGCATTTCCACCCAGGCATCAAGTTCACTGCGTTCTAATGGCATGATGGGATTTGGTCTCAAAAAGCTGCCTTGCCTTGTCACTACACTTCTGGAAATTGGCTAGATGTAATGTATATTGCCTTTAAGTGAATATACTATATAATGTCATGTAAAACACTTTTCTGGAATATTCTTCCAGAAATCTGCACATTTCCACATGTCTTAATGTGTTGGACACTTAATAAAGTGTCTTTAATGTCCACAATCATGTAGATTCCCATAGATATGTTTTTCTGTTTTGAATCTTGAATTTATTCTATCCCCATGGGCTATTTATTACCCTACTAGAAGGTTTAATGAATGGGAAGAGGAAAAAAAAGAAAATAGAGAAAGAGAAAAATAGAAGCTTCTAGACATCAGAAGTGAAACTAGGATTATTTTTAGACAAATAATAGCACTATCTGCTACCATAATATCCTCTGCTTTGTGTGGTGCATTTTTAAAAAATTTTTATTAATTATTTTTACTAACATATAATGTATTATTGGCCCCAGGGGTACAGGTCTGTGAATCACGAGGTTTACACACTTCACAGCACTCACCATAGCACATACCCTCCCCAATGTCCATAACCCCACCCCCCTCTTCCTACCCCCCCTCCCCCCTCCCCCCCCCCCGCAACCCTCAGTTTGTTTTGTGGGATTAAGAGTCTTTTATGGTTTGTCTCCCTCCTAGTCCCATCTTGTTTCATTTATTCCTTTCCTACCCCCTAACCCCCCACTCTGCCTCTCAACTTCCTCATATCAGGGAGATCATATGATAATTGTCTTTCTCTGATTGACTTATTTTGCTCAGCATAATACCCTCTAGTTCCATCCACATCGTTGCAAACGGCAAGATTTCATTTCTTTTGATGGCTGCATATTCCATAGTGTGTGTGTGTGTGTGTGTATGTATACACACATACATACCACATCTTTATCCATTCATCTGTTGATGGACATCTATGTTCTTTCCATAGTTTGGCTATTGTGGACATTGCTGCTATAAACATTCAGGGACATGTTCCCTTTGGATCATGTGTAGTGCATTTTTTCCAAAGAATTGAGAGTACTCGATAGACAACTTAAGATCTATTGATAACTGTCCCTGGGACTTATACCTGAGGTTAGGGCTTAATTACTCATCTAAGAAGCAGAAAAGCTTTAATGGCAAGAGGAAAAAAATTAAAAGGAAAGAAACAGAAACAGCAGCAAGATTAGAAGCAAATGTCATGGGTTTTTTTCCCAGTTAACTTTATTTCCTCTATCATGCACTGCCTTTATAAAATTTAAGTGGGTGTCTTCAGGTGGTGTCCAGATTCCAGTTTGGTGATTACCTTCTGCCTAACCAGAGTGCAACTGGGAATTTCAGGTTTCTCCATGTTTTTCAAGTTGCTGTTGTTGTCACTTGGTGGAACTGTGTTTATACAAGGGACAAATGATTTGTTGAGAAATAAAGTTTGCGTAACAATGCTAAACATTCCCACTACCTGTGCTTGAGAAGTTCTCAGAAATATTCTCTAGAATATTCTCCTTATTCTATAAGGAGTATATGAGCATATCCTTAAAAATGCTTTGGGGATGGGGCATCTGGGTGGCTCAGTCAGTTAAGCATCTGCCTTTGGCTCAGGTCATGGCCCCAGAGTCCTGGAATTGAGTCCTGAATCAGGCTCCCTGCTCAGTGGGGTAGTCTGCTTCTCCCTCTGACCTTTCCCCCTATCATGCTCTTTCACTCTCTCAAGTATATGAATAAAATATTTTTTAAAATATGCTTTCTGATGTTCAGATATGTATCGATTAGCTTCTACATAACAGACACTTTCTTCTTCTTCTTTTTTTTTTTTAAAGATTTTATTTATTTGACAGAGAGATCACAACTAGGCAGAGCAGCAGGCAGAGAGGAGGTGGGGGAAGCAGACCCCCCAGTGAGCAGAGAGCCTGATGCGGGGCTCAATCCCAGGCCCCTGAGATCATAACCTAAGCCAAAGGCAGAGGCTTAATCCACTGAACTACCCAGGTGCCCCATAACAGACACTTTCTGATAAAGCTCCTTGACGCACCACTTTTGAAATCAGCCCCTGCTGGATTTAACTGTTTATGTTGATATATTGCTTTGTGGATCTAGTCTATTTTTTGTCCATGCATTTTATTTTTTGTCCCCTCAGTTGGTTTTCAATTTCTCAAAGACAGAAGCTTCCTGGTTGCTTCCTTTAGGGGTATTTACTTGGTAGAAGCCCTTCTTGACTCTTGTGATTATAGGCCAGAGTGTCCACCCCTTTCCAGAAGGCATGCTGAGCCTCCCATACATAGTACATTTAGATGGCAGTGTAGAACGTATGCTCGTGAGTCATTCACTTAATACTTTTTATCTCCTATCACATACCAGATGCTATTTTAAACTTAGCAGTAAACAGACAAAAAATCCTGTCCTCATGTGGCTTGCATTTTAGTGAAGGCAGAACAGATAAGAAACAAAATAAATAAGGAAAATATTGAGTAAGTTAGCTGGTGCTAAGTAGCAAAGGTGCAAAGCACCTGAAAGATAGCATCTGAATAAAGAAAATAAAGAAATAAAATATAAAGAAATAAAAGTAAAGAAAACGATGGAGATAGCTTGGAACAACCTGGAAGGAACAACCTGTTCCTTACAATTGTTGCTGAAAATTATCTGTGCCCTGTATCTGATACACGTTATGCCTATGTAATACATTGATTCGCACACAGACCTTTGGAGTTGAACTGATAGTTCCTCGGTTCTGTAGAAGATGCGATCTCTTGCATCTTTGTGGGTACAGCTAACTACTGGTGGAAAGAGAGGCAGTTGTGGCAAAGGAAAAAGATATCAGAGGCTTGTTTGCTGTTTGCTCTGAGGCACGCTACATAAACCATGTAAGTCTCAGCTCCCTGGCCTCTGAAATGGATATTAAACTCTCTGCCTTACAGGACTAGTATAAGGAAGTGAGTTATAGAACTCAAGACCCCCATATCGGTCTATTCATCTGGTAGGTTTCAAAGTTACCAGTCAATGCTTTCCAAAGGTGCTTTTCTGAACCTGTGTAATTTTAAAGATTTCAAAATAACCATCATTTAAAAAAGTCCTGCTCTTCGTCATGTCCTTAAAAGTGGAGGAAAATCTTGGTAGATCTGAAATAGGGACCTTGTAGGTATATAATAATCTAGCACAGTCCCACTACTAATAAAATAAAACAGATCAGCCTCTTTCTTGATAGGCCACAAGACAGTGTCGCTCTTATGAAACAAAGCTGTATATTTAATGAAGGAGCTGTGTTAGTCTCTGCTTCTAGAGGTATTTATTAACAGTAATTTTTGTTATGGAGGAACTAAGCATTTATCCACTTCCCGTGCCCTAGGGAACAATGGATCCACTTAAGTTATGATCAGTAGACTTGTTGGCTGAGCAAAAGGATGGACTTGAGTGTTCTTGGAGGCCAGGACAGTTATAGATCAGTTAAAGGAATTAGCAATAGCACACCCAGAGGACAACGGGAAAGGGCACTGGTGGTAAACTGTTCTCTGAACCACGGGGCTGAGGACCTTCTTTCATGTTTATATCATAGAAGGTGGGGGGTGGGCAGGATCCTGAAAGTCAGCCAGCTCAGCCCCAGTGTAAATCATCTTAGGAAGCCCCCACATCTGTCTATTCATCTGGTAGGTTTCAAAGTTACCAGTCAATGTTTTCCAAAGGTGCTTTTCTGAACTTAGGTAATTTTAAAGATTTCAAAATAGCCATAATATAAAGAAGTCCTGCTCTTCGCCGTGTCCTTAAAAGTGAGGCAAAAATCTTGGTAGTCTGAGTTTATATACTATATATAAGGTATATATAAATATAGGGTGTGTAAGGTATATAATAATCTGGCACAGCCCTACCACTGATAAAATAAGCAGATTAGCCTCTTACTACTGCTGTGAGTAATAAAGCCCTCTGTCTATGATTCAGGTGTCTCGTATCTTTTACCAGCATCCTCGAGACTGACAGACTGACTTCTCAGTTTGCAAGTAGAGTAAAACCTCAGACCTTTCACAATTCTGACACTGATATGTAGTAGAAGGGTAGTGTGTGTGTGTGTGTGTGTGTGTGTCTGTGTGTGACCTTCCAGGTAAATGAGGTAGGGTGGTTTGGAACTTTTGGTAAAGCAGCAAAGTTACTAAAAAAAAAAATTAAGGGCTGTCTCTATCACTTATGTTTTAAAGCTGGTGAATATCCATTAGATTACAAGATTCTTTTTTTTTTTTTTAAAGATTTTATTTATTTATTTGTCAGAGACAGAGGGAGAGAGAGCGAGCGAGCACAGGCAGACAGAGTGGAAGGCAGAGTCAGAGGGAGAAGCAGGCTCCCTGCGGAGCAAGTAGCCCGATGTGGGACTCGATCCCAGGACGCTGGGATCATGACCTGAGCCGAAGGCAGCTGCTTAACCAACTGAGCCACCCAGGCGTCCCTAGATTACAAGATTCTTAACAGGAAAGAACTATGCCTTCATTTTTGAAGTCAGAGCTCCTTGTTCTGTGCCTGACACATAGTAGGTATTCAGTAAATGTCTGTGGAGCCAAAGCTGAAAGAAACATGTCCCTACAGAGTGCCTTTTTCATTGATTAGTCTCTTTGAATCCTTTCATTTGAGAAGTATTACCTCTTAGTATAATTATTTACTGGTTTTAGTAACATTTTGAGTTCCAATAAAATTTTGCATTTCACTATTGTTCTATCAAAACTATAGTTTTTCCTCCAAGGCTGATTATCAAGCCACGCTGCATTTCCAAATGTGTTTGGACTATATCTAACCTCATGGAATAGAGTAGAGTTGGCAAGTTAAGGTATTTTTCTTCTCTGTTAGGTTTCCTTGTTTATAAAATAAAAGCCATTAGGCAAAAAAAGGTTTAAAATCATTTCAACTGAAAGTCTCTGACATTTGATGGTTCCGATCTCCTATTTATTTTTCTCCTGTGAATCCAAAGAACATTAATATTCACCCCAAAGTAATTCTCTTCCACTCACATTTTCTGGGATTCACTTACTCTCTTGAGGAAGGCACACTTGTTGTTGGTAGGGATGCAAAAAGTAAAACAGACTATAATCCACCATGAGGGAGAAGTTGTGCCAATCTTAGGTTTTATGGTTATTGGTACTCTCAAGGGTGTCATGCCCCTCACAGTCCATTCCAGACATTTTATCTGAGCCCAGAAATGTCAGCTTCTCTGTGGGTCTGGGCCGGCTGGAGATCAGAGCTGGAGCTGATGTCTGGGAGTGTTCCTTTTGGAGTTCCCATCGATGGTCCACTTCTCCCCAGTATCTTTGGAATAGAGCACTGAAGGATTCAATACTCAAAGTAACTATTAAGAAGAGTGTTGCGGGGTGCCTGGGTGGCTCATTGGATCAAGGCCTCTGCCTTCCGCTCAGGTCATGATCTCAGGGTCCTGGGATCAAGCCCCGCATCTGGCTCTCTGCTCGGCGGGGAGCCTGCTTCCCCCTCTGTCTCTCTGCCTGCCTCTCTGCCTACTTGTGATTTCTCTCTCTGTGTGTCAAATGAATAAAATCTTAAAAAAAAAAAAAAAAGATTATTGTTGCGACTGAAAATTTCAGCTTCGTGGTTGCAAGTACAGGGCTTTGCGTCCGGTGGAGCTCATGTCTGGCCAGGGAATTAAACCCGTGACCAAGGGCTGAGCGAGGATGAGATGCCATGCCCTGGGGATGCGGCCCTGTGACTGCCCCCATAGAAAGGGTTCAGGAACCTTTACTGGCGCTCTTGAGATTACATTTACTATTTGCACGCCAGTAAGCATGACAGGAAGAAACACGGTTGCCCTCTCAGTAGCATGAGGTAGGGTGGGAGTGGGGCAGAGCAAGAAATTATGGCTGCAAGTGGGAGATCTACTGATAGAGAAGGTTCTGACTAAGGGTCTGTCTCATCCAGAGGTCCTGGAGGGGTTTTATCCTGCATTTTTAGTCTTGTTGCATGTGTTTGGAGATATCTTCGTAAAGAGGAATCACTCCGCAGGTGTTCAGAATGAGAAAATAATGAAGAACAGGACCTGTGTTCTGGCCTCAGAATTCTCTTCAGCCCATCCAGGGGTCTTTCATCAACTTATTCTGAAATAAGGGGTCATGGTGCTAATTCCATTAGAACTTCATATTTCTTTTCTCAGCAAAGTGCATGTACCATTTCTGGCTGAAACTTCCCTTGAATGTGCTGCCAAGCCTTGTGTACAGCAAACCATCACGTAGCAATCTATCTGTGGTACTGAAGAGGAGGGGCGATGGAGGGAGGGACTACCTCGTCTAAACCTTGACTTGTCAACCTCTAACATGAAGAAGTTAGACTCCAGGCCTTTTTTAGTCCAAAAACTCTGTATTCGTTAATCCCTTGAAATCTGTGATGCCCAGGAGTGGAAAAGTATATGTACATCTGTACATGTCCATGCGTGTGCATGTGGGCGTGCATGTGCACATCTACATGTACAGACCGTAGGAAGGGTATGGGAGAGGAAAACTGAGAGGGGACTTACTGAGGCTTGATGTTAAGAGGAATACTGAGTCAGTGTTATTCTGGGCAGTACACGCAAACTTCAACTTAGAAACTGGCAAGTTGGTTATATTTTTCAGATGAGCAAAGTGCATACTTTCAGAATGATGGAAGAATATTTCAACATGAATTTTAACAAGTTTGTTTTATTGATGCAAAGTGCCAGGCTCAACCAGACTGTGCTGAGCCACCACCATTTGACCTGGGGCCATACTTTCTCAATGTAGCAGGACCCTTCCCGGTGAGCCAGGCTGCACTTTGGGGAAGGGTGTGTGTGTGTGTGTGTGTGAATGAAATGATACAGCATAAACCAGGGGTCTGTGTGATTTTCCGCCTGGCTTCGCTGCAGATTATCTGGACGGACCTCCTTACCTGTCTCTGAAAGCCACAGAGCATCCACAGCTAGCCAGCCTTCAAGGTGCAAGAAACAAATATTGAGCACTGCAAAGCCCGAGTCAGAAGCCAGCGACTCCAGTTTCAAATTGACTTAAGCCATTTACTGATAATTCTTTGCTTTCATCTTCCTATCTGCAATGCTGTTTTGCTCGCCCTGCTAAACTGAAGAAGATGTTGAGAGAATAAATTCTACAGCTATGGTACCTCTGAGTCACTCTGAGCTCCTTCCTAGAATGACAACTCTTGGGAACTGATGTCATGGCAGTTGCCTGGTCCAAATCACCCTCCTCTGAGAATCACCTCTCCTACCCCCAGGAAGTGGGTTCTGGCGACCTGATCATTTGATGTGCCACTGAGCTCCAGGCTGGGGCTATTTGAACTGGAGTGAAAAAGGGGAACCAGTCTCCAGTTAAGCTGAAACTATTAGTATCTCTTTCTCAGAAATTTGGAAGGGGGAACTAGAACCTGGGTCAGTCAGTTGAGAGCCCTGGGACTGGGAAGTAATGTAGTCAAGGTTCCAGAAGAGCAGGAAGAGCCAGCCTCCAAAAAAGATGGAGATGGTATCAATTCACAGTGACTCCCCAGACAGGATGCTTGTTCCTGATTCTCCTCCAGTTCCTCATTCCAGGTCTTCATGCACCCTGGCTCCTCTCTCTGCCCTTTGTTCCCCAAGTAATAATCTCATATCCTTCCAACAAATTTCTCATTTTAGCATATGTTGGTCGAGTGAGTCTCTTACTCAGAACCAAATGATTCCTCAGCCTGAAACTGTGTAATCTGAGTTGCATGTCCTAGAAAAGCTAGCAATGTCATTGACATATGAGGATCCTCAACAAGACTTTTTATAAAACAGGTTTCTTAAAAATCCCTTCAGAAGAAAATACTAGCTCCCTGTTTGTTCCTGCGCCTTCTTGTCTGCTAAGGTTGAGCTCATGTCTTCAACCTCAATGTGCAACAGAGTGCCATTCTAAATAGAGTCCAAAACATATCTTTGGTAGAGTTTTTATTTTTATTAGCGAACTGAAGATCACCCATCTTAAACCATTCCACAGCTAAACTGAGTTTTATGCATAGTGAATTAGTTTCTACATGGGTGGAACTCCAGCATCACCAACCTGTCAGCTGCCTCCTGTCAACAGGTGAGGTGTGGATGTCATTCACAGCACAGATGGTCAATCCAAAATATGTTCTCAAGAATATCAAGTGGGCCAAAAAAAATTGGGAACTGAGACCAGGAGTCATCCACCATCTCTGTCCAGCCTTCACTGGAGGTGTGAGAAGCCAAGTTGTTTCTGTTCACAGGGAATTTGGGTGAATCATGACCATTTCTATCAGCCTGAGGTTGAAAGTGAAACCCTATTCAACCATCAAGATTGGCTCAACTGGAGGCTGGTGAGGGTGGGAAGCAAGGCACAGCATTTACTCATAAGTCGTCCCAGACCTGTAGGTGGAGAGCTTTCCTTTCTGATACCTGGCTCATCACATCATCAAAGATGAGTCTCCCCCGACCCCTACCCCTTTCATAGAAAGGCCAATGCACTGTTTTTAAAAGATCCCTAGATAAAGAGCTGAAATACTAGTTCTAACACCTGCTGTGTGTCCTTTTGCACATTATTGACTTCTCTGAGCTTCAATTTCCTTATATTTAAAATGTGGGCTTTACACATCACCTTCAAGGTTCCTTGAAGGTCTAGAAATGAATAGCTCTTTTCCTTATAGTAGGTAGAAACTCCTTGAAGCAGGGATCATATTTTCAACTTCCATCGTCCCCTCCACAGTGACTGACTTTCCTAAACGTGGGCGAATGCCCCCGGGGAAAATCGAAGAGCCAACCAAACTTTCTCTAAAATGCATATACTTAGGTGTCACCAACTTCAGCACTTAAACCACAAATCGGCCCAACAACAAAGGTCCCCCTTTCCCCCCTCCAAGTGATTCTGTCACAATAAGAGATTGTTATCAAAAATGATGTTCCATTCAGCAACTTCTCAAGAGAGATGACACTTCCAAACTGGTATCTATAAACACCAGTTCTGAGGACGCTGAAAACAGCTCATACTTACCCACAGAAGAAGCGGGGTTACTAGGAAAATAAAAGTGTATTTTGACTCCTTCTCTGTGGAACTTATGGGTAAACCTAGGAGATTCACAGTGCCCATTTTTCCCAGTGGCTAGCTGAGAGCATCGTGACATCCAGGCCTACTCACCCACAAAGCAGCCACGGAGAAGGCAGTTCATTTCCCTGGCCTCCTGGTCTGTTCTCCTGCCGAATCCTGCCTTGTTAGTCAGACAGGAGGTGCTTACTCATCTAGCGAGTAGAGGGCACTCTTCTGAGAAACATACCAAGAACTGTGCCTCCTCTAGAAATGTCACCAAGACACAGTTGTGAGACAACAATGAGACATTCATTGAATGCCCAGGCATTTGGTTGTAAGGGCTGGTGTCCTACGGTGTTTATTTACTCTAGGGATGCCAGAGCCCCTTGATAATGTTTCCAGCCATTATCAACAGAGCATCATGAATAAGACTCCTTGCTTGATGCAGAAACATTTAACCAAAAATGCATCCATCTTAGAGGATCAGGGAACTCACTCTTTGAAAGCTAATAAGACAGTTCTCTGGAAGACGAGAGTGTAAAATGGTCAAGGGTTCCATAAACTCTAGTGCCTTCTGCAGGCTGCTCAGCGGCCGCTCCTTCTGCTAATTGATGAGTACTATTTTGAACTGAAATGACTTTGCATACACATGGATATTTCTTTTTTCTTCTTCAGTTTTATCAAGATGGAAGAAAACAAATATACTAGCAGCAAATGAATAATTACTGTGTGATTACTATATTACTGATTTTTTTAAAACTATCATAGCCTTACCCATTGAATATTTGTGTAATAGTATAACTTCATAAGGAATTTTAACATGTACCTTTGGATCATTTCTTTTATAATCATCATCACAATGAGTATTACAGAAAAATCACATTTTCTGGGTAGTCTCTGATATCTCTATTCCCTGCAGGGTATAGCCCTCTCCTGTGTATTCCTTTTACTGAGGCAGTTATTACCCTGCATTGTCATCCCTGGCTTGTAAGTGCATCTTGCTCAACAGGTCAGGGATCCCTTAAAATAAAAGAGTATCCTTCCTTTATGCTTGAATTACTGGTACTTAGTAATTGGTATATATTAGATACATAATAAAGAATTTTTGTCATGTAAATAAGCAAACTTGCCAAAGCAGAACCCTGTTATAGAATGCAAAACAAAAAAAACAAACAACAACAACAACAAAAACTACGAAACAATAGTCTGATGTTTAATGGACAAAAGCCAAAACAAAAAAGCCCCTTAATTTGTAACTTTCCTATTTATCTGATGTCAATTTTTTTCCAGTAAAAGTTGCTAAATTAAAGGTAAATGTTAAATCCTTACTAAAAACCATGCATAATACAGAAGGAACATCATCCAAGCAAAAAAAATGCATTCTTGGTCAATTTGAGCTTTCTCTCAAATATTTATAAGTTGAGATTCAACAGAAGGAACTTAATTCATATCCAGAGTAGTTCAGGGAGTCTTTTCTAGAAGAGATCTCTGTCAAGATGAAATGACACAGTCTGTTTGAGTTAATTCCAAGCATTTTAGAATGTGTTGCCTTCACTACTTTTGAAAGTCCAAAATAGTGGCTCTAAAAAAAAAATCCATAAAAAATTTTTCCCTGAATGGAACATTACATTTTGGTGCAGTTCATTGCTACTTTTCCATCTTGTTCTTAGTCCTGTTTTTACCAAGTCCTTGCTGTTAGTTCTCTCTAAGTCCATGTATCCATACTCGATAACCCAAGGTTTATTTATTTATTTATTTTTAAGATTTTATTTATTTATTTTACAGACAGAGATCACAAGTAGGCAGAGAGGCAGTCAGAGAGAGGAGAAAGCAGTCTCCCTGCTGAGCAGAGAGCCCGATGTGGGGCTCGATCCCAGGACCCCGAGATCATGACCCGAGCTGAAGGCAGAGGCTTTAACCCACTCAGCCACCCAGGTGCCTCACCCAAGGTTTATTTTGATGGAGTGCGTTGGCCATGGTCAAGGTCAGAGGAAATCAGCACCGAGTCTTCAGCTCAAAATTTAAAAAATGTTGTTTGAGGAAACATATCTTTTGGGAGCTCCATGTTGGGAACTGTCTGCAAAATGGACTCGACAGTTTCTTTACTCTTAGGGGACAAAACAGGCACTGTGCCTCCCACAAGGTTACATGATTAAAATTACCCCATTTTTGTCCTCTGCTCCAAGGTCTCTGGACTGGGAGAAATCTGGTGAGCTGTGCAGCTGCATGGAAAATGGCAATTTGATAATATCCCTTATCTAGGAAAGAACTTCAGGGAGCACTATTTTCTGGATTTAGCTCTGGATTAACACTATATTCTGGACTAACTCACTGAAGCCTATCTCACCAAAAATAAAGCACTAGTAAGTGACACCATTGGACACTTACCTTGAACTTTTATTATCGATGTGACATTTTTACCAGAGGAAGGGAATTGATTGATTTGGGAGGGGCAGTGGATGGATGATTTTTTTTTCTGTGTTGACTTAAATATCTATATATATCCATATATCCATATATATCTACTTGATACCAGCATCAGTTAATGGTGTGAAATAAGGGAATGTAAAATGAGCACATAAGGCAATCACACAATAGAATTTCAGCCTTAGAGAAGACTTTTAAGTATTTCTATTCTACGCAGTTAGCTGTACTTGAAATTACTCTATAATGTCTCTGCCAAGCTGTTACCTGGTGTCTAGTTATAATAAGAAGTGAATAAAACAACACACCCTGAGTGTGGCAAAGTCCGCAGAAGGACACAATTTATTCAGGAGGACCCTGCCACCTCTTGGCGACCTAGTTGTTTTGGCAACAACCGATGACTTTCTGACCTTAGGCATTCTGTGTTGATGATCTAGTTAGATCCCTGATCAGAATGCTGAGTCATACCTTCCACCCTTAGGTCTTATGATTCTAGAAAGCCTTATTTATTCGCTAGTTCATTTTGCAAGAAGGGGAGCTCAAGGTGAGGTGGAAAAAAAAAGCCAAATGTTCTGCAAGCCCCTTGGCTGTCTAGACATCTGTGGCCACCACTTCAGCAGGCCCTACTTAAAGGGCCTTGAAGGGTCTCTTTCCTTTTGTCCTATGTCACCCTATCTAGCGATCCAAGGGCAGGTTGCTCTGTGCTCTGATTTGGGCCTGACCTCTCCTGAGGGATTGCTTGCCTCACCCGACATCTCAACAGTCTGGTTCGGGCCACAGATTAGGACTCCCTGGTTTCCCTTCTTGACACCAATTTTGTAATCACAACTCATGGAACTACACCAACCTAAGCTCCATTACTGCCTCTTACTTGCCTTTGCTTTAAGTCAGAGTTTGCTAGGGTGATAGTAAATCATGGGCACATTCATGCATTCTTTATTTTTAAACAATTTGTTGAAAGTTAAGTAAGTCATTCCTTTCTTCCAAGGAGCTGGAACTTTTTTATTCAGGAGCTATTTACTGAGCTCTCACCATGTGCCAGGCATGGTGTCCCCTTAGAAGTCCAGTCGATATGTTTTTGCAAATCCCTCCATAGCTTTGAAATCCATATTTTATAATTAATTCTGAAATGAACAAATCTTTTTATCATTTTAAACATCATTTTAATGGTTTGTTTAGATGGTTCTTTAGCTCTGGCCAAACACAATCTTTCCTGCATTTTCTACTCCAAGAGATAGAGGGGTTGAGTTCTGTTCTATACCAAACAGATAGCTGGCAATCAACTAATAAAATGATATCGTAGGTCAAAGGAGCTATCAGAAAATATAATTATTAAATCAGAGATGAGTGCTGGGCTTTCTGCAACAGAAACACTTGCAGCTCCTTCAGAAAGAAAAGCTAGAATTTCTTTTTTCTTTTTAAGATTTTATTTATTTATTTGACAGAGAGAGACACAGAGAGAGGGAACACAAGCAGGGGGAGAGGTGGGCAGAGGGAGAAGCAGGCTTCCCACCGAGCAGGGAGCCTCATGTGGGGCTCGATCCCAGGACCCTGGGATCATGACCTGAGCTGAAGGCAGATGCTTAAAGACTGAGCCACCCAGGCACCCCTGAAAGCTAGAATTTCTTATCTTCTCTTCATTTTAGCAATCAGACTTTCCCTTAAAACCAACTCTTAAAACCAACCAAAGCTCCTTTCCATCCCAAGATTTGTCAGTGACTAGGCATAGTCTCAATATACCTTTCCAGCTGTAAGTAACATTGGAGATGCCAAAACTCGGAAAGGTAGCCAATCATATGGAATATTAGTATCAGAGCCAATAGGCCTTCAGACTATCAGTACTATCTGCTATGTGATAACATAATCCAAGGGGTCCACCTGAAACAGACTCTAAAAAGACACCTTTATCATTTGCTAACAAAGCAGTCTGGACAGAGGTTCAACGTATTTTCCACCACTCCTTTTTTTCTCCTCCCACATGAAGCAGGGCTGCTGTAACATGAAGGAAATACTACTTCAGCCCTAAAGTGACAGAAGCAGAGGGTCAGTTCCCCGCCTTCAGGGATCACGATGCTTGAGCTATCATGTGATGTGAGACCATTGTGATGGCTGCAGATACTCTCCCATAAGGCCAATGGGCTGCTTCTCAGAAGACTCAAAAGAAGGAGGGACAGTGGAATACCAAGGCAGGGTTGTGGCAGCAATCCCTCCGAGCACAGGTAAAAAAAGAGTATATAATTTGTAGAGAATTTAAAAGTAATGATAAAATCAGCAACAAGTCTGTCTGCTTTTCATTTTTTATTTTTTAAGATTTTATTTATTTATTTGACAGACAGAGATCACACATAGGCAGAGAGGCAGGCAGAAAGAGAGGAAAGGAAGCAGGCTCCCTGCTGGGCAGAGATTCCCAGGGGCTCCATCCCAGGACCCTGGGACCCTGGATCCCAGGACCTGAGCCAAAGGCAGAGACCTCAACCCACTGAGCCACCCAGGCGCCCCCTGTCTGCTTTTTATTATCTCTATGTGCTGGCAATTTTAAACAATGTCAGTGATAACACACTGAGAACACATGCCTTCCTGAAAAGAATCATTTTTCATCTATAATACGTAGAATGGTTACTGCAGTTTTTGTTGATTTTATATATAAAAGTATCTATGTGACCTTCAAGGGAGCATGCTTTGATTATGCATTCTTTATTAAACATGGTGTTTTACACAGAAATTAATGCAAAGAATCCCTCTTTCCCCAGTTGCCCCCCAAGTCATGTCAACTGAGTGGCATATTTTCTTGCAAGAGTTTATGGCTAAGTGATTTAAAATTGTTCAAATTTACTTCAGGGACAGTGCATGTCTTCATTTCCTAAGATGCTCCCCATTCCTGTGATTAAACAGTAGATACAAAATAAACAGTGAAAAGACAATGATGGTATATTAGCTCAGGCTGCATAACAAAAGAGCACAGACTAGGCGGCTTAAACCCAGAAATTTTCTCACAATTCTAGAAGGCTGAAAATACAAGATCAAAGCGCTAGCAGGGCTGATTTCTCCTGAGGCCTCTCTCTTCCGCTTGTAGATGGCTATCTGCTCCTTGTGTCCTCATGTGGCTCTTCCTCTGTGCACACACAGATTTCTGTGTTTTCCCCTTCTTATAAGGTCAGCATCTCCAAATACAGTCACACTGGGGATCAGGGCTTCAGTATTTTTGGTGAGGGGACACAATACAGTCCATAACAGATAGTGAATGTAAAGAACAAGAAACAGACTTCAGTCACTCCAATTCTGTCATTCACTGTGACTATGCAGCACTTTTATTTGTGGTTAAAATGTAAAATAGAGAATTAGGGTGCAATTTGCAAAGCATATTGTTTTTGCTCGGTAAACACCAATCTTAGTTTTTTCCTGAAATAGTTGACTTTTTTAACATTAAAATTTTTTTTCAAAGATCTTTTATTTATCTATTTGACAGACAGAGATCACAAGTAGGCAGAGCAGGCAGAGAGAGAGAGGAAGGGAAGCAGAGAGCCCGCTGAGCAGAGAGCCCGACGTGGGGCTCGATCCCAGGACCCCAGGATCATGATCCTAGCTGAAGGCAGGGGTCTTAACCCACTGAGCCCCAAACCCAGGTGCCCCAAACATTAAAATTTTAAAATAAATTATTACTCACATGATATTGATGTACTTGTCACTAAACCAAAACCTGTGCTCATTATTGCAACAAATAGGTAGTTATGTTCCCCCCTTTTCCAAAAACTTTAATGTATTTATAAAGTTTTGATCCATTACTTGCATACTTGCTCATACTATAAAATTTTATTTTAACTTTTGACTGGTTTGATTGTATATACAATGAATAAGGAAAGAAAATCTTCATTGTGTTTCCTTACTCGGCAATTTTATATTCTATTTCATTATTACAGTTGAAAATAAATTTGTCATTAGATTTCAAATAACCATGGAAAGTCATTAAGGAGAGGCTCTTGGTCATGACTAGCAAGGAAATTGGAAGGAAACTCCAAACACATCATCCTGTTGAGATTCTATAGTCTCAGATTAACCTCCATAAGTTTTTTTCAGCAGAAACGTAGTCAGGCCTCTTCCTAATGATGTGGGGCTTGGGAAGGTGAATAAATAGGTCCACCTAAATCCACTCAGCGCTCACTCCCACTTGTCTTCTGCTTAGGCTCTATCTGCCTCACCAAAGGCAAAGAGCACATACCTACAGATACCCCAGCATGAGGTCTGAGCCATCATCACCCCAACAATCAGCCTCTGGCCACCAGCTCAGACCTAGATTACGTACCCCAGCAGGAAACTCTGCCCTCAGGTGGATAGATCTCAGAAAAGGCCAGCAAGGACCTTGGAAATGACTTGAGCTGTTTGAGGTGAGAGGGTGTGTTCTGGAGACCACAAACCCAGACCTTGGTGAGAGGTCTTCTGATGGGCTCTTCTCCTTGGCTCTGTGGACTCTTCACCCCACAGGGAGAGGCACATTCAAAAGAGGTGACAGGCCGGCCAACCTGGCTATCCAGGTCTAAGGGAGGCACTATTATGGTCAACCATGTCCACTGGTGGGTGATACTTAACTTTGTGGGCTACACAAATGTATTTTGCAGAATCTTCCTTGGCTGCTAGCTCTTTGGTTACTCCTTGGTTCCTCACTCAGGGTTCCTGGGCTGCTCTAAGAGAGCCACAGAAAGTCTTCCTGTCTTGTGATTCTCTATCAAAGAGCAGTACCTTGATAGTTATTTCTTGGCTCTACAACATGCGGTTAGGAACCTTAATTAGACCAAAGCTGAACTTTTACCCACTTTCCTAGGAGTTAAATGTAGCATTCTTTCCTCCTATGGCATTTAGACCAAAGTTACTTGATGATTAACAAAGACTATTCTTTAAGTACCTTTTATTTAATACATACACTTGCACTGATACACAGCTGTGAATGAATGTGCATGTATACATCTGTACGTGTGTGTGTGCGCACGCATGCTTGTGTTTGTATCTTTGGCTCCCAGAAGTCCCATTGAGAGTGATTTGTTTTGAATTCTGACTCCTGTTCTGGGTGAGATTTTTTTTTTTTTTCTCTTAAAGGTGTCAGCAGAAGCTGTGAAAAGGTACAGATCAGAGAATATAACATCCCCTAAGGGACTTCTCGGAGGTTCACACTTCATGTGCCAGACTCCCTTGTTTCAGGATAAGTATTTGACATGCTTTGTTACCTGATTAAACCTGCATGTGTTTCGTTCTGGCTTATTACTGTCTGAGGCACTGTGTTGTGAAATGAAAATTACTGGCATTTGCCTGCCAAATGCAGTGATTCAGAGAATTGTGAATTAGGATTCTTTAATTACAGAGATCTGCACCTGATAGGGTAATTTCAAAAGCAAAGCTAACCACATGTGCTCTATTTATTTTCAAACTAATTCTATTGAATTACATTTCATTTAAAAGGTGTTATTGGTCTCCTATTAATAAACAGGGGCCAATAAACAAAATGTTTTGTTAAAACCCAATCTCATTTCACCTGGGCTGAAGAAGGAAGGAGAAAAATCCCATTTTCATGGACTAGAATACAAACACCATGATTCTGACATAAACTCTCCTTACACCATGATTCTTCTGGGGTACTGCTTCAGGAGTACTCTTATTTGGAGTGATTATTCTGTGTTATTCTTAGATTAAATTTAAGTTGGAAATGTGCATGCATTAGATGAATTCAAGGATCAGTCAAAACAAGGTGATCCGTGGGGATGGAAAGAGAAGGCCCTGTTTTAAGTCCACATTGTTTTCTCTGTCTTCCACTGGATTTCAGATTTTTAGGAAATTGCTATAAATATCTCATTTTTATTTTATAGAGCCATTTTGCTACAGTTCATAGATGTTTAATCAAAGCAACAGTAACAATTTAGTAAGACACAGTCTAGCAAGGCAGCTTCTTGAAAAGATTCAACACATTGAGTCATAGCCTGAGGACCCAAAATCGAAGCTACTTATTTTTAAAGGGTCTATCCATTATAGTTATTTTAAGATTTTTTTATCCTTTACTAAAAGCAAGCCATGCATATAATAGTAATTTTTAAAACATCCAGTCGGTAGAGGCCAGAATAAAAGTTCAAGTCTCCCTGCATCTTCATTACCCAGAGGCATAGACTGTTGATGATTTCAGCACTTATTTCCTCTAGGACTGGTTTTATATTTTGTATGTGATGCCTCTATACTTTTTAAGAGCTGTGGTTGATTGATTGATGGATGGATGGATTGATTTAGTATACACCCTTCTGTTACCTTCTGTTACGTTAACATTCAATTTCCTAGGATCCTTCCCAGGAGCAACCCGTCCTGGGTGCCTCTCATGCATGCTCCCAGATCTATATATTAACTAGGCTGTTCTCTAGATCACTTTCAAGTGGAAGAAAACCCGAACATACTACCAACTTCTGCATTTAAATAAAAAGTAGGTGTAAGCATGGAAATAAAGTGGCATTTGCCTGCCAAAAGTGCAGGCTGCTTTTCCTTTAGGAACTCACTCTGTAATCCTCAAAGAAGACATTGCCTTGGAAAACACTCAGAACTGGGGGTGTTCCCTTTGTCACCTCTCTCCAAGGGCCTCATCGTTCTTTATACACAGTGCATGCTTTCCTTGTTCCCAGAATACTGACACTCATAGGGAGATATAGCTATCCCAAAATGGAGAGAAAAACCCTACCTAGAGTCCCTCTGGATTTTCTGCTCTGATAGCCTTTGCAGATAAATTCGCCTTATACCAAGTTATGGCAGTATTCAGTTAACCTCATTTCTTACTAGGACATCTGACATAAACTCTCCTTACACCAGATTCTGAGCATCAAAATAAAATTCAAATGTTTGGATGGTACTTTTAAAACTGTTACATTTCTTCTTTAAAATGCCCACAACTGGGGTGCCTGGGTGGCTCAGTGGGTTAAAGCCTCTGCCTTCAGTTCAGGTCATGATCTCAGAGTCCTGGGATCAAGACCCACATCTGGGCTCTCTGCTCAGCGGGGGAACCTGCTTCCCTTCCTCAATCTCTGCCTGCCTCTCTGCCTACTTGTGATCTCTGTCTGTCAAATAAATAAATAAAATCTTTAAAAAAAAAAAAAAAAGGCTACAACAGAGCTTTTCTGGACTTTCACCCCCATGAATTTTGGTGGCCTTTCCCAAGAATGAAATGAGAAAAGAAATAAAAGCTACTTAGGGATTAGATCAGTTTCTATTTCCTTTTGAAACATTTAGTGCATGTTTCTATTACTGATTTATAATGATTTGATAACAACTTTCATCTTTATACTGAGGTTCTGTTGAATCTCCTCTGTACTAACCCTTCTAATAAGGGGAAGTGTGAGGATGCATTCTGGGTTTCACAGAAATTTGGAGATTCTCTGCTGTTCCTATGAATATTTAAGTAGACCAAGGCAAATAAGAGATACATATTTCTCTACAGGCCAGTATGATGCTGCAACTTTTCTGTCGTTTTCCTTTTTTGTGTGTTCTTTTTAAAAGCAAGATATAATGAAAAGCAAAGATTTTTCAGAAATCGTTTTATGACAAGTCTGTCCTGTGTTCCCCCCAACCCCTTAGTAACCTGGTCAGGTGGATTGCATGAATGATTTCATTATAAGGGTGGATATTGGCAAATTAATACTGCTTAAAAATATTCAGCTGCAAATTCCTGAGTTTAGTGGTTTTAAACATTTGAACTTGTTCATTTGAAAATAAATTGAAACTGAAAAGCTGTGCTTTTTGTGTGTCAGACTCTGTTCTCGGCACCAAGAAGATGGACACGGAGAGCCACACGCTAACCATGAAGAGGTTCACGGGCTGCTCGGGGAGGTAACATGGGAACAAGTTTCCACAGAGGATATGATGGGTATCCTGGGTTTTATAGAAAAAGGGAGACTTTGAAGGTGAGGAGGGATGTGCAAGCTGAAGGAGCTGAGGGTCTGGAGGCCGGACTGCGCTTTGAGAGCTAGTGGTCAGGGGAGGCTGGGCCAGAGAGGGGGAGGGGAGGGAAGTCATTTTGGTGAATTGTGTTGTGGGGGCGCTAAGGACTCACTGAAGATTTTGCAATAGGAGAACGCACAGTGGGCGCTGTCCTTGCCAAGGCAAAAATCATAAAAGCAGCCTATTCCTATCCTCTGCACCCACCCAAGGGCACACAGCAGCCTAGGATACGCCCTGGCAGGAATGCCACCGCATTTCCCAAAGCAACAGAATATGTTGATAGGATCTATGCCAAGAGAAATCTTTCCACCTGGCTCCTTGCTCCCTCCCCTCACGCCTACAGATCGCAGTCTCCAGCTTAGACGGGACTCAACCCCAGAGCAGTCCGTCCTTTCTGGGACTAGAAGGTGATGTGTTCCTGGAACCTCCCCGAGAGTCTTATTGACCCCTCTGCCATGAAGCTGTGCAAAGCACACCATGTTTGAATGAGGAGCTTGCCTCCCAGCCCCCGAGGCAGCAGGAGTCTGGCTCTGGTCCAGATGGCCTGCAGAAGCCAGAGCAGACCTCCTAGAAAGCAAGGCTTCCTTGCTACCGTCATCTTTTTTACATTTGCTCTTCATGTACATTGTTTCTGCCCAAAGTTAATTGCAGAATATCAAATGCATCTGTACAAAGATTTATGTTACAGAGGTAGTCGCTGTCATGTCGTGTACCAGGGCAAAACCCCCCTGAACAACCCTAAATCTCCAACAACAAGGAGTTGGCTAAGTAAACTATGGTACATCCGTACAAAGTTATACTGTGTGGCCGTTATAAATGATGGAGGAAAGATGTAATAAGATGACACGATGTTCTTGATTTCTAAATGTTAAATTATGCATGATTTCTTCTTCTTTTTCTTATATGTACCTCCCAAATTTCCCATGCTGCCTGTAAATGTTTTAATAAAAAGGGAATGCTATTTTTAAAATCAGCAGTATTATTTTTTCTCTATTTTGAGGCCAAACACTTTGGGATTCAATACCATTGAAAGCAACTATAAATTGAGGAAATGCTTAAAGCATAGTTTCATGTATAATTTACCTAAGGAATCAAATGTACATCTCTGAGCATTTCAAAGCTTCAATTCAGCCGTGTACCTGGAAATCTGGTAAAGCCTCTGGAGCAAGATTTAAGCTGTTTCATTACCCATCAAATCTTTCCGGCACACACAGATTTTACTCTTGCAAAGTTTGGGCAGATATCATAGTTTTTATTCCTGAGCCTGTGGTTTAACAAATTGTTTTCATCCTCTCTCAAATCTGGGATTTAATAATCACAAATTAACAGCACAAAGAGGTAGAAATGTTTTGCCTCCTACACAATTAGTACTTATTATTTATCATTTACAGTCACTGATCCCACCAGTTTTCTTTCCCCAACACACACACACACACACACACGCACAAGTACACACAAACAGAAATGTGTAGCCATCTTGTTTAGGTTAACATTCTGAAAATAAATTTGATTTTAAAATTTATGTAGACCAAAGTACTTGGGTGGCTCAGTCAGTTAAGCTTCTGACTCTTGGTTTCAGCTCAGGGCATGATCTCAGGTCCTGAAATAGAGACCCATGTGGGGCTCCATGCCAGATGTGGAGCCTGCTTAAGAGTCTGTCCCTCTCCCACTACCCCTCCCCACCTTTCTCTCTCCTCTAAAAACAAAAGCAAAAACCACCACCACCAACAACAACAATAACAACAATAAAAACAAAAATTCATGAAGCTGAAGAGTTTGGAGAGAAGAAAAGGGCACAAGCCTTAAACTTTGGGTAATATTTCTACATAAGAAGAAAACAAGGCTAAAGAATGGCAAAGCCAACCAAAGGACAGCAGACCGTGCTCTTCCAAGACCTCACAGTGAGCTAGCTGTCTTATGCAGGCATGTGCAAAGACTTTAACTGGGTTCTCTTCATTAGAAAAAGGCAGGCTAAAAATGTTAGAACAAGCATCACAAAAATATTCTTTCTTATTGAAAAAGTAACATTAGTTTCAGATCAGCAATTTAAACACATTTTTTTATTGTTTTAATTTTGGACATGTCACAACAAGCTTCATAAATAATCTTCCCTGTTGGGAAGGGGCATTCCTATAAAATGGAAACTCTGGGGTGGCCTAGCTGAACATGCCCTATATAGAAAATCTTAAAATAATGAGCAGATCTTACCTTCCAAGTATCTTAGTTAATCCTCAGGACCCAGGGAGTCAGTTTTGAGGAAGTTGTGTTAACACTTAAAAGCCACCTGAGTACCATATAATACAAGGAAGTAGAAATTCAGAGGAGCTAATGGTACTTTTGAAAAGTGGTTTACATCCTCCTGGGGCGGGGAGCTCAGACATAAGGAAAATCTGGCTCAGGTATTTGTGGTTTTATAGCTGCCATATCCAAGAACATCAAAAGGAAATACAGGCATTATAGAAGAATTCTCTTTCCGTGTCAATATGCTTCATAGAGTCTTCATTGCAGATGTGGAAACTGAGCTCCCTGGGAATAGATTTGTCCTTGCCCAAAGACCTAACAAATCAGCCATTAGAAACAGGACTTCTAAGTCAAGCAAAGAAAGGCAAGGACTTATGATATAACTTATACATAGAATCTAAACAAGCTTAGACATGTAAAAAACAAAATAAAATGGAGGTTTCCCCAGGGGGATGAGGGATAGGATAAAATTAATGGTGTTTAAGGGTTTAAGCTTGTAACTAGTAGTAAATAAGCCACAGAGATCTAATGCGCAATATAACAAATGTAATTAGTAATATGATCAATATTGCTACATTGGCAATCATATCAGAATGTAGATACTATCAAAGTAACAGCTGTACACCTTAAATTTATACAGTGTTACATACCAAATTTATTCAATTAAAAACAAAACAAAACAAAAAAGTACAAGGGGTGCCTGGGTGGCTCAGTGGGTTAAAGCCTTTGCCTTCAGCTCATGTCATGATCCCAGGATTCTGGGATTGAGCGCCACATCAGGGTCTCTGCTCAGCAGGGAGACTGCTTCCCTTTCTCTCTCTCTGCCTGCCTACTTGTGATCTCTTTCTCTCTGTCAAATAAATAAATAAAATCTTAAAAAAAAAATAAAAAAACAAGACTTCATAAGAATATATTTTTTAAAATAAACTTTGAAGTGTTTCTACCTTTGTTTACATGTTCTGAATGTTGATTAATTCCTCAACTCCAGATATTTGGACAAGGTGACTTTATGTGAATAGCTCTTTGAAATGTAATTCCTAGCTCCCTTCTCAGTATTCTACAATTTTGGTTCCAGAAACGAATGGAGTCTTGAAAATCCCCTCACATGTACTCTCTCACTGAAGTCTAAGAAACATCTTTTTCTCTAATTCCTGGCCCAGATTCAGGTTGTAAAGATTTTCCAAACACCTGCATGAATATTAGAAGATCCAAATCTGCTTAAGGACCTGGATGTTTTCATCTTTAAAAAATAAATAAATAAATAAAGTCTTGTTTTCTCCACCAAATGCTGGTCCAAGATCTGCTTCAGACATCACATATTCTTTCCAAAAAGGTCTTCTTCTTCTCAGGAGTGATTAGGAGAAGCCTGAGTGCTAAGACTAATCGTGAGACCCTTAATACCATAAAGCAAGAAGATCTTGGCTAGCCCTGCTTTGTGGGAGAGGAGAGAAAGGAAAATTTGGAATCTTTTGCTAGAGTTGAGTGATCTAACTTAACCTACACGAGAACGATGGGGGATCGGATTCCTTCAGACTTTCTCACGGTGGTAAAACACCACAGAGAATGTAGCTGGGGGTCCAAAGTTTAGACAGGTTGTCTGAAAAGACCCAAATCTTTTCGCTCAACGTTGTAGTATTTGAATTGCTCACGAATACTCTTGGATATGCTTGGAGTTCCAAGAATACGTAATGTCGCTCTAAATCCCACTCCTGATAAATGTTGTCCTTTTAAATATCCTAATGAGCTTACTGTCACTTTTTCAGGACTTGATGATGTTATTGACTGACCATGGACCTGCAGTCCTCCTCTCTTTTCCCGAAACGGTGACAAATTCACCATAAATCCTTGGCTTGCCCTTCTTTCACCTGCTCGTAATTGCCAATGGCTTGTAACTGCAAGAGGGAGCGGGGTACTTTGAAGGCAGACCTTATAAAGTGTGTGACCTCCGACAAAGTTACTTAACTGTCCCAAATTTCAGCTTCCTCCTGTGTGATGTAAGAGTAATTAATCACAGCGCCTACCTCATGGGTTTCTTATAAATATTACACAACATAATGCAGTAATAATGCACTTAGCCCAGTTCTGGCATGAAGGGTTTCATTTTTTTTTTTTTAAAGAAACTAATAACTAACATTTATTAAGTGCTTATTATTTACAAGGCAAGATCCTTATCACTTCATACCCATCAACCCAGTTAATATTTTTATTACCTCATTTTACAGAGGAAGAAATGGAGTCACATGTTTTTGGCCATTAAAAGATAATAAATAATGTTGCTTTCTTCCTTTCCCAGGTTGGAATAGAATTGAGAGATAAATGTAGGAAAAGGACAGATTAGGGTTCTAAATATTACTCATATTATTGATAGAGTCAGAGAAGATGTCTTCTGATATGCAGCCTTGATGATCTTTTTTCCCAGAAGACAATTTACCCTCGTGCTTACAGACATCACTGGACAATCGCGGGTCTCCTCGGGAAGAGAAGCAGATTACTACCTACAGAGCAGAGAGCAGGCCAGGAGGCTTCCTCTCTGCAGGAATTCAGTTCCGGATAGAGGGAAGGAAAGACTGAACTCAGCATGCCTAGAGCCCTCCCTCAACCCCTCTGGTAGGTAATGGCCTCTGGCATCAAAAAGAATACATAAGAGGCACATGTGTGGCTCAGTGGGTTAAAGCCTCTGCCTTCAGCTCAGGTCATGATCTCAGGGTCCTGGGATCGAGACCCACATCGGGATCCCTGCTCAGCAGGGAGGCTGCTTTCCTTCCTCTCTCTGCCTGCCTCTCTGCCTACCTGTGATCTCTGTCTCTGTCAAATAAATAAATAAAATCTTTAAAAAAAAAAAAAAGAAGAAGAAGAATACATAAGAGATAAGAAGGGAATCCAGATGTTAGGCTAATAAAAACCTGCACAGTATGAAAAATGGAATGTAGGATCTACAAAGCCCTCCAAATAGCATCACCATCATCACTATCATATGTATTAAGATTCAATTTCTTACATAGATTTTGAACTATTTGGAGATGTTTTTTGTTTTGGTTTTTAAAAAAAACAGAACATTTACTCTGTTTCTATCAGCTTTGGCAAGTCGTGTTCCTCTAGGAATTCATCAATTTCATATATACAGTTTCAAGTTGGTTGGCATAAAGATGTTTATATATCCTCTTATTATTTTTTAAATGTCTGGAAGATTTCAACACTGCCACTCACTCTTCTCTCTCTCATGCTCTCTCTCTCTCTTTCTCTCTCAACTAAATAAATAAAATCTTAAAAACAAAAGTTACAGCATTTTCATTTTTTATTTTATATGTGTCAGTATATATATAATTTAGGTATTATAAAGTAAATAAGAATTACTTTTGAAAGAAAAATAATAAAGCTAAGTGCATTGAAAATGGACAGAACCGGATTCCCAGGGCTGATCCTTCGATACCGTGTGTCAGTGGGTCTGCAGCCCAGATTCCTTTCTCGTTGGCTTGCCAGCCCTCTCTCTTCTGTGAATCCTGCAGATGTTTCTGGAGCATTTAACAAGTGCCAGACATCGAAAGGAATCCATTCCCTGTACTGTTCCATTGACGGCTCACAACTACCACATGAATTTGGTACTCTTGTGAACCCCATATGAAAAAAAAGAAAACAAGAGGTACAGAGAAGGCACCCCCCCCAAAAAATATTGCCCAACAGTGCATAGCAGAACAGGATTGGAGCTCAGAGTCTGCCCCAAGTCAGATCTTGTGCTCTATGCATCTCAACCCAACACACACAGAAAAGAACGTATTATTTTCTCATTTTAAGTTAATCAATTCAAAGAAAATAGTGTCTGCTCTAAGTCCCACCAGGGAGGAGGCAGACACCATCTATATAAGAATGAATAAGATACATTCCCTAACTTGAACAAGTTTTCAGTCTGTTGAGAAAGACAAAGCATTTTGTTACCACCTGACAAGATCCCTTATGGGGTGGTCACAAGGACTTTGTGGAGTACCCTGGACCTACTGCTGGGGTTTGGGCGGAAAATTTCTAGGAAAATTTCCTAGAAGAACCGATATCTAAAGCTGAGACCAGGACTCAGGAGTTAGATAGACAGAGCGCCCTGCCAGATGCCTGGAGACGTGCCATGAAACAATTGGGAGCCACAACCCAGGGCCAGTGGTTGGGGGGGAAGCCGTGCAGGCAAGGGGACTGCACATGTGAAGGTCTGGGGTCGGACAATACCCCATTTTGGTTATGTATCATAGCAAGAGTTGCATTTCTAAAACCCAGATCTGATCATGTCATTCTTCTGAAAAGCTCGCTACAGAGAAATGTCCCAAGTCCTTGGCAGACGGGTCAGGCCCCTCACAGTGGGTCCAGCTTATTTGTTTGGTCTATTTCTACTACTCCGCCCACCGAAGAACCCAGCTGCCCCAGCCCTCGCCTTGCTTGTGCTCTCCCCTCTGCTTGTGTAACCCTTCTCCCTTGCCCACTCCACGAAGTTCCACCTCTTCTTCGAAGTCCTTTTAAATGTCACTTCTTCCCTGGGCCTCCAGATGAAATGAAATGTCTCTTCAGCATCATTTCCATGATCTGTTTCTTCATGCTTTAGTGTGATGTTTCAACCATTATATTATTAGTGTTCATGTGCTTCTCTTGTCTGATGGACGTTGAGCCTTTCACATCTCTTACACTTCTCTACCCTCGGCCTAGTGAACTGGCTGGTCCTCGATGGGCCTTCCGCAAGTTCCTTGGTCATCGAATTGATGTGACCCCTAGTTTTGCCAGACATTGGCCTGATAGTTCTCGTTTCACGTTTTTCCCCTTCAGTTACAGTCAAGCTTGTCAGTATGCGTGGCTCAATTTTCAGTTCAAGAAATTATGCCTCGTATAATTTCTTTACAAATACATATTTATAAAAAGTTCAAATAAGTGGGGTCAAGGGGACGCTGTAAGCTTCCCTAGAGTAGAATGACCACGGGGGGGGGGGAACTATAAGAAAAGCTTTGAAGTATAATAATTCAGCAGATATCCCACCTGCAGCTTTGGGGCCCGGATACAGGCACAAAAAGGTGCCCACTGAGTCCCCTCTGTAGATGAAGAGATCATTCACGGCCAATCTGCCAATTGGAGTCTCGGGGGCGGGGCCCAGGAATCTGCATTTGCAATCATCCTCAATCCTAACTTTCCGACATACACTCCCTCACTTTCTGCTTTTTCCCACGCGATGTCTAGGCACCTGAAATTCTAGAACCATTACTGCCAATAACCTTCCCTGGCAAAATAATCACTCACATTTTCACCATTCAATTGCACTTTCCTGGGAAGTATAACCAAAAGTACCTATTAGTGAACACCATGAGAAATTCAGTCCAGGGTGCCTAGGTGAAATCAAATGTAATAAATATCTAAAAGTGTCAGTAATAACTTCAACATGAGAATAATTATAAAGATCTTGAACTTCTAGGCACTTCCATGTGAAAAACTGTAGTTATGAGTCAGAGAATTTGAAAAGAGATTTCATGCTAATTAATTATGCAGTCCTGGGTAGATGTATTTGTAGATGGTACTGTTTTAAAGTCATGATCCTGATTTCCTAACACATCCTTTTTGCATGAACATTAAACTTAATCGTTACTAATAATTGCCAGAAGTAATATAGCACTAACTTTAAACATCTGCCTTCACAAAAAAGATGGCAAATGTCACCATATGTTACACATGGTTATTATTATTCCAAATTCTGTTATTATTGCAAACTCATGGACCATGAGTTAAATCATGTTCGCAAAATTGAAAATCAGAGTGCAGAAAAATACAAACATTTAAGACACATATATAACAGTTTTATTGTGTGGGCGGAGAGAGTGAGAGTACTATTAAAATGGTCTCCATTTGGTATCTTTTTAATAATACTAGTTTGTGGCAAAACGTACAGATGGTTAGAGTTTGGTGAATATAATAATGATAATTATAACAGCATTTGT
This sequence comes from Mustela putorius furo, assembly GCF_011764305.1. Lineage (NCBI taxonomy): Eukaryota > Metazoa > Chordata > Mammalia > Carnivora > Mustelidae > Mustela > Mustela putorius. The sequence continues at coordinate 715,748 of NW_025422151.1, read as the reverse complement.
TACCACCTGCGCACCCCAACTGTGCCAGAGCTTTCTATACATTATCTCCAATCTTTATAATAACCACCCAAAGAAAGTGTCACTGCAACCTTTTCAGTTGAATAAACTGAGTAAGTAATGATCTGAGGTTACACAACTAGTTAGTGACAACACTAGTTTCTGAACCCAGGACTGTCTGACCTCCACATCTACGCTCTTTCTTGTTGAGATTATAAGCTGCATGAGGGCAGAACATTTGTCAGTTTTTATTCTCTACTCAAGTCCCAAATCCTTGAACCAGATGTGTTATCGAGCAGGTGCTCGATAAATAAAAGAATTAACAGCGTGCCGTCCAGATCAAGAATTTCATCCTTCCCAACTTCCCTGAAACAAATCCTTGATCCCACAACTCAATAGTATTAATCCAAGCAAAAGTAATATTCATCATGATGAGAGGTAAATTATAATAATCAAAAGTACTTGATTAATTCTAAAGAGAGCAAAAAAAAAAAAAAAATGGTGGAGGGGGATAGAGGACAGGTGGGACAAATAGAAAACAAATACTAAGATGGAAAATTTAATCTCAGCGTACCAGCAATTGAACTTAGTATTTAGTAAAGGACAATTCCAAATACGAAAATAAAGATGTTTGAACTGTAGTTTAAAGTTATATCCAGGGGCGCCTGCGTAGCTCAGTCAATTGGGCCTCTGCCTTCAGCTCAGGTCATGATCCCAGGGTTCTGGGATGGAGCTCCGCACGGGGCTCAGCGGGGAGCCTGTTTCTCCCTCTCCCCCTGCTCATGCTCTCTCTCGCTGTCTCTGTCTCTGTCTGTCTCTCTCAAATAAATAAATAAAATCTTTTTTAAAAAGTTATATCCATAACATTCACTTAATTCTTTAAATTCTTCTTTTTTGTATCCATTTTTGTGGAAGAACGATGGAGTCTTCACGGAGTGAAGAAATTTGCAAAAATGACTCAGCCCATACACAGCAGAGTCAGGATATAAGCCCCCATTGTCTGGGCCAGAATCCTCACTCGTGACTGTTTAATACAGACTCGGCAAAGAGGGGCGCCTGGGTGGCTCAGTGGGTTGAGCCTCTGCCTTCAGCTCAGGTCATGATCCCAGGGGCCTGGAATCGAGTCCCGCATGGGGCTCTCTGCTCAGCAGGGAGCCTGCTTCTCCTCCTCTCTCTCTGTCTGTCTCTCTGCCTATTTGTGATCTCTCTCTCTGTCAAATAAATAAATAAAATATTAAAAAAAAAAAAAGACTCGGCAAAGAGAAGGTGTGGTTGAGCTCGGAAAGAACCATGTCCGGGGAGCTCTATGAGCCGGGTGCAGCCCTACCTCAGTGAGAAACACAAGCTCTTGGGGGAACAGACAGGATTTCTGCACAGAGTCAAGGAAACAGCTGACATTTGAGAATATAGATCTGTAGTAGAACCAGTACGCGGAAATGTAGACTTTTCTCCAGCAGTGCCTGGTGTTCCTGATTAAAAGTAGGGAAAATGGAAGGTTGATCCATTCTGGATTTGAGTCTTGCTGCAAGGTGTCCAAGGACAAGATGGATAAGGAAGACAAGGCCTGGGGAGAGACTGGTTTATAAAATTGAGCTTGGAGTCTAGGCTGAATAGGGAGGTTGCAGAGTCGGCGGGGAGGGTGTATCTAAATAGAGCAAGAGGTGGGGAAACTGGGACCAGACACCTGTGCAAGGCTGGAGAGCAGGTATCCTGACGGGAAGAGAGGAAGAGACCTTCTAGGAGACAATTAGCCTCTCACAGAGAGGACCATGGGTGTGCTGACCACATCTTACAAGGCATCCGAGAGATAAATTAGAAACAAAGATAAAGTCAGTTTAATAGACTTCCTTCTATTATTAAATTTGGCAGAGAGACACACAAGCTGGAGGCTGAAGTTCACTTTTTCTTACCTGAACCACCATTTTCATGAGATCCTTAAAAACTCTGATCAAAGATCATTAAAAAATTCTAAATTCTTCCAGGTAACAGATTGCTTTCTCTGAATCACTCCGTTTCTTCTAAAATAGGGAGAAGAAAAATAGTTAAAATTAGCTACCTTTTTATAATGCACTTGCTGGAACTAATTAGTAATTATTTTTTAACATAAGCAGTTGGTGTGAGAGTGGTGATAATATATTTACAATATAAACTTAGCATCATTAATGAGATTGTCATTTCTATGTAGAGGCAAGACTGCCAGAGCTGTCACCTTTATGACGGAGAGTTGCTCTTTTGGCTTGAGGGTGGAAGGTGGTAGTTGGAAAATTCTTAAGAAATAGTCCTTCAGTCAGAATATATGTCATGATATACATTTGAAGAGCTGTAATGTGTATAGTTTTTCAAGATTTTTCCAAAATACAAGTGAACAGTTTTTATCCTAACAGCTTGAGTACTTTAAAACATTTATTAACATAAAGATGTGGCTTCTTTACAATAAAGTATTGACATGGGTGGAAACTCTTTGATTGTCTGATAATAAATGTGTCTTTTCATAGTCATTCTTAAGTAGCCTAATATAAGCCTTTTCCCTTCTAAATTCCCATATTTGGATTCGGAGTGAGACTTTCTTTTCACTTCTCATTTAATCGATGTTGGCACCAAACTCCCTTCTGTCAGCTTGATATTCAGCTCTGGTCTGACCTAATTCTGCTCCGGCTGTGAACTCACTCACTCCTCGCGGCTGGGCAAAAGGAGAAAGACATGGCGGAGAGGAGTTGATACCAAATTTTTCTCATGTCCGGCTGTTCTAGGGCATTGGTCTCATTTTAGCACTTTGAAAACATTCCCTGGACAGTTTGAAGAGCTTCCTTCATTCACACTGGGCCATGACTGAGCTGAACTTGATCCATTCGTCCTCTTCCCCAGCTATGCGGAGAGACCTCTTCTGGTAGAGAGGGGTCAAGAAGGGTGTATCCAGGGCGCCTGGGTGGCTCAGTTGGTTAAGCAACTGCCTTCGGCTCAGGTCATGATCCTGGAGTCCTGGGATCGAGTCCCACATCAAACTCCCTGCTCAGCAGGGAGTCTGCTTCTCCCGCTGATCTCTTTCCTCTCATGCTCGCTCTCTCTCTCCCTCAAATAAATAAATAAAATCATTTAAAAAAAAAAAAAAAGAAGGGTGTATCCTTTACCCCCTCACGCTGGCAATGCTACCCTGTGTGTGTAATTTCCGAACGCCCTTCTGAGCATTGCGATGTCTGGTGGTGCTTGTGGACGCTGGTTGAGGTTCTACACATTTCCGTCATTATCATTTATGCTCTGGCAAAGCTCTCTCGTGTTTCCGTGAAAAGAAGATCGTCCTTGGGTTTTACCTTTGCTTGACACTATGCCTTTTCCCTCTGCTTGCTGATGTGATATTTTCCAACTAATTACTGTCACCATGAGATTGCGGATCTTAGTTATAGCAAAAACTCATAGCAGAGTTGAAATTTCCAGAATACAACTCAGATTGGGGAAAACATAGTTTTGATTTTTTCCTATAACTGATTTCATTTTGCTCTAGGTCTCCATTCCCAGTGATGGCCCCCCCAACACAATTTTGTTCTGCTAGAGAATGAACTGCCTAACTAAAGCCCATTCTCCCCTTCTTCCCTACTAAAAATACTTCAATTTTGTCCCAGTCACAAAACACCCAACCAAAATTTATGCTTCCCAGATTCCCTTGCAAGTAGATATGGACCCATAACTAGGTTCTGAGAAGTCAAGTGTAAATTGAAGTACTGAGTGTGGCTTCCAGACTAGTCCTTTAATGTAGGATAACTTAACTTGGAGCTTGGAGCATGCCCTTTACCCTCCCCCACCTTACTCCAGCTGACTGCCTAGAATGTTCCTGCTCTCCTATCACTTACTCACTGTATAACTTGATTCTGATACATTGTTTTGACTTGTGGTCACTTTGCCACTCTATCTTGTCTCTTCAATAGGAAAACATCAAAAGCAACTTAAGGTTGTGGACTGCTTCTTCAAGCTGGGTCGTGTGTGTGTGTGTGTGTGTAAGTGCTTGCCTGATCACACATACTTTGGTGGTAGAGATAGGGTTATAAAAATAATAAAAGAAAAAATCTCTGACAGGAAGAAGTGCATCAAAAAGATAAGACCTATTTGGTGAGCATAATAACAGAACATATACAGGATAGATACAGAAACACTGATACATAGAAACATGTAGATATGATATGATATAGACATATTTTAATCCAGTTTCAAATAAGTATCTTATACTAGACTATAAAGTATCATTTTCCTCCGTACATACTCAGAGTTTCAGCTGTTCCTCTGTTCAGAACTGAAATGCTCAGAAAGAATAATATGGGGAAAGGCTGCTTACCCTTTAGAACTGTGAAGAACTGGTAATCCCCTGCTCCTGCTATCTTCTTAGAAAGGACCCCTCATGACCACATATGAAGACACCCCAGGCAGACAGAAGATTGCTCCCTCTATGCTATGTCTGAGGACTTCTCCTGGTAATAAGAACTACTGGGCAAGTTATCACAAGGACATCCTAAGTGATAAAGGAAATCATTTAAAGATTAATTAAATGCAAATCCCCTTTAACTTCAAATGTCTTAAAAATACAAATGCCACATAGACAAAGACACAGGTCTAGCTATCTTTGTAACGTTTCTACAATATACACAAAGTATCCCACAAAGTGCAATTTACCATAAGAAAAATACTCATCCTGAAAGAGGTTAACACAGTAATATTTTCAGGGACCTGGAACCTCACCGAAAATGTTTCAAAATTAGAGTGGCATAAAAAGAGTGGTATTCGTAATAAATATAATTTATCTCACAGATTATCTTCTCAGTCATTTGACCTGTGGGTTAAAGCAGATTCCTGCTGTAAATTGCAGGGCAGTTTAGTAGCTCCTTGTGATTAGAGAGTGGGACCCTCTGAAACAATATTTTGAAGCTCATTTATTATATTATGATATGTGTGCAGGTGTGTCTGTGACAACAGCTACCTACCAATGAGTCAGGCTTCCCTTCCAAAGTACAGAATCGTGGCCAGGAAGCGATTGCCCTGGTTTCCGTGCAGGTCCACACGGGCTCAGATCTGGATGGAGAATGGAGGCAGGAGTGACGCGTGATACTGGGGCCCCTCAAAAACCTGCTGGTGCTCTCTTGAAAGCTCTCTGTTGCCCTCCATCCTCTGGTTGGAGCTGCAGGATCTGAGACCCTGGGGGATGACACCACCATAGAGCGAGCCAGGGTCCTTGAACCACTATGGGGAAGGCTGTTTGCAAAGGACTCACCTTAGACAGACGTTCAAGCAAAAAACAAACTGTGCTAAACCAGGGCAATCTGGGGACTTGCTTGTTATCCCAGTTAGCACTGGTGTAATAGATGTGACAGGCTGTGGTGTATCAGCCCCAGCCGAGCCCTCCCCACTCAGGGCTGTTCTTTTCCTTTCACTAAAAGTAACCGAAGAGAAGCTTCTTTTCAGGACTCCTTCCCCAGTTTTTGGTTCTTCACATTTTCTCTTTGACATTTTCCGTATAATTTTTTTTTTCTTATAAACAGCCGAAATTTATCTCTCACAGTTTTGGAGCTCCAGAGGCTGGGAGTCCAAGGTCAGCTTGCCGGTGTGGTTGGGTGAGGACCGTCTTCTGATTGAAGCCTTCTAGCCTCACATGGTGGAAAGAGAGCCCTTCTGAGTCTCCTATCAATCTGTTAGAGCTTCAGTCTGGGTTTTCTTCCTACAAAGGCTACTGTGGCCAAGGGCTGAGTTCGGGAATGCAGTAAGCAGAAGGAGAAAGAAGCCATAAACACAATCCCCTGATGGTGTGCTCTCCTTCACAGTTTTTTCCCCTTTCACATCGATGCCTCTTTTCCATCCCAGGACCATGAGACTCACTCTCCAAATCCTGGCTGTCAGTGCCATTCTGAGGTCAGGAGGGAAGTCACATTGCAAGAGCCTCTTCTGGACTCTTTCTGGAAAGGACAGAGCCAGGGGCTTGTTGCATAAAGAGCACTGAGGACACCCAGGAAACCAAATCTCATTGTGCTCATGACAATATGGTGCCCAAGGGCTCTAACTTACAGTTTTGTTTTTGTTTTTGTTTTTTATTCCCCCAGTGTTCCCCAAGGCTATGCCAATGAATAATGACCATTGCAAATCCCTCCAAGGAGAATCAATCATTGTACAAACGTAGCTGCTCCCTCATGTAATACCCCTGGAATTTACATCATGACAACATTCTCATTCCATTTCATTAATAGGAAACTCCCTTGAGAAACCATCACATTTTACTGCCTTTGTGCTGTGTTCTTGAGTATGTAACAAGTTTAGGACTCAGAATGCAGTTAAGTCTACTCCAGAGTATGCCCGTGAGCACACGTGGGCATATGTGCGTGAATGTGAGTGAGAGGAAGCTCCTATTCACTTCAACGTCGAGTGGCCTGCACTGGCACCTGAAAATGCCTCTTGGGGATTGAACCCACGTGGGTTATGGATCTCTAGAAGGATTCAACATGAATAGTCAGAAGTCTTCACTCTTGTTACCGCCATTTACTCACAACCAGAGTGATGTTATGTTTACACGGTCACGGTGTGGATCCCAGCTCCAACACTTGCCAGCTGTGCCATTTGGGTATAGCCCTGAACCTCTCTGTTCTTCAGGTTCCTCTTCTGAAATATGGGAATTGTAATGATACCTACTTCATGGGCTTCTGTGAGCATAACATGAGATGAATGTAAAATCCTTCACAGGGAACTCTAAAAGTAATCCTCAGTTTATATTAGCTACTAATAAAAATAATTTTAAAAAGAGGGTTGCATCATCTACTGAGATTACCACGTTCACCACAAAAGACCTCCCTGCTATGACTTTCACCTTCCCTAGGTCCTCATAAGCCTTTCTACACTTTGCTATCACTGTACTTAGAATCCTTTATTGCGCTACTGACCACATGTCCATTCTTCCTGTTTCTTATCCTCCTACCCACAGTACCTAACATAGCACCTGGCATGTCGCCCCACTTGTTGAAACCCATGAGATTTCTGTTTTCATAGATTAAAAACTCAGATATTGGCACTTTTATGTGGTTCAACCCAGAGTCGGTCTTTACTAATATCTGCTGATGAGGGAATGAATGAACGATTATTCCCTCCCCCTCACTGGCCTACTACTAGTTGACAAGCATCATAAATGACACCATGATTTTTGCAAACACTAATTTATCTTCCCAGATACATGTTAATACATTTGTCATCTCCCAGTAGAATTTTATTAGAAATATGTTCTATCTGTGAGTTATGTTTTTTCATAAAATGATAGAGACAGTTCATAATATTGTTCTCAAGCAAACAAAAGATTTAAGAATTATCAAAGGTGATCACACACACATTCACAGATAAACTCCCATACACACTATGGAACGAACCACTCTGAATTCTAAACTTGTTCATATTCATCCCCTATGGAACCAGCTCAAAACACTGTGAAGTCCCATAACTTATCAGTATATTACCTGGAAGCCAAATAATTTTCCTATCCCCCAAATCCTACTCCCAGACCCAGCCATCTATTCTAAAAATGATTATAGTTGTTACACAACCGGCTCCAAATGAGATGAACCACAGAACAAGCAACACATATGAGATGATTGTGTCTCGTATTTTACATCATCAAAGAATGACCCAGATCATCTGTTGACGATTCCCTCTTTGGGGATCTTCTCTGATCAAAGAAGCAAAGCTGGAACATATCATAGGCATTGGGGTTCCCAACACCTCAGGTAAAGAATGTCACATTGTGACCAACATCTTGCTGAAGACCAGCCTTCCTAGGTGGGACACGACTTGTCAGAAGTTAAGAAGTTCTGTCCCTTCTCTGATGGTGAGCCGACAGGAGACTTGCCCACCCCCGTGTTGTGTGACTGAATCAGCAAGTGCAAATCCAAACGTCTGGGGAGGCAGGTAGGTTGCGTAAATAGGAAAAGGAAGTTAAGTGTGAAGCAATGAAGGACAGTGAGGAGTGTGACAAAGTCTTCTGTGAAAAGGCAGCAGACGTTCAGTTCCACGCTGGTCTCTGAAGTCAATGTTGCCAGATTTTAGGATTTTTAAAGAGAAGTTGGAAATTTGGATGTTTATGAGAAATGTCATGGCTTTTGTGACACTGCGTGTATCATATACAACACGGCTCAAGGCAGATCTGACCTGCGGTCACCATGTCCAACCCCCACCACAATCCATGACACCTTATGCATACAAGGCACTCCGAAATGGAAAGAGAGTTCTGGTCAAAATGTTCAAAGAAAGCTCTAATTTTAAATACTTTCACTTAACATTCCTGAAAATATTCTGACACATGTTGGAACACATGTCTCGATTTTTAATTTGGAAAATACAGCTTGAATCTCTCTAGTTAGCATTTTGGATCTCCTTAAAAGTTAGTAGTAGTCCCACCAGACTGAGAAAGAGAGAAGAAACAGGCCTACATACTAAAGGGTGAAAAGTGCCAGACAATATGTTTATTTTAGGGAATAAGGGATGTTACACACCGCCTTAGTCTTTCAGGTCCTGGTGCACATCTTCTCCCCTCTCACTAGCTCACATCTCTCAGAATGTAAGTGCTTTGGCTCTGTTATTAAGAAATTATGTTTGAGTCACTTTCAGAGGTCTAGTTCATGACAAGACCACATCCATTGGACAATGACTATTCCTTTCTAAATGTTTCAGTCCAACATCAGCAAAGCCTGCTTTCCAGCCTGACATTCTTCCAGTCCACTAATCAACAGAGAGCACTCCTCACATTCCTGAGACACACACACACACACACACACACACACACACACACCCCTTCCCCATGACAGAACACGCAGTTCGGTTCTGGTGTTAGAAGCACAGTGAACTTCTCAAGCAGCAAAGTGAGTGGCAGGGAGACAGAGGAACCCGAGGAAAGCTTCGCCTCCCCTTCGGCTCCCACCCCCAATTAAGGAGCCCCGGACTTTTAAGGTCTACCGCATTTCCATGTGGGGACAGAAACATAATTCGATAAAATGTACCCTTTGGACAGGAAATGGGAGGGTCGTCCGTTGGGCCAGAGCCTATGCAGGATAATAATGACACTGTCTTCGCTGGTGTCAAACCTGTATTTGTGAACTAGCTCGCAGAGCAGACACAAGGCACTGTCTTTAGACACTGCCTGCTATTGAGGACAGGGAACAGCAACAACAAAAATATCCCGTCAAGCCACCCAAGTCAGATAATTACCCTGGCTGCAAAACATCCAGGCACAGAGCACTGGAAACCTTTTAGGGGGTCCTTTATCGGGCCCTGCCTTTTCCAGAATGAGGCTAATTTGCTCCTATTTCAGCCAGCTCCAGCCCAGAGAGCCGGCGAAGGAGAGAGCAGAGAATGAACCGTCAGCGTTATTGAAAAGATTCGTGATTAGTCACACTCACTCACAGGCCAGGCCCTTGCCAGACACCACACCACTCATTAGCAGACCTGAGAACTGGCGCGCCTCCCACAGCTGAGCAAGGGCTCCAGGCCTGGCAGGCCCCCAGAGACCCACAAAGCCCTGTGTTCTCCCACACCCTGCACTGAGAAAGGCCAGTTTGGGCAAGCCTGGGTGCAGTTGGCTCCCCAGATGCTAAGTGAATCTGTTTGTTTTATGCTCTGTGTTGCTTAAGGTATTATCCTTCAGGAGCTCAGCCACTGTGGAAATCCAGGTACTATGTCCTCGCGTCACACTGAAACAGTTACCTGACCGGGGCCGCCATTTTCTGCCCAGGCTCCCTCTGGAGCACCCAAGAGCCGGGCACGTCTGTGATTTGTCATCCTCCCTCGTCTCACATTCAGCTACAGCTCTGAACCCTGCTCTTCCCAGAACTGGAAACGTTTCTTCTGGTCTGAGTAATAGCAGCAATTATAACTTAAATCTACAGTGCTGGCCATTGGAAGGCTCAGGGCACTGAAGACGAATCTAATTCATTGGTGGGAGACGGGGTGGGTAGATTGACCTCAGTTCCCATAGTCATGGGGAAACTGAGGCTGAGGGACAACAGCACCTACTTAGAGACATAAAACAAGGAAGAAGAGTCCAGGGCTTGCTTTCCTGTTCATATTTACTCTGTTCATTCTAGCTACAATTCCATAGAAGACACCATTTCTAATTAGGACAGTAAGCCATTTTCCCCTTAATGAAAGCACCACACTCAGAGTTATAACTCCATAAAGCTCCATCAAAACTAACCAAAAAGATCTGGCTTCTGTTAGTGTGCCCTGCGTCCCCTTCGGAGGTTCTGAAAGCAGAGAGCAAGGGGTGGAGATCTCACAAGTGAGCACAACAGGCACCGGACGTCGCGGTGCTTTGTACCAGATGTCAGAGCAGTGTGGAGCCATGGTGGGCTCCGGGGGAGGGAGGAAATCATCTCTGGAAAGCCTGACTCCAGACCAGAGCTCACACGACTCAGTGTATGCTGAGATACATATTAGGTTAGGTTGACGGTGCCTGCAAAAGGGACTCTGGCCCTAGAAGAAACTCAAGTGGTTAAGAATGATCGTGGATGGGGCACCTGGCTGGCTCCGTGGGTTAAGCCGCTGCCTTCGGCTCAAGTCATGATCTCAGGGTCCTGGGATCGAGCCCCGCATTGGGCTCTCTGTTCAGTAGGGAGCCTGCTTCCTCATCTCTCTCTGCCTGCCTCTCTGCCTGCTTGTCATCTCTCTCGTCAAATACATAAATAAAATCTTTAAAAAAAAAAAAAAAAAAGAATGATCGTGGATAATGTAAGTATGACTCAAAGCACCACATTCCATTTCTGGAGGCTGGAACCGCCCCCACACAGGCTTCACAGAGGTGTCGCCGTGCTGACCCAAGCAAGTGTGGTAAGGCCCTGGGGAAATTCCTGTGAGTTTCTAGAATTTTCAAAACTTCCTGCAAAGCTCCTAGACAAGTAGTTCATTTAAAGGAAGCACATTGGCAAACCCAGAGATTTTGTGTGAGGGTCATTAACCACAGTGGACACCCAGTACTGTGCGCTCCCGGTCCTCCGAAGTGAGGGGCAGTGAGTCAGAGGGAATGCGAAGGGGCATAAGCAGTGTCCATGCCTCAGTGTATTCTGGGGGCAGGGGAACCATTGCTCCTTCCCTGTGTGAGTCCCCGAGCCTCTCCCATTCGCTGTGCTCCTCCATAAAAAGAGGCAGAGCCTAAGACAAGGGAGCAAGTTAAAGGAATACCTTACTCAGCCTTAAAAGGAACTTACTCGGGAGTCACTCTGGTCTCCTACGGTCTCCCCACCCCCACCAATTCTGGGCTGTCAGCCAAGATGGCTATTCGTGACCACGGTGCCCAACAAAAGCCAGAGTCTTATGTACACCACCAATGTGTGCAGTCTACCTCTGAAAGCATGCGTATGTGCATACGGGAGACAATAACTTTGCCTTCAATCTTTGCATTATTGGCTTCCAGAAGGCTGGTCATAATAATAGCTGACAATTTGTGCATACTTTTCCCAGGTACCATCTTAAGTGTGTTGACTCTGAAAGCTCTTCCCACAAGTCTGTGAAGAACTATGTCCTTCGTTCACATATGAGGAAACTGATACACAGAGATTTCCCAGTCACACAGCCACGAAGTGGCAGGGCTGGGATTTGAACCCAGAGCTCAGTGTGTTTAACCACCGTGCTCGTTAAGAAAGGACAAGAGGATTCCACGTGGACACGGGTTCTTGTGTGTCCGAAGTGCTTCTGAGTGTTTAAGAATACCTCTCTCTTCAGTGACATGAAGATTGCATAGAGAGGCAACAAAGATTTAGGGAAATAAGGCCGAGGGGAAGTTCAACATGATGGTCAAGGACAAGGGCTTTGAGGTCAACAGATCCCACTGAGGTCTACTGTCCCTTGCAGCTATGTGACCTTGGGCAGTAACTCAGTCCTTCGAAACCTCATTTTTCTCACCTATAAAATGGGATTAATGAAGGTCTCTAGCTCCCAGGGTTCTTGGGATGTTAAAAGAAACAGGCACCCCTAATAGCATTGCACAGTGACTGGCCAACATCGAAAGAATAAATGTGGAATCAAAGCGCCCGTTATTAAATGCGGTGAAATGAATAGCCGTTAAGGAAGGTAAAGTTTTTCAAAAAAAGATTTAATGTCTACATTGTGTTCTTCGTTGTCAAATTTGTCATAAAGACTTAAGAAGGATAAATAAGAAATGTCCCTTAAAATGGTAATTTTGGATTCTTTCCATAGTTTGGCTATTGTGGACATTGCTGTACCCCTGGGGATAAAAATATATGTTTATAAAAAATAAAAAATTATTTAAAAAAATGGTAATTTTGGAAAATAACTCCCTCTCTTCTGGCTGCTGTCACCCAGACTTCATCCTTTTGTCCTCGGGATCCCGTAAATAATTCATAGTTCTCAGGGAAGAGTTAAACCTGGCTTTTCCGTGTCTTGATTCCAAGCCAAGGGGAGAGCAATGCCCCCATTATCCATGGGGTTCCGTCCGACAGGTGCTGCTGGGTGATTGTGGCCAGACCTCAGCCCCCCATCTGATGCTCTGGGGCAGGGCACGGTTCTGCCCCATCCCCTCCGATCATCCTCATCTGTGCCTTCGCAGGTCCTCACCGCTCAGCAGCACCCAGGCTGGTCGCTGGCCAGGAGCCTGTATTCCTCACACAGGTCCCATCACTATAATAACCACATTTTCTGCTGCGGCGAAGAGTAATTGAATTAAATTGGGCCGCATTTGATCCTGACTATACTAATTGCCTGATCCAATTGAGGCCTCCGTGAGGTCGTGTGCAGAAATGAGTGAAGCAGTCAGACAGATGTCCTTGTCCCGTGGGCCTGGCCGGCACATTCTTCTTCCCATGCACGTCCTCGAGACCCTCCTCCTCGTATAGAACCCTCTGGAGGGTGATGGGTTTCGGTGGGCTGAGGAGCAAATCAGGGGAGCCCTGGGCATGGGGGGAACGTAGTAGAGCTGGCAGGGAACAAAGTTTGACGGATGTCACAACACATGGGCATGCAGATGTTTAAACAGGAACGGATGCAGGCACGGGTTGTTGGTGACAGCTATAAATATGGGCTCAAAGAATACTCTGTGTATGTGTGTGTGCGTGTATGCGTGTATGTGTGTGTGTGTGTGCGTGCTTGTGTGTGTGTCAGATGGTGACTGGCAAGCAGGAATTAAGAGTTTTGCTCTGGTAACCTCTCAAACTGTTCACGGTTTAAAAGTCACATGTATTTGGCAAACAAGCAGTTCCAGTAGTCTTTATCAAGAGTAAATTATGTGGGTATGTTGCTTATCTAAAAGTAAATAAGAAACACAGTTGACTGCCTTTAAATGTCTACTGAGCTCCGTTTTCCCTTCTTTCTGCAGATAAAATTAAAGATCAACGTCAACTTCAAGATTTGCCAGCAGGATGCACAAAGGGATAGCAGGAGAGGGACATGGGGGGTGATGCCTTTAAAATCATCTGCTTCTGTCATCCATTCCCTTGTCCCCACTGGTTCCTCAATCCTGGCATCACCGCTCATCCTTCAGACATGAAACTGAGTGCTATTGCAACACCAGATCCCATCTCTCTCGCCCACCCTTTTGTGATCCCTGATGGCAAACACAGAAACAGAAAATTGCTCACATTGTGGAGGGCACCTAGAAACTCAGCTCTGCTTGTAAAACACTGACGAGGTTGTCGTCCATCTGCAGGGACACAGCCTCTGTCACTTCCTGTGCAGGTGTCCCTTGTGGATTGGTCTTTGGCGAACCAAATTGCCAAGCTGGGAGGAAAACTTCATTTTGACTAGTCAGCCAGAGCCGACCAGGAGGAAAAAATGCTGAGATTTTGAAAACAATAATCAGCAGACACACATAAGGACTTAGGAGGGCAAAAATCAGTGCCCTCCTTAGAAGCCCAGAGTAGATGGTTCTACACCCTGTCTGTCCTCATGTTATTGCTCCGACGGGAGGTGATGGGAGGATCTCCTCCTTCATTGATATTCTGAAGGTTTGGTTTGTGTGTGAGGATAAGGATCTGTGGGCCAAGTGAGAAAGGAAGTCCTAAACACCCAATAATTTTTAAATTATGGGTTATGACACATTAATGACTCCCAGGATGGAGAAAGTTTCCATTGGGTGGTATGATTCAGCCTCATAAGAGAGCCCAGTGCCTTCAATTTGAACCAACTTGGTTCTCAACCCACTAATCCTCCAGAGTCCAACCAACTCCTTCCAAGCAAGAGGTCCTCCCAAAATGTGGCATGAATCACCATTACGTTATTGATACAGTCAAGGGAGTAAGTCTTGCTGCACTACAAGGAGGCAGCTTGGAGTTTTAGGTTAAAGACTAAAGCAGGAGGACTAGAAGAGCACCCCACAGGCACCCTGACCTACCTATCCTCCCTATATGGTTTTATGACACTGGGAGAGACCTGAGTCCTCAGACCTGAGAAGTGCTGTCCCGGATCTCATGAACACTGCCGGCTGGTTCCTTTCTATGGACTGTTAAAGTTAAGTGAAAAGTGGGAGCTCTGTCAAGTAGGTATAGAATGTGGTAACGGAATTCTCACGGTACAAACCGGCCTTACATACTCAAATCTCTGGGGCTCACCATGAAATTCAGCGCCATCTTGGCACTTTCTCTGTCTCCTTCCCCTGCTTCCCTGCAGCATGGCTCTTGTATATGTGGACTTCCTGTAGGTGCTGTCTGAGGTCTTGTCTTCCCACTCCATACACACTTCCCAGTGTGGAGAGTTTTGGTTACCACATGCTCTGGAAATGTCCAAATCCAGATGTTTAGTCAACCTTCGACAAACGTCAATGAAGAACCCGGGCCAGGCACTGGGCCTAGGCAAATAAATAAAACATGACGTTGGCAGTTGAGGCTCTCATGTACTTTTCTAAGCGAATCCTTGCTGAATTTTTTTTATTCAAGTTTACAGTAATAATAATAGCAAGAATGATTTTTTCAAACCTGCTAATATTTGTTGAGAACCTACCTACCTACTTCGTGTCAGCTGCTCAACACAAGGCATTTTCCGGCTCCCTGGAGTACTCACTCATGGGCCAGGTGAGTCTCCAGGGCTCATCCTCATCCCTTCCCAAGTGGTCATGGACCAGGTCACATCTTGATAATGTGTTACACGTCATTTTAGCACTGACCTTACGGACGTGGTCCTTCTCATCTGACTTTTGTGATAAGAACTGTAAGATGTTGGTAGATAACAATTTAAACTTGAACTAAACATGTCTTGCGTCTCTCTTAAGCTTCCAAATCAGTGCCCCAAGATTGCAAACTGAGTCCTTAAAAAAAAAAAAAAAAAAAGGCTACCTTTTGTAACCCGTTCCCTGAGTGAATCAGGTTTCACAATATTATGTAATTAGAACAAATATACACGTATATTGCTCCCTCAGCATCATCCCCTTCTGCTCCCCTCCCACACACCCTACACCTGACGGGCGACATCACCCGCTCTTCCTTTGTTTCGGTCTTTGCTTGTTCGTGCCGTGCCCTCCTCTGGAAGGCCCTTTCCCTCCTCACCTTCCGTGGACCCTTCCTTCCCGGCAGCTGTCCTGACCTCTCCAGGGGCAAGTAGGATGTACGTTCCCATATCTGTGTTCCCACGGAAATGCTTTCCCAGCATTCCCCCTTGTTGGGGCAGTTTTCTGTTTACATTGTTGGTTCCTAGCTGGGGAGAGTGGTGCTTTATTTACATCTGTTTACCTAGTGCCTACCCGTTGCTGGCTCATAATACGTACTTAGTAAATCCGTGTTGAATGAATGAATGAACAGATAAGCCATTTAAACAATGACTTGGATTTAGTCCTTGGAGAATTTGAGCATTTACGTTTGTAAGATGTCCATGTCTGATAGGCTGTGGCTACCGAGCCTCGGGTACCGCTTTAACCCTTTGTAAAAGTTGCCTCATTTAATCCTCCAAAACCAGCTCCATGAGGTAGGTGGAATAATTATGTTAATTTTTCAGACGAGGAAACAGAGGCACAAGGAGGTGATGTCACACCCCTACGTTCCCACAGCTAGCAAAAGGCAAAGCTCCTCTTGGAGCCCCAGATCAAACGCCCCATCTCCCCCTCAGGAGACTCCCCCCCTGCCAACAGAGAAGCTTGTATGCAATTGGACAGCTTGATGATGCAAGGTCGTGATGACTACCCCCCCAAAACACATGCATTTGGGAACCCGTGAGGCCATCTTCCTCCATCCCAGATCCTCCCAGGGTGTGGTAAATTTTAAACACTGATTCCATTCTGTCTCCTGCCGTTGTCCTGCCATGGGGGCTCACTTCTCAGCATGCCGGTCTTTGGAAAGGAAGAAGAGGAAGACACGTAAGCTTTGGGGTCACAGAATCCTCGCCAAATGAGAAGACAGCCTTTATCATTCACGGGCAGACTGACCTTCCCGGGGTTGGTTTTATCCTCCTGAAGATGAGTCCAGAACCAGTGTAACATTGGTTGATCCTGGTGTCTGTAAGACTAAGATACATGCATAAGAAGAACCAAGTATATTTGCTTGCTTTCTCTCCATGTTAATTATTTGAGTCTAGGGACCTCTGGGTTTTGAAAATCAAGCTTGTTAGAATCGTACCTTTAAAAAGCATAAACCAGGGGCACCTGGATGGCTCAGTGGGTTAAGCCTCTGCCTTGGGCTCAGGTCATGATCTCAGGGTCCTGGGATAGAGCCCCACACCGGGCTCTCCGTTCAGCGGGAAGCCTGCTTCCCTCTCTCTCTGCCTGCCTCTCTGCCTACCTGTGATCTCTCTCTCTCTGTCAAATAAATAAAATCTTAAAAAAAAAAAAAAAAAGCATCAACCAGGTCCTGATGATGCCCTTCTCTGCATAAAGCCATAAGCTTTAGAGCATTGTCTGCTCCTGGCCGTGACGTTGGCGGCACCAGGGTCTTCTCACTTTCCTCTGGCTCATCCTCCTCCACCTTCCATAGTGGACGAGGGTGGAGTCCGCCTAAGTGAGGGAGCCCAGGGGTCCGGAGGCTCGCGAGGCCCACCGCTGGGTGGCAGCACACCGCACTCCTCCATCCGTGGGGCTCCCCTCGGGAGCCCATCCCCACTTCTCCATTACCTCCATTGCTTTTGACGCAATTTCTCGGTTGCACTTTAGGGTAAGAGCAAATACTGTTTGTGTGTGCGTTTTATGCGCTCCTTCGGGATGACATGGAGCCTCGCCAAAGCCAATAAACGCATTTCATTAGACCATTTTCACTGGAAGGTTTTTCTCACGCAAAATTACCTACAATTAAAAACAGAGAAATTTTCTCAGTGTGGCACAGCTTTTTAAAAGATAGGGACAAAACGCTTATGGAGAAAGCAATTTATAATGTCAGTACTAGTTTTAAAAGGAACTCTTAGCTCCGGTCTCTCTGCTCAGGCCGTGGGCTCCCATAATGGCCTCTCATTTGAGCCCATTGCCATGGGAGTAATTAGGCCACACGCTCCGAGGGGCGACTGGCTACAGAATCAAACAAGCAGTTGGGTTCAAAATGAGAAGCAATCTCTATGTGCGTGCGGGAAAGAAGCAAGATGAAGTGGGGAGGGTCCAGAGAGCACTGTTTTACGTGGGAGAGTGCTATGAACAAAAGTTTCGAAATAAAACATCAGAGTAAGATGATAGCGTGTGTGAAGTAAATGAGATGATTTTCCCGAAGCTCCCTTTCCCTCTCCCGTATTTTTCAATCACAGCGCTTAGTTAGATGGTCCCAAATAAATAGCTCTTTACAGATGCTGTGATATTTCCTGTACCAAGCATTCCAAGTGAATAATCTCAATTTCATAAAATCTTGGAGAAGAATCACAGACTTCATGGCCATCGACGTGACCTGGGAGTTCCTCTTGTCCCATTCCTCCATCTTCATGAAGGTTCAAAGTGGAACTTTCCCAAGAGGATCAAAATCTACACTGGAAATACCATGAGATAATTTTTCTGAGGCCCAGGACAAAGGACAAGGCCACGGACAAAATTCCCTCCATGTACAGGGTCAGGTTTTCTGTCAAGGAAGGCCCACAGGATCTGGAGTCAGCAGACCTTGGTGAAAGTCTGGGTCCTGGAGTTCACCAGCCCTGTCACTTGACAAATCATGTGATGCCTCTGCGCTTGGGTTCCTTCAAAAGCTGAGATTCTAATCTATGTCCAGTGATCGGGTGAGAAAATGGATAGGAAAGTGCTTTGTAAACCAGGGAGTGTTACTCATAGAGCTGTGCTCACTCCGCCTGTTTCTCCTGCAAGAAGCCAAAGAATCCAGTCCTCTACCACTGAAACCCAAAAGAATGGACATCTGCCAAGCAGGGCTATATCTCTAAGTGCAGGCTGTGCACCCTGGGAGGAGGTGTGAGCTGAGGAGGAGAAGGGAGCATGAAACCCAGCTTCCTCCCAAAAGGGATCTGCGCCCTTGCCCAGATACAGCCTTGATCTTGGGCTGCAGCTGTGTGGGAAATGACAGGGAACCTGGATCTGGCTACTATCTTGCAGAGTGACTCTAGGTTCTGTCTTCACTTGTTCGGTTACTCATTCAAAATAAATAGTGATTAAAGACACAGGCTCTCGAGCCGGGCAGCCTGGGTTCAAATCTTGGTTCTACCAATGACCTGAGAGGTTACTCCAAGATAAATACAAATTCTAGCCAGTATTTATTGAGCATTCAGGCACGCTAGCACTATTCCCGAGGTTTTATGCATGTGTGTCAACTCAGGTGATCTTCGCAACAGCCCTGTGAGGTGACCCTGTCATTATTCCTTACATTCCAGATGATGAAATCAGGACCAGGGCACTTGACAACTTGCCCATGGTCACTCAGCTGGTGAGTGGCAGGCTCACACACTCAACAGGGGTGCCAAACTCCCCTTAAAGATATGGGTCCTATACTAGCATCTTCCACTCAGTAAAAGCACCCGGTGATACCTATTGTTTGTTGTTTCTTTGCTAGATGCATGTGGGACATGCAAGCTCCCCAGTCTCACCCCATAAAGGTGACAAATAATAAGACCCACTCTATTCATTCCCCACCATCGTCCTGAGGACCGGGTCAGAGGACCGTCCTGAGGCATTGTATAAAGCTCTAGGTGTGCTTTTGAAAGTGCAAAGCAACTACATTTGGATGGCGCACTTAGCCTTAGTTCGTTCTAGCTGAATCTGATGCAGTGCCTTTGTAAAAGGAAAAACTTGATTCAAGAGATGCATTATACTAATCTTCCTGTTGGAATAAATATCATCTGGTGCTGTGCCAAGTGTCTAGAACTCCATTTACCAAAATCACCGATGTGATTTTGTAGTTCCCCGAGTGTCTCGTTGACTCCAGCCCTGTTGTCCTAACTCTCTGCTGTTTATTTTCCTACAGCAGAGGACACTTGAAGCCATATGAATGTCTGTTTTCTTTTCTAGGACTGGTTTTCCCTCTATCGGAATAGCAGAGAATTAAGCTTTCTAAACAACCAGTAAACATGTATTTATTGAACATGTACTATTTGCAAAACACGAAACTAAGGACTGTGTTTGTTGATGCTTTCCTCAATTTATGACTATCATTCTGGATTAATTCTGTTATAATTTTATATTACAAGGATCAGGGAACACAGGCAACCGGGGATCCTTCTCCGTTTTATCTCCAAGAATATCTCATGGAAGAAAATTGAGCCTAATGTAATTTGTGAAAATGTTAAAGAGCACCATGGTTCTTTTTGTCCAAAAGGCAAATTTCTGAAAAAGACAGAATCATAGTAACATGATGTTAATCTCATTTTAACTGAAATTTCTTTAACCACCTACTCTGACCGAAGTTCCAGGATATAATATTTACTAGCTGTGTTACCTTGTACAAGTTACTTAACCTTTATGGACCTCAGTATATTTATCTACAAAATGGGGGCAGGGAGAGATGCTCTTGAAGCTCTTGGAAAGCATTCATTACTTCATTTAATCCTCTCAAAAGTCCCGTGAAGTAGATGTTGCTGTCCTCTGTTACATCTGAAAAAAACAAAGCTTAGCTTCCTGAACAAAGCAGTATACCTAAGTTCTCATAGTGGTTGAACAGCCACATGAAGACCCAAATACACTTTCTTTACTTCAAAATCCTGTGCTCTTTTCCCTGGGACAAAGACCAAGCCAAGGAAGGATTGCCACTGGAGAATTTGAAAGCCTAGACCATTGATGCCAGATTTTATTACTATTCAACTCTATTGTCCCAATCCCACTTATTTGGACACTCTGGCCCCAGAATTTCTTGGTATCTATGTTTGCAGGTCAGTACTCAGAGAACTTCTCATAAACAGTTTCAAAATACAAATGCTCTATTTCAAAGGTAAGCAAAGCCAAGTTGACTTTAAAGTCAGAGTTCCGTCCCCCTTGCTCCACAGCCAGCTTTGTGTGTTAGAGGTCAAGTTTTCCCAGTGATAAGGGGGACTTCACTAGGAAGTTCTCAAAGCAGGAAAGCTGAGCAGGAGTACCCCAAAGGCCATCAGTGGGGACATGGCCTTGAGGGGAGGGCTTTATCTTCATGGACTTGCCACCTGGAGTTAGCAAATACATAATGCCACCTGGGCATTAGCAAATACATGCACTTTCTGCCAAAGGTTATGCACCTAAAGGAACAGCTGCCATCGTTGGGATTGCCTCTGACCATGGCACTTGCAATGAAGAAATGATTCCGATGTCTAGGGAGTGAAACGGAGAAACTCCCATAGGGAATACAGTGGGCTTTTGTACCTTAAATCTTATGATAGTGCGGGGCGCCCAGATGGCTCAGTGGATTGAAGCCTCTGCCTTCGGCTCGGGTCATGATCCCGGGGTCTTGGGATCGAGCCCCTCCTCGGGCTCTCTGCTCAGCGGGGAGACTGCTTCCCTTCCTCTCTCTGCCCACTTGTGATCTCTCTCTGTCAAGTAAATAAATAAAATCTTTACAAAAAGAAAATTAGAAAAGCACCTGAAATCAGAACACTCCCCTGTGTTTTATTTTTAAAAAACCATGAAGACTCTATCCCCCAGCAGCATGAAATAGGAAATGCAAAAAAAAATGATGGCGCCAGCTCCAGTCATGTCCCAGTCTTCCTCCCAGAGGCCTTCCTGAGGGAGACCAGTTTGGAGTCTGATGGACGACAGGGTCAGCTCCAAGCCCAGCTCCTCCTGAGCCCAGCCAGGCACGCAGGGGACCCTTCTGCTGCTCTCAGGAAGACCTCCCCTTGCCATTCCGCTCCTCTGAAGAGGAAGGCCACCGCATTGTCCAAATGCTCGCATTATGTCCACAGGGTCCTGGAAGCTGAGGTGAAGGCCCGGGGCTGTAGGCCTGGCCCCATCTCCTCTGTGCTCAGACACTACAGGCCGTAATTCCCTGCGTGACGGTGCTGTGTAAACTCGGCAGCCATTTCCGTATCCACCCTCTGCCTCCTTGGCTAAATGAGTGCCATTCTTAGAGCCTTCTTTACTAACGTCCATGGCCCACCTCTGAGGGCTCCACAGAAAATTCTCTGTTCTGTGGTAATTCAGGTCAGATTTGCAGAACCCAGATTCATTGAAGGATTAAGTAATTTTCCACATTGGCTGCCTTTTGTGCTTTAAGTCAGCCAAAAATTGCTTAATTCTCTGCTGGACTCGGAGTGCATAGATTTTAGCCTGAAATTCCTTGAATCATGAAAGAATCCCCAGGACCCGTCCACTTAATTCCATCTACCCTCAGCATGAGTGCAGGGCAGTATCTGCCATGAGACCCAGAGAAGGATCCACTTATATAACTTCGGAGAGAGAGAGAACCTTTCATGATTGCGGCAAAGCAGAAACCATATTATGCCATCACTGGTTTTAGTATGCAAAGCTAGTGTCATTTTATAAAAAGAGCTCAGTCAGAGCTGAGAGACAGGAAGCCTGGATTCTGGTGTTGTTCCTACCACTTGAAAAAGTAAAAGGATTCTTAGCCTTTTTTTTTTTTTTTTTTTTCTTTGTAGATCCCTTTGAAGACCTGCTTGTTGCTTTGGAACCTTAATCTTGTACGTAGAGCATTTGAGGGAACAGATAACAGAGTCTACCCCTCAGGGGAGGACATCCTCCCCAGCCTATTTCTGTAGGCTTTTTTGGCATTCACACCCACAAAGGCCATTAATCCTGCCTTAGGAGAAAAACGATCTAGCAGGTGATATTTTTAAGGTTCATGAAGCTAATTGTCCCGTTAAGCCTTGAGAGTAAAAACAGAGGAGTGTTGAGAAGTTTACAGGACTGGTGGGGTAGCTCCGTCTTGTCCTCGGTTTTCATAAAATGCTAAAATTATCCACAGCTCCTCTGAGCATTATTCGCCGTTCCATATGGTTTATATCCTGGCAGTCAAGCAATTCATCAATCTGTTTACATACTGATGTTATACTTAGATTGATATTTAACTCTCCTCCAAATCACCGCCTTGTGAAAGATTTATAAATGACTGCTTCGCAGTAATAGAATAGATGTGGCACCAAATGGAAAATAGGAATCATTTCGTTGCAAATCATGGTCTCTTTCTATTTACATATACGTAACCACGCGTTTACACACACGCACAGGGAGCGGGCTGTGTCAGAGCCCCCGACATTGGGACATATGCCAAATACTGAATGTTGATTTGTTACACAACAACCAAACTTCTGGGTGTGAACAGCCTCACATAAAAAAAAAAAGGTATATGAAGTAAATGTATAGCTATCAATATGCACATAAAAAGTATGTACTTAACTTACCACTCCCTTTTCCTACTTGTTTTTATTTCACGGTAAATGTCACAGTGGTATTTGAAATCTGTCAGGAGACTACAACAATATATGGAATAAATAGCCTTTTTTTTACCCCCCTACTCCTAGAACATCCTAGAATCCAAAAGTTGGAAAGGATTTTAAAGGCTGTTTACTCTGGCCTCCAATGGGATACAGGAAACCCCTCTTTTGGAACCTTGACAGGTGGTTATATGCAACTCTGCTTGAATACTCCCGGTGATGGGAGCTCACTTCTGTATAGGTTAAAACAATTAGGAATCTCTTCCTTATATCAAGCCAGAATTGTTTCCAGGTAATTTCCTTGGCAGATCTAAAATAAAATCTGTCTTCCTTCCTCTTCAAACTAGCTACTTCTTTTATGTGTCCCATTCTAATCAACAGAACCACCAACCAGCTGCTAGAAACCAGGTCCCACATATCCCTCATCTTCCCATTCAATTGCTTACCCAACAAACCCATGGTGTGTATCTTTGTAAAACAGCATCTTGGGTCTGGTCTTCTGTCCATTCCGAGGCTTTTATCACTCATGCTTGGATAACTGCCATAGCAAATAATGGATTACCCTGCCTCTAATCTCACCTTTACTGTCATCCCCAAAATGGAATCAAGCTTACCCTCTGTAAAACCCTGCAGTGAAGCCCTATAACAACACTAGTGCTGATCAGATTCTGGCTCTGCTCCCCAGTTGTATGAATGTACGTACGTATGTATGTCTTCATGCTCCATCTAACACCCACACCACTGCAAGTTCCAGAATTTTGGAGCAACTTATGGTGCTAAATTCATTCCTATCCTCTTATCCATTGTGCTCATAAAAAAGTCACTATTATTACCATTGATTTTTAAAATATTTTATTTATTTATTTGACACAGAGAGAGACAGCACAAGCAGGGGGAGCAACAGACTCCTTGCTGAGCAAGGAGCCCGATGTGGGTCTCCATCCCAGTCCACTGGGATCATGACCTGAACTGAAGGCAGATGCTTAACCAACTGAGCCACCCAGATGCCCCTATTATTCTTATTGCTGTTACTCTCCTTAGTATTGTTAAAGTTTCAACGCTAATTAGCGGTACTGATAAAACTCAGAGCTCAGATGATGGGCTGCCTTCCAACTGGGATACTAATAAACCCCAGACCAGCAGTTGGGTAAATCAGCCAGTGACAGAGCTGACTCTTCAAATTATTTCCAGGCCGTTTTTGAAGTTCTGTTCGGAAGTTAGTTGTTCAGAACCCCAACAAATTTCCTCACTGAAATAACATTGCAGGTAGGGCCAGCCCATATGGATAAACGGAAATACTCCACACATGCCATTGAAAGGAAGAACCATTATAGCTCTCATGAGAGAACAACACAAGACTGTTATATATCATATTTTAGCTAAGCAAAAAAAATTTATTTAAATAAAAAATTATTTATTATTTAAATTTTACTTTCATTATTTTAGTCAGCTCTTCTCTAAAAAATAAAAAAAAATAATAATAATAAAATTGTCCTGAAAGGACTATAGGATTACCAGCATTGAAACCCACTCACACTCAAGTCTAGGTGACAGAGACTAGATTGTTCTCTAGCGCAATCATCTGTGTGAGCTCCCACCCTCACCCAAGGGCTTGACAGGGGCAAGCACACAGTAAAGTTCTCCTAGGTGGAGACAAACATTTAATAGTGAGCGGTTAGAGGACACAGGAGCTCGAGGGTGGTAAGGTGGATGGTGGGGGAGAATTGGTGAGACTCCAGGGTTAGCTGAACTCTCTTACTGGTATGGCTATACCTCCTCCCTAATTCCTTTTTTTTTTTTTTAAGTTTTTATTTATTTATTTGACACAGAGAGAATGAGCGAGAGAGACAGACAGAGACAGAGAGCAAGCACAAGCAGGGGGAACAGCAGGCAGGGGAGAAGCAGGCTCCCCACTGAGCAGGAAGCCCAATGAGGGGCTCAATCCCAGGACCCCAGGATCATGACCTGAGCAGAAGGCAACCACTTAAATGACTGAGCCACCCAGGTGCAACTCCTATTTTTGATGGGTAGAAGGGAGAAAGCAGGTGCTAAGTCTGAAATCTTGATAATTAATTTAATTTAATTATTGATAATTAATATCAAAAATTTATAATTAACTTGGCATCCTGTGCACAGTAAAGATTCCAATATAACTATTTGAACTAAGAACCATGATTTCCCTCCTAAATTAGCCAAAAAGAGTTTATTCAACCTGAATGACCCTGAGGATTCTGTTAGTCAACAGACTACCAACAGACTCTGTATTCTCCAGCAGGTGGCCTGTGCTGGGAATTGCCAAAATCCATGGAAATGTTACTTTAATCACCCAGACAACCTTAGACCCACTAAATTGATGGTTGCCATCAGGTACTTATGTTCTTCCCCCGGGGCTCAGAAAAATAATGTGAGTTTTCATTTCTATTCTACGAGTGTCCTCAGTGGAAATAATAACAGCTTCTCCCTACAGCTAGGCCCTGTTTAACTGACAGGTCTGGGCCTGACTGACTCATGAAGGAAATACACTCTCTCATCTCCCTGGGGGCCCCCAGATCTTGCCATCTCTGATTGTTCGTCTGGAACTAAACTTACATACATCTCTTAAAACCAAATGTTTAACGAAAATATATGTGCATATAAAACACCTTACACAAGTGCCTAGAGCCTTATAATCACCAAGAAATGGAAACATCTCCTTGTTCCTCAACTGTCAAATGAACATGATCCATGCGTTGTACTACTTAGTACTAAACAATGAAAAGGAACAAACTACTGATACGTGCAAAAACCCAGTTGAATCTCAAAGGCATTATCGTAAGGGAAAGAAGTCAGACCCAAAAGGCCATATACTGTATGACTGCGTTTGAGTGACATTCTGGAAGAGAGACAGGAAACCGATCAATGGTTGCCAGGGGCTGAGTAAGAAGAGGTTGACCTCACAAAGGGGCATTTGGGGAGATGATGGAACTGATCTAGATATTGATCATAGTGGTGGTCACATGGAGCATGTGTTTTCAAAACTCATAGAATTGTACAATAGAAAGAGTGCTTTTATAAACTTAACTCAAAACACTTTTAATATAAAATATCCTGTAAGAAGAAAAAATAAACAAACAGCTAGATGAGATTATACTACTCAACCCTGATAGATGGTCTGGTGGATGTTTTATCATTGAGAATGGTTAAAATGAGAGCTAACTGAGGTCAGGAGTAAGCAATATCACCCAGCAGGGCAAGCTGATTGCTGTTCTGAAAGATCACAGAGGGCCCTTGTGGGAACAGCATCTCCAACTTGTTGCTTTCTAGAATTTATTGATAGTGGAGGAGGGAATGGCAAAGGGACGGCTCGAATAAAAGCCGAGCATGGTGCCTGAGGGTACACTGCCTCTAGAGCCAGGGCCAGAAGCTCGAATGAACTATGGGCAAGAGTAAGATGCCGTGGATATGTAGTTTCCAAGTGCCTCCAGACAGCATCTCATTGAATCCTCCTAAGAAGTCTAGAACAAGAATTTTCGTCTTTGCTGTGTGAGTAAGCAGAGGCTGGAGCATATGACTTAGCGAGATTACAATGAGGTAGTGGACTGTAGAGCTGGGCCCTGGGGTTTCTGGTTTCCTGCTTTCTTGGTTGGTGGTGGTGGTTTAAATGGTAGTTAAGCTCTTCATCCCGAAGTGAGCCCATCATCAAAGTAAGAAGACTGGTGGAGACAGATAGAAGCTTTTCTTTCACTGCAAAGATAAAAATTAGAGTAAATTTCTGGAAAAGAGAAAGTAAATGTCAAGATTTTGTCCAGAAGAGTCAGACTATAGCTGCATAAAACCAAACATCTGATGTATAATTGTGTAACTCAGGGCAGTGCACAGGAATTTTAACTACACAATTGAAAACACCCAGATATTTGGAGTTTCGAGATGAGCTGTCTGCCATTTTCCATGTGGCCCAGGCTTCTGGCAGTGTTTGGCTTCCATACCTTTCAAGGAACCAGGGGAGGCACATGGCCGCTGGGTTTCTGGAAGAGCATTTCAGTGTCTCACAGAGTTCTGTTGTGATATCTGAAATCTCTTGACTCCATGTAAAAGAATGGGAAATAAATCACACCTTTCACATATCTTCCTGATAACATAGACCCTGCTGCTACATTGCACAAGGAACATAGATCATGTAATGTTTTTCGTTGGCATAGGAACAGCCTTGGAAAGTTTCAAACCAGAAGGGTCAGATGTTAGGAAGTTTGTAGCAGGGAAAATTCTTGCAGTGGCAGCTGATAAGCCGCATATCCTGACTAGACTCTCTCCTCTTTCTGGCACACTGCCCAACTGAAAACCAGAGTCCTGTGTGACTTGGGAACAGTCACACGAAGTGGATGGTGTCCTTGCACCGCACCCGTGCTTAAAGACCTTCCGAGGTTCTGCCGTGGCCGCATGGGAACGTGAGGCCCAGAAAGGTTGAACACGAGGTTAGTGCAAAAGGAAAAGAGGAACGGGATGTGACAAGTGCCATGTGTGTGCTGTTACAGGTCACGCTGAATCCCCCTTCCATCAGGGTGTGTGTCAGAAAGAAGAAAGCGTTCTGAGGAGGTTTCAGTGTCTGTCCCCTGTTGCTACCGGATCCTCTGGAGGTTGGATTTTTTTCCCCTCTCTTTTTTTCTGTGTCTCAGTTTTGCTCACCACCTTCTGGCAGCAGCTTCAGAGTGAAGTGGAGAGCGTTGCAAAGGCCTCTCTTCCTTTGTTCCTCTTGTTTTTTCCTTTGTTTGTCCAGTTGGAGGAAGAGCCCAAAGTGGGTAAGAGGGCGATAGGGCAGGGAGGGGCACTCCCCAGGGAGCAGGACAGAGGAAAAGCTGAATCCCCCAAGGGCAAGTGCCTTAGAGGATTCCGAATATTTTTTTTTTTTTTAAGATTTTATTTATTTATTTGACAGAGAGAAATCACAAGTAGATGGAGAGGCAGGCAGAGAGAGAGAGAGAGAGGGAAGCAGGCTCCCTGCTGAGCAGAGAGCCGGATGCGGGACTCGATCCCAGGACCCTGAGATCATGACCCGAGCCGAAGGCAGCGGCTCAACCCACTGAACCACCCAGGCGCCCCGAGGATTCCGAATATTAATAATGATTCATGATGATACATCCCCGTGCTACCTACGACCAACCTTGAACTGCATCGTGCTTGCTGCGAACTAGTTGGTGGAAATCTGGATTTTCAGAGAAGAGGGACAAGGAATTCATACTCCATTGGTGAAGACTCGACTTGGAAAATATTCATTAAAACCTCCTTTAAATGGCCAGCTTCTTTTAGTAATATAGTTTATTTATTTGTTTGTTTATGGATTTATGAGTTTATTTATTTATTTTCGCTCTTTTCAAATTTTTATTTTCATTCCAGTTGGTTAACACACAGTGTTGTATTAGTCCCCTTGATTTTATTTTTCACTTATTTATTTTTCTTTCATGAAGATAGAAATATTTATATATATATATATATATATATTTTTTTTTTTTTAAATTTTTGTTTAGGGGCACCAGGGTGGCTCAGTGGGTTAAAGCCTCTGCCTTGGGCTCAGGTCATGACCTCAGGGTCCTGGGATCGAGGCCCACACCAGGCTCTGTGCTCAGCAGGGAGCCTGCTTCCCCCTTTCTCTGCCTGCCTCTCTGCCTACTTGTGATCTCTGTCAAATAAATAAATAAAATCTTTTAAAAATTTTTTTTGTTTAAATTCGAGTTCATTAACATACAGTGTAATGCACTTTAAATATGGCTGGACCTCTAAAAATGCACTTTTTCACATAGCTCGTTAGAATCACAGCTATTGCGGTAAAGTGAGTCACACCCGCCATAAAGTCAAAGTTTCCAGAGGAGAACATTCTCCATCTCTGTCACCACCTACCTTAATACTCTGGTAAGATTAATCTAGAAGCAGAGAATGTGAGCATTAGGCTGAGCTGAGCAAAACCTCTGTCCCAGGCCACAAGGGGGACATTCTGAACATTGTTCCTGGCAAGGTGTACAGGGTGATAATGCATGCTTTTCTGGACCAGAGTCAGTCAGTCTGTCCCACAGCAGAGCAAAAGGCAGCTTTCCAACTTACATGGAAAAGGAAGAAGGAGAAATCTGGTGGCAAGAGGGATAAGCTTCCTGATCGTTTTACTTTCCATTGCTCTGGGTTTTATGGGACCAGCAGGAATGAAGCAAGTGCATGAACTGTGAGTGAAATAAAGCAAACCAATTGCCTTTTCAACCTAATGCTTTTAATCCCGTCTCTCGGTCAATTTAACCTTTGAGGATGTCTGTGCCCGGACTGTATGTTACAAGGGCAGATCACAAAACATCTCTTGACTTGGCCCCAATCCTGGTTGTGGAATTAAAATAAATAGCAAAAATTCTGTAGAAATGATCCACAGAAGTTGTGCTTAGAAACCCTGAAACTACTTCAAGTGTAACAGTAAATATTTGTTGATCCAATTATTGGATCCCAAGCACTGTATGGGGCAGCAAAGCACCCACTATGAATACACCCTGCACGCCGGCCTCAGAGTTTTGCAGTCAAACTGAAAGACAAATACACACCAGACAACCCCACGGCTATGTACCAAGGGCTAACGCAGGGGCACAGAACAATTGCAACATGGAGGAAGGAAGGTCAAAGCGGCCGCTGAGGTAGGGAGGGGCTCTGCCTAGGGAAGGATACTCCTAGAAAAGGGGGCTTCAGTTTAGCCTTGCGAGATGAGCAGTAAGTGACCAAGCCAGGAGACCCCTATTCAGGGCAATTTTTGCTCCTAGGGAAT
Organism: Mustela putorius furo; assembly: GCF_011764305.1. Taxonomy (NCBI): domain Eukaryota; kingdom Metazoa; phylum Chordata; class Mammalia; order Carnivora; family Mustelidae; genus Mustela; species Mustela putorius. Next base: position 686,275 of record NW_025422151.1, on the reverse strand, counting down.
TCTCAACTCCAAGAACATTGAATTTTCCATCAAGATTGCTGCGAACTTGATTTTTCCGTGAAAATACATACACATGCACAGACATACCCTTGCCCTCAGTCTTGTCAGATTGAGAGCAATTATTATTATTTTTTTTTTGTTCTATCTTCCCACATTATGGATGTATTTAGACCTAAATTCCAATGGTGAATAGGGAGAAAATGTACCTCAGTTCTGTGATTTCAGGCACTCTAGGGAAAGATTTAGGGTAGTAAGTGAATAACAATTAACAGTATTTTCCCATCTGATTGGCAGATCATATGGTGTTTGCTTTTTAGAATTAATTTAGCTTTCTAGTAAGGTTATCTTGCACACTTTCCAGGGTCCCCTGATATAAATAGATGAAGCAGTAAGGAGGAAATCAAAACAAGTGTGCGTGTGTCTGGAACATCGTGACAACTGTGTAGAGTGCAGGAGGAAAATCAATATACACGAGCCCAAGGAACAGAAAGCTGCGAGACACAGCTGGTCACTGCCACAGCTTCAGCACGTCAGCTGGCTGGTCAAAACGAGCTAGAAATTCGGGTCAAGGAGAAGCAGCCTGAGGTGGCGGTGAAATGATAGAGGTGTTCAGCTCCTCTAACTTATTTTTTAAAAATCGGCTTAAGTTTAGCAAATTTCTTTCAGAAGGAACTAAAGAAAACCTCCTCACTATTAATCAATAATGAAAAATGGTCCAGTTCCAAAGTTGCCTGGGGCAAGTATTTGCCAATGGCAAGCGGGGGACCATGAGTAAATATTTATCAGCCTAAATAATCTTAGTTCCCTTTTTTTTCTTTTATGTGGGGGGAGAGGGGCAGGGTATTAAAAAAATGCTCATAGTCTGATAATATTTACATTTGTTTAATTTGTAAATCTGATTAACAATATGCCTTTCTTGATGCAGATTCTGCCAAACCAAAGGGGAAGTAGGGTTGCCCATAAGACCAAGGTTTAACACTGGGAAACCCCTCAGGGCTGGACAGGCCAGGAAGGGAGAATGAATTCCCAAATGAAAGTAGCCATATTCCAAGGAAAGGACTTCAGGAGTGGGGGAGGGGTATTTGTCAATAGGTCAAAGCACTGGATCTCTCCAACCACTGTTTTGGCCCATTATGTCTTCCTTTACACATCATACAGGAGCCTAGGATGGGAAGCTGAAAAAGGAGAATTCTCTTCTTTTTGCACGTGAGTTGTCTGGCCAGTGCCTCTCTCCCATGGCCAGCTCAGTTGCTAGCAGACACAGCTGATCAAATGTTTGGTAAGTGGCACTCTCATCCACCCACAGACAGTGGGTCCATTCTGGTCCATTCTGGGTTGCTAATGTTCATTACCAACCATTTCCAAGAGGATTTGACAAAGTTCTCCAAGTCCAACGGGATAAGCATCACCTGGGAACTTGTCAGACATGCAAATCAGCAGGCCCCACCCACATCAGGCTGAGTCAGAAAGGGTGGGGGGAGGGAGGGCCGCTGAAGCTGAGTTTTAAATCCTTCAGGTGTTTGTGATGCAGACTCAAGCTCGAAAACCAACACTCTGAAGATAGATGTCAAAAGACCAGATAGGGGGCGCCTGGGTGGCTCAGTGGGTTAGGCCGCTTCCTTCGGCTCGGGTCAGTATCTCAGGGTCCTGGGATCTAGCCCCGCATTGGGCTCTCTGCTCGGCGGGGGGCCTGCTTCCCTCTCTCTCTCTGCCTGCCTCTCCATCTACTTGTGATTTCTCTCTGTCAAATAAATAAATAAAATCTTAAAAAAAAAAAAGACCAGATAGGACAGGTACACTTGATACACCTGTTGCCAGCGAGAAGAGTAATGTTAGAATGTAGTACCTGTGCTTAAAGAACTTTTATTGCCATTAGAAAAAAAAAAGCTGATCATTTTCTTTCCCAACTAACTTAAATCCCCAAGAAGTAGCCTGTTTTCCCATCAGGTTGAACTCAGGTCCAGAGTAACCATTTTCTCATTCCGCAAATCTTCCCCTAAAAAAAACCCCAGGGAACAACTACACCCTGAACTGTGGAAAGGCACAAAAACAATTACCATTTTAATCAGAAAGGATGCCTAGCAAATATTGATCTGTGGCACAGTCCTGCCCTGGGGATGGAAATGAAGTCATCCTTCAGGGTAAAAGCATCAATAGATTCTGGAAGAATGTGATGGGATGTCACCTTCTTCCTCCTATCTTTGTTCCCGCACCCCATCCTCATCACACCCGCCCTCCCTTCCCCCAAGAAACAGAAGTCTGATCCTAGAAGAGCGCAGGTGTCCCTCCGCGAGGGCCTGTTGCTTTCTGCCCTCCAGGATATACCCCATTCAGGGTTGCCCAGCAGCCTGGCTTTCTGGCCTTTAGAAAGGGTGATGGATTCATTTAGAATCAGGGTCTCCCGAGCTAGGAGCTCAGGTGCTGCAGAAACGGCAGGTGGTTGGAACTGACTTGACAGCAATTAAATGTACAAATCTTTGATTAGGCTCCCGGGAATGGAGTCATTAGCAACCCAGAATGGACCAGCTTGCTTTCCACCGCCTCATTAGCTGCTCCACCGATGTTCCTTTAAAAAGCCGAGGGGAGGGGGAAAGAAACCTCTCCCACACAGAAGTCGGGAGGTTGAGTGACAAAGGCTGGCAGGGAGGGGAAGAAGCCAGTGTGAGCAAACAGGTGCCCTGCTTTTTTGCGGTGCGGTAGTTAATATGGAAGTTCATGTTTGCTGGACTGTGAAATAGCCTACCTGATTCGTCGGCCCCAAGTGTTTTTCTTTTTTCTTTCAGTCTACTTCTTCAAAATCCCTAGTTGGCTCACACTTCCTAGCCAAAGCCTCAGCACGCCAGGAGCCCCAATCTAGACTGACTAGATTTTGTGCGGAGCTGCTGCAAGGCTCTGTCCACCCTTGGGGGTGGGGGGGCACAGACTCTCAGTGTCAAAATTCTCGCCGGAGTAGCCCTGAAGTCTCTGTGATCCGGGCTGAGATCGTCCTTGGGGACAGCCTTGTCACTAAGAGAGCTAGAGTCTGGCTAAAAACAGCCATGCAGTTTATGTTATCTTCCCAACTGGGAGCTTTAAAACAAAAGAGAAGTATTCTCACAAACTTAATGTAAAATCCTGTGTGACCATTTATTTGATAGGAGGCTAATTCATTGTATAATTTCTTTTATTGTTCTCAATCTGCCAGTCACGGGATTAATAGTCATAAAGCATGCTCCATGAACATTTATCGATCACCTGTTATAAACCATCTATTAATTGCTGTGGGCAACCTATGGGTGAGAGGACATTCTATCTTTGACTTTGGGATCTATTAGAAAGAAGCATCACATACACCTTTTTTTATGTATGTATGTATGTATGTATGTATTCATTCATTCATTCATTCAACAAACACCTGCGATGTGCTGATAACTTTAATCACTGTACTTGTCAGTAAAAATACAAAGGACAACAAAGTACAATAATTACAATTGCTTCTCTCTGATAATCATTTTACATGTTAAAACTCATTTAATCCTTGCAGCAACTCTCTGAGGTAGTGGTGATTATTATTTTCGTTTCAGAGATAAGAAAACGAAAAGCACAGAGCAGTTAAGTAGTTTGCCCAAGGTCACATTGCTAGTAAATAGCGCAGCTAGAATTTAAACCCAGACAGTCTGGCAGCTTCACCGCTACGCTATCCTCCTTCAAGTTGCTTCCAACTTAAAAAGGAAGATAAAAATCAAAAGCACCCATCTCAATACAATGTGATAAGCGCATCTGTGCAGAACACACAGAAAAGTACTTGGTAGGCAGAGAAGGGAATTAAGTGCCTGTGGAAAAGAATTCACACTGGAAACGATGTTTGATCTGGGTTTTGAATTAAAAAGAAGAAAGGCACAGCCTTTCAAGAAGTTAAAATCTAGTAAGTTACTTCACTAAATGTCTTTGACACGGTTATGACACAGTCGTTGAAACAAAGATATCAAGTATATGGGGAACCTTGAAAAGGAAGAGATCGCATCTGAATGTATTAGCAATATATTAGCAAGGGTTCTTTTAAGGAGACGGTATTTAAACAAAGTCTTTAAGAGCTCGTTAAAGTTTAGGATGGAGTCTCTCAAAGAGTAGAAAAGTCAGGAGAAGAGGAAGGTAAGGATGGGACTAGAGGAAGAAGAAGAGAGAAATAGGTTTCCAAGGAGTTGAAGTGAGATTGGAACAATGTTCCAATCATGTTCCAATAAGGTTGGAACAATGACTTGTCTGAGCATGAATGAGAGATTTTAATTCTAGAAATCTATGAAGGCTTTCAGAGGAGGAGAGTGAAATAAAAACGACTTAGAAATACCAAGAAAGGAAATTGAGAAATACCATTTAATTAATATGATAAAAAGTACATTTTCAAGCTAAGAAATGTAGCATATTGTTTTTATTCAGAATAATTCAGAGTTTTTATGATGCTCAAATATGGCAACAGGAGTGATTCCTTGGTAAACCATCATGCGCTTTACAAATACTATTTCTGCTTTGAGCAATACATTTCTATGGTCTTCAAGTCAATGCTCTTCTGTCCAAAGTTAGGGTGATACTCAAGCTATTGGCATGTCTCCATGGCTAATGAATGGGAGACCACGTCAAGAAACGTTTTCTCTTGTAACTGATGAGTATGGAAGGTCTTTCTGAATATCCGTCAGATAGTCAGAATGCACGTGTTCCAGGCACCTTGGCCTCCCCAGGTACACCCTGGGTACACCCTGGTGTACTCCCTGTGGTACACCCACCGTGGTGTGGGCTCTTTCTTTCTCTATCCATTCTGCTGATGGAGTAGTCCAGAACCAGGGAGAAGAAATAATTAATGCTCTTGCATTGCCACCACCAACAAGAACCAAAAAGAAAGATGGTCCTGATTAAATTAAGGTAGCACAACAGCTTCATTCACTATGTTCTTTATTTTCCCATCCAACCAATTCATTCTATTAGACCACAGCCCAGCCTGTTTATTTTTTAAAATAATCTCTAGGGACTCCTGGGTGGCTCAGTCAGTTGAGCATCAGACTCTTGGCTTTGGCTCAGATTATGATCTCAGGTCATGAGATGGAGCCCCACGTTGGGCTCCATGGTTCTCTCTCTCCCCCTGCCCCTCCCCCCATATTCCACTCACACTTTATCTCTCTCCAAACAAACAAAGAAAAACAATAGTAATAATAGTGATCTCTTTACCTCTCTTGCCGTATTCTTATTTTGGAGGGGGCAGGGATCTCTGGATTCATTTTCTATCACATGTTCCAAATGCTTGTTTAAGTGATTTCCTGATCTTTTTTTTTTTGCCATTTCTATCTAGAGCTGGATGGCCCCCCTCAAGCAGGTCTGGGTAAATGTTCCCCCATCGCTTGCTAAAAGCACATAAACACTATGCTATCCCCCAGGTCACTGGGGAAACCTCTGATTGCAATGGGAGGTCATCCAATGATTCTGGAGTTCCCAAAAGCTGAAACTGATGCATAATACCAGGATAAGGACAAAGAGGTATTTGAAGTTAAATATATTGTTTTTCATGATTGTGAATTGGAACGAAAATGAAAATGGGATGTAATCTCTCAAATAATAATAAGATATACAGCACTGCTTCTGAGGTCATTTCTTTCCCTTGAACTTCTTTGGGATAAACAAGGAGACAGAAGAACTACTGTTAGGTTCTTGAGCCTGTTTTCAGGCATGTGGCTTGCTACTATTACCTCACAGGACCCCCAGTGGGCTTGCGTCCCTGGACTTTCTCTGTGCCTCAGTGGCAAAACCCAAACCTGGAGTAAACACTGAAACCTGCCCTTCTCCCCCTATTCCCAACCCATTAAGTGAGGGAGGAAAAACATTGCCTGATAGTTCAAATGAGCGCTGCCCCAAATTCACGGTCTTCTTTAACTGAGCTTCAGGACGGAAGCTCCATCTTTCTTTTGCCCTTGCTCAGCATCCTTTAAGGAGAAATTCCACTTCTTTCCAACTCTCCAGAAAAGTTTAACAACCTCCTGTATCCTTCACTTAGAGCATATGGTCTCCACTTCACCTTTTTAAAAACCCCAAGACTGTTATATGCAAATTTCAAAATTGCCCTCCCAACCCCACAAAGAACTTCATCCCCTCACCTTGCCTAGAGTTTCATGAACGATGGAAAACATGGTGTTTTTCTTTGCTTATTTTGTTCCTATTCCATTCTCTACCAACCTCTTTCCTCTTGTGCTCTTGGTGTCGTGTCCAGCTATCTTCTGTTGGACTGTCATCTACCAAATACCTTTTTCTCTTGCCTTCACAACTTCTCTGTAAATTCTTTCCTATTAGATAGAAACTTTCTTCAATCTCTCCCACTAGCAGAGGGAGAAAAAATGAAGCATCCTTCAACTCTGTCTAGCTACTTTTCTTTCTTCTTTTCTTAAAACAGATCTCAAGGGGCACCTGGGTGGCTCAGTGGGTTAAGCCGCTGCCTTCGGCTCAGGTCATCATCTCAGAGTCCTGGGATCGAGGCCCGCATCGGGCTCTCTGCTCAGCAGGGAGCCTGCTTCCTCCTCTCTCTCTGCCTGCCTCTGCCTGCTTGTGATCTCCGTCTGTCAAATAAATAAATAAAATCTTTAAAAAAAAAAAAAAACAGATCTCAAAAAGTCAACTTTCTCTGTCTCCACTTCCTCATCTCTTATTCCTTCCTCCCCTTCCTGCTCTCCTATTTACCAATCAGTTGGCTCTTCTGTGTCCTGGTGGGCTTCCACGTAACACTCAAGATATGTGATGTCTTCCTTCTTCCTCACACTCTCTGCTCTCCTGATGTCCATCACACTACCTTCCCTTACTTCTCCACAAACTGCTCTGATTACTCCTTCTTGGCTTTATAGGCTGCTTTTCCTCTTATGTTCCTTAAGTAGTGGTGTTTTCCTGGATTTACTCCTTGGTCCTCTGCCTTTCTCAACCTGCATTCTCTTCCTAGGCAATCTCATCCATTCTCATGGGTTCTATAACCACCATTGCACTGGCTATGTCTTAACCTGTACTTGTAGCCAGGACCTTCCCATAATCTTCCCTGTTATATAAGCAATAGTCTTCTGGACCTATCCAGCTGGCTACCCACAGATTCCTCCCACCCAGCTCTTCTGAATGATCTTAGGTTCCTATACAAGCTATACAAGCTCCTTTTCTATGCTCCCCATCTCAGTGGATGGATCACTATTCATCGGGTCTCCCAGATTGGAAGCCCTGGGAATGTCCTTAGCTCTTTCTTCTCTTTATCCAACTCCTGTCACGTTTACCACCTAAAGTTCTTAAATACACCTCTTCCTTTTAATCTCTACCGTGATGTCTCCCGGTTAGGTAAGGGCTTATCATCTCTTACCTGAACTACTATAATAGCACTAACAGAACTTCCCACTTTCTGTCTTATTCTCCTCAAGTCAGTTCATGACATACAACCCTGAAGAATCTATCTAAATTACAAATCTGGTCATATTATTCTATGCTGAAAACCCTTTTAAAAATTCCCATTGGCCTGTAGAATAAAAATCAATAATAAGACTTTTTTTTTTTTTAATCAACACTTATATCTCTGGGCTCATTGCTTACCATGCCTTGTGTTCCACTGCCTTTCCAGTAACATGGAACCACAGGAAGTTGCCATCATCATAATTATCATTGGTTTTATTCCATATGTGTTTACCATGTACTAGACACCTTGCATGTGCTTTATACCATGTACTTATCACAATAGCCCTGTCTGATAGATACTATCCTTTTTTCTCATTTATACACAAGGAAACTGAGTCAGAAAGAGGATATATAACTTGCCAAAACTTGCATAGCTCATGAGTGACAGAGATAGAATTGCAACCCAGGTAATTGGACTCCAGCACTCACTCTCTTAATTTTATCACACATTTCATGGCTTGGCTTCTGTTCTCCCTTCTGCCTGGAATGCCTTGTCCCACCCTCCGTGCCCTTACCTCCCATCTTCTGCTTATCCACAAAGACTTGGTTTAGAGCTTAACAACTCCAGGTCACGATCCCTGAACCCCGGGGGCTGGTGCGGTGGTGCCCACGGTGCCCAGGTATGTGCTCCCTCCCAAACCCCCCTCATGCCTTCAGCAGTCCCTGCACTTACATGCTTTCTTGTATCTCTTAATTATGTGGTTCCCCCACCAAACTGTGTCTTATTCATCTTTACATCCTCAGTGCCTATCACAGTGCTTGACATAAACCTGTTGCTTGGTACCTGTGGAAGGTGTAAGTGGTAAGAGCCTGACCATCAGCAATCTCTTCCTCACTCTGAAAAATAAAGTGATGCATTCAAGCGGCAGGAAGGTGAGGACTAATCCATTTCAGAGATCTGTGACTGGAAGGATTCTTCTCCACAGCCAAGTACACTGCCGTCCTGAACCATTCGTGCGTGGTCCTGTGCCATGAGGACATCTTTTCTAACCAGCCTAACCATCTGCCCTGCAAGTAACGGTTGGAAGACTGGGTCAAAAGCCATGGGGAGAAGTCACATGGCCAGTGGGAGGCTCAATAAACTTGCCTGTTTTACAGGAAGTTCATAATTTTATACAATAGTAAATTCCACAGCCTACATGGCAGCCCTTCCCCTTGACCTCCCTCCACAGCTTTATGACTAACCGCTCACCCCCTTGGACTCTACTTGGCAATGCTCGCCATGCCTCTGACCCTTCGACCTCCATATTCTTGCTCCCGCTTGCCTGCCTTCTCCGCCTTTGCAATTCCTGCCAATGTTTCAAAAGTAGTTCAGATGGCACTTTTTGTCTACAGCCTTCTCTGTCTCGCCTGGCCAGAAGTGACCTTCCAATAGTTATTCCCCACATAAACCATCTGGAAAGTAATCATATATCAAAATTAATGCATTCGACATCCTTTTTCATGGCCTGGACTGATCTCTGAAATAGTTGTCTGTCATTCTGGTTTTGGTATCTTGTGTCTTCTCCAGGGAACATGAAAGTTCTTGGAGAGCAGAAACATGTTTTACATGTTTCTCCCCCAGTACTCAGTAAATAGGAACTGATGATTTATTTTCTCTTGAAATCCGTGATTCTTCCCAGCCTTTCCATGACAAAGCTCTCCCTCTCATTCCAGGCTCACACAGGGGACTTCTTTTCATTTCTCATTTGCCTTAGATTCAGGCTGTCACCAGGCCACCTGATCTTTCCCCCGGGACACCTGACCGATTGACTTCTCTGCCTGTAGCTCTGCAGGCCCGGCCTGCCCAGCCCGGCCCCACGATCCCGTGCTGCACAGAGGATCGACCAGGAGCCTCCAGACCCCTCCTCCTCTACTCTCTCCAGCTCTCCAAAATCACTTGTACTATGCTGCGCAGCTACTGGTTAAGCAAATCCCCAAATCTCGTGTTCCTTGTGGACTTTTAATAGCACTACAAGGGGGAGGAGCTAACAGACAACACATCTACCAAACGCCTGTGACTCTGAGATAATCGGAAAACTCCCAGAACAATGTGAGATATAAATAGGAACTCCCTTTACTAAAGGCCCACTGCGATTTTTAATCTGGTGTCAGATCGCATGGAACAATTTTGTTCCGTGCACCTTTACAAGAGTGTGATGAAACCAGCTTATTTGTGGTTTAATTTTCCATCCAATATGCTGCTCTGTTTTATGAGCCAGATAACTCTGTGAAGCAATTACAACTAATGACAGACTCAGCAGGTAGCAGAAACTTGTGCATCGGTGACAAAGGACAAGCACATGGGTGGGTCCCCGATGTGCCAAATCAGGGGGTGTGGGACTTAGGTAGGAGGAAAGGGGAGAGGTCTTGGATAAGGAGCTGGTGACTGAGACCATAGCTTTTGAAAATAATCATTTGGAAATTTTGACTGAGAGGCGAAGTAACAAATAAAAGTCACTATCTGGCCTGAATTTCATATTATCACATCGTGGAACAAAATCACAGGTGTCACAGATCACGCCATTACCTCCTTCACAGGTGCTGGCCTTCTACAATGTTCACCTGCGATGGGAACATAATAATTTTACTGAGTGCTCACTGGGTGCCTGCTGCTGTTGGCTTTAAGAGCTTTGTCATAGAACCCTTTGAAACCTCTCCACAACCCTAAATGATTATCGCTATTCTCCTTATACAGATGAAGAAACAGAGTCTGAGAGAGTTGGGGTTTCTAGTCAGAGGTCCATCGCTACAAGTCAGAGCACCAGGATCTGGACCCTGGTGCCTGAGGCCCAGTGGCCAGCTTTCCTCTCTGGCAGCTGACTCCCAGTAGAGTGCTCTCCAGGCCTTGCCTACTGTTTGAAGACTTTAGGATATACTAACCGGTAAGCCTCACAGCAACCCTATGGAAGGGGAACTATTTTTGTCCTCAATATACAGAGGAGGAAACTGAGGCCCAGACACACGATGTGACTCACCTGAGGCCCCATGGCTGCAGACAGCTCTGACAGAAGGGCAGGTCCTCTGGTCCTGAGGCCACACTTCCTGAGCCCCCGTGTCATAGGACCCCAGTCACCAGTCACAGGTGGCAGAGGCAAGGCCACCACACGGAGCTGCTGGGAGATAATGGTCTAAGGCCTTAGTACAGAGGCTGGCACAGGGATGGGTGTCTCCCCCCCACCCCGTACACCCGCTCTCAGGCCTCTCTGCAGACCTCTGCACCCATTCTAGCACCTTCCCCCAGGCTGCTAATACCGTCTGCGGGTTGTTTTTTAGTGTGGAACCTCAGATTCTGTGGACTTGCCTGCCTGCTTGCTCTCAGTTAATAAATTGGAATTGATTTGGCAGCTTTACAAAGAAGGAGAGGCTCGATTCTGTTTTAAAACTGGGATGTGGGGGCGCCTGGGTGGCTCAGCCGTTAAGCGTCTGCCTTCAGCTCAGATCATGATCCCAGCCTCCTGGGATCGAGCCCTGCATCAGGCTCCCTGCTTGACGGGAGCCAAGCTCCCTCTCCTACTCCCCCTGCTTCTGTTCCCTCTCTCTTTGTGTGTGACTCTCTCTGTGTCAAATAAATAAATAAAATCTTAAAAAAAAACAAAAAACAAAAAACTGGGATGTCTTGAGGTGGAGGGTAGGGGGAGGCTATGGATGACCCATTTCTGCAGATCGCCTGGGAAAGCTCAGCTGGAGGGGTAGTTGGGAGAGGGGTGAACGATGTTAGGCCTGAAAGCTCAAAGTCCCGGCCCCCTGCTCTTTCAAGGCAAATGTTATAGAATCTCCAAAAAATAGTTTTTTTTTTCCTCCAAAAAATAGTTCTAAATGATTTGCATCTGATAGAAGAAAAAAGAAGAGATTAGCCTAGTACTGTGATCAGACAAAAGATGGGAAATGTGGGCTTTTTTTTTTTTTTTTAAGATTTTATTTATTATTTGACAGAGTGAGCACAAGCAAGGAGAGAGGCAAGCAGAGGGAGGGGGAGAAGCACGTTCCCCACTGAGCAGGGACTCCAATCCAGGAGCCTGGGATCCTGACCTGAGCCGAAGGCAGATGCTTCACCGACCGAGCCACCCACGCGTGCCGAGAAATGCTGTGTTTTCAGATTATGCTGTGCAACATAAAATTAGTCGGGGAAAGAATCTAGGAAGTCAAGCTCCGGACATGAGCGGGGCCTCTGCGTTCCTGCCCCAGCTCTGCTACTCATCACCAGCCCTGTGGCCTGGGGTGAGAAATGACCATCTCCGCCCTCAGCACCCCACTCTGCAAAATGGGGCGGTGGCAGCTCTGCCCTGCCCAGGGGGTGGCTGGGAGAATGACAGGGGTTGTGATTTGTGAAGCACAAAGCACGTGGGCTGCACAGTAAGCTCCCAGGAAGGATTAGCGACTGTCATTACCCTTTACCTGCGAATGACAGCGTGGGAACCTGTGCTCAGGCCCAGGCAGGCAGGGAGTAGGAAAGGAATTGCAGAAAGACTCTGGAAGGGATACAAGTCTTGCTCACTTGTGCTGATACCTCTCCCCAGGCTTTTCTTTATTGCCTGGCTGTTCACCTGCAGGGACAGTCTACCATGAGAGGGGTTTGCTCTGCTATTCTTTACTTTTCGTTGGAGGTCTGCTTCATAATCAAATGTCATTGAAATACTAGGATTTTGTCATGGGTGATTTTTTGTTTGAAATGTATTATCCCTCTCTAGAAGCCATTTTTTTTTAATTCATGTATTAACATTCACAAATGAGAAATAGAAGCTGGGCCATCGGACGGAGAACAAAGTAGAACCAGCTGACACTGCCTTATGGAAAGTCTTTACAGCAAGACCAGCCTGGATTCAAATCCCAGCTAGACCACCATAGGTTCCGTGTCTTTGGGCAGCTGATTAACTCTTCTTTTACTTGTTTCTTCTCATCATTAGGTGAACCAAAGTGTCTTTGCTGCCAGGATGGCAATGAGGTTTAAATGAGACGACACACATCATCACCCCCCTAACCGGCCACACAGTAGGTCCTCAATGAACAGTGACCCTTTTCTTCTGACGATATGGACTACAGGGGGCGGGGGCGTAAGTGGACCATGGGACGCAGGATAAAACTCCAAGACTGAAAACAAGAGTTTTGTGGGGTTGGTGAGAAATTGGTCCTACATCCCCAATCAATAGGGTTCAAAGCAAAATTGAGTAGAGGCTGGGCTCCTTTTCCTCGTTGGCCGGTGGTCTCAGGCCTCCCTAACACACGGACCCCAGAGTGAGCAAGACTCCTTCATTTACGCAGAGAGACGAATGCCAGGCCTTAAACAGAATGACTTGTAAGAACATTTGCACTTTAACTCCCAAAAAGCCTTACGTCAAAACAACAAAATGCCAACGGTCAGATTTTGGCAGACAATGCACAGGAGAGATTTTACTTTTGTTTTTGATTTTTTAGGGGGTTGGGAGGAGCAAATGAGGCCTTTCTCTTACCTCTGACATCACAGCACATAAATGCCAATCTCTTTATTTCCAGTGAAGTCTGTGCGGTGAGTGAAGGGGGGAGGGGTCCATTCTCTTTCAGCACTGCTTGTTCTCAGGAGCTGACTCTGGAGGACCACAGGGACCCTGAGTTGTCACAGCCCAGTAGAGGATGGAACAGGAGCCAGATCCAAAGGCCCAGGATGCTGTATACAGAAGGACATGGCATCAGACGCCTGGAGACGAAGGGAGGAGGAAGAGAAGTGGTCTAGATGTGATGCTAACTTAGGATTTTTAATTAGATTAAGGAGGAAGGCAACATCTTTAACAAACATGCAGAAAAGAAGGCTTCCCATAGCCAGGTGATATGCCCAACACCAGCAGCTGGCCATCAGCAGAGCCGGAGTTCGAACCTAAGTCTGCCTGGTACCAGAGCGCCACACTAGACCAGATATCTGGAAGCTAAGGGGACAACCTGGAGGCTCCCTTTATCTCCATGACGACCAAATCGACCCTAGAGAACACAATAACCGGTGCGTGTGTCCGTGTGCCCCCCATACCATATGAGCACAAGCCTCCCAGCGAGCAGCCCTCGTGCTGGCCCTGTGATCTTGCTGGTCCGTGTGTCTGGGGACGCAGGAGGGCAGGGGCCAGCACCAGTGCTCTTCCGGCCATCCTTCCTTTAGAATTATGTTTTCTAACAATTGGCTTTGACGGCCTCAGCAGACCTGTCTCCCTGGGAGGCCATGCTCTGGCCTGGTCTGGCCCACAGCCAGCCCAGCCTGCCAGCTGCCTGCAGGTCCTTCCTACCAACTCGCTCCGTCCTTCCTACCAACTCGCTCCGCCTCCGTCCTCCCAGGGGCCCAGCATCACACTGACAGTGCCTGTGCTTCTGTAGCTGGCTTCCCTCCCCAGAGCTGGGTCTTTCTCTCTAGGTAAGAGCACAGGAGGCTGCTTCTTATGTGTTGGCCTCTGTTCTTGGGGGACTGTGGAGTAGGAGGAAGAGAAGCGGGAAGATAAAGGTCCCGCACAGACCAACCAGCCCAAGTAGGACCCAGGGAAATGCCCCAGTGAGCAACTCTTTCTTCTTAGGACTGTTGCTTGGGGCTTTGGCTTAAATATTTCACTGTCATTTCTCCTGGAAAATAGATAACCTGAATCAAAAAGTGATGAGGAGGGAAGGAAGAGCCACTTTCCCATCTTGGAGCTCTGGGTGCCTACAGTTAAGAGCTGTGGAGAAGCCGGGGGCGCCTGTGTAGCTCAGTCCATTAAGCGTCTGACTCTTGGTTTCGGCTCAAGCCATGACCTCAAGGTCGTGAGATCGAGTCCTGCACATCAGCCCCACACCCAGCAGGAATTCTGCTTGAGATTCTTTCCTTCTCCCTCTGCCCCTCCCCCAGCTCTCTCTCTCTTTCTCTCTTTCAAATAAATACATATTTTAAAAAAGAAATGTAAAGGGACGCCTGGGTGGCTCAGTTGGTTAAGCAGCTGCCTTCGGCTCAGGTCATGATCCCAGCGTCCTGGGATCGAGTCCCACATTAGGCTCCTTGCTCGGCGGGGAGCCTGCTTCTCCCTCTGCCTCTGCCTGCCATTCTGTCTGCCTGTGCTCGCTCTCTCCCCTCTCTCTCTCTCTGATAAATAAATAAAATCTTTAAAAAAAAAAAAAAAAAGAAATGTAAGGAAGCCTGATAGGAGAGGGGTGGGTCGGGGTGGAGGGGGAAGCCCCTGGGAGGCAAGTTAGAAGGCAGAAATAGAATCTAAATGTTATTTTTCTCCCCATGGGAGATGGTAGCAGCTTCAAACATTTGGGAGTGTCCAGTCTCACCAGAAGATAGTGTCCTGGGACCACACCTGGGTTTATTCTAACGAGATGACTCATGGGGACCACTAGATCAGTTCAAGATGGAGACTGGCCATGCTCAAAAGACCAACCATGTGACTAGAGGTTGGAGGTTTGAGCCACATGATATCAGCACACAGATCTCCAATGGGGGCAGGGCAGCTGCCGACTGAATTCCAAGTGGCCAATGACACAATCCATCATGACTACACAGTAAACCCTCAAGGAAAACTCTGGACACAGAGGCTCAGGTAAGCTTCCAGTTGGTGACCACATCCATGTGCTGGGAGGGTGATTCAGCCTGACTCGATGAAGAAAGGACAAGGAAGCTCTATATTTGAGATCCTTTCAGACCTTTCTCTCTAGGTCTCTTCTTTTGGCTGGTTCTGATTTGTATCCTTCAGAATAATACTGTCAGTGCTCTTCTGAGTTCTTTGAGTCACTCTAGTGAATTAACAAATGAGGGGGTTGTGGACATCCCCAAATTTATAGCCAATTGTTCAGCAAGCAGTATGGATGCCTGTGGCTGGTGAATGAAACGAAGAGAGTCTCTGAAGGACAAGTACCCTTGACCTTTGAAGTCTGTGCAACCTCTGGGTAGTTCGTGTTGGAATGGCATTCCAGCATGTTTTCGATGACCAGATGAATTTCCTCCAGACCAGTGAAGGAGGTCAAAGCAAACTATCTTCTGTCTTCTCCTTGTACTACATTCTCCAAGAGGAAGCCAAGTGTCTTTCTTGTCAGCCGTCTCTTTGGGTAAAGCAGTGGCTGAAGTCCTGGTTCCAGAGCTCATTCTCATGTGAAAGTTGGGGGTATGTTTACATGGTGCCATTGAGTTGACATTTTGGAGTCAAATCAGCTATTTTGGCTGACATAACATGCTAGTGCTGAGGAGTGAATTGATCACTGAATAATCAAACTCATTCGGTGTTTTTAAAGTGGAGATAATTTCATACAGTTCAGACACAGCCCAATTATTTTGTTGTTAAGAAAAATGAGTTGGCTTGGCCCTTTGCAATCCAATCGGTTGCTTGGCAATCAACTTGCCAATAGTTTTTGCCTCCCCATTTTTCTCTCTGATTTTAATTGTAGCACTGGAATAAAAGGATAGTCCACCCATCTGCTGCCTTGGATTTTGATGCTTAATTTAAAAAGTCAATCCTTAGCCTGCCTTTTTTTTTTTAAATTCCCAGACAAAAAGAATCCAACCATTATTTCACATCCCTTTTATTTCCCTCCTTTCACCTTGCATCTCCCAATCTTCTCTAGTATCTCTTTCTTTTCTTCCTCTTTTATTAACAAAAATATGAAAACAAATTAAATGTACTAAGGATTTAGCCAGTGCCTCTGTATATAATTTGATTTACCCCGAATTTACTATCTATCTGGTTCCATCAACATTACATTTTATCCTGTGTATAGTTTACCAAGGCCACTTCAAACTTTTCTCCATATTTTAAGGGCCTAGTAACAATATTAAAGGTCACAGAATTTGCCCAAGATTACTACTATTGCTTCTCCTTTTAATTGGGAGTTTCTTAACTTTTAGCTACTTATAGTAAAACATGGGTAGATCATATCCATAGCCTTTTCTAAGAGGCATTGTCCTATCCAAAGCCCTATTGAAATGGCAGCCCTTGATATGTCCCTATTACCTCTGTCCTCATCTGCTTGGACTGGAAATAGATACCTGTCTCAAGGGCTGCCTATCCAGGCTTATTACATGACCTATTGTAAAAAGCAGAGCTCATGCAGGGATCCACTGAGCCAACCAGATTCTTGCTCACATTAGGAGACGTTACATTGGGAGACACATAGGCTTTTCACCATGGGGCCTGAGGTACACTGGGTTAGGTTATGACTAGCCTTGAGCAAGTTGAAGTTAAGAACAAGCCAAAATTGTGAGGAAATATAAACTATGATTAAACAGAAGATATAACATAGAAGGGTGTTAGTAAATATATATATAGTTAATATATAGTTAAATATACTGGGAGGAAAGCTAAAGTATGCATAAAGAGAGGAACAGAAACTAAGGAGCTGGTCATGTTGCTTCAATGGAAGATCATGAAGATCCAACATCTCCAAGTGCCAAGGTCCCAACAGCTGTCTTGCCCAGCTCTAACCTCTGTGTGGACTGATCATACTGTGCTTTCTTAGAGGAGAACTTCTTCCTTTCCCCTTGTTTCTTGCAATAACCGTGGCTTTTCTCTTTACATGACCCAGCTATCAGTGTTATCCTGGTAACTCCTTGTGCCCTCATCTGTTGCTCCCACCTGTGCTTAGGCTGTAGACAAACTGACCAGAAGATTGTCAGGGAGTCATATTACTTACATGTTGCTGTAGTTCTGCCTCAGTGATCATCTAACTTCTCCTCACTATGCCCCTTCAACAGGGGCCATCTACTTAGTCAAGAAGCCCCTCTTCCTGGACTGGCTTTCTAGCAGGAGTGCCTGAAGGATTCAAGGTAAAAACAAATAAAGATGCATTGATTGTGTGAATTATAATCCTTTGTCTACACGTTTGGATTCACCTGATCATTGACTTCCAAGAGATCTCTTTGTTATATGTGACACCCACCTTCTGCTCTGGGATTCTTGGTTTGTAAGTGATTCATGAAGGCGAGGTAGCAGGCCTACTCTCCCAACTCAAAGAAAGTAATGCCAGAGAAAGCTTAATGACACATTATCCCTCCTATTACTTCTTAGCCTCTGGTTATCCTGCAAGACTTGAGCAAGGCTCTGGGTGTGATCAGAGCCGTAAGATGGGAAGAGGGGGATATTCATGAACTTTGCCTCACCCTGGGCATTGTTGGGATAAAAGAGGCCAATATTTCACCTCCAGAGGGTCAAGAGTAAAAAGCACCTGAACCAAATGCAGATGTGCACATCCATAGTGGGGCTGAAAAGCAGCATCTGAAGTCACTGGGCTGTTCTCACTGCTTTCACATAGCATTGTCCCAAGTCCTCCACCACAGTGGGGACTTGTCCAGTGCCCAAATATATGAAGGGATTTTGTTCCCCACCTGTGCAATGAATAACTGTCCAAGGATACACCCAGTAATCTGTAGTCTCCTAGCAATAATGACTTAATAGTAAATGTATTTATTCATTGGGAGTTGGTGGAGTTGGTCATCCTGGACCATACCTCACAGTTCTCGATCTGGGCCCTCGCACCATGGCTGATCCTGGGAGTTCAGTTTCATCTCCCTCTCTCACTGGTGCAAGTCATTATGTAGTTGTCCAGATCAGGATAATGTCCTTCCACTTATAAGGGCCAACTCCGGGCCAGGCGGAGTGGGTTATCTGGTCAACCTAGTATGTGTCAGCTGTGCACCTGAATCATCACCGAGCATATCAAGGACTCCACTCCACAACTCTTTGCAGGCTTGACTCATGTGGCAGCTTCCCCAGAGAACGCCCACGGCTCCAGGTACTGCTCCCAAGCTGGTGGCCGCCTCCATGTAGACACACAAACAGTCAGTCGCTAGGCTTGCTGAACTCTGCTTAAAGATACAGGGCCTTGGACACACCTCTGTCCTCTGGGTCTCTGGTTTCTGCCATGACAATGTGGTACAGTGAACCTACCCAGGGTTCATTTAATGGTGTTATGAAAATTGGGCCACTCTTAGAAAATGCAGCGCCTGATGTGAAAGAAAAGGGGAGGAGGCAAGAGACTTATATACAAAGCAACGTTCTCCAGGCCAGACCCTGGATTCCTGAGCCCAGCCCCAGAGATTCTGTTTTAGGGGGTCTGATAGTGTCCTGTGCTACTGTCTTTTAAAAGACATCTCAGATGATTCTGACAGGGATGGGAAGCACTCTTTAGGTATACACACACAAATACACACACAGACAGACACACACACACATATGCACGTGCACATAAATATTCTGGGACTGGAAAAGGTCTTATCTTAGAAGAAAGGATACCTGACATTAGCTAATGAAATGATACTGTGTAAATCATCTCTCTTCCCCAAGCCCCATCTGGAAAATAAACAGTTTGGATTAATCTCTCTCCAAGATCTTTACAGCTCCAAAGAACACTGATGCTGTGAATACTGTAAGAACCTCTTTGCCCTCGGACTTCAATTTTCCTTTCGATAAGTAGTTGTTAATTGAAAAGAACTAAACAATTGGGCCAACCCAGGAGGGTATTTTTAAGATCTTCCTCCCACATATTTAGAAGTGTAGGTAAAGTGAGCATGTAGTGGGAGTACAAATTAAAGAAGACACACCAGCTAAGTGGTAATTTAAACCTTCCCCGTCGAGTAAATATAATGAACCTCACAGCAAACCATAAACAGAGAAACTCCACAGCCATGTGCTGTGGGAGTTGCCGTAGGGAAGGGAGTCAGTGCTGGGAGAAGCCGCTGACTAGCAAGAAAGGAGTGGGGAAATGTCAGTGTTGGGAGTCGAAACAAGATGGTGGCTACCAGTGAAAGGAAGCAGGTCCTCTTCCCCTGAGCCCAGAAGGGAATTTAGGCATTCTTTGGTTTCAGGCAGAGATCAAAATAGAGAGGCAAAAATTACCCAGTAACTCAGGGACTCAACAAAGCAGGAAGCAAAGGGCCTGAGGCCACAGAAGAAGAGGTGGTATTTAAAGTGAGTGAAACTGAAAGAATTTTCTTATCCTCTGTCAGGAGCTGGTCATGGCTTTGTGAGAAGGACTAGCCCTCATAAATAATTAAAAATGTATTAAAAAGAGGATATTTCTAGTCTGAGAGCTTGGGGAAGACAGAAGTGGGTACATTTAATAAGATTCCTGGGAAGGTAAGGAAGCAGAACACAAACCAAGTCTATCTCAAGGTCTTAATGAAATAAAGTCTGAGCAATTGTGGGTTGAAGCACATGGATTTTGTAAACAGAAATCCTAAATCTCAGTGATTATGTGCAGACTTGCCAAATAGTATTTAATGGCAATTACATCCCATTTTCCATAAATCAAATTTATTCATGTAAATTTGAGGTGCTTATTTTATAAGAGATATTCTCAAAAGCACTGAGAAAAATAAAGCAGGCCACAGGATAATATTTGGGGGTAGGGAAAGCTATCATGGTGACATTTTTTTTTTTTTAAAGGAAGTGGTGTTATCAATTGTGAACCGAAACTTTTTCAGATTCCTTCCCTTTTGAAAGAAAAACTAAAACATGGATTATCAAAGTGCCATAGGAGCTCTCAAATCTCAGAGGAGATGGACAGCTTCTCTCTAGCTCTGGGGTACTAACTTTCCCTAAGTAATACCTTATGTATTTCCTCATAGATAGACATCACTGCTCTTTTGGACATTATCAATTTTTCCCTCATATCATAGGCTTAACCTCGTCTAAAGCTTTCCCAAGTCTCTGAAACACTGAAAATATTATCAACAGCCACTGTTTTACATTTCCAAACCAGTCATATCACTCTTCTATATTTCACGAGTCAGTTCTTTGAATTTTCAGTATCTGACATGACCATCACCAGCTTTCTTAACTTCTTGCCATCTGACTTTTGGACTCATGAAAACCATCAGTGACCCCTTCTTATGCACACACAATGACACTACTGGGGTCCCATCCTTAGCATCTCTCCCTGACAGCCTCTCTGTCTGCAAGCCTTCCTTAATGTTCTTTCTTGCCTTGGCTTAAGAAATCACTTCTAGTTCTCCTCATTTATTTGCTCCCTCATTCTGTCTGTTAGTGAGCCCAAAGTCCAATGACACCAGGGGTAGGATAGGCATGTAAGTGACAGGGGCCAGCCAGGGATAAATGAGAGCTAAGGGTGTGCCAAATAAAGTTGATGGGGGGTGGCCATTACTGAGTTCTGACCAATGATTGCACTCAGGGAAAAGGAGGCTCATTTTTCAAGACACTCCAGAAATCTAGATTTTTATGGGGAATCTCCTTCTTTTTACACACATTAAAAATTAATTCAAAATTTTATCTTACGATAAAACTGGGAAGGGCTGGGATTAGCCTGCACGTGGTGTGTTTGCCACCTCTGCTCCACACCGGCTGCCCCATTCTACACATCGGTTCCATGTACCACTGTGGCCAACAAGGTCATGTGTGAAGTTGGGAGTGAACTAAGACCATGGATATAGTTGCTCAATATAGAATAGATACAAGTTCTTGTTTGGTGCTAAGAAATACCATGTAGAAGTTTCCTCAAAGGGGGCTGGAGAATCAGAAGGGAAATTCAGGAGAGGGAAATGGAAGCTGAATTTTGGGAGTCTTCGCTGAACTTTGTTGGCTGCAAATGAAAAGAGTACCTGGGCATCCAACAGTATTGAAGGTGGAACACGAGCACACTTGGGATCCAAGACAGTTCTAGCAACCTGGTTTTCCATCTAGCAACCAGGAGCAGGATCCTGGTGCTATTGTCTGGTGCAACAAGACTCGATGATCAGATTCCAGCTTCGTTAGGCACCTCCCTTCCTGGGTTCTCCTTCGAACTGGTGGACATTTGCCCACAGCTCCAATTTAATTCCCTCAGGGAAAAATTCTATTTGGCTTACTTAATCACCTTCTGACCTTGTTGGAACATTGCTTTTGTGCAGACTGCTTCAGAGACTGTATGCCAGGTAGAAATTTGATTCCCATGAGTATCTGGCCATGGGCCAAGGGTTCCCAGCCCTCAGGTCTGCTCTGTTGCCAGGGGTGGGGGAGATTGTCTAGTAGGTTAGAAGTCTTCTTAGACCTGATTCCAACAAGGGGTTTGGGGGATCTCCCACATCAACAAATAATTCTCAGACACCAGCTGGGGGTCCTACAGTTTGACTCAGCTCTGACACTATTTACCCAGAGACAGCATCAGAGTCCACAGGTTAAGAGTTCTGTCCTATGAGACTATACCCCACCGACATTTCAAATGTCAGATGCAAGCCCTGGCTGTTACCTGAGCTTCTGACTGACTGACTATAAATCAGAGGTTCTTACGACCCCCTTCTTGGGTTCAGTTAACTTGCTAGAATGGCTTATAGAACTCAGAGAAACATTTTATTTAACTAGGTCACTGGTTTATTATAAAAGGATATAACTCCACAACAGCCAGACAGAGAAGATGCTGAGGGCAAGGCATGGAAAAGGGCCTCTTGGGGCTACCTCCACTTGTTCACCAACCTAGAAGATCTCCAAACCCTGTCATTTGGGGCTTTTATGGGAGAGTTCTTTACAAAGGCATAATTTTTTTTTTAAAGATTTTATTTATTTATTTGACAGAGAGAGATCACAAGTAGGCAGAGAGGCAGGCAGAGAGAGAGAGAGAGAGAGAGGAGGAAGCAGGCTCCCTGCTGAGCAGAGAGACCGATGTGGGATTCTATCCCAGGACCCTGAGATCATGACCTGAGCCGAAGGCAGCGGCTTAACCCACTGAGCCACCCAGGTGCCCCCTACAAAGGCATAATTGATTAAATCATTGACCATTAGCAGTTGATTCAACCTCCAGGACCTCTCTCGTTCTCCCCAGAGGTGGAGGTGGGGTAAGGGGTGGGCCTGAAAAATGCCAACCTTCAACTCACGCCTTGGTTCTCCTGGCAACTAGGCCCCATCCTCAGGTGGGTCCAAAAGTTATCTCATTAACAGAACAAGAGACACTTTCGTCACTCTCAACATTTACGAAATTCCAAGAGTTCTTGGTATACGTGAGTTAGGAACTATGGTGGAAGACAAAATATATATGAGAAATACATCTTGGTTATCTAAATGAATTTTACTGCTTGACTAGGAAAGGAATTTCAGAGGGAAGAAGGAACTCAGCAAGATTTATACTATAATTTGTATAAAACAAAACGTGCTCAGACCTAGTCAGCTCAGAGAGCAACGGCATGAATTACAACAGAGAAAAGGGAAATCTAAGAAGGCTGTTATTTTTGTGAAGGTACAAAAAAAAACCCAAACCAAGATGCCTACAAAGGCATAATTGATTAAATCATTGACCATTAGCAGTTGATTCAACCTCCAGGACCTCTCTCGTTCTCCCCAGAGGTGGAGGTGGGGTAAGGGGTGGGCCTGAAAAATGCCAACCTTCAACTCACGCCTTGGTTCTCCTGGCAACTAGGAGATTTGGGTTTTATTTTGTAGCATTGAGAGTACTAACCTACCGAGAAAATAAAGAGGTCAGGGAGATGGAAATCAAACTTTCAGACTGACTGATAAGGCTGGACTGGAGAAGTGGCTCAGACTAGTTGCCAGTCTTCAACCTGGAAACAGGAGGATCTACCCACCTAGTTACAGGCCAGGTGGAGTCATCCTTGCCTGTTCACCCTCGAAAGCCTTCAGACGAGCAGGCTGTGAGAAGAGCGTGCCCTGTGTCTATGCAGATGGACAGAACTGTTTTTCTCGAACTTGCCCAATAAACTCAGGTACTCCTCCTTTTTGTGAAGGGTAACATGAAAGAGCAGATGTTTTTACTTTATGGTTAAGACAGAAATGCAGAGTTGGGGAGGAATGGTGCCCACTAAATAATTGTCAGGTCAGAGTTTTGTTTTAAAAATTCAATGAGGTCATAACCTTACTTATTGAGCCCATGTTTTTTGAGCAGTCATTATGAGCAAGCCTGTCAGGTCCCTGCCCTCCCGGAGCGTATGATCTACGGGAAGGCAGGTATCAATCATACTGCAAAAATAAGACATACATTTAGAAATGTAGATAAGAGCTTTGGAAGAAATGTACCTTGTACTGCAAGAGTGGTGATAAGGGTAACTCAACTAACATGGGGACGGTTGGGTGGTCAGGACAGGCTCCCAGGTAGAGAGGTTTTTGTGCATATGTCTGAAGGCAAGGACAGGGAGAGAGACCTCTAGGCAGAGGAAGTGGAGAGTATGAAGATTCCAGGGTGGAAAGGAGAGGGACACTTCCAAGAACTGAAAGGAAACAGTGTGAGTCGGGTGGCAAGCAAGGGGAATGTGTTGGTTGGGTGGGTCCCAAGATGCCCTCAACGTACTCCCAGACTGTTCGGGAAATCCACGCTGAAAGAAACACAGCAAGCGACAAGGACATTAGATATTCAGGCTAGCATCCAAGAAACAACAACAGCTTTTTAGAATGAGTTACAATCCAAAAAATGGTGCTTTCAAAAAAAGAAGGGAATTGTTTCCGAAGAGGGGAGGTGATCATGGCACGAGATACCGCAGAGCCCGACGAGGGTAAGAAGGAAATACGGCGAGACGCAGAGTCAGGTCAGCGCTGGTCATCTTGGGACAAGCTGTTTCAGTGGCCTGAGTGGACTCAAGCCAGACTGGGGCTGAAAAACGGAAGGCGCCTGTTCAGCAGAGAAGAGGGATGGGGTGTTAGCCAGAGGGCAAAGCAAGTCAGGGAATTTTTAGATTCATGTACACGGCTTAGCAGTTTGGGGTTCTTTCAAATATTCAATTAAGCGGTCTCTTTTCTTGTTTTGTTTCTCTTTTCTTTCTAAGAGAGCAAGATCTCTTAAAATGTAGGAATGGACTGAAGTCTCTTTCAAAAGGCATCTTGGTGCCCTGGTTGCCAATAGAGGTATGAAGAGTAGTGTTGGGCTTCAGCTGGAGCCACAAAGTTACTCACTCGACAAAACTCTGTTTCATTTCTACCCCTCCGTGCCCTCTTTGTGTGTGTGAACTCGAGGGGTACTTACTGCACTTTTCATGGTGTGCTGGTCTATGATAGTTGTTGAAGGCATAACGGTTAATAAAATGTAGGATTTAGAGAGGTCACAGAATGCCGGGAAAACAGATCCAGAAGCAGATACTTACAAAACAATGTTTTAAGTGTATAAGACAACTATAACCAAAAGACAGTGTTAGTACAGAGGTCATGATACTTAATCTGGATCTTAAAGAATGAACAGAAGCTTGACAGTCTCACAAAGTTGAAAAAATATGTAATATATTTTATATATTACATATTTTTATTTTTAGTATGTATTATATATAATATATGCAATATTTGAAATATATTAAATAATATAATTATCATATAAGTATATATTAATTCTAAATTATAAAATATAATATATAATGCAAAATATAATGCAATATTATATATTGTAATATACAATATATCATGAACACATACAGATTTTGCATTCTGCAAATCTGGTCCCTCCTTGTAACCAACAACATAAATTTGTAAGGAATCTGGCCACTGAACACAGAGAAGACAATTAACCAACATAAATAATATTCCCATTTCCACATTCTTATAATCACTCTTCTTGTAATACTCAAGAGAACTTCTAATACACTGAAGTGGTAAAATGTTAAATTTAAAACACGTAACTCCTCTGCATTTTGAAGAGGAGAACACAGATGTAAACACTTAACATGATAAATATCTAAAGGGAAGCCCACTTCTCAAGACAATTTTTCTATGTGCTATAATTCCTTGCACTAAACTGGGGAGGCTGGTATGTAGGTTTTGGTGGAGAAGGCGTAAGAGTTGGGAGCAGAGTCTACGATGTGGGGACACATGATTGTGGTTAATCAGGGCTATATACTCCATGTGTCAAAGCATTTATTCAAGAAAGATTCAGGCCTTGGGTGAGAACTCCTTTACAAGTCTAAGTAATTTCTTCCTCACATAATAAAACTTGAACATGGAAGCACAGTGTAAAAATCAGCTCTAATGATCAAGTCACCTGGCTAAGTAAAGCTTCCTACATGGAAACACTTAGAGATGGACCTGAAAAGCTAACTTCTTAGAACTTTGGGCACCACACTGTGTTCTCCGATCACACCCAGGCTCTGCTATAGAAAGAGTCTCCAGCCAGAGCATCTTTGCCTCAAGGGCAAGGATGACTCCAAATGAGGACAGGTGGGTTTGGAGAGCCACCTAAGAATGGTTATGTACTCGAGGAGAGGGACCTGCCCATTTCTATCACCTTCTAAATCTTCTTTAATATTCCTGTTTCCAGCCTCTTCCTTGTTCCCTGGGAGCAAATGGATCCCCAGGTTGAAACATGGGGCAGTTCTTAACACCCAGAGAAAATAACAAGTTCAGAGCCTGCAAGGATCTGTTACCTTTCTGCTTTCAGAAGTGCTGATGTTTACGGAAGTTTGTTAAATGACATCCTGCCAGGGCAAGGTTCATAACTCCTCCTGGTGCCATGGTTTTTAAACTTTCCTCATCAGAATCATCTGGAAAGTTTATTGAAACCCAGATTACTGGTCCCCACTCCCAGAATTTCTGAGTCAACAAAAGTGATAGGATTTGCTTCTCTAACAATCCCCAGCGATGCTGCTGCTACTGCTCTGGGGACCCTACTTGGAGAATCTGAGTTCTAGGAAATTCTTCCTTCTCCTAAAATTCCATGCATAATGTGTGTGTGTGTGTGTGTGTGTGCGCGCGCACACGCGCGCGCCTGTGTCTGTTTCTGTCCTAGAACATGCTTTAGAGCTTCCGTTGGAATCTCAAAGTGAAATAAACCACACTCGAACAAAAGCCAATAGTTCTAGGAACATTGACCTAGGCGAGATGCCTTGAGGAATGCTGACGCCAGGGCAAGGGGAAGGCATTGTGGTACAAGAAGTATGGACCCATTGGATAGAGCAAAGCTAGTTCTGCCACAATGCTCAGAATTGCTGGCTGTGATCTGGTAATGTTTGATAGGCTCAATCGAAATAAAGAGATTTAGATAGGAATTAATATTCTCACCCTACAGGAATTTATTTTTAATTATAGATAATTATGCTGAATTACAACAAGATGATTTGAAGCATTACACTAATTCAGAAGTAATAAAGCATGAATTACTGATGCAATCTTTAAAAATGTAACCTATCGATCAACACTGGAACAGCAACAGACGAAAGGCAATGATCTGACATTATTCTTTTATGGGATCATAGTTAAAACTGGCCTTCAGCTTACTCTTAAAAAGCCTCCTTAGGGCAATGAGATGCCATTACCTGTGGATCCATGCAGAGCCAAATGAAGATCTCTATCCCTGCAGGCTGCCCTCACCATGAGTGGTTCTCGGAACCCCTTGCTTTTTAGAGGTGATGGAACCCAACGTTATAAGCACAGACTTGTGTCCAGACAAACCCTGGCTAAAATCCCAGCTTTGATTTTTACCAGGTATATGGCCTCGAGCAAGTTACTTCTACCTCTCTGAGTCTCAGTTGTCTCATCTGTAAAATGGGAATGAGAGTCTAACACATAAGGCTCTTCTGATCACTGAATGATACGATCCATAAATCTCTGACATAGTAAAAATACAACAACTGGTAATGTCAGTCAGATCTTGGCCTGCACTGATGTTGCTAGTAGAACCACATTTGGCTATCGTACTTAGAAATTAGCAGGTGGGACACCTAGGTGGCTCAGTCAGTTAGCGGGCTGCCTTCAGCTCAGGTCATGATTCTGGGGTCCTGGGATGGAGTCCGCTTTGGGCTTCCTGCTCAGTGGGGAGCCTGCTTCTCCCTCTGCCTCTGCCCCTCCTCCTTACTTGTGCACTCTCTCTCTTCTGTCTCAAATAAATAAAATCTTAGAAAAATTAAAAAAAGAAAGAAAGAAACGAGCAGCTAGCCTTCCAACAAGCCCTTCAAGACCCAGTTTTATTTAAAAGAATATAGCAGTTTTCATGTAACTGATACCGTGGCTTCTAGGATAAGGATCGCTCCTGAGTTTGCAGGTCAAGTAAGCTCTCTTTGGTCAGTGCTGGGAGAAAGTTCTGGGCTTGCTGACTAAACTTCTGCCCAGTGTGCGTTCTTCCTCCCGAGTCTAAGAGACCACAGAGAGAAAAAGGCAAAGAAGGGCGGGGGGGGAGGGAGAAGAAGAGAACAAATGTCTCCCACACAGTGACTGCTAATCTCTACAGCAGGAAAGCCGGTGACTGACTACCTGAGTCAAAGCGAAAATACCTCATGAGAAAGGGGGGAAAACCAGTACTGAGCACCCTCCATGAGTCAGTTTTGCTTGCATATTATTACATAACGTACTTCTTATATAGGAAAAAAAAAAAAAGAAAAATATAGTCCAAATTCATAAAGCCAGTGAAAGGTGGAGTTGAGATTAAAACACAGATCTGTCTTACTCCAAATGTCTCATGTTTTTAGTTGAAACCATAGGGCCTTTCCCAAAATACTTGACTTCTCCTACTTCGTAGCATTGCTCTTTGAAGCTGATGAAAGGAAGGATGGTGGGGATACAGAGAAGGAAAATTAAAATGCAGGTAGATAAGCAAGAGTCAAGAAAAAAGCGTCTCTTCCCATCACATACATACACACACAGAGAGAACAAACATTAGTGACCAAACACACAAGATCACTCCACACAAAATACATGACAAATCTCACACTGCCAAGACCTTATTGATCTCATCTGGAACCCACAGTTCATCCGAGTTGCCAATGAGGTCAAGGGCCTGTTGAGGGCAGCAGAGAGTTAGAACTTGGTGAACACCTTTGGCTATCAAACTGAGGGCCATGGTGGAAGGCAACAAAAAGCCTTGCCGGGCAAGACTGTATGGATAATTGGAAATCGGGCTCTGTGCAAAAGGTGAGCTCCACATTAGGATAGACCTGAGGACAGGATTTGGCACTCAGGTTCAGGCAAGCATTTTTGCATTTGGGTCAGGGTGGCCACAAGGTTATAGAATGCACTGTCATAGCAGTGAGTTAGATGCCCAAGGAGAGCCTGTGGAGTTAGAGCTCTAGTGGTATATACTGTTGGGTTAACATGCTGCCCCGCCAGCTCTTGGCAGAA
The DNA here is from genome assembly GCF_011764305.1 of Mustela putorius furo. Lineage (NCBI taxonomy): Eukaryota > Metazoa > Chordata > Mammalia > Carnivora > Mustelidae > Mustela > Mustela putorius. The sequence continues at coordinate 657,911 of NW_025422151.1, read as the reverse complement.
CACCACCCCCTGTCCTCATGGCGGGAATATGGAGTTGGGTGGGCACAGCCTACTTAATTACTTGACTGGCCCTAGAAACTCAAGTTTGAGGCTTCCGGTTTTAAATGGCCATTACTCCAGGAAATAAACTTTGAGCTTGACCACATCCATCACTGAAATTTTTGATGTCACAGACAAAAGCAGAATTGCGGAGCCTGCACAATGGTATGGCCCCCGAAACAGAAAATTTGACACAAAAAATCAAGACGACATCCATGTTCTCATTCGTATCTTAAATTTAAGGAGCAGCCATCACAGATCAGATGTTATGCTCAGTCCAGTGGCTACAAAGATACACACAACCGGATCACTGTCATCCAAAAGACTGTAGTAACGTAACTGGGAAAATGAGACCTGTGTGCACGGAGGTTTGTAATGCTGCCTTGGCATCAGTTAAATGCCAAGTAAGAGGGTAAACAATAAGGGATAAAGGTGTTCTGAAGTTCATTGTGGTCTGAGATGATTTAGGTTGGCTTCACAAAGAAAGTAGAACATTAACTGGATCTTGGATAAAGGTTAGGTTTACATGGTAGAACAATAGAAAGGAGGGTATTCCGAGAATGGAAAATTGCATGAGCTCAAGAGAAGCCACTGGGAGGTGTGGGGCAAGGTTAGGGGCTGATGAATAGATCAGTCCGGCTGAAGTTGTCAATTTATGTGGAAAGAGGAACATACATCCAGGCATTTTAGGAATAAACTCACATTGCAAATTTTAAGACCCTCTACGATATCATGACCCCTCCCCTTGAATTTGGGAAAATGTGATCTTCAGATGTCACCACCCACTAAACCCTGACCAACGCCTTGAAGCCAGGAAGGTAAGTGCCATTTGTGAGTCTGTCACTGTGCCCCACCATATCAACTGGAACTTAGTAGGCTAAATGAACCAATACAATTTGTTCTCAATCCTTTGACAATTGCTAACAATACTTTGTTAGCAAAACCCATATTAGGGCCTTAAGGGCTAAATGAACCAATACAATTTGTTCTCAATCCTTTGACAATTTGCTAACAATACTTTGTTAGCAAAACCCATATTAGGGCCTTAAGGGCTAAATTTCCAGATGCACAACTACAAAGTTATTATTTTCCTTTTGGAACTAAAAGCATATAAGAATTACTTTGAAAAAACTACACATCATTGAGCAAGTCCATCCATCTCCCTTAACTGAGGCATTTCTTTTCCTCTTACTACATAAGGGCAGATTTCTTCTGTGTTCTTCTCATCAACCGATGGGCCAAGTAAATCACACTGCTTCTTCAAGCAGCTGTGCGGAGGAGACTCTGGCATTTTTTTTCCCCTTAAGGAGGGATGATTCCTGGATGGTTTTACAAGATAACTGTTTATAACTATTAACAGCAGATGTAACCCATTGTTCTTAATTAATTGATCCTTTCATATGTAATTCTTGTTATAAAAGCTCGACTGTAGGAAAAAAATGCCTATGTTTGCGACTGCATAGATGAGTCAATAAATGAATGGATGGAATGAATGAATGAATGAATATATGCAGAAGAACTGTTGGTGACCGTACTCTGGGTCACCAGAGTGTCAAAGTGTAGACAGTGACCGTCTTTGCATCAGGACCATCCAGAATGTTTATCCAAAATGCATAGCTGGTGAAGAGAAGGCTCAGAAATCTAAATTTTAGCAAGTTCCTGGGTGATTCTCACAGCTCTAGATGAGAGAATCTTTAGGGTGGATGGAGGAAAGCAGGAGGGATGCAACAGACTTGGGAAGGCATGGGAGGGAAACTAAGAAGTATCTGCAGGGGATCCCAACTCTCAGTCTGAGAGAGGCCAGCAGAGAGAATCCCAGTTATATTCTCTAAAGCTCCTGCAGGCAGAAGAGTCCTGAGGTATCCGGGGAGGGGGGCTGTTTGCACAACTAAAGGGTCATAAAAAAATAAAAGAGTTTGGTCTAGAACACTGAGACCTGCCTCCTAAGATCCGGACAAACAAGGTGTCACACACCAGCACTGGTGTGTGGAATAGGACAGTATTGTTGGACGGTATTGCTGCCTTGGTTTGCCTTTCAGGAATGGACCAACCCAGGCTGGTGGAGTGTACCACCAGAGCCCCCCAGAATGAGACAGAATCCCACAAAAGCAGGTCAAAGACTGGAGGAGCCTAGAGAACCTAGGTCTTGACTGAGTTGTTTGGACTCTTATCAGCAGGTAGCAAGGCTCACAGGACATTTGGCTTTTAAGATGAGGGCGGACATGTCCAAAAGGGCACCTGAGAAAGTGAATCCAAGAAACATAGGCAGATTGGACTGAGGAGGGAAGAAATCACAGGTAGGGAATCCTGTAAGGAGACCACCACTAGGCTTTCCCTGGTGGCGTCAGCTCCCTTCTTCTGAGGGCTTTCATATTTCCTGCCAGCACTGATTGTTTCAGACTGACTCCCTGAAGTGTAGAGACGATGTCTTACAGCTCTTTGTGCTTTCCTGCTATTATAATGTTAAACTGCACCAAGCAAGCTCGGTCTAGGTATACCATCTCCTAGTACTGAAAATAGATTTGGTTTTGAACTCAATGTAAATCATATTTGCCAGCCTTTTAAGTTTTTTTCATCCATTCAACGACTATTTATTGGATGCCTATTTTGTGCTGGACTGGACTACACTCTCAGAATAAAATAGTGACCCAAACAGACACAGCGCCTTCTCCGATGGGGAGTGCTGTCTATGGGACACAAAAGACAGACACAAAAGGCCGAGAGTGTGCAGGGGTGTTGCAGGTGGAAGGGTAACACAAGCAAAGGAGCAGAAGTCCCAAAGAGAGCCACGTCCACCGCGAAGGCAAAGGAAGGGTTGTGTGAGGTGGGACAGTGGGCGTGAAGGAAAAAAAAGCATGGCCTTTGATGTCCTGTAGAAGAACGTGAAATTTAACCTACAGACAGTAGGGAGCTGTTAAAGACCTTGAAGTAGGTGAGTTCATTGACCAGACCCAAGACAGGTATATTTAGTTAGAGGGTTATTGCAAGGGTCCAGGTTATAGATAATGAAGACGTGACTCAAAATGGTGGTCTATGAAGAGGCTGAAGGACCACAAGGGAGAGAAGCGTCTTTGTCACTGGCTGAAAGCTGAGAACAAGGCCCAAGGAGGAACTGAAAAATGTCCCTGTCCTGACGACCATATGGACGAGAGAATGCCTTTAATTAAAATCTGCCACAAGGAGAAAGAGTCTATATGAAGCAAGCCAACGCGTGCGGTTCTAGTTCATCCCGCACGTGGCTGTTAGGGTATCCCACCGAGCTCCCGGGCATGGCCACAATTCCCCCTTGCTCTGAGCGCCCCAGTGGACCACCACTAGTCACCCTCTTCGGGTACAAACTCCTTACCTCCTAATCCAATTAAAATTTGCTACAGGTCTCCTTTGTTGAAGTCGGGCAGTAGGTGTCATTTCAGGGAGGAATGGGTTCAAAATGGAGAATTAAGACGTAGCTCCTACCTTTACAAAGCACGCGAGCTAAGAGTCGCTGCTGCTTTCGTTTTTCCCGTAAGCCAGGTCATGGTACGCAAGACAAGTAGCTTTCAGAGCCAGTAAATCCACAGGCAGAAATGAATTCGGTGCTGACGATGCCTTAAAATGAACACGGACTCCTAGAACTTACAATTTCAAACCTTAGTTCATTAAGACAATATGATTTTTCTCATTTATTATTTTTAGAAAGGGGAAATTTGTCATTTTAAACAGGGAATATTGCCCTTGGCTCTCTTACGGGCATAGATTACACACAAAAATCTCATTTAAAAAAAAAAGTCTATTCTTCCAAAGTGAAACGTAGCTTGGCAGTTTACAAATCACTGGACTAAAACCCAGAGCTTAGCCCATCACTCTGGATATCTGTGGGGGCACTGACATGTCCTGCATTGCTTTGACAATCACAGTGCAATTTCCATACAATTCTGTGACCCAACCCCAGCTTTGGACAAGCCTGTCTAGATCTAATATGAGTGCCCATAGGATCCAAACACAGCTGCTTAATTCAATTTTAAAAATTCAATCACCCCCATTTATTTTTTCCTCCAAAACACCAGCCAAGTGTTTGGACTGATTTTTTTCCAGAGAATTTATTGGTTCACATCACACAGACAAGAACTCTATGTCCAAAGAACTTGGAGTTTTCAAAGCGACGTGATGATGCAATGAGGCATTTTGACCAAATTCCATCCTGGATTTGACGAATCCACCCAAACGGAGAGGGGAGTGGCTGCTTCTGGTTCGAACTAGTTCTTAAGGCAGCAGAGCCTGGTACAAACACCACTGGCCTGGGGGTGGTGGAAGCTGGTATTTTCTTCCCCTCTCTGCTGCTGCTGAGCAGCCACAGGACCTGGGCTAACTCACACAGGTTTGCTCAGGTGTTAGTAAACTGTAGGAACCAGCCGATTTCCAAGGATCCACCCAGCTCTTAAAATCGGACAATCCCAAGAACGTCTCTTAGAGGACAGTTCTCCAACTCTGCCATTCTGAGTAAACATGATCTGGTCATGCTGAAATTTCCTGTTCTTGGTAATTACAATTAATTAGCAGAAGTCTATGGCATAAAAAATTAATCAGAGTGCAATAAGGATTGTAAAAGCTAGCCAGATGGTGATGAGATGAACTAAGAGAAGAAACTTCTTTTTCATTTCCAAAACCCTGTTTCCAGCATTTTGTAGGCTTCTCAGACTTGGGTGATTACCAGCAAGTCATTAATAGGTTCTGCTAGCAGGGCCCAGCCTGGGCTCAACCCAACTTTGAAAGACTCTACTCTGGTCTAAAGTTTCATTTAGAGCCTGGGCAGAAGTATGCTGATAGTAGTGAGCTCTATCTCCTTCTGTGTTTGAGGACAAAGAGCCTCTGACAAGTGGGTAGGAAGAAGGCTTCCCAATCTAGACAGAGCCAGTCAGGTCCAGAGTGTCTGTCCTGTTTGCTGTAAAGCGAAGATGAGGATATTAAAAAAAAAAGAGGGGGGGTGGGGTAAGAAAGCAGGACTTGCTAAAGACCTGCTGGAGTCTGACAGGGCCTCCCCCTGGCTAGGAAGTGGGACAGTATTATTAAGCTATTCCCTTCATGTCTGCATATCTTAGGAGTGACTTTTGACTCAGAAACTTCAGTTAGAAGGTACTTCGTGAGCAGATCTGGGTGTTTAAAATCCTGGTGGAGTCTGGTCTCTGTCCTTCCTGGGTTTATCCTTAAATCCTCCTTGTCTCCCTGCCCTTGTTACTTGATGTTGCAGATTCAGGCCAATGGCTCATTATGGAATTATTTTAAACTTTGCTGCTCAGCCATGAAAAAGAACAAAATCTTGCCATTTGTTGTGACACGGATGGACCTAGAGCGTATCATGCTACGTGAAAGAAGTCACACAAAGACAAATACTGGATGATTACACTTACGTGTGGAATCTAAAAAAGAAACAAGCAAAACGAAACTCATAGACACAGAGAGAACAGAATGGTGGCAAGTGAGGGTAAAGCCAGTGAAGGAGGTCAAGAGGCACAAATTCCGATTATAAAAGAAATACTTCGTAGGGGTGTCCTGCACAGCAGGGTGACTGTGGTCAGTGATATGGTATTGCGTATTGGAAGGTTGCTAAGAGAGTGAACTTCAGACATTCTCATCCCAAGAAAAAACAGTGTTTTGTAACTTTGTGTGGGGACGGATGTTAACGCGACTCATGGTGGTGATCATTTCACAGTGTATACAAATACCCAATCATTATACTGCATGCCTGAAATTAACATGTTATATGTCAATTATACATCAATTACAAAATAATTTCAGAAAGAAACTTTCCAGTAATTTCAGAGTGGAAAGAGGACCTTCACCATGTACTTGCTTGTATGAAGAGTGGCTTATTCTTCCCTCCAGCTGACGGATAGTGATGATATTGTTTTACAAACTGGATTCATTCATTCTGGCCTCTCCTGCCAGTGTGCTGACTCCCTCAGGAAAAGGACAGGGATTTTGTATCACCCACATCTACATTTTCACCAAGGGTTTGGCCGGATGGAACTGTAGGAAAAGGCCTAATAAAGCACGTGAGTGTTTAACCTAACTCAAACAAATGATTAACTAAAATGTGAGGAGAAAAACAATAACAGGAACCAACAATGGTATGAACACAGATGAATCATCTGTCAACCCTTGCTGATTGACGTCAGACTGGCTGCAAATGGTGTTTTACAAGTTAAGGACAAGGTGACCTCCAGGGTCAGATGCTCACGCTCCCTTAGATTATTTGCCTTCCCCAGGTCCATCTCTACAGGTGTGCAAATGCATGGCAAGGGAGCTTTCAGCAAGTGAGAATCCAATTTTGGAATTGCTTCACTGAAGGGATTTAGATTATCTGAATTTATTCTATGGGAGAAAGAAAATTTAAACAATTTCAAAATCTCAAAACAAAAATTTATATTTATCCTCTCTCTGACCAGCTTTATAAACTTAAAAAAAAAAAATCCTTTCTTCTCTGCTTCTATTGCTAACATTCTTCATTGCATTTTTTTTTTTCCTTTGTGGCACTTATTATTATTACCTGGCAAATAGATTTGCCTATTGTCTGTCCCTCTCCCCATAGAATGTAAGCTTTTTGAGAACAGGAATTTTTTTTTTAAGGTTTTATTTATTTATTTGAGAGAGAGCGAGCACAAAAGCAGGGTGAGCATCAGGGGAGAGGGAGAAGCAGTCTCCCCTCTGAGCAAGGAGCCCAGTGGTGACAACCTTGAGATCATGACCTGAGCCAAAGGCAGCTGCTTAACGAATGAACCACCCAGGCACCTCAGAGAGCAGGGATTTTTATATTCACTGCTGTACCATCAACATATGAATCACTGCTCAGCTCACAGAAAGTATCAATAAATGAATGTATCTAATCAAACACCTATCTTAGGTGATTCACTAAATGTTCATTATGTGCATTAACGAGTGCAGGGATAACTTAGTCTAAAAAGAAAGAGGCAGATTAATTTACTGCCTATAATGGGACTTCAATAAATGTTAACCAATACTAGCATTATCATTTTTATTATTACTTAAATTAAGTGTCCATGATTTTAGATGACATATGACCCCAGAGCAATATCTTGGTCCTTCCCCATAGCCTTGGGACAAAAATCCTGACTTCGACTCTCTCCCACCAAGACTATATACACACATTCATTCTCTGTTTATGCAGGAAAGGAAAAACCTGTTGAAAGGAAAGTGAAGGCAGTCCTGAGAAGACAGAAGCTTTATTAACAGAAACATTCCTGATCATGAAACAGAAGAAAGGTGGGGACTGACTAATCCATTTGTTTCCAAGAACACTTTGAGATTTTTGTTTCTTTGAGTAAAACACATTGTGCATGTATCTGATTCAAGATAGTTCACTAGGCATTCCTTTAAGAAAAAAAATGTAAGTTCAAAAAAATATTTTTAAGTTTTTTAGTGTTCAGCTAATTATTGATGCTTTTTACAAAATTCTTAAGTTCAGCTAAGTCTTCATATTTAATAAAGACACGTGAGATGATTATTTATGACCTATTACTTTAGATGATTATTTATGAAATATTTTCTTTCATATTTATGAAATATGAAATCCAATTTTATTATACGATGGTAGCTCCTATACCCAGGATCCAGTTTCAAGTCAAGTCTAGCTGCACACGATCACTGAAGTGGTTCATCCCAGCAGAGCTCAGGGGCATAATAAGGGCCCTAGACCTCCTGGGACACTGCTGTGCAGGAAGGGTCCTGAGAAGGCAGGGAGGGGGCGGAGGGGGTCATCCCTGGTGCAGGGGGCTGATGGCCCTTCGTAGTCCATGATGCTAACCTGAGGCTTCAGCTGCTCGGGAAGAGCGAGGCAGGCAGGCCCTTCTGGGGTTTTTTCTCTCCCTCCATTCAGAGAGAGGTGCAAGTGACTCCCCAGGAAAATATGAAAGATTTGTAAATATTTTAGTCTAGACTTTCAGGATGACTAGGTAGGGAGAATCTTGTGCTGGATAACCCGACTCTTGACTTTTTAGTGGGTGTGGCTCAAGAAACTCAAATTATATAAGTGGGTAAGAACACTGTAAAGTTGGGGCTTAACTCACCAACCTCTTGGACTTTATTTAGATTTGGGTAAGAAGGGAGAAGCCAGAAATGCTTGGAAAATGTAATTTTTACAGACAAGAAAAAAAAGTGGGGGTGGTCTTTGTCTGGATCATGAAGACTCTTGTGCTGAGTGAAATGTTACTGGGGGGTACTTTTCTCATTTTTAGCGAGAATACTGGACATAATGTATCTAGCTCAAAGAGAACCTGAGTCAGTATCTCTGTCCTAGAGCTGGCTCTGTTACCTATGGCCTCAGTGAACACCCTTCAGGTAGGCAGGCCATCTGAGTTTCCATGTCCCTGCACAAGGAGCAAAAGGCCAGGTGGTTCTAATACTCCGTGACAATAGTTCTAATTTTCTAGTAAGGCAAGTGATCAGAATGAGTAAGACTTCCAGAGGCCTATGTAGTCAGGAGGGGACAGGAATATTACCAAAAAGTAGTCAAAGGAACTTGCAAATGTATGCAAATACAATAGAACCATTGTAATAAATATTAAAATAGTAGGTGAACCATGAAGAGAAAACAGAGGGAGGAGAAAGTTATAGCATGATCTAGGTAAAGATGCGTACTGCAGTTGAACCTGTTGCTGGTCAAAGAGAAAGGGCAGCAGGACAACTCTAATTCTTCATAGCTCATGAAAGGACGTGTAACAATCTATCAAAGGAGAGATAGTGTAAGACAGCTTCCAAATCTAAACAGAATGTATTGTCTGGTTTGCCATGTAAGAAATGGTAAAAACAAAACAAAGCAAAACAAACAAACAACAAAAACAAACAACCAAAACAAAACAAACGAACAAAAAACAGAAATGACAGTGTCATCCAGGACAAGATTTCCAAAGTTCTAAAGACATCTTTCATTAGCTTTTCTTTTCTTAACAAGATCTCAATAACAGCACCAATAATGACAATAATAATGGTGGCGAACCAAGGGAACTAAAATAAATAACAAGGCTGTATTGATTTCTGGTGATCTAATTTATAAGAAGCTGGATCTTTGATGGCCAGTATTTTCCTAGACAGCTCTTCTCAAATATCAATCATCTCAGATTGACTTTTAACCATTATATAGACCATTGCTGAGCAAGACCTATATAAATAGCCAAAGAAGCAATGATTATTGCTTTTATAGTGGGACTATTTTGGTTTATACGAAGCAGTCATTAAGTAGAATGATTTTTCATGTAAAAAATGACTTGGTAGAGACCACCAGCCAACCTACAACCCAAGCGATCACAGCTTGTTCAGCAAGAGGTTTGGCACATTCGGGAGGCTGCCAAAGTTTAGGAGTAATCAGAAATCAGAGTTTCTCTAGAGAAAGAAAAAATGGGTTGGTCAAAAAAAAAAAAAAAAAGAAAGAAAGAAAAAGAAAGAAAGAAAAGGAAAAAATGGAAAAGAAAGGAACTTTGTTATGATTTACAACCATCTGAGAGGAGTCTGTATGCTCAGGGTTTGGCCAGATGAAACTGAAGTTTCTATGAGCTTCTGACATTTTTATGACTCACCTGGTTTGAGATGTGGTGGGATAAGGTATCATATGTTTCCATAAGGAAAATGCATTGTCATTGCTTTGCATATGGACATATAAAGCCATTAGGTAATATAAGAGCTTAGATTTTGCTTGACAGGGATAATTTTATAGTCAACCCCAGAATTTCAATAATATGGTATTTTAGTAAGGGCTAGCAGAGATAAAAATCTAATTGCCAGCTTCCTTAAACAAAACAAAAATCCTCAGAGAAATACACTATCCACTTGCACCAAAATGCTCATCACAGCATTGTTTTATAGTTAAGAAAATCCTGGGAACACCTACCTAAACAAGAAAACGGATATTGAGAATCATGGCTCAGTTACTGCTACATGGCACACCACCCCAAAACCCTTTGACTTACAAAAATACACATTTGCTCTTGCATTGTAGGCTACAGATCAGCAGAGGATTTCTCCCTGTCTCAGCTGGACTCCTTCATGAAACTGGCCAGCTGACACATCAACTGGAAGCCCATTGGTCTAGGAAGGCTTGGCTATGACAGGTGGGATGACGGGCCCCCCATTCCATGTGGGTTTCCAGTCTCTAGCAAGCTGGCCTGGGATTTTTCTCATGACAGTGGTCTACAGCAGGGTTCCAGGAAGGCACATAGAAGGACAAAAATCTTGAAGTGCAAGATTGGAGTCTGCACCCCATCACTTCTGCCACACACTGTTGGCCAGAGCAAGTCATAAGACCAGACCATATTCCAGGGGCTGGAAAAGAAATTTTATCCCTTGACAGAAGGAGCTACAAAATCACATTGCAAAAAATGTAGAAACAGGGAGAGGTGAAGAATTAGAATCAGTCTGGCAATCTACCACAAAGGAATACTCATTTGATGGATTATTATCCAGTCATTAAAAAATAAAGCCTATGGAGCAGGTTTAGAGTGTTAAAGGAATAGTAGGGGAAAAAAAACTGTTAATTTTTATTACAACCACATAAATGTACATACAAAAGGTTGGAGGAGACTCAGATAGGATGGTTGCATAACGACAAGATGACAGAATTTGTGTTTTCAACTATTTTTCTAAAAATATTCCAACAGTTTTCGTGGATCACCCAAGCCTCCTATCACATCCGCATGCCGCATAAGCCACATTTCATTCCTTCAATAGGATTTAGATGAAGTACCCAATGAATGAACAAAAGAATTATGGAGAGAAAAAGCAAATGATTTTTTTTTTTGCCTTTTTAGAAAAAATGATTCAACCCAAAAAATTCCATGCCAGACAATTCAGCTGACAGAGAGGGAATTTAATGTGACATAGTACGCTGGCTATTTCTAGGGAAATGGAGTTAGAGCTTTTAGAGTACAAAGCAGAAAGCCTTTGACTGTTAAAGGATTTTGCACAGGAGTGAAACCTTTCATTGTATGACTAAATCAATGGAGATTATCTCCTCCACCGGAATTTCCTTTTGTCGGCACGTGTGGGGTGTGGGCATCTGTTCTCGCGTTCGGTTCAGTAACCGGGTTCTCAAATGAATGACTCAATTCAAGGTAATGCTCAATATTGTACTGAAGTTACTATGTAGATACTGATTTCATGGCCTTTGACTCTTTCTGAGGTCAGGCACTGCCCGGCACATTGAACTGCATCTGCCGGCTTGACGTGAGCCACCACCGGTGGCATTGTCCTCACTAGTTTTGGTGTAGTGATGCTGGGGATCTAACCCAAACCTTCTCTAGAGTACAATTTCTGCAGGATTGCTTTCAACAGGACTCACCTGTGACCTGACTGACAGACAAGCCGTGGAGTGCCACATGAAGTCAAATGCAGGTTTACACCAGTGATGAACCCTCACCGGGGCCCAAAGTCACAGCTCTTGTGAGATAGCAAAGGAAACCAGAATGACCGAACTTTAGGGCTGGAAGGCAGTTTAGCATCCAAAGAAAATCGGGTGCAGAGGCAGCATGCTATTTACATGTGTTCCAGCCCTAAAATTAGTTACAGTGAGGTTGTTCCAGACTTGTTCTCCACGGTTCTCTTGCCCCAGAGGAATTTTTGTCCTCCTACAGACAGCAGATGGCTAGGAGCACCAATCTTCCCAAGAGAATGTGTGGAGGCAAGATCAAGAGCCCTCTGTTGAGAGAAGGCCATGCTGCTCCCTCGCTCACCCTGCACGGTGCTAACTTTCAGAACCGCTAGTCCAGGGAGATTCCCACAAAATGTCAGGCCTTTGTCCTACCCCGACCTGCTCTTGCACCTTTCCCAGATTGTGGCTTTAACCCTCGGGCCCAGCCTAGACCTTCTTGGTCCCCAAGCCCTCTCCTCTCTGTTCTGAGCAAAACAGACCATCAGAGCCTTTTGCATAGTGATGTGTAACGTATTTAAATCTCAAGGTGCAGATCCTGTTTGAGGGATTTGCATGTTCACAAGGATTGAATCTTGAAGAACTGAAACTCTTAAAGGTATAAACCCGTGGGAGGGGCACAGACCCAAAGGACTCAGAGGACTAGAGGGCTGGGTGGGCAACTTGGAGAGAAGCAGTCCTCGGGGCAGGGGACTGAGGCTCTCCCGGGAGGCCCCTCTGCACCAAGGGTCTCAGGGTGACTGGTTAACTTACTGGTCCTGGGCCAGTTCGAAGAGGCTCCAGGGGACATCTCTCAGTTTGCTGCTGAGACACTCCCAAGTGAAGATTCAGGGTGTTGCCATTTTCACTTCCTGGCCAGACTCTTCGCCCTGTGCTATAAGACCAGGGTCATCCTTCTAGGGGAAATTCTGGTCCTATTTTCCTCTTTGTTATTATTATTATTTTTTTTAAAGAAGCTGGAAAGCTGGGTTTTACGTGACATCTTCTGGTTTTTCAATGCTGGGAACTAATTCCAGTTGTGGAAATCCTTTCTGTGGGGACAAGTAATATCATCTGTGGGTTGATTCTGGCCCCTTTATGACCTCTGCTGAGGGTGGATGTTTGCAGAAGGGTGGGACAAGGTGGGACAGAGCAGATATGCCTCAAATCATAAAGTGGGGGAAGGGGTGTTGGGGGTTATGAAGGAAGCTTATCAGCATCTCCTAGGATGAAATGAATTCAGGAAATGGGGGATTTTTGTTTTGTATTTCTCAAAGGGAGACATGATTTTTAAAGGCTGTATAGCCGCGCCATTGTGAATGGCCCCCCACATGGGACCACCCATGTGGAACCATGTGTGCCATGAACAGAGAGGTCAAGCAGCATGAAGCTGAAAGCCACGGATGTGGGGTCATTGGAATGCCATGTTCCCTGACTGTGCCCACCCTCTGATCAGGGAGGCCTGGGTGTGGAACACAGAACGTTCTAGAGATGGCTGGCAATAGAGAATCACAGAATCTCAGTGCTCTAAGCCATCTTAACAGTTATCTGTTTAACCCTGTCACGTTACACAAATAAACTGAGCCCAGAGAAGGCGGGACTTCCTGCTCTCACCCTCACCCAGCTGCTTTGTGGAGGAACTGAGACTAGCACACTGTCCCCCACCCCCTCCCCAGGGCAGAGCTTGTCCTGAGGACTGTTCCAGGCCCCATTCCACTCTCATTCCAGGAAGAGTTGACATATATGTACCTGTGAAATGAAAAATCAGAGGCAGCTTCATTTGGGTATCTTTGGAAGACTTTGCATATCAAAAATTTCACAAGTCAGGAAAATAAAATTCTTTCTCAAATCATGCACCCCTGACTAGGACTCAGAAAAGAGAGACACCTAATCACTTTAATCTCTGCTTAATGACTTAACTTAGTAAGCGTGCATGCCTGACACTCTCCCAAGCGTTGTGCACACTCCTGCATTTTATCTTCATTAGTGTGCTCATTTTATAGTTGGGGAAACTAAGGTTTTAAAGACACTAAGAAGACTTCCCGAAGGCTCACAGTTAGTAAGTGACAGAGCTGGTATCAGAACCCCTGTAGTCTGACCCAGAGCCCTGATGTAATAAACTTGGTCCCCAGAGCTGAGCTTCACCCCTACCCCCCCTCACTCAACTCCCAAGCTTTCCAAGGTCCAGCTCCCAGAAAACCTCCCACGGGCCTGGCATCTAGAGTGCTGCCCCAGTCTCTTCTGCTAAACTCTACTCCGAGCCCATGTCATCACACGTTGTTGGTGGTTTGTTTTTTCCCCCCACAGGCTCCAAAAATGTGGTCTTCCCTCATTATGCCAATTAGGAGGAACAGATGGTCTTCTCCTCAATAGCTAACCATTCAACATTTATGGAAGAAAATCCTGGAAGGAGTTTGTTTCGAATATGAAAAGTGTCAACCCAAAAGAAAAATTTTAAAGTAATTCCCCGGAGGGGAAGAGTTCTAGAGAAAGGCCTTCTGCAACTTTAACGGAAATGTCATGGAATGTGTACATGATAATGGCAGAATGTCTTGATCCCAGAAGAATACACATAAACAGAGGAGGTAATTGGATTCATCATTTTGACACCTGAAAGGATGACAAGAGACCTTTAACCCGCCGATAATCAGCCGAGTGTGCTGTCATTGTGTACCGTTCACCCAGACTATGGGATATCACATTAGCGAGCTGGCTGGCCTATTAGAGGCATGTAATTCTTTCATATACTTAGCGCGGAAGTGGATAGGATTCAAAACTGCTCCCTTCTCTCTGACATGCATCCAAATTTTTAATAGCAGCTAAGTACCTTACTAAGCAATTGAATAAAATAATGCATTCAGGCCCCAGAAAACCTTCTCAGACCTCTTTTTATCTCTGCATTTTACTGATGGAAAATGGATTGTAATTCAAATTTATATACTGGGCATACGCCAGGCAATAGATTTTTTTTTTTCTTTGTAAAACTCAAGCATTCCAAACTATTGGAGGAGTTAAGCAATTTTGATCATTTTGAAACTAGCTGTCAGATTTAATCTGTGCTAGAGAGACAGAGGGCAAATGTATTCTGAAGCTTGTTATATAATTTACAGATTATTTTTGCAATTTATATTCCATCAAATAGGATATATTAGGCTCTCAGAAAGCACGTAATGATCAATTAATTTCAGCAGAGCAATCCTGGTGGCACTTAAGGGACAGAAATGATTAGACCCTTTTCTAGCTGAGTCCCAAGGTCAAGTCATCAAATATGACTGATTATATTTTCTAATGGTTTCTCTATGCCCATTAAAGAGCACTCAACTATTCAGACTCTCCTCTGATCATGACATTCAAAATTTGCTCGGATGGCTCCTGACAAGCAAAAATGTATTCTCTAATCTTTAACCACATAAACAATAGCTAACCACTTGTAATTGAGTTTAAATTGATTTCAGGTGGCTTCAGAGAAAAGCAATTTCTACAAGAGATTAACCTCTTAATTAAAGTATATTAAGAATACTGTCAGGTGTAGGAATTCTGCTCCAGCAGAAAATTATACCTCATTGACATTCATTTACAAAAGAATTGCTGCTCTGTTCCCAGGTAACAGGTTACTTATTTGTGGTTCTTGCTTCACTAGGTCAGCTGAAGCCTGGTTCACTCTGTGGAACATCGGCCTTCCCGACGGCACAGAGGGGGGGAAGAAAAGTGCGTGACGTGAAACATTGTTTACGGCGTGATGCTGTCCTTCTACTTAGTTCTTCTGGAAGTTACCTCACTCACCGAATGGGACCCTTCTGCAAAAGCAACAGAGCCCCTTAATCTGAGAAAAGAGGGAAAGCATGTGTCAACCACCCCTTCCATGGTGACTGCACAGGCCCTGCCAGGTGCCATTCTCCAGAGCATTTAAGGTAGACCCATCCTGTCCTCTAAGTCCGTGCTACTCAAAAGTGGTCCTCAGATGAGCATCATGTAGTGGACTGTGAGAAATGCAGAGTCTCGGGCCCCTCCACCACCTCCCCCCACCACACACACACACACACACACACACACACACACACACACACACACACACACGGCAGACCAAATGAATTAGAATCACCAGTTTAACAAGATCCCCAGGGAACTCCTTTGCACTATTCAAGTTTGAGGAGCGCTGCTCCAAGGGTCTGCTGTGTCTGCCTTCTCCTTATCTCAGGGATCTGTACAATGTCAGGAACATTTGGTCAGTTTGGTGAAGACAAAAACAAAAACAATGCAGCTGGTCCATGAGCATTATGTAGACAAAACAATCTCCTTGCCCCTTTTTAGTTTTCAAAATCCTGCCGCTTTCCTCTTTTTTATGGCCTGGTTGTGAAAACCCTAGGTGAATGTGGTCCCCCTCACCCAGGACATGGGACATGTGGAGCTCCCGACTTATGCTACAGTTGGTTCTAGAATCAAGCTTTTTCCCCATGCTGGCTCCAGGGGCCTGGGATAACCTGACCCTGGTAGTTTGCTCTCTTGGTACTGTAATCTTTGGCCCATGTTCCTGAATTGGTTCCAGCCTCTGTCACTCCCAGCCGGGGATTTTTTTTTTTTTTTCCTGCCTTCAGAACTGGCCTTTTTTTTTTTTTTTTTTAATATTGCCACCTGTTCCTGAGGTACCTGCTTCCCATCGCCACCTGTCTAAACTCAGGGTTGTGGCATGGACTTCTACCCAACAGAGGGCAGCCTCCAGCCCTCCTTAAGGTGGCTTGTGGTTGGTAAAAGGAAGTTACACCAAAATGCAGCTGTGCTTAGCACTCTCGGTGTTGTTAAGAAAACTTGGTTTAGAACAGCAAATCTCAGGCTTGACTACACATTACAATACCCCGAGGAGATGCAAATTTTCCAATGCCGAAGATTCCATCCCAGATAAGGTTAAGTCAGAATCTCATGTCCTGAGTATTAGTATAAAAAGCTCCCAGGTGAGTCTATCACGCAGCCAGAGTTAAGAAACACCAGTATGGAGAAAACTTTTTGACCCACCCATACCCAATGCAGTCCATCCTCTATGCCTGAGTAATAATTTGCTTCTTATATTCTCCTCATCTTTCTCCCCACCACCAGAGCACTGAGAAAATTGTGACTAAAGAGTGAGGAGCTTCTGTGTGTCTCAATGAAGAGGGAATCGGAAGGAAGGGGAGCAGGGAGAGAAATCTCCCAGCATTATCCTTCATATTGCTAAGACCGTGCAAGGGATGGAGAGTGAACTGGCCATCCAACTTTGTCCAGTTAAGGTGCACGACCAGTGCAGAAGAGACACAGAAAGCGAAAACATGTAATCGGGAAATCACAGCCTCTCGCAAGCCTTGAAGAAAGGCAGACAGAGCAGGAGGGAAGAGAACCAGCATGACACAGGAGACATTTGCCCACTTGCAAATATTCCAGAAAAGAAAAATGCTCCCAAACTGTGTTATGTCCGTAAGTGGTAGTCCTAAACTGTCCAGAGCATCCCTAATTTTCGGGGCTAAAGCAGAGAGGGCCCCCAGATGCTCCAGCCAAGGATCTATCCCTGTCCAAGATTAAACAGAGGTAGAGAAAGCAGTAGCAGCAGCCCCCAGGCCAGGGCTGCCAGCCTGGTGTCACTACTGGGAGGGTCTGAGCCTGTGTCAGAGCCAAGTCAGAACACCTGCCACAGTCAGCAGGCTGCCAGGACCGTCCAGACATGCTTCCTCTGCTCGTTTCTTTCCTGCGCCAGGAGTTTAGAGCGCCTGCCCCTATGTGCTCGTGTCTGTAAGTGTCACCCTTGGACCAGCAGATGCGCTGCACCTGGGAACTTGTTAGACATGCAAATGCTCTGGGCAAGGGCCCCACCCCAAACTTACTGACTCAGAAACTTGAGAGTGGGGCCCAGTGAGCTGTGGCTTAAGAAACAGTCCAGGTGATTCTGATGCGCATGACGGCTGGAGGGCCACTGCTCTGTTGTACACGTAGCTAGAGCTTGCTTCTGTGACTCTTGAGTCATCTCGCTCACCTGGTCTGGGAGGGGAGGTGATGTTGAAAAGGCCTGTTCTCCCTTCAGACTGCCTGCGCCCTGCACCTGCTGGGGTTACCTCCCGGTGCTTCGGCAGCCCCCTTTCTGAACGTCTGAGCCTCTGTTTTCCAGGCTCTGGACTGTGGTTCCTGATTTCTCTAGTGTGGCTCCGTGGACATAGCTTTTGCCTGTTGAACCTGAGGGAACTGTCCCTTCCTTCCCACCTCAGTTTCCCTCCCAGGCTCCAGACCCTGCTCCTCTGCCCAGTGCTCCCCTCTCTGCTTCCTTCTCTCCTACCAGGGAGGCCCAGCCTCACCCTCCAGACAGCAGAGATCCCCGGGTGATCTCGGCTCTGTTTGCTACCCTCCTGCCCGGCTACATTTAGTTAGAAACCAATATGTGGCTATCAGATACTTTTGAATGAAAGAAGTAAACACTTTTAAATTTCTGAACTCCTTTTCCCTGTATGATTTCATCAGATCATTGTGATAGAGAGTGAGCACAAGTATTAGCCATATTTAACAGTCAGGAACACTGAGACCAGCCCAGGCTGTAGTACAGTCAGTAGTAGAGCCAAGACTGGGATTCGGGTCTCTTAAGTTCTGACACAGTGCTCCGGACCCCGTGTCCCTTCTACGAACCAGTATTTCTGGCATTCCGAATTCATCTTTCCGATGGTACCTCCCACTCTGCCCAATAGCACGCCATTAACATCTCCTGCAAGGCTCAGATCTAAAATCAACACCCACCTACAGCAGCTACTGGTTGTAACTGGACAAACTGCAGTGAATGTCTTTTACCTTGTTGCACAGATGCACACCAAAGATTTAGCAGAAAACAGGGGGATGGGCCTTTGGACCCTGCAGAGAGGTCAACCGCCCCGGGGGTGAATGGTTCGCCTCTGGTGATTGACAGAGTTGATTAATGGGTCGAGAAATCCTGCAGTGGTGGAGAAATCAAGATTCTCAACCTGAAACCCTTACCAGCTTGCATTTGCCTCTTGTGCCTTAGGAACATCAAGAATAAACTTGGGCATTTGAGAGCTAAGGGGGTTCCCTTTGGAACCCTCCACTGTAAGCTCTAGCCTCTGAAGGCCAGTGCTTTGCCTGGAGGGGAAGCATTCAGGTCTATTAGCCTGGGTTTGCCCAGAGATGAGGGGGTAAAGGCCCTGAGCTGGGATATCCTCAGTGTGCGGTGGGTAAGTTGAGGGGCCCACCCACCTATTCCAGATTCTGAACGAATGTCTCAGCCTCTCAGTGCAAGCCTGTGTCTGGCTGCTTCCCTGTTAATGCCGAAACCATGCAGGTGTCCATTATCTCAGCCTCCATGCAACACCCACCTGCACTGGGTCTCTTCCTGTGCTTGCTGCCCTGCGTAGACCTCTGAATTCCAATCTCATTCAGCCTATGGAGAGGCCAGACCATGGCCATGCCCTCCAGCTCAGCTGGATAACTTGGACTTTGATCACCAGTCTGCCTTTGAGGCTCACCTAAACGCCAATCCCATGTCTCATATCACGACCTGGTCCTCTGGTCCTCCAGTCCTCCATGCTCTCTACATGGTCCATCCCAAGCCCTGCCTGCCCTCCAGTCCAAAATTTTCCTGGTCAATTCTTTTTTCTCTTTCTTTCTTTCTTTTTTTTTTTTTTTTTAAGATTTTATTTATTTATTTGACAAGAGATCACAAGTAGTCAGAGAGGCAGGCTGAGAGAGAGAGAGAAGAGAAAGCAGGCTCCCTGCTGAGCAGAGAGCCCGATGTGGGACTCGATCCCAGGACCCTGGAATCATGACCTGAGCCGAAGTCAGAGGCTTTAACCCACTGAGCCACCCAGGTGCCCTTCCTGGTCATTTCTTGACCCAGGGTTTCCGTGACCTGGAAGCTTCTCTCTCCAGCTCAGTGGATGGTCATGTCTAGAAAGGTCAAGTCTCCTGTGCTTTGAATCTGAAGTGTGGGTTGAGGTTCAACAATGTTAGTAAGGGGGAAAAAATGTCTGAAGAATGGAATAGATGGTTAAATTGCATTTGGAGAAAGGGGAGAACAAACATGATCCGGCTGGCCTTAGTTTTCCAATATTAAGCTAAATAAAGAACATCTTCCCTACGTGTCAGCTGACCCCCAGTCTCTCCCATATTCCTATGCTTCCCCACAAGGGTCGGAATTCTTACTTGTTAAGACATGGCACCATGCTTCCCTGAGTAAATGGCAGGAGGATGACAACGAGAGGATGAAGTCAAAAGAAATAGGAAAAAGACATGACTAATGAAAACACAGTTTTTAATGAGCATTGACTGACTAAGCACTCTGTTAAATACTCAGCACACAGCTGCACACTCAGCCCTTTCAACAGTCTTATACGATGATAATACCAGATCTACAGGTGACAGAATTGTAATGGAGCCAGAGCGTGGTTCTAAACCTGTGTTCCTAACCACCTTGTTCAGCTCCTTCCCCAACAGGCTCTGGATTCTGTGAACTATGCTCTTTGACATAGTTCACTCCTTCGTTCTAGCTTCAAGACATGGCAGCTTGGTTGGCCAGCCTCCCTCATCGCCATATGTGATGGTTTGACCAACAGCGCTCTCTTTGACCCCAGGTAGCGTTAATATAATCCCCTGAAACACCAAAAAATTAGATGGACTAACTAGGCCAAGTAATTTCAACTCACATGTCTTGGGAAGAGGACTGAACTTGGGTCTTGGCCCTGGCTATATGACTTGAACATGGACAGACATCTCTGAATATACTACTGTCTAGCATTCTATTCCCCTATACTGCTGTTCAAAAATCAAATGAGCTATTGACGAAGGGGCACCCTATAAACTGGACGGTACCACCAGAAATAAAAATTATTCATATGTCAAAAGCAGTTCAACTCTTTTTTTCCGCTGAATTCACCACCCAAGACTCAGGGAGGGAGACAAGATCTTTTATGGCTGGGTTTGTTCCAACAACAATACTTTCCACAAACATCCATTAAAGGCTTAACATGAGCCAGGCACTTTTATAGGTATTTTCTTTTCTCAGAGACAAGAGACAAGACATTTATGACCAAGTTACTTCTGCGTCTTCTCATATTTTGGCAGGTCTCACACCTGTTGTGACCAAACACCTAGAGCCAGACCTGGATAGGTCAGTTAATTGGGATTTAGACATCATGGTTTGATTCCACAAGCACCCAGTTGTGCGCATCTTGCCTCGGCACCTTGCCACACACACGCACACATCTGGTGGCCTGTGGGACAAGGTCAAATTGCTTTTTCATGGAGGCCATTTGTCACATGGATTCCCCACCAGAGATGGTGAATGAATCACAGCAGGTCCATCACTGTTTAACAAACAGCTCAAAATGTGTGCCCTGCTGAGCATGAGTCAGGTTCGGTGTGGACTTACAGGCAGTCTCATTTCCAGCTTTCTACTTTTTTCCGTCTAGCTTCTCTTCCTGAGTTTGTTTTGCCTTTAGCTTTTTTTGTGATTAACTTTTTAAGGATTTTTTTAAAATGTTTTATTTATTTGACACAGAGATAGAGAGCACAAGTAGGCAGAGCAGCAGGCAGAGGGAGAGCAAGAAGCAGGCTCTCTGCTGAGCCGGGGTCCCGGCATGGGCTTTTGTTCCAGGACCCCAGGATCGTGACCTGAGCCAAAGGCAGCTGCTTAACCAACTGAGCCACCCAGGCGCCCTGGATTTTTTCTTTTTAATATGTTATTTATTTATTTGACACACAGAAAGAGAGAGCACAAGTAGGCAGAGAGGCAGGCGGTGGGTGGGTGGGGGGGAATGCAGGCTTCCCACTGAGCAGAGAGCCCGATGTGGGGCTTGATCCCAGGACCCTGAGCTGAAGGCAGAGGCTTAACCCACTGAGCCACCCAGACGGCCCTTTTGATAGATTTTTTTTGATCCTTTTGTCTAAGTGCCATGGCTAAGAAAGAGACAGTACTTTTTCTGAGAAATGCATCCAATATAAACATGATTGACTAAGATAGTTCTTAATTTCTTTTAAGTAAACAGATACCAGAAACTTATTTTTAACAGAAACTTTTTTATTGATATGTCATTCCAATACCGTATAGTTCACTCACTTAAAGTATGCAACTCAATGGTTTTTAGTATGTTCTCAGTGTTACGCAACCATCATCACAATCAACACTAGACTCTGTGTCACCCCAAAAAGAAACTCCATACCCATTAGTGATTACACTGCATTCCCCCTAAACCTCTCAGCCCTAGGCAATCAATGAAATTCTTTCTGTCCATATAGATTGCCTATTCTTTTTTTTTTTTTAATATTTTATTTATTTATTTGACAGAGAGATCACAGGTAGGAAGAGAGGCAGGCAGAGAGAGAGAGGAGGAAGCAGGCTCCCTGCTGAGCAGAGAGACCGATGCGGGATTCTATCCCAGGACCCTGGGATCATGACCTGAGCCGAAGGCAGCGGCTTAACCCACGGAGCCACCCAGGCGCCCCTAGATTTGCCTATTCTTGAATAGGCAACGAGAATGGAATCATTCTATATGTGGCCTTTTGTGAGTGGCTTCTTTCATTTGGTATAATGTTTTCAAGGTTCCTCCATGTCATAGTTCCTGGAAATTTCTGGAAACTTCGGTGTCTCTTCAGTTATGAACTCAGACTTATATTCTCCCTTCTCATGGCAATCTAAATTATCTTTGCATCACTTGGAACAATAATAAAAACCAACAATAAAAGTATCTTTTCGTGGGTGCTTATGCACATACTGTCTCATCCTCACCACAACTTATAAGGGAGTTATTCTGGCCACTATTTTCCATGATAAGAAACCTAGAAAGGTCACAGCGCTCAATAAGTGATAGAGCCAGTGATCTAACTCAGGTCTCTGAGTCCAAGTCTAGCAGGTCTGTCTTGGAAGATGAGGTCATAGTCATCACCAGCAGCATCAT
Source organism: Mustela putorius furo (assembly GCF_011764305.1). Taxonomy (NCBI): domain Eukaryota; kingdom Metazoa; phylum Chordata; class Mammalia; order Carnivora; family Mustelidae; genus Mustela; species Mustela putorius. The sequence continues at coordinate 635,567 of NW_025422151.1, read as the reverse complement.
AAATACTTTATCGTGTTTCTCAGAAGCCCAGCACTGGCCCATGGCTGTGGTCTTGAGGTGTGCCAGAGAAGTAAAGCTCCTCCAACACGAAACACCCTAAGATATGGCCTAGACAGGAAGTGAGGTGGGATGCGTCATGTTCAGAAGTGTGGGACTCCAGAATCCTAAAGACCTGGCTTCAAATCCCAGATCTTCCAACTTTTAGTTGTGTGCACTTGGAGTACTTACTTTCTCATTTTTAATTTTCCAACATGGAAGATGAGAAGGATGGTTTCTACACTGTAGGGTTATTAAGGGGATGAAACAAAAGTGATGAGGACTTAGCACGGTGCCCAGGACAGAGTAAGTACTCAAGAAATTTTGCTACTATTAAGGAATATGGTCAATAAAACTGTAAAAGCAATGTATGGTAGCTATGCTTGTGAGGAGCATAGCATAATGCAGGGACTTGTCAAATCACTATTTTGCACTCCTGAAACTAATGGAACACTGTGTGTCACCTATACTTAAAAAAAAAAAAAAAGATTATTTGCCATATTATAACTGTTATTATTATAGCATCAGACAAAGATGAAGTGGCATTTCATCAGTCATCCTGGAAGCACATCTTCATGGTCTCTACCTACACACACACACACACACACATACACCAATGGAGTTTGGGAAGTAAACCCCTCATTGGCCTTCTGTTATCATTTCTGAGGTAACTTATTAGAAGGGGAAATAATTAATTTTTTTTAAAATTTTATTTCTTTATTTGAGAGAGAGATGGGGGGTGGGGAGAGGGCACAGTGGGAGAGGGGAAAGCAGACTCCCTAATGAGCAGGGAGCCCAACATGGGGCTCAATCCCAGGAGCCTGAGATCATGACCTGAGCTGAAGGCAGACGCCCGACCGACTGAGCCACCCAGATGCCCCAGAAGGGGAAAGGGCTTAAATGCAAGCGGGAATGAAGAAGAAGCAAGGCCTACAGCACTGGGTGAGAGAACACTACAAGAACCCAAAAAAATGAACTCCACAGAAGCCTGAACTACAGGCCAGAGAGGACCGAGTCAAGGGGGAGAGAGGGAGCCATGCTGTCACAATTTTGATTCTGCAAACTATTGATGGAGAGTCAGCCTTTAGAAAGTTCACCGAATCTTGCAAAAACATGACTACCGTAGTAGGAAAACTTGCCAAATTATGCAATTTGGAACCAAATGCTCCTTTCCGCCTTTCCCCCACCCCCCCACCCCCCCACCCCCCCACCCCCCGCTCCATGATGTTCAGCTTCTGGCTATGCCAAAAGCAGTTACTGGCAAGGAAGTCATTTAAAAAAATTTTTTTTTTTTTTGGCATATGGCAAAAGGCAAGGAAGTAGAAAAAGAACCCCAGAGGAGTTTTCCCCTAGCCTTTTATTAAAATTATTTTCCGGATTTGGCAAAACTGCATTAATCAAAATCCATAATTCACAATGAAACTCATTTTCAAAGGTTTTAATTGGGGGAATAACTTTTTGTAGAGGTTTTAAATAAAAAAAATCTATCCTATGGATACATGCTCACACATACAACAAAAATGTACAAGGACGCTTAGTGCAACATTTTTTATTCCGGATCTTCCAGGATTTACAATGGTGTTATGTCCCCATTAAGCCCATCATTGTAGATGATATCACAAATTGAAAATGCATTTATCCATGTAACCCACCGAACACCATACCTTAGCCTAGCTGACCTTAAACACGCTCAGAACACTTATATTAGCTTACAGTTGGGCAAAAATCATCTAACGCGAAGCCTATTTTATAATAAAGGGTTGGCTATCACATGCAATTTGTTGACTACTACACTGACAGTACAGAACTGGAGTGGTCCTATGGATATAGAGTGCCTGCCTGTGTATCAGTATTTCACCTTCGTGGTCATGTGGCTGCCTGGGGGCTGTGGCCACTGCCCAGCAACAAAGGAGAGGGTCACATCGCATGTTGCTAACCCCAGGAAAACATCCACATGCAAATTCAAAGTGTGGTTTCTACTGAATGGGTATTCACACCATCATAAAGTCAAAAAAATCATTAAGTTGACGCCATCCTAAGTTGAGGATCTTCTATAATTATGAGAAACAACTGGAAGGTCTCCAGACAGGAGAATGGCTAAGCCACATATGGTATCAGCTTCTGACAGAATACCCCAGAACCATTAAAATTAATGGAAACTCAATGAGGGCAGAAATTTCATCTTTTTTGTTCACTGATATATTCCTACTGCCCGGAATAGTGGCTGGCACTTTGTAGAGTTCACATATCTGTCAATTAACTGGATGAGTGAATGTTTGTGAAATGCTTTTGTAATCAACAGTTCAATACATATGGATATGTATGTGTTTGTATATGCATATGTGTCTATATAAGTTTAAGTCTATGTTTGTGCATATGTCCGTGTTGTGTCTATGTTGTATATATGTAATAGATAAAATTGTGACAACTGTCAAACACAGGCATAAAGATATTGATGCTTGAACACCAGAGGAGGCTGTCTTGGGCACCGCACTCTTCCAAACTGCCTGGGACTCCTTTATCCCTCTCCTCTTATCTTCTTTCTTATCTTTTATTTGGGAGTAATTTTCCTCCATTTTCCCCCATGGTAATAGCATAGCACTCTGGTATTTACAAAACGTTACAAAACATTAGCACTCCAGTATTTACAAAATGCAAAAAGTCAATTAATAAAGTCATAGGCTACTTCGATATTTTAAGCTATTAGTGAAGGAAGGTGGTTGCTCTCTTGGCCTCAGAATCGATTGTACTAAGGCAACTTCGATTTGTGTAGGTAAGTATCACATGTAATAACTTTTTAACTAACTGCATCATCTGATGGTCCAGCCCAGCCAAGAAGCAAAAGAAGCTTTCGCTGGTCGTTCACAGAACTTCCATGGATGCAGCAGCACAGATGTACGAGGGAGGGCCATCTCCAGCGGGTGAGCTTTTGATACAAAACAAGTCTATGCCAGGGCTGTTAGTTATAAGTCTTTAATAGAAAAAAAAGTTATTTGTTAAATAAAATTTGGAAGAAAGAGCTGCAGCTCATGCAAGCCACGGCAGAGACCTGCAGAAGATACTGACGACTTTTGTTCTGAAAGTGCTTTGTCTTGGGGACCTGTCTGTATCTCCTCCCTGTTTGCAGTTGTACTGGGTCTTTGCCAGAGCTGACATCTCAAAATACCCCACCCAATGTGTGATGTGAGCTTTAAAATTAAAGCAAATCAGGAGCTCAGCCTGGCATATATTTCATGCTCCCTGCATGTACACGTGCACACACATGCGCACGCATGCACAAACACACACACACCCCTTCTCAAGAAAGAAATGATGCTACCAGGCCAAAGGGTTGGTAGCAATTTCTATCCTCCGAATGGTTTCATGAGTTTGACTTGGTGGTCAAACTGATGGTGAACATTTAAGATGAAAACTGTCTGTCTCCCCCAGCCCCCAGAACCCTGCAGAAAGCATGGGGAGTTCCTGTCTCTGAATGTGCCTCTTACCCTCATTGAAGCCTCCATCCTCACAGTATAGTCTGTGAACCCTTCAACACAATCATTTTTTTATTGCTCCATCCCAACTAACATAGAGTGCACATAACACAGTTCAACATAGTGTGCCATTAGAATAAAATGTGAAAACATTGCTTCATTCCCCAAGGTTGGGCTCTTGTCCACTACCCTGTGTCATGGCATGCCCCACTGCCCCTTGCAAGCTTGCAAGCTTTGCCTCCCACCACAAGACATATGCCCTTGCCATTCCTATATTTTGGAAAGTGCTTTCCCCCACTTGTTATCATCATTTAGTTTCTCTTTTTATTTTTTTTTCAAAGATTTTATTTATTTATTTGACAGACAGAGATCACAGTAGACAGAGAGGCAGGCAGAGAGAGAGAGAGAGGGAAGCAGACTCCCTGCTGAGCAGAGAGCCTGATGCGGGACTCGATCCCAGGACCCTGAGATCATGACCTGAGCCGAAGGCAGCGGCTTAACCCACTGAGCCACCCAGGTGTCCCTACTTTCTCTTTTTAAATCATACCTCCCCAGAGAGGTCGTTCCACTACCACTCTGTCTGCCTCCGGTCAGATACTCTCTAACGTAGCAATCTTTTCTCTTTTTAAATATTTTGCCTACTGATTTATTTATTTGGATATTATCACTCTTCCTTCACTAAAACTTAAGCTCCATGATGTCAGAGACCTTGTCTTGCTTACTGCTATATTTCCAGTGCTTAGCACATAGTAGGTGTTCAAGGAAGGAAGGAAGGAAGGAAAAGAAAAGAAAGGAAAGGAAGGGAAGAAGGAAAGGAAAGGAATAGAAAGGAAGACATGGAGGGAGGGAGGGAGGAAAGAAGGGAGGGCAGCTACTCCCAATGCTCACATAGTACGGAGCACGCAAAGGAATGGGCTTCGCACTAATAATTTAGAGCACAGAGTATACACAATGGTAAGTGAGAGAAAACCTCAGAGCCAACACATGGAGACAGAAGCAATTTCAGAAACCATAAATAATTAGATTCAGGATTTTTTTCAGAGAATGATGAAAAAAGTAGCTCCTCTAAACAAATAATGGATCCATTTGGAGGCAGCTGCTCCACAGAAGTTTTGCAGCCTGTCTTAGTTCCTGTCATTGAGCTTAAATTCAAAGAAAGGACTCAAATCTTTGGAGAAAGATCAGTAAAATGAGGCCAGACCCTGGGCTACGGGCCTATCCATGCATGAGTCTACGAGGACCAGGCCCAAGCCTTTCCAGGAGAAAGATCAAGTATATCCCAAACCAAACCAGAGCTCCTTTGAGACAATGTCAGTGCTTGGTCAGTGCTACGGGTCAGGGGGAGTTGAGTCTGTGGGCAGAGGTCAAACTGAGACATCAGCTCCACTCAGAAAGGGGCTGGGAAATAGGGACATTTGTCATCACGATGATGTCCAAAAGTGCCTTTGGGAACAAGAAATATAACCTCCCAAGGATACATGGTGTGAAGGGTACCAGCCCTGCCACATGGTGTTCTCTAGATCCCACACACAGACACACTTCCCTGCTCTGACACCTTTGTGTTTGCTATTTCCTGTTCTTTGGAATACCTTCTCCCACTTCCTATCTGGCAAACTCTCACTCACTATTCAGAAGCCAACTCAAATATCATCTCTACGGTGAGTTCACCCAGTGATGCTTCCCTTGGATGCCCTAAATCTAGTTGCACCCACAACATTCAGGTCTGACTCACTGCCCTTGACAGTCTGGCCCACAACAGTCATGGACCCTGTGCCTGAGATAGGTCCTCGTGAACCAAGGCAGCCAGGAGGATCTTGCCCCGGCCCTGTCTCTCCGAGTTCCCACTCTGGGCTGAAACACTGGCATAGTGAGAAGCCAGTGCAGTCAGACCCACACCGCACTCATGCTTTCATCACTGACCTTCACCTTCAGAATGGACAATACTCACAGCCTGATGTGAGGTCCAGGCCAGGCACCCGACATGTGGCAGTCTTTTCCTTTCTGGGCTCCCAGGGGCCGCCGGCTGGTCTGCGAGAGCTGGCAATGTTTGCCAATTCTGCTGCTCTTCCCACCTGCTTCTGGGCTTCATGGTTCACCATCACTTTGACTCCAAAACAAAGTTCTCCACTTCCGGTTGCTGGCCGTGTCCGTCTGCCAGTAGCTTCTCTCAGCCACCACAGGGGTAGAACACAACCCAGCACTAGGTTTTGTGGAACTGGACAGGGAAGCAGCATGCGGGGCTCCAGCTCTGCCAACCCACTTCTGGGACTAATGACAGCAGGCCCACCCAAAAGACGGCAGAGAGACTCAGGGGATCAGAGGGGCTCTACAGAGGTAGGGGTGGGGAACTGAGCCTGGGGATGGTAAGACAAGGTACAAGACTTTCCAAGTTGAAGTATTACATCAGTAGTATGCATATTTTATTAAATACTACAATATTATAATAATGCTGAAATACTACATTTTAAAAGTTGAGGTTCCTCTTTCCCTCTGAGTGATGCCCTATGAAATATATGATTATATGGTGTTCCCACCAAAAGCACAACTGTATGATAGACATATGTGATAGATGTATTAGCAATATTTTAAAGATTTTATTTATGTATTTTGGAGAGAGAGAGTGTGTGTACACACAAGCCGGGGAAGGAACAGAGGGAGAGAATCTCCAGCAGACTCCACACTGAGCACAGAAATGGATGCAGGGCTCAGTCCTAGGATCCCAAGATCATGACCTGAGCCAAAACCAAGAGTGCGATGCTCAACTGACTGAGCCACCCAGGGACCCCATTATTAGCAATATTTTAGACATGTGATGATTACTGCTAGTGCGAAGTCCTTACATTTTGCAGTCTGGGAGGTCCAGATCTAAATTTGGCACCAATTACTCTGTAATCATTCCATCTCTCTGTCTGAGCTATATCAGCCATAAAACGAGTTTGTAGACAGAGCTATTAGGAGAATTGAATCAAAGTGATTGGCACCTACTTCACCTTTTTGAGACATCAAGGATACTGTTTCTCAAATGCACCCTATTATATTTCTCATGCTGATTCCTAAGCAAGGGTGAAGTTCATTCCAGCTAGACCAAAGAAGTCATAAAGTAGACACACATTTATTAATCAGCAGAAAACTTCCATCAAGTAGGAAAAGAGGGTGATCTGATATTAAGGGGAGCTCTTTCTATCCCAAAGGGGAAAAGGAGGAGACAGGAACAGAGGAGAGAACTGGGCATTGGTCAGCCCAAGGAGGGTCCCCACTACTCTTTGCCCATTACCATTCAAGTGAATCTGGAGAGGGACAGGGAGAGATGAAACTCCTAGAAGCTCTCTATAGTTTGAGAAACTACCAGCACACTGAGGTTAGGGTCCTTCTTCCTTGGGCACAGGCTGAAAGACTGCATTGGAAGACAGCTATGCTAACCACTATACCACCAACGCGAAAGACTGCATTGGAATCCAGTGTACCCACTGTGATAGGGAGTGGGCAGAGAAGCACAGACAGAGCGAAAGGACAGGAGCAGACTCCTGGGGCCTCACACGCTAGAGGCAGGCAGAGAGAACATGCTGGAAAGCTTACCAGCCCCCAGGGATCTCAGCAGCGCTACAAAGACCAAAAGATCAGAAAGAAGACAGTCAGGAATAGGAGGCAACAGATCAAGGACTCCCTAGGTAGAGGCAAGGGCCCAGTCCATAGGCGTCCGCAGGAACCCACAGAAGCAGCACATGCAGGCTGTCCAGTAGCGGGTCAGAGGACTCCCAGCTCAGACAAGGCCAGCAAGGACCCAGGAACACCCTTGAGGACTCCTTCCCCTCGCCCTTGATGTTTCCTGAACTTCCCTTAGACTGTGGTACCATTCAATGAAGAGGAAGAGAAGAGAAGCAGGAAGAAATCCCAAAGGACCAATATTTTCTCAAAACGAACCATGTTAACATAAAAAAGGCTGTTTGAAATCAGAGAGCCAGAATTGCATTAAATCAGAAAATGAAAGCATGCTTTCCCTCCCTCATCCACCCGTCTGCTATCAATTAAGAAATGAGACCTTCAAAGAAAATAAGAACACATCACGATCCTTTGCAGATCCAAGTACTAATGAGTAAACATCAATGCCACTACTTGCTTGATTGTTAGCATCATTGCTGTTATTCTAATAATACTATCTTTAGCCCATTTAACCAATAAATATTGCAGTTTCCAATTGTGCAGGCGAATAGTTATCAATTGCTATTTTATACAACCAGCATGTGGGTAAGGAGGTTCCATCTGTCTGACCCAAAAGAAAGCATGTCTGAAGGTGGGGGCTCTGGCAGGTCTGAGAGACCAGCAGGTCTATGCTTGGTCTATTCTCTGCCCGGAACAATAATCTATCTGTGCCAGTCCCTGCCTCCCACTCTTTCTCTGCCTGGATTACCCAGTTCAGAACTGGGGAAGTCAAACTTATCAGCTTGTAGTAGTTTCAGACAATTAAAAAGAAGCACTTTTTTTTTTTTTTTTTAAATACAGAAGACCCTTTCCTCATAACTGGGGTGCTTTTCACTGAGAAGTAGCTCAGGGCAGAAAATGTTGAAAAATGTGAGGTGAGTCATTGCCCATATCCGCTCTGAGGCCAGCATCTCAGTGCTTCCCATTTGATTTTCCCCAGGTTTGAGGTCTGTAAAAGAGAATAGAAAACATACCTATAGGCTCTCACTGGAACACAGTGGCAAATATACAGAATATATCTGAGCAGACAAGCCTATGCCTTTGCTGGGCCCTCCACCTCTTCAGCTGGGAATAAGCCGACTCACGGCTCCCTAGCTCCTGAACCGTTGTGATATCTCAGGGTTGGAAGAGGATTTGAACATCATGTAGCCACATCTCTGCCCACAAATCTTCCTGAGGAATGACATCATCTCAGCTTGAGCACCTCCAACCACAAGGAGCTCACACATCCACCTTCCATTATTTGAGAATGTTTTTCCTTGTGTTAAGGCACAAGGTGACACCATGCATTGATTAGCAGCATGGGTTTGGGAGTCAGCCAGATCAAAGGTCTAATCCTAGCTCTCCATGTTGCTAGCTGTGTGACCATAGGCTGAGGCTTAACTAAGCTCATGTGCCTGAGTTAAGCTTTTCCTAATGGGTAAAGGGGTCACAGGTACTACTTATTTCAACCCCACCAGTGTGGATTGGTCAAGGAACTCCTTGTAGAGCATAGCCAGTTCCTAGTATATAGGATCCACTCAATTCTTGCCACACAGGAGTGTGTCACTGCTATTATTGGTGCCGTTCTTCCTTCCATGGTGGCAAAGAACAAATCTAACACTCTTTTCCACTGTAAGTATTTGAAGACTGTTGTCATGGGCTTCTGACTGTCCTATACCAGTTCTTTCAATTGCATCCAGAAATATTCAGAGTTCCATTCTTTCTCCTCCAATCCTTTAGAGGTCTCTGTGCCCCCAGGAGTCCTCTCCAATCCCAGTCTGCCCACTGTGGTACTGGGTGGGACAGGTGTCCTGTGTCAGAGGATTATTTTCTGTCTGCTGAGAAGTTTGAGAGCCCATTGCATTCTTCTTTGAGCTTCTCTCACCCAGTGCATCCCAGTCCCTCCTCCACTGTTAGCTAGGGTGAAGCATCTTTTGACTGATGGTTTGTGTAGCCATTGACAGGCACATCCATGGAGGCAGTGTAGACTTCAGTAGATGCTCAGAAACTAGCTTTAGTGAGTGGCCAGTGGAAACCCATGAATGCCTCTTGGGGGGGGGGAGTTGGCACCATCATCAGAGTCCCATCAAAATGTCCCTCTTGAGTGTGTCTCTAGACTGCATGTAGATCTAGTTTGCTTATAGTTTCCTCCTGAATGAAACTGGGTAGATTCTTGAGCTAACCTCCTCTTATCTTTGAACAGTGATAAGCTCAGATTTCATAGAGAGGCCGAGCTTGTGAACAGCATCTGAGGAAGTTTGGTACATTCTAGAAGAGGCCCCTGACTCCACGAGAAGACCGCAGCCTCTATTTCTGATCTGGAACCACACAAGGACCTGAGGGCCCTAAGCACCATGCTTGCGACATAGCCATGGGTGACCTAGGGCTACCCAATGATGGAACTCTGCACTCTGCCAGTTCCGAGCAGAAAAGAAGAGGACTGTATTTCCGAGAGCCAGAGTTGTTGTCTAGAGTGGTCATGCATCACTATGCTGCTCCTTGACGTTAACAGTACCGTTAAACACAGACCTCTCTCTGTATGTACATGTGTGCAAAGTAAACAAAGCTGCAAGAGTTAGTCTCTGTCTCAACATAGTGTATCATTAACCAGAGCAATGTTGGGGCACTGGCATGCATGACTCTGAAATGCCCACTGTGACCTGATTCATGGACATTGGGGGCTTAGATGAGTAAATCTCTGTTGTCCTTTTCCTCTATCTCAGCCCGAAGACAAAGTACAACTTAAGAGAGTTTTACCAAAACCCATCAGGTGAAGAGGAAGCTGGTATGGAATATCTGCCAGTGGTCTAGAAAGGAGACCAGAACTCACAAGAAAATCCTACGGAAATATTTTTAGTTAGTCATCTTTTATGGATTGACTGAAAAAAATTATTTGGCGGGGGCAGGTAGGTAGGAACACTGAGGGTCTTATGAGATGTAGTCCCTGCCCACCCCTCTGACTTTATCTTACTTCCCTTCCCCACGCTCAGCATGCCGAACCATGTTGGCCTTTGTCCTGTGTCTTTAACTCCCCCACTCTTACCTGTGGGGGTCTTTGCACGTGTCCCTTTCTAGAATGTTCTCCCCTTACTCAACTTAACTGACTTTCCTTGACCACTTTACACAAAGTCACCCTCACTTCCCAGTTTGTCTCTATTTCTTCCATCTTGCTCCATTGTTTCATAGCACTTCCTCAATCTGAAATAAGCTTGTTTATTTGTTTATTTATTTTCTGTCTTCCTTGACCAGAACATTATCCCCAAGAAAGTGGAAACTTGGTCTCTTTCATACTCCAGTGCCTTGCATATAGAAGGCACTCAATAAATATTAAATGAATGAATAACACTATCACAGTCTTTCAGCATTCTTAATGAGAAGGAAAAACCTTCGATGAATTCCAAGTATGGAGAGAAGAGGAAATAAAGCAGAAAATGGAAGAATTGTTAACTGTCACATTAGCCTGAGATTAGAACAACTAGAAAAGTGAAATCTGAATGCCTAATTATAAAATGCGAGCAAAAGCAGTTTTCAAATAGGAACAGGATTGTGTCCTCAGGAAGCAGATGGATTGTAAAATGCCAAGGATGGCTACTTCACACCCCCTCAAGACCTGTGCCCAGTTCCTTACTGGAAGGACAGCATGGTTTTTCGCCCTTCCCAAGAACCTTTCAACCAGCAACACTTCAAATAAAAGCACAAAAGAAGCAGAGGATCCTTGCCATGTACAGCATCTGGGCAGAAATAAGAACATCTGTTCTCAGCATGAACTCTATTAGCTTCATCATTTGGCTTTCACGGGAAAAAATGCACAATTATGATACATGGGTGTAATTGGTGGTAAGGTAGCAACTCGCTCTGCAGTAGGCTGTGTGCTCGGGGCGGACGTGGCTGCTGGGTTGGAGGGACATGTGCCAAGGGACACATGCCACGCCAGCAGCCATGGCCAGCTAACTTGGAATCAGCAGTCCCAGCTTCTAGTGTCAGGGGCCATCTGGGGACTGGAAGAAAGGGAGTGAATTAAGGGAGGAGATGGGAGGAAGGGGTGGGAGGAAGGAGGAGATAAGCAGGGAGAGTGGAGAGAAGGAGGGCAAGGGATGGGGGTGGCACAAGACAGCAGGTGCCTAGACCTGAGCTGGACAGAAGGACACAGGGTGAGGGAGGGGCACAGAGGGAGAGAAAGGCCCACTTCACCTGGCAGGTGACAACAGTGGCCACGTCCCTGCACTAAACCAAGATGGTCTCTCCTTGTACCGCAGCAACCCCACTTCCCAGTTGGGTGGCCTCGGGCACCCTGCCTAAGTACTTTGTGCCTCCATCTTCTCAGTCTGTGAGAGGTAAAAGGTGTGGCACCTACAGCAGAGGTCAAAGTGAGGGGAAGGAGTTAATGTGCATGAAGGACTCAGAGCAGCACTGGATGCCAAGTGAGCCATCAGAAAATGTCCACCACCATTAATGCTATTATTGCTACCACCATCATCATCATTGACAAGATCGCATTGACTCCTGACAGCATGAGGAGCTAAGTACTGGTCTTACTCCCAAGTCGCAGAGCAACTGTGTTTAGATGAAGGACTTGGCCTCAGCTCTGTTTCCAGAGCCCGAGCTCCCCACCAGCTATCATGCAGGACTCTGCTACCTCCCTCATCCCCCTTGAGCTTCCTGCTGCTCTAGTGCAAACAAGCCAAAACCACCGTAGGCTACAACTATGTCTCAATTGTTATGTGGCAGGCCAGAAACAGACTTTTCTCCTAGGCCCAGTTATTACAAATGGCACTACCTGCCCTTTAAGGAAACAGGGTTGAAAAGAGATAGACATGAGTTCATATCCCAGCTCCACACTCAAAAACAGTGAGCATGGAGAGGCAAATGGCCTCCTGGCTAAGCCAGTGCTCTGTGCTAGAAGCCGAACCCAAGATGTCCCCAGGATGGTGGTGAGGGCGAATGAGGACCTTGTAAAAACTTCACAGCCTCTGGCATTTGGCACATAGCAGCTCTTCGCTCCATTAAAAGCCAACACGCTTCCCGTGGAAGCCGAGCACCGAGGTGATGGGAAAGGAAGTTGGGGAGACAAACATGGAGAGGACAAGGGAAGCGTCCGGCAGATGGCAGGCCCTGGAAGCAGGGACCGGGGTGGCAGACGGGCAGGCGGTGATGGAACGGGGCCGCTCCAGGGAGATGGAGAACTCTGTTCACCTTGGCACCCCAAGAGTCTCTCCGAATGATAGGTGGATGCTCCCAACTGCCAAAGGAAGCTTCAGCCCAAAGTTAAACAATGTACAGAATATTCTACATCAGAGACCAGAGATTGACAGACTTCTTACCAAGTTGTTAAAGTTTTATAAAAGGTGTGTAAAAGGGACAATGTTTCTAATATCCCAAAAAAACCACACTACACAGAAAGATTCATACTCAATGACTGTAATAAAATTGAGGAGTTGCCATTTATATTTAGTGTATATTTAGTGAGGCCCCTCATCTTGGAAAGTGCCCTCCTAATGTTTTAGCCACATGGGTGCCAGCATATGAAAAGCTGTTCAATCTCCAGCAAGTTGCCTAATATCTTTGAGCCTCCATTTTCTCATCTGCAAAGGAAATGTAACAGTAGAACCTTCGTCATAGGTGGCTGTACAACTTAAAATGAGATGACACATGTCAAAACGTCAGAATGGTGCCTCACACGTGGAGGGAACTCAGTCAATGTGAGCCAAGATTCTGACCGCCATTTGCATTATTGTGGGACAGTTACAATAGACAGTGTCACCAGAAGGCTCAAGACTCAAACAAACTTGATTTCTGGAAATTACCCAAGGAAAGTAGTCAAAAATATCAACTCTGTCCTCTGCCTCTTGTTCTACATCCACTGGTTTCCAAGACCTCTCAGCTCCACACTGTAAGAACATCTGTTCTCTGCTCTGTCCTGTCTTCATTGGGTTTTCTTCATCTCTCACAGGATCGACCTCAACCAGCTGCAGGGGCCCCCTCAGAGCAGCCTGCTGCTAGCCCACTTAATCCATCCCACAAACAGAGGCTGAATACTAGCCCATCTTCAAAGTGTTAGCTTGTATTAACATTTGATGCATGCACATTTTTTCCTTCTACTACATAGTATAACTGCATCTGCTTTCATTTAAAAAATCATTTCAATCACTAACTGTTTGGTTAAATGGATATTCCCAAAACTTCCCAAACCTGCTACAGCAGCCTTGGTAACTAGTGCATGGTAGGGAATCAGCAAATGGTTCTGGACTTGAACCACAGATGCGGGGGTGGGGAGGGGGATGAAGCCTAGATAAAAAGATCAGGTATTGGTGTGCAAAGTTGTCAATAATTGGCAAATGAGGATGGTGAGATTATGGCTGTATTTTTGTCTCAATTTCCCAAGCATAGGGACAAATATTTTCTCTGATCTTAATCATTGAAAACATATTGTTAAGACACAAAGGTGCGTGGAAGTGTTGCGTAGACACCACCTAGCACAGCATCCTTTGGTTGCTGCCTGTGAGCACTGTTTGCAAAGCCCATTGTGGTTTTTGATCAGTGTTTCTGCCTCGGGAAAGAACAGGTGCCCAAAATTGGACAGATCGCATGCCACCTGAGTATACAACCTTCAAGAACAATAACCTCTGAAGTCAGAAAAAGACACAACCATGCATGCCCCAGTATCCAGCAATGGCCACCCCCCACACCTCCCACCCAGGCCAAAGGGGATTAGTGCAGGACACACTGCGCCTCTGGCCTTCCTTGTGGATGTGTATCAGAATCTGTGCTTGCCCTGGCTTCCTCCTCAATAACATGGAAGGGAGACCACCACTCCTGACTTACTCAACACAGCGGACTGGCTCATCAGTGATAATCTGGCAATTTCCAAACACAAAATAATATTCCTGGGACTTGCGGCCAAGAAGCGGTTTATCCTGTATCCCTTCTCACTTGTGGGTGAGGAAAGACAGCATCAGATTGGTGGAGCCCAGTGTTGCAAGCCATGATTTATTTGCTCTTAGCAACCACGGCTGCAGCTTAGTGACATGTGCAAGCCGAACATTCTCATCAAGGATGTGTTTTCTTCAACTGTTTGCCCTCTGGGTGCTGTAGGCTGGGTTGGCATGCCGCCGGAAGCTGACAGCTCCTACTGGCACCGTCCGCCAACAAGAGGCCTCAGCCTCAGCCAGTCACAGGCACCAACGACCCCGCCTGTTCTGCATCGGGCTCTGTAGCTCCTGTCACCATTGCCAGGGAACCACCTCCCCCAAATCTTAGTCATCGCTCCCCTTCGCAGAGCCCCACCAGCAGAAGGAAGATGCTTTTCCTTTTTCTGTAAAGCCTCACTTTCGTCTTTTTCAGTTTCATTTCCTGTTTGCATGAAAAGCCAATGAGGCAGACAGAAGAGGACCCATCCCAGGCGTTCATTGCCTAGAGCCTGCGGTGGGACCGGGACCCGTGCGGACAACCATGGACGTGCGTGGCCTCAGCCTGAGCCCCTGGTACCTGAAGCTAGCGACACATGGTGCATGCGGTGAGGTCCAGGCCCCCACCGCCAGGAGCCATGACCTTGAATAAGAGAGGCACAAGATCTTCTGAATTCCGGTGGACCCTTTGCAGGATCCGGGACCACAGGACTCTTCCATAGGACTCAACAATGAACAAAAAGAAAAGAAACAAGCAATCCAAAGTAAGGAAAGAATGAAATGACATTTAGGGGAAAGGCACTGGACTTGGATGGGTAGGCATGGATTTATATCCCAGTTCCTGCACTAATTAGCTGAGAGGTCCTGGGCAAGTTACTTGATCCCTTTGAGCTTTAGTTTTCTCCTCTGGGGGGCGGGGTAGGGGAGGAAAAGGAGGGATAACTTCATGAACTTCATGAATCTCATAGAATTTATGCTAAGAATTAAATGAGATAATTCATAAAACTCCTATCTGATAGTACATGCTTAATAGCAGATGTCATTCATATTTGTGTTCTTGCTTTAAATTTTTCAGTGAAGAAATGCACATGGATAGGACATTATTTCAGATCACTTTTGTTGCCTCCCAACTTTTGCCTAATGTCACTACTTCCATGAAAAGAGCCCTTAGCCCTTCCCCATCTTCCCTCCTCAACTCACAACTTAATGTGCCCATCCTCACCCTTGGTGCCTGCCGCTGTCTGTACTAAGCCTATAGACGTGTAGGTCCTTGTCTTTGTTTCTCCTCAGACTGCTCCTCAAAGACTGGGCCTGTGCTCTCCCTAGCTCCATGGCATCTCCAGTGTCTGGGATACTGCTCCCCACATACGAGGTCCTCAACATGGCGCTCGCTGAGTGGAATTCTTGCCTTAACTCTGGTTACTTGAAACATGAACTATTGATTTCACAGGCTGAGATCTTTGAAGATTTTCAAAGTCTCAGAATCACTACCCAGTCAGAGAAGTTCAAAGAATGAATTTATTGACCGTCTTATTCTGCTCTCAAAAGTCATTTGCACTTCAGTCAGGAGAGGCCAGGGGAAAGGTTGTTCACTGGGGAGCTTTTGCCTCTTCACAGACTGTCCGTTATCAGAGGAAAGGAACATCCCTGGTCTGCACACGGATCATATGAACACCATGAACATAAAACTAGCCCTTCCTACAGGCACCCAGTATACTCAATTCTTGCTCCCTACAGCAAGGGACTGTGCAGCATTGGAACAGCAAAGCTGGCCCACTCCATTGAGCCCCATGTGAGAAAGCTTAGTGTCCCATCCTGGGGCCTCAGTCTCCTTTCTGTACTGAGAGGTTTGGAATACTGATATACCTGCAAGCCAAAACTTGCAAAGATTAAGTCAATATTTCTAGAGAGGCCTCACTCACTATGCTCCCCAACTCCTTCCAGATTCTCTCTCTCTCTTTTTTTTTTTTTTTTTTAAAGATTCTATCCATTTACTTGACAGAGAGAGATCACAAGTAGGCAGAGAGGCAGGCAGAGAGAGAGGAAGGGAAGCAGGCTCCCTGCTGAGCCGAGAGCCCGACGCGGGACTCGATCGCAGGACCCTGAGATCATGACCCAAGCCGAAGGCAGCGGCTCAACCCACTGAGCCACCCAGGCGCCCCAGATTCTCTCTTTTTGTACGTAACTAGTTATAATTGACTTTCGGGTTAAGATGGAATTTGGTGCTCCCTGTAAAGTAATACTATTAATGTCAATTAGCGATGATACAAAGTCCTAACACACATGTGTGCACACGCACACACACACACACACACACACACACGAGTTAAGAACACCCTCTATGCAGTGCATTAATTGAGAAAGCCACATTATGTACACGCTTTTCAAAAGAAGCCATTTACTATAGTGACCTAAAATTTCATGGCCTGTTCCTGGCTTCCAAATAGGACCCGCCTGATACCACTGCTGTGCCAAACCAGCCAGAAGATAAGGAGATGAGAGAGTCATGGGTCAGAACCTAAAGAGATAGAAATCAAAAACCTTAGAATGTCTGCTCCTAGATTCTGATGGCATCGGTGACAGGCAGCCCATTGCAGACAGAGAAGCTGTCCATCATATGTTGCTAAATGGAGAAGATACAGCTTCCTTTCCTTCCAGGCCATATAAAATCCTAATTCTTTACAAATTTTCCTGAGATTCACATTAAAAAAAAAAAAAAATCATCAGGTGGCACTCCAAAGCCAGATACTTGTAGATCTTAGAAATGAGCTAGAAACTGGCCTCAGGGCCGCTCAGAAAATGAGGGTATTTAGGCAAGGCCCAGGGCTGGGGACTTCAGCAGTGGGGGGTTAGACCCCAGGAAATCAACAACTTGCCCCAGGGGCTCGAGACTGGGAGGGACCCAAGTTCCCAGAAAGGGCAGTGCTGCTCCAGTCGGACAACCCAGGCAGTTTGCTCTCAATTATCCACCCCTTGTGTAATTTCAGGAAAACTTCTTTTGTAAATTGCAGATTTTTTGACACTTAACTCAGGCAAAATGAGTTGTCCAACAGTGATTTCATGCCCAAGTAAACCTGTCATCTTCACTCCTAGCCTTTTTCCTTCCCTTCTTACAGAGAAAAAGGATCCAGACATTTTCCAAGAGAAAATAAACTCCTAAAGCTGAAAGATTGGAGTTTTTAAGTTGGCTTAAAACACTGAACCTAAGAAGGGGGTTCTCGAGTTGGCAAAACGCTTCCCTCCCACATCCCTACTAAATCACCACAACTCCAGAGGCTCTGACTCAAAGAATGTGTAAGCCTGAGCCTCATCTCATAAACACACCATTTCCATGCCCCACGTTCTAGATTCCTTGTTAGCACAGTGCAACTCAGGGTCAGGGCAAATAAGGTAAGGAGACCATTCAAGTTCAACTTCTGAAGCTGTTTTTTTCTCTGCTCAAGTTTAGGTAGAGGCCAAGAGGGCTGTTTTTACTATTGTTTCAAACTAAACTGCTGACAACTAAGAAGTATGAACACTTGGCAGAATTTCAAACTCCAACAATAAGCAAACGACATGGCGAGATTGTTTTGTGTTGCTTTTCTATGGAAGAATGCCTTTCTACCTTGTGATAGTCCAGAAAGCTATGCGCACTCGGGTGGCCTCCCCAGTGGCCCTAGGTTCAGCCTGCTCAGGCAGGTTAACCCCAGGGGTCCAGAGGCACTTGGTATAGGGGACCACTGGCAGCCCAAGGGGCGTGCTGGGGAACAGGTGTCCTCCTTCCTCTGGAGCGGGGGACAGGGGCCCACTGCTAGCCTGGCTGCTAACAGGAAATATGATTGGAACAGATTACCAAAACTGTCACGAGAGCCGAGGATGATTGAAAATCTTGGCTAACTGGAGAGCACCAAGCAGATTCCAGAAGGGTTATCTCCCTTCTCCTCCTTAACCCCCACTTGTCCCCATGTTCAAGATTGATACAGTTAGCCTCCACCTGCATTCACTCATTCACTCTATACCACACCCTCCCCCACCTCCCTCGTCCATTTCACCCATGCTCCAGATCTTTCCCAGTCCCCTCTTCTTTCAAAACCCCTAATTGTGTGTAGTAGTTCCTCTAGACTCTGTCATCACTCAGTAGAAGCTGAGTTATCTGATAAAGTCATTTGAATTAAGGTGCCAAGTCTCACAGGGGATATATGTATTCACTGGGCTCTTTTTAGAGAAGATGCATTAGCCAGAGAAGTGACGTTAGGTATGGGAGACCAGGGACTGGAATTTTGAGGGGCATGAATTAATCAGAAGTCTTTCAATGACAAGTAGCAAAAAGCCAGCTGAAACCAGTTTGAACTGGTTTCAAGAAGAAGTTAAGTGGCTTATGTGACGGGGAAGGGCAGGGGTGGAGGTGGCCTCTATCCCAGCTGGAGAGGAGCCCTGTCAGGACCTGCATTGATTCCCATCACAACCCTTGCCTCGTGCTAGCCCAGTTTTGATCAGCTTCTCCACTTGGCACGGGCCATGCATGTGTATAGCTTCCATCAAGAGAAAAAACTTCTTGGCATCTTGGGAGAAGGATTCTGATTGGCTCAGCCTGAATCATGTGCCCGTCTCTGGGCTAATCGCTGTGGCCAGGAGATTTGACCAGAGTTCTTATTTTCTGTTGCCACACCAAGGGACTTTAAAAAAGTCACATTTATTAATTTCTGGTTCTGGGGCTCAGAAGTCCAGCAGAGGTTCCCCCTGACTAAAATCCAGATGCTAAAAGGATCCATTCCTTTATGTAGACTCTAGGGGAGAATCTACCCTCTTGTTTATTCAGTTTTTTGCTAGAATTTATTCCCCATGTTTATCCATCTGCAGTCCCTGTTTCCCATTTCTTTCCTCATCTGTGGGCCATCCTCAGCTTCTAGAGGCCACTTGGAAGGGTCCATGTGATTACTTTGGACACACCTGGATAATCCCAGATAAACTCAACATCCTAAAGTCCACAACCCTAATTCCACCAGTGAAATGCTCTTCCCATGTCATGGCAGTGTGTATTAAAGAGAAAACTCAGGTTCTGAGAATAGAACATCACCAACTTTTGGGAAAGGGGAGCAGCATTATTTAACTCTCACAGCCAGGTTTTGGTCATATCTCCACCTGTGTAACCAGAGCATGGGCTAGTGTGACGGATAGCTCCTACACAACGTCGTGGAAGGAAGAATAAGTTCCCTAGTGAAGAATAGGATGCTGTTAGCAGTGGGAGGAAAAAGAGAGAAATGCCCACTATGAGGCAGAATGGGCCTTATTCCACATTTATGTCACCACTCCAAAGTGTTGGTGGGCTTTAATATTTCCAACGGCAAGTACCTAAAACATGTTTTCATGAATAAATGAATGGAGGAGAGGGGAGGCAGATCGGAGGCAGAGAATTAATCTGTTATCAAGTTTATCCATCCTGAAGTGCTAGAACTTTGTTGGGCTTGACTATGAGAGACACAGAGGAAACAGAAACTACTCATAGGAATTTGGCCCAAAGCATCATGCTCACATATGGCAATAGAAGACAGCCAAGAAGTAAGGGGGGACTGGGATCTGGCCCAAGACTCATGTGTTCAAGTAGACCAGGGGCTGGAACTGAGGAGGTTTAGCCAGGGAAACTAAATACAGCAACCATGGGATGTCAGATTCTGGACTGTTAGTTGAGACATATTGGCTATGGTTCAAATTCCTAATACCAGCCATACAACCTTGGAGAAGTCTGACCCTGGGTCAGTTTCATCCCCAGTGAAAAAAGAGAGTAGGACTATCAAGGATATCAGTGTAGTGCTCACCACCAGTCCCCATCCCACATCCACCCCCGACATCCATAACCAAACACAGTACTCTGCAAATGAGCCCTGGCCATCCTCAGAATCCTCAAGGCAGCTCTCCAACAACCCCTACTAATTAATCCAAGTCACAACATGTATTAGAACGCCTTGGCCATTCTAGAGTTAGATAATTTCTAAGCTTTCCAGCTTCACATTTTATATTCTAAAGTTCTAATATAGATCGATTGCTTAGAACAAAGGGAGACCTAGACTCCCCCTTCCAAACTCCTATGGCTAGATAAGGACAAAAACCTCCTGGTGGAAAAGGCAGACGGAGCTGAACAACCTTGATGACTTAACCCCAGTGGTCAACAACAATTTCATCAAGAATTCAAATCAGAAATAAAATAAATCGGGGGCGCCTGGGTGGCTCAGTTGGTTGGATGATTGCCTTCGGCTCAGGTCATGATCCTGGAGTCCTGGGATCAAGTCCCACATCGGGATCCCGGTTCCATGGGGAGTCTGCTTCTCCCTCTGACCTTCTCCTCGCTCATGTTCTCTCTCACTGTCTCTCTCTCAAATAAATAAATAAAATCTTTAAAAAAAAAAAAAAGAAGAAGAAGAAATAAAATAAATCTTCCTCCTCACCCGAAGTCAAGACCCACCATCTGAGTGCATTACAGATGTTTCGCAGGGTTGTTTCATGATCCTGGATGTACAGGTGATTGTCCTGAGATTACATGCATAAGCAATCTGAGCTTGGGGCAGGAAGAGATGGTGCAGATAAACTGAGAAATGCTGTAGGTCACTGCCCTAGAGTCTCTGCAATAGGGATTAGCAAATAGGAAATTTATTAGGGTGTGGTCTCTGGGTTCATATTTGTCAGGAAGGAAGAAAGGAGGGTTGACTAGAGGGTGGTGTGGATTATGGACTCAGCAAAGATCTCAGCTGACTGTGTGGTGAGTTCTGAAGCTGGGCTGGACTTTCAGAGATGTCCCCCGTTGAGACAAGGAGGTCAGACCTTTCTCTGCCTCCATTTGTCTGCCAGGCATCTGATGGAGGCTGCCCCCAGGAAGGCTGCAGTTCCTTGGGGAAGAGGCCGTCTTCGCAGACTTCTTACCATTATGCAATAATTTTTTTTAAGGCTTGTTAATCATGTACTATAAATATTCTGTATTCCCTATTGCAGAGAGGGCTGATAGAAGAGCACACTCAGAGTTGGGGGAATATTTCAATCTGGAAGAAGCCACATACATAAGAAAAGAAGAAATGGGGTCTCCTACTTGCATTGCCTCTTTCGGTGACCAGTGTGCCCATGGATACTACTTTGTATCTTTTACTAGCACTGTAGAGACTATCCTCTGTGCCTTAAACAGTCTGTAGTTTCTTTAGATGTTGACCAATGGCCAATGTTCTGGTTGCACTCGTAAAAATTACATGAGTAATATGGTATAATGACATAACTGGTATTGAAATTTCACTTTGGTGGACAAGTGTCATGAGCAAGTGTCATGACAAGTGTCATGAATAATTTTAACGTTAATTTTGTAATAAAAACATTGGTGGACAAGTTATATTATCCACGTCATATAAGTGATGTAAAGATAGTATATTCGTTTTCTAGGGCTGCCATAACAAAATGCCACAGACTGAGGGATCTGAACAACAGAAGTTTACTTTCGCACGGTTCTGGAGCCTGGTAGTTCAAGATCAAGGTGTTGGCAGGTTTGGTTTCTCCTGAGGCCTCTCTTCTTGGATTTGCAGATAGCCACCTTCTCCCTGTGTCTTTACATTCTTTTCTCTGTGTGTGCACATCTCTGGTGTCTCCTCATCTTCTTATAAGGACACGAGTCCTTTCGGATTACGATCCTATCCTTACAACCTCACTCAACCTTAATTACCTCTTTAAAGACCCCATCTCTACATACAGTCACATCGCCAGGTAGGGCTTCAACATATGAATTTGGGGAGAAACACTTCGGTCCATACATATGGACTAGCAAAATCATTTGAACACACTCTACCCATTAGCCTATGGATGAATGAATGGTAGAATGTAAGATTTATATGCGGAGGCAATTGAAAATACATTTTGAGATGTTGGGGGGTCTCCCTTTGTTCTTGCTTCATTGTGGAGATTTTATTAGTTAGATTAGGATTTGGAATACATAAAAAATTTCAAATTAAAAATAAAAATCACCCATGTTCCTATCTCCCATTTAAAAAAATATGACATTTGACATATTTCCTTCTAGTCGTTTTTCTCTGCTACATATGAATTTCTTTTATGGATTGGATCATATTATATATACATCTTATATCTACATTTTTACCACATATCATCATTTTATCATTGCTCAATTTTAAGACTATATACTCCCAATTTAATTGTCTGATGTTTTATTTTATGAACTACTGCACCAAATATTTGCATGTGAATAGTTTCTGGCTTCCTAACATATGTATTTTTTAATCATTTTTTTTCTTTCCTTCCTTGCTATGCAAATTTTCAACATTCTTTTAGGCCCATTTCAAGCCCTTCCTCCTTGAGTAAAGTCTTCCCCAGCATGTTTGGGGCATAATAACTTGGTCTTCCTTTGGATTTACATAATATGTGTTCTATATTATTTGTTCAATCCTATCCTTCTTGTGATAGCTCTTGAGCTACTGTCACATGGTATTTTTGTTTTAAAGCTTGCTTCCTCAATGATTGTAAGCCTCTTGAGTACAAAAATTGCACCTTAAATGCTCACTATGCTATAGGCAATCGCTTCTCACCGACTGTTGGGCTGACTGATTAGTTTGCTGCTGACTTTGGTGCTTTCTGGAAATGAAGACTCAATCTCCAGTTGTCCATGGAAATAACTTTTCCCCCTACTTATCCTTTGGAGGGTATGTGGCATTTCCACAGCAGGACTAAATTGGATGCATTGTGTTCCTTTGTGTTATCCTGATTTTCCTGCTCTGTGCGCCTTGACAGCAGGATAGTTCTATTATGCTATATCCTATTGTGTTATTATAATGGCTTAATTACTGTGTATGGGCTCCTAACTGAGAACTGGGGAGAGGGTAAATTCTATAAATAAAATGTGCTATTGGTGACAGTAATATGCCTCCGGGTTTAGTTGTGTCTCCATTGCACAGGGTCACATTAAGATTCCAAGTGTTGCCAAATATATGTTACAGGTAAAGAATCTATTTTAAATTCCTTTAGAGGGTGAATTAAGCTTCAGTCAAAACATGGTCCAGAAAGAGGAATCTGGATGTTGGGATGCCGTATGGCAATCTATCCAAACATGTTTTCTCTCTGTGCAGTAGAAGACAGCACTGTTCAATGCCTAGAAACATCTAGAAGAAGGTATTCTTTATGCCTAATCCGGCCGCCCCCAAAATCCTTAGATTATCATTGCTAAACCAAATTTATCACTATTTAAAATGTATACACACTGTATCTGGCTCGATAGGATGGGCATAACACATTGCTGTAAATCACTAATAGGCCAAACCCAAATGACTTTCAATATTTAAGACTGAAGGGTCCGGAGGAATGAAGGAAGTGGGGGAAGACAGGAGGGAGGGAAGGAGGGGGAGGAGGACGCAGGGAGGGAGGGACGGGCCTCTCTGTGTGTATATCCATAACATCAGAGAAATCTGCCATTTTGTTACCTTTGCTTTTGAAGCTTTGTTAAATTTAAATCTCAGGTCACGTGAACCATTGTAAGTATAAGTAGAGCGCGTACAATCCGCCGAGTGGAGGGCATCATTTTTGACATTGCTTCTTTGATACAAGGGATACGGTGAAAGAATATCGCGTCGGGTTTTAAAATAATTCAGCTTTCATTTAAAAAAGCGAATGGGAAAGCAGATAACTTCATCCCTCCCAAGGGACCCTCCACTCTGAAAACCTTGATATTCAGATCCCCACGCCTACGTGAAGGGATGAAGGAGGTTCAGGAAGGGGACGAGTCTTTAAAAAAAAAATGATTCTTATCCTTGACCGGACCATTCTGAGGCATCCAATGCCATCCTTCCATGCAAGTCATACTGGAGCGTCATGTCTGGACTCCAGCCTGAACAGGAACAATGAAATGATTGCTCTGATAATTCATGGAAAGGACAAAACATCATTTGACTAACCTACATCCATCCTGAGAGTCACATGTGCTGGATTTTTGTCCAGTTGGTGGCTTTCGCCCTTCACCTCCTGCTCCAGGTGCAGACTCCACCAGAAGTTCTGGTGTTTTCATGGAGTGGGCCTTCATGAGGGTGAGAAAAAGGTGACGGTGCAGAGGAGCAGGAGGGCTGGGACCAGAATGACACCATGTATCTGCACCTCTTCTCCCTAAACAAGAGCTGAAAGGAGAGTACATCCAAGAGGAAATGCGCCTGTGGTCCCGCCAGGGAGAGGTGAGGAAGACACCTGCCTTGGGCACAAAATGTAAGGGGTGCCCCAAAACTCAGCAATCAAGACAAAAGCCTTTCTCAACAATGTTTTTTAAAAATCAAATCCGTGCTAAAACTCCATGATAAACAGATTATCAACATTTTAGATAGATCCAACTCTGCATTTATAGGACCCTGCCTCATTGGCTTCATTCTAACTCCAGCCCTGGGTCTACTGGACCATCTGCCACAAATTTAAAGATGTTCTCTCAGTTATAAGAAGAAGAAGAAGAAGAGGAAGAAGAAGAAGAAGAAGAAGAAGAAGAAGAAGAAGAAGAAGAAGAAGAAGAAGAAGAAGAAGAAGAAGAAGAAGAGAAGGAGGAAAAGAAGAAGGAGGAGGGGGGAGGGAAAACATCGAGGGGGAGAGGGGGAGGGAAAACATGGAGGGGGAGGGGGAGAGGGAAAAGGAGGAGAAGGAAGAGGAGAAAAAGAAGGAGGAGGAGGCGGAGGAGAAGAAGAAAGAAATGAAAAACTCTGAAAGGTCATCTTTGCAGCACTCACATGGACTATCCTTGCCTCTGTGCCTGAGGGAAAGGCTCCAATGGTGGGGGAAAGAGGTAGAAACAGAGAAAGAAGACCTCAGTGAGAGTTGGCAGGAGATGAGGGAATTGGTAGACCCAAGGACCTAAGCACAGATTAATATCTGATTTGGGGAACAGAACGGATTGGTGCTAAATGGACACTCCAGAAGCAGGAATGTGCAGAGTGGGGACGGTAGTCTTCCGGACTCTTCAAATTTATGAACCTCTTATGGGGCTCCGTTCACATCTCAAGTTACCCAGCTCTTTGGGGTTTTGCTAATCCCCTGTGCCCTAGGCCATATGATTGACAAACCTGTCCTGGGAAAAATGTAATAATGAAAGGACAGAGAAAGAAGTACGAGAAAATTAGTACAGGTGGAAAGTAAGCATAGGTGCCTGCCACCACCAACAGTAACTTGGAAATTAGGTCAGTAATATGAAGATCAATATAAATGATATCCAAAGTCAATCATAAAGTGAAAATACATCTCAGGAGAGCAAAATTTGATTGCAACTCTAGTATATTAAAAAAAAAAAAAGTTTATGAGTGACAAACATTCTCTCCTTGACCAAACTCTACTCAGGCTCCTCTGAGTAAATTTTCAGTGAGGCCTGACTTTTGGACTTCCAGGCTCCTCTATGCATTTTTCGGTTTTAGCAAGAATCCCGATAAGTCATTTTAACCAGAACCCCCCACCCTCGATATCTGATCACCTCAATATGGGATCAGGTTCTTCATGCTCCACCACTCCCCAGCTGATGTCTGCTCACTTGGCCTAGCCTTCAGCAAGAACCCCATTAGATCAGCTTAGCCAGAACTTCCCCTGATCCCTGATGTTCCCTTTTAGAAATTTTCCATCCATTGACAGCCACCCCGATCCTTGGCTATAAATTCCCACTTGCCCAGGCTGTATTCAGGAGTTGAGTGCAACCTCTCTCCCCCAGTGCCAGACCCCATTTTCGTGGGTCCCATACCCGTTGCCATGGAACCACTACTTGAATAAAGTTTTTAGCAAGTGTCACTGAGCATGAACTTGGACTGGTCTACATGGAAAAGACAGTTTTATTAGAGGTCATAAAAGACAGAATGTTGGTTCTTTACATCCTATCACACAGTAAGCAGGTAGAAAGCATTTATGGGTCTCAATGGCAAGTCTGGGCAAGTAAATTAGAAGTTTTGTTTAGGCGACTTCTATCTTAGATTTTTATTTTTATCGTAACAGTATTTTAGTAAGAGTGACACATATGTCAATAATAAGAAGGCTTATTAGCAATGGAAGCATAGAATAAGGAGATTAACACAGTAAAAAAAAAAAAAAAAAAAAAACATGGGTGGCAGCCAACTGGAAAGAGTTTCCTAGTCATTCTTGCCGCATAATAAATAAACTAACCCATAAAAAATAAACTAACCCCAAACTGAATGGCCTAAAATAACACCTATGTTATCATGCTCATGGATTCTGTGGGTCAAGAATTTGGACTGAGCACAGCAGGGACACTTGTCTTTGTCCCATGGTGTGTGGAACGTCAGTTGGGAAGACCAGAAGGTCGGGTTGCCTCCACAGCTGGGAGCTCAAATTGTCCAGAGACTCCTTTTCATGCACTTTGCCTACAAGGATCAACATCGCTGGACACCCATGTGAGTGAATTTTTTTTTTTTCCCTTCAGAAGCCAAGAACGTAGGGAAGGGGTAAACATCAAAACAGAGGTGAGGGAGCCATGAATCAAAACTGAAAACTACGGAAAAGGGAGGGAGGCATTGCCTGGAAGGAAAAAGGCAGCAAAGAATAAATGAATACAAGATCTTAGAGATGAGATTGCTCATGAGGTTTTCCGCAGCACAGCCCACGCTGACATACTTCTCCCCAGCTAGCCTTGGCGGGGTGAAGCACTCCCAACCCCAGCTTTGCCTCCGTGCACCGTCCTGATGTCATACCTGAAGGTCCCAGCAAGGAGTGAAGCTCCAGGATAGAGCGCATTGCCTGTGCCGTCAGACAGACCCCAGTACAACCCCTGCAGGGTCTCCACCCAGTGGGTTTACCGCACAGGGACCCTCGCCTTCCTCCACAGGATTACTTATTTAACCAAACACTGACACAGGGCTTATTCCAAGCTGGGCAGTGGCCAGAGTGCTTCGCAAATATTAGCTCAGTTAATCCTTGCAACCAGGCTGGGAGGGAGGCACTCTTGTTACCTGTATCTTACAGATGAGGAAACAAAGATGATGGAGATAATTTATTGCCCAGATGGGCCCGGCCAGTAAGCAGAAAGGCCAGGATTCAAACCCGAGCCAGCGGCTCCCAATGCCTCGTTTACGGCCCCTGGGCTGTGTGAGAGGTTGGGGAGCTGGGGCACTGAGGAGCAGAGCGATAAGGACGCAGGGCGAGGAGAGGAAGTGAGCCCATGGGCTCACCTGGACTGGCAAGGCTGGGGCAAGAGGCCACCAGATGCCCTGGAGGACTTCTGGGGCGGTTCTCTCTGCCCCCTGCAGCCCATGCATCTGTCCCCCCTCCACCATCTGCCTCGTAGATGCCTGCTTGTAAGTCCTGGGAGAAAGCACCCAGGGCCGCTGTAACAGTTTACAGACTTTGCTAGGTGACTAGAACCCTTTATGCTGTGTTCTTAAGACTCCAGTCATCAGAGATGACCATGACCTCTGGGTGTGGGGGTGCAGGTGAGATGGGGATGGGGTAGGAATAGGGCTGCTAGATAAAATACACAATGCCAAGTTCACTTTGAAATCAGACTGACAACAAATACTTTTTTGTGTATAAGTCCTGTTCCATGCAATATTTGAGACATTTTTAAACTAAAAAGAAAAATTCGTTATTTACATTCTGATTTAACTGGGCATTTTGTGTTTTTATTTTCTAAATCTGGCAATCCTAAGTGGGTGCTTCTGCAAATCTCTGAAATGCCGGGTGGGGACATGACTGGGAGGGCAGACGGGCTCAGCATTGGGGTCCAGGTGGTGGCAAGCCCTCTCGGGAGCCAGGGGCGCTGACCCCCCCGCCGCCCCGTGCTAAGAGAAGCAGCTTCCCGTGGCCTGCACAGGGGCAGTCCTCTGGCCATGAAAGAGCACAGGAGGAATATCGAAACGAACTCCCATGTCCCACTGTGCTGTTTCACGGGCTTGTATCCCACACTTTGCAAGCAGCTCCTCACCCCACAATTTTTTATTTTGAAAATGTCAGACCTGCAGCAAAGTTTCAATTATAATATACCAAATAACTCATTTTGTTACATCTTCATGTACGTGAGTACACACGTTCACATCAGCATACATGTGTCTATTCATTTCTCTAATGAACCATTTGAGTTTGGGTCAGATGTTGGGACATTTCATCCCTAAATACTTCCGTACGTGTGTCATAGGAACAAGGGCATTCTCCTACAGACTCATAATACCATGACCACCCTCAGGACATGTGATGTTAATACCATGCCATTAGCTAATATAAAATCCACACTCAAATTCCTCCAGTTGTCCCAATAATATGTGTGTTCGTATATATACACAACTATATGTACACAATTTACATATAATTAATGTCACATTAATATATATGTCACAAATACATGCTTGTGTATATATACACTATATATTGTTTGTGTGCATACGTATTGGTGTGTATATATACATACGCATGGTGTATAAAGACACACAGTTGGAGGAATTTGCATATGGACTTATATATGTGTATGTTCGCATACACACATTATTAATATACATCACTAATCTAATATAACACAATTTTATTTATTTTTATTTTTGATCCAAGATCTGATCAAGGATCCCAGAGACACTCAACTGTGTGTTCCTTGAGTTTCCTTTAATCCAGACGACCTCTTCCGAGTGCCCATCGCATGGCATACCAAGTGCAAATGGCTTGGCAGATCTTGTCTCATTTCATCCGTGTGGAGTAAAGGGTGATCTCCTTTTACAAATAAGAAAGCTGCACCTTACTCAAGTTAAGTAACTTACCCAGGGTCACATGGCTAGTTAACACCGTGGCCAATATGTGAATCCAACCCTGACTCCCAAGGCCAACCCCTTTCCTTCACATGGTGGCGCTGAGCTCCGTCTTCAGGAGCCGATACCGGAAGAGAGACACTGAGGTTGGAACCTGAGAACTATCCCAGGTGGGGAGAGAAAGGAATTTCCAAAAAATGCACAGGATTTTAAGAGACAGGCTGATCAGGAGAGCTAGAGAGGCAGTGCAGTGTCTAGGTCAGGAAGAGACAGAGACCCGGGTTCAAGTTTGGACTCCTCTGTCTCCAAGCTCTGTTCTCTGCACTTTCTAGAACCTCACTCTCCCATCCATCACATGAGAGGGACAGGAGTGACCTCATCGGACTGCTGTGGGACTCTATTAAATATTCACATTTTGTTCTTAGCACGTAGCTGACCGAGCACATGCCAGGGGCTCAATAAATGCCACTTACTGCTCTCATAAGGTGAGCGGCTGCCTGTGGGGGCTGCCCACGGGAGCTACCGCCAAGAGCAGCTGTGCCAACCACTATGAGTCACCGAGACAAAGAGGAAAGGGCTCACTGATTTTTAACATTCACGCTCATGTGTGCCCTCCTCAGGAGGAGGGGGGTGGCTGTGCAGGATTGGGGGACTCAGTCCATATTGCTGGAAAGGGTGAGATGAGCCCCCCTTCCTGACAAGAGTTCCCTTCCAGAGAACAGACAGAAAGGAAGCCTGGGGGGATTGCCTGGCACAGGGGGACGGCTGCCCAGGCTCACGAGAGATGCAGGCAAGGGGCATGGCTCCTTCTCCATGTTACCAGTGTCACTAGTGACCTGAGTGTTTGGAGGCCCGGTATCTCCAGGGCAGGTGGGAATGGGCT
The DNA here is from genome assembly GCF_011764305.1 of Mustela putorius furo. Taxonomy (NCBI): domain Eukaryota; kingdom Metazoa; phylum Chordata; class Mammalia; order Carnivora; family Mustelidae; genus Mustela; species Mustela putorius. The sequence continues at coordinate 605,878 of NW_025422151.1, read as the reverse complement.
TTCGAAGGTGGAAGCGGGTTGTAATGGGCTGAATTGTATTCCTGTCAAAATTCCTTTGTCGGAGACCTAGCCTCAGGACCTCGGAATGTGACTACATTTGGAGAAGGGGCCTTTAAAGTGGTGATGAAGTTACAATGGGGCCTTTCGGGTGAGCTCTAATGCGGTCTGATTTGCGTCCTTCCAAGAAGAGATTGGCCCGGCCCACCGGGAAGACCATGTGAGGACCTGGGGCGAAGACTGTCCCCTGCAAGCAAAGACGAGGGGCCCTGGAAGAAACCAAACCCACCAGCACCTTGACCTTGCACGTCTGGCCTGCAGAGCTGTGAGAAAATACATTTCCATCGTTTAAGCACCCAGTCTGTGGTACTTTGTTCCAGCAGCCCTGGCAAACTGATACACAGGCCCCCCATGTCCCCAGAGGCAGGGGTGACCTACTGAAGGAAAGAGACAGCTAGACAGAGATTGGGCATGGCCTTCCGGGAGGAATACGCAGGGCTTCTGCTCTGCGGAAGGGCAGGGAGCATGGCTAGCGCCAGGTTCCGGAATCAAGACTCAAGAATCCAAGTTTTTTATCCCTCTCTGCCACCCCAGTCCTTCCTGAACAGCAGCCAGGGAGAGGCCAGTTTGCACACTGTCTGCGGGCAAGTCGTTAGCCCGGCTCCGGACTCAGCTCTGAAATGAGAGCTTGGGATTCACTGATGTTTAAGGTTTCTTTCTTATCTGAACTTCCTGCAGCAGGGAAGGGCGCAAGCCGGATGAAAGAGGGCGCGGGGCTGATTGTTCTGTTGACAAGCCGTTCAATGGTTCGAACGCTCCATAACTTCTGTGGGGAACCTGGCATGTGTTGCATAAAGGCCAGTGAGCGGGAGAACCAGAGCCAGGCTCAGCATACGGGGCACGTCGGCCTTTTCTTTCTCCGTGGAAAAAGGTTGCTTGACCAGTCAGGGTGGTACCAGGGCCAACAGCGAGGGGGTGGCCGTTCTCTGGGAGGCTGGGCCTGTCTACTTGTGTGACATTGGCAGCGTGGGGTGACCTCTTCTTTGTTTCGGAGAGCTGCATGGCCTCAGGGGACGGGGGGAGGCTGGCCTCTCCAGGGCCGCTGCCAGGCCACACAGGAAGCCAGAACGTTACAAAGCTGCAAAGAGACCCAGAAAGCGATGGCCGCTCCAGCCACACACACTTCAGGGCTTGAGACCAGCTCCTCAAAGCCCTTGAGGGGGGCAGTGATGGGATAGGGCCCTAGCCTCCTGCCCGTGCCCACTTTATGGAGGAGGCACTCCCTCCACCCATCGCAGAGCTCGCCCTGGCCCCATGCCCATCTGGCTGGTCATGGACCAGGGGCTCAGAGTTGGAGGACCAACAGCGTTTCTGCAATTCTCTGGCAAGAAACCAATCACTGATTTTTATTTAAACAGACCTACCATCAGGCTTTAAAACAGGCATGAAGCCACACACGTGAACCACTGATTTCCCTCACTCCTCTGATAGTCCTTGTGTCAAGGTGGTGTGACCTCGGTAGAATTAGTCTCCATGGAGGGTCAGGAAAATGAATCACTGAACATTTATCCAATGACGCAGGGCACAACAGAACCCAAGCAAGACCCAAAGGGCATCTCCAGACCTCAGAATCAAGGTTGCAACTCCTAGGAGGCCCACGTTCGGCCTATTTTGTCCTGAATTTCTTATTATATTATTGCATTTTTGTCCTTTGTGATTTTATCATTCAACACCTTTTTACTATATTTTATAAAATATGCTGTATTATTTTTTTATTTTATTTATCCAAAAACATTGTTCTCGGTTCCCCGTCACCAAAAAATGTAAATGTTCAAATAACTGATGAATTATTTTCGATTTTTTTCTTGTGCTTTTGATGCACATCTGGATGGTGGCACCGGGCACATTTAAAATAAGGAGAAATAAATAGCTCTGAGATGTGACAACATATGTATTTGCTCAAGAGTGAATGGCGCAGATCTGCATTTCATTTTAGAGCATTTCATTAGACATATGGTAAACCATGCTAGGTGATTTTTATTTATTTAAAAAGTCAGCCATGCCAAACACAGAACTTAAAGGCACAAACAGGGAGTCCAACATCCTGCGCTCCATGGGAACAAGAGCGTTCCGGCTCCTCGGGATGTCATTACTGATCTCTGAAGGGCACTGAAATTTTCCGAGCGGTTGCCAGTTTCCGACAGGAGACTCCTGAGTGTGGTGAAGACCCCAGGTTCCAGCTGCCTCCGTTTCACACCCCGCCTCGTAGAGCTCAGGGCGGCAGGTGAAATGATCCCAGGTCGAGAGCCCCGAAGGGCCCTTCCGCTCACAGCCCTCCCCACGGCCCTGTGCCTCCCCACCCACATCCCTTTTTCATAATCTGCCTTTGCCAAGGAAACCGAGAGTCGGTGTCCCAGGTGGATAATTGACGATTTTAGCCTCTTTCCCGACTCCTCATTTTCCCTTTTAGTTTCCTGATGAGGTCTCAGATGAGTAGGCTTGCCTGCGGGGCTGCGGGGCTGCCGACTTGTCTGTGAAGCGAGGGTGGGAAGGGGGAGGCCCTACGGGGACCGGCCCTGCGGGGACCTTCCCTGCGCAGACCAGAGACGACACGTGCCTTCTCCCCCACTAGAAACCCTGGAGGTTGGGAAATGCAGCGTCGTTCAGAACAGCAAAGGGCCTGGGCGCGCATCTACTTTCTGTGATTAAACTATGGGCGATCAGCACGAAGGAGACATGGAGGCCAGGAAGGGGGGAGGCAGGATAGTCATTTAGTATAAAGCCGTCAGCATTCCCTCCGTATTATTGTATGCGTTATTCAACATTTATACAAGAGAATTACTGGGCAGTTTATGCGTGCCAACGACACATACTGCCGTCTACATTTGGACAATATGGGGGGCTTTCCGTAGGGATTCTGAGCGGACTTGATCTTGGCCTCCTATGCTAACTGTGGGATTTAATCTCCTAAAAAGATGCACTCACATTTTTATAAATATGAAAGGTAGATTAATGATGTTAATTGACTAGAGTGGTTAACTCAAGAATTGTTAAACCCAAGGACCCAAGGTTGGGGTGAGTAATGGATGTTAGGTACCCAAGGGTCTGAGCCCCAGACATAAAACAAAGAAGAAAAGGACAGAAGGGTGAGTCAGGGACTCCAGCAGGAGCCGGATCTGAAGTTGTACCTGCTATCCCAGGAAACAAGGAGCTTACTGTGTGCGTCCTTACCTCTGCCGAGGGCTAGGGCAGGGCCCGAGTAAGAATCCGGGGGGCACAGCGGGATCTCAGAACTTGGCATCTAAAGCGACTGTTCCCGCACACCCCCACGAGCCTCCTGATCCTCACTGCCATTGTCATCGACATTTACTGAGTGGCTTCTCACGCCTGACGGAGGAGACTATGGGCTAGTGTCCAAGGCAAGAGTCATGTGGTTTCAAGGAACTAAACGGCTCAAATCACAAGAGGGTTTATTACAGAAAATCAGCAAGCTGTGCAGCCAGGCCTCGGGCCAACTGGGAGGTCAGCCGGCAGAGCCCTCTGGCTTCCCTGAGGCCACATCGTCTCTCACCTCTGACTGACATCCCCTCTCTGCAGACCAGCTGCAGAGCCCACTGACCTAGGCCTGCACAGCCCGTCTGAAAATGGAAGCCCTGGCCAGCACATCCAGATGACCTTCCCGCTTCGGAGGTCACATCGAGTGAATCCTGGCCCGTGGTGTCTCTTCGTTGACATTGCTCCAAGGAAGAGTAAGGGAGAGCACAAGGAGAAGCAGGCCGTCCCAGCAGGTCGGGGTGCGCGCCACCCTGTGATCCGTTAGGAGCTGCGGCCGGTGGGACAAGAACAGCCGCCTTGCGTCCCCGTTCAGATGGAGACGCGGATGGGAGGGAGTCAGGGGTAGCCTGGAAGGGGAATTTGGGCATGGCAGGGCAGTGACAACAACACAGCCACTAGAGTCCAGAACAGAGGCCCTTTAGTGAATCGACAGAAGGGACCAAGAGGAAGCAGGTTCTAAGGCACCTCCTGAAATGAACAAATTGACACTCTCTACCTGCTCACTAATAATAGCTAATATTTATTGACTTTTTCCTAAGCACAAATAGCTGTGTCTTTTAATCTAATCCCATGTTCTAAGCACTGTGTAAATGCTGATAGGCATTATTAGATTTAATCCCCACAGTCCTATGAAGTGAGCATTATTACCCCCAATTTATAGTTAAGGGAACCGAGTCTCAGAGAGGCTAATGATCTTGCCCAAATTTATAGACTCTGTAAGTGGCAGAGCAGGAACATAAACCAGGACCCGATTATCTACCTCCATGAGTTTTAACACCAGTTTCCTTTTATTTGGCCCCGATTCTTCGAGGGCTTAACTAAGAGGGAGTAAAATAAACCCTACAGTGTTTCTACTGTATTCTCTGAAAATATCCTAAAAGAAGATGTTATCATTCATATTTCAGGTTCTCTAATATTTAGTGTCACAGAGATTTTTATAACGTTCAACCTAATCCAGAAGGAATTTAAAACTGACATCACCAACATCCTTAGCAGCCAGTGACCCGGACACCTGATAGGGGCAGACACCTGACCAGTCAGAGAAGTTAGGGGATATTGGAAGGGTCAGGATCCTGTCCTCCACACATCCCTTCGGGCGTCAGAATTATTGGGCTCCCCGCCTGCCTTCCTTTCTACAAGAGAGACTGAAGGACTGTAGATCCTTCCAGCCTGCCTTCCAGTCACTGAATCATTTTCATTTGCTTCTCTGGATTTTCTCCAAATCCTTTCTTGACCATTTCATCTTATTAAGAGGTGAGGCCAGAGAGAATGTAGAACTCTTAAGAGAGGCCTGACAGTGGAGGCTGGTCAGAGTGGGATGGTCAGCTTAAAGTTCCTCATGCTCAATGCTTGTTTACAAATTCCAAGGCTACGACTGACTGCCTTTTTCTTTTTCTTTTCTTTTTTTTTTAAGATTTTATTTATTTTATTTGACAGGTAGAGATTACAAGTAGGCAGAGAGGCAGGCAGAGAGAGAGGAGGAAACAGGCTCCCTGCTGAGCAGAGTCTGATGCGGGACTAGATCCCAGGATGCTGGAATCGTGACCGGAGCCGCAGGCTGAGCCACCCAGGCGTCCCTGCCTTTTTCTTAATGAGGGCAAAACACAACTGGCTTCATGGTTAGTGTGTGTACCACTATGGCTCCTGGTTTTTTCTCTTCCATACTTTACATTGCCAGCTCCCGCCTGGCCTATTTTTCCGGTTTCCTCTTCATTCCCACATAAACTTGCCAGCCCTGTCTCTATTAGGCAGCATCCTGTTTTACATCTTTCACCTTCAGCAACTGCCCAGAAACACTTCCAATTTTAATTCTCCATTTTATGTTTTTTCTCTTTCTTTTTTGCCATAGACTCTCTAGATTTTGAAGAACTTTTAGAAATGATTTAGTTCCATTTCATCCTTGGCCTTATTTGGGACTTGGGGTTGCCCATTTCATCTTTACAAAGCAGCAAGGTTGGAGTAACCACAATTTCTTCCAGTAAGGGGTAAGCAATGTTTAGGAGAGGGAAACCTGTTATGTGCCAAGCACCAGATTCAGTACTTTAAATACATTTTTAATTTTTTTAAGATTTTACTCATTTATCAGAGAGAACATGAGAGAGTGAGAGAAAGAGGGCAAGCACGAACTGGGGGGGGGACGGGGGGGAGGGCAGAGGGAGAGGGAGAAGCAGGCTCCTCGATGAGCTGGCAAGACTCCAGCCAAGGACCCTGGGATCATGACCCGAGCTGAAGATAGACGCTTAACAGACTGAGCCACCCACACGCCCTGAATACATTTTTACATTAATTTCTTGAAATGTCCTGGTGATCTGTGTTTCATCATTAGGATTTCACAGATGAGGAAGCTAAAGGACAGATAGAGAGATTTAAGTCACTTGTCTAAGGCTTCAATATTAACAAGAAGTACACTGGGAATTCAAACCCAGTTCCAGCGGCCTCCAAAGTCCATGCTTCTTAATCCTTTTCTCCATTTACTTTTTCTCACTATCAAAACATTTCCCTTGGCCAGACTTAGGGTGTTTTTTGTTTTTTGTTTTTTTTAATCCTAGGTCAATTATAATTGTGTCATTAGATGCAGCAGGTAAGTCATTCTCCCTCCTTGTGTTTGCTCTCTCATCTTGGAGGGGGAAAAAAAAAGGGTAATAATAATATTCATCTTACCTGCCTTGCAAGGGTCAATGTAAAAGTACGTTGGAAAATTTATAGCTTAAACAAGTATGAGTTTGTTATGATGGTTGTTATTACTAATCTGAGCATGGCCTAATGTGGGGTTCAGAAGACCACTCCAAAGGACTCGAGGCTCCTAATACGTGCCAAGAAATGGATTTGTTATATATTTTTTTAAGATTTTATTTATTTATTTGACAGACAGAGATCACAAGTAGACAGAAAGGCAGACAGAGAGAGAGGAGAAAGCAGGCTCCCTGCTGAGCAGAGAGCCTGATGCCGGGCTTGATCCCAGGACCCTGGGATCCTGACCCAAGCCAAAGGCAGAGGCTTTAACCCACTGAGCCACCCAGGTGCCCCGAAATGGGTTTGTTATAAAAGATATGTAACTTTTCTAATAAAGTACTGCTTCAGCTGGGATGTTTTTTCATCTGCCAGGACAAAGACACCCCTGACTCAACTGCCATAAACAACCAGGGAGGTATTCACACAGTAAAAAGTTCCAATGCAGGGCAGCTCCAAGGTCAGTTAATTCATGGGCTCCCTGACTTCATCCATCAGCAAAGTTCCTCCTGTAGTTCAGCTCTGCCTTCCTTCAGAGATTGGCCTGTATTCAAGCTAGCTCATTTCACGGAAGCAAGATGGCGGCCCCTAGCACCACAGGCAAGCATTTACATCCAGCTGGAGCTAAAGGTGCCTGCCTCTTCCTGGTGGTCTCATTTTATAAACAAAAAACAAAAATACAAAAAACAAAAAACAAAAACCTTTGCCAGGTGCTTTAATCTCCCAGCAGACATTCTTTCACATCTTACCAGGCAAAACTGCACCACATGCTCTTGCCTAAACCAGCCCCTGGAAGGGACATGGGATGACCATGACTGATTTACTGAAACACCTGGCTGTGGTCGGGAGGGTGGATTATCCAAATAAAACAAGGGTTCTGTTAATAAGCACGAAAGGGAGAAGAGCTGTGGGTAAGCCACCAACAATTTCTGTTCTCGAAGATGAATGAAATCCATTGGGTAGAATTGATCCTGGTCTCACCAAGTGTCAGGGGATGTCTAAAAGAGAAGCAGGCTCAGTATTCTCCCCTCCTCCCTAGCCAACACCCCCCCCCCCCCCGCTTCTTTGTAACCCGGTTCTAAAGTATTCAGTTTCATTCCACATTCACAGACTTAAAGATCCTTCTTCTGTCTCCCTGGGTCTCTCACTTTCTCTTTATTTTGGATACAGCTTGTAGTAATCAGTGCCAGAATGCTGAAGGGCTGCTAACATTTTCTTTTCTAGGCTTTCCCAAGTGAGACAGAGAAAAGAGCTCTAGGACGGGAAGGCTCTTCAAGTGGCCTTCATTAAACTAAGCTCAAAGTTTCTGTGTCTCTTTCCAAATCCCATCACTTTCAGCAACACAAAGATCGACCACACTGCATGGTGCTTACCTTCCCAACAGATTTAGTCTCTAATGAACAATATCCCTCCTGTATTCCAGAAAGAGGAGACACTTGTTCTGAAACGAGCAGCGTGGAGTCACTTGGTGTGCGGGCATTTCTGGATTTAGTTCAGTGGTCTATGAATCACAGCGATTGGTGTGTTCCAGGAGGAAAGCTCTAGCCGTCCAGATGGACCTCGAGGTTAATTATGTAACAACAGGTAATCACTGCTCAGAAGTAATTATCAGGTTGTACACCCATAGATGCTGAGTCTCAACTCAAGAATATTTTTAGCTTTGGAGTCCACTGGCTTTTCCTGTCTTCCTCTCCCTCTGTTTACCCTAAAATTAACATTAATCAACATTTGGCTCCAAGCACACTGTGCTTCCAACCATGTAATTATAACAAGTCTGATTTTAAATATATATATGTATATATATATATATATATATATATATATATATACACATATACATATATAAAGTTTGACCTTAAATCCCCAGCTTCTATCTCCAAGTCAAGATCAGTGTTTGCAGCGATGACTTTATCAGGTGCTAGAACCCAGGGATCCTTGAAGAGAGCACCCCCCTCCGATCCTGTGTGGTCAGAGACACAGAGCCTGCCATAGCCCACACTTGCAGCAACCGTCTTCCAATGGACCTGAGGGGAATATATTTAGGCATTGTGTTATGGGGAAATTATATGGCACAAAAGCAATAATATTTCAATTATTGCCACTTAGAGACCACCAAAATAGTTATAAGCAAGGACAGACGAGCTTGGGTATCTAGTCATTTTCTAAACGTTTTAAAAACCACACTGAAACCTCAGACTGGATGCCATTCCTCGTTTTTCTGATGCTAATTCTTGTGACTGTGGTTAGGAGCGTCTCAAAACACTGGTAAGAAAATTTCTTCTTCTTAAGTCCCTGACCAAGAGAAGAAAATGGAGACGTTGTGTAACCTCTACTATCGGGTGGACATGGCTCCTCCTCGCACCAAAAGACAAATCCAGTAATGGCTTTGGCTCCACAGGCATATAAGGGCTAGGACGATAATAATGAGGCAGTTTACCTGTAATCCAAAATTGGAGCTCTTAGAGCTTGTTTGCAGGGTTGAGCACTATTAAGGAGGGCTAACTCTCAGGGCTCCTTTTAAAAAATAATTCATTTAATTTGGAAAAAAAAATACAGATCACTAAAAATACTACTTGCAGATTCCTTTCTCTCCAATGTTTTTATTTTTTCTGGTTCTATTGAGATATACTGGACATATGACATTATATTAGTTTTAGGTGCACAATAATTTAATATATGTAAATATCGTGAAATGATCACAGCACATCTAGTTCTCATCCATCACCACACATAGTTATAATTTTTCTCTTGTGATGAGAACTTCTAAGATCTCTCTCAGCAACTTTAAAACAGACAATAGAGTTGCCCATAGTCACACAGTAATAGCCATGTACGAGACGGATATCCCCAGGACTTAGTATTTTCTAAGTGGAATTTTGTAACTTTTGACCCCCTTCACCCCTTTTACCCACATTTGAGATCCTTCTTGAATATCCAGAAACAACCTATACATTTGTGAAGTGATTCCTTCTTTTTTTTTTTTTTTTAAGATTTTATTTATTTATTTGACAGAGAGAGATCACAAGTAGACAGAGAGGCAGGCAGAGAGAGAGAGGGAAGCAGGTTCCCTGCTGAGCAGAGAGCCCGATGTGGGGCTCCACCCTAGGACCCTGGGATCATGACCTGAGCCGAAGGCAGCAGCTTAACCCACTGAGCCACCCAGGCACCCATGATTCCTTATTTTCAAAACACTTCCCACATTTATTATCTCCTTGAGCCTCACATCCTTGTGAGACAGACAGGATGGGTGTTTCTTGTTTTAAAATTGACAAAACTAGGGCGCCTGGGTGGCTCATTCAGTTAAGTGTCTGTCTTCAGCTCAGGTCATGATTCCGGGGTACTGGAAATTGAACCCCACATTGGGCTCCCTGCTCAGCAGGGAGTCTGTTTCTCCCTCTCTGTCTGCCCCTCCCTGCTGCTTGTGTCCTCTCTCATGTTCTTTCTGTCAAATAAATAAATAAAATCTTTTAAAAAAATAATAAAATAAAACTGACAAAACTAAGGCCAAAGAAGTTAAATGACTTACCCGAAACCAATGCAGTAGGGGTGTCGGGGTGGTGGCGGGAGGGGGGCACCATGCACCAGTTTGCCTACGACAGTTGTGTTTCCACACATAGTTACACAATAATTATTAAAAGGCTCCCTTGCACTCTCAAAAGTGTCCTCGTTTGAATAACAAAGTATCTCATTACCCTAACTGTAGGCCAAGGTCAGAACACAATCTTCCAAGTCTTGGTCCAAGGCTGTTGGAGACACAGTTAATGGAAGAGTAGGCCATCTATCAGCAAAACGGAGTCCATCCGCCTCTGATTCACCCATGAAGTATAGCAAGTGACAGACTGAGTGACACTAATTTTATGAGTTCGGCTCCCTTCATTTTTCTGCACTCAGCCTAATCTCGAATGGCTTTCTCTCCACCTGACTCCCTCTGGGAAGAATGGAGTTAAAATCAAACTTCAGAGGGACTTGGTCCTGCTCCGAAGGGCAGGGCCCTCCTCACCCTCAGTGTGTGCTTCTTTGGTTCATTTTCCTATGGAATGTTGGCAAATGTGCTCGTAACCAAGGAATTACATCGTGGATGGGATGATTTGGGGATTCTGTCCATTGGGAAAATGATTGTACCCTTCCCCTCAGGAATCATCTACCCCTCCGGAGAGGGAGCTCCCTAAGGCGAGCCATGTTCTGCCATCTGTGTGGCCTCTTCACAAAGCCGGCCCTATTCTCTTCCTGATCTACCCACCCGTGGAAAGCTTCCCACTCACTGCTTGGCAACTCCTTCCCTGCAGCTCCTAGGCTGTGCTGGTGACAGAGGCAAACAAGCCTGGGCGTGCCTCTTGCTGCACTCCACAGAGAACAGCAGGCCACGTCTCCTCAGAGCCGCGTGGAGGCCCTTCCACAGGACCAGGGCCAGCAAGGGTCCCCAGAGTCTCCTAGTCCAGCCAGAGGAGCACCCAGACGAGAAGACCTGTGTTCCGCCATCTACCAGTTCCGGTGCTGCGGGGCCGGAAGTCATTGCTGGGGATGAAATTCCCTCGGGGGCACCAAATGTCTACTACCCGTCTGCCCACAACTATGACTTGATTGAGTCCCAGGCCAGAGTGGCTCTCGTGGCTGAGCTCATGTAGTCTCGGCCCCTCCAGCCACTTTGCAGGGGGGACAATGTTAGCTCCACTTAACGCAGGAGGAAACAGACCCACGGGCCTTGTCACCCCCCGAGGCCACACACAGCACTTGGGTTTGACCCCATCTAGTCTTTCAGGCTCCAGATCCAGGCTCCATCCCTTGGAACCCAGGGCTTCCTCTCAGAGGGTCAGTGGGAAGATCAATAAAAGAACCCAGGGTAACTGTGCCTAGGAAACTCCCCCTGGGCCAGAGCTGCCTTTGGTAATTAATCCGCTTTGGCTCAGTCGCCATCCCTCTTGCCCACATCCCATTCTCCCGGCTGGCCCCAGGCGCCTGACAGCCTGAAGACCAGGGCAGGGCACCACAGACCGTGTTTTGTGCCATGTTTTCCTGAGAGGCCACAGTTCGATGCTCTGCAAAAGCAGTGGGGGTCAATGAAGCCAGAAATTCTCTGAGCATAATTGCTTCCCAGGTCAGTCAGAGATGCCAACCAAACCACTCCACTGCAGGTGTCGCCGATTCATTAGGTCCTGTCTCCCTGTCCCGTGCTCCAGCCCAGCCAAGCAAGACATGCCCTCACCCAGTTACTTTCCCGACTTTAATCCCTGTTATCTCAATTACCATCCCAAAAGAGGTTCCACAAATGAAGAAGGGGTTGGAACCACAATGGTCAACATCATACTTAATAATAACAATTATATAATTATATCTCTCTCATATAATAATATGTAATTACCCAATAATTACTATTAAACAGTGCAGTGGTGACCACTGGGACTCCAGAGCCCTTTAATTATTGTTATCGCTGATAATGAAGCAGAAGATCATTCTCTAACATTGTCTCTCTCTACCACGGACACTTCTCTTCTGAGCTTCTGAACATCTATTTCTTTCTGCTCTCACAGCCCAGGCCTCACAGCTCAGGCCCGAGAACTCCGGTCTGCCATGCACGTCAAAGGCAAATTCAAGTATTTACTTTCCCCTTCATCTCTGAGTCCCAGACGGTATCTGGAGAAGCTCCTTATCTGTGGTGATTGATGGGGAAATCTCACATCAAAATAGGTAGAACGAGAATGTGCTCCAGCGTCTTACCAGCTTGCTTGGAGATGCTCAGAAAGCAAGTAAATCCAGATAATGCTGGGGTAGAATGAAAACCAAGTCCTCAGTTATACTGACATTATAGTTTCAGATGATTCCATCTCTCCAATCCGGTGATGCCTTCCTGTGGGAGCAAATACTGGATTTCATCTTTCCTTTGTTGGACTCCAACTTTGATATGTCTTTTTAGGAGGTGGGTGGATGGAGAGGATACCAAAACAGCCTAAGAATTCCTTTTTGTAAAAATGTTTATGCTAAAATTGACATAAGGAAACTGAGTTATTTGGCTAAAAACTGCACAGCTGACTTCTAAGCTCCATTTTTCTATTTTCTACACGGCAAGTAGATCCCCAGAAAATTTATCGGAAGGTCTACAAGCGAATACAAGAAAGATTTCTGTTTCCTGGTTGACACTTGACCCTTCTCATTCCTTAGCCACGTCTAGTTTTGTTTTTTTTTTTTTTAATTTTTATTTATTTGACAGACAGATCAGAAGTAGGCAGAGAGGCAGGCAGAGAGAGAGGAGAGGAGGCAGGCTCCCTGCTGAGCAGAGAGCCCGATGTGAGGCTCGATCCCAGGACCCTGGGATCATGACCTGAGCTGAAGGCAGCGGCTTAACCCACTGAGCCACCCAGGTGCCCAGCCACGTCTAGTTTTTAAAGCAAGGCAAGAGCTAAAATCAGCCCCCTATCTAGGGGCTGAGAGACGATGGATAAATGAGACCAAGACGACGAAGGCAAATGAAAATAGCGTGAATTCATTTCCTTCAAACGAAATATGTCATAAAAGGACTTTTGAAAAAAACACAAAGCAAGTGATTTTTCTGCTCATCACGGTAAACCATAAAACAACACATGTTTTTCCAGCTTCATCTACCAGCTTCCACTAAGAGGCTGATCCTTTTAGCAGATAATCATCTAAATTATCCCCCAGACCTGAGGGAATACTACACGTAGGTGACAGAATTTGGAACATAAAACAGCTTTTGAGGTCTTTTCAGCGCTCCCCTCATTACTCCCGGAAGAAGGTGTTGTAAGCACAGAACATAATTAATGACAAGAGCCCGCGTGTTCTGGGTGGGCCTCACTCCTACTCCAAGCGAGGGGAGGAACGACACTGGCAGCTCTTCTCTCCCATGAGTTCCACACGTGCGTGCCGCCCCTCTTCTCTGTCATACAGCCAGCCTGTGCCTCCCAGGTTGGGGAGTGACACAGACTCTCAGTGTCCACCCGGGTGGGGGGCTTTAGTCTGTGTCACTGGCCATCCGAACCTCCCTGATCCAAACCCAAGCCTCAGTCTCAGGGTTGAGGGTTGGAACAGCCTGAGCTCCAGAGCCAACAAAGATGCATTCCTGCTCAAAGTCTTTTGTCAGATTTCCACTGTAGATAGGAGGGAACGTGAGCCTACCATAGCCCAGAGAGCCATCTGCAAACAGTCTCCAGTGTCAGCAGACACCTGCCAACACTAGCCTTCAAGCTTTCCTACCTTAGTGCCCCCGGAATGCTCTTCCCCTCACCGTTTGTCAGCTGACTCCCACTCATCCTCAGTTTCAGCTTGAAAGTCATTTCCTTAGAACTTCCAGGAGCCTTCCCACCAGAGAATGCCTCAGGCTATACGTCCTTATAAAAGACCCTTCCCCTGGGAACTCTTTGACAAGTTATCAGAAAGACGCATAAAAAAATTACAAACTTGGCTACCTTTTCCCCCACTTGACTGCAAGCTCTGTGAGAAGAGAAAGGTAGTTGTTTTGTCCCTTTTGATTTACCCAGTGTTGGGCAGGTAGTAATTTACAAATAATGGTGGGAGGGTGAGTGAATTCAGTCATTGCAATGTCCAGAATTTTTAGACCCATTGTATGAGCTGCCTTAGGAAATCACTGAGGAAGAGCTACTGTGATGGGATAAAGAAAGCACATGTGGGCACAGGAGGTTCAGCTCTGGACCACCTAGCCCCAGTGTGCAGGACAACACATCAGGTCTTCCTTCCGCACCCCGACACTACCAGGATGACCGGGAACTCGCCCCAATGTGGTGTCTGAAAGGAAGGTCCATAGATCCTGGATTCACTGGTACAGTACTCACTTCAAGTGTACTGCAAACATTTAGCACTTTGTTCTCAGAAACCATCACAAAGCCCTTCAAAATGCTACTGCTCTAGCATCTCCACAGCGTATTTCAGTATCTCTACACCAAGTGACCGGAAGGGCTGGGGTGGGGGGAGGTGGGTGGGGGACGGGGTGGAAGGAATCCTTTGTGAATCATTGATCTCTATTTTGGGTTCAGAAACTATGAACACAGAGCTCACATGTGTGTCAACCTCAAAAGTTAGGGAGTTGCTCCAACGTACCCTCCCTTCCCTCCGTAACCTACTGCAAGTATGTAATTTACTACTTTATTTATAGCATTGTCATAACTATATTTTTAATCTTTACTAAAGCTTAGGGATAATGACTACCATACGTTTGCTACCTGCTGTTATGAAGTTGTAATTTTACAAACTTCCCTGAAACTCCTGTTCCTTAAAGCTTCAGGCCACTTGTGTCTCTGATCATCTGTTTATCGGGCAGGGAAGGGCCGACTTGTTCTTTCCACCTTGCCAGCTCCCTGTCCCTGCCCCCCATCCTTCCGCCATACTCATCATCTTAGCACCGTTTCTTTGACTCTCCTGTGTCCTGTGGCTTCTTTATGGCCAGCTCCTTTCCTTTTTTTTTTTTAACTGTTTTTTTTTTTATTTTTTTTTTAAGATTTTATTTATTTATTTGACAGACGGAGATCACAGGTAGGCAGAGAGGCAGGCAAAGAGAGGAAGGGAAGCAGGGTCCCCACTGAGCAGAGAGCCCGATGAGATGCGGGGCTCCATCCCAGGACCCTAAGATCGAGCCACCCAGGCACCCCTGCCAGCTCCTTTCTTAATTGATTTACTTTACAAAGAAATGCCGAGGGTAACGTTTTTCTCTCCAGCGAGGCGCTAGCTAGGTAAAGCGGTGTTTGGATTGGCGGCAGCCAAGTTATTTGGAGTGTGTTAGAAATGCAGAATTCCAGGCCCAACCCAGATTCTGAATCACAACCTGTGTTTTAACAAGAATAGCACGTGTTAAAATTCAAAGAGCTGCTCTAGAGAGCATTCAACTCAAGCTCCAAGAGCCATGGCTCAGGGACCCCTTCCCTGAAGGGACCTGCCCCACCCCCCTCCCAACTCCTGCCCTCCCCCCACTCCCCACAGACACTTCCTTTACCCAGTTGCTGACCCAGCCTCCTCCCGGCTTGGATTCAACAGGGAGCCTCAGGCCTCTGAAACCCCAGGAGATGAGGGTAACATGTCCCATAGTGAACATCAGCTGCTTTATGTGCTCCCTAGAGTTTTGTGAGCTAGCGCATGATCTGTTAAGAGGTTCTCCGCCTACACACAGGTGCGGTACGTGTAATATAACACACACAGTGACATGCATGATCATTCATATCTCACGGCAGTTTTTCTGGAACACACCCTCCACATTCTAAGCATATGTAATATGCTGTAGCGAAAACAGCTCTGGATTAGCAGACCCGGGCTTTCATTGTCCTCTGCCGTGACCAATGGCAAGACCGTGGCCAGAATCGAGGGAACCTGTCTGAACATCTACAAAATGTGGGTAATTCCTGCCTTGTATCTGTGGGATTATAAATTGGGTATAATCTGTGTTGGCCACAGCTCCTGGCACTCGCCACGTGCATAACAATTTGACAGTGGTTATCTGACACTTCTGTAACGCAGGCAGCTTGTGGTTTTGCTCACTCTCAGATACACAGTTATATCTAACTCCGTTCTCAGCTGATCTCTACATCACCTTTTGCATAAAATGGTCCTAGCCAGTATTTGAATCCAGTCCTAAAACCACCTTTATAAGTCGCCCTGCATCGCGGTCCAAAGTTTGCTCTTTAGCTGTAAACCAATCTCTGCACATTTTTGGTCAACTTCGTCAGTCCCTCGGGATCTTAGACAGAAGCTGCTCGCCCATCTAACCAATGCCGTAACTCCCAAGCCTTGTAGCTCCTTCTTCACTCTTTGGCAGTGGATCTCATCAGAGGGGACAGGGGCCAAAAATCTCGACCGTGAACAGTTAGCAATGTCTGGGGACATTTTTTGTTGTCACGATTGGGGGTGGGAGGATACCACTGGTATCTAGTAGGTGGAGGCCAGAGATGCTGCTAAGCCCCCTACAATGCACAGGACAGCTCCCCCCTCCAACAACAAAGAAGCTTCCAGCCTCCAATGTTCATGGTACTGAAGGGCAGAAACCCCACCCTAGATTAAAGCTGGTAGGGTAGTAACCTCAATAGCCTCTTCACCACAAACCAGTATCTCCCACTCTTCTCATGGTCTTCCACCCATGCCTCATGGGGAGTTTCTTTTTTTTTTTTTTAAGTTTTCTTTTTTCTTAAATTTATTTTAATTCAATTAACTTATAAAGTACTATTGGTTTCAAAGATACAGGTCAGTGACTCATCAGTCTTATATAACACCTAGTGCTGATCACATCACATGCCCTCCTTAATGTCCATCACCCAGTTACCCCATCACTCTAACCCCCCCAATCCAGCAACTGTCAGTTTGTTTCCTATGACTAAGAGTCTCTCATGGTTTGTCTCTCTCTCTGGTTTTCTCTTGTTTTCTTTTTTTCCTCTCTTCCCCTCTGGCCCTCTGTTTTGTTTCCTAAATTCCACATATCAGTGAGATCGTGTAATTGTCTTTCTCTGACTGACTTATTTTCTTGGCACAATACCCTCTAGTTCCATCCATGCCCTTGAAAATGGCAAGATTTCATTTTTGATGGCTACATAATATTCTGTTATGCATATATACACCACATCTTCTTTATCCATTCATATGTTGATGGACATCTGGGCTCTTTCCATAGTTTGGCTATTGTGGACATTGCTGCTATAAACATTAGGGTACATGTGCCCCTTCAGATCACTACATTTGTATCTTTAGGGTAAATACCCAGTAGTGCGATTGCTGGGTCATAGGGTAGCTCTATTTTCAGTGTTTCTTTTTTTAAGATTTTATACATTTATTTATTCAACAGAGAGAGCACAAGTAGGCTGAGAGGCAGGCAGAGAGAGAGGGGGAAGCAGGCTCCCCGCCAAGCAGAGAGCCTGATGTGGGGCTCGATTCCAGGATCCTGAGATCACAACCCGAGCAGAAGACAGAGGCTTAACCCACTGAGCTTCCCAGGCACCCCTATTTTCAACTTTTTGAGGAACCTCCATACTATTTTCCAGAGTGGCTGCACCAGTTTGCATTCCCATCAACAGTGTAGGAGGGTTCCCCTTTCTCCACATCCTCACCAACATCTGTCATTTCCTGACTTGTTAATTTTAGCCATTCTGACATGTGAGGTGGTATCTCACTGTGGTTTTGATTTGTATTTCCCTGATGCTGAGTAATGTTGAGCACTCTTTCATGTGTCTGTTGGCCATTTGGATGTCTTCTTTACAGAAATGTCTGTTCATGTCCTCCGCCCATTTTTTGATTGGATTATTTGTTCCTAGCATGTTGAGTGTAATAAGTTCTTTATAGATTTTGGCTACTAGCCCTTTATCTGATATGTCATTTGCAAATATCTTCTTGCACCATGGGGAGTTTCAAGCCTCTCAGGAATGGCCTGGCTGTTCATTTCCTGAGGACTGCAGTGTTGTAGAGTTTATGCTATGGCTGAAAGAACACGGTGGTTCTGGGGACAGCCACACAGGCAGGTTTGCACCGACACAGCAGGTGGGCTCTCATTTTAGAGAAAGGAAGATGTACAAGGATTCTGGCCATGAGCCTTTTGGATTCTCTGTCTTTCCTCTAAGTTGTTCTCAGGGATGTGAGCCCCTGATTTTACTCTCTGGGTAGCTTATTATTCAGCCACTCTGCACACCCAGCACTAGAAGGCAAGCTCTTTCTTACTTCTCACATGGATGGCTCTCTCTTCCCTATCACTGTCTTTCTCTGATCCCAAGTTTCAAGCCTCTATTTTCATAGGACCCCTGTGTGTCTCTTGCTGGACATGGGTTGGTTCAAGCTTATTCCATTTGGATGCACCAAGTGACACTACACATATTCCGCTCTTCTGGGACATCTGTCATCAACTCCACAGCTACTTAAAATTTTTACACTACCATCACAAACATCAGATAATCTGGGGGGAAGTAGCTCTTTCCTCATACCTAATCTCCAGTAAAGAAAGAGGACACCAATCTATTATTCCCAAAGGGTGAACCGAAGAGTACATAGCAAGGACAATTATGAAACATTTCTGCATAATTAAAAGGAATAAAAGAATGCTTGAATAATGTCATAAAAATTAAGGAAATGCATGAAGGAGTCTAGGACTGCTGGAGAGGTGGTTTTACGAAGCAAGAGGGCACTGTTGTGAATCATGGAGACCCGGCACCCATTTTTTACTCTTTCTTCTTGCTGGATATTGAAAGTCCACGGAGTCCCATGGATGACAGAGTATGCCAAGCCCTATCTTTCTAAGTGCTTCTGGGATATGGTAGAGGGCACAACCTGACGGAGCCAGCACACGGAGTCTCCCACACACATGCCCACCCCTCTTAATAGCTGAGTTCTCAGAGCTGCTTTCTGTTTTCTGGTTTCATTTCCATTTTTCTTCTCTTTTTTTTTGCAGGGCTCATAAAACACCTGAGCAAGGGCCTGGTCTCAGATCATTAAAGGAGGGCTATCTAGTCTTGCTCTACCTCTGGGGTCAGTAGACTTCAGTTGAGATGCTTACCTTCATGGTGGTGGTGTCAACCCTCTAAAGTAGGACGGCCCATACTGCTACTCTATTCATTTCTTCTTTGTTCCTACAGAACCGCGCTTTCCCCACATAGTCCACGTGTCTCCCAGAAAGCTCACCCCATTATCAGCCCCAAGAGTAGGCACTGATTGGTCTAGCATAGACCAGGTAACCCCCACACCTCTTGCCAGTGACTGGTCCTGTTGCTCAGACTTCAGTCGACAGCTCATGACATTGCCTTGGTAATAGTTATTAGTGTGAGGGTGGGGTGAGCCCTGGAGTGGCCCAATCAGGCCGAAGTGAAGGAAGAGAGCCTCTCCCTTGCCCAGTCCCAGAGTGGTGAGGCAAGAAGCACAGAGCTCCATTTCTTGCTGGTAGCCATCATTCAACCATAAGGAAAACAAATTTAAAAATGAAAACCAATGCTAAGGATATAGGGCAAAAAGACACAAACAACTGGATCCTTGTACACAAGGATGACACAGATGACACAGAGTCACTGGTAGAACGGTCCTGAGATGCACTCAATGTTCATGCTGGGGGAGATGACAGACTGATTGTTTGCATCAGGTTTTCTCTTAGAGTCCAGAGCATCTTAACTGATCATTTCTCCACCTCAGCAGAACATGGGGCTCTATAAAAAATGCACTGCCCCCTCTTTCCAGGAGGCTCAGAAATCCATGGACATCATCTCTCTTGCCTCAAACTCCATCCTGAAACATCCTCCTAGCCCACCACAGCAATCAAGAGACCTCCTCCTTGAAGTGTTTGAAATTGCCGTTTGCCAACTCAAGACCCTCAGCAAAGCCTCCCGGACCCCCTGCCACACCACTGCCTTCTTTGTCTTTCTCTCCTCCCTTCCTCGTGGCTGTCAGCCAGGCTCTCTTTCCCTCTCCATTCCTGTCAGAGCTCTGTGGCCTTTCTTGTACAGTTTACCCAAGATGGCTTCAGGTACAAGTGTTTTTGACGCCCATGACAACTGCTTGCTAATCTCTTATAAGCCATCGGGCATGTGGAACCCTGCAGTGGACCTGGGTGATCAAACTATTTCATTTTTTAATTATTCTTAGTTGCTATCAGTGCCTTAGAACAGAATTTGGATCCGTGCTTTGCCTAAAAAGAAAGAGCTGACAGGGCTTGCAACTGGCAATGCATCAGTTCCACCTCAAGGAAATCAACAGGGAGAAGCTAATGAAACGGAACAGTTCTCATATTAACCAGTTAGCTATTCAGCTTAGGACAGATGTGGAAAATAAGCCCATATGAGACAAATTCATTAAAGTGAAATTATCCGTTCAACACCTTGATATCTGAGCAGACTGATGTTTCAAAATTATTATAATTATGATCATGGGGATAAAGAGAGCCAAACTTTCAAAGGAAAACTTGAAAAAAATTAAAAATTCTAGTACTACCCTGTGAGATGCAAATAATGAGCTGGCCACAGATCCCCAGGATATCAGCAATTGCTCTAAATCCTTCTTGATGAGGAATCTGTGACTCTGAACTCAACATTAATTCAAATGCAAATAATATCTCTTCCCCCTGAGAATCATTATTCCTGATTCGGCAGGCAGTTTAATGGGAATCTGCAGGTGCGCCGCAGCCTGAACCAGAGAAGTCGCCCCAGCTCCAGGACTCCTGAAGATGTGGGATCTGAGAGTCCGAGGCTGGGGATCTAAATTCCCTCACGGGCTCTGAGCTTGGGTCTCTGGTTAAAGCAAGTGAAACTCACTAGTGTGTCAATGAGGGGCCTGCAGCCTGGAGAGAACTGCAGACCTCTTCTGCTTCTCTCAAGCACAAACCACACTCTTCCGTCTCCGTGAACTCCCATGGCCCTTCCCATGGAGGTTCTTTGGAAACACTACCTGTGGAGGAAAGTCAGTTTCCAGCACTGGCACTGTTTGGAGACCACATGGGAGAAAGAACTAAAAGCCCCTGGAGGGGTCCCTGGGTGGCCTAGTCAGTTAGGCATCTGCCTTCAGTTCAGGTCATGATCTCAGGGTCCTGGGATAGAGTCCTGCTTGGGGCTCCCCAGTCAGTGTGGGGAGTCTGCTTCTCCCTCTCCCTCTGTCCGTTCCCTCTGCTTGGGCTCTCAATCTTTCTCTCTCAAATAAATAAAATATTTTTTTTAAAAAATTATAAAAACTTCTGATATTGGATGGCTTGGGTTTGAATGTATGATGCTGGGAAATTTACATGGCCTCATCTGTGACTCAGTGTCTCCATCAGCAAAATGAGGATATGAATAGATCTGCTTTGTAGGACCATGATATGGTTTAAGAGTTAGAACACTTTTCATAGGCAACATAAGGAAACAGTTAAGAGCATGAACTCTGGAGCCAGACTTGACTAGGTTTCAATCTAATCTCTACCCCTTGCTTACAGATAACCTTGGCAAGGTAACAAATCTTCTCTTTACATCAGTTGACTCAGATGTAAATCGGGATGATGATATTAATAGCCTCCCATAGTTCTTGTCAAGATTAACGTTTTAAAATAATTTAATAACTAACTTAATGTCTGGCTTACATAACAAGTACTGTATGTGCACCGTGTCCAGTATTTGGCCCACAGTGAGAGCTCCATACCTGTTACCTACTGATATTACTGATAACATTTGCGTGACTGGTAGAAACATCGTGGATGAGCAGAAGAATGAATCGTGTTTCTCAGGATAGAACAGGAGAGGACAAGATACTTTCGGCTAGAAGAAACTGCCTTCTCAGCAAGGCCTTCTGAGGTGGCACCCCATCATAGCCGAAATGCGATGTGACACTTTGGTATATCCTGGTGACATGCAATCGCCAACCAGAAAAAATACACCTGCCACACAGACGCCATTCTCAACAAGAAGTCTGAAAGCCTCTGAGGTCAGCAGACGGGAGATAGGTGGGGCCAGGGTGGGAAGCTATTACGTGTGGTCCTCACGGGTCTGAGTGACTACAGACACATGAAGTACGTGCTACTTAAAGAACCAAGTCCTAGATTATGTTCCAGAGTCACACACAGCATATCCAGTGGATAAGCTGTACTTGCCCAAGAAATGTAAGTAACAACAGTCCTTGGCTTTCAATCTCGTAGGGTCACGAAGACCTGCCTGGTGTCAATGCTCATTTTTCTTTTAAGCCACAGCTGTAAAAGTGATACCTGTTTATTCAAAGAACAGAGTTGCAGGAGACGTACTGACGCAACAAACGGGTAATACGATATACTTGGCTTGTTTCATGTGCTAAATGTATCTCTAAAAACTGTGTATAGTTAAAAAAAAAATGGAGAGGTAAATCATGACGAATATTTGGTTAAAACAACACTGTGGCCAATCTGAAAAATATATTAGATACAAAAAATTACCCCTCATTTTTGTTTTCTGGAGGGTTTCTTTTAAATTTTTATTATAATTTGTTAGACACATATTGAGTTTTCTTAAGCCAGGACTTCTGTTTTTGTTTTGTTTATTATTAGAGTCTCTTGCTTATTTTTTTTTTTATCCTAGATTGTATTGGCAATAACTTAAATGTATTACAAGGTAAGTGAGAGTTTGGATACCTTCTTTTTTTTTTTTTTTAAAGATTTTATTTATTTGACACAGAGAGCGAGATCACAAGTAGGCAGAGAGGCAGGCAGAGAGAGAGAGAGGGGAGGAAGCAGGCTCCCCGCTGAGCAGAGAGCCTGACACAGGGCCCAATCCCAGGACCTTGAGATCATGGCCTGAGCCAAAGGCAGAGGCTTTAACCCACTGAGCCAACCAGGCGCCCCTTGGATACTGTTCTTAAACAGACTTTCTCTCAGTCACTTTGTGGCGACTAAGTTGTACAGTACTTACACAGGAAATAGTAATCATTGCATCCTGCCATGTCTTGCAGATCTGTCATTGTCAAAGGTTATAATCACATTGTAACAGTCTTGCAGTGTGATTAGAATCCTGAATGAGCTAAAGCCATTTCATGTTCAAGGACAAAACTTAAAGCAAAATATCATATTCATATCTATATGAAAAAAAGGAGAAATAATTTGTTACCTTCACCTTTTGTGTTGGGGGAAATGGCTAGAAAAATACTCACAATAATTTCTTCCTTTGCTTCTAGGTCATTTCGGTCTCAAGGCTTTTCTATCTCATTATCAATTTCAAAAAGTAAAAAAGTAAATTAAACGAAAATAGATCACAGCTCCTTATTCATCAGAGACACAACCCGTAAGCTTCTCTTTAGCCACCTGACAACATATATCGAATGTTCCTTCCTGCCTTTGGTTTCAAAGGTAAGAGAAATGTCAGTCAATCTTCTACTATGCATTAATGGTTCTTGTCTTCTTGTGGATAGACCATTATTTTGAAAAGGGTGTAACCTCCAAGTCTTTTTATCCCTAGATGGGTCTGTCATGGTACCTGAGTCACCCACCAGGAAAGCTCCCCAGTGAGGGAACAGCCATCTCTGTCCCCTCTGTCTCCACCAGCATGAGATCCAAAGCCCTCCCTCTCCGTGATCATGGAAGCACAGTTCATCCCAGGGGCAGCAGGGCAGGAAGCAGGCTGGAAGTAGTTCAGCCCCTCACAAAAGGAGACCCAGATCTGGAAAAGCCCAGCTGGTGTCCTGAGACCCCTTTATCTCTTGTTTTTAGACACTGGTCTCCCCCACCTGCATGCACCAGAGCCACCACATCTCAAATTCCTTCTCATCGTCTCCAACCTGAGGACAGTCTCCAGTCTCAAGAAAGCTGTCTAGTTAGGAGGCTGCAGCTCATTTCCATGAATTTACAACGTACTCTTTGGAACCAGAAAGAGCTGCTCTCCCTGGTCATGCGTATAGCCTTTGTTCCAATATCCAAGTAAGACAATATGATGCTCTGAAAGTCTTGGTCCTATTCCTTGTTTTATCAATGCTTCAAAAGCCATGGAATGAAGGCAACAGAAGAGATGTCTAATTTTGCAGTTGAGATGCCCTCCTATCATCATAGGTATGCAGGTTTATTCAAGCAGTTTCAGCCTTGCTGAGAATTCTGAAACCATAAAAACTGCCTTAGTGCATACTATCCTGGCTCAATCTCCCTTCTATCCTATGTCTACCACTATCATGTTGACGTGAGACTCTGCCCAGGTCAGGAAATCTTGAGCTTGAGGGTGGATCAGAATCACCAGGGGATTTCCAGGTCCCACCCGCCAGCAGTTTGATTTGGGAGATACACCTCAGGTGTTCAGAAATCTGAATGTTCAGTGGGCAGACCAGTTGACTGTGAAGCAGGAAGTCCGAGACCACATTTACACATTGGCTGAGGTCAAAGCCACCACCACTCTTTCAATGCTCAAGAGGGTCCCATCTTTTTCAGCAGTCAAAGGATGGAGTCTTTTATTTCTTTCATACTAAGTACTCGAGGTTAGATGTTGTCTCCAGGCCCCTAAAATATCTAAATGTCTTGTTGCGGCCAACAGCATAATGTTTTGGATTCCTAGGACTGTTCTTCAATTCAGAAATGCTTTTCTGATCCATATGGTGTGCCAGGCTCTGAGGACATAGGATGACAGCAGCAGTTCTTGCCCTCAGAAGCACATAAGCATGTGGGTAAGCTGTTCTATTAAATTAGCAATTACAACGCGGCAGAAGAGCACGATTATAAAGATAGGCATAGGTTGGCATGCAAGAACAGGAGAGGGGCACGCTACCTGAGATGGGAGGTCAGAACGCCTTCTTGGAGCAGGTGACATCAGAACAAGGTTTTGGAGGGACACCTAGGTGGCTCAGGTCATGATCCCAGGGGCCTGGGATCGAGTCTTGCATCGGGCTCCCTGCTCAGAGGGGACTTTGCTTCTCCCTCTGCCCCTCTGCTCCTGTGTGTGCACTCTCTCTTTCTCTCTCTCTCTCTCCCCTGACAAATAAATAAATAAAATCTTTTTTAAAAAAATAGGTTTTTTTTATCCAAAACATTTACTTAGCCAAGAAGGTAGAGAGAGAAAGCGCAGCACCCAGCAGGCACATAACATGGGTCCAGCATCTGCAAGAAGTTAAATATGGCCAGGGCAGAGGGCGTGGAAGAGGAAGGACCAGGGAAGGGGCCACCCGGGTCAAGCAGACCCGAACCACGCCTAGCATTTCGGAAACAACTCACCGGGTGATGAGGAGCCATTGGAAGTTTCAGTGGTGGATCACAAATGGGTCAGATGGGGGAAAGACTGCTGTTTGGATGATTTCCTCACTTAGCCAGGCTCAAATACCAAAGCTCAATAACACCAAGTCTGTGGCTTTGGCACCGGGTTCCTTTTTTTAAGTAATAAAAAAGTTTAAAGTTTCTATTGCACATGGAAATCTGTTGACAATTTTAATCTGATGGCCGTGGCCACGGTGCTGTGACTTAATGACAGAGTCTTCTGCCAGTAGAAACAAAGAAGGTGCTGTTGCCGGCACAATTCAACTCTGCTTTATTCCCTTATTTCACAGATCCTCTTCGTTTTGTTAAGCTCAACTTCATACAAGTTAGGATCTTCCCGATGGATTCTTCGAGTCATTCTAGGACAATGTATTTTTAGCTCCAAAGTGCAGTTGGCTGCACACCCCTTACCAGCCTAACCACCTCCCACCGCAGCCCCGGGCTGCCTCCCCACTGCAGCCCTCCGTGCCTGCCGCACTCCCATCACCAAAGTTAGACTGCAGACCTGTCACGTGGCTGCCCCCGTCCATGCATAGGCTCCTCATGCTTCCCGGAAGAAAGTCCTTCATCCAGCCTCATCTCCCATTCTATGGTTTTCTGATTCTCCAGGCTCAAGTAGCTGAGCTTGAACATACCTTCTCTGCTGGAAGAACGGTCTCCCCTCTGAGCATCCAGGTAAGTGTCCTCTCTTGGATTGTCCTCTAGAGTTTTGCTTGTGTTAGCGCCACCTGGGCACAAATCGGTGTGAACTCCTTCAATTTGGTCTCCCATATTTCTAGATTAGTGACTACACAAGACTGTATTACACTGAATAGGGTTGCTTTTCTGTGTTCCAGAAAGTGTGCTCTAATAAGCACAGACCACAAGGAACCCCCAGCTCATAAGACCCGCTGGGGCTAGAGCTGCCATTGGGAGCCACCGTGGGTGCTTATTGTGGACCAGGTGCTGAGTCAAGATTTTTCATGTATATATTTATATGTATGTGTATATACGTACACACACACACACAGACATTAATGTACACACACATATATGTCTGTGTACATGTATGTGCTTACATATGTGTGTGTATTGTTATATACGGTTGAAAATATCTCTGTAGGTACACAGTCAACTAATTCCATGTAGACAGTATTAACCTCTAAAAGGGAGCCACAGAGAGGTCAGGGGAAGGCCGCAGAGTGGGGGAGGCCATCGGAACCCCTCTCTCGCCAGCAAGGAAGCCCGCGCATGCGCACACACGAAGCACCACCTAGCATCGCGCCCCCGCTCCCAGGATGACTCCGATTAAGCAGGCATGAAGCCTTCCGCTCCCCTTGAGCCTTCGCTGCCAGCTCTGATGGAAAGCTGGAACGGGTGTGCGGGGGCAGGGGAAGAAGCAACCTTAGAATCTTGTGGAGTCCCTGCTTTGTGGCAGAGAAAAGAAAGACGAGTCAGTGACAGAGGCAGGGCAAGAAAGGTGGGCGAATCTGGGAGACAGCGCCCTAGCAAGGTTGTCGGAAACACGGGGGTTGTTGGCGGGGGGAGTACTTGCCGTGTTAATGCCAGTGGGCGGTCTCCCATACAGGCCAGCGAGCTCCGTGAGGGAAACAGCCATGCCTGCGGGGTTCACAGCATCTAATCCTAATATTAACAGTACCCTGTATTTGTTGAGCACCTGCACATGCCCCGGCATTGTTCCAAAACATGTGCTCCACATTATGTTAGCACATCTTCGCAACAACTTAGGAGGTAGGTAATATCAATCCCATTTAACAGGTGAAGAAACTGAGCCCCTGAGAAGCTGTAGAACTTTACCTGGTCAGGGCTGGATGTGAACATAGATGTTAAGACCCTGGAAATGCCTTTAACCTTCATAGTGCACCTTCCCATGGTATAGGAATCAGCCACATAAAAATATCCACTGAATAAATCATGACTAAAGAAGGGCGATCAACAGGACCAGAGCTGGAGAAGGGTAAAGAAGTAGAGAATGGAAAATGACCTTTGGATTTGGTGGATAAAATGGTGTTGCTGGCCTTCGAGAGAGCATGGTGGGAGCCCTCTCTCTGTCCTGAGGCAGACTAGAGCGCCCAAGATGAGGGTCTCTGCTGGACTGGCCTCTGGGGTCCTCAGTTCCTAGCACATGCCTGGCACCTGGTCTGCACTCAGGGTTGTCAGGTGGCCCCCATCCCTGACCCTGGCTCCCTCCCATGTGTTCCACTGCCCCCATTTACAAGCAAAGGACGTAATGAGAGTTGAAGCTACTGAGAGTGACAGAAAGTTACATTCTTGGCCCCACAGGGATGTCAAAGAGAGGAAATGTTAAAGACAGAAACCCAAAACTCTCGGTGTGTAACTTTTGAACTGGGGCTGGGGGAGAGGTGAGAGTTGGGGGGGGGGGGACTCGCTTTCATTGGCTGCGGCTACCACATCAAAAATAAGTAAAACATGAGAACTGCAAACCACATGAAGGGAGAGAGGGCCAACCTCAGTGAGCCTCTTAACACTGAAGAAGCTTCTTCTTAGACCTGAAGCCTCCCAAATGAAAAACAAGCACCATTTGTCTTGATGGTTTAAATCACTTCAAAAGAGACTCACAAGCCCAAAGAGATAAAGCCTGGCTTCGATGAGTACCCCACCCCACTTCCTTGCCGGCTTCTTCCACCACACTTGGCAGGAACTAGACCCCACTGAGCAGCAGGCCTGGGGCGGAAGGAGGCAGAAAAAGGGAAGACCCTGGCCTCTCTCTCCACACGTTACTCTGATTTGCATGTTGTAGGACCTGGCCCCAGATGGTGAGCAGGGAGGTGCCACCGTGCCCCATATCTGTGTGGCCAGCCAGCTGGACCACTGGGCTCTGCCACACTCACCTCAGTGAGCAGCGCCGCCATCTGCTATCCCAGAATGAAATTTGATATTGGACCTAATGGATTTTCTGTGTGCTCCTTTCTAACCATGGAGAGACCTCCCATGAAGAGCAGATATGTCCACAAGAAGGTCACACCTCTTGCAGGCAAAAAAAAAAAAAAAAGAAAAAGAAAAAAAGTGATCCCAGGACAACCCTGGTTCCTGGTGGCAGAGAGTTAAAGGAAAGCACTAGAAACAAGGCAAGCTAGCCGGAAGCAGACTAGCCAGAGCTCGGTATGTTGGCACTGATGGAAGCAAGCCGTGTATAGGCAGCACAAATCGAGAAAGAGCATTTCAAAGTCACTTACACTTGGCATTCAAGAGCATTTTGGTGCGTATATTTAATTGTGGGTGTGTTTGGTATTTCTGTAATTCACAACACATGAGGCCACAGTGTGAGAACCCGAAGCAGTAGGAGGCAAAGAGCCGTCCAGTTTTCCCATCGGCTCCTGCTCCATTAGTGCTTGCCCAGGACTCGACGCTGGGAGGTGATGGCCCAGATTCCCAGCTGGTGAAAAGCAGCCCAGACATCTGCTTTAAGGGAGCAGTCTTGGCTGAGCTCAGAGCTCTCCTGCTTTCTACCAGGAGGAAAGGGAGCAAGGAATCAATGGACTGGCCCCAAAGCCCCTGTTTCCTTGGAGTGAGCCAGTATAGAGGAGAAGCTATGGCTGAGACCAGGAGAGGGTCGGAAGCCCCCTAGACACCCCGTGCAAAGTGGGTCCACGGGAGGGGGAAAGGCCAGAAGCCTCCCTTGCTTTCTGTATCTGCGGCACTCTGCTTGGAAGAGGCAGTAGAGCTGGGCAACCCTGAAATGCTGGCCATTGACAAGCTCTTGCCCTGGAGGTGGGCTCGGGGTAACTAAGGACACTACGAAGGACGGTCACTTCAAGTGGGGGGGTGGGAAGGGTACAGAAACGGAACTGAACGTCACAGAACAGAAACGTGTGACACCTGCAAAGCATTTTGGTCACTCCTGGAAACCTCAAAGGAGACGAGGTAAGCTACAGCAACATAAATGAAATGCATGTGTTTGCGTACAGACAGGTAGGGAGATGAGAGAGAAAAGTACAAAGGGAACATAAGTAAAATAGCCGAAGTCAGTTTCCGCAAACACATAAAGGTACAGAAGGAAGCTAAAGTGATTCCTGAAGGCAGTGTTTTCCCAAAATCAGCCCCCTATTAATGGCAGAATGGGACAAACTGCCCCTCCCCGACAGTGAATTACAGACAGAAGGAAGAGGGAGGAAAATATTCACGTGCATCTTATGTATAACAAAAATACACGTGTGACATATATCTGTCCATTTAATAAGGACAAATGTCCCTTCTTAGTAAAGATGGTCATCATGGCTTTTATATTTTGAAATGATGGTCAAAGTAGATGAGAACTGTTTTTTAACCAACTTTCTTGGCCAAAATTAAAAAGCGGACAACCTTGCCACCAATCCTATTTTTTTTTTTTTTCCAACTTCATTTGTCTCTGAAATGAAATGTCCAGGACCTGCTAACCCAAGACACGGACGTACTTTATAACTTGTTTTTAAATTTCAAGACTCTGCAGGTTTTTATCAAGTACTTTTTTCTTCTGACAGTGACCATGACATAGGTTACAAGAAAAGCTGACGTTTAGAAGGGCATACTGTGTGCCAACAATCACACCGGACTCTTTCTGGTAATTCAGGTCATTAAACTCACACTACATAATTGTCCGGTAGAAATTATTTAACCGAAACAGAAGCCTGATCCCTGGAACAAAACCGCATGATGGTGAGGTCAGGATTCCAACTGAGGCCTGTCTGACTTGGAAGCCCGTGGTGTTTCCTATCCCCATGTCCTTGGTTACTACGGAGAGGCACACATCGCTGAGCCTGAAAGAGACCTTGAGTAGCCTCTCCCCAGCCTCTGATTTCACAAAAGAGGAGGCCAAGCAGAGGTTAGGTGACTTTCTTGCCCCAGGCTTGCTCAGTGAACTTGGCAATGGATCTGAGTTGCAGCTCTGTGGTTCAACACTCCCCCTCAGCCCTGAGCTCACTCTCTGTCTGCAGCCCCCAGGCTTTCACAAGCACCGCTGTGCCCTTCTCCTGAGCCCCAGGGCACTCGCCCATGGCGGGCAGGGACAGCTACCCTCAGGGCCACCCAGACCCAGGCTAAGAATAGCGGATGCCTTTGGCCCATCAGCTCTAGATGTGACTCCAAGCCTGCCCGGGGCCCACAGGCCTACCCAGCACAGCACAACCACTGTGAAGGGAAGATGCTGGGAGCCAAGGCTTGGGGCAGCGGCCTCCACCCAGCTCAGGCCATGCCCTGAGGGACGGGAGCCACAGGACAAAAGGGCATTGTGTGTGGAGAGGGAGGGAGCCTGGGGAGGAATGTACTGGGCAGTTTCTTCCTCTCACAGAGCAGGCCTCAGCCAGCTGTCTAGCACTCAGAAAAGGGACCTCCATCAAGGGGCTGGACGACCACCGTCTAGGACAGGAGACCTACGCTGATTGATTGAGTTATTAGATTTCCCCGACGGTTGAAGAGCTTCACTTAGCCCACAGAGTGTCACTTAATACAATGCCCCTGAGTCTAGGGATGCTGCCTTATCACACATTCTCTTTGATTCCCTTCAAATAGGGACATTGAAAAAGAGTCCGATAACATTTTTATGAAAGGAACCCCACCTCCTTTTTTTTCTTTTTTTTCACTTTTTTCCTAAGAAGAGGATGCGAATCATTTGTCTCCAAAAGGGGGCCGTCCTAAAGAAGCTGCCGGAGGAGCAGAAACCATTTTAATAGCATCTTCTCTTTGCTGAATTGTGTCTTCATTTTACACTGCGGCTTTATTCTCTGCCCCTTTGACACAGCCAGCTGCCTTTCCCATTCCAGCTCAGAAACAGGCTGGCTTCAGGCTGTAACAGGCACCAGCTTCCAAAGCCCTTTCTCTGGATGACTCACGTTAGCCTGTGTGAGCCTGCGAGCCCGTAGCAGCAATTCCTAAACCTTTGTTTCCTTTGCGAAGCACGTTTGTGTGTGCGCAACGCCAAGTACAAAAACAATGTCTACCTAAGGACCCGGCCTTACAATGGAGTAAAATAATTAATTACACAGTGGAATGTCTGGTTCATATCTCGTTCAGGTTCATCCTGTTATCAACTCAACAGACAGAGGAAGTGACATCATGCGCCCCAGCTCCCCTTTGAAGCTGGAGGTGCATACCAAGACATTGTGTGTCGCGCTGCACTCCGGGCAGGAAGCACCACGCTTGGACTTTCTGTTAAACTGTTTGAGGGGAAAAAAAAAAAATAGGTTGGGCCATCAGTTTCTTAACTGGAATTTTGAATTCCATTGCTTGAATGTGAGAAAGGCCTTTTGTGAATTGCGCTCTTAGCCAGGAAGGTTACAAAAGAGGGGAGATATGTTCTCCCAAGTGTCTTGAAATTTAAATCGTTTTGTACAAAGCACAAATATGCAGGGGGGAAAATGCTCAATTGAGCAGGCTTTCATGGAACCAGTGAAGCAAATCTGTCTAACATTAGCCACCCGTGTCTGTCTTTGCCCGAGTATTCCAAACCCCCTGGTCTGCTGGCTGGCGGCTTCTCCACTCCTGTGTAAACGTGTTGTATAAGCTGGTTATCTTGGGTTTTTGTCCATGAGTGACGGCTCTGGGAACTCTCAGTGTGGATCTGAACAGCATGCAAAATCATTTTACTTTGAAGACAAAAGCCATTAGCTTCCCGTAGCTTTCCTAGCCATCTCGATTTCTCTTCCGTTCCCATCCTGCCCTCCCTCCTCCTCTCCCCTCCCCACGGCACTAAATAAAATGCTTAGAAAATGAAGGGCACAGCTGCCCTTTCTTCCCATTAAAACAATCAAGAATGATGGTGAATTTAATATATTTGATTAGAGAAACTCCAATTTGGTGCACTTGAATCAGCTGCCTTTGTCTTCAGCGCCGATGGCCCGATTTCAGTGGAATGTCCTCTGCTGTCCACTGCCAGCTCACTGGGGTTGGGGAGAAAATTCAGCCTCTGAAAGCATTTGCTTGGCATGCTCAGTGACAGGCTATTTATGCTGCGGAAGATGCCAGGTCCATTTCTTCCTAATCAGTGGGATCACCACTTCATTAAATCGTGGACACTTACTGGTGACCCTCAGGGTTGTAACCCCTGGGGGCCTGGGGGCCTCTTTAGCAATGTTAATTTTTCATGGATTTTATTGCTTTGGGGTTGATATTTGCCATTAAAATTCCAGCCTGAATCCTGCGCAAACAGCCCAGGAGATTCTGGTACCCCACTTGCAGAGAAGAAATTCAGAGAATAATCATCAAATTTACATGTGGAGTCCCTTTCATCAGAAGAACAAGTATAAGCCTAATAGGAAATAAGATGTGTCATAATTTCCCCACTAGGTATTATTAAGCGAGCCTGAAATACTGCCCAGGCAGCCCAACCTTGCAAGGTGCTTAAAAAGGAATCAGTCTCATGGGGAGTTTCCAGGTTTGAGAATGCTGCTTATTTGCACTTAAGGTTTACGGAGATTTTTATGAAGGGCTCTCATTAAGGATTCTAAATAAATGTATGCTCAACAAATAAGTACAACAGTGAATTAAGGGTGAGAATTTAAATTACTCTCAAAAACATATTAAAACTCGATGGAGTTCACAGAATTTCCTTGAATAGAGACTGTCCTTGGGATGGTCCAGGTCACGGGGACTATTAAGTTCATTCTGTACACTTCTCTGAAGACAAAGTCCCAGATCTCCTGGTATCCACCCCAAATCGAATGCCCTGCTGAGAGCCCAGTGACTTCTCCACCCAGACTCCATCGTAGGCAACCAAAGCTGGGGACCAGAGCCAAGCTAGAAATAGCATCCAGGTTTCTGGGTTCCAACAACCGTGCCCACTCTGTGACTCAGCCTGTCAACAACACTGACAGGGTATGCACAGGGCTCCGCTAGGCCCAGGGAGAATGGAACAGGAAGGAGGACACCCTGTCCTTGCCAGCCTTGGGTCAGTGTCGTGCCAAGTCCTCGGGGGTGGGGGGGATAGGGTGTCAGAGGTGAACATTTTGCTCTGAGACCAATGTGTGCACCACCAGCATGGTGGGCACTGCAAGCACGAGTCCTCTGAGGAGGACCGCACGTGCCTTGGCTCCCCACTCCATGGCCCTCTAGTCATGGGCAAGAAGAACGAGCCCGGCCTTCCAGTTGGGCCAGTTTCCCAGGCTGAGAGCCACACAGGGAAGGAAGTCCCCCTAGAAGAAGGTTCGTTGCTCATTGGTGTGTGTGAGCCTCACACTCCTCCACAGGACCCTGGCATTTTCTAGAATAGAGTCCAGCAGCTAAGACCCACATGGGAGTCACCAAGATGAATAAGATAACTGTGGTTGCAAAAACACAACCAAGGGCTGCCTTTTACCTCCCTTTTCAGTATAAAAGTCAAGTTTTAAGATTCCTATTGTATAAGAATTAATATGAAAGGAATTTTATGTCCTATTACGGCATTGTGTTATAATAATGGAATGCTCTCCCCGCCCAATCTGGCTTTCTGTCCCCCAGATCGTGCCAACAATTATTCAGTCCCTCAGCCTGTGAGTGTCGCAGTGGGGACAGCCTCAGG
Source organism: Mustela putorius furo (assembly GCF_011764305.1). NCBI lineage: Eukaryota > Metazoa > Chordata > Mammalia > Carnivora > Mustelidae > Mustela > Mustela putorius. Next base: position 572,474 of record NW_025422151.1, on the reverse strand, counting down.
AGACTGAGGGAAAGGGAAGTGAGTGCTTCCAGCCGGGAAGAAGGGCATCATCGGCCCCCAGGGCCAGGCCCGTGGGCCTCCACACTTACACCGGGACACACCCAGACACACCCAGACACACGTGAGACACGCCTCCTCCTCCCCTCCTCGGGTCATGCTACCCTCTTTCTGAACACTCCCGGGGACCTGCCTGGGAAGTTTGCTACATCAATAACTACAGCTGTATGGACACATTGTCTTTGATGCGACACACAATGGGTTCCAGAAAAGGAAAACAAAATACCCTTTAAACAGTGGGCTGCATTCTGCTTGGAAATTGAGCTCTCCTTGATGGGCTAGGCCTGGGGGGCTTGTTTCTGCCCCTCTGCTTTGCTTGGTGACTAGAGCTTGTTCCCCTGAGCATAAAGGTCCGACCGGGACTCCGCCAAGTGTACCACCCAGGAAAGAAGCCGTGAAGGACCGAGGGCAAAGCCAATGTGTTTCTCAGTCATCCCAGTCTGAGGGATTCTGAAGAAGATAATGGCAGCAGGTTCTTGCCTGTCATCCTGCAGGAGGGAGTCGAAGGAGAGGAACTTGAGCTGCAGCATGAAGGATTTAGCTTAGACCTGAGCGAGTTTTCCAGACTGAGTGTTCCACCCTGGAAGAGATCACTGAAAGAGGAGGGGGAAACATTGCTGAAGAGTGAATGCGTCTGCTTCCTACATGGGGGGAGGAGGAGAACCCTGAAATCTGAGGGAGCCCTTGGCTGCTTTCCTGGTGATAACAGTGTTTTGTATTGTTGGGAAACTCCTCGTCATGAGTCTCCTGGCTTGACATCTTTTCCTCAGCTCAACTCCCTCCCTCGGAGTCGCCCTGTGGAGGGAGATGGCTGTGTTTTCATTTCCTTTTGACCAATTCCAGTCTCACGGGCTCTTTCTTATCTGCGCTTAGGAAATGCCTCCAGGGTCGTCTCTTCCCTTCCTGCCCTGGCACAGAACCATGAATTCTGAGGCGGGAACAATGGTCATTCAAGGTGTGTCTGGTGGAGCTCGTGGTGTTGTTCTTTTCCTTTTTCTTAATAGAATTCATTCAGTTCCAAGTATGTTTGCAGCCGCCAGGCCAGTCCTCCTCCACAGGAGGGTGATGTCAGCAAACCCAGGAAGTTTTCAGAGCCATGGAAGCCTCGGCCCCAGGAGGACGCAGGTTGGGATCTCTGTGGCCACAGGGTTTGTGTGCACAGGACGGGAGCAAGGGAAGGGTTCCTGCCAGAGAATGAAGAATGCCGGGAGGGGGTGGGAGCAGGAGGAGCTGGCCTGAGGCAAAAGGCCACCACAGCCAGCCACAGCTCTCCCAGATGTCAGCTTCTTGAAAGCCACGTTGGTTACCAAAAAATGGCTACGCGTTTTTGGAGGTACTTTGGGGGCACAGGCTAAACAGTCATCCCTGCCCTGCCTAGAGTGAAGCCAAATCTGAGGGACGCAAGCCACCTTTCCTTGGATCGTACCCCTGGCCTGAACCCCGATTTGTGAACAAGTTCCCGTACCTTTCTCAGTACTCACCCACGGACTCCCAAACCCTGCCCTGGAACAATATACTCCACCGAACTTGAACCTCGAAACAATCCTAGATGTCTCCCGACGCCCTCTGTCTGCAACGTGCCTCCTTTCTTCTCCATCGTCAATTATCTCTTCCAAAGTATCTTCCGCTGCTCAGACTCAGGCCAGCCTGAGCGCGCCTCCACGTACCCCTTCCCTTATGGGTGACATTCTACAATAATTCCATTACATTTACAAATAGAAGAGTTATTCCGATGAGTGTAAATATTTGTTTTCATATGTATCTGCATAGCTTTTGCATTATTGACACAGCATTATAGGTCATAAAGGAGGGAATGACTTACATTAGTATATCCAAATCAGTAATGGGTAGTGTTGAATTAGGTACTGTTCAAATGGAATAGTGGAATGTAGAAACAGTTTCTTACTCCAAGAAGTCTTTTATTGCCTGGTAAAATTCTTGTTTCATTGATAACAAAATTCATTGTTTCCTTGATAAATGCTAGCTGCTGAATCTACACACAGATCATTTCTTCCAGGCCTCCAACATCAGAAATCCATCAGAGAATTCCAAGAAGGTGAATAGAAATAAGGGTGTGTTGGTGTCTCTGGTAAGAAGCCCACTTTGCTGGTGGATGAATGGATAGGATTGGGTCCCAAAGATCTGGGGCAAACCCAGGTAAAAAAAAAAATTCATTGTGAATGTACCTTTATTGTTCAGTACCTGTACTGCCCATTGTGTATGATCAAAAGACTCTCCCAGCCACTGCCTAGGATAAGGAGACCCAGGAGACCCAGCTAATATAAGAAGGATACACACCAACACAGAGTAACTGGATGGGTAAGCAGGTCACAGAATGTGACTTTCTCCTCCACCTTTTATCTCAGAATTGTAGCCCTTTTGGATCAAGGGAATTGTGCTGAGGCTAAAGCTATAAGCTGAGCTCCCATACCATTCTGGGGGTGAGGCACGCACGTGTGTGCCCCAGGTAACCATACCGGTGTCTCCAGGTACCTTCCTGCTCCACACCTGTCGACACAGCACCTATTGGGAGAACTGGCCCAGTGCGTATCACTGCTATACTGAGTGCCATCCCCACGCCCGGCACTCCGTGGTGTACCTAGTAATTGAACTGAATGATAACCATCGAGAAATGTTCAGTAGCCACGGTCCCATAAGACAGACAGAAAGAACAATATGGATGTATACAGAAAAAAATAAACGAACAGCTGCCTTGGATTGACAGGCCTTTACCAGTGTTAACAAGAAATTGATGGTATGGTGTTAGATGCTCCATTGGAGGCACACTTAATCTATATCAAATACACATAGACCTTGCTTCAAGCAACTCTGTTCCAAAACTAAAGGCATATAATTGGAACCACTGAAATATATGCAGAAATTTAAAAATCATATTGAATTGTATAAATTATATATATATATATATTTTAAAAGATGGCTAAAAATGCCTATGGCCAGGACGACAGCACCCCAAACCCTTTCTCCATAACCACATCTTGGCCAGTTGATACTTTTGTGCTCCCAGGGCGGGTGTGGGCAAGTCTGGAAAAGCAGCCAGGCTACACAGTAGCTTCAAAAGACATAGTGAGACCACATTTGTAAGGGACAGAACATGAGGGAAAGAGACAGGATGAGGAAAAGTGTACAAACGGGATTGTGTCTCAGTGCAGCGTCTGAAGTTTCCCACCCTCACACCGCCCGAATCCCCAGCAAGCTGATAACGATGAGCCCCTAATGCCTTCACCGCCTCTGACTTGTGCCGGCCCAGCATGCAGTCGTCTAAATGATACCACAACAATGCTAGAGCACACATTAAGCACTTATTGTAATAGCTGGACTGCTGAGCGGGAGCCATGGAAGGAGACAGAGCAGGAAAGACGAAAGGTGTCTTTGACGGCACAGGCACATTTCTAGCAAGTCATGGTTTGGGCTGCACTGGGCTACAGAGTGACCACAGCAGGGAAACATACCAAAAGGCTGCTGAGGGGATCTCTCTATTTTGAGGTTAAATATACATTAGACCAAGAGTAACATATTAGACCAAAGTAAACAATAGACTTTGGGCAATAATGAGATACCAAGATAGGGTCAGTAACTGAAGTGTGGGTTGTTGATAGTGGGGGAGGAGATATAGGGGAAATCTCTGTACCCTCTACACAATTTGGCTGCAGGACCTAAAATTACTCTGAAATACAAAGTCTATTTATAAATTAATAAAGTTCCAAAGGAAGAAAAGATGGATTATAATCCCTGCAGTAAATACAATGATCTTAACTATCAATCAGCCTCATCCCGTGAAGGGTGAAAATCACGTAGTGTCAAAAGGCAGTTTCCTAAGTCAGAAATCGGGTATAAGTCTCAGCAGACAGAAGCCAAGGTATTGGTGGGCTTCATTCCTTTCTGCGGCTCTAGAAGAGAATTCATTTCTTACTCACTCAGGTCAGCTGTAGGACCAAGGTCCCCATTTTCTTCATGCATGTAAACTGAGAAGTGTCCAGCTTCTAGAGGTCACCTTATTCCTTGACTCAGAGGCCCTTCTTCCACCTTCGAAACCAGCAATAGTGGATCGAGTGGTCACACGGTATCTTTCGGAGCCACGAACTGGCCTCCTCTTTTACTTGTAAGAATTCGTGTGATTAGATTGGGCCCATCTGGATTATCTCCCCAACTCAAAGTCCATACTTTAGTCACAATGGTGACGTCTCTTCATGTCAGATAGCACATTCCCAGGTGCCAAGGATTCAGTAGGGGCATCTTTGGGAGGCCATGATTCTGCCTACCACACTCTCCTTACCTTCTTGATATATAGCCCTACATCCATAATGCTTTTGGAACTCCCTTCACTAAATTCTCTTGAACACTTCCAAGCTCAATGGACCTTGCCCTTCTGTGAGCATTCGGCAGGGTTTGACCTTGATGTGACCTATTTCTGAAAGCACCTGGCTTCTACTTGCTGCAATACTACCTGATGTTCTCCTCCTCCCCCTTGGGCCATCCCTTACTGAACCCCCATTCATTTCTCTGCTTCACCTGTACATCTCAGGATGGTATCCTGCTCTCCTCAGCCTTGGTTCTGAATCATAACTGCCTTCTGAGCAGCTTTGCTTGGATGATCCGTGCACTCCTTTTTGTCCCAAACCTGACCACTTCCTCTTTCTGCATTATATACCCCCTCATGACAGCACCAAACCCCATTCTTCCATAAGCGATTCTTTTTTTTTTTTTAAGATTTTTATTTATTTACACAGAGATCACAAGTAGGCAGAGAAGCAGGCAGAGAGAGAGGAGGAAGCAGGCTCCCTGCTGAGCAGAGAGCCCGATGCGGGGCTCGATCCCAGGACCCTGGGATCATGTCCCGAGCTGAAGGCAGAGGCTTTAACCCACTGAGCCACCCAGGCGCCCCCCATAAGCCATTCTTAAGAGTCATTCTTTCCTCCTTCTGCCTTGCCTCACACCCTCAACCCAGTCCATCATCAGGCCCTGTCTGTCCTGAATCCTGAGTAGCTCTTGAACCCACCCCAACCACTCTGTTGCAGCTGCTACTGGGAATGTTCAGACTCCCCGAAACAGTCCCTAGTTTATTGCCTGGCCTCCTATCTTTGCGCCCTGTCCTACCCACTCCCAGCCATTCTTTATTTTGTCACTAGACACAGACCAGATCTTGTCATCTCTCTCTTTAAAAGCATTGGCTGCTGCCCATTGATGAACAGCATCGAATCTAGCCCACAATAGACATGGGCACACAGTCACATACCAATACCCCCCACCAAAGCCTCAAACTGAGCGCTAGGCTTATCACCCTAATTACCCTTCTCCCACTTGTTCCTATCCCCAGAGTGGTCTACAGGCCAGCAACCAAAGCATTCAGTTAGAAGCAGGTTAGAAACAGAATCTTGGGATGCTTGAGTGGCTCAGTCAGTTAAGCACCTGCCTTGGGCTCAGGTCATGATCCCAGGGTCCTGGGATTGAGTCCTGTATCAGGCTCCCTGCTCGGTAGGGAGCCTGCTTCTCCCTCTGCCCCCTGCATGTGCTTGCTCTTTCTCTCTCTCTCTCTCTGAAAACTAAATTTTAAAAACTTTTAAAAAAAAAAGAAAAGAAAAACATAGAACCTCCAGCCCCACTTCAAATCTACTTAATTGGAATCCGTATTTTAGTGAGATCCCTATTCAAATTCTAGGCACAGTAAAGTTTGAGAGACATCACTCTAGACTGTGCTGTAGAGTGGTAACCTTTTGAGTATGAAAATATCTTTTAGAAATTTTCTTTATTTTCATGAGTAATCTCCTCCATCTTAATTTGGATCTTTGCATGTTTTATGAATCACTGGCTATTTCAGCAAACCCTCCTTACTTGTCACATCTCTGTGCTCTTGGTTTCCTCTGCCTGGAATAGTTTTCCCTCTCTCCACTGACTGAAACTAGCTTCGTCACTCTCCAGTATCACCTCCTCCAGGAAACCTTCCCCATCTCTTCAAAATATGTTATTGCTCCCACACCACACTCTCATAGACGTTCTTATTGAATTATTTTTGCTTGCATGTTCATCTTCCCCATTGGCTTGTGGGCTGCACGAGGATAAAAACCATGCCATCTCTATCTCTGTGTCCCCAGTGTACAGCAGTCATACATCTTAGCTAAGTAAATGAATATCTAACTTGAAAAACTGCTACACGTTAAATATTTTACTATTTTTCATATCTCTGTTTAAAACAAGAGACTCGGCTTCTCATTTCCTTCCTCAGATCGCATGTTCTGGCTGATTTCTTATTGGCATCAAGTCAACTAGACAGAGAGCTGAAAGTAGACAGGGCTTCATCCTCACACACCTATGACCAGCCCAGAGGATGTCAGATCGGCACCCCATGTTCTCTCAGCTCTGTGTTTATTTCATGTGGATTTACACTACAAGAAAGAGACAAAGACAGATGCCTGGAATCAAATGTTTAGCATCTTTCACTTTGTACAGACTTTGATCCTCATAAACAAGACCATGACAACATTGTAACCCATATGAGCAAAGCCCTCATTTCAAAGAAAAACATCTTGTTTTTCTGTCTGCTCCAGGATAGCATTAGCGGACTCTGACCCTAACTAGTAAGTTACTAAAGGGAATTAAACTCATTAGCAGTGTAGTCTGATATCTTAAAACAAAATGGCAGCTAAAAATTTTCAGAAAGGAGTATTTCTCTAACTCACAACGAAATTTGGTATGTACAAAAAGGTCAAAGAGGCACAGCATTGGACTAAATCCATTTCTTCACGTGCAAACATGGGTCCTATCTGCCACACGGAGTTACTGTGAAGGTCTAATGAGATACAAAATGCAAAAAAATAGATGCTTTGCAACTCTCTATAAACATGTGTTTGGCATTGTCACTAATAGCGCTAATTTTTTTCAAATGACTTTCAAATTTCACTTCTTCAGGTAAGTGTTTGCAAACCTTCTACACTTTAAAAAAAATAGTTTATCTATTTATTCCAGAGTGAGAGAGAGAGCCCAAGCATGAGCAGAGGGAGGGTGAGAGGGAGAAGCAGACTCCCCGCTGAGCAGAGAGCCTGATGGTCCAAGGACCTTGAGGTCATGACCCGAGCCGAAGGGAGATGCTCAACCGACTGAGCCACCCCGGCATCCCCCTTCTACACTTTCTTAAGTATCTCTTTTTCTTGTCTTTTTGTTGTTCTTCTCACCCTCTTCTTGAATTTGAGGGGGTACATACATCCCCTAAAATAATAATTCGATAGTTAGGCAGGGCAACTGCTTATAGAATGCACCTAGGCACGTCACTTATTCCATCTAATAGGGTTTTAAATAAATTTTATACTTTTTCCTCTCTGACATTTCATGTACCTGGCACTGTAAGAAAGTAAACTTAAAGCCAAATGTGATAGGATTCCCTGTGGTCCTAATATCCTTTGCCTACTGTAGCATATGATCTGCTTCAGATAATATGGGTGTACACTTGTTCGTGTGGCCAAGGGAGGTAGGTAGAAGCTAGGAAAAGGGCAGGAAATAATTGGAAAGTTGGAGACGGAGTATTGCTTCTCATTGCAGGCCCTACCAGTATCCACTCCATGGTTATCTTCTTTCAGCTACTCAATACAGAGAAATGTCTGTCGGATCCATTCAGGATTGAATTTGGCCAACTCTATTCCCTATCAATGCCATGCTGCACCAGCTCCCATGAACAAAAATAGTTAACTAAAATGCATAAATATTTTACGCTTGTCTATTGAGATGACTTAAAAAATCACAAAATGACACCAAAACTCATACGGGACAGAAAAATGGTGCATATTAGAGGTAACACAGGTGAATAAAGAGGACAGTAGAGAGGGATTCATTTAGACTTTGAAAATCAAAAATACCTTCTCAGAGCAGGTGGCCTCTGAGCAGGTTCCTGAAGATGCTGGGGCTCAGGTAGGCCAAGAGGGGCAGGGATGCCCAGGAGGAGAAACAGGAGAAGAAGGCAGGTACAGGTGTGGCAAGGAACAATCATCTGCAGGGGACTGAATGACAGCGTGCTCCGCAGGGCTCCCTTGTGCTCCACAAACAGGCTTTGCTAGGCATGGAGAAAGTAATTAACTGCTCTTTATTTCTGCTTCTCTCTTTATATTTGGTAGGCTGAACTGATACATAACTTACATAAAGCAAAATTTTCCTTAATGTCCTATTTTAACATCTAGCACAAGGCCCAGTGCCTAGCAGAAAGCCTCGCATGCCGCAGATCTTCCACAAACAGCAGAAAGGGACTGATAGTAGCTGTCCACAAGGTATTCTTTGACTTTATAAGCCATCTTTTTTTCCCCATAGAACTTTTTTTTTTTTTCGTGAACCACTGAGTTCACGTGCTAGATAATACTGTTGTCCCTCTTTATAGCTGTCTGATGTTGAGAGGTCCCTGATTTCACCAATTTTCCACTTATTCATTTAGAAATTATTGCACACATGCCAACTCTCTCTCCAGGATCTCAGGGCATCTGGTTTGCAAATAGCCACAGGGAATCTGAACATAACATGTGACAGGACATTTGATACTATTTCTCACTTTCTGATGAAGAGACATTTTCTAATTGAAAATTCGATTGTGAGAGGAAAGATCAGGCTTCTCGGGGAAGCCTGAGGAGAACGGCTGAGGAGAAAAGGTAGCAGTCACTTTATTGCTGGAACCCCATTTTCAAATTCATTCTCCCCACTTAGGCTCCCACATGCAAAGCAGGTATTATTCGCCTAATTTGATAGATAAGGAAAAGGACTTGAGAGCTGAGTGATTGTTCAAGGTCACGGGCACAACAGACACAGGAAGAAAACTCAAGTTCTAGTTTAAGGCTCTAAAGAGAGGAACCTCACAAGACACTTTTTCATTAAGCTAAGAGTTGAAATTCTCTTTCAGACACTGCCTTTGATCAATGTACCCGTCAAGGCTCGGTTTTAGGAAACAGAAAGTACTCTAGCTATTTTAAAGCAAAAAGGGATTTGATACACGGAATTCTGTGCTTACAACGTCAGTGAAAGGGCTGCAGGAATAGGTTGCAGAGTGGACCTCCAGGAATGACTCCCCAGTCTACACAGCCAGCCTGGCCACTAAGGGGAGCTGCCCTCTCCACCCCCAAACAGAAGGGGGAGAGTTGGCAGGCTGCCACAGGAACAGCTGAGTTCCTGCGTGGAGCTGTAGAATCTGGAAACTATCAGCATGCTGCTACGATTGCCTTTCTACTTACAGGCGGCCGGTGACTATGGGATAGAATTTTGCTACAGAAAAGCATGGCATCTTTAAGATCCTGGTGGCCAGAAACAGTAGCCAAAGCTGCAGATCAGACCTTTTGTCAAATTTCCCCCTTTCATATCATGCATGGATGCAACTAATTGGGAAAGTGCTTTGCATCCATAACCCTAGCTTCAAGGGATTCTGGGAGATATGCAGCTGGAATAGATGGCCAGGTACTCATCCTCTAGACCCATGACCCCTCAATTCTGACACACTGACAGGCTCTCCCAGGACAGATGAGAACCAGGATTCTTGGGCTGTGCTTCAGGGACAGACACCACAGGCCACCGATGTGCAGTTACAACATAGGGTCCCACGGGCTTGCACCTTCAGGTTTTGCTTTATTCAGAGAGACTGTGGGCCAGATGGTCACCCTGGAGCTGTCTGTGCCAGCCTTCTCCAGGGTTGTCCCCGTAACAGCAGAGTTTGGTTGGGGCTTGCTTTGACATGGAGGGAAAGCCATGGGTAGGACTAGATTAGAAAGTTACTTAGAAATGGAGGGTCACCCAAGGTACTGAGGCCATAGTTGAGGGTAGAAGGTCAAATAAAGATCAAGATGGACTTGAAGGGCTGATGGCCATGGGACCAGCCTGGAGAAGGAGGTTGGATATCTTCATCACACTCTCTTAATTGGACTTCAGCATAAACACTCATTCCAGAGAATGAAACTGTAAGTTATCACCTAAGACAGTCAAAATCAATTATGGTATACTGAAAAGTCTTTGAACTGATTTTGCATTCTGTAAAATTAAAAATAAAAATATATTGTTTTTCCCTACCCATGCATTAAACACACACACACACACACACACACACACACACACTGCCAGGCTCTTTTTCATTTTATTAAATCCATCATTCCTCTTTTACTTGTCTGTCTGTCCAGCCAAACCCAGAATATTGTATTGGGTTTTCACTCTCTGACTTCAATAAAGACATTAAGAAACTAGAATATAGGAGCACCTGGGTGGCTCAGTCCATTAAACGCCTGCCTTCAGTTCAGGTCTTAATCCCAGGGTCCTGGGATGGAGCCCCGTATCGAGCTCCCTCTGCTGTTCCCCCTGCTTGGGCTCTCTCACTCCCTCTCTCTGTCAAATAAATACAAAAAATTTTCAAAAAAAAAAAAAAAGAAGTAAAAAGAAATTAAGAAAGAAAGAAGGAAAGAAAGGAAGAAACTAGAATATATCCGGAAGAGACCAATTAAAAATTAAAACAGGGCACAAGTCTAGACCCAATGGCATGAAACCATTATTAGCCTTGGAAGAGAAACTTATGTATCCAGGGGTCCAGCATTATGGAGGAGGAGTATAGTCTGTTCCGTGTGGCTCCATAGGGAGGAAGCCGGGTAAGTGGCTCAAGGTTACAGAAGGGGAGATTTAGAGTCAGTGTAATCGTGAGATCCAGTGACCAAGGTACCAAGCTGCCTCCCTACGTGGTATGGTAGGGGATGACATCCCACCTCTAATCACACTGACTATTTGCTCACCTGCTCTGTTGCACAGACTGATTAGATTTTTGTCATTTTCCCACTGGCCTTGAAGCAGATCCTGACCACAGATCGCACACTTCCATCTCTGTATCGTCAGCTCATCCCACAGTGCGTGGCGCATAAGAGGCACTCGGGACAATTCAGGTGAAAGAGTGAAGGGGTGGACAGGGCTCGTGGATCCAAATGGCAGCAGCAGAGAAGGACTGGCCCTCCTGCCTGCTCCCCTCCCCCAGAGAGCGGACTTGGAGCTGGTGATGCTGAGTGGAACTCCTACCTAAGCCCTCGTTCTGCAGAAATCAAGTCCAGCAGGTAGGTAAACGGGGACAAAAGAGAAGCTCATGGTGAAGCTCGGAGCCCAGTCTGAGCTCGGGTTCCTGGTGGAGGCCAGTGGAGGGGACAGCGGTTAGACAAGTCTGGGCACAGATGCCCTGCTGCTTTCTCAGCACCCATCCACAGTCGCAGAAGAGGTTATTTATTTTGGACGGGGTGGGGGGGTGGATAGTGGCAGAAGAGCTCCTGCATATAGAGGGCCCTTTGTTTCCAGATCTTCAAACATTCTCTGCGCGTGATCTCACTCAGCCTACCTCTTCCCTCAGAAGCAGGCAGGTGGACACGACCGAAGGCGCCCCAACCAGCCTGTCTGGACAGGAGGGTACCAGACGGCTCCTCTGTGGCAAGCAGCCACCTTAGCAGCCAAGAAAGGACTCTTTCAACCCCAGTGACATCACGGGGTGACTGGAAGCCATATCGGTTCCTAGTCCTTGCTACTTGTGACTCACGGGTTAATACTGAAGTCTGTATCGCTAATCACAAATTAGCGACCCGTGACTCAGTGCCGGACTGAATCAGCGAGGACGGAGGGCTCTGAGCGTCAATAGTGTGTGTGTGAGTGTGTGTGTGTGTGTGTGTGTGTGTGTGTGTGTCTGTGTTCCAGCATAAGGTGCTGACATGAGCCCTGTCTTCTAACACCTCCACCACACCTCCACTCCCCTCCTCACGAGCTCCCGGAAGGCCCAGGACTGTCATTCCAGTTCGACTGCTACTAAAGTACGTCAGCTGCCAGTCAGCACTCGCCTGTCACCTTATTTATAACAGGCCTAAAACGGAGCTGCCTGTCCCTGGCCTGCTTCCGCCCCTGCCACTCTGCTCACGGTGCGTGACTCTCTCTGTAGGGCCTTCCAGGCTCAGCGTGTCCGGCCAACGGGCACAGCGGTCCTATCGCCCAGTCCTGCCTGCTCCCGACCCTAGCGTCCCGCTTGCAACCTTCTATTCTTCCAGGAACAAATCTAGCAGCCTGAGGCTGTGGGTTCATGAGTGCCGATGAGGAAGGTTTCTCTCTTGATTCACAGGAAGAGTATTCATACCTTTGGCTTCCTGTTTTTGATGAACCAAGTAAATGAAAGTGTGTGTGTGTGTGTGTGTGTGTGTTTTTAAGATATAATTGGCCCCAAATAGTAACTTCTAAAGGAGCACAGGAACATTGCACATTGATGAAGGACCAGTCACTGATGTCACCAAAGATGACAGCCCACCTTCAGCCGAGGTGCCCCGGACCACCCTTGACACGTGACTGACAATGGAGCAGCCATGCTTCTTGGAACAAAAGATGTGACCGTTTTTAGGAGAGGAAGTGAAGAAGGGTGTCTTCAACCGAAACCCCAACGGATAAAATGTGTGCAGAGTGAGTCAGTGGGACGGCAAATGGACCGTGAGGGACTACAGTGCTCTCATTCCTGTTCCAGCAGATGGACACTTTCCCCCAACACCTGCCGACCAACCTGCCTGAGTTGGTCCAAAGACTGGGGAGCAGGGAGGAGGCTAGCTTGCATCCAAATTGGTCAGAGGATGGAACTGCAAACTATAATCCCCATCACCTCAGGCTGAAAGAAGTACCGTCTACACGGCATCAATTGCTTTAGAGGGCAAGGAAATAGAGACCAAGGCAGTCCGCACCCCCTTTTGTGAGCTCACGGTGGGGGGTGGGGACCGACTGGGGGCCATAGCTGAAGGTGGCAAGACCTCGCCCAGCCACCCGCAAGGCTAAGGGAACCAACAGCCCAGCAACCCACGTCCATTTGGGCTCTGACCACGTGCTGTAAGGCGGCATCCAGAGCAGCGTGCCTTGTCTACGTGTGCTTGTGGTGTTCCTCCTCATGGAGCTCCAGCTGCCCTCAGATATGTCATGAATATTCAATTTATTGAGCCCCCCACACAGTAGGTGCTTGGCAAATAACAGGCCTCTTCTCTCCACACCTGATCCTATAGCTCTTCAGAACACGGACTTTGGCCACTACCATCTGGCTCTGCTATTTATTAACTGGGTAACCTTGTGCAAACTACTTTAACAGCCTAGACCTCTTTCCTTACCTGCCTTGTATGGTTGTTGGGATGAACTGACTTAATTTATGTAAGATTAAGTCCAGCCCCTAGTTAGTCCTCAATAAATGGCAAGGAATATTTTTATTCCCTGACTCTTCCAACTGGGTTCATGCTACATCAGGGCACCATCAGTCTTCATATTTTCCAGCAGGTCTGTGTCTGTCTACTTGCCCATACACACAGGCTCAGGAATTTCATGGGGCAAGAGCTGTTTCTTACTCATTTCTGTATTGGCACCATGGAGCACGGGGATTGGCACCTAGCAGCTGGTGAAGAAATGACTATCACTTAGCACTTTCGGCACCCAGAGCACTGAGCCCACTGCCAGTGTCTGTCAGCACACCGCTGTCTGTCATCAACACTTTGAGTTCCAACCAGAGGCTGTTTGCTCTTGGTCTCAAGCTCGTGAACCTACGGAGAGCCGCCTTCAGCTGCAACGGGCAACCTCGGAAACAGGCCAAGTTTCCTTTCCAACCTCTACAGAAGGAAGGCTGTGATTCTCACCCCAGCAAGACCAAGGGTGACACCAGCTGATCTCAAGAGTTGTCACCTGCATGGAGAGATAACCATGTGGTGAGCGATGTCTTTCAACACAAGAGAATGTAACACTTCTTTTCTCAAAGTCTGTTGGTTCTGCCAAATCTCGCGATCCTCCAGAATGCAGCCCAGGGGCCCAGACCCCTTTCCAATCATTCAAGGAGAAGGAAGAACTCGGCCTGTTCTGGGTCCCTACTGTGTGGCAGTCTCTGTCCTGGGAAACACACCCAAGAAGGAAGATTTAACATCAGTTGAATTTAGTCAGACTTAAACTTCATATTCCCGCAGGGTAGAATTTTCCTTTTCTCTGAGGAACACAGGAGGTTAAACTAAAGACCTACCAGTTAGTTACATTTCCATGAGAGCATGGGGGGTTTACAGCTGTCAGCTAGGGCTGCATTCGAGTAAGATGCATCATTAAAGCAAACAAAGCCCCATGTTGCCCCTAGAGGTATCACCACAGCAACAGTGAGCGGATATGCCCGGAGCTGGACAATGAGACTTGCCAAGGCATTCATTAAGTTCTTAGTGGAGTTTTATCGAAAACGTCCTGGCCTCCAGCGCTGCATGGGGGAGAGCCACTGACTCGGCAGGTCGAGGGGCAGGGGACAGACAATGCAGGCTTTTGTGTGGGGTGGGCCTCTGGGGAAAGGCGACAGCAGTGTCCACTCAGCTGGGGCAGATGTCTAGCAAAGCCTGTGGAGGACAGGTGCCTCTGAGCTAGGAGATGCCCCGTGGACCGTGGACAGACACCTACATATAATCTGCCACCTGAACTTTAACTCAGGGCATCAGCAGCCTGTTGCTCTACGTTCCAGATGGCTCGAGCAAGAGCAGAAGCCAGAGGCTGAGGCAACAAGTGCCCAGAGCTGCCTTGCTACAAGTGCTCGTGGTCCCAGGTACCGCCCATATGCAGAGGGGGCTCATCACAGCCAAAGGGTCTGGGCTCTACCTCTTCTCCCCGTGCAAGACTGGCAGGAGGTGACATGGAACAAGTGGCTATTTCAGAGGATCCAGATGAATCCTTGAGACAAGGATGGGAAGGCCATACCAACCTCCCTGATCGCCCCTCATCACTCCCTCTGCCCCCCACCCCTGCACGCACACACTGTGCTCCAGTCACACTGGACTTCGGGCAATTCCAGGACTCGCAGAGCGACTTCCCCCAATAGACTCTGCGTTTGCTCTTCACCCCTCCTGGAACTTATTTCCCGTTTCTGCCACTCCTCAAAAAGGCCCTCCTTAGCTCCTTTTGGAAAAATCTTTCCTATTCTGGGACACCTTGGGCATATAACCTTTGTGACATGCCACACCTTGCAGTGGTGTAGTGACTCCCACAGGAGAACTTTCTAGCTGACCGCGGGAGTAGTCCACGGTGCTTCCATGGAGAAAGGGGTAGAGAGCATGGAGCGCGCTGCTCGCCACAGTCTTTCAGACACGGGGCTCAGGGGGGTGCTGTTGTCTTCCCCATGTGGTTTTCAGAGTCTCCCTACAGGTCATCACCTCCCTCAGCCAGAGGAAAGAGTCTGGAGGGGGTTACATGGGAATTATGGTAAGTAACACACACACTTTCCACTCCCAGTCCAGTGTTTGGCACTCAGGCCTATGCCTGGACTTACTGGTAAAGGAGAGCGAGAGTCCAGTCCAGCTGCATATACGGAAAGGAGGAAAATGGTTTGGGGGAAGAACTGCCCAGACTCTGTCACACCTGCCCTCCCTTCAGCCCTCGTGTTTCGCAGAAAAAGTCTCCCTTTTCCTGTCTAGGGTCAAACCTTCTACGTCTGCTTTGAATTTCCTATCTTTCCATTTCTTTTTGTTTCTCTCTTACTAATTTTCCCTTTCCACATCTGTATTTTCAACCTTTTCCTCTCTACTTGGGTTCTTTCCTCAAATTACCTCTCTTCACTTTCTAAAGCCGCCACCAAATCCATATTCTCACATTCACTATGGGAGCCAAGTCCTTATCTTCCTTGAACACCCTGCGAACTGACAATGGACCTCTCCCCTCTCTTTTAATTTCTCTTTAATTTATTTTCTTTAATGATAATGGCCCCCTGCCAGCGTGATACCCTCCTCCTGCCCCCACCATGGGTATTTCTCCCTAGTCTACTTTTTGTCTCCCCTTCTTTCTTTTACTTCTTAAAAGAAGTTAGCTCCCTAAGTTCTGCCTTTCACTTCTTTGGCCATCCCGTGTTGACTTCGCCTGTGGCCATAGTATCAACTCTCATTTATACTCACGTGACTTCTAAACCCATATTTCTTTTTTTTTTTTAAGATTTTATTTATTTATTTGATAGAGAGAGATCACAAGCAGGCAGAGAGGCAGGCAGAGAGAGAAGAGGAAGCAGGCTCCCCGTGGAGCAGAGAGCTCAATGTGGGGCTCGATCCCAGGACACTAGGATCATGACCTGAGCCTAAGGTAGAGGCTTTAACCCACTGAGCCACCCAGGTGCCCCTAAACCCATATTTCTAAATAAGAAACCTGCTACACTCCAGCCATTATATCCAGGCACCTTCATGTGTTCTGTGGAGGACTTAAGACATATTTTGCTGAAAGATTTAAATATCAAAGGGAAATATAGATAAGAAAATCATGAAGTCAGACATAGCCCACATAATCCACATCGGGTTTGCTTTCCAGTTGGAGTTATCTCCAAACTTCACGTTGGCGGGTCCAAAGAAGCAATAGGACAGGCATCAGATTCCCCAAACCCATTAGATAAAAGCAAACCACATATCCAAGAGAAACACGTCTTCTCTTCTCTTTAGATCCTAAAAGGATCTTCTCAAAGGAGTCCTGACTATGCAGTATTTTGGCTACTTTGGAGAAAGTCCTTGACACCATTCCTACCTCTGAGCCAGCAACGGGCTTCACCTGGGTGGGGCCCACAATGTTCTGTATGGCCAAGACCTAACACAAAAATGTAATTCAGGGACAGGAGTGGCTAAGCACCCAGAGCATCACAACCCTAGCTTGGCCTGGCTGGATGCAAGTGAAGAATTGGACATCTTAAGGAAGTAGATTCACTACAAATTACTCAGGAATATCTTCTTATACATTGTTTCTCACCACCTGTTCTTCACAGCATTAGATAGTAAAGGCTTCCAGCTTTCAGCATCTGGCCACCCTCCAGAAGGAAGATGGCGGTATTGACAATCACGGCACAGACATCAAGGTTTTGACAACAGTCAGGATATTGTCCTCTTAAGAAAATTTGGAAATGTAACAAGACAGTCTCTGTGGGTTCTGCTCCTACAAATGCCTGATGCATTTCAAACCCATCTGATACTCATACATCATCTCGTCCCTGATTTTTCACATACTCCTCCAGCCTCAAGACATGGACCACTTTCAACTCATATTGACAAGAGATTCATATTCAAAGTATAGAAAGAATTCCTGCAACTCAATAAGGGAAAGAGAACTAACCAAATGAAATGGGCAAAGGATTTGGGAAGACATTTCTCTAGGAGAAAAATCTAGAAAGTTCTACCAGAGTGGGCTCTGCCAACAACTCGTTCAAGAAAGGCCTTGGAGGTGTAAAACCAGGGACATGAGTTTCATCCCAAAAACGCTGAGTGATTTTAAGGAAGAATCGATACGCTCAGCTTTTAATTTTAGGAAGATCACTCTCAACATGGTGGTCAAAGATGTTTGGGAAACTGAAACCAGTCCATCAGGAATCTGTCCCACTGGGTTCCCGCAGTCATTCCCACAGGGGAGCTCTAAGAGGCAGCAGGATAGAAGTACAGTGGGCCAAGGAACTCGTGATTTAGGGACTTGTTATTGCAGAGTTTCTTCCTTGGAGAACATGGCAAAGAATCTTTCCTTGACTGTCCCCTTCCAGTCACATGGGATCATTCACCCTGTCTCAGAAGGTCACCCCCATTGCCCCTCCTATCCTACCCAGGCTTTTGGTGCTCTCTGTCCAGCTTCCTCTGCTGCCTGCCTGGCCCACGCCTGCCTGGGGGAGGACTTTCTAGTGCAGATCTCGTCCCTTTGCTCCCTTCACTACAACCCCTCCATATTTCTCATGAACATTCCTCCACTGAGTTCAAATTCTTTAGCATAACTCTTATGTCCCTTATGGGACTTCATCTTTCTCCAGTCTCATCACCCCGACATGTCCCTCCTCTCCAGATATGAAAAGTTATCTGTGCTTTCTCAAAAGGATGCTTCTACAATCTCAGCTTTACCAAAAGTGTTCCATCTTCATAAAATGCCTTCATCTCCCTCCCTTGGGATTCCTCTGTTAATGCCATTCATGCTCCAGAACAACTCCAACTCTCCAGATGGTATCCACGGCCCCTGGACGTTCCAGGTAGAAGCTCTGTGCCCACACTCCAGCTCACACACTCTGCCAAGAGCACTTGCCACTCTGCATCACGGCAGGTATGTTTGCCATCTCCCAGAACAGAGTGGAAGCACTCTGAGGTCAGGGCTGTGCCATTTACCTCCTGCTCCTGCTTATCTCGGGAACCCAGACACCTAGCAATTGGGCTCTCTCCCCCTTGCTAATTCCTCTGCATCTTTCAGGTCCAGCTGAAAATCACCTTCTGTTTTTCCTGATCCCACTCCATATGGTCAGGCATTTTTTTGTTTGTTTTGTTTTGTTTTGTCACAGGATTTTCTACTTCCCCTTTCTCTTCCTTACCCACTTGTCACTTCTTCTCATAGTTCAATTATTTCACTGTGTGATTGTCTGACGGTGAATCTCTCCACAGGGCAGAGACCACATCTGTTGTGTCCCCAGTGTTAGAATAGCATCTGGCCCAGAGTGAATGTTCCATAAATATTTGGTGATTGGATGGATGCATGGATGAGAAAGGATATGGGACTAGACAGTGATACCCGGCTGGGACAGAAGAGGTTGAGGGACGTTTGCTCATTCATCTGAGAGGGCATGGGTGGTGGTCATAGGCAGCCTGACGGAGGGTGACAACATCCAGGAGCAGGAATCCGACCTATGAAAATCATGCCAGGACACTCCCCTCTGGAGAGGAGAGGAGGACATGGTGACATAAAGCACTGCTCTTTGTCCATCCTCTGCCCATGACCATGACTGAGCACAAGCCAACCGAGGAAAAGAATGTGGCATGCTGAGTTTGCCAGTGGAGAAGCCAGGCTGGCTCAGAGGCCAAGACCATGTGCACTGTCATCTCTGGGTCCCCAACGGGGTGTGATTACCACTATTATCCAATTCATAACAGTAGTTCTCTTTTAAATACCATAATGCTACAATGTTTCATAAATGTGTAAAAATGGAACCTAGAGAGTATGCACTAGGTTCTACTTCCCCAGACCACCTCATCCATGCAAATCAATTTGAAGCTGGCATTTTTGCAAATACCTGACCCACTCACAAATCAGCCCATGGAAATGGAGTCAGCTGCACCTTCTCACTCTTTTCCTCGGAGCGCTCTAAATGCCCTCCCTCCAGCTCCTTTTATCTGAGAATCTTTATCTTAAACCACTTTTTATGCAGTCATTAATTTTCACAGCACTCCTGCTAAGAAGATTCTATTACTTCCATTAAACCAAAGAGTAAACCGAGAAGCCAAATTAAGTGATTTGCCTGCTCGGGAAATTAGTGGCCTAACTTGGTTCAAACATAGCTGTTCTGATATCCCAAGACTCGCACCCACCTGCCACCCTGCTTCCTGGCTCTGGGTCGTGGGTAGGAGCCCGGACTCCCGAGTCAGTAAAAACCGGGCTCAAATCCTTGCTTGTCAATTTCCTTGACAAGTTATTCAACCTCATTCAGTGCCTGTAAATTGGGGATAATAAGAACACTTGTTTCATAAAGTTGCTATGAGGATTAAATATGATAATGTACACTGAGTACTTAACACAGGATCTGGTGCAGATGAAGACTCTTGTTATTATGATGATGCACACCTGGAAGGGTATGTCCCTCACCCAGCCCCCACTCCCAATCTCTTCCTCATCACATCAGAAAATGGATAAACCCCACCTGCCGCTGTGCTGTATAATACACGTGTTTGCAGACCGAGTCTGCTCTGGGGCCACGAGGATATCAGAGCACATTCCTGGAGAATTACCATATCAACAATTATCTGATTATTTGTTCATGCATGCATCTCTCTTTCTATCCACCTACCCATCCATCCATGCATACATCCATCCATCCTTCCCTCCACTCATCCATCTACCCACCCGGCCATCCATTTAGTCATGTTCAGTACACATAGACAGCATCTACCATGGGCAAGCCCTGTGCTAGGTACTGTGGAAGATATGGAGATGATTAAGACGTGGTCTCTGCCCTCAGACCTACAAATCCAGACCATCACAAGACATTGTAAAACAAAATGGGATATAAATGGTGTCATAAGAGAAGTTACTGAAGGTTTATCAAGGACCCTGACCGCCTAGAAAAAGCAATGAATTAAGAGATTAAGAGTCAGCAGATCTTTCTCAGTCCTGACTTGAATGTTGGGCTCCCATCAGCCTAGTCTCTTTCCTAGGGTTCAATTTCCCCATGTATAGAGTTAAGGAGGCAGCTGTGGAACATTCCATGGGCCCTTTCAGCTCAAACATTTCAATCCCTCTGCCTCTGGGTAAGGCAAGGTAGCAATCAAACTTGGAACTGAGTAATAGGGCATTCCAGAAGCAGAGAAGGACACAAGCAAGTCCATGAAGAGAAAGAATCATGGGATATTCATGGAACAGCGTGTGGTACTTCTGAGTACAGCAAATGGCAAAAGAAGAACGTCCTGAGAGTTAGGTGTGGACTATATTGTGAAGGGTCTTATTTCCAGACTGAGGAACACACACACACACACACACACACACACACAGGTGCACATACGCGTATGTATTTATACACACATGGATGATGAGGTTATATGCGATTGGGCCATACTTTTTAAACAGTAGGCTACAGAGTAGAGTGAGGTGGCACTGGAAACAGGGAGACCAGGAGATGGGATAAAAGGTTTTGGTAACACTTAAGACAAATTACAACCAGGGTTTGCATTAAAGCAGCAGTAGGAAGTTAAGAGACAAGTGGGAGAACATAGGCACAACTACAGGACCTAGTAACTCACTCAAAGTGGGCAGAAGTATTTAGAGATGACTCTGGAGCTCGGTGTTGACCTCCACTGTGCACCAGGGTGGCACGGTGCCTTATGCCGGCCCAGGCATATTCCCGTGAGTGGGTCAGATGTGGGCTTCGCCTTTGTGGGACTTGCTTGCTGTCCGATTACATTCTGAGAAGTGCATCCATTCATATAAGAAATCAAGTTTCTCTCAACCAGTGTTTACTGAGTACATACTGTGTGCAAAAATTGAGTGAGGACCTTCTTGCCCTGAAAGGAGAAAATAAAGAAAACGCCCTCACCACGACCGGTGACCCATGTGCTATCTAGAGTAGGCACGCTGCAGCAGGCGTAGGACTCTCTGGAGGGGAAGAAAGGGCAGCTGGAAGAAATGGAGACAATTAATTACAACTTAGCAAGTGGTAAGGATCCTTCTTACCACACTTCTTGTGCACCAAGGACTCCCTTTCCCATTGTGCCTCCCCATGTGACCGCCAGCAAGGGCAGGAAGCGGCAGGAGTCTGCCCACCTCCCAGAGTTGGTTTCTGTTTTAAGGGATCCTGGAGGAAGCTGCGCTCTGCAGGCCCAGGAGGCCCTCTAACTTCAGGAGCTGGAGGCTTGGATGACTGCCCTCCTCCCTGTCACAGCTGTGCAGGGTCATTTTCCCCTGCCCTCCGGAGGCCAAGGTGAGGCAGCCGTGGGGGCATGTCAGACAGTGTCTGAGGAGGGACACCTAGGTGGCGTTCCTGGTTCCTGGTCTACACCACCAGGCCCCTCTGCGATAGGTGCCTGATCAAGCAGGAGGCATGGGGGCGCCTTCCTGTCTTTCTCATCCATCTGCCTCATGAAAACGTCCTTGTACTTCAAGGCTCAGGTCCAGCACGTCTCATCTAGAAGCCCTTCCTCATTATCCTCACCCCTCTCCTAAGTACAGTGGGCCACTCTCTCTCCCCTATTCACAGTTTTAACAGGACCCATGATTCTTCATTTTAATCTTACTTATCCACATATTCTCCATTTCCCCACCCCCAGCAAACTCCAAACAATCTCTTAGTCACAAGTGTATTTCGGTCATCTTTGCGCTCTAGCACTTGGCCTCATACCTGACATCTCGTCACCCTCAAGCATGCGTCACTGAGAAAAGGAGCTAACTTTTACGGACAGCCCACCCTGTGGCAGGTACTCTACCAAGGGCTTTACATGCACTGTTTCATTACACAACAATCCCCTGAGTTTGGTGTTACCACCCCCCACTTCACAGATGGAGAAATTAAGGCTTAAATGAGCTAAGTAACTTGCCTAAGAGGAAAGTGTTACTTTCCTTCCTAAGATCTCCATCCCCTTAGATAGATGGTAGATAAGATGGTCTGAAGTTAGAAAGACAGCAGATTTTGTTGCAAAACAGGGGGCTGTAAGAACATTAGTCCAAGCTGACTGCTGAACCAGTGAGATACGTGTGGATACACACTCTCAGATCATGCAAGTTCTTGCTTATTGGACCGTGGCGAGGGCTTACCAGTAATACGAAAATAACACCGTAACACACAAGCCACGTAGGCTCTTTATTAATTCTAGTTCATGGTTAAGAAACATTGCATAAAATAGCTTGTAAAGTCTAACCAGCTCCTCTCCCTCCCACACTCTCACTAATTCCCAGTGACCTTTCCCTCCACTGTCCCTTTCCAGACACAGTCAGCAGCAGGCTCTGCTTCCAAACCCATCAGAGAATTTGTGTAGGTAAGTGCACTCCAGGAGGAGAGGAAAGAGCCTGTTAGGCACAGAGGAGATTTGCTAGATGGTAATGTGGCTGGTTCTAGCCTGCTGCCTGCCTTCAGAAATAGTCCCTTCCATGGCCTCAACCCTAGAGAACCCAGGAGAGCACCCAGTAGACTGCATTTTTTTTTTAAGATTTTATTTATTTACTTGACACAGACAGAGAGAGAGAGAGAGAGATCACAAGCAGGCAGAGCAGCAGACAGAGAGAGGGGGAAGCAGGCTCCCTGCTGAGCAGAGGGCCTGATGCAGGGACTCCATCCCAGGACCCTGAGATCATGACCTGAGCCGAAGGCAGAGGCTTAACCCACTGAGCCACCCAGGCGCCCCATGTGGAGTGCATTCTTATTGAAAGGAAACCTGAAAGAAAACTGAAAGGAAATCCAGGCCTGAATCCTGCAGAGAGAAACAGAAGAGAGACAGAAAATCAAGTAAGCCCGTGGAGCAAAGGTGTACAGCCTAAACCGTTACCCAACACCACTGCAAGCCAGGACACTCCGTGCGCTCGGGAGAGGCTTAATTAGCCTGAACTAACAGTCTGAGGTCAGACAGTTAAGAACACCTCACACCCTGGTTTGAACCTGAGAGATGCTGCGGGTCACACTGCCACACCGCTGGTAGGCCCCAAACTGGAGAGTATTTTGTTTTCTCCGGCCCAGGCTTCCCAACTCCTCCTGTCCTTTAGAAGCTCAACACTGTTTATTTGTAAGTGTCTGTCTATGGGTTCTGTGCTCCTGATCGAAGGAAGCTTATGAAAGAGGAAAATACACTTAGATAGCAAAGACTGTACTATAGGTTTTGTGTTTATGTATATATACAGCCTTTCAATCAAACTTTGAGGGAAGGTGGATTTAGCATTAAACCTCTTTGCAGGAAGCAGACCCACCTCCCTTCTATCAGTTTCCAACGACTTCTGCTACAAATTGCTACAAATCTAGTGGTTTAAAGCAACACAAATGTATTATCTCATAGCTCCAAAGGTCAGAGGAGCAAGATAGGTGTCACTAGGCTGAAATCAAGGCCTGCGCGGGTAGGGAGAGCTGTGTTTCTTCCATATGCACCAGGTAAGAATCCATTTCCTTATCTTTTCCCCTTCCCAGAGCGGGCATTCTCTGGCCCCCAACCCCTCTGTGTTCAGGGTCACCAACACCAGGCTGCATCTTCCTCGAGCTGCCATCCTCTGACTCTCTGCCCCTTTACATCCCTCTTCCACTTTTAAAGACACTTGTGATCACACCGGGCCCAGTCTGATCATCCAATCCCTCCATCTCAAGAGCCTCAACTCAATCACTTCTGCAAAGTCCCTCTGACTGCACATATGGCATAATAAACTATACTATCGACTGCCAAATTATATGGGCATATAGTCACAGGGGCTAGGATGTAGATGGCTTCAGGAGGTCACTATCTTGTCTACCACACCCCCACTCCTAATGTTAATTTCTTATATCTGATTAAAACTGACTAACCTTTATCCTAGCCTGTCATTTCTCATTAGGGATCCTTGTCTATACTTTGAGACGTTTGCACAGGCATAACTTTTTTAGAATTGTTCTTAAGCCTCCCCTGGCTTTCACTTAATTGTTAGCCTGAGTGTTAGATATGACTGAGGTCAAGGACCTTAAGTTGGGAAGACTCTTCTGGCTTATCCGGGTAGCCCAGGATGATGACACAGTCCTTCAGAGGGGAGATTCTTTCCTGGCTGCAGAGAACCAGGGAGAGATGGCAGAAGAAGGATTAGATGCCCCATTGCTGGTTCTGAAATGGAGAAGTCTGAGTACGGACCAAGAGAGGTCTCTAGAAGCTGGAAGGGCAAGGAAATAGTTCCTCCCCGCAAAGTCTCTAGAAGGAATGCAGCTTGACCAACACCTTGACTTGAGCCTACTGAGACCATTCAGACTTCTGGCCTACGGAACTATAAGGTAATGAATTTATATTGTTTCAAACCACTAGATTGTGTTAATTTGTTACAGCGGCAATAGAAAGTTTATACAATGAGCATTCTTTTCAGTCCATGCTGATGATTTAAGCCCTCAAAATGAATGTGATTCAGAGTCATTAGTAGACTGGCAACACCCTCCTCCAGATCATTAGCCAGAATTCAAATAAGCCCAGGACTAATGGGGACCCCTGGAGGAGTCCATCTGAGAACGCCTTGGGTTGAAGGAGCTGTGCAATTAATTATCATCTTGCCTTTCCTGGATCTGCTTGTCTATCTGAGCCAATCTGTACCTTTCTTGCCAGACATGATACCACATGGGTTTTATCTTTTAAGGAACATTACCTTTCCTCTCCCTTCCTTCACTAATGTTATAGTCAATGCCCTTCCACCCCAAACTCTCCCTGGCTCACGTGCGTGCACACACATACACACACACACACACACACACACACACTTCTCCCTCTCTGAAAAAAGCAACCCAGATTTGAAAAGGATTTGTTCCTCTAGTGCTCTGATGTCTATTGCCCCAGGGTTTGTGGATTTCTTTCCTATTCTAAATATTTCATTATAAAGCTCAACATACTTCAAGGAGCAGTAGACTGCACCAGTCCATTTTCAAGCTTTACATGAAGAGGAGTCTTAAATTGGATTTTTGTTTCTTCTAAGGAATACCAAGAATTTTATGAATTTTTGCCACAATTCTTTGAAGATGTCAGCATGAACCAGGTGAAGGGCAGTGATTCCAAGATTCTATTCACATCCATTTCGCCTGATTGAAAGCACTTCAGACTTTAGATTTTGAGTCTTCAAGATATTTTTTTTTGGTCTATTTTTCTAGATTCTTTTTTTTTTTTTTTAAGATTTATTTATTCGACAGAGAGAGAGAGTGCAAGCAGGGGCAGAGAGACACAGAGAGAGAGAATCCTGGAGCAGCCTTTCCACTAAACATGGATCCCAACAGGGGGCTTGGTCCCAGGATGCTGAGATCATGGCCTGAGCCAAAATCAAGAGTTGCCTGCTTAACTGGCTGAGCCACCCAGGGGTCCCTTTCTAGATTCATTTGCACATACTATGTTAGATACTATCTCAGGTGCTGGAGGCACAGTGGAGGTCTAAAGAGGCAAATCTGAGAGTCATTTCCAAATTTAAAGCCATTGGAATTACAAGAGTGGATGGAGAAAAGAAGATGGGTCCAGTTCAGACCCTCACAGTACCCCAAAATTTAGAGGTCTGGCAGAAGAGAGGGACTTAAGATGGAGCAAACATTTATGGTAGGAAGCGAATCAGCAGAGTGATCATACAACCAAAGAAGACAAGTGTTTCAAGAAAAAGGAGAACAGGAAGTGGTGCAAAATGCTGCCCAAAGGTCAAGTAAGATAAGAACAGATCAGTGATCACTGGTCTTGACAACATGGAGATGATCTTATTTAACGCATGCAACTGGAAAGTATAGAAGCCCAGCTACAATGGGTTGCAGGAAAGGATGTGAAAAGAAGGAGTGGAAACTATGACATTGAAAATACTTTGAATCAGTTGCTGTCAAGAACAGCAGATAAATGAAGTTGTGCCTAGAGATAGATATGGGGTCAATGAAAATGGGTCTTTCCAAGGGTACACCAGTAATCGTGGTAATAGTACAATGGAGAGAGGAATTGGAGTGGTGGCCAAAAAAATGGATGATTTCAAAGAGGAAAACCAAGAGGAAGGGGTCCAAAGCACCTGCAGGTTGAAAGGGCAGACTTAGGTAAAAGAAGAAATTTTACCCATAGAAACTGAAGGCAGAACAGTAAGGATGAGTATGAAAGTATGGTAGGTTTGGAAAGTGGGGCAAGAAGAATTTCCTCTCTAATTCTATGTTCTTAAAGAGGTATGAAACAAGGTCATCATTTGCCCTTTGAGTATCTTTATAGTATGAGCTGGTAGAATGACTGCTACCTTCTCCAATAAGATAAGAGCTGGGATGCGGGCCTGGGGATCTAGTGTAGACACAGATTATTTGCCAAGTCACTTAGCCCACTGTGAAATGTGTTTCTTTCTTTCTTTCTTTCTTTCTTTTAATTTTATTTATTTATTTGACAGAGAGAGAGACAGAGAGAGAGATCACAAGTAGACAGAGAGGCAGGCAGAGAGAGGGGGAAGCAGGCTCCCTGCTGAGCAGAGAGCCTGATGCAGGACTCGATCCCAGGACCCTGAGACCATGACCTGAGCCAAAAGCAGAGGCTTAACCCACTGAGCCACCCAGGCACCCTGAAATGTGTTTCTTAACTCTCAGACAGGAATGATAACTCTTCTATTCTGGAAGCTCAACTAACTAGAGGTCTAGAGATACTGGAAACACAGAATAAATTGGAAAATGTGTTTTGAAACATATGGTAGAGCTGAAAGAAAGTAAGCACAATTCTCAAAGGCAGAAACAGTGAGAAAACACGAATCCAAGGTGGGCACCTGCTACTGGAGCCAGCATTGTGTCATCTGCTGACCAACAGGGACCTAGTGCCTGGGTTTTAAGAGGTTCCATGTCCACAGGATAGGAAGCAATCCTGGGCGAGAGTATGATGAGATATCAGAGTGAATTCCAGCAACAAACAAAGAAAGAACCCGATAAATAGGACCTCAGATGAGAAACACTCTCAATGAGTGACTCTAGAATAGGAAAATCTACTGGAGAGGGAAATGGATATAAGTCTGTTCTGTCCTTCGCTCTTGACAGATGGGTGGGGAGAAAGTGGGGGAAGAACTCAGAATATTTGACCATAAGCCCACCCTTAAAATGGTTCAAGCCTAGAATACAGTCTAAAAATGTCAACTAAAAATTTAAAGAGGAATACACATCACCACACATCTCGAAGAATTCCGACAATAATGTTCAATAAGTAGGTATTTGCAAAAAGTAAGGGAAAGAGGCACCTGGGTGGCTCAGTCAGTTAAGCCTCTGCCTTCAGCTCAGGTCATGATCCCAGGGTCCTGGGATCCAGCCCCACATTGGGCTTCCTGCTCAGTGGGGAGTCTGCTTCTCCCTCTTTTCTCTGCTTGCCACTTCCTCTGTTCTATCTATCTATCTATCTATCTATCATCTATCTATCTATCTTTGTGTCAAATAAATAAATAAAATCTTTAAAAAATAAAAATAACTTAATTTAATTTAAAAAAAAAGAAAGAAAGGGAGAGATCCCACAATGCAAAGGAAAACAAGCCACCTTGTAAAGGGCCAACAGAAGGAACAACTTGCAAGATCAGACAATGTAAGAACACAGATAACAGGATTATCAGCTAAGAATACAAAATACATTTGATATGCTTAAAAAATGAAAGACAGGAAGATGAAAAAGTTCTAAAGAGCTGCTGTACAATACGGTGTTTATAGTTAACAATCCTGTACTGCACATAAACATCTGTTAAGAGGGTAGATTTCATGTTACATGTTTTTTAGCACAATAGAGTAGGGGAAAGGTAGTATCAAAAAGTTGGCAGAGAAATAAGAGACTGTCAAATATAATTGGACAGATATTTTTTAAGGCCAATTAAAACTTTGAGAAACAAAAGCTGAAGTAACTAGTCAGAACTGAAGGGAAATTTAATGAAAAGATAAAGCTGAGAAAAATTACCAAAAATGCAGTATAAAATGGTAGAGATGAAAAATATGAAAGAGGGTTAAGAGGCAAGGAAGTCAAGGAAAAAGATCTAACGTGTATCTGAAGGGAGTACCAAAGGAGATAATGGAGCCTTTTCTGGAGTTGACTCAGTAATCCTCTGATACCTGAAGTTCGATAAATACAATGTTTCCAAAGAAAGCCCCACCCAGACAGCGCAACTTGGGACTGCAGAATCACCAAGACAGAGAAGCATCCAGAGAAAAAGGGAGACAACCTACAAAGAATATCAGCCCAACAGTTGGCTTGCAAACAGAAACAACTGAGAGAAAATCATGGACAATCTGGCAAAACTACCTTTCAAATATGAGTGAAATTAACATAATTTCAAGAAAGAAAAACCCTGGAGAGATCATCACCGACACGCAGTAAAAAACTTGGAAACGATGACGTTCAGAAAGAAGAAAATGATCACAGAAGGAAATAAAATGATTCTCAAGAAGAAATGAGGAGGCAAGGAAATAACAAACATGTGGGTAAATAATTTAAAATACAGGCGTGCCTGGGTAGCTCAGTCGGTTAAGCGTCGGACTCTTGATTTCAGCTCAGGTCATGATCTCAGGGTCATGAGATTGAGCCCCACGTCAGGCTCTACACTGGGTGGGGAGTCTGCTTGAGATTCTCTCTCTCCCTCTGTCCCTCCCGCCCCCTCTTTCACACACCTTCTCTCTAAAAATAATAAAAATAATATTTTAAAGCACAAAATAATTACTATTATGTCCAATCTTTCAAGTTAAAAAAGAGAGAAGGAGATAGAAGTAAAATACTAACTAAAAATGGTACAGGAGTCAAGAATAAGTAACTTGGTAACTTATCTCAACCCTAGGAGCATCAGTTTCCCCCCTACATGTTAAGTAGTAGCCATTTTCAAAAGGATTTCTGGAATCTATTTGCTTCTAATTCAGGTCGATTTTTGATCTCTTGCTCAAAGCATTAATGGTTGCATTTTCTGTGAACCAGATTTCCTAATGGTGGCACTTTGCTTCCAACACAGATCATTTAAGTAGCTAAATCAAGTGCAACAGATGCAAAAACTCTCAGATTTTCCTTTTTTTTTTCCATTTAATTTCTGAAAGCGATGAGATAACTACAATGACAGCCATCTAAGTGGCTGTACATTTTGTCTAAAATGCCCTGAAATCATTCTGAGTTATTATGTAAATACCCAAATCTGCTCATTATGTTTTTATGGGGGGAGGCTCAGCAGTCCTCCTGCCGGTGCTATTTCTTAAGATGAGATCATTAGAAAAGGATTAGTGGTGTAATGTCTGAGGGGCTTAAACAATAATTTGAGTCTTTCAGATGTGCAAAAGGTAATTTTAAATAAATTCCAGGGTTTTTCTGATGACAGCCCTTAGTTCAATCATAACTGCCTTTAAAGAAATGCTAATTGGATGAGGTAATTTCTAATGCAAAACTTGACATGTTGCAGACCCAGTAAATAGTAGTTATCACCCTACTTGGTATAATTTCTGGGTGGAAATAAAAAGAACCCAAAAAGCACGGTTGCCGTGCTGGACTGTTGGTCTTCAGGAATCTTCATTCCCTCCCGACCGTGATTTATAACTTTCCAAGGCCACAAACCTGGGCAATAAAGAGATCGTTATCAGCAAAGTGTATTTCTGGAAATGTCTGATCCATCAAGTCCAAAAACGTTTAGAAAGCACAAGTATATGATGGGCATCACCAATGGAAAGGTGTGTAAGGTTTGATCCCTTCTCTTAAGGGGCTCACGGTCAGCCACATGATTAGTAAGATGAGCATTAGGACAAATGTTCACTGGGCCCCTACCTTGAGCTTGGCACTGTGCTAGCCCTACGGACACAGAGATAGGCAGGGTATATGTCTTCAGGATCTCACCATCCAGCAGAGAATACACATAAGCTATAAAACCAGGAGATCACAAAGCTTCACAGCCATAGAAGAGCCAGGTTGGGAAGGGTAAGAGGTGAACTAGCTAATCCTGACTGGAAGAGCTGGAGGAAATTTGAAAAGGAATTGGCACCAGAAATTGGACTTGAAAGACGGATAAGAAATAAACAGAGCCTCCTAGACACAGATGACGGCATGGCAACCATGCAGTTGTAAAAGGGTGTGCCAGATTTGAGGAACGAGGAAAGAACTGTCCTCTGGCTTGATGGTCAAGTGTGTAGGTGAAAACTGGGAAAAGCTGAGGTTGGAGAACTAAATAGGGTCAGTTTGGGACAAATCTTGCAAATTTTACAAAGAATTGAAACCTTTTTCCAGAACAACAGTGGGCAACATAGAATCTAAAGCAGGAGACCTCAGTTGTATCCATTTTTTTTTTTTTCTAACGATTTCATGAGGTCAGTGGGTTTTTTTGTTTTTTGTTTTTGTTTTTTAAAGATTTTATTTATTTATTTGACAGACAGAGATCACAAGTAGGCAGAGAGGCAGGCAGAGAGAGAGGGGGAAGCAGGCTCCCTGCTGAGCAGAGAGCCTGATGTGGGGCTCGATCCCAGGACCCTGGGATCATGACCTCAGCTGAAGGCAGAGGCTTTAACCCACTGAGCCACCCAGGCACCCCTCATGAGGTCAGTGTTAAAGTCCCTCTGGGTACCAGAGCGACGAGAGGTCAGGGAAAAAGAATAGTGGAGAGGCCACAGCAATAGTCTAGACAAGACATGATAATATGAATCCAAGTCACAGCAGTGGAGCAGTGTGAATACTGCCAAATACACAAGAAGAAATTTGACAAGAGAGGCAACTAATTGAATGTGGTAGGAGAAGGAGAGAAATCCAAGATAAATGGAGGGGTATCTAACTGAGAAACTGAGTGAGCCACTTATCACTACCCAAGAGAGAAAGTATAATATACAGAGCAGGTTTGGGAGAAACTATGATAAATTCTGTTGAGCAAAATTTAAGTTTGATAGGACTTATGATACCTCAACAG
Organism: Mustela putorius furo; assembly: GCF_011764305.1. Classification (NCBI taxonomy): domain Eukaryota; kingdom Metazoa; phylum Chordata; class Mammalia; order Carnivora; family Mustelidae; genus Mustela; species Mustela putorius. The sequence continues at coordinate 541,403 of NW_025422151.1, read as the reverse complement.
GAAGGATGTATCTGGTAGGCAATTCAAACTATGGGGTGATGTTCGGGGGAGATAAAAGTTTGAAAGAGTAATAGTTGAAGTTGTGGCTGTCTTCCGATGAATTCAAAATGTAAATATATATGTCAGAAGGCGACCAAAGGAGCCTGAGAATTTGGCTAGAATAACCGAAGCTCCTTGTCAGACCAATCGCATTCATGAGAACCTACAATGTACAGCACTGCACTCTAGTCTCTGTGGAGAATAAAAGTAACTAGGCAAAGGGTCCCACCTTTTCCCAGTCTCTTATCTAAGTAAAAATGCTCATGAGCCATTTCTGCTGCTCTTCTGCTGCTAACTTGATTAAGCTGGGACTAGGTACAAACTCAGTGCCAGGATTCTTGAACTTTCCTTTCCGTCCTCTCATTGACCTGGAAGCCTCTCAGGTGAGATGAGGATAATGCAAAAACACAGAAAAGACGTTGGAACCTGAAGCAGGCGCAGAGTAACAAAATGAACACGACTGGAAGCCCATGGCTTCTCTTTGTGAGAGCTGCCTGCCTTTCCTCTGCATTCTGTCTTCAAGAGATACAGCCAGGAGTTGGGATTTCTGCCTCAGCTTGCCTTAGGCATGTGCTGTTGAGGTTGGATTAAGGCCATTTTCACTACCTCTCCAGAACATGGTTCCTCCCTGGTCACTCCCACCTACTCCTCCTGTGCCTTTCTCTTTGAAGACAACAGCAGTCTGGGAGAAAACATCATTCAAATAGCAGTGACCTTGCATTGATCTTTTTGCTCCTGGTTATGTTCCCCACTTTATACTACTTCTCTAGTTATGCCCTTAAACTATTTGAAATTCAAGGACAGTGAGACAGGATCCAAGTTCATGTCCCCAAACTACTCACATCTCCCTAGAAAAGACTGGAAATTCTGACATTCCCCCAAACAAGAAGTCTCCTCTCTACCTATTACAAGGAGAAAAGTTGGGATGACAAAGAAATTTAAATTGACCATACATTGTCATGCATTAGCACTTTTCAAACAGGGGTATGAGGTACCCAGTGATATAAGCCGTGGGCCGGAGAATTCACAAAACCACAGACAATCTGTTCACTTGGGAACTTCAGTTCCCAAGATGGGAAAGAGGATTGTGTCTTAATATCAAATAAGCACAAATATATTAAGAAGAAGACTGCCAAGTTTGCATAGGCTTTTTTGAAAGATAAAATATGAAACTTCAAAGAAATTTCAGACCTCTAGACAGACTGCTTCCAGCCCCCTAAATCCAAGAGGCAAAAATTCCCTCTCCTCTGCCATGGGGGCATTTCATATGCTTGGGGAAGATTCTTGGCTGGAAGAATCAGAAAAGGAAACAAGCTCATAGGTCAGTCTGGTAAGATGAAAAAAAGCCTGGAGGATTAAATAGGCAATGTCTAGAATGAGAATACAGTAAAGCAGCACAGACAGCAATTAAGAGACAAGTGGATAGACTCAGAATGCAGACCAAGGATGCCTGGGTCACCCATTTGCTATGTAGCCTTGGGGAAGACATACCATCTCCCTGAGTCCCAGTTTCCTCAACTGTAAAGTAAAGAAATTGTACTAGATGAGAAGTTACAGCCTCTTTAAAATATTTGAACTGTTTCCAACCTTTAAAACATAGGAGATTTCAAATAAAATCCTGAATTGTTGTCTTCTCTTAAAAAATGAGAACATTTTACCATTGGGCCTGTCATATTCTCACATGGCAATTATTTGCTGGGGTGAAGTGAGCCTCCTTTAGACAGGACAGGAGTTCCCACGTGCCCTCAGGATGTATGTGGGCCCTGGCCACTCCCCCCTGCCATGTTGACCCATCTTGCCCAACTATAGATCCAAGGAGTCCAAACCAGTGGTCCCTAGGTCATGGGGCTACTTCAATTTAAATGGAGACTAAAATTAAATAATCTTAAAAATTTAGTTCTGCAGTCACTCTTGTCAATTTCAAGATTCAATAGCCACCGTGTGGCTAGGGGGCCGCTGAACTGGGCATTGTCAACATCACAGAGAATTCTATTAGACGGGGCTATAAAAACACTTGAGCATGTGACCCAAGGCTAAATGACATTTGGGATCCCTGGTAGCCCTGATTCTAACTCTTTTGTGGGGAAACCCCACCAACAGGGGGTGCAGCTACTGTGCAAATGTCCCTTTCTAAAAATCTCTCCTCCTAGATCTGTTGCCACAGACATGATATCCAAAGACACACTCTTGAATCAAAAGCACACATGGCGGCCACAACGAGCAAGGAGGAGAGGTGTGTTGATCTGTCTTTGGGGGGCCAGTTCGGTGCAGGCAGCTAGAAGCAGGCAGCCCCGTCTCCCCCAGCAGCCCAGATCAACCCAGCTGTGTGCAAGCGAAAGCAGCCCTTCCCATTCCCACACCTTCCTAAGAAAGGGTAATTAAGACAGATACAGAAATGATACCCATTCCAAAGGTGCTCCCTCGCAAAAGAGATTAGGACAAATCTAGAAGCCATTAGGCTACAGACACAGCGTAATGGAATAAGCAGCGGAAAAGTCTGCTTCCCGGCACAGAGGTCGTAAGAAGAGCAAGAGGTGTATGCAGCCCATGAACCATACTCACACGTAATTACGAAAGACCCGGGTTCACCCATGTTACTCATTCCAGCCAGCCCCCCCGGTAGCATCATCGGGCTACACTTCGTTAGCCATTAATAAGCCACTGTCTGTGCCAGGCAGCAACCAAGTTGCATTTTTCCTAACACTATCATTCACATTGGCCTCCCCCAACTGGATCAGCAAGCTTGAGGCATTCCTGTTCAGAATTTGACATTGAGAAATAACACAGCCAGCCAGCACCTTGAAAGTGGGGATTTGATAGGATTGAAGACCCTGCCAGAGCAAGGGCTTGCCACCCAGCCAACAGCTTGTAAAAAAAGACATACCTAACCTAAGCATCACCCCAGCCCAGTTAGGTCAGAATTCTGGGAGCAGGGCCCAGGAATTGATATATTTTGTAACTATCTAAGAGGATTCCAAGCGATAGCAGGATTGAGAACCACGGGCTTTTGTAATCTGAGGGTCCACTCAACCACACTGCCCACATCTTGCTGTTAAACCTTTCAGGCGAACAGGATTGTTCCCTGCCTTGGCCTCTCCATTCACAGATGGTGACAACACTGACTTACAGTGGAGTGCCAAGAGGACAGCCAATTCCTGTGGAGAAGCTAAATAGCAAAGATGCTGGGCACCAAGGGCCCAGAAACTTTCCTGTCTCTAGCCCCAGGATCCAAGAGAGATTCTCCTCCAGTATTTCCACATTCTCTGGGATCCGGAGCTTGGGAGGGAAAGTGGGAAGTCTAGCTCTGGAAATCGGGTTGTGCCCTGAGTATCTGGGCCAGAAAGAGACAGGAAAGAGGTGATGAGAGGAATCCAAGAAGTCTGGGGAGAGGAAATCAGAAGAATTAGCCATGCAGCTGCTAAACATAGAGACAAGGAGGGACAAAGAAAGCCAGTTAGCAAAGAGGGACCGGACCGGCACAAGCCCGAAGCCAGGAATGGCCACAGCTGCCCGCCGACTGTGTGTGGCACTCAGAGGAAGCGCATGTCCCCACATGTCCAGTGCGAGACCTGGGCAGCACTGATGTCAGCCTGAAAGATGGGTAGCAACAGGGCGGGGCTCTGCAAGAAAGTTCTGCCCATTTCTAAATTGTTTTGCAAAACCTAGCAAACAGCATGGGTCCTGCTGCCTGGCATCATCCCTGCATATCTAAGAAGCAGTGAAATGCAGGACAGCTAGAGTTACGAGCTCCCTCACACATGAGCTGGCTCCGGCGCCTTGGCTGTCCAGCTGTCCTCTCCTGACCCCGGCATAATCTCTCCCTAATGAATTTTCCCTCTCGATATCTCGAGCAGATGGCTCAACAGGAGAGCGAACACATTCCCAAATCCTAGAGCATGACTCTGTACACACAGGGAAATGTGGGTTTTGTTTTGGTATTTGCTTTTTTTTTCTTTTTCTTTCTTTCTTTTTTTTTTTTTTAAATAGATGTACAATAAACACAACCATGTCTTGGGGACTCTCCATGCCTTACCAGAAACAGCCAAGCCTTTCCCGGGAGCCAGATCTTGGCAGGAACTCGTGTCTTGGCTCTCTTGGTGACATTTGCAATATGCTAACTTTTTTGCCAGTTCTAAGGGATATCTGAGTGCTTTACCTAAGAGAGGGTGTGCGGGCACTCCTCCCTACCCTGGGGCTTCAGCACTGGAGGAGGTCATGTGCCAGCCAGGGCTCCTCAGTAAAATGTCAGCAGCCCCTCACACTGGTGGCTGTGCCTGCTGGGGGCCTCTTTCAGACTTTTTAATTCCTTTTCCTGGGCAGAGGAAGGGAATAAAATCCCCCACCTTGGCACAGTTACAGCGTCGGAGGTGGGGGGGGGGGGGTTGACATTCTGAGGAACACTTCTTAAAGGAAGACTCAAGAGTGCACAGTCTCAGGGCCCAGGGGAAAGGCTGAACTCCATGCAGAATGTTGTATGAATCCTGAAGCATAAATAAAACCCCAGGAGGGGACAAAGCATACATGTACAGGCATGTTCCTTAGGACAAGGCTCTCAGACTCACAAAAGGCAGGAAGAAATCTCAGGGGTAATCTATTCCCTTGGGCTCTTAAATCTGCCTCAGAACTACCTGGGGAGTTTTTCAAAGTGAAGCAGTGTCTTAGGCTCATCCCAGAGGTAGACCTTCTAGGGAGGGGAAACCTCTGTGGCTATTTCTCCCTAGTTTCCAGCTTTTCTGCAGTTCTGGCACTCAGGTACTCCTGTCTGTGGCAGAGGTGAGATGGAAAGCCCACCCGCCCTCCCAGGGCATCCCACACTTGACTGTGCACATGAGTCACCCGGCCTGGGTACCACAGCTCTGAGGGGCTCCCAGGAGATGTGGGTGCTGCTGCTGATCCTTGGGCCACTTGGAGGCACAAGGCCCTAACATCCAGCCATGTAAATAGAAGACTCCTGTCCCTATTAAGCTCCAATCTTTCTAAGATCAAGGTTAAAGAGCCCATGTGGTAGAGAGGTTGGATGGGACCGATCCATGTTTTTTATCACGATCCCGGAACTTAACTGCTGGGTCACTTAAACTCTCTGATCCACCATTTCCTCGGATGTTAAAATGGAGAGGAAACGCGTCCCCCCTTCACAAAAGGGGCTGTTCGAATGAGAATATGAAATTGTTCTGCAAACTGTAAAGCACTACGAAATGGAGGGGTTTGTTATCAGATTAGCCTTTGAAAGACATCAACAGTAGTCGGTTCTTAAATTTGGTTGTTAATAGGTATACAACCATCTTTACAGTCCTTGATTTCTCGCAATGGGAGTGTGAAGGTAGGCACACAGGCAACTGATAATTGTCATTTCCTGAAAGGTTGCAACCTTCTATATCTGTACATGAGTATCTGTGTGTGTGTGCACGCGCGCGTGTGTGTGTGTAGTTTTCTTATCCCATGACTTGGGGCAGGGAAGAGGAGCAAGGAAGTTCTCTTGAACCAGGAGGATTCAAGAATGCAGAGCAAATGTTCAGAATCAGCAGCCAAATTGGTAGCTTTTCTTGATCCTTGCCCTTGGATTAAAAGACCCTGAGCCAAAACAAAATGGAACCATGACCTGGCCAACTCAATCTCAATATTCTGCCTAGCCACACATCCCTGCCGGAGTGAGCATTGCCAAGTTGGGTCTGGAGTCTAGCCCAGCCAGGGAGACCTTCTCTCAGGACCCTAATTTTTTAAAGTTTCGGGTCCCCCCTCCCACCCCACCCACTCACACAGACATGTCTGGCCAGCACCGGTCATGCCATGCATGTATGTGCATTCCCCAAAGAAATGAAACCCTTGGCAGATTCTTACACCACATTCTGGAAGCGGCTCCTAAGGTTGCGCAAACACACTTGGCACATGCTTAGGGGACCAAGCAGTTCTCTGGGTTGAATCTCAGAAACAAAATGTACTTGTCCTACTTCCGAGATCATGTCTGAGGACTTGGCTCCCTCGGCCGAGGGACTGCCTCCTCGCTGATGTCATCTTGCCACGGAAGGCAAACATCTTTGGGTTCAGCAGTTCAGGACCAGAAGTGGGGAAAAGGTGGGGATGGGAAGGAAGTGGCCCAGGTTTGGCTCTGCCAGGACAACTGAGAAATACACTGATGCTTACAACTAAAGAATCGTAAAATAGAAACATATTGGCACCATTCGTGAGGAGGGGGCCCCCCGACTGGGAAACCCTCGGGTGAGAGTGACTAGTCACCACGTGCCTCTGTTAAGTGGGGTTTGACGAAGCACTGGGGGCTGCCCCAAAGCCAGTCTGAGAAGCCTGGAGGGTATTCGACAGCCAAACCCTAGGGATGAAATAATTTCCACATAGAGCTCATGCCTTGCTCTCATGTCACTCTTTGTAATATCTCAGACATCCAGTGACTACGTTTTCCCAGCCAAATTGAGGCGGATCCTGCTGGACCCGAGCACACGTCTCAACCCCAGGTTATCTGTCAGCACACAGAGTACCCAGCTAGGCTCCTCAGAGGGCCAGTCTGGACAAGCAGCTTCTATTTTTTTAAAACAAAAAGGGGGAGGGGGAATCATCTATCCTACGTTCATATTCTTCCCTTATAAAATACAAACTTTTTATCACCTCCCTAATGTCTAATGTGTCAGATCACAGAGCCTCATCTAGGCTTTGTGGCCAAGACAAAAGTCCCGGTGAAATATGAGTCCCAGCGTCACGCGGAGATTTGCATCACCAAGTCTTAGAAAGACAGTGACAGATGTGGGCTTTCCTTTACTTTCTTCAAAGAATGATCAACCAGACTAGGGGCTCATACCTGGCTGTCCACTGGAAGCCCTGAGAAACTGTTTAAAAGTTCTAACATCTGAGTCCTTGGCCAAATTAAGTGAGTTGGAATCTCTAGGGAGGGGAGGTGGAGGAGGGACCCATCATCAGAATCCGTTAAAGGCTCCTCTGTTGATTCTGACGGATAGCTGTGCCTGAGAAAACTCCAGCGATCCTCTTTTTCTTCCAGGTGAGAATATTTTAGCTCAGAAAATTGAAGTGCTTTGCCTAGGGTCACACAGATAATTAAGGGCAGAGCTATGACCAGAGCCCAATTAAATTGATTAATTGCTAGGCCAGGTCCCTGTTTTAAGCCCAGGTAAGCATACAGTACAATGATTCTGAAGTAGGTTCAGAGTGGGGCTCCAAGAACTAGAATCCCTGGGCCTGCTTGTTGGAAAAATCACCTCATTGGTTAATCTGAATTCCAGCTCTGCCACCCTACTGTGGGACCTTGGCAAAATACCCAGCCTTGCAAAACCTCACACCCCTGGGCTACAAAGTGGGGGTGGAGGTGTCTGGGATGGAGAGGGGTAATACTAGTAACACCATGCTCCTGGAACTGTAGGAGTTTCATGAAATAACTACGAAATGCTTGGCACAGTGCTTGGCATAGTGTTCTGTGACGTAGGCTGGTATCATTATTAACATCACACAGATGTACTAGTACCGGTCCTCGGTCTTTATGGCGTTGATATCTGAAGTCAGCAGCATGTCATGTGCAGGGGATAGAGGTGGGAATTGACCTCAAGAATGCTCAGCTGTAAACATACAGGGACTAGGACAGCTCGGTCCAAGGAAACATGGCCTTTCTTGACTTCCAAGATGATTTACTAGTTCAAATTCCAACCACATGACTTGGAATGAAGTTCTCAGTTCTCCTTTCCATTATGGCTCTTTAAATACATTCAGTCTCTTTGTTCTCAAGTTCAGCAACACACAGTAGACACTAGAACCTTTGACTCATCTTTGTTCCAGACAATATAGAACAGCGGCAGGGGGAAGGGGAGCCTCCCATTCTAAGAAACCAAGTCAGTCCCCACGCAGCAGCACAAGAAAAAAGAATGGGGATTGGAAAATTCATCCTCTCCCTTTCCTCAAACTTCCTCTGCTTTAAGGGTTCATGTTATTGACACCATCGTTTCTTGGTTACCTTGATTCAAAACTTCATTTGTTCATGATTCCCTTTTGCTCTTCCATAATCACTGTAAAAGCAAGAGCTCTCCTCGCTATATCCATCCTCTTCCCCATTCAAGCCCTCATTCACGTTCAGCTGTTATTCTCCTGAACTCTTTGCTGCTGGGAGTGTGACCTGCAGACCAGCAGCTTTGACATCACCTGGGAGCACATTACAAAAGCAGAATCTCGGGGCTTACCTGAGACCTACAAATCTGCATTTTGACAAGATCCCCCAGGTGATTTGTGTGCATGTTGAAGTTGGGATGTGCTGGGCTGACACATATTCCTTCCTGAGCTCTGCCCATCTTTCCTGCGCTCATACGAGACTGGAGGATCACCTCCCCACAGTGCTCCTTCATGCCACTCTCATCCAAACTGTTGGCTTTCCCTCCCGGCTGCCAAAACAAGCTGTGTTAGTACTTGATGTGCACACAGGGCTCTCCAATTACAAAGCACTTCCACTTAGCATTTTATCTACGGTCACATCTAATGCATCAGCAATTTCGTGGTAATACTCCAAATAACCCAAATCCAGCCATGTATTTCTGTCTCCCCACAACAACTCTCTCTAAACCACCATGATTGCTTGCCTAAATGACCACAATGGCCTCCTGTCTGGTCTTCCCTACTTTCGTTCATGCCCTGCTACAATTCTCTTCTCGTAGAATAAATTGTGCCCCCCTCACCCCCAACCTAATTTCCCATTGCCATTGGAACCAAAATCAAACTCTTTCCCCAAGACCATGTGGCCCTACCTAGGTGATCTGTTCCAAGCATTTTAAGGAACTTGTCTCCTCCATTTCCCCCTGCCCTCCATCCACTGGTCATTCTGGTCCTTCTCTGTGGTCTTGCTGGAACTCCAGACCCTCAGATCTTCACATTTCCGGCTTATTTCCGTTAGTTCTCCACTCTTCCATGAAGCCTTCCATGACTACCTTATTTAAATTACCAAAAACCCAACTCTTCGACCCAGTCTCATTATTCTCTCCCCAGTTGTCTGTTCTCCTTCCTTCCCAGCAATTACCTCTCTCTGAAATTATTTTATTTCCTTTTGGTTAGTCTATGCACATATTATCTGGGTCTCTGAACCAACATGTCAACTCTTTGAGAACAGAACCCTGCATGCGTGATTCCCTCAGTACCCTTAGGATCTAGGCCCTGGTAAGTTTTTCTTGCAAGAATTTATTGCCCGAACACCATTTCCTTCATTTTGAGTCTCACTGTAATCTTATGACCACTAGTTCACACATTAATCCACCATTCTTTTAGGGAGCCTCCGATTTGCTTAATGATTTGCCAAAAGTCAGTCAGCTAGTGCCATACGATGTCATACTCCAACCCAGATCTTCTTGCTCCAAGTTCTATGATTTCCTCAATATACCACACTCTCTTTCACAGAGATTATTAAGCTCAATATTCAAGGACATCCATAATGCATACCTAATTTATATTTTAGGTATATAACTATAAACGTATTTTATATTTACATAATGAATATATCATATTTATATTTAAACACTTCTCAATTACAGTCTCCCACATGACAGCAGAATTATATGTTCGCTTTTCCCTGAACATGCCCCACACTCTCCTAATTTCGGCATGCTGGACTGGTTACCTGGAATGCTTTCCTTTCTTCTATTCTCTCAGCCCATCTGTGCCGACTGGAACCCCATCCTTCTCTAAAGTTCCACAGGATATAGTACCCCTTCCATGAAGAGTATACAGCCTGATGCATTTTTTCTCTCCCATGGATTCTGACAGAAGTCACCCCCTCCTTTTTTTAACCTTCATTATGATACATCATTACAATCTACCGTGGTCCCACATTTATCATTTGCCGTCTACCTCCTAAATAGCATATGTTCCCCAGAAGGTTCCATGTCTATCTCAATTCCTTATCATACCCTTTATACATGTCATACACATGTACTGTGCTGAATTCCCCTGCTTTAAACATGTCTCGTCCTAAAAATGTTATGAAAAAGATTTACAATGTCTGATGGGTGACACAGATGTATTATATAAATCTATGAAAGAATTGAAGGGACCCAGGGGAAAAAAAATGACTATCACATACTTCTATAAATGAGAACTTGTTTTTAGGTTTCAAAAGAGGAAAAAGGACATTACTACTCATACATTGCTCCCCTCCCTGAGAAGACAGAAAATAAGATGAAAGAGAAAGAAAAAATGAGAGAAAGAACAATTGACCTTACTTTATCCCCACTGAGTGATGACAAGTAGCGTATAGAGCGTGGGAATTCATTCAACTCTACATATGCCGGAGGCTTGATCCAGTATCAACCCAAAGGCAGGATGTTGGTGGCTGCCAAGCCCTGGTCACAAGAGACAGGGCAAGTCAGGAACCATGGCAAGGATCCAAAAGAAGGCTATGCAGAATGTCCTGGTGTCAGCAGCATTTCTGGACTATGGTTTAGTTTAGGTCTCAAATGGTTTCTAGAGCTTTCTCAGAGGTCCAATGGCCTACCTTGGTCAAGAGCTCTCTCTTTCTCTTTCTACACATTCCCACCCTTGTTCTATCTAAGACCTTCTCAGGTTTTCAAGACTATGGTGAAACAATCAGAAAGGTAGGTTTACTGTGAAACTAATGTAAGTTGAGATTTGGGGAGCTTTGTGTGCATAAGCTGAGAATTGCTGAAGTTTTACTGAGTTCTAAATGCATGAGGAAAGCCAGTTTAGAACAGGGAAGCCTTCTAAGAAAGTACTCTGGCAACTGGCTAAAAAGAGATTGGAAAAGGGAAATGAACCTTTAAACTTCCAGTAGTTTGATATAATTTCTTTACTCTTTCCAAATAAATATTTACATTCATGCCTAACTTGTCATTTTGTGCTTTTTTTTTTTTTCCATTAAAGAGGAGACCCCATAAAATGAACGTTATGTTCAGGCACCACAAACTTGAACCTGCCCCTAAAATAGTATCAACCAGAAACAAGAATGAATGACTTCACTCATTCAACGATGTTTACTAAATACCCACCTCTGCTCACAAAACACAGTCAATGTTGATGAAACAAAAAATAGTCCCAGGGCCTGGCACTACAAAGGCAAAGGAAGTAGATGCAGTCCTTGCATTTTGAGACATTATAGGATTGTCAAAATATTTGAGTGCTCAGAGTAGATTCCCATTCCCTTAAAGCACTGTGAGGGTAAATTCTCAGCTCAACTCTGGAAAGAGTCAACTGACCCTCCACCTATCCTGTTCTAACCTTGTTCACTTTGTCATAGAAGGTGCAGGTGTAGAGCATCCCATTGACCCTCAATTAAGTCAAAACTCAAATAAAGTCACTGCCCTTCCCAAACCCAAACCAATGTCTATGCTCACTCACCTCACCAGTCCTCCCAAATATCAGGCAGACTGGATCAGGGAGTTTGAAAGGTATCCAGGCATCCATCCAAGTCACAGGCCACCCTGTGAGACCCACCCATCAGTCCGTTGAAAGAAGTGCCAGTTCTTAACTACAGTGGCTCATCTACCTCCTTAAAAAAATAATAATAATAAAGCAGCTTCATCATAAAATTCAGTGGTTTGTAGAATAAGAACTTAATGGGTTGAAGAGGATAAAATACTGTGTCAAAATCACAAAAGGAATGAGGTCCAAGCGGTCAGGGTATTGATTGATTGATTGATTATTGATTGAGTGATTCATTCATTCACTCAGCAAAAATTTATTGAGGACCTCCCATCAGCTAGAGGATACATCCATGAACAAAACAGAATTGCTGTCCTGTTGGAGGTGACACTCCAGAGTAGATAAACAAGGAAGTGAGAGCACTGAGATGACAGAGAGAATACATGCGGGATGAGGACTCTCTCGAGCAGTGGCATGAGGATGGCGATGTGTTCCCCAAGTACAGGCACTTTGCTGGCTGTGCCCAGACTTACATCAGAAGGGCCACAGCCACATCTGGGATTGTGCCTCCTAACAGTAGCAGATATATCCCCAACGGAAAAGGACTGCTTAATGCACACCATACGTTGACACTCCGGCTTGTTCAACTACACAATAAATAAATATTTCTTGAAATGCAATTTTTCCAGCCAGAGAAAAGATTTCATGGAACATCATTTAAAATAGATTTTCATTTCATGTCATTTAACTGACTTTAAAAGCACTGGCCATAAATTCCATTTAATAGGCAGTTCCATTGGGGAGGACTGGTGGGGCAACTGTCAATTAGGTGTTTCATAAAAGGATGCAAATGTCTCATAAAAATGATGGAAGATTGTATTATTGCATTAACCATGTCGTCCTTGCCACACTGTTACACACCACAGAATAATAATCGACACATTTAAAAGGTGGAAATCATTCTGAATGTGCATTTAAACTGTGTGTAAATGCAAGCTGTCTTGACTCAGTTCTTAACACCTTTGTCAGCCACGTTCAAATCCTCAAGTGCAAGGGAAAATAATTAATAGGTGAGATATCTGATAGAATAAGGTTATGGGATCCACCCAGATATTTTCCAATATGTATTGTTTTACAGTTACGCCTTTCAAAACTGGGCTGTCAAATCTATAAAAATACAAAACTGATTTATTCCATCCATAAAAATGTCTAATGGTGCCACGCTTCAACCTCCAATGTTTTTTTCCCCTGGTGTCTAAGGTAAAGGATTTCAAAATGTTAGCAGACTACCCTGACAGGAGAGAGAGAGCAGAATCCGAAGCAGATGTAGGAGAGCAGGAAGCAGAGGGAGTACAGACTTGTCACGGTGGAGGGTGTCCGTCCTAAATGAAGAGGGGAAAACAGGAAAAGAGGTACCCAATAATTCACTCAAAATAATAAACAGCCAGAGAGTCAGAAGCAAATACTGACAGCCTCCAATTTTAATGTATCTTTATGGATCATTAAGGAGGGAATCAGTTGATATATACGGCTTTACATGTGCCCACAATACTTGGTAGGCCGGGGCTCCTGGCTGAGATGCAGGGGCAGAAGCTATGCCCAGTTCAAAAGAAACAGTCTTGTTGGGAGGAGAGGTGGAATCTCAAGGCATATCAAGAAGAAATACACTGGTACGGATATTCTCACACCCGAGGTGGGGTGTGACGGGATGTGGGAATACAGGCTGAAGGGGCACCTGGGTGGCTCAATGGGTTAAAGCCTCTGGCTTTGGCTCAGGTCATGATCCCAGGATCCTGGGATCAAGCCCCGCATCAGGCTCTCTGCTCAGCGGCGAGCCTGCTTCCCCCTTCTCTCTCTGCCTGCCTCTCTACCTACTTGTGATCTCTGACCATCAAATAAATAAATAAAATCTTAAAAAAAAAAAAAGGAATACAGGCTGAAGAAAACAAAGAAGAGGTTAGGTCAGTGACAAAAACGGACAAAATCCCTGCTCTATGGGTGGAGACAGATGATGAATAAAGAAGCAAAATACAGTACAACAGTAAGCGAGCTTTACAAAGAAAAATAAAGAAGGGAATGGGAATAGCAGTAGCAGGAGGGAGTCACTGGGGTAGTTTGCACTGTCCGAAGCCTCACTGAGAAGGCAGCCTCAGAGAGTTTCAGCAATCTCTGAGGAACAAGCTGAAGGAACAGCAGATGCAAAAGCGCGAGGTGAGGGCATGTCTGGTACATGTGAGACACAGCAAAGGAGATGGGATGCCTGGAGCAGAACGGAAGCAGGTGAGATGGCAGGAGGAGAGGTCAGAAAGGTAAAGAAGGACCGTACGAAGGGCCTCCTGGGTGGCTGGCAGGACATTGGCCTCTGGAGGGTTCCAAGCAGTGGAATGGCCGCCATGTTGAGAATGGTCTGCTAAAGAGGTCAAGGGAGGAAGCAAGGTGACCAATTAGGAGGCTAATGCGCTAAATCCAACTAAGAACGTGGTATCTGTGACCACGGTGGTTGGGCGGAGGTGATGAGAAAACGCCAGATTCTGAATATGTCTTGAAGGTAGAGTCTATAGGTTTTACTGATGGATTGGCAACAGGGATTAGGAGAGAGAAAAAGGAATAACTCCAAAGTTGTTGGCCTGAGCAATGGAAAACATGGAAATTGCTTGTCTGGGGTGAGGAAGGCTTCAGGCATAGCAGGTTTTGAGACAGAACTAGCAGGAGTCTGGGCTTGATAATGTTAAGCATGACACGCTTAATATACACCCTAATGGAGATCTTATCTAGGTAGTTAGATGCACAATTTGGGAATTCAGAGAAAAGACCAGCTGGAGATGCCAATTAGGAGTCGCAAACACATAGATGGTTGTTACAGCCATGAGACTGGATGAGAAAACCTTGGTGATAATAAAGAAGAGAAGAGGTTCAAGGTTTCAGCCATAGCTGCTTCAATATTTCACAGTCAGGGATGAGGGTAAAGAAACCAAAGAAACCCTGATGCAGTGAGTGATCGATTAGGAAGGAAACCAAGAAAAATGTGGTATCCTATGAGGCTAGTAAAGAAAGTGCCTCAAATTGAAAACTTTTGAATCCAAAACACTGTTGAAGTCATGGAGATAGAAGAAGTAGGCTGCGGCTAGTGGGAAGGTTTTACTAACAGGACTCCTAAAACCGGGGAGATGGAGAGTGTAGCAGGAAGAATATAAGGAGACGATACATATGGAAATGGATTGTGTTGAGCTGGTGTATGGCCTTGCACCCGCTGAAGGTCTTTGTACACCCCAGGGTCTTGACCCCAGACTGATGCCTACTGACTGACTTGATAAAAACTTTCTCCTCTTTCTACAAACTCCCAACAGCTCTCCTCACATACCCGATTCCGCTTTGATAAGAAAACTGAAGAGGTAAGAAGCTTTCCACACATACACTCACCACTACATCTCCCCCACGATCCACGTTCTGTCCATGCTCTCTGCCTCCCCTCTTGTGGTGCAGTTCTCACTCCTGTATGAATCCTCTCAAATGATTCTGTGAAGAAAGAAAACCATATGGAGAGAAAGGGGGAGGCAAATATGGAAAAATGTTAACAATCATTGACTCTAGGTGAAGAGTATACAGGTATTCATTGTGCTATCCTTGCAACTTTGTAAATTTAAATTTTTTCCAAAAAAAATTGGGGACAAATACAACCAGCCATATGCTATTATGTACTTCTAAAATTTTATTCTTTCATACTCTGTGGTTATTTACCAAAATATATAAGATATTATGATTGTAATGATAGCTTAAATCAGAAAAAATTGAACATTTAGAGCCTTACAGTAAGGACACTTAAACTACCTTTAATTTAACTATATATGTGCTTTTTTTTTTTTTTTAGTAAGTGATGATAGGATAAGTAATAAAATACTTTAAATTATAAAATATATCATAAAAGTCCATGTTCTAGGTGGAGTAAAAATTGATTTCAAGGAGAAAGTAGAATGATACAAATTTTTTAACTAATAAAGAAGAATTTGCTTATGCATATTCAAATTGATAATGATAGATATCAAACCACTATGATATTAAGATTCTTTCAGAGTCCTTTAAAAGAGTTTTGAAACTTTTTGGAAAATAGAGATATTTACTATACACTGTGATTAAGACCTTCAACTACTTAAATTTCTTATGAAAATTGAAATACCACTTAAAATATGAAAGGAGATACATCATTTTGAAAAATTATCTTAGGAGATTTGCAAGCAGAAAAGGTTTCAACACCTTTGCTCTAAGTTTAAAAGTTTGGGTATTTGAAAACAGGAAAATGTCTTAGGAGTGCTAAACAGCTTGAAAAGCCTACTGAAATTAGTGCTCACAGATTGAAAGGAAGACCAGTCAGTGTAGGAGTGTGCTTTTCTCTAGCCACTTTTATCTATGTGAATGCAGGTGTGGAGGAAAGGAGAGTAGGATTTAATCAGTACTGGGATATTGCTAGATAAATAAAACAGAGGGAGGGAGGGAAAAGAGAGCCAATGGTATATTTCAGAGAATGATTGTAGTGACGGACCATAAGCTGAGAAAGGAGGGGAGTAAGGAAATGATAGGATTGTGGGACATGAAAATGTGATAATATCAGTAGACTATAGTTTCTGGTGAGTTTGAAATATTACTAAAGCCATGGAAATAGAAGGAGTGAGCTGCAGATAGTAGGCAGAAATTTAAGAATGGGACTCTTTAAGCTGAAAATACTAAGGATGTGGTAGGCACAATTCCAAAACGACCCCCTGATGATTCATGCCCTTGGATGATCTCTTTGCTGTGAGAGTGAGGGACCTATGACCATAGGGATATCACTTGGGGGTTCGGTTACATTATAGGGTACAGTTGATATTTGAGAAAGAAAGGTTGGCCTCAGTGGATCAGACCTGATCAGGTGAGTTCTTAAAAGGGACAGGGTTCTACCTGATGAAAGGGACTGGAAGCATGAGAAGGATTCTAAGCAAGAAAGATTGCCCACAGCTAGCTATAAAGATTTAGAGGGCCATGTATCAAAGAATTCGAGTGGCCTCTGGGAGCTGACAGTAGCCTTGGGTGACAGCCAGCAAGGAAATGGGGACCTCAGCCCTACAACCACATATGCGCCAAGTGAGAATATATTCTCACCTACAGAACTCTGAGCTAATACATAGGTGTCGTTTTAAGCCACTCAGTTTGTGGTCATTTGTTATACTGCAATAGAAAAGTAAGATAGGGAGTATTTCTACAGTATACCTAGTCATACCCTAGTTTAGGGTATGACTAAAGCAGTAAGAGGCTTAGGTTCAGTGGAGGACAACAGACTAGAGAAACTAAGATGCTAGAGCATTGGGAGTAGCCTCTTCTGTTTGAAGTCCTCTACAAGAATTAATGTAGAGAAAAGATCAGTGAATGCTCCAAGAGAAGGAGTGACCTGAGGGAATGGGATCTTTGAGATCTTTGAGTGACTGCAACTAGGAGGGATGGGCATGGAATATACTGATGACATAAGTTACAGAGCTGTGGGTGAGAAGGTAGGGAGGAGAGATGGGGACAGTCTAGAATAGCAACATGGAGCATGGATCCCACCCCATCTCCAGGTCCAGTGGTGGGAGTGCTGGGAGAAAGAAAGACCACCACTTGAGGGAGGGGCAGGAAAACTGCCAACTTCAGCAAAGTCAAGTCTTGGGTAGAACAAGATAGGGAGGGAATTGAAAGAAGTGGTGGAAATATGAAAGGTCTTTCTAATGATGGACCCAGAGGTTTACCGGACCCAGTGGAAGACTGAGGACTAGGAAATGGGATCAGAAAAAGGGATGAGAAATTCCTAGGGGATGAAAATCAAGCAGTGAGAAACAGCCTGGGAGCTCTCCCTTTCTGGTGGAATAGGAGGGCTCTCTGTTGCTGCTGTTGAAGGCGTGAAAGCTAGTGGGCAGGCAGAGGACTCAGAGCACCCAAAGCCTTCTCCACTCTGGGAATGGAGGTGGGGGGGAGGTAAAACAGAACACACCCCATGGGCTGGACACCCTCATGAAAAGCAGGTGGCAAATTTGGTTTTCTGCAGTCCAGGCAAAGAAAAAGATGTAACTTTTAAATGGTGCACAGAGACCACAAGATAATAACAGAGAAACCCAACTATAATATCTCATCCTAGGAGCTGAGAGAAAGTTCTTCCCAGATCTTCTATGGAGGACAGGGGGTGATGGAGGAAACAAAACACTATAGCAGCATAGATAGCAACAAACTCTACATGAGTGTTTTAAAATGTTCTTCAGTGTAAAGTGATGGTGTAATCTTCAGCAATGGAGCTCTTTAAGTCTTTAACTTAAACCAAGGAGAGATTGAGTGTATCAAATAGATTGGGTTGTGCATCATCTAGGCAATCCTTCATAAACACTGTCTTTCTCATGTGCATTCTCGTAAGTATTGAGCAGAAGTGTGTTTGAGGTTATATTTAACAACAAATCTGTGGTAGAGCCCTTCTATGTTGAAAGTAAGGGGCACAACCGCTGTCTTGACAGATGTCCTCTTATAAAAGTTTCAGAGTCTACCGAAGACATGCACTTAATTACCAAATGCAGACAGACCAAAACGATTTTAATTTCCTTCAGTGCAGATCTCTACATACATACAAAATTTATGGATGATTGAAGCCATACAGCATAAAACATAGACCTAATAATTTTAATTTAAATAAATGTTTTAAGTGCATGTGATAAAACATCCACTTTTGCCAGAAAATAATAATAAATACCCATTTAACTTTGAGTGATATAACTTCCTGGTAAAACTTACATAAAAAGTGACCTACCAAATGCTACATCAAGGTAGCTGAATGTGTTGTTTTGTTGTATAGTTCTGTTATTCAGCAGGAGCCACTGAAAAATATCTATACAAAAATAAAATTAGTTTTAAGTCAATCGACTATCATTCTTTGGAGAAATCATTCTTTGAGGAAATAATTAGATGGCAGGGACTTTTGCTGTTATGTCTACTCTAACTTATTAAAATAAAGACTGTGAGGGGGGTGTGGGGGGCTCAGTGGGTTAAGCTCCTGCTCTTGATTTTGGCTCTGGTTACCAGTCAGCAGGTAGTCTGCTTAAAGATTCTTTCCCTCTGCTCCTCTCCCATGCTCTCACATGGTCTCTCTGTCTCTCTCTCTCAAATAAATAAATAAATCTTTTAAAAAAGAAAATAAAGATTGTGGGGTTGTGTTACATGGAACTTGGCCATTCCTGAAATGCATCACAAAAGCGCCCCAGGAAAACATGGGTAGTTATCAAGATATTCTAAGGGTTCTTGGCTTCTACTAGAAGGGGCATTCTGCTAAAAACAGACCATGGGACAAGTTCCAACTTGCCTGGAACATAATTTCAACTCTGACCCAATAAATGAAGCAACAAAAGACAGATTCTTCTAATCTAATTGAGATGAACTGAGAGGTTTTAATTGGTGAATGGAAAGTGCTGGGCATCTTGAGAAGAAGCAAATATATCACCTTAGGATTTCTAATAAGCAGGAAGGGAAGTCTGGTCATAGGTGGGCATGGGCTTTCAACCTACAACACTCCATAGGAAGGTCTGACATGGTTTCACAGCTCAGGAGTCTACAGTCAGCTGAGAAGGGAAGGCAGGCAAATCAGGCAAATGGTAACAGTTCGCATGGACCCACTGTGTTCATGTGCTTTATGGACATGATTTTGTGTCATGCTCACAACATGCCTAAGGGGGCTCATCAGCACCCTCACTTTCAGAGAAGGGTAGAGAAGCCATGTTACCATTATAAAGTTACAAGGTTAACAAAGGTCAGTCCCGGGATCAAGACTTTGGTCGGTCTGACTCCAACACTGACCCTCTTTCTAGCACTTTCTCAGAAAGGCCATCATGTCTATGCAACAGAAATGTTCTCAGTAAAGAAGGTAGGGTGGCAATAGCTTAAGAAATGAGCGGGAGCTGTCCAAACAGCTGACAAATGTTTAAGAATGGTTCAAAAGAATGGAAAGAGAGCAGATAACCAGGTGGGGGAGTGGGGCACATCATCTGGAGGGTACAGCAAGCTTCCCTTTGCTGAAGCGAGCTCAATAGGCCTGTGATTCATGGAGGTGACCTCTCAGCCCCTCTGATAGAACACGGCAAGAGGAAGTAAGCTGACTTCTCAAGTCCGGGGACGTGAGTGCGGGAATGACACAGAGAAAATAAGACTCCTCCACTAGCCACTAGGAGTTTGCATCCATTTTCCTGTCTCTGGCAAAGCCCAGAAATTTTTGTGCTGCCAAATGCTTTCAGCATTATGAAAGTCCTTATTCTGGCTACACATCACCCTAGTAGACTTTCTTTCTGACAAGATTAGAATTCTCAACAACAACTGTTTAAACTGTATTACCAGTTCCCTGGCAGCTTCAATCTATTTATATCTGGGATAGGAGATTCTGGGGTGTGCCTGTGGGTGCATGGGTGTTTGCCACGGAAATGCCTGTTTCGTAAATTGCTACTAAGATGAGCGCCACACAGATGAAAATTATTACTGGTCCCTCGGGAAGAGAAGTCACATTTTTTTCCTGAGACTTTGAGAGAAAGTGAGGTTTGGGCTTTAATCTCTACCTGTTGTCTGCTTGCAGAGCTGGTGGCTTGCTATGGCTGCTTTAATTTTGTTTTGTTTTGATTCCTCTGAGAGATTCAAAGGATCGTAGAAAGGTTCATTGTAATTCAGCAATTAGTGTGTCTGCTGCTTTCCCCTTCTCCTGACCAAAAATGCAAGATCATTCTGTCCTGTGAAAGTCATTTTCCACCGACATCTTACACATTAATTTGCTGGCGTGAAAATCCAGAGGCAAGGAAGAGCAAAATGTCAAAAGTTCCAGCAGATTTTGTGCATGAAGCAGTAGGAAAAAGTGAGAGAAAGACGCCTTGCAGGCAAGTGCCCGGCTTTGATCCAAAAGAGTGTTCCTTCAGTTTTTATGTATGAAAACAACAGAAAGGAATAGTTGAAAGGCATGTGCTTCTGAAGGATATCTCACTGGGAATTAATCCTTGGAAATACCCCATTCACCTTGTCACTCCCCTGCTCTCAGACCTCCCCTGCTTCTCCTTCCCTACAGGATGGTGTCTGAATCCTGGGCCTGCCTTTCAAAGCTCTCCACCATTTGTGTTCAACCTGCATTCTAAGCTGCTTTCTCCGCCTGCCTTAAAGGACCATCCATTTGCTCAAATGGGCTTGTCCAAAAAAAAAAAAAAAAAGTTCTCATTCCTACTTTTTTAAAAAAGATTTTATTTATTTATTTGTCAGAGAGAGAGAGATAGCTCACACAAGCAGGTGGAGCAACAGGCAGGGGGAGAAGAGGGCTTCCCACTGAGCAGGGAGCCCAATGTGGGAGTGGATCCCCAGACCCTGGGATTATGACCTGAGCCAAAGGCAGCTGCTCAACTCACTGAGCAAACCAGGTGTCCCCTCTCCCCGCTCTCGTTCCTACTTTTGACACTATTGTTCTAGCCCAGCATCAGTTTCATGGGTCTGTGATGAGGGCCATCACATGGGGTTCACCGTCTGGAGGTTTTGTACTTTGGGTTTAATGCTTCATGGCTACTATCTTGAAATTCTTAGGAATTGTGCTTTTGAGCTAGGTTTTGTTCCATCTGTGGGACGCTGGAGCAAAATAATGAGGCCTGAGCCCTGGCTCCTGAATGGTCCACCTCCCACCGCTCCCCTCCCCACTGAGATGCATGCTAGGCCACACCCCACAACCATTGCCACCTTCCCCCACAGCAATGGGCAGAGGTTCCGGGAAAGCACGTGCCCCACAGCATCTCAGGGCATGGCAAAGCAGAGGCTCCCCTGTCCTGGATTCATGCTCATTTACCCTCTCACCCACCCACATTGCTCTAGGTATGGAAAACACCCCAACACAGAGATTGCAATCCCCTGAAGGTTGTTCGCCACCTGTGGATCGCAGCAGTGGGCCTGTGCACAGAGATGGACTTCTCTGTCCTGCGCTGACCCTACAAAGTCTGTTTGTAGGCCCTGCCAATACTGTAGCCTGCCCTACCTGGAATATTAGAGTCTGCACACTTCTCTTTCTATCACATTTCATCGTGATAATTTTAGCTCTTTCTTTACACTGTTGAGATTATTTGAAATCAGAACCATGCCATCATGAATGCTATTCTCACGCCTTTTAAACAGGCCTTCTTTAAACTATTGATATAAAGAGTAATTTTAAAGATTGCGTCTTTAGTACCTCTAAACCTCTACTTGGTTCACTCAAATTATGAACTAGTTCATTACCAACTCACTAATCTGAGACCATGACTATCTTGTCAACCAGGCCTATATCTCTCCACCTTGCCCTCAATGAAGATGATTGCTGACTGCCAAACACCATCCCCTTCTTTCTTCTGCCGTCCTCAGCCCTCCACAGTGGGACCCAAGTACACCTCCCCTCTACAAAGTTCAACTGCACCCCAGGATCTCAGACCAATCATGATCTGAATTCTTTAAGGAGAAATTATTCACTGAATGCTTGCTTTAAAATGACAAGATAGATTTTATTCAAACTACTGCCAAAGGGGAGAGTACAAACCGACCTCAACGTTGCTGAAACAGACGGTGAGAGGCTTTTTAAATGCTGCTGTGTGTTCAAAGAAGAGCCTTGAAGGATGTTAAGTGGAGTAGGTTCGTTCCTGGGATGAGGCCATGGGCATCTGCTAACTCTGCTAACCTGAGCTCATGAAGCCAGGCTAGACTAGGAGACAAATATCCTACCTGTCTTGAGGATTACATTTCAAAGGGATAGCCTTTAGGTCCTTGATAAGGCTGTTTCTGGGTTATAAAAGATACACCACAAAGGGACAGAGAGAAAAGTTTCCAACGGCAAGTTCTTTAAAGTACATACTCCAAGAAAGAGGAAGTCAGGGGCCTGGAGTCAGGTTTGGGGCTGGAACTAAGAGCAACTTCTTTCAGCAGCATTGGGCTTTCTCAGACAGGCATTGTAAATGAGCTGGGACACATCTCAGGGACAGGGCCTTGAACTTAGAGAAGTCACGCTCGAGTTTGGTCAAGTCTCTTTTTTCGGAGCTTTGTGAAGTCCCTGGTGCTGACAGATGGGCAGTTATCCTAAACCAGTCCCTGCCCACCAGCCCCCTCCAACCTCCATCTGCCCAAGGATGCAGTGGCCAACTGCCGACCTCTGGTGTCCCTGAACACCAGCTCCCTTGTGCCCTCCTCACAGGGCATCCTTTCAGTATGCAGACGCCCAGGCCTGAATACTCTCCACGTAGCCCACAGAGACTAGGGTTTTTCCGGTTTTTCTCAGGAATCTGTCCTTAGCCGCTTACCCAGAAGCAACAACAGGTTGGGCAGTAGGAACCTGTGAGAAAAGAGCAAATGTTCTAGCGCTTACTCTCTGGCAGAACCTTCTCTATCAGTAGCATCCGCCCCCAGACATCACTCTGTCCTAAACAGCAAGTCCTGGGCCATGTCCAGCCCTTCACGACCATCTTACCTTACACCAGCCACTTGGCCCAACATCAGTTCTTTTATCCTTCACAATAGCCCCCTGAAGAGAAAGTAGTGCTCAGAGAGGTTTAGTAATGTAGGTCAAACTATATTTTCACTTCTTTCCTTTCACTTGTACTAAGGAGAATGAAATTAGAACTGAAAGAGATAGAAGATCGGAAAGGAGGTATTTGGGAAACACACCTGGTCTTCAATAAGTATAAACCTTTGGGCCCCCAAAACCACCACAAAAATCACTGAAGAAGTGACCAGAGAACCACATTCGTGGTCTTCACAATACCCTGGAGAATGACGGAAATGCCAAAAGGCTAAAGATAGTAAATGTTTCCTGATGGTCATAAAAGGGAGAATTGGTTGTTTGCAGCAATGCAGAGGGCTGCCCATCCATAAGCTTCCTGTTGACTTCCAGGGAAATTCCCAAACCAATTATTGACAAGTCTGGGTGAGCTCTTAGGAACATACCAGAACTAACATAGACACACATTAAAAGAGTTATTGTTTTCTACTTTATCACTTATTACACTAACAGATGAAACAAAACTGGGAAGAGTACCCTAGGTGACAGAATAAGGATCCAATAGGATTACAAACTATTAGAAAGAAAGAAAAATAGAATCCCAAACAGCAATAGGTGTAAATTCTTGTCTTGGGGTCAAAGTGATTACTTACAAAATTATCAGATGAAGGAGACCTGGCTTGATAGAAATTTATATTTAAAAATGCAGGTGTAGGGGCACCTGGGTGGCCCAGTGGGTTAAGCCACTGCCACGGCTCGGGTCATGATCTCAGGGTCCTGGGATCGAGCCCCGCATCGGGCTCTCTGCTCAGCAGGGAGCCTGCTTCCCCTTCTCTTTCTGCCTGCCTCTCTGCCTACTTGTGATCTCTCTCTGTAAAATAAATAAATAAAATCTTTTAAAAAAATACATAAATAAATAAATAAAAATAAAAATGCAGGTGTAGTTGTGACCCAGTGCCTTCATGCTAAGCATACAGCCAGAAGTAAAGCAGTCACCAAAATGTCTAATCTAACTCTATATCATTTAGTTAAATAAAAAATAAAATAAAATAAAAGTAGGTCAGATTCCCAATATGTTGGGTAACATGACCTCTAAAGTAATAGGAGGTGGGTAACCCAGGGTGACATTCATGGAGAGGGACATTAACATCTTGAAAATGTTATACAGTCTAGAGAATGCACTTCTAGAAATAGCTCTGCATATATATGAGACAGCCTGATAAGGGCTACTTGAATTTTTTAAAAATCCTAATGTGTTCAGATCTTTTGGCTGAAACTGGAAGAAGCCTAGCTTAAGGAAAAGGGAAATTTTAATAATTTATTGGCTCAAGAAACCAGGAATGATGGAAGAGGAGGAAGAGATAACTGGCAAATTTCCAAAGCCAGAGACTTCATGCTTCCAAGACATTCTCTCTCTATGTCCCTCGTTTCACTGGGGCTTTGCTCCAGCTCCATGTTACTACCTCTATTGTGGGTCATCATTCTCCAGGTGCTCCCACTGGCAGAGCAGGAGGGAGGAGATGGAGAGGGTAAAGGGACAACGGACCGAGGAGGTGGCAATAGACAAGAACGGTTGCAATCAGAGGCCCCCCTAAAACCATATGACCGGAATAAGGAAGGAACAGATCACTGAAAGAGGGAAGATGAGGGGATGCTATTTGCGGGAGAAGAGTAAAGATATGCCGCATAGAAATAAACACAGACATCGCCCTCCCAGCAGTGAATGAGTAAGTTCTAGCACCTTCCACAGATGCTACAGTCACACTTCAAAGAAATACAAGAATGTGTACATATTCACAAAGACAGATCTTGCCTTATGACATAAGTTACTTAATAGTTGTTTGTAACTGAACTTTTAAATAAATTTTTTTACATATAATTTAAATACAGTAAAATGTGTTCATCTTGGTAGTGTTCACTTTACTGAATTTTGATTAATTCATTTTACACACCTGTATGACCACCACCAAATCCAAGATATAGAACGTTTCTATCTCTAAGAAAAGTGCCCTAGTGCCTAGCTGTAGTCAATCCAATGATCCCACACTCCTTCATGACAGCTCCAGGCAAATACTGATCTGGTTTTTTGATGTGTGTAGGGTTTTTTGTTTTTTTGGGTTTTTTTTTTTGGTCATTATAGATTAGGTTGGTCATTTCTAGAACTTCAGGTATATGAAATCATATAGGATGTACTCCTTTGTGTCTGCTTCTTTCACTCCACAGAACATTTTTGAAATTCATGTGTGTTATGTGTATTAGTAATTCAACCCTTTTTATTGCTATTATATGTATATACCACAATTTGTTACCCATTTACTAGTTGAGAGGCATCTGGGTTGTTCCCATAAACAGTTGTTTCTAGTAAAGCTGCCATGAATATTTGTTGAGAGATGTTCTAAACCCTGAAAGCTGTGAAGGTAATCTTATTTGAAAACAGGGTATTTGCAGATGTAATCAAGTTAAAATGAGGTCGTTAGGGTAGGCCCCAATCCAATACGGGTGTCTTTATAAGAAAAAAAAGATACAGACACAGAGACACAGAAGGTGAAGCCCATGTAATGATAGAGGCAGAGACTGAAGAGACACGTTTACAAGTCAAAAATTGCCACAGACTCCTGGCAACACCAGAAGCTAAGAGAAAGTCATGGATCAGAGTCTCTCTCAGAAACTTCAGAGAGAGGATGGCACTGCCAACACCTGATTTTGGACTTGAGGGTTTAAAACTATGAGAGAATAAATTTCTGTTGCTTAAAGTCACCTGGTTTGTGGTAATTTGTTACAAAAACTCTAGGAAACTAAGACAACATTCAAGTACAAGTCTTCATACGAACACATGTTTTCATTTCTCTTGCACAAATACCCAGAAGTGGGATTACCAGGATGTATGGTATGTTTAATTTTACAAGAAATGACCAACGTGTTTTCCAAAGTAGCAGTAAATTTTACCTTCCGGCTAGCAACATACAAAAATTACAGCTGCTCCGTATCATCATGAAGTCTTGGTATTATCTGTCATCTCAGTTTTCCATTATGGTTTTAATTTGCATTTCTTTGATGACTATTGATGTTGAACATCTTTTCATGTACTTGTTGGCCATTTGTATATGTTCTTTGTGAAGTGTGTCTTTAAATATTTTGCCCATATTCTTGAGTACAATTTCTTTATCAGATGTGTGTTTTGCATGTATTTTCTCCCAGCCTGTTGCTTGCTTTTCATGATCTTAAAGGTATTATTTTGAAAAGAAGTTTTCATTTTGCTAGAGTTCATTTAATCAAATTTTTATTTTACAGTGTGCGGGTTTGGTGCCCGAAGAAATCTTTGCATACCCAAGGTCTTACAACAATTTTATCCCATCTTTTCTCCAAGAAGTTTAATCGTTTTAGATTTCCCATTTAGGTCTGTGACTTATTTTTATTTCATTTGCTGTGCATCATGTAAGTGTCAACATTCATTTTTTTCCTCATGGACATCTAGTTATTGAAACAAGTTAGCTTAGTGTCTGGCAAAAATTGGTTGGCTGTCTATGTCTGTGTCTATGGTTTCCGGAGTCTGACTCTGTCTCACTGACCTATATATCTCTCCTTACACCAACACCACCTACCCCAAATACTTGAACTTTATAGTAAATCTTAGAATCAGGCTGCACAGTTCCTCTCATTTTGTTATTTTTCAAAAGTGTATTGAAATTTGTGTTTGTTCTTTATGTCTATTTCTTTTTCCCTTAGTAATATATGCACACGAAGGGGTTTCATTGAGAAGTAAGTCTTCCTCCCTCCATCACTAGGTCCCAAGACTGCCAAGTCTCCTCCCCAGAAGAGGCCACTTTTAGAATTTCTTATTATTTTCTTTTTCAGAGACTACTGTAACTGATTTTTTTAAAAATTGAGCCAAATTTTACTATTTAAAGGAATGTCAATTACAGACAAATTTGAAAGGGAAAAAAATAATACCCTCATTTTACTTTCTGTATCAATCCAAATTTCAAGTGTGCTTGCCTCAAGCAAGGCCAATCAATATTGGAAGGATTCAAACTTTGCTAGCAATGTACTTAATTTTATCCACCCAGAAAAGAAGAGCAGGGACATTTGTGTGAATCACCCACTCGCCTTAATTCTGTTAGAGTTATTTAAATATGCTGCTTATTTTTAGTTTAATTGCAGGATAATTATATAACACCAAGTAATCAGAGCTTGGTAACACCAACAAATTGATCTTTAAGACATCTTAGAGGCCTAGTTAAGAATCATCTGAATGTGTGACTCAGAGGTCACCCACCGCAAAGATCAAGACATTGCAAAGCTACAATCTGTATAGATAGAATTTAACTCAACAAACCTTTATCAGTTGTCACACAAGTACAGAATCTTATAATAGGAGATGTGAAGGGATGCAAGACAAACCAAACCGTTCCAGTGCCCTGCAGAAATTCAAAAACTAGAAGGGGATGCAGGAGTGTGCATAAGCACCTCTGATGCAACGAAAAGTTCTAACACTGAGGTTCCAATAAAAGGCACTGGAAACATGGAGAAGGCACATTCTGGAAACTAGATAATCATACCATTTAAACTCTTCCTGAATTCAAAACACGCTTAAACTCTTCCTGAATTCAAAACACGCTGACCTTCTCATTTTAGGATGACATCTAAGCAGTGCATAGTTCTCCAGACTTGTGTTTCATCCTTATTATATTTCATTCTTACTAAGAGGAATTATTTTAACTCTGAATTAGGTCAATGGTTCTTCAGAGAATATAAGTATATGAAAAGAGAAGGTGATGTTAGGAACTAAACAAATCCCTAAGCTTGCCTTGTTGATCACATTTAATTACTCTTCTGGGAACATGAAACGAAAGTAATAAAGTTCTCCTTTTTCTGGTAACATAAAAAATGGATTTAGTGATTTGCTTTCCTTAGAGGGAGAGAGACAAGCAGTGAGTACTTCCCAGCCCAAGAAGATATGGAGAAGAAAACTCCTTGCTTCCTTTAAAACTTGGCATTGCAAAACAAAACAAAACAACAACTTGGCATTTCCTCTGGGTTCTCAGGAAACCAGGAACACAAAAGCACAAAGAAAACTGTACCTGAGAACTCGTATGCCTGATTCAGAGAAAAACAAGACATTGGTTATGGGTAAAGTGTGTAGGTTTATGGACATTAATTACCCAGAATTTCTTGTTGTTTGTATGTGTCACTAACACTCAGTGATTGATGTGTGTGTTGTAAAATATTTTTCATTAAAACTTCTTATAATTTAGGGTTTTTGTAATTTCATGGCTTCCCGATAGTCTAAGGTATCCTTAGAAACCCCGAGAAAGGAGAGCATGTTATATTAAACACAGTACTCTGAGGAAATAAGTGAGAAAGCGTTCAGTGAAAAACGCTACATTTGTTTGTGTATATCTTGGTGGCATCATTAATTTCTGAATAATGCATTCCCCCCCACCCAAGGATCACCAAAGTCAGAGTTGTGAAGCCAGATTCAGTATTTCACAGATAAGCTCATTGACTACGTAAGTAGAAGACTAGTGAGTGACATGCTGTTAAAAGTGGGTCACATGGCTATAAGTAGAAGTTAGAAATAACCCTCCTGGAAGATTTGGAGTGGACAGTGTTTACGGAGATGTGAAAGGAAAGGTGTCCAAGCTTCTCTAACGGTAGCAGTCAGATCCTTGGTGTCTCTTTTGAACAGACAATTAGAATTCCTGGTTTAACATATGGGGAAACCCTGAAGAAGTCTCATGGCCATTCCTCCTTTGTTAACAAAGAAACTTCTACCAGGATAAACATTATATTATTAGTGTATTCTCAGGTAGCCCTATCAATATCTGGAATATGAAGGCCACTGAATGTTCAATTACCTTTAAATACCCAGGCAGCACTGCAAGGTCAGACACCACAGTCAGCAGTATGATCCCGCTTCCTAAAAACCCAGAACACTTGGTGGTGTGCCACAGATCAAATACAGGAGTTGTCCTGAATAGGTAGGACCAGATCATCAGAAGCTTCAGCTCTGGTAAGAGAGAAGGTGGGGATTTTGTCTGCCGAGCCCTCTCTCCCCGTGGTGACTGGATCTACAGTGCAGGCGAGGACTCTGGGCTCTCCTATCTCAGCACAGTCACTGGCAGGCCAGAGAGAGCTCTGACAATCCACGAGAAGGAAGTGACTGGTATCACACTTCACCCTCGTCAGAATGTGATTGCTACCTACAGCGAAGATGGGCTCCGAAAGCTCCGGAATTCCTAATTCCACTTTTCTATTAAAACTCACTTGAGGGCGCCTGGGTGGCTCAGTGGATTAAGCCTCTGCCTTCAGCTCAGGTCATGATCCCAGGGTCCTGGGATCGAGTCCCACATCGGGCTCCTTGCTCGGCAGGGAGCCTGCTTCTCCCTCTGCCTCTGCCTGCCTCTCTGTCTGCCTGTGCTCACTCTCTCTCCCTTTCTTTCTCTGACAAATAAATAAAATCTTTAAAAAAAAAAAAAACTCACTTGAAAGCATGTACTTAAATGAAGATATATATTCATGTACTACTTTTTTTTCTTTTTTCTTTTAGGCTACCTTTTCTAAGCAATTGTCTGAATTAGGCATAAGAACGATTTTGTGAAAATTCATGTTCCCTTGTTTTATATATATTTTAAGGCCTTCATTTATCTCTTTCTAATTGGGACAGTTACTTAATGTTTTCAGTAGTCTTCTATGTGGAGAGTGAAATACTGCTGTTTCTAGAAAAAAAAGTTGTACTACTTTATTTGAAATGTTGATTAAAACATGCTTCTCCCAGTGAAGCTTGTGGAAATAAAAAAAGGAAAACAAGAAAGGAGAGGAAAGAAAAGAAAAGAAAGGGGGAAAAAGGAAAGAAAAGACACAACCCTCCTGGTAGTCCCATGATTTGGAATGCCTTCAGCTGCAAATAACAAAAACACGCAATTAACAATGGTTGAAATAAATATGGACCTCTTTTTACTAATAGAACCTTCAAGGACCTAAGCTCATTCTGTCTTTTCCTTCTAATACCTTTGGTATGTTGACTTTTCCTCATCATAATTATCACTGGTCACAAAATGGCTGCAGAAGCTCCAGGCCTCATATTTGCATATAAGACAAAAAGAAATACCAAAAAAAAAAAAAAAAGGAAGGAAGGAAGAAAGAAAAAGGTGACACCAACTCAAATGTTCCCTTTATCAGGGAAAGAAGAAAAGTTTTCCCAAAACCAGCAGAACTAACATCTCATTGGTTAGAACTGAGTCAGCTGCCAATGTTGCTGGGGAAGTGAGCATGTGGTACACTCTCTATTGTGGGAGGCAGGAAGGAGTAAAAAGGTTGAGCATGACTGTGAAGTCAGCCAATCAACGGTTTCCACCACAGTATATAATCAAACCATTACACTTCATTAGGCTTTAATTTTCACAACACCAAAAAGCAATGGCAAAGGGCACTGTGATTATAATGAAATCAAAATAAGGAGGAGTTTACAGATGCCTGAATATATAATAAACCAGGCTGATTAGCTCTATCTTTGGCTTCCTTGGAAACTTAGCCCTTTCTGTCTATAAAGATAACCTGGGGTAAGTCAGAGCACCAGGGGGCCTTGTTTGCTTTGCAGCTGGAAATCAAAAGCCTGAAATAATAGAATAGCCACACAGAGGGGTGAGCTTGCTCTCATCACCACACCACACTCTACTTCAAAGCCTCATTTAGAGGCTGTGAGCCTTTGAAGCCTTTTAGTCCCAAACTGAAGCATCCCCCAGCAGGTCCCTGGTTTTCTGTGTGTTCAAAGTCCGACACATTAGCATGTATACAGCAGGATGAGCTGATTGTGATCTTTTGGATTTGCAACCTTCTAAGGCTGGCAGTCATGGTGTGCTTTTTGAATGTTGTTGTTGTCCTCGAATCCAGTATTTTGGGAAATCACTACAAAAGGCACCGAGCGTAATGGGATTCACTTCCCACTCTCCTGCACCTCCTCGGATCTTCAATTTAATGATCCATGATCTTTGTAACAAGAATGCTGGGATAAGAAAACAATGGACATAGCAATGGAAGCTAAGACATCACTGTGAGTTGGTCTTTTATCCGGGACAATAACCACGACTGTTGGGGAGGTAGGAATATGTCAAAGACTAGTGAAAAAAATACAGCACAGAGAAGACAGATAGGGTGACAGCACAAGAGAACCCAGGCCATAGAAGACTATTAAACCCTGCAGGATGGATGCACCGATGAATGCACAGACAGATGGATGAACGGACGTACAGAGAGATAGGTAAATGGACAGAGGGAGAGAGGAAGGTTAAGAAGAAAGAAAAAAGGGAGGAAAAAAACAAGACAGCAAGAAGGAAAGGAAGAAAGAATCTGAACTCATACCAAGGGCTGGCAAGAAGACAAAACAAATAGCAAATACAATTATTTGGCCTTAGGAAGCTAGAGCTTAAAAATCCTAACATAAATATGTTTTGTTCCTCTTTATTTCCACCCCCTCCAGACTTAGTAATACAAGCTGGATCTACAGGGATTTCAAATTACTTATCTCGTCTTCTTTAACATCATCCCCGAACCACTGGCTTTCCCTGAGGTTGGCTATCAGTGCAGAGAAAAGATGATCAGGTTTTAAAAATCCAGTGAGGTTTACCACAACAGACATGAACACGACAAGAGGGAAAATGAGAAAAAGTATCATCCCAGCCCCCAGTTAAATTTCCTTTCCACTTAAGTGAAACTACAATTGCGTAACCATTACTACTGTAGAAATATTGGTGTGTCTGACGGTGATTCTTTCCCACGTAAGATTTTTGAGCTCTAGATGCACTTGACAATGCCAGCATGTTATTCACTGGCAGGCTCTAATGACTCTAAAGAAGTGTAATAACTAATAAGGCTGAGAGCAGAAATTCGCCGAAGACCGTAAGACCATAATACAACTTGCTGCATCAGCCGGCCTTGCCAGGAACACTACATTCTGCTTGGATTTTCATGCGCCAGCACCAGACTCATTACCATAATAACACTAGGAGCGTGGAGTGGAAAGAACACAAACTTTGGTGTCAGAAAGACTAATATGGGACCCATCAGGTCCCACCTGTGGCCTTGGGTAAATTATTTAACTGCCGGTGCCTCAGTCTCTTTATTTGAAAATAGATATTTATTTGAAAAATAGATATGACACTCGTACTCCAGAGAATAATTCCACTTGCTGAAAGGATGGACAACATATAAAATACTGGGCATGTGGCAGCTAGTCAAGTACACAGCAGTTTTCTTTCCTACCCAGTGGACGACAACAGGACTCATGCAACCTAGAAAAAAACTGGCTTTTCAAGAGGACTGTCTTCATAGCCGTTCTGGAACTCTGTGATATAAAGTCTGCAAGGCCACACCTAGCGACCCTCTGCTTTGATTGTTCTCCAACGGTGACAGTGCACTGTCTTTAAGGCTACTGGCCAGAGTTAGGCATTTTTGTATTGCAACTGAGCTTACCAACAGAGACCCAAAGGGCCTCATTCACACCACCCTATAAGCCAGGAGTTGGGAAACAACCTGCTGGCCAAATCGATTCTTGTAAATAAAGTTTTATTGGAACAGAGTGGCACTCGTTCATTTACACAGCGCCTCTGGCTACTTTTTCCCTACGATATAGCCCAGTTTACTAGTGGTTACCCTAAGGCCCATAACATTTATTATCTGGCCCCTCACAGATAAAGTTGTGTGAAGCCCTGTTCTAAGCCCCCGAACACAACCATGGTCATGTGTTTGAAATAACTTATTCGTGGAGCACTTTTTACAGCCCCAGCACTGTGGTAAGCTTGGTGTCATTTACAGATCAAACAAACACCAATCCCTGAGAAAAGGTTCATGGCCCCAAAAAGAGATGAGTTTGTGAAGCAATCAAAGACTTGTGGCAAGTTATAAAGTGTCCAATTCTATAATATGGGCTGCAGATGGGACACCCAAACAGGAGCATCCAAGATACTCTGGAGTCTTGAGAAAAACATCGCAGGAGGAGAGAAGCAGCATAAGTGGGTATGAAGCAAAGAAGCTTTCCAGGCAGGAGAGGAGGAGGAGAGTCATAAAAGCAAGAAGAAGTATGGCAACTGGTAAAGACTGGGCTTTACTACAGGACAGCCAGTGGGGACTTAGGGGGACTGATAAAAATGAAGCTGTGAGGGCACCTGGGTGGCTCAGTGGGTTAAAGCCTCTGCCTTTGGCTCAGGTCATGGTCTCAGAGTCCTGGGATCGAGCCCCACATCCGGTTCTCTGCTCTGTGGGGAGCTTGCTTCCTCCTCTCTCTCTCTCTGCCTGCCTCTCTGCCTACTTGTGATCTTTGTCTGTCAAATAAATAAATAAAATCTTAAAGAAAAAAAAAAGAAGCTGTGCCATCTGACTGTGGGAGCAGCTGGGAAAAGCTGGCTCTAAGAGGTTGGGCTTGACTCTAGGCAAGAGAGAGACATGGGTTTCCCTCTGCACATCAACTTTATGGTAAAAGTAGTCTTGGAAAGAGAGAAATTGGAGATAAGAACCCTGGTCAGAGCTTTTAACTAGAATTCAAGCACGATATGATAACAGAATTGTTTGAGTAGACGTGGAATAGGGACAGATCTGAGAGACTTTTTAAACTAAAGCTTGGCTACTGGTCAATGTGACATGTAAAGAGTCAAAGAAGATTCCAGAATTTCCTACTGGGGAGCATGGTAGAATGGTGGGTGCCACCAGAGGAGAGGGGAATCCAAGGCAGAAGGAAACATTTACGCTCCTTTTAAACAGATTCAATATTATAGGATTTTAAATTATCAAAAATGGCAGTACCTGGTTGGTTCAGGCAGTTAAATGTCCAACTCTTGATTTCGGCTCAGGTCATGAACTCAAGGTCACAGGATGGGGCCCCACACCAGGCTCTACACTCAGCAGGGAGTCTGCTTGAGAATCTCTCTCTCTCCTTCTCCTTCTCCCTTTCCCTCTGCCCCTCCTCCCATTCACACACTCTCTCTCTCAAATAAATAACTCTTTAAAAAACTGTCCAAAATGGTGAACTAGAAGATTCATTTGTTTTATGCAACCTCACATCTTGTATTCATGAAACTTGCAAGATTTGAGGCTGAAGCACACATGCGTTCCAGTCATTCATTCCTTTGACAAATGTTAATTGAACACTTGCTAGAAACTGATGACTGAGGTAGGATCTGGAGATACTAAGATGAACACATACGGCCCTGCTTTTAATGTAGACCATAAATTTGGTGACAAAGATTTGACTAATAGTGGATACAAACTTGAAAAAAATAATTCCAACTGAGTGGGATAAGAATTAAATCGAAAAGGAATTCATGGTACGGTAGGGTGGGGGTGGGGGGCGGGTAAGCAACCCAAGATCACAAAGCAATAAGCAATTCAAATTATAAATATCAAGAATGCAGGAGAATGAAGAGAAATTTCTCACTCTTGAAACTATGGAAACGGGATACCTCCTAAACAAAGAGAATACGACTCAGGTTAGAATGGATAAAGGGTGAGGATCAAGAAAAATGATATGAAAGGCAAGTGGCAATCAGGAAAATGCAAACCAAATCCCAAGAATCACAGATTGCTTCTATTGGTCTATTCATTTAGATCCTAATCCCTTCATATCTGAAAGTAAGTGACTTTCCCTCTAATGTTATAAATCTTTGATTATAAGAAACAAATTCACTTTACAATAATTAGCTTTAGATAAATCAAGTGCATTTTTTCCATTGAGAAAAGATGCGTAGGCGGGGAGTGTTTCATTGCTGGATCGTGTGGCTTCCCTTGTTGTCTACAAGACACTTAGAAGGTATTTTAGAAACTTGGGTATGTGGGTACCCAATGTCTCATTGACACACTGGGCACAACTACCTTTTATTGTGTGAGGGTGAGGAATGCTGGGCACCCGGCAATGTGTGCAACAGCCCTACATCGGGGAGCACTGTGTGATGCATTCTGTGTGACTATCTGGGACTGGACACTCATGTAGGTGAAAACCCTATGTAGAATTGACTGAACCTAGTACCTAGTTGCATTATATATATAAATAATTTGGGGGGCACTATTTTGGTACATACAGAATTTTTCCAGAATATTAGTACATTGAAAGCAATACAGAATTTTTCCAGAATATTAGTACATTGAAAGCAAAAAGAAAAACAATTGTCATGTTTTGCTTGGAATTTTACCAAGCATCATCTACAATTTTGGACATTCACTTAGAAAATTGTGTCACCAACAGCATTGTCACTTGTGGTATTAGGCATTGTGTTAGCAAGACAAAACCACTGCTATCAGTGTGCATTTTCAGCTAGCCCCCTCAGAGTTACTCCAATTGCATAGTTTTAAGTCCCGCATTAGGCTCTTTGCTCGCCCGGGAGCCTGCTTCCTGCCTCCCCAACCCCCCCGCCCCCCGCCTGCCTCTCTGCCTACTTGTGATCTCTGTCTGTCGAATAAGTAAATAAATAATCTTTAAAAAAAAAAAAAAGGTAATAGGCTTCCCCTCAACTAGCCATTTAGTGGCAAAATCAGAGATATCATTTTACTGAGCTCCTCCATAAATCAGGCTCTGTACTAGTCACTTTCAATACCTTTCAATCATTTATTCCAAAAATATGCACTTAATGTCCACCCTCTCTTTGCACTGAGCAGGGGCCGATGTTGCCAAGCTTCCCTCTAGGGAAGGCAGATCAAAAAAATCCATGATTATAAATGCATAAATAGATGAAATGTTGGTGGGACAGAAAAGAAAGGGTCTAAGTCAGCTTGCTTGAAGAATGGAGGTGACACCAGACATGAATCTCGAATGATGGTAGGGAAGTCAGCCAGGAGCACAAGATGTGCAAAAGCATTTCTGGCAGAGGGAACCCTGGAGGAGAGTCAGAGTGCGCTGACGCTCCCGCAGAACAGGAAGGACTCTGATTCGGTGTCAACCTAGGGCAAGAATACAGCAGTGGAGAGGGCTGGGGTCAGAGAGAATGGAGGGACACAGTTCATGGTGAGCACGTCTTCCCAGCTCAAGGACCTAAACTTGCCCTTGAAGTTCATGCAGAGAATGATAAGGCTTGTACAGAGATGTGTGACACCAGGAAATTCACTGTGACCATAGTATAACATTTAAAATGGAATGTACTGCAGTCATCCACACAAGAAATGACGAGAAACTGGATTAAGAGTGGCCTTGAGTGGAGAGGATGGAGCAGAGTACAAGGAGACAGGAGAAGCAGAATTAGCAGGATTTGGTGACTGATGGAATTTTCCAGACTGAGGGAGAAGGAAGCCTTGCAGGGGCTCTGGGTGGCAGGTGTGGAAAATGGAGAATGATGAAACCCTCCACTGAAATGAACCGTAGGAGGAGGGGGATAGCTGGGTCTGGATGAGAAGGGAGAGAAAGGATGAGTTCAGCCCGGGACATGCTGGGACAAAGACTGCATGGGCACTAGGTCTGAAATCCAGGAGGCAGGTCTGCACTAGTGACATTAGAGATAGCAATCTGGGAAGCAACAGCAACTAGATCACCTAGTTTAATCCCCACCCCCCATCCAGTTATAGCCTCATTTCACAGACAAGAAAACAGAAAGGTGCCTGGTCATATAGTCAGAGAGCTAAGATTTGCCCCATGATCGGGCTGACTCCAAAGCCCATCCTTTCTCCTCCAGACCATATTGTCTTCCAGATCAGGAGCCTTGCAACTGCCAGCAAGCCATTTTTCTATTACTCCAACTGGTTCTTCTCTGTACATAAGATGGTCGATACAATCTATCAGAATGGTTGCACAAAGAAGCACATCCTTCTGGAATCACTAGAAATGACTCCCAGATTTCCCAAGAAATCTAACTTCAGAAACAAGGTGATAAATATGGTACCAAAACAGCAGGACCATGGCCTTCCCAAGGCCACTCTGGAACCCACAGAGAAGCGTCTATTACTACAGTCTCCGGGTTCATGTTACTAACCCACGGCTCGAGACAGCAAGTGGCAAAGGAGGACCCCAGCGCTCTCACATCAGGCCTCCAGGATTCAGAGAGTACCCTCATAGCTCAAAAACAAAAACCAAAACACCTTGTCTAAGGGGTCCAATCCACTTCAGAAAATGAATTGCTGTATTAATTTGTTATCTAACTAGATTTGTTTCAAAGGTATCAGATCAAAGAATAACACGACCGTGCATCTCCTGAGTTTCACATCAGGGAAAGGAGGGAGGAGGGGGGGAAGGTGGGAGTGGTGATGGGAAGCTGCTTGAAGTCACAGATGGGCTTGATGAGAACAGGGAAGCAAGCAGCCGGCAGCCCTCTGCTCTCTGCTTGCTGCACACAGATCTCCCCAGGTGCTGGGCACAGAGTAGGGCTGGCTCCACGAACGGCCCTCACCTCAAGGCAGTGCAAGATTGATGGTGCCAGAAGAGCCTAATCCCTCTCATATGCCAAGGCGAGGGAGCTAACACGTGATTAAAAACAACTTCCCATCATCATGACAAGGCACTCTGCATTGTAAGCTCAAACTGTGGCCTGGCCCTCTCCCCACCTTCTACCCACGTTGTAGATTTACAAAGAGCTCTTGTAAGAATTCCCCTCTGGGCTCCAACCCATCCAGGTTTAAGCCAACCATAAGCATCTTGGAAGCCACGAGACCCACATCCTTGATGAACTCTCAGCCAACCCATGACACCAGCCAGAGCTTCTAGAGAAACGCACAGCTTCATGCTGACTCTGAGACGGCCAAGCCCTTCCAAGACTGACCAAATGGTCTAGACAGCAAGGCATCTCTCTGTCTAGACAGGCTAGTCAGTTGATGAAAATCAACGCATGTGAGGACGGCTGTGCTGTCGCCTGGTGCCATGGCCATCATCCCGTTCCCACATTCTTTGGCTCTGGATGTGCAAACAGACCGGACGAGACACGGCTGCTTCTTTGGCTATTCACAGACACCATTCCCACCGGCCCCCACAGTACTGGATCGTCTAGATGCTGAGATGGCTGGTTAAGCAAGAGTTAAGTGTGCAGGGATAGTCTAAGAGTTCTTCCCTTCTTCTTCACCTTCATTTGTACCAGGTGCTACCACAGTCCCCTCCTGGGTCCTTCCTTGCAACAGCTATCACCCACTCACTGGTCTAAAAGAGAGAGGTATGGCCCATGACGTGACTGAAGGAGCAAGGTCTGTGGTCCAGACAGTTTAAACCATGACTGGGGTGGATGCAGACAAAGAACCCTCTGTCCAGCCCTTCCCAGAGACAGCAAACTGAAGCCTGCAGACTCAATGATAAAATTGGGGTATCATCAGTCACCCTCCCTGTCCTGCTGACTTCTCATGAATGACAAGAGGCTAACATGAAAGCGAATATAGATTAACACAGCCAAAACAGAACATATGGTATTATTACTAAGAGCTCACAAGGCCTCAATACTACATAACCCACCAAAACAGAATGAAGATGTTTAAGACCCCTTTTTTGACCCCTCTGTGCATCAGAATCTTGGCTTAAAGAGTCAGCACCCCCCAGGGAGTCTATAACTGAAGACCTCACTTCATTGACAATAAGACATAGTTCGGAGTGACAGGCTCATGCCCTGTAGTGAGAACTATGTAGTATTTTATTAGAGAGTCTAAGACAGCAAAACTTGATCCTAAATTTTCTGTCCCTAAGAAACTAGTGGAGAGCCTTACACAGTATAACCAAGTACAGTTCTCACCCATACCTGTTTCATATTTCTCTACATCTGAGAAGTCCCTGCTCCAAGACATCTGCTTGTTTGAATAATTACAAAGAGATCTTGTTTTGCATCTGTGCAGTTGCCCAAAGCCAGGTGCCTAAGAACCAACTACCAATAACAAGCACTGCTTCCCTCCGCTGTGCATGGCCGTGGGTGAGCCGACTCTGACCCAGGAACAGCCACGTTCCTGCCTCCTGCCCATCCATCACTTCTTCTTTCCACAAATACCCATGGAGTGCCCACAATACGCTGAGTGCCGCTGGGGATAAAATGGTGTGAAAAAAGTCACGTGAGGGCCTTCCTTTCTAGGGGCTTCTTCTCTATACCTGGTGCGCTGATGAGAATGGGCTCTTCCTAGGAGCGCAAGGGCCATGAGGTCTGCCGTAAACACCTCAGACAGAGAGAGCCTCTTCCTGTTGGTGTCTGAGCCCAACAGGGATTTCTCCTGATACAGAAATCTGGTTGCCATAACGATGGCGACATCGCCCCCAGAAGTGGCAGTAAGGGGAGCAGCTCGGGATGTTCCTGTTTGATCACTTCAGAGGACGCCACTTCCAGCAGTTTCTATGACCTAACTCCATGGTAAGTCTCCTAATTACACCAAAGCTCCCTTTGAGCGCTTACTGAGTGCCAGGCAACGTGCTAAGAACTTCCTGTTTAATCTGCTTAATGGCTATTATCATCTGCTTTGCACCAATGAGGAAGATCAAGTCACAAATCCAAGCTCATGGGTGGCGATCGGCAGAAGCCGCCGATCAACCCTAAACTGCCTCTAAACACGACTCACGGATGGAAGAAGCCGGGTACCGCACCTATCATGCTTATAGGAAGACGATTTTTTTCTGGTTTTGGTCCCTCTCTGGCTGGGAATAGAATTGACTGCCTTCCGAGAAAATCCAGTCTGGTCTCTGTGATGCGGAAAAAGAGTCAAGTGTTATGTGAGCCGCGTGGGGCCCAAGGGGGTGAAATGAACAAGCGTGACAGCAGCATTCTGTTTTAAATGTCAGCAATGTTCTAGGTGCTGAGAAAGACCCTAATTATTGTCAGGACATGCAGTTTCCCTCTTCCCTCCCGGCACTCGGAGCCGGCTGCGGGCACTACCGGGTTCCTCCTGCCGCTTCAGCGGAGCCCACGGCCTTGACAGTGTGGTGACATCCACTTTCAGGGGTCACCCGGACTCTGACAGAAACCACCACCGCACCGGTCCCCACTGCATTCCCTGATGCCCAAGCCAGGGACCAGGGCACTGTGCCTACTCCCCCTCCCAGGAGAGACCTTGGGTTTTGAACACGTTAAAAGATAAACTGAGAGGCACCTGGGTGGCTCAGTGGGTTAAGCCTCTGCCTTCGGCTCAGGTCATGATCTCAGGGTTCTGGGATAGAGCCCCGAGCAGAGAGCCCGCTTCCTCCTCTCTGTCTCTGCCTGCCTCTCTGCTTACTTGGGATCACTCTCTCTCTCTGTCAAATAAATAAATAAATCTTTTTAAAAAAATAAAAATAAAAGATAAACGGAAGCATATTGCCAATGTTTAAGAGTTTCTTTGAGCAAAATTCTATTCCTACGAGACCACACCAAACCAGAAGTAGCGAGGCGTGTTCCAGAGACAGGAGCTCAGGCCGAGGCGTTTCTAGAGAAAAGGTGGAAGCAAAGTAAGGAAGTCATTGACCGGCTACAGCTTAGAACCTGGTTGGCTGTTTGTGGGTGGCTGTCCTTGATGTGTCGATGGTGTGACCTCCCGGCACTTATAGGCTGAGGTTCTGGTTTGCTTACAGAGGCCCCTGTGGCCTCAAAGCCTCAGTGTGACCGCCTCCTTGTTTAATTAATTTAATGAACAAAAGACCACCCCCATGAGTACTGTGGTTTTCTTAGTGACTTTGCACAGAGCCAGAGCCACCATGCTCAGAGCTAGGGGTTGAGGGGTGGGGGTGTCTCAGGTTTCTTGCTTCCTACAACCAACGCTGGGAGGGGGAATCTCAGATTCCTTCATTGGTCAGTTAGAGGTTGGAGAGAAAAACAGCTTCTTTGTCAAAGGCTCATTGGAAAAGGCATGAAGAGATGAGTTAGAATCTGGGACTGTGCCCAGGTGGAGGTCTTGCCTGGAATTCCTAATACATTCCTTCTGTGATTAAAATAATATAGGGAACTGGGGTGGCTTGTTGCTTCTCCGTGTGGAGTCAATTTGGCTCACGCTGTGGGACCATTGAAAATCTGACCTCAAGTGGTGCCAGTTTCAAAATCTTTTCATTCTGGGTATGTTTCCATTCCACACAACAAGCCCATGGCTGTTCCCTAAACCCTTCTCCAAGCAGAGAGTAACTCAGTAGACAGAGCCTGTTGCCAGAAGTGATGCAAGCGGTCCAGCTATCCAGTGTCTTGTTCCTCCGGCCCCGCCCGGCAGCCCTGTCTGGAGGCCAGCTCCCTGGTCCACTTTCAGGTCGACCTCCTCACCTCCCCAAGCCACAGGCCTCCCTTTGTGGTCTGAAGAAGGTGTTTCCAGGTGACTGGATGCATAGGGCATTTTCTCCTTCCAACAGCAGGAGAGGAGCCCTGCCCTGCTTCCCCCACTATGCCGTGAGTCATCAGCACACGGGATGACAAAGCTTTTGGCAAAGATGGGGGTGGGGGGGGAGAGCAGAAACTAAGATTTGCCTCCCCAAAGTTTGTTTGCAACTTCCCTTGACCTCCATATTCTTTCCAAAAAACATGGGGTCAAATGCAAAAAAAGAAAAAAAGCCTGCCAGGTTTTCCTTGAGGAAGCTGGTTTTCCAAGATGGAGACAAGAGGAACCAAACCTATGTAAAATTCTTTGAGAGCTCTGATCAGCCCAGTCTTTGCTTCCAGAATGACCTATCCAAGCTCTGAGGCACCTGAAGCGGTGAGAATCTGCCCTGAGAGCTTCTGGAGAGAGCGGGGAATTTGATGCAGAATATGCTGTTGCTGTCACCTGCACAGAACCATCAGGAAGCCGAATAGCACAGTACCCCCACCTTCCACTCCCAGCCCTAGTTGCTTCGCCCTGCCTTTCCTCTGGTTCACGGAGGACATCCTACTTTATCTGTGGCTCCAAGCAGATGAAAAAGCAATTGTAAAACGCCCACAGAGGAGCAGCCAGTTGTCATGATCTCCGAGAGGAAGGAAATAACATGGTGTTTTATTTTTAAGTAGCCCAAGAGATTTCAATGATTGCATTAAAATTTTAATCACAAACTCCTTAAGTTGGGAAGGAAAAAAAAGAAAAAACCCACAAAGGACTCATTGTATAAGAGAGTTTCACCATTTGGAGTTCTTTTATAAATTTGTGTCAGATCACAATTTGCTGTCTGGGAAATGTAAATTAGTTATTAATGAGCCAAAATTCTAACATCAAAGCCTGTGCATCCACATGCCAGAGAGAAACAAAGAGCTTTCACAGTAATATCAACTGCTCCGTGCGCTGGCCTGAATGCGGCATTCATTTTGATGCGCTTTGCTGCCTCGTGAAGGATCTCACTTTTCCCAAGCGTAATCTCGAGGGGCAC
The DNA here is from genome assembly GCF_011764305.1 of Mustela putorius furo. Classification (NCBI taxonomy): domain Eukaryota; kingdom Metazoa; phylum Chordata; class Mammalia; order Carnivora; family Mustelidae; genus Mustela; species Mustela putorius. The sequence goes on along the minus strand of NW_025422151.1, from coordinate 499,263 downwards.
CTGGATCCTGAGCATCACCTGCACCTGAGCTCCGCAAGGCTGTCAGCATTTCAGGCTACAAATAGCGTGCATGTGCAGAAAGGGGGCTTTGCACCAAGCAGAGTGGACGCCCCCTCGCTTCCTGGCTCCGTCAGCTGAAGATTTTCAAAGCTCGTTTGGTGTTTGCAGTCTGACCTTCCCCCGGCGGAACAGGGAACTCAGATCTGTTTCAGAAGTCTTCACATATCCAGGTGTGCCCTCTTACCTGCAGGGATATGTTCCCAGACACACACACCCCCACCCCTGACCCAGGGGATGCCTGAAATCGCAAATAGGATCGAACCCTGTAGGTCCTATGTCCTTTCCAGGACAAAGAGACCTACGGACAACGTTCAATTTATAAATTAGGCACAGTAAGAGATTAGCAGCAGCTATAATGAAATGGAACGACTGTAACAATATTCCAATATGAAATGAGGTCTGTGGATGCCGTCTCTCACAGTCTCGTACTGTGCTGCACTCACCCTTCTGGGATGATGCGAGAGGATCAAAGGCCCGTGGGATGGGACGAAGAGCGGGGAGCGGCACCCGCATAGGGACGCGGCGGTAGGCTGCTCCTGATCTTCTGCCGGTTCCTCAGAAGGAGGATCTCCTGCTTCCCAACTGGGGTTGATGGCGACCACCTGAAACCCCAGAAAGCGAAACCTCAAATAAACGGGGGCGCGGGGGGTAGTGTCATTTGCTTCAGAGGCTCAACCCTTCCTATTTTGATGGAGATCACGGGTCTAGCTAAGACACGCACATGCAGAATGAGAAGAGGGCCTCTGTTTTGGTGCCTGCGGAAAATAACCGTCCTAAGGAATCTACCACTAGTCCTGTAGGCCTTTGGGAGTATTCATTTCTTCACTCTTTCAGCAGGGGCTGCTGGGGCTGTGGCTGGGTGGCACTTTGTCCCACACAGTGCAAGTGTAAGGGGGAGAAAAGCAGACGGAGCGCTGCCTGCGGTGAGCTCGCTGCCGGGACAGGGGACGGGCCGTAAGGAAGCACTCAGATCACTCTAGTGCAGAGGCTGAGTGTTAGGAAGGAAAGCCCCAGCAGTGAGGACCAAAACAAGGTTTCTGGCCTGGTTAGGGGGCTGGGCATGGCCTCCTGGAGGAAGCGACATTTCAGACTGAGAGCCAAAGGAAGAGAGAAGGTCAACCAGGTGTGGAGAAGACAGGGAAGAGGTCGAGGTCGGTGGCATCCGCCAAGATGCAGGAGTGGAGAATGGACGCGGCAATGCCCTGCCCACCTCCCTGCCCAAGAGTCCTCCTCCCCACAGAGCAGTCCCCCCTGACCCCCACCTGCAGGCTTGGCCTGGGTCTGGATCCACGGCTGTGTGGAGCCAGGAGACTTTGGGAGCTGCCTCAGTTCCCGAGTCTGGGTGACACAACACCAAGTCACGCTAGCTGCTACACTCTTGCTCTTCCTGTCCCATGTGTGATACCAGCTCCTGGATCCCAGATCTGGCTAGAAGGTGCCTCAGTGAGCCGCTGTCCTGTGGGCAGCCCTCCCGCCTGTGACTGATGGCTAGCTGGATGGATTTCCTTCTGTTGCCTGTGCTATTTCCCTGCTATTGGGTTTTTTCCTGTCTTTGTATCCCCTCACCTTGTAGGTCACTCCTGATCGGCCCAGGGCCTCTGTGGACTCCACCTGCCTCCCATGACCCTTGTTTCTCAGTACGTGTCCACCCAGCAGGCTAGCAATCCTCACCACACTGACCCACTCCAGTGGGCCGTCCATATTTCCAGGTCCTGGCCTAAAACCCCCCTCCTTGCATGATGCCTCATTTCTCTGAAGGAGAGATTTGAAGAATGGAACGTGAAGGAGAGGCAGAGAAAAGAACAAGGTGTGCGTGATCAGCGCAGGAAGAGAGCAACAGAAGTCTCAGAGCCTGGGAGCGAGGCCCTGGCTTGGTGACACTGTCATGCAGGCAGACTTGAGGACCTCTGGCCCACAGGATCTGGGTGCCTGCTTCATGCTTTGTCTCCCACTCCCCTAATCCCCCTCTGGACCCCTTGCCCAGAACTCTACACTCCAGTGATGAATGTTTTTCACATCCTCCAGCAGATTAGTTGGAAGACCTTCACAACTCCTATTTTCTGTGCTTAGAATATGTAAGTGCCCCCCTCCCTTACTTGTCAGCCTACCAGTGGCCTTCAGCCTGAGCAGCCCTCTATCCTCCGAGTCTATCCCAGGTAGACCTCCGAGTTGGGTGCCTTTCCATGCATCCCGTATCTCCCTGAACTTCCTGTCTTGGGGTTCCCATCATACTGCATCTTAACTGTATGTCTTTTTGTCTCCTCTGCTAGACTTCCAACTCCATGAGATCTGCAACTGCTTTTTTATTTCAACTTTGTATCAGTTGACCTCCTGCCTGCTTATTGGGTGATCCAACACACAACAGAAGCCCAGTGAGTACTTCTTACACAGGTAGGTTGATGAAGAACTACACAACCATCTCCTCCTCCACCACTGTCCGAGGAAGGAAGCAACATTCTCTTCCTTAGACCATGGCCGTGGAGGAGAACCATCTACTGTGGTCACATAGGCACCCACTCCTCTAAAAATACTGGGAGAACATGGCGTCCTCACTCCGTGCTTAAGGGCATTCGAACTCCGCGCTTAAGGGCATTCGAACTCCTTCCTACAGCAAGCAGAACCCAGAGTGCCTCCCAGCAGGTGGACAGAGGACAGGCACTTCAACGTCATTAGGACTGCCTCCTTCCCTCTTCCCTCCTTAGGCTGGTGCTTTCCCTGAGCAATCTGAGCCCCACAGCCATAAGGAAAATAAAGTGCTTTCCAGATACATTCCTGGAGAAGGAGGCTGAGAGACCCCTACACAGCCTCCTAGTGTGTCTGTTTCCAGAAGCATTGCCATTCCTTGCACACTCAGCCACAAGAAATTCTCTGGGGCGGCCACTCCTCCTCCCACTCTCAATTCAAGTACTGCATGCAAGTCTCTCTAAAGGCTCTTTCCATCATGTCCATCATCTCATTTATAAGCTTCCCAAAGTGTGATTCACAGAATAGGTGAGAATGTGAAGAAACAGTTCCATGGTCCCATAAATTTGGGAAATGGTGCATGGGCTGTTCACCTTGGAGATTTCATAGCATGGGACGCTCTGAGAGGCAAACCGCAGTCACAGATTCTGCCTAGGATTTAAGGTCCAAATGGCAGAGTTGGTTCAATCCCTGACTCATCTCCCTATAGCACATACCTACGCAGCAATGGAAAACAAAGTATACACTGAGAAAACAAAGAAGGCATAGGTCAGCATAAAAACAAAATAAGCCTTCAATGAACCAGAAATGGAGTGAAAACATGGAACAATGAGAAGGGCTGAAGTGGCAGCCTGCTGGTTCAGAGAATTCCTCTCCTTTGGAACAGAGAGGAATAAAATTATTTTGTATGAGTGGGGGAACTCGGTGCCCTGCTCATCAAAGGTTTAGTAACATCCTGCAGACAGGTGTGTGCAGAACACACCTGGGGACATGTTGCTTCTGCCCTGTCCACTCCACTCTTCCTCCTATCACTGGACTCAAGGTGTTGAGATACCAAGAACTTGTCAGTCTCCAGCATACACATCATTTGGTGGCACCAAATGTTAACATTAGCCTTCTCAAACTTTTTAAAAAACAAAACAAAACAACAACAACAAAAACAAAAACAAGCAAACAAACAAAAAACCCCAACTCTATGACAAGATTCCTATGAGTGATTTCTTTCTCTCCCTCTTTCCCCCCCCCCTCTTTTCTCCTCTCTCTCCTCCCTCCCCTTCTCTCCTCCTGTCTCTGTCTCTCCTTCTCCCCGCTACCACCATCAGCTTTTCTTAGGAGACCTCCTCCTCACCTTCCACTCACCTACCTCCTGACTTCCTTTGTCCTCACTGACTTCCAGACTGCTGTCCCCACAACCCAATGGCCATACACAACCATGCGTTCTCAGACCTCATCCTCTGTAATCCTCCCTGCTTCTCAACAGAAGGCCCCTTCTGATGTACCTGGCAAGTTCTTGGCTTCTTCAGGACTGCATCTTTGCCTTTCATCTACTTCTCTAAGTTCCCCAGCTCTATATTTGATCTCTTCCCATCTCTGAAATGGAAGTGTTTCCAGTAGCCCTGCCTTCAGCCCTCGTCTCCCTGATCTTCTTATTCTCATATCTGTCCCTCAACCTGACCTCTACATGGACATGTCCCTCACTACTAACTCACCAGCTTCATCACCCCTCACATTTCCAAACACCTACGAGTCTTGAGAACCTTGTGATTTAAATGCTGATCCAGAAATGGTGGGCCAGGTTTGCTGTGTGTCTGTTGTTGGTTGTGTGGGTCATGATGTGTTATGGTGGTAGAAGCACCAGCTCGGATGACTGAACAACAGCTTCCCATTCTGTTTTCACTTATTGACTTGATTTTCTGTCCAGCTAGCTCATGACTGCTGCTTGACCCAACAAAGCTGCCTGCTCCAGCCATGAGTCCCACTTCATCACTGACTTCTTGTAGAGTAAGTCATTTTCAACACACTAAAAATCTCATATACCAAATATACCTATACCAAAATGCAGGCATATTACTAAGCTGAATGGTTTGTTTGTTTGTTTGTTTTGATATTCTGAAAATAATTTTCAGATGCATTTATTTTTACATTTTAAGGCATTTTTGTATTATGGTGGATAGCTGAAATTTTTCATTTTCATCTGCTTCTCAATTTTCTCCTCTCATATTTGTAAATATTGTTTAATCTTTTAAAGGAGTTTTGGTAAATATTTACATATTTGTGCATGTATGTGTAAAACCCTAATTCCTTGGTATAAATTCATATAGATATGAACATATATATATATGAATTGACTTCACTGCAGATTTTAACTCTGTAAGTGAAAGTTGCTTACTCTAACAGTTGTTAGAAGGCAGAAAAAGACACCGAGTGAAATAAATTGACTTATGACAGCCACACTATAAATCTGCCCTGTCTGAAACTTACTTCATCTTCTCCGTTTGTGTTCTTTATGCCCACCCTGCCCAACCCACCTCGCCAAAATATCTTGAGACCGTTTCTTTCTTTTCATTACTTCTCAGTTTCTGCCATTTTACCACTATTTTTCCCAGTGACCTAAACTCCATCTTCACTATCTTACACTTCTCCTTTCCATTTGCCTGCTCACCCCAAAACTCAAATTCCTCAAAATCAGTTATGAAGCCCTTTGCATTTCTCCATCACGGAGCCTCTCATCACATGGAAATGATCTTCAGATATCCTTCTGCCCCAGAGACAGGGGCCTGCGGTAGAAAATTATTCTCTTGGCAATAGAACTCCTTGAAGAACCCACATGTACCATAAAACATGAGTCCTCTGAAGAAGTATCTTGTCATAATAGATGGCATAAAAGATCCAGATACAAGGATAATATGTCCTGACTCTAGGCAAGGGGACCAGTACTAGGTGTTTCACCAAAAGAAAGATCTAGACTCAACCACTGTAAAGAAAGCTATAACCCACTCATCAATCAGGGTGTGACCTGGCTGAAATGAGTAAGTGGAACTTTGAGTGGTTGATGGACAAAGCAATAAAAGCCATCAATTGGGACAATGGCACCCATCTTCACCTGCAGCCATCCAAAGAATCCGATTGTGACCAATGACTAAGGCTTGTTCTTTCCTAGACGCTGTTGCCTAGAATAGAAGCAGTTCAAATGGAATGAAATATTCTGCAGGTACACTCAGTCCCTTTTGTCTAAAGCTGCTCTGAGCCCCAAATTTGTGAGGTTTAGTGATGAGAAATATTAACCCTGGACTCAGATGTGGGTTCATTTCCAGCCTCTGGTATAGACTGGCAAGGAACTACCGGGAAAATTCCTTCCTATCATCTACCACTGCTGCTGTTAGTATGAGTCATATTACAGTAGTAGTTGCTCAAACGTGTTGCATTTTTACTGTGTACTCAATAAAGAGTTTTCGCCTCCTCCTCTGTAAAGCTGGGCTAATGACATTTTCAGAGTGCCATAAGATACAATGAGTCTTATGTGTATATTGTCTGGCAAACAGCATTGGCCCAGTTGATGGTAGTCAGCATTTTTATTTTTGGAAGTCTTGTTATCTGCACAGGAGAATGTATCCTATGTAGCTACCAAGCCTCACTCCTTGAACAATAAATGAAGAAAGTGGTCTTCTTGCATATCATTGAGCTTCTTATCCAATAACCTCTGCAAATACTGATAACACTAGTTTCTAGTCTTCCGTCATTAAGGACTAGACCCTGGACTCTGGGACACGGAGATATAAGATGGCTTTGTGTTTGCCATCATAGATTCTTGAGTCAGGATGCCTGGGTTTATATTTTAAGTCTCCTCTTAGGGATGGTATGGCCGCCCTAAGCCTCAATTTCCTCATGTGTAGAATGTGTAGAGAACTCATTGAACTCATTGCCAGGAGTAAGGAAGAAAGGAAAGGCTGGATGGAAAAGAAGCAGCAGGTATAGATCACTTATTTAAAAGCTAATCCTATAAAAGGAAGGTGTCTTGAAGAGCTGTCACTAGAAAGGGAGCAAAGTCAAGTGAATAACTGCCTTTGCTTTTTATAAAACAGAATAACCCTGATATATTTACAGGAAGAGATGATTAACTCTCATACAGGAGAGAGATTACAAATTCTGGAAAGGATGGTGATCATTGCAAGAATAATGTCCCAAAAGAGATCAAAGGGATTGGCCCTTGGATCTTTCAGTCTGTGGGTTACAAGCCAATATTTGGGGAATGGAATGGGATTGAGTGGAATGGAATGAAAATTATTGGAACCCATCCTATTTTAAGACTTGTTTCTTGTACGTGTGAGTGCGTGTATATAGTAGACTACACTTTGAAGAGTTTTTTTGTTTTGTTTTGTTTTTACTGTGAATCATTGTCAAAACATGTTTAAAGTATTGGCCATTGGTGGAGAAGTTAGAAGTTGACTGTGATAATCCATTAGCAATGGTGTGCATGGTGGCCCGGACCCTGCTACAACTCAGGGAGACCCATCCCCCCTTTCTTTCCTCCTGCCCCTCCCCTCTCTCTTCCTGCAATAAATATTTATTTAGCCATCTACCTACTACTAAATATTCACTTTTCTAGAGCCTGGGCATAGAGTTGACTTGGACACAGTCCTACCCTCACAGAACTTACAACAGCGTTTACTACCTAGGAAGAATGACCTCTGCGTGTCCCGGACCTCTTGTAGCACACGCCTGGACACTCCTAGTTCTCTGGCTCAGGTGATTCCAGCCAATCTGGTCCCAGCCTCAGCTCCTGCCCACATGTCCAAGACTCACCCCCACACCCAGGCTGCTGCCCAACTAGTGAAGGATCTGCCCTCCATATCCGCAAGAGAGCTGTGTCTCCAGGTACAAGGAGAAGCAGACTTCACTCACTGCAGGACACCAAAATCCCTAGGAGATGCTCTCAGCTGTGACCTGGCAGAGGCCCCCAAGGATGGGCTTTGTGGTCATGAACCCAAAGTCAACACACCCACCTGCATGTTTGGGCTACTGCAATTGGCCATCCACCTAGATCAGGTTCTTGTTTTTCCAGTTTTCTTCCATTCCACAGGCAGCCCTTCCAAGTGTGCATTGTAACTCAGGCATTCAGACCGAGAGTCTTAAATGAGGCTTTTTGCACCGAGCTAATTAAAACAAGAGAAAGCTTTCTGCTGAAGATTTGTGATGGGGGAGGTTTGCAAAGCTTTCAGTCCTTTGGCATCACTGAATGAGACTGGAGAGCAGCTTGGAAAGAACCTGAAGAAACAGCTAGTTTGCAAAGCCCCGTTTCATAGATGGTCCAACTGAGGCTCGTGCCAATGGGGACATTGTAATAACCCATGGCACTGGAGGTACTCGAGAGGAGCTTGGGGACTGGTGCTCCCTGCCCCCCATGCCCGCTTCATCCAGAGAAGCTCTGTAAGCGTGATTCACGTGTCAGTTTTGGCACGAGATAGAGCTTGAAAAGAGGGTTTCCTTGCTGCAGGAGCAAAGAAGCAAATCAAAAAATATCACACTATGCTGTGATTTTTATGACATTAAATTAGATCCCATTTACATCAAGAGGAAAAAAAAATACTGTAAGCAGTTGCTAAGCTCTGGTTAATCATACATGTGCCAGTTAGGGTGAAGTTTACTGATGTCTGTAAGTTGTCTCAAAATATATTTTAAAAATAAGACAAATTAGGGGCACCCAAGTGGCTCTGTTGGCTAAGCGTCCAACTCTTGATTTCAGCTCAGGTCACGATCTCAGGGACATGGGATGGAAACCAGTGCAGGGCTCCACACTCAGCAGGGAGTCTGCTTGGGATTCTCTCTCTCCCTCTTCCCATTGCTCCTCCCCCCACCTTACTCTTTCTCTCTCTCTCTCTTATTTTTTAAAATATAAAATATTTTATATTTTAAAATATATATATAAAATATAAAATATTTTTAAAAATAAGACAAATTAATGAATGAATGGGAGGATGGCTAGATAGGAAGATTCTCAACAAAGGGAATAGAGTAAACTGTGAATGGTGGCGTCTAGGTGGTAGGTTTATGGGATTCTCAGTAAATTCTTTCAACATTTCCATATGAAAGTTTTCATAATAAAATGTGTGGGGAGAATTGACACCAGATGCATATGTTCCAATAAATGTTTTCTTACCTCTTAAAAGCTGTTAAAAAAAAGAGAGAGAGAGAGAGAAAGGAAATTATGCCTGTACCACCTTCCCACATGGCCAATCTTGTTATATGGATAAAATGGAGATAAATGATGTGATCACTTCAGGAAAGTAAAATGCCACCTCAAATATTTTTTCTAGTCAATCATTTATTCATTGACTTTTAATGCCATAGCTATTTGAACTTCTAAAATCTGCTGGATCTAATTATAGCACCTAATATTTCTAAGTAAAAGTAAGTGCTTTCACACACACTGCTTGGTTTGAGCCTGACCACTCTATAAGATGGTCCCACAGCCAGATCTGAAAATAGAACCCAGGTCTTCTGCTCCTGGATCCAGGGATGAGGAGAACAAGGGGAGGAAAGCATAGATCCCCATAGGGCACCTCTAAGGGTGCTCAGATTGAAAGAGACACAGTGGCAAGGCAGAAATCTGCACAGTGAAGGAATGGCGCAATTGCTTCCTAACTTTGAAAGTATTACTCAATCTTCTTAAGATGGACATTTTGCAGTGAAAAATTTCCTAATGTTATCATCACTAATGTTATCATCATTTATTCATTTCAAAATAAATTCTGTGTACATATTTAAGCCCAGAAGCTGTCGTGTGTGGGCACTTGGAATTCTGCAATGTGCCCACCGTAAACCTCCCAAGGCATGAATCATTGAGATGTCACGGACCTCTGTTTCTCCCTCGATAAAACAGGGGAAGCTAAATTTACAGGAAGACATAAATTCCCTTGAATTTCATAAGCAACATGCGGTTTTGTGGTCATTTAATTTCACAGTTACCTACGTGGAGTTCTGAGACTTCTAGGCTAGCATAGTCTATACTGCAAGACTTGTGATAGAAGCCACCCACCTATCCAAAATGGTGGTGGGCAAACGAAAGCACCGCTTTGCTTTTATCATATTATTCTCATGTTCAGTCAAGGTCATACTGGTGATTATAAAAGTCTCTAATTCTTTTTTTTTTTTTTTATCAAAAATCAAAAGAAATCGTACTTAAGATGCAATTTATTCTACTGGCAAAATACTCCAACCCCTCAAGGGAAGATTGGAGAAAGGATGGATAACAAAAAAAAAAAAAAAGTTTTTTATGAGATAAAAATCTTGTCAAAACTGTTTTATTAATATTAAGAGGACAGAGAATCAGGGGAGCCTGGATGGCTCAGTAAGTTAAGCGTCCGATTCTTGGTTTGGGCTAAGATCATGATCTCATGGGTCATGAGACTGAGCTGGAAGTGAGGTTCCATGCTCAGTAGGGGGTCTGCTCGAAGATTCTCACTCTGCCCCCAAATAAATAAAGAAAGAAAAAAAATAGAGAGAGAGAGAGAGAGAATCGAAGAAACTAAGTGATCTAAATTCATCCAACAAGCAAGAGGTGAGCAAGAAGTGAAGGCAGCATGTATTTGGGTGTAGAATGACCCAAAGGATGGGAACGCATGTTGATGCTGCTCCTAACTCATTCATCTGAGCTTCCCTTTTCTGATTAACAATTTGGCTGGGCACTGGCATGAGGATCCGACACTTTGTTCATTCTCAGATTGCTTTGGTGGTAAGGACAGCCCTTCCAGTGTGGCTTACAGCTCCTCCAGCTTAGAACATAATTGCCAGTCCTCCCAAAGTCAGACACCTTGACAGGAGCACCCCATTTCTTCTCAGCAAAAGCAGAGAACAGTTCATGTGTCAGCAGAGCAGCAGAATCTTTCATGTGAAAAGGAAGAAAATGCATTCTTCTGAGAAATTCTCCAGTGCTGCTGCCCACGTGCAACAATGTAGAGTCTGGGAGCATAGGTGAACAGGTTTGGGGGGAACCCAGTTCAAATCCCAGCTTTCCACTGAGCTTGGGCAAGCAGCTTACCCCCTTACTTCCTATCTGGACCATAGGGATAAATTAATGCATATGAAATATACAGTTTAAATAGCCCACAGCAAAGGCTTCAAAGTTCTGGGGACTTGTCTCTTGAGTCTGGTATGGGGAAATCCTGTCCTGTCCAGTATGTTGAATAGCACCAGCCTACGTAATTTTCACTGAGCTCCCCTCCCAGGAACTCAAGGGCCAACACAATTTCTTTACCCCAGGCACCCTGGCTTCGTGCTGGCCATGCACCTCTCTGTACTCAAGGCTTTGGGAGGACTGAAGCACTATCTCTGTTCTCCTGTCACTTCAACCTCAGGCTCAGCGAGGGTTGCTTGACTTGGAGCCCTCACCCAGTTCAGATTCCAGTCCTCCGAGCCTCCTGTACCTCCCTGGCAATGGGCTCTGTTGGCTAATGCCTCCTGTGACCCCTTGACTTGTCATAGTGTTGCTGTCATTGCATACAGGTGGTTGGCCTGTGTCTACTCACTCACTCCGATTCACCATCTGACCTTCCAGCACTGCCATGTGGAGACGCTCCTGTGGTAGTCGCTGATCACAGATGTTGCCTGCTTGGGTGGCAAGGAAGAGGGGCCCCCAGGGCAAGGGGGGTCAGTAGGATGCCCCAACTTTGGAACTCCACTGGTCAAGGACAGATGTGGCTTGGCCAGATACTGAGATCACCACACTTCCAGGACACTAACAGAAGAGAACCAGATCATGTGTGTGTCCGTTCACCATGGGGGACTGTACAGAGTCTATAATTCAGCATCTTTAAAGCAAAGATGGTGTGGTGTTACGGGTATGCCGGTTAGTCCAACCTTCACTCTAGGGTGGACCTAAAAAACAAGCCTCACTCCAAGGGTCGTCAGCTTGTTCCATCAGAACACTCCAAAGTGGCCCCCAAAGAGGGACCAGGATCCATGTCTTTCTTGGTCAGTAGCTGAGGCTTTGCTAACTAGCACAGTGAGTGTTATAAATGGATTTTTTAACCAGTTAAATAAAAGACTTCAAATAGCATGATAATTGTTTGAAATTGGTAACAAGTAAAGTTCAGGAATGTGGACTGATTAAAATATTTAAAACATTTAAAGACAGGGTTCCTGGGTAGTTCAGTCCGTTAAGCATCCCAGTCTAGATTTTGGCTCAGGCTGTGACATCGAGCCCTGCACTGGGCTCCAGGCTGGGGGTGGAGCCTGCTTCAGATTCTCTCTCTCTCCTCTGTCCCATCCTCCCCCTTCAAAAAACCAAAATGTAAAGAGACTTACCACTTTTGCCAGAATAGGGTATAAAATTCTAATGGGACCTATAGCCTTGGCCTGAGGCTATGCCCGAGGCCGTTCCATAAGCAGTTCTGGGTAAGCAGCCATGAACTCAGAGGCTTCTCCTTGTATGATGCAGGTTGAGAGTCACAGAATCCTGCCTCTGGGATCTGGGAAAATTGCCTGATGGCGGGCTGGAACTTCATCACGTGCACAGGACAGCTCACACCCCACTTCTGCATTGGTTTGCTAATAAATACTTCATGAATAAGGGGCTGCATACGTGGCAACAGGGCCAGGACTAGACACCAGTGAGGCATTCGAGGCAGGTGTGTGATTTAAAAGGAAGCCAAATATGTTAATAAAAATAATTTTAAAAAATAAAATAAAAGGGAGCCCAAACCCGTATTTTAATGCAATAATTTTTTTTAAATCAATGATAGACAAAATATCAATTTTTTAGCAAAGACAGGCTGTTAATGTTTGTTTTACAACCCGGCAGTATTGTGCAATGGGAACAGTTGTTTGCAATCAGCCCCCGGTTCTGGGCCTGCACCTGGGCCCCCCCACTGTGTGGTTTATGGGGGTTGACAATAACATGCAAACAGATTGCACAACCCCAGCAGGCTTGATATACAGTCATTTTTTTCCTTTTATTTTCTTTATTCTTGAATTTGAGTCAGCTATCCTTTTACAAGCACCCATATTTCTTTCTACTTTGTCTTCTAAAACCTTATACAGTCATTTTTTAAAGTTGTAGAGCTTTCATTACCTTTTGATATTAATATCTCTCATACAACACTAGCATATAAAATGTAATGTGGATTATAAAGGATACAATAAATCCTTTATCAGTTATGTAATAATACATAAAATGTGTTTTAATATTTATCTAATGTCTAGTGTACATAGGAGTGTATATTAATAATATAAATAGAAACTTTTGATAAAGGCATACAGAAGCACCCATTTTTTTCCTTTTGTTGAGGCTCCAGCATGTGGCAGGATTTTTTCTGAGACTTGCTCTCCTCATACACTAGTAGAGATGTTGCCTAAGAGTTGGGTATGTCTGAAGAATTTGCACAGCGGCACGTTTCCCTACTGACCTATACATTGCATTTCCCTGCCTCTCCGAGGCACCTGCGTCCCAATATCAAGGTCACAGGGAGGACAAGTTGATAGGTGACTGGGTAACACAAAATTACAGCAAAACAAGGAGCATGTGCGCACATGCGTGTTTAATCTAGCATCTGTTTAAATAGAATATTGGAGGAATAGCTGGAGTTTTTGAAATCACGGAAAAGTATAAGTATTAAGAAATCATGCATCATCCTACTACACACACGTGTAAGGGAGAAAGCTCCTCAAGAGATTCTGAGGAGTGTCAGTAGGGAGTACTTCCAGTACAATGGAATCTTGCAAAGTTTGGGGGAATTCTTGGTGGCATTTAAGATGCATCCTGATGGACAGATTGCCAGGACATATTGCTGGGGGAGAAAAGCAAGTTGCAGAATGATAAGCACAGTTGGATACTATTTATGTCATAGACACACCCACACACAAAACAACAAGCACCACCATATATTCACTCTAAGTGCATATACATGAATGTAAATGCATAGAACAAGAGTGGGAGCAGGGCCCCGTGACCGAGAACGGGGGTACTCTCTGGGGAGAGGCAGCAGGGCCTGGGAGTGGTGAAAGGGGACTTCTGCACGATGCTTTCATGTCCCACAAGGAAATTATACGCAAATGAATTGCAGGAAGAGTCTCCCAGGGAGATGGGGCAGCGTGAATTTTAAGTGGAGGAGTAGAAGGCAGCCTCTGGTAGTAGAATGGAGTTACGGAAAGGGGCCACTTCAGAGACATTCCAAAGGGTAGATTATGACCAGACAGTAAAGGGTCTTTAGTTCCAGGCAGAGGAAAAGGCACTTTGTTGAGAAATCTCCCGTGGGATACTCTGGATAGCAGTATTTAACCTGGAATGGTCGGGAACAAGTTAGGAAGCTATGACAGGATCCAGTGAGCCTGGCTAAGGCAGGGAGAAGAAAAGCCCAGGAAATATACAAGAGGGATTTCAAATCCACCTGATCTGATAAGGAGCAGAGGGACTAAAGGAGAAGAAGCTACAAGAGAGAGAGGAATCAAGGGTCGTAATCCATGTGGCTGGTGTGATGCTGCTATCAGTTAAGGAGAGTCAGGAATACAAAAAAAAAAAAAAAAGATTGAGAGGGGAAAATACGACTGATCACCAAATTCTGCCACTCAGACATAAAAGCAAATACATTCTCCCCTGATGATGAACGGAGCTAACATGGAGAACACATAGGGGATGCTTAACCATCGTAATAATGCCGAATACAAATAGATGATTTGTAACGTGCCGAGCGCTCTTGTACGGACTTCTGTCTATTAAAACTTTCAATCTTACAATAATTTTATGCCATAGGTATTATTACTATTTGCATTTTACAGTTATAACGTGTACGGTTTCGGGCAGGAGGAAATGGAATAGAAGGGTGAGTTTATTCAATCAGGCAAGGGAGAATCTGGGGGATCACGGTGGTTGTGCTAACTGCTCAGTGCTAATTCTGAAATACCCAAGAGCTGTCAAAGGGAAGGCCGGCCTGGAAATCCTCCTGGTTGTTTAAAGAAAAGCAGTTACAGGCCGAGAACATTAGTGAGGGAAGAGCAGAAGACACAACTCAGGTGAATGCTGCCTTTTAGAGACGACCAAACCTGGGCTCCAGACCTCGATCCAGTGCTCCCCCACAGGGTAACAGGCTGGTTTCAGAAAATAACCACCGAGGGCTGAGTAGCCCTTGTGAAAGCTCTGGGCATGGTGCCTGGCACATCACTTTACATTTGTTGAGGAAGGAAGGAATCCTTAAATACTTTCGCTAACCTGTATTATTCGCTTTCTCTTTTGCTCTCCCTACCAGGAAGCCTACTTGGCTGTGCTGGTGGGTCCCTGTGGTCTGATCCATCCAGCCCAGGGGCAGTTTTTCAACTTCAAACTTCAAGCCTGAAGGGGGGGGGGGGGCGCCGGGGGGCCGCTCTGGCTTCAGACTTCTTTATTATGAAGTGTTGCATTTCCCTGGTTAGAAGCACCACATTCCATTCTTATTCTATCAATCACTGGCAAACCATCTCCTATGGGCAAATTGTTATTCTAGAAGAAAACAATACTGTTCAATCCACCATAAGATGTAAATACAATACTTTGATAAAAATAGGTGGGAACCTCTGTGATCTTTTTTACTCCAGTCCGAGTACATCCATGAAACCAGAAGAATTATTTTTTGAGATTTTATATTTGGTCAATGGATTAATATTTCTTCTATGTAAAAAACACCTTTTAAACTCATATTCACTTAACTGTTTCTTCTTTTTTTAAGATTTGTGTATTTATTTGACAAAGAGAGAGAGGGAGAAAGAATCTCCAGCAGGCTCCCTGCTGAGCACAGAGCCCTATACAGGGCTCGATCTCATGACGCTGAGATCATGACCTGAGGTGAAACCAAGAGTCAGATGCCTACCAACTGAGCCACCCAGGCGCCCCTCACTTGGTTGTTTCTTAAAGGAGTTTAGCTTACTGAATAGCACCCTAACAAACACTGGGGACACTGAGTGTGAAGTTAGAGGTGACATTTGTGGGGCTCTGACCACGGGCGGAGCATCACCCGGGGCACTTTTCACAGACGGCCAACCTCACCCTCTCACAAACTCCTTCAGGGAGACCTTACTATTATCTCTGCTTTGCAGGTGCAGAAATTGTGAGGCAGAGAGGCTCTGGCACTGGCTTCAAATCGCTGGCCCCAAGAGGGTGGAACCTGAGTCCAAATCCAGGCTCCCGGCTCTCCAACCCAAGTTCTAAACGGCCATGATGGGTCACTTTGACAATACTCATCATTACTAGCCTGCTTTACCATGATAAAATACAAATACCTACATACCGGATTTCCTTTTAAACAAAAGCATTCTCTTCGGCATAAAATGAGAGCACATGGCTAAACAAAGGGAGTTTCCTCCTCAGAAGCCTCCGTGCCTCTTGCCTGAGTGTGAGGTAGTCACAGAGCTCCCTCCTGCCCCTGCCCTGTGCTTCCACCGACAGGCACAATGAGTCACACCCGTGATTTTCTAGAGCTCGGGGGTTTTGTAGTTTTGTAGCTATTTTTATCACCACTGTGTTTACGTGTTTGTTTCGATGTGTCCCTGTTGTAACTGCCAAAATTCTGAAAACAAGAATCTTACCTTATTCATATTTATTATTGTGTAAGGATTACAGTGGTATTAAAATAGTCACTGACGACACCACTGGGGGCTTACCATGGGCCAGGCACTGTGCTAGGAGCCCAGTAGGCGTTTTCTCAGTCACGCCTCTCAGTGACCACCTGGGGTAGGAACTGTGACTGCCTCTTTGCCCACTGAACGGCTAGGGCACCTGCCAGGTAACCTAAAAGTTAGGTTGATTGATACCTCATAACTTCTAAAGATGTTTTCCTAAAAAAAAATTAAAATAGAGACTCCTTGGGGAGAGACACACACACCACAGATTCCCAGAGGCTGAAAAGCCTGGGTCTGGGTATGAGAGGGGTAGAGGGGAAGTGGGAGAAGGGGGTTCCTGAAATATCTTTAAAAAGTGAAAGCAGGGATGCCTGGGTGGCTCAGTTGTTAAGCATCTGCCTCTGGCTCAGGTCAGGATCCCAGGGTCCTGGGATCGAGCCCACATTGGGCTCTCTGCTCCATGGGAAGCTGCTTCTCCTTCTCCCTTCCCCTGCTTGTGTTCCCTCTCTCGCTGTGTCTCTGTCAAATAAATAAATAAAATCTTTTAAAAAATAAAATAAAATAACAAAGTGAAAGCAAGTTGCACAAAGCCACAAACATTGTCAGTCCATCTCCACCCAGTAACACCAAAAGAGCTGTAACCACATGGCTTGGTTTCCCAAGGAGAGTGTCAAATTTTGTCTCTCTTCCTAGTGGAATATGAACCGAGTCTCCTTTTCCATTCAAAGCCTTCAGTTTGGATGACGTGTGAACTGGTCACCCAACCACAAAGTCTCAGTGTGAATGGGACTCTCTGGGCCAAGTGTCCTTCTGCTACCCCCATCCCTATCCACCCCCATAGGCCAAGGTGAATGTGACCCTGTGACTTGGGACAATCTGGAGTTTGTATTAAATGAGGAAGAGGGGAATGGTCTCCAGACACAGGGTCATATGGCCACACTGAGATCAGTGGGCTGATTGGCAAAAGAACTTAGGGGCAGGAGAACCCTGATGATGGATGGCATTGTCCATAATGGTGGCATTAAGCTGCTATCCAGACTTGTCTTGTCCCTGAGCACATTTAACTGCATGTCTCCAATCTGATTATAAAATAAAAAGTGACCATGGCTTCTACAGAGGCAAGTAAGAGCACGCGTTTCCCTACCTCACACGATAAATGTCTGTACATGGTTGTATGATCACAAAGGAAAGTATGGAGAGCTACAAGCTAGTTTGTTGTTGTGGATGTGTGTGAGGTGGGGTAAGGGGGATGGAACATCCAATGGAATAGAAGAGGGAAGGGTAGGGGACCCAAATAACAAAGGAAAGAATAAAAAGACTGCACTTCCAATGGTCTGAATGATTGTGCCCCTCCCCATAATTCACACACTAAAATCCACATCCCAAAGACGATGGTATTAGGAGATGGGACCTTTGGGAGGTGCTCAGGTACTGAGGTCTAGCCCTCACGTATCAGATTAATGCTCTGATAAAAGACCCCAAAGCTTCCTTGCCCCTTCCACCCTATGGGGACACAGCAAAACACCCCAGCGCTCTATGAACCAGAAAGAGGGCCCCAACCACGCTGACACCCTGATCTCAGACTTATAGGCTGCAGGACTGTGCAAAATAAATTTCTGTTGTTTATAAGCCACCCAGTCTGTGATAGTTTGTTATAGCTGCCCAAATGGACTATGACAGCTCTAGGGGGGGAAAAAAACACCAAATATAAGATGGTACTTAAGCACTTACGTAAACTTATGTAAGTGTGCAGAAAGGATAAAGTGCTAGCTGAAGATTTGATGGTGCCAAGGCTCTGCTAGAGTCTCTTGGCCACTACAGCACCCCTACCACTTAGCGTAATGCCAACAGCATTTCTGGAGGGAGAAAGCAAGGAAGCAAACTAAGAAGCCAACTTGGTTTCTAGAACTGACTTCTCTACTGCCTAGCTGCACAGCTCTGAGCAGTGTTTCCTCCCTCCGAAGCCACTGAGAGAATGAAAGGTGGTTTTTGACAGTCTCTAACACTCAGGCAATGGGGGGGGCAGGTCTCAGCAAAACGTCTGCCCAGTGACATTAGACGGGTGACCCCCACGGTGCTACAGGAGTAGCCTGCTTTGAAGTGTCCCTGTTTGATCAATAAGCTTTCTTTAATCCCCAGATTGGAGACACACACACACACACACACACACACCAAAAGGCAAAATCAAAAACAAAAAACCACCAGTTTTTAAAAATGTGTACACTTTTCCATTTCATAGTTTTAAAGATGTGAGTGCCATCCGCCATACTTTTTAATATTTAGATATACAAGCATATTCCTTCTTAGTACAAAATCAGATCATGTTTATATTATTCTACAAAAGCGCATTTATAGGATTTTGCTTTTTATACTTTCATTCTCACTTAATATATCACAGATACCTCTCCAGGTTTGCTCACTGAAGGCCACTGTATCAATCAGCTATTGTCACAATGAGCGTGCATAACAAATCAGCCCCAAATGCAATGACTTTCAACAACTGTCTTTTTTCTTTTTTACTCACACTAAGGGTCTTAGCCAGCTAGACTTGTCTGGGCTCTGAACATCAGGCTGGGTCCAGCCTGCTCTATGTGTCTGCTACCATCCTTGGACCAAACGACTCGAGGATCCTATCCTTACAGTGCTGGCAGAAGCTCAGGAGGTGTGAATGAAAACACGTAAAGCTTCCGAAGGCCTAGGCTCCGTTCACTGTCATGTCTGTCCACACTCCATTGGCCAAAGCAAGTCATATGGTCAAGCTCAATATCGGTGAGGTGGGGAAACAGACTGTGCTTCTCCTGGGAGAAACTGCAAAGTCGTTGACAAGATGTGTGATGCTTGGGAGGGGTGCTGCACAAGGATGGACACAGTATATAAAAATGGATCATACAGTGTTTAACCATGCCCCTGCTGACAAAAGTTAGGTTGATTCCCACTAGCAATCAGACAACATACACTCTACCAAAGCTTTCACTTGATCCTCAAAAGAACCTTGAAGAGCAGTTACTATAAACCTGATTTAAGGGGCATCTGGGTGGCTCAGTGGGTTAAAGCCTCTGCCTTTGGCTCAGGTCATGATCTCAGGGTCTTGGGATGGAGCCCCATATCCGGTTCTGCTCGGCAGGGAGCCTGCTCCCCCCACCCCGAGCCCCCCCACCCCGTCTCTCTGCCTACCTCTCTGCCTACTTGTGATCTCTGTCTGTCGAATAAATAAACAAAATCTTTAAATAAAAATAAACTCGATTTAAGAATGAGGAAATAGGACCATCATACAAAGGGTTAGTCATTCTTTTAGGGAAGAATCCAGGTGGTCCTCAAATTCAAATATTCTTATTATAGCTCCTTAAAAATCTTTTCTGGGATTTGATGCTTGATCAGATTAGTCTGCTCCAAGGAGCTATGAAGAAGATGCAAATTGTCATTTCTCTTTTTTCTGGGTTTTCCTGAAGCTTGGAGCCAAATTTAAGTCTCAATCAAAGCAGATTACTTACAATTAACATATCCATAGACTTACATTCTTTGGGTTTAGTTTTCCATTTCTATGTCATTCAACTTTATTGTAATGTACTTTTTGTACCTTTTTTATTTTTTAACTTTTAATTTTTAAAATAAAGAATCAAGGTATAATTGATTTGAATTTTAAGAGTATTAGAATTCTAGGCAGTGAGGAGTCTTGGGCTCAGATGGATGGATGGTGAGTGCCCTGAACTCTGTCTTCCATACTCTAGAACTTTCTGGAGACTGGCTTCTTGGTGTTCACTGTCACAGAGGACAGGGAAGGGTAAAGAATGCGGACTCAAATGAGTCCACTTGACTAATCAGCAGCAACTCACTCTGGTAGCAATTGAACAGAGGTAGAAAATTAACAGATGGTGTTCCTCCCCGCTTCCCCACACCAAAGAAAATATGGGGTTGTTTTAGTGTCCTAGACAAGCACAGCATCTGGCCCTTGTCAGGTACTTGATAAATGCATAATGATATACAGTTATATATTTATCAAAAAGAAGTAAATATAATCAACACCCAAAAAGCAACCCTATTTTTAAATTTTCCATCTTACATTTTGGACTTTTTCAATTTCAAGAGCAGCAGCGGGGCACCTGGGTGGTGCCTGGGTGGTACAATCGGCTGAGTGTCCGACTCTTGGTTCGGCTCAGGTCATGATCTCATGGGTCACGGGTTCGAGCCCAGTGTCAGGCTGCATGCTCAGCACAGAGTCTGCTTGAGATTCTCTCCCCACCTGCTTCTGGCCCTCCCACTCATGCTCTCTCTCTCTCTCTCAAGTAAATAAATAAATCTCAAACAACAACAACAACAAAAAAGAGTAGCAGTAGTAGCAATTCACAGTCAACCTCCTGCCCTGTCTCAACAGCATCCTTCCATATGATCACCTACCTTTCCTGCCTATGAACCTCATTACAGGGTCTCACCTCCCTCCATGATGTCAGAGTAAAGAGTGAATAGTAAACACTTGAAGACTACTTGCTCACTATTTCCAGAGTGAAGCTGGCCATTTCACAGCAATCCCCGATCCCAGAGCCCAAGCTTACAAAGGTGGTTTTATTAGCAGCTCCTGCTAGTAGGCCATTACTGAGTGTCACCAAAAAGGGACAGTCTAGAAGCTTCTTTACAGTATCATAAAATGAAAAGAGAAAGGACTAACGTTAGCTGATAGTGTTGGCAGATTTATGGTTTGCATTTATATCCATCAGGTGTGGAGCATCTTTTTAGGGAGGCACATCAAGCTTATTTTTTCTCCAAAGGGTCTACCTCCATTGGCGAGGGAGATGGAAATTATTTTGCTCCACTAATGCTAACATCAAATCTAGGTCCTTGCTTCATACCAAGGGAAGAAAAGACAGTAAGAAGGTGTGATAGAGAGAAGGGTTAGAGACCTCTGATTAAAAGGACCAGCTGAAATAAACATCTTGAGGTTTCCCATCCACTCCACTGGGCTCTATTTCTTTCATCAGCTCCTTTTGCCTCCCCGTAAATTTGTCTTGGTACCTGAGGTTTTACAAAAGCAAATAGAGAGAAGGTATGGAAAGGAAGAACGCTGAGAGGACTCAGGGATTCGGACGCTGTTGCTGACCTCCACTTTCCACTGGCAGCCTGTTCCCAGGGTCAGTCACAGCAGTCAAGAATCTTGACAGTCTACATCTGCTTATCTCTGAGACGGTCAACACTTTTGCCAAATAGTGTTTAGGACCACAACCGTAGACTTCTTTAAGGTCAACCCATTCCTCAATGTCACTTTTTTTTTCTTTTTTGATATTCAATAGCAGTCTAGCAGGAAAACAAAATATTGGCATAAAGAAGGGAAAGTTCACATGTATTCCTAGTTAATTGCAACATCTGCAAATCAAGTAACACTGTAAATGTGTTGCTGCTTCCTCCTAAGGCGTTATCTGGCTGCCAAAGGTAAGAAAGAAGAATGGCAAGAATGATGTAGGAAATTCATTCTACTATTCCCCATTCCCCTCTGTACCCTCCCAAATTCTCCTGAACTGAAACCGAAGGCAAGCTCTTTGGAATGGAGACCCACCAACTCAGCAGACATCAAACAGTGCCACAAGTGCAGTTGGTGGGGGGAGGACTATTGAAGAAACCAAGCCCTGACATTTGTCCTTTGCATCCCAATGCCTGTGATACCCACCCCTTCCCCCCACTACGACCCCACCAAACCCACGCTCATGAACCATTCCTTCCAACAGATACCCACACTGGGGCAAAGGTGGAGTTTGGGGGCTTACCCTGGAAACTTAATCTCGTGATTTTAGCCAGCAATCCCATCGAATGCAAGTAGTCCGCATAGACCGGCAATGAGAAAATGGCACAGAAATAGCTCTTAGCAAAACACACTCTCATATGAATGGAAAGACAGGGATCCAAAGTTAGTCTAACACTGACCCCTTAAAGGAGCATGAGTTTAGACCAGCCTCTTGACTTCACGGAATCCATTCCCCTGAGTTAAAATGAGGTTAGGTATGCAACAGCATCTTGTACATTTAAACATCAGCTGAACTGCAGAGATTTATATAACAAAATGCCTGTTGAAGAAGCAGGGCATTAGGCCTCTGCATCTCCATGATACATTTCGGTCACACTGTTTGAGACACTCGACATTCACTAAATGTCTCCATCCTTGCATTCAATTGCCCCCATATAGTCGATGCCATGCCAAACCATGGGAACACCATGATGCTCTCCACAATTTCCGGGTACACAGGCACATGGGACCTCAAAGGGAAGGAGAGAGAACGATTATTTTTTTGATAAAGAAACCACTTAAAGTATGCAAAATTATGATAAGCCACCAACTCTCCCCAAGAGCCCAACATCCTTAAAAGATAGCCCGCAAGCTCCGTTCATCCGTTTTCAAGCTCAGCTCCACTCGAGTCACATTAATAAGGGTAAAATTCCTCACAAGCACCTTTTCTGTGAGAAAACAAGTATCATGCTGTCCCCTGATCTGACTACAAATTCCTGCCGCTTTGGCTTCCCCAATTAAAGACATTTTGAGAGGAAGAATACAATTCTTTAGAGGCACTGAAAACATACGTCTCAGCTGAGACTACCCAACCCTGATTGGGGGTTGGAGAGAGAGGGATGGAAAGAGATTAGATTAGATTAGAGATTAGATTCTCTGAATGAGGAGAATCTCAGCTGTTGGTCCAGAAGAGGGGGTGGCCTGGGGGAAGGGATGGGGGCCTCAGGGTCAGCTGCCACCCAGAGGAGGTCCTGACTACTTAAAGCCTAGACCAAACCTTCTGGGAAATGGGTTAGGGAAGCAAGAGGAGCCCTCCCGCCCCCCCACCCCCACCCCAACACACACACAGGAGTCAGGAGCTTTTCCTATCTGTTGAATCAACGCAGAGGGGCAGAGTACTAGCTTATCCCCGGACAAGGTGGGTGTTCTGGAGCGGTGGGAAACACAACGCCTTGATAGTTGGGCTAAACCTTTTGTTGCACTTTCATCTCTGACTCTTAATCTTTGAGGAGAAGCCATTCTGAAGGTATTTGGCTATTCAAGCAATGTCAGCCTGGAGAGTTAGCCAAGTTTGGTAGCAATGTGCAAATAGGGGAAGCTCCAGGAGAGAGGAAGCCAGGCAGGAGGCTGAGGAAAGATTCCCAGTAGAGGCTGATGAGGGCCTGGACCAAAGAAGTGGCAGAGGAATTGCCCTAATGTGGACTATTAGTCCTAAATCTCAACCCAGGGCATGAGGAGAGACCAACGGCCATCGGCCCTAGGGGCCCACCCCACCGGGGTGTCGTGCAGGAGGAATTACAGGGAGGTCTCCTGAGAGCTTGTCAGAATATGCCACTTTCTGTATGTTTTATTCATATGCCATCAGTTATCTTCTAAAAAATTAAAACACAATTCACAACAGTTTTAATGTTGAATTCATACAATTTTAATGAAATCAAGATTCACGTTAATGAAAACTGACGAGAACTTCTTACCGATCTCAGTGATCACCTTCATTAACAGAGCAGAATCTTGAAATGAAGAAGGGTGGTGGTTTGGAAATAAACCTTTGAGCTACTGGAAATTTATAATAATTATTAAAAATATTAATACTAATGAATATTAATAATTTAACTAGTTAAATTACACTTAATGTGCCTATGAGATGAGCTCTGAGGATGTCTATAGTAGGCTCATTTCTAAATTCTAAATTTCAAAATTTGGAAACACGTGAGATGCTCAAAAAGCAAGGATTAGTTGAGTAAATTTCAATGTTTCCATATGGTGGAACACTTTCTAAGAGTTAAAATGAAGTCATAGCAATGTATTTATTTAAATGAAAAGACATTCTACTATTAGGTGGAAAAACCTCAGACTACAGAACAGCATGCAGATGAGCTCACCGTTGCTTAAAAGGAAAGGAATCACACAGACAAAAATCTAGAAAGATATACACAAAACTCTTAATGAGGGTTATAGGAAGTAGAGGCACATGAATAATTATTATTTTCTTTTGTTTGCTCCCCCGGGTTTCTATTGTTGCTTTTTTTTCTAAACTGAACATGTATTACATATATAGTAAGAGAGTTACTTTTTGAAGGTATACATGTGTGAATGTATTGGGGTGCCTGGGTGGCTCAGTGGGTTAAGCCTCTGCCTTTGGCTCAGGTCATGATCTTAGGGTCCTGGGATCAAGCCCCGCATTGGGCTCTCTGCTCAGCAGGGAGCCTGCTTCCCCCCTCTCTCTCTGCCTGCCTCTCTGCCTACTTGTGATCTATGTCTGTCAAATAAATAAATAAAATCTTTTTAAAAAGTTAAGCAAAGACCTTCTTCAACTCACATAATTAAAAAAAAATAAGAAAGAAATGTAAATGTACCATGTCAGGAATCAAGTGACAAGCAGCTGAAAGAAAGGTGGGGCTAGGGGACTGGCCCCGTTGGAGTCTGGGTCCCCCTAAAAGTAGAGTGATGTAACACATGGACCAAATGCCCAAGAGCACAGATTTTGGACCCCAGTTCAGCCACTTGTGATGCTGGACAAGTTACTTAAGTTTTTGTTGTTTTGTTTTGTATTCCAGATTCCTCATCTGCAAAATAGGTGAAAAATAATACCATTTGTTGTTCCAAATGTGTTATTGGAAATCTAAATGAGTTGATAACATTGTGTGTAAAGTTTCTCAGCTTCAAATAAAGTCTAGCATAGGATAAGCCTTATAGGTGCTTGCTTATTTTGAAGAGATTTCCTTTTTAACGAGTCCTAAGAGGAATAGGTGAAAAAATTACTTTATTATCCACCCCCTTAGGGCTGAGTCAGCTGGGGAGAGAGAAGGCTGGTGCTGTGTTCTTTTCAAACGTGGTTCATCGTCTTAATTTCTTTAAAAAAACCAATTTGCTTCCTTTCCTCCTCCCCATAAAAGCTCTTTGGGAAGTTTTGCTTTATTGCTAATGGTTTTCTTTATAACTGCATGATCAATTCAACGGAGATTAATGGAGCATAAAGCTGGCAACATCTGTGAAGCCATTTATCAGGCAGAAGGAGCCGGATCACACCGGAGCCCACCAGCTGTCATTATCTGCGCCAGCGTTCCAGCAGCCTAGGGCACACCTGAGCCGCGGGTGGCCAGCAACATGTTCCCTACTATGTAAGCGAGCAAGCAGAGAGGTTGCCTGCACACCCCTCTCCCCAGCAGAAAGGCGGCGTGTCTGCAGGTGATCCTTGCAAACCCCAAATGCTGAATCTATTCCAGTGTCACGCCAGCAACTTGCTATATAACACTGTCGACTAAAAAAATTTAATTTAATTTAAGGCAGATAGGATCTGGATTCCATTCAATGGAGTTTCATTAATGAAGAACCACAAGCATCCATCTTGGGAAGCCGTGTCCAGCATGGGCTCTGCAAAACTACAGAGTTTTAGACTCTGTTTAAAAATAATCATGACAGGGAAGCCTGGGAGGCTCTGTTGGTTAAGCGTCTACCTTCAGCTCAGATCATGATCCTAGGGTCCTGGGATCGAGTCCCACACCAGCTCCTTGCTCAGCAGGGAGTCCGCTTCTCCCTCTGCATGCAGCTTTCCCTGTTTGTGCTCTCTCTCTCTGACATATACATAAATAAAATCTTTAAAACAAATAATCACGACAATTGACATGCATTGTATAGATGATGATGATGATGAAGATGACTGATATTTCTAGGACTTAAGTGCCAGGCAATCTTGTAAACACTTCATAGCTACTATCTCATTTATTCCTCCCGGATTAATGAAGTATGGGTTCTGCTATTTCCCTGTTTTACGGATGAAGGAACCAAGCCCAAAAGTGCTAAGTAGTTTGCCCACAGTTACACAGTAAGTCAGGGGCAAAGCTGGGATTCCAACCAGGAAGCATGGCTCCCCAGTCCATGCGCTGGCTAACCTTTCTGTTATGCCATCTCCTGTGTATGAATGGGTGCATGCTTTCCACACACGTATGCACGCGCACACACACACACACACACACACACCGGTCAATTGTCTTTTTCAGTCCCCATGTAAACCGAGAGATGCAGAAAGTTCTGCAGCTGGTTAACACCAGCTTTTGAAAGCTCTGAAGCCAAGGTCACTCCTAATCAGTATCCAGGCCCAGGTGTCATATCCTTCACCTGCCATATTTTCTAGGCAGAAAGCACTGAGGAGAATCTCTCCCTACACAAGTCTTGCTCTTCATTTCCTTCCACACAAGGGTAGTTTGATCCGTGTGTGTGTGTATGTATTTTATATGCTGAACATTCACAAGTACGTATAATATTCCAGATTCTACATCCCACTGTAATGGTTATGCATCAGCTTGGCTGGGCCACTGTACCCAGATATTTAGTCAAACACTATTCAAGATGTCTCTGTGAGGGTGTTTT
This sequence comes from Mustela putorius furo, assembly GCF_011764305.1. Lineage (NCBI taxonomy): Eukaryota > Metazoa > Chordata > Mammalia > Carnivora > Mustelidae > Mustela > Mustela putorius. The sequence goes on along the minus strand of NW_025422151.1, from coordinate 472,796 downwards.
GGGTGAGATGTAAATCTAAATCAGTGGTCTTTGAATAAAGCTAACTGTCTTCCATAATGTGGGTGGGCCTTGTGCAATCAGTTGAAGGCCTCAATTGAACAAATGACTGACTTCCCCTGAGCAAGAGGGCATTCTGCCAGCAGATGGCCTTCAGACCTGACCTGCAGCATTAGTCTGTTTGGGCTGCTGTAACAAAATGCCACAGACTGGGTGGCTTCTAAACAACAAATTCATTTGTCACAGTTCCAGAGGCTGGAAGTCCAAGATTGGGTGCCAGCATAGTTAGGTGAGGGCCCTCTTCCTGGCTGTTGACTTTTCACCACATGGCGGAAGGGGTGGGAGCTCTCTCGGCTCTTGAATAAGGACACTGAGCCCATTCACGAGGGCTTTGCCTCCTAACACCAACCTGCTAGATGTTAGGATTTTGACCTCTGAATTTGGGAGGGACTGATATTCAGACCGCAGACTGGGTCTCCAGGCTGTGGTCCACCCTGCAAATTCTGGACTTGTTCACCTCCATAACTGAGTGAGCCGATCCTTAAAGTAAATTTCCTCCTATACGTGCACATATCCTGTTGGTTGTGCTTCTCTGGAGAACCCTGACTGATATACACTCATCTCACTCTGCCGTGCACAGAGCACACACTCTTTTAGCTGGCTCTGGGAGTAGGAGGGGGGTTTTGCTTTGAGAAAGAGGTGGAACCAAGTGACCTTTCAAGTCTTCACAGGGCTAAAATTTGAGATTTGGTTATTCCAGTACTTGGTACTTCCCTTAGTACAGATTCTAGATTCTAACCTCAAGAAAAACACCTTTCACTCACGTGACCAAATATAAAAATAGGACAGAATGAGGGCTCTCATCCCAACATTTAAAGGGACAGACATGTGAAGCACAAGGCTCCACACAAGAAGGGAACCCAGTCTGTGACCCAGATCCTGTCGCTAGCCTTTTAAACTCTGAATCACAGAATTCACAAAGGAAGGGAGATTCTGGTCCCTCCCCCACTGCACATTTTTTTCTAAGCAAAAACAAAACAAAACAAAAAGAGAAAAAAAGAAAAAAAAAAAACCACAACAATGACCAAAGGAAATCCTTTGTGGGAGACTTCCTACCATTCCATAGCTACCATTCAAAAAAAAAAAAAAGCTCACGGAACTGGGCCACCCCTCCTGGCAAAAGTCAGGCATTGAACCTAACAAGGGGATCATTTGCTCTTCCTGTTGAATCTATTTTGCAAGGAGTCATAGTCATCATCACTGAGCTTCCTAGGGGAGGATATGTTCATGGCCAGGGTGCCCACCTAAATGTCTTTGACTTAAAGACCATTTTCTGTGCTATCTCCCCCAGGGAAGGGATCTGTCACCCAGAGGGACACTGAGACTGCAACCAAGGTCCCAACCAGACGTTGCTTTGAGAAAGTGCACAAATATGGCCCTGAGAGTTTATAACCTCTCGCCTTCCCACAATGTAATTAACAGGATAGATTCTTAAATATCAGCCTTCAGCACAACACTTAACGGGAGCCTATTTCCAATAACTTCATTCGGGAAAAGTCATCAACTCGAAATTCTCAACCGATTTCTTAAAACGTAACCAATACGGTCTAAAACACTTAAATATCCACAAATACGGTATATGCATGTTAGGATGCTGCAAGCATTGCTTCCTGATCACCAAAAACTTACTATGTTCATCACCAAGAATTGCTTGATGTGCTGTGGTCCCTCTCTTAGCTCTAACAACAACCAGGGCACACCCACTCCATGCTGACACCCCACGTGCCTTTGCACACATTCTAACTTTGTAGGAATTGTTTTTAGACCATAACTCAAAATGATTCCTGCAGATCATTTAGTTCAAATGTTGTATGGAGTTTGGAGGTCACAGGTGTCTATGTTTTTCTATATAATCATCAACCAAAAAAAAAAAAAATTCGTATTAAGAGATATATATATTCCATGAAACTGGGCTTTGATCATTCAAGTGGCATTCCATTGAAAAAATGTTCCCCGGGAAAATGTTGTCGAGGTTAGCTCTCCCTTTTGTCTGTCATCTTTAAGTATCTGTCTCCCTTCATGGCACTGTAAGCCCTGGAAGAGCAGAGGTGGATTTCTGTCTTGCTCATATGTCCCCAGTGCCTAGAAAGGACCTGACTCACAGGAGGTGCACAGAGCATTGTGGAGTGAGTAAGCCGGCAATGGTCAGAGGTTGGAGGGACATGAGTGGATTACCAAAATCCTCCTCATTAACCGGGAGAAGCTCTGGAAAAAAGAACCATCGTGGGGGCCAGGAAGCCCAAGGTTTGAGTCCTGGACTGGCCATCGAGCTACCCCCTGAGTGACCCTGAGCCTCATTTTCCTCTCTAGCACTGGATTCTCAACCCACCCCTAGCTCCTTCTTTGGCCCCCTGTGTGATTCTGGGGAAATAAGCCTATCTAGCTCTCTAATGGGGGGTGGGGGGATTGGGGAGGTGGGATGGGTGGGTGGGAGGAGGCAGCCTCAGCCACTGCTGGGAAGAAATTGGGGCAGGCAGCAAAAATGAAAGAAAGCAGAGAATTTGGCTTAGAAAGCGAGGCTTGGCCTTGCCCTCCCTTGGGGCGCTCCCTTCTGTTTCCATCATGTTATACATTGTACTGTGGTGATGCTCAAACACAAAGAAACCACCGCAGAAGCGCCTTATAGTTCCAGGAGGGCAGCCTGCATTCCCTTTCACAGCCATCCTGGGCTACAGAAAAACAGGCGGCTGGGCTTTCCAGCCAAGAGGTACGAAACTGTGGTTTCCCCCTGAGGTGTCACCTACCCCGGAGACAGAGATGCTAGTAGGCGTGTCCCCAGCCACTATTCCTGTCAGAGGCCCCGCACAGAAGTACAGTCGAGATCACAGAGATCAACAAGGGCTATGTGGCTTCCGGGGGGCCGGGGAAGAGCGAGTAGAGGTTAGAGAAGGAGCCCTCACCCCATTCAAAGGAGAGGACGACCTGGGGAGGCTCCCATCCCCCGCCCTCTATGGCCAGGCTCCCAACCAGCAACCCCAGCAACCGTCCTCCTGAAGCAGTCAAGCTAAGAAAGCACGTGGCAAGCATTGTGCCAACCCCTTTATGTACAGTAGGGAACTTGATGTCTCAAATAGCCTTACAAGGTAAGTCCCATTGTTGCAGAAGAAGAAATTGAGGCATGGGGAGTTTAAGTGACTTGCCAAAGGGCACACAGCAGGGGATGGAAGAGGTGAGGTCTGACCTCAGGGCTCCAGTCCCTTACAACCAACCACGCAACATCTAAACAGTCTGGGCTTGCTGGAAGGAGCCACGCACCTTCCACTCCTTTAAACACTGGGATCCACTCCCAGCCCCGCTGAACTGTCTCAGCTCCCCAAGGCACTCGGTGATATTCAAATATGCTCTCTTTCATCCCAGCTGTGCCTCCACACCTAAGCCCTCCGGTTCTGGTAGGATCTCTTTCCCACCATCATGGCCAGAATTCTTTAAAAAGTTCGCAACGCTGTTTTCTCTCCTCTTCTTCCCCCTTACTCCCTCCCTACACCAGAAGTATCAGGAAGTTGATGACCTCACCAGCATCCCCAAATGCTTGGTAGGCATTTTTTTTTTTTTCCCTCAGACTTGATTTCTCAGCTTCTTTTACACGGTTAACCATGACCCTGATCTTCAAACCTGTTCTTCCTTTGGGAACCAACCTTACTACCACCTCTCCTGGTTCTCCTCACAGCTCTCTGGCTGCCCATGCCAGCTGGCCTCAGGGGCCCCGGCGACCCTGCCCACCCCTTAAAGGTTGAGGATTCCCAGGAGTCCATCCTGGGCTCTGCCTTCTCTCTCTGGACACTCCCTTGTAGGGATTTCACTCATTCCCTGGCCAGTGATATTTATATACGATTCCCTAACCTGCACCTCCTGCTCTGCTCTATATTCTGAGCGTTAGCCCACGAACACTCAGCCTGCCAGCCCTCCATCCTCACTACCGGGAGGAACACATTCTCCCCAGGCCCCAGACATGTTGACGTCTCCTGCCACGTTTCTCCCAGCAGATGAACCGGCCTTTCTGAGAGATTGACTCTCGTTCCTCTGAGCCACTTTACAGCTGTGCCCATTCTTCTGGTGAACTCCCGAGCCTTCCTTCTCCCTGGCTCAGTACCACTTAGCCTTCAGATCTTCACGTGGATAACACTTCCTCCAGGAAGCAGGGAGGCATCAGGCCCAAGTGAGCACTTGTTCCCGGCCCAGATCCCCAATCCAAGCACCTGCTCCATTGTACTACAAGGGCCTATCTTCTCTATGTCCTCCAGACACTGGAAGTTTCCTATTTAATCCCCACTGACTGTGTTGGGTCCCCAATGTTGGGTCCCCCAATAATGGGTCCATGATTAAAGGAGCGAGACTGATACAAAGCGAAAGTCAAGCAAAGCTTTATTTCGCGCCAACCATCAAGAATCAAACTGACAGTCAAACAGACCCGTTGAGGGGCACCTGGGTGGCTCAGTGGGTTAAAGCCTCTGCTTTCGGCTCAAGGTCCTGGGATCAAGGCCCGCATCGGGGTCTCTGCTCAGCAGGGAGCCTGTTTCCCTTGCTCTATCTCTCTGCCTGCCTCTCTGCCTATGTGTGATTTCTGTCTGTCAAATAAATAAATAAAGTCTTTAAAAAAAAAAAAAAACAGACCGGTCGGGGCCGCCCCTTACAGAGAGGACGACCTCTCTCTGTTTCACAGACTAACTTTTATAGAGCAAAGGCCATGTGGTTGGGCCTGGCCACACACAGGTGGCCAATGAAATTGTAACACACAGAGAAAGTTGCACAGTCATGCTAGGTGACCAATTGAATTACAATTTACCCTAGTAGACATTCGAACCAGCCTATCACCTTGGTCAGAATTGGTGTCCAAAAGGTGCCCAAAGGGTGGGGCCCATACTCCTTGGTAGCTAGGAAACAGTATATGCCCCCCAACTGATCAGATGTCTCCACCTGCCCTGACCCACCCTTGAATCTGGGCTTTGTTACCTGGAGCTGGTTTCCGGGACTTGTTTTTAAGTAAGTTCCCCTGGCGGGGGGCGGGGAGAGCAGAGTCAATTTAAGTTTTACAACAAAATGGCAGTTCAACCGGGGTGGGGTTGTTCTGGCTAAATAGGCCCTTACAACTGTTGGGGTTCTTGTTCCATGCATTGTTGGTGTTCGAAGAATATGGTCAAGTGGATGAAGACCAGATGAGTGGGAATGACAGCATCACTTAATCTTGTCTCAGGACTCTCTCCAGTCTGATGAACCCACAGCCCCTCGGGGAGATGGGGTTGTGGTCCAGGATTCTGATTTCCTTGTGAGTCCTTTCTGTCCACTGCAGGCTCCTACGAAATGAAACCTAAGCCTGTCTTCTGACTCCCATCCATGTCAGCCACCTTGACTGCCACGATGTTTACCACTGGCCTGATCCTACCGTCCTTCTCTCTCTGAGCACGCTCTCCGACTGTGCTCTCGGGCTGCCGCTGCCGCCACTGACCAACGCCGGTCACCAACCTGTGCACAGGTTGGGATGGCTCACTGCATCGAACGCTGAGGGTCTAGTAGACTGCTGCCTGGCATACTCCAGTCCCAAGGGGAGCCTCCTTCTCTCTGGAACTCCCAGCAGGCTTTCTGGATGCATTTAAGCAGCCTCAGACTGCGTGTGCATGTGTGTTTCTGTGTGTGTGTGTGTGTGTGTGTGTGTGTACGCTTGGTAAACCACATTCTGGCCAAACTCAGCCTCTTCCAACCCAGGACAACCTGTGGGGAACATGGCAACAGTTTGTCTGCTTCCTTCTGACCAAGCCTGTTCCTGGCTGGGTTTGCCTAAATCTGCCACACGTGTAGAAAAACACAAGCCTTTCGACTCACCACCCAGATGTTTCCAGACAGTGTCGTGTTTGTGGATAGAAAACATCTGGATGTCTGATGGACCCTGCAGAAGCTTCTTGCCCAGATGTTTGTTGTCATAGAAAATTCTGACAGAGTGATCTTTCTTTCCTCCTCAAATCTGCCATTTCTTTTTCTCCACCACCATTCCAGAAGGCGCATTCCAGGTGCAACTGTCATTCCTGAGCAAGTGTCGCTGAGTCACGTTGTCGGAGTTTTGTAAGGAGCATCCCAAAGGATGGGCAGCAGGACTCATCGCTCTGTCAGCCGGCAGAGCACTTGGTGTTGGGCAGGCCACAGGACTTCCTCAAGTCCCAGGCCAGCCACCTGTCCCCTCACATCTTCCTTAAAATTTCCCAGATCCTGGGGCCTCTCACTGCTGTTCCCAGAGGACCCCAAGCCTTTTTTGTTTTTAGAGAAAAACTAGTATAAATACAAAACACTGTTAAGATATGACCTTCTTGCTCACTAACCAACACATTTTTCATGCACATCTGTGATTTGGAAGTCGTCTCGTAACGGGGCTTCTTAGTCATGTTCAAATTTGTCATCTCAACTTTCAGAATGGACTCTTGATCAATATCAAATTTGTTTACCCATTTATCAGTCAATTTATCAATACACTGATTCCATAAATGTCTATTTTGTCTTTACTACGTGACAGACTTTGGAGCGTATGATAAGAACACCAAAAGAAAAAGACTAGAACCCGTCCTCGAATTGCTTACCATCTGTACTAGTTAGACTAGGGCTGCCATAACCAAATACCAGAGTGGGTGGCTTACACAACGACTCTTTATTTCCTCATAGTTCTGCAAGTCGGAAATCCAAGATCCAGGCATCTGCTAGTCTGACTTCCTTAGAAGCTTCTCTCCTTGGCTGACAGGGGCTGGTCTTCTCCTTGTGTCTTCACTTGGTCTTCCTCTGTGAGCACACATCCCTATATCTCTCCCTCCTTTTAACAAGGACACCAGTAAGATCAGATTAGGGTCCCACCTGAACTGCTTTGTTTTTCCTGTAAACTGCTTTGATCTCCAAATATGGTTTCATTCTGAAGTACCGGGGGGGTTGGGACTTCAACATAGGGCTTTGGTGGGAGGAGGATGGGGGGGCGGGGGGGTGCAATTCAGCCCCTAACACCATTTAATTGGAGAAGTGGAGAAATTAAAACATGATTACAAGGAAGGGTACCAAGGACTGTGGTAGAGGAGCTATGAGATGACTCTGAAGGATCAAATAGGCCCCTTAGCCCAGTGTGGGTGAGGGTGGGGAGCAGTCAAGGAAGGCTTCTAAGAGGAGGAGATGCTCCCACGCTGAATAGAAGATGGTACATACAGAGATGTGGAAAGAGAGTACAGCTTATTGAGGTAATTCCGTGTGACCAAATCATATAGCACAAGAGTGGAACCAAGCAGAAAGATGGGGGCAGGGGGCTGGCAGGGCCAGGAGGAGGGGATCCTAAAGGAGACGGGGCTCATCCCATAGCAGTGGTGTGTCCAAGAAATGCATGGTGGGGACTGGGAGCAGTGCTTAGGTAACCAGATGTGCACTTTGTAACAGATCATGGCATTAATTTTTCAGGGATGGATCAGAGCTCCTGCCAGACCAAAGTCTGGGCAAGCAGGTAGGAGGCTGACAAAATTAGCCACGTGAAAGGCGATAAGGACCTAAAGAAATGCATTTGTGGGGCAGACTGGGAGGATGGTGTGGATTAGCACTGAAACTGAAGCCACAGGGAAAGAGAGCTCCTGCCAGGAGAGTATGCAGAGTGAGTAGACTAGAGGCCAAGGAGGAAACCGGAGGGTCGGAGGGTTGTTAGCATGTAAAGAAGGCCCCACCAACAGGGAAGCCAAGTAGGCTGGCAGTAGCAGGAACCGCAAACACAAAGGAGAATGTGTCCAGTTGTAGCATACAAGTCCATCTAAGCAGGGCGGCCAGAGCCTGGCTCCAGCAGAGGCTCCCACAGGCGTGTGTTGCCCAGGCTGGCCCCACCTTTGGACTCTTCAAGAAAAGTGATACCCATATCCCCGCGGGTGAGATCATCCCGCCTTTAAACAGTAAGAAGCAATTAGAAAACCCTAAGCCAGTGAAGCAATATGAACATGTGGGCTGTGTCTGACATGCAGACTGGAATTCAGAGGACTAGAGACCACCAGAGTGAGGGGGGGAAGGGGAGCAAGCGAGGGAACGCCGTGTTGTGGCAGATTAGATTGTCCCCTGCCCTGCCTGGGAACGACTCCACACGACGCCTCACTGACATCAGGCTGGGCCACGTCCATGATTTGGACAGTGGAATGTGACCACAGGGGACGTGGGTCACTCACTTCCCGGTGGAGGCTTTGCAAGTGGGTATGTGCTTCTCTGTGATCTCCTTTTCTCCCCCTGCTACAAGAGGGACCCCATTCTACAGAGTGCCCTTTATCAGCCCAGAATGGAGAGAGGACGCAGAGCAGATCTGCAGCCGACCTACAGGGAACATGGAGCACAGGTGAGAACAAGATACGCCCTTGTGAGTACTGCGATTTGGGAATCACTAACTGGGTTACTGCAGTGTAACCAGGCCTATCCTGACTGAGGCGGCCACAGGAGCGGAAGGAAAAAGGGTTCTCTGAAGCGAATAACCATGCGTGTCATCAAACCAGTTCAGGGAAAATCAGCAATGCCAGGCAGACACAGCAGAACAGGCTCCCTGAGCAGCGAGAGGGACATGGGCCTCGAGGGCGGGGCCTGGTCTAAGACAGAGGGAGGGGCACTTCCTGTTCCTCCATGGGACTTACAGGAAGGAAGACAGCATAGGTGTGGAACAGGGACAGCTCTAGGAGGCAGGTGGGCAGGATGTTGAGGTGACTTGGAGCACATACAATAAAATCAACATAATATTCAGAACTCTACGCTATGATAATTAAAAGGAAGGGGGGCATCACTTTTGCCTGGAGCAATAAAGGTAGATGTGAAAGAAGAAAGAGAATCTGAATCAGACTTGAAGGACAGACACATTTGTTAAGATACACTAGCTACCCTAAGACAGAAATCCTCCAGTGCGTTAAGCTTGACTCAGTAGTAGTTTTTTCTAACAAGTGAAAAGTTCGGAAGAGTGGAGGAGAGACTCTGTGCCCCTCAGTCTTTCTTGGACAAGACAGATGAAGGCTCTGCCACCTTCCATATCTGACTTGCATAACAGAGCTGTTCTGATATTTACATAGTTTGCAGGCAGACAAGACACTAGAGGAAGAGTAAATTGGCATGCTTATATAAGCAAGGCCTGGAAGTGATACAACTCAGTCACACCCACTCCTAACTGCAAGGGAAGCTGGGAATTGTAGTTTGGCTGTTAAACCAACAGATGGCCAGGGTCTGCCCAGTGGGCAGGACTTTGCATGTCAGAAGTAGAGTGCAGGAAAATACAAGGCGGAAAAAATGGCTTAGGGGTGCCTAGGTGGCTCAGTCAGTTAAGTGTCCCACTCCTGATTTCAGCTCAGGCCATGATCTCAGGGTCGTGGGAGGGACCCCTGCATTAGGTTCTGTGCTGCAGGAATTTTGCTTGAGATTCTCCCCCACCCCCCACCCCTACCCTCGGGCTAATGAGCTCTCTCTATCTCTCTCTCTCTTAAAAAAAAAAAAAAAAAAATTAAAGGAAAGGGAAAAAAATGTCATAAGCAGGGGCATAAACTTCCAATATGTATCCAGGGATTATAACTAATTAAAATTGTCTACAACATAGAATTCATGTAGGATTTATTGGGAAAGAAAGCTACAGGAGGAGGCTGCATCCTAATCGAACAAACCTTTAAACAACTAATAAGAGTATTAAGCTTATCTTAGCCAACAAGGACCTAACAAAGGTTCTAAAATGACTTCTCACTGAGAAAGATCTCTCAGGAAGATATTCATTAATGGAGAGGAAAAAAGAGATACATGGAGCAAATATGGCTACATGTCGCTAATCACTGAATCTGGATAAGGAATGTCTCTACTACAGTGGGGATTTTTTAAATTCTTAATGACAAAAAAAAAAATGCTTTTTAAAAGACAGCACAGGCCTTAAAAAAAAAACCTTTCATTATACATGCCACAAGATAATAAAACCAGTAAGGAGGAAATGAATCTTCTCTCTCTGTGTGCATTAGCTTCTACTGTGAAAGCTACTAGTAGCTGTGTCCCCACTTTGCAAGCATTAGGGCAATGACACTTTCAGCCAAAGGTATTATTTTGGAGGGACTCTACATACTATTATCAGTATAGGAATAGTTTTTCCCTTTGCTGAAAATCACAGGTACTTGATTCACTGTTCCTTCCCTGAACGTATCAGAGTTAACTTTGCAAGCAAGCCAGACTTCCACCAATGTGATACATCTGCTCTGCAGATAGGCTGTGATCAGAAATGGATCCTCTGAAAGAATCACAAAACTCTTCTGTAATATCGTGATTTATTGTTTTCCATCACTTCTCAGGCTGGTTATGCTGAGGGCTCACTTCACCTGCAGTCAGCAACCCTGTATTTGTCCATAAATCTCTTTTATTTCAGGCCAAAGATGGGCTCATCCTCACAACTTTCTTCTAAGAAACACTCATGGCGGACACAGTTCAGGTATTCCCAGGTATTTGGAGGCCTCGCCTCCAAACATGTAGTACACTTGAGATTTGCCAAGAATTTTTAATAACTGCTTTTTCATAAAGAGAGAGAATTGGGGTGGGGGAGGTGGCGGAGAGCTTATACTTGCAAGTCCTGCAGAGAAATCCAAGTTATTCTTTGTAAGCTAGCAAAACCCTGCTTGCTTTTATGGAGACAGATGGTATAATGGAAAACACACACACAACAGTCATCAGAAGCAGTGACATAACTTCTACGACCCTATAACATGAAAATAATTATACTGACAACACGCATAAACATAGTCTGGTGTTAATATGTGTATGGTCTTCACACATACTCCACTCCCTATACAGAGACGATGCTCGACCCTGGCCTTGCCTCTGATGAGCAGAGCACTGTAATCCAACTATGGAAGCTCACCTGACCTCAGGTAGTGTGCACCTTCATGCACCGATACAGCCCCTCCTGTGTTTCCTGCTATCTACACCTTGCATTCTACCCGGTCCCACTGACAATGACTGGGCCCCTTGAAACCTCACCTATACTGGCTGCTTTGCCTTGATGGAGACACACTATTGCCTTCAAGGGCTATTAAGCACCGAGTTCAAAAAAGGAATATTGTTCTTCCGGGGGCCTCTGTAAAGGGGCATCAGAAGAAAGTCCACTTGTTTGACCTGCCCTTTTTGTATCCAATCTCAACTTTTGCATAAATGGCAGAGTCCTTCCAGTAAGCAATTCCTCTGGCTCTTCATATTCTGAGGTCTGTTTTCTCCCACATTTTCTTCCAGGTGTTTATAGTTTTAGGCTTTACATTTAGATCTATGATCCATTTTACATTAATTTTGCATAATGTTAACTAGGTTTTTGTAGATGCTTTCTATTAGAAAGAGGAAGTTCCAGTCTACTTCTTGTGTACCAGAGACTTTTCTTCAACTACAGATGTGGGGCTGTACCCAGTGCTTTTTTTGTACATCTGTTGAGATGATACTATAGTTTTTTTTTTTTCCTTTTTATAATATGGTGAATTAAATTGATTGATTTGGGAATGTTAAGGCAGCATTCTTGGGATAAATTCCACATGGCCATGATGTACTTTTTTTATACATTGTTGGATTAGATTTGCTAAAATTTGCTTTAAAATTTTTGCATCTATATTTATGAGTGATATTGGTGTACAGACTGCTTTTCTTGTAATGTCTTTTCTGGTTTGGTATTTGGGTAGTACTGGTCTTTTTGAATAAGTTGGTATGCATTTCTTTCACTTCCATATTCTAGAAGGGTTTGTAATTTTGGTATTGTTGGAATAATTGCTTATTTTATTTTATTTTATTTATTTGACAGAGAGAGAGAGATCACAAGCAGGCAGAGAGAGAGAGAGAGGAGGAAGCAGGCTCCCCGCTGAGCAGAGAGCCCAATGTGGGGCTCAATCCCAGGACCCTGGGATCATGACCTGAGCCAAAGAAAGAGGCTTAACCCACCGAGCCACCCAGGCACCCGGAATAATTGCTTTTTTTAGTGTTTGGAAAAATGCTGCAACAATATGGAGTTTTCTTTAGGAAAAGATTTTAAAACTACAAATTCAGTATTTTTAATAGGTATATGGCTATTCAGGCTATCTATTTCTTCTTAAGTGAGTTTTGATAGCTTTTGCCTCCCAATAAGCTTCCCCATTTCAGTTAAGTTGTCAAATTTATTGGCATAAAGTTATTCATAGTATCCCTTATTATCCTTTTAATATCTATAGAATCTCTGGAGATGCCACCTTTCTCATTCTTGATATTGGTGATTTGTGTCCTCTTTTTATCCTGACCACTCTGACTATAGGTCTATTCATTTTATTATCTCAAAGAACCAGCTTTTGGTTTCATTGTTTTTCTTTTCCTTCTTTTTTTTTATTTCATTGTTTTCCATTCTAGTCATTATTATTTTCCTTCTTTTGCTTATGTTGGGTTTAATTTGCTGTCATGCATTTTAAAGAGATTTTAATAAGAAAAAAAATTTCATTTGCTGTTATAAATTTCTGATGTTCTTCATTTCTACATATAGCCAGACTTCCATCTGATACTATTTACCTCTGCCTGAAAAATTTCTTTTAAAATTCCATATGGGGGGTGGGTGCCTGGGTGGCTCAGTGGGTTAAAGTCTCTGCCTTTGGCTCAGGTCATGATCCCAGGGTCCTGTGATTGAGCCCCGAAATGGGATTTCTGCTCAGCAGGGAGCCTGCTTCCCTTCCTCTCTCTGCCTGTCTCTCTGCCTACTTGTGATCTCTCTCTCTGTAAAATAAATAAAATCTTAAAAAAAAAAATTCCTTACAGGGGCATCTGGGGGTCAGTAGGTTAAACCTCTGCCTTCAACTCAGGTCATGATCCCAGAGTCCTGGGATCAAGCCCTACATCTGGCTCTCTGCTCAGTGGGGAGCCTGCTTCCCCTCTCTCTCTCTGCCTTCCTCTCTGCCGAATTGTGATCTCTCTGTCAAATAAGTAAATAAAATCAAAATGAATAAATCAATAAATAAATGAAATTCTTTATAATGTGTGTGCTGATAATGAGGTGTTTCAACACCTGAACGTCTATAAATTTCTGTATTTTGTCTTCATTTTTTAAAAAGATATTTTTGCAGTATATAGATATTAAACTGATGGATTTTTTTCTTTTAGTAGAGATATTGTTCCACTGATCCCACCCCTGAATAATTCCAAGAAGAAATCTGCTACATTTCTTATTTTTTCCCTTCTTACCTTCTTCCTTCCTTTCCCGGTTACTTTTAATATTTACTCTTTATCAGTGATTTTTTTAACTCTTTATCAATGATTTTGAGCAATTTGATTAGGAGGTGATGATGTAGTTTTCTTAATGTGTCTTATTCTTGGGATTCATTGAACTTTTCTGGATCTGTGAGTTGACAGTTTTCACCAGATTTTAAAAACTTTGAGCCATTGGTTCTTCAAAAATCTTTCTACTCCCCTCCACCCTGGAGGATTCTGAATCTAGTTCAAATATGATGCTTGAACTTATTCCACAGCTCACTGGTGCTTCACACCCACCTCCCTCCACTCTATTTTCTGTGTCTCACCTTGGATAGTTTCTGTTTCTAGGCCTTCAAATTTAAAATCTTTACTTTTGCGATGTGTAATCTACCTTTAAACCTATCCAGTGTATTTTTCATCTCAGATATTGTAGTTTTCATCCCTAGAGATTTGGGTATTTTATTTACCTTTTTGAATCTATAATACAATTATGAAAACTGTTTTAATGTCCTTGTCTGACAGTTTTAGCATTTTTCAGTTGTGGAGTTAAGTGTGTCAGTTACAACTGATTGGTTTTTATCTTCATTTTGTTTATATTTTACTGCTTCTTTACAAGCTTGGTAATTTTTTATTGGACACCAGACATTATGAATTTTATCATGTTTCTGAATATTTTTGTATTCCTAAATTCTTATATTTTGTTCTGGCACACTTTTGTTAACTGGAAAAATTATTATTTGGGGGTCTTGCTTTTAAGATTTTTTAAACAAGACCAGAGCAGTGTACAATCTATAGCTAACTAGTCCATTACTGAGGACAACTCTTCTGAGGACTCTACCTCATGCCCCATGTGTTATGAGTTTTTCCAGCCCAGCTGGTGTAGACAGACACTATTCCTGGTCCTGCAGGAATGCTGGGCATTGCTCCCTCTAGTCTTTTTAGGTAGTTCTTTCCCTCCCTGAAAGTCGTTTCCTCATTTACGTACACTGAGCAGAACTCACTTGAATGCTCAAGGGGACGGCTGTAGATCTTTGGAGTTTCTTTTCCGTGTGGCAATCTCCTTTCTTGTGCTCTGCTCTCTGAACCCTGAAGACCTCTCAGCTCTGACTTTTCAACCCAGAAGGACCACCAGTCCCCTCCTAGGTACTCTTTCCACAGCACAGCCTGAAAATTCTCTTAAGGCATAAGCTATGGAAATCATAGGCAAAGCCACTTTACTTATCAACACAACAAGCTCAAAATCTTTTAACAGAAGGGACCCCCCTCTTACACTATTTATGATATGATATGATATCCAACAAGGAGTACAATCTCAACTAATACTTGTTGAACTCAAAGAAAATTGTATACACTTTCCAAAGTAGGGCAAATTCAGATCCTACAGGATGGGTGACCTTCCCTAACTTATATTCCAAATCCCCTTCTGATCCCTTTATTCTACATGCTTATCAGGAAAATTCCAGAAGCTAGTCAGGTCAACATACATATTATTCTGTTACATTTAGGATTAAAAGTCAAATACATGTTATTTTTTTCCTCTCTTCTCTTTGCAGTTAGAAACAGATGTTTTAATATCCTGAGGAAGTCCTAATATGATAAGCCCTTAAAATGCTAACATTATAATATCACTGACAGATAAATGTAAAAACAAAATGTTTCAGCTCCCAGAAGGCCAAATCTGAGGGGATGGAAGTAGCAAGAGGAACAGGAAATAGCATTTCTATCACTCTCAGCCATTTCCCAGGATGTTTCAAAAGATGAGATGACTTTAATGACCAACAACAATTAATTACTAACCAGCACTGCCTCTCAAAAGTTCTGAGTTTGGGGGAAGAAAAAATGCACCTTCCTTCAGCAAGTCTCCTCTGAATGAGGCAGTCATCACACCCGAGCAAGTAACCTGACAGAAGGGAAGGATGCTTTGGTTTCCTTTTATTTATTTATTTTTTAAATTTAAGTAATCTCTCCACCCAATGGGGACTTGAGCTCATAACCCCAAGATTAAGAGTCAAGTGCTCTTCCAAATGGGCCAGCCACATGCCCCTGGCTTGCTTTTAGAATGTGACCTGTTGGGTACTCAGAAACATTTCCTCCTGATAAGGGCAGCTGATCCATGGAGATGGTGCTTTCCTTAGCTGCCTCACAGCACCACTATCAGTCTCTCATGTGGGTGTTGATGAGACAGTAAAATTTAAAGTTGGACAATGGATATTCAAGTCCTGCTCAGCTACATAATATATGTTTGATATTGAAAAGAAAAAAAAAAAGACTCAATTTTTACATAAGTCTGCTAGGGCTACCACAACAAAATGCCACAGACTGGGCATCTTAAATGACAGAAATTTATTTTCTCACAATTCTGAAGGTTAGAGTTTAAGATCAAGGTGTCAGCAAGTTTGGTTCCACCTGAGACCTCTCTCCTTGGCTTATATGTAGCCTTTGTCTCACTGCATCCTGACTTGGGCATCTCTTGGGCTATGTATTTCTGTGTTCTAATCTCTTCTTCTTATAGGACACGGGTCAGATTGGATTATTTATGACCATATATATTTGTGCTTAATTACCTTTTTATCTTTTTAAAGTCCTGATCTGCAAACAGTCACATTCTGAGGTACAAGGGGTTAGGGCTTCAACATAAGAATTTGGTTGCAGGGGAGAACAATTCAGCTCACAACAGCTCTCAAAGCCACATTTCCCCCAGTCAAAAGAAAGAGATAGCAAGAGTTGTCTTTAAAGTGTCTAGTAAGCTTTGGTCAATTTTATTGAAATAAATGTACAGGAAAATATATAGATCATAAAAATACAGCTCAATCAGTTTTCATAAAGTGGACAGTTTCATCGCCAACCAAACCTAGAAACAAACCCAAAACTTCTTTTACACCTTCCATGAAGGTAATCCCTAATCTAATTTCCAACAGGATAAACTAATCATGCTGTGTTTCTGTGTATTCTTTATGTCAGGCTTTTCTCACTATTGTTTGTGAGAGTCATCGTGATGTCGGGTACCCCTGTAATGTGTTCATTTTTGTTGCTATATTGTATTCCAGTGCATGAATATACTATAGTTAATTTACACATCTATTACCTAGGAATATTTGGGTTGTCCAGTAAGGGCCATAACTAGAAGAGCAACTATGAATACTTTTGTACCCATCTTCTGTTGAACATATGTACACATATTTATAGGTATGTACCTGGGAGAGGATTTGCTGAATCATAGGATATGCACATACTCACATTAGTAGATACTGTCAAACATTTTCCAAAATAACTGTATGAATTTATACCCCTGCTGGACCTATAGGAGAGGTTCCAGGTACTCCACATAAGGATATATATACATACATGCATATATATTTTTTTAAGATTTTATTTATTTATTTGAGAGAGAGAGCAAGTGCACAAACAGGGGGAGGGGCAAAAGGAGAGGCAGTGTCCCCACTGAGCCCAAAGCCCCACATGAGGCTCAATCCCAGGACCCTGAGATCATGACCTGAGCCAAAGTCAGACATTTAACTGACTGAGCCACCCAGGTGCCCCAAAGATATAGTTTTTTAATACAGAAAACTTGAAAAACTGCTGTCAAACAACAGGGAATTCGTTAAATAAATCATGTTTCTGTGAAATGTACTAGAAAACAGTCACTAAAAATATTCTCAAAACATATTTATGGATATGGGGAAATGATTATAATGTATTAAGTAAAAAGACCAGGTCACAAAACAGTGAAACAGCTTGTGCCCAATGTTGTTTAAAAAAATTAAGTGCATATATTATAACTGCATTAAAAGAAAACAGATGTTGACCCTGGTTTTCTCTGAGAGGTTGGATTACAGATGAATTTTTTCTATTCCTAGTTTTCCATATTTTTTTCTTAAAACATCCTTAAGTGACCATTTATTGTACTTATAATTATTTAGGAAAAAGACAAAAAGGGTTACAAATAATATCATTCTCTCTTACCTACTTCTCACATTATTTATGAGACACAATGAGAAAATGCTCATGGAAATTTTTTGAAAAAAGGCCAAACACTATTTGAATATCTATTATTACTATTATCATCATCACCATCATTACCATAATTGGTCCCGCCCAACTACTTTCTAACACTGATTGAACAGAAAGTTAGAGATGCACAGAATGAACTAGGAAATGACACCGCCACGGGGGTGAGGCAGGTGATGGTAGAGGGTCCAAGCTCTCCACTTGAGTCCTTCTCAATTCTAGTTGCACCATATATATATATATATATATATCTTTTAATATATATATTTTTATTATATATTATATATATATTTATATATATATATTTTTAAGATTTTATTTATTTATTTGACAGAGCGAGAGAGCCCAAGCAGGGGGATCAGTAGGTAAAGAGAGAGGGAGAAGCAGGCTCCTCACTGAGCGGAGAGCCCGACGTGGGTCTCAATCCCAGGACCCCGGAATCATGACCTAGGCCAAAGATAGATGCTTAACCAACTGAGACACCTAGGCATCCCTATATATTTTAAGTAATCTCTATACCCAACATGGGGCTCAAACTCTAGTTGTACCTTAGAATCACCTAGAATCACCAGAGGAGTTTTAAGAATGTAGGTCAAGTGAATCAGAGTCTCTAGGTACAGAACAAGCCATCCGCATTTCCCAAAAGCTCCCTGTAATTCTGCTCTACAGCTGGGTCTGGAACTCCTAAATACAGGTAAACCTTTGCACTTTAAGCTACTGCTTTCTTTGTTGGGAGTGTGAGAGAATTATGAGAGGACTGGGATATGGTCAAGAGAAATACCTTGAGGATCACAGTGTGCAGTCATGTCCTAGCATGCAATCAGGCCTTTGTCCAGCCGTGTGTGTTAGAATCTTAACTGGACATTTTCCACTGGGTGGAGTTGGGAAAACTAGATTCTGAGGCCCACCCCCAGTAACTGGAAACTCTTCCTGGAAACTCTCCTAGTCTATGTGGTATAGATAATGATGACAATACACATTTCAAGACCAGATTAAGGCTATCCATGCAATTTTCTGGGCCTTACACCACTGGGGACTTGTAATCCACCCCCCTTCTTTTTTTTTTTTTTTCTTTATATAGGTAGATATTTATTCCAGTTTTTCCCCATTTAACAACTTTAGTAAGATGATTGACCTACAATAAACTGCATGTTTTTAAGCATACAGTTTAGTATGTTTTCATATATGTACGCTCTGTGAAGCCATCACCACATTCAGGGCAGTGAATGTACCCCCACAAACCTTCCTCACGCCCCTTCATAACCACTCCACGCTGACTCCACCACCCCATCTCTAGGTAACCACTGGTCTGCTTTCTGTTTCTATTGATTAGTTTATATTTTCTAAAATTCTATTTGGATGGACTTATATGATATCTATCTCTTTTTTATTCACCATAATTATTTTGAGATTCAGCCATGCTGTTGCTCATTAGTATCCCATTTTATGGATATACCACAATTTATTTATCCATTCTCTTATGGATTGGATGTTTAAGTTGTTTCCATTTGGGGCAATTACAAATAGAGCAGCTGTAGATATTCATGGGCAAGTCCTTGTAGGGATATATGCTTTCAGTTCTTTGGGGGTAAATATCTACACAGCTAGATTAATTGTAGGTTTAACTTTTTAAGAAACGATCAAACTGTTTATCAAACTGTTGTAGGATTTTGCATTCCTACCAAGAGTATATAAGGCTTCGACTCCCCAAATCTTCATTAACAGTTGGTATGGCCAGTCTTTAGTTTTATCTATTCTTATAGCTACGTAGTGATAGCAAATTGTGGTTATTTCATTAATGACTAATGACGAACTTCAACCCTGACATCACACGGCATGTGTATACACACACACGGTCAAAATGAATGATAGACCTAAATATGAAAACAAAAATTATAAAACTTCTAGGGAAAAAAAACAGTTGCAAAACATACTTGGGGAGGCAAAGATTCTTAAATGGGACACAAAAAGAAAAACAATAATGTTTATGAAATAACATATTAAACTTCTTCAAAACTAAAATCTTTCGCTCTTCTAATGATACTAAGAGAATGATATGTCAAGCACAGTCCAGGAGAAATTTTTGCAAAGCATGTATCTGGTAAAAGACTTGTATCTAGAATATGTAAAGAATTCTAAAAACTTAATAAAAGAAGACAACCCTGTTTTGTAATGAGCAAAAGAAGTGAACAGTCCCTTCTCCAGAGAAGATACATGACTAGCAAATAAAAATCCAAAAATATGCCCAGCATCATTAATCCTAATAATCACTTCTAAGGTAAGCAGGTTAAGTACTATGATTATCGTTATTATTCCCATTTTGCAGATGAAGAAACGCAAGCAAAGACGTCACGTGACTTGAGGTTCTACAGCTGGCAGGCGGAAAGTCTGGACCAGAGTCTGACTCTAGCCCACCGTTCTTCCATACACACCCTGTGCCTGGACAGCCAGCAAGGATTCTAGGGCAACATTCTATGAGAAGAATAGGGGTAAAAGGGATTGGTCTGTGGCATCATCACATAAAGACAGTGACACATAAAGGAGATGAGGGGAGAAGGCAGGCACAGGAGAGTGGGCAAACCAGGGTCAGGAGCACACCAAACCAACCCAAGGAGCATGGATGTCAACAGGTGGGGACATAGCCCAGGGTGGCAGCAGGTGAGCAGCCAGAAGTCAGAAAGGAGCATGTGTGCTAAAGGCCAGTGCAAACTGAGGATCCACTCCTAGGCAGGCCATTCACACTGCAGACTAGACTTAGCACTGCATATGATGGGCAGCTCCGACCCAGAGAGGATACTTGAAGCCCAACTGCAGCATTGAGTAGCTCACCATGACAAACAAAATCAGAGCCATGCATAAGCCCAGATATGTCGGAAATGGCAGCGATAACAAGGAAGATGTCCTGCTTGACCACAGGACACATGCCACGGGCACGGGTAGACTGGAAGGTATGGGGTCAATGCAAGCAGGCCACTCCTGGGAGGTGGCATTCACTTGATCTCAAAGACCGACATATAAAAAGTCCCTGGTAGGAGCTGAGGGTCAAATATGATTTATTTTGGCTTCTCTAATTTCAGTTCTCAACTTCTGTTTTAATTGCACCTGATTAAATGGGCTTAAAATGAATAACTGAATTTTTAAGATATTATTCTTCTAGATGCCTTCAATCATATCAGTAATCTCCCTAATCAGCAGTCTCGTCCTGTGCCAGGTGATGATGTCTCACAGATACTATGGTAACTCCAGAGCCACAAAGAGGCCCCTAAACCTGAACAGATAAAACTCCTTACAATTCTTCTCTAGAAAGACTGATACTGCCCATTGAGAAAGTATGCAAGGGTGGGTGGCACGTGGTAGAGAGTGCGATGCCCCAGTTAAATACACCAGGTATGGCACTTATCTTAAATTTGGATTGACCCTAAATTCCATTGACATGCAGTGAACAGATCATTTCATTTGGCTTATAGATTGCATTATTTACTATTAAATACAGACAGCCTTTGAATTGGTATGCATTGTCCTCCTCAAAATTTACTATGTCGTACATTGATTTTGAGAAAAACTTACTTTAACTTTCAGTTTTATTTTTTAATTTCATCCTAAAAGTCAGGCATGCGATACAACAGATTTAAGGGCAAACATCATAGTAAACTAGCTCCTTAAGAGACAGTTACTGTGCACCAGGCTTCAAAATGCATCATCAGAATTATGCCTTCTGCTAGGCGGCCTTCCAAGCCCAGCCACACCAGTCCATACATGCAAGCTACCTTTCGCCATCCTGCCCCAGCCGTGCCACGCTAAGCTGAGTCATAGGCTGGAGAGACTCACAAAGGTTCCCAGTGATGTTCCCGGGTGGTCAGAGTCCAGGTTAGGGCACCCAGAAGAACAATCACTCACACAAGTCAAAGAGTCTACCGCAAGCAGATCCTGCAAAAGAGCCCTGGGTTTGTGGACTTTGGACCCAGAGCTAGGTTGTGAGCAAGGCGAGACACAGCCCGGAGCCAGCACTTCCTCCCCATCAGTGCCCAGATAGGACCTTACATCCTTTGTGATCATTTCAGATTTGCTAAAGAAGCCATTTTCCTCAGGCAGTGCATTTCTAATAGGTTAAGAACCACAACTCTTTGGCCTCTAGCAGGAGGTGTCACAAAATACTTCCCTGGCTTCCCCACCTCCCAGAAAAATATCAGTGCAATTGCAAAACAGAAATACATGCGAGTTTAATAAAGTTTAATAAAAGGCCTCCAGTATGTCAGTAAATGTATCATAATTCAAAAATAGCATTTACCATTATCATAGGCTAAGAGCTTTCATATGATCTTTGGCCTCATTCTCCAAACTCCAGCTAACCAAACATCCTGGAGATCATCTGCCACTACATTTTCCACAAAGTCATAAAAGTTACGACTGTTTAGGCTGGATGGGACCACAGAGATCATTCATGAGATCGTCTACACGAATGAAGAATGATAACAAACTTCTACTGACCATGTACTATGTCCCAAGAACCACATCAAGCATTTACACAGTACTTCTTTTAATTATCCATCAGCCCCTCTGAGCTGGAACTCATTATGCACATTTGACACATGAGATTTTAAGTATTAAGTCCAATGTCACACACTGAGGGAGAAGCAGCACCCACATATGCACCTTGGTCTGTTGAGCTCTGAACAACCACCATGCACATACTGTCTGCTTCTCCAACCAATGAGCCTATGTGAACTTACGGACTCCAGAATCCTAGTGAGACCCTCTTCTGACTGGAGCATGTCTGGCTTGCCATGTATAATCACAGAAAACATTGCATCTACCTGCACTACAAGCCCAACACAACAGTTACTTCGTAACTTTTATGCTAAATCATAAAATATTAGAGTTACAGAGGGGTTCTAAAGGCCATTCAGTCAAAACCCTGCATTTTAGAAATGAGAATGCAAAACCTGGAGAGGTAAAATGGCTTTCCAAGAATCCCACCAGTACCTAAAAGGCGAAGCAGAAGTAATGATTTAGGAGTTAAAATAGGATGTTGACAACTGACATCACCAAGATAGTGACATACCTTGTTCCTGACCTTGCTCCCCCCCCACAAGAACGACTAACATCTATGCAAGAATAAGACACCATGAGAGAGTCTCAGAGCTTGACTATGAGGCTGAAGCACCACTAAGCACCTGAGAGGCCAAGACAGACTGAGGAGAGTAAGACGAGTAAGCACACTACACACAGTGACCGCACTGCCCCTCCTCCACGAAAGCACAGTGCCACATAGAGGGGTTTCCCATGAGTCTCCAACCCCTCCAGGTGGAAAAGAAACTCCAGTGGGGACAACCAGATTCCCCAGCTTTCTGGGTCACTTTGTGGGAGTCCCTACTCTGATCTCATACTGCAAGGGATCGCAGGGTCATCTTTGGGCCCAACCACTGAGAATCTGCAACAGAGAAGGAGGAAAGGGCCTGCAGCAACCAGCACTCGGGGATCCTGGCAGACTGACTTTCCAAGCAGTAACCCCAACCAGTGACTCTGCTCATCTATAGAAACAAGGTGAAGGCACACACTGACTGGGGAACCCACTGTGGCACAGACCTGCCTGATCTGGAGCCGCAATCTGGAGTTCTGTGGGTCCTGAGCCTGGCTTGTCCCCAGCCAGGCAAGGTGCTGAGTCATGGCTCCACCCACATGGAAAGTGCCTTCCAGCTCTGACCAGAAGGGCAGTGAAAACACCCAAAGCCAAAACCCGTGTGGCCCGCTGGTGCTCAAGCTGGGAGACAGAGCCACTCGTTTGCAAGACAACAAACAGCTCTACAGGTTTTAGAGTTGCTTCCCCTTTTGTGCCTAAGCAGGGAGTGTAATTCGAATATAGCCTTTAGCCTATCTGACCAGGGAATCTAACCAGAGAACACAACAAGCCATGTAGCCCATTAAATAGCCCTACATACAGGCATCTGAACAGAGAGCACAGCCTGTCTTCCTCCATCTGCACAGCAAAACCTCTGGCCTCACCTGACCAGAGAATTCAGTGCAAGAATTTCATACCCGGCAAAGCTCTCCTTCACAGGAATTTAGATAAAGACTCCCCCCTCCAAAGAAAAATTCAAAACAAAACAAAACAAAACAAAAAACCAACCAAAAACAAAACAAACAAACTAACTAATGGAGTTCATTACCACCAGAATAGCCTTACAAAAAATGCTAAGGGAATTATTTGACTAGAAGTAAAAGAACACCAATTAACATCATAAAAACACAAAAGGGTAGCATAAATCTCCCTGATAATGGTAAATAAATTGTCATAGATTTTGCAAAGGGGTAGTAGTGGTATATAACTCACAACTCTAATTTAAAAGTTTTAAAAAATGAATGTAGCGAAAATACCCATAAATACAACTATCTGCCATTAGCAACACAACATATAAAAAAATGTAAGTTATAACAGCAATAACATAAAATGTGAGAGGGAGAAGAAGTAAAAGTATAAAGTGTAACTTCTATTGTAGTTATATAGTTACCAGTTTAAAATAAGGTGTTATAAGTTTAAGATATTTTAGGTAAGCCTCCTGGTAATCACAAGGGAAAAACCAGTAGTTACTACACAAAAAACATGATAAAAGAAGTCAAAGCATACTGATACCAAAAAACACAAAGACACACAAAAAGTAGGCAGGATAAGAAACAAGGAACAATGGATCTGTAAAATAACCAGAAAACAATTAACAAATTGGCAACAGTAAGTCCTTACCTATCAATAATTACTTTAAGTGTAAGTGGATTAAATTCTCCAAAAGACAAAAATAGTTGAATAGATTAAAAAACAAAAATAAAGACAAGATCCAACAATATGCTGCCTAGAAAGAGATTCACTTCAGTTCTAAAGACATCCATAGGCTAAGAATGAAAGGATGGAAAAAGATAGTTCAAGCAAATGCTCACCAAAAAAGAAAAAAGAGAAAAGAGCAGGGGTAGCTATGCTTATATCAGACTTTAAACTAATAATGATAAAAAGAAAAAAAAAGTTAAAGAAGATTATTATGTAATGATAAAGGAATCAATACAACAAAAAGATATAATAATTATAAATACTTATGCACCCAATATTGGAGCACCCAAATAAATAAAATAAAAACTAACAGAGCTTAAAAGAGAAATAAACAGTAATATAATAATAATTGGGGACTTTAATACTTCACTCTCAACAACTGATAGACCATCTAGAAACAAGGGAAAGAGACAACCAAAACAAAAGAAACAATAAGTAAACAGCAGTTTTGAACAACACTATGGAGAAAATAAACCTAACAGATATATACAGAACATTTTACCCAACAATAGCAGAATACACACTCTTCTCAAGTATGTGTGAAACATTTTCTAGGATAGATCATATGTTGGGGCCACAAAACATGTCTTAACAAATATAAGAAGACTGAAATCACAGGAAGTATCTTTTCTTACCACAATGGGATGAAACTAGAAATCAATAATGAGAGGAAAACTGAAAAATGCATGAGTGCATGGAAATTAAACAACCAGTGGATCAAAGAAGAAATTAAGGAGAAATAAATTTCCTTAAGACCAAAAAGAAAATGGAAATGCAAGAAGAAAGAGAAATTAAGGAGTCAATCCCATTTACAATTGCATGCAAAACCATAAGATACCTAGGAATAAACCTAACCAAAGAGGCAAAGAATCTATACTCAGAAAACTATAAAGTACCCATGAAAGAAATTGAAGAGGACACAAAGAAATGGAAAAATGTTCCATGCTCCTGGATTAGAGGAACAAATATTGTGAAAATGTCTATGCTAACTAAAGCAATCTACATATTTAATGCAATCCTTATGAAAATACCATCCATTTTTTTCAAAGAAATAGAACAAATAATCTTAAAATTTATATGGAACCAGAAAGACCTCAAATAGCCAAAGGACTATTGAAAAAGAAAGCCAAAGTTGGTGGCATCACAATTTCAGAGTTTAAGCTCTATTACAAAGCTGTCATCATCAAGACAGTATGGTGCTGGCACAAAAACAGATACACAGATCAATGGAACAGAATAGAGAGCCCAGAAATAGACCCTCAACTCTATGGTCAACTAATCTTTGACAAAGCAGGAAAGAATGTCTGGTGGAAAAAAGACAGGCTCTTCAACAAATGGTGTTGGGAAAATTGGACAGCCACATGCAGAAAAATGAAACTGGACCATTTCCTTACACCACACACGAAAATAGACTCAAAATGGATGAAGGACCTCAACGTGAAAAAGGAATCCATAAAAATCCTCGAGGAGAGCACAGGCAGCAACTTCTTCAATGTCAGCTACAACAACTTCTTCCTAGGAACATCACCAAAGGCAAGGGAAGCAAGGGCAAAAATGAACTACTGGGATTTCATCAAGATCAAAAGCTTTTGCACAGCAAAGGAAACAGTTAACAAAACCAAAAGACAACTGACAGAACGGGAGAAGATATTTGCAAATGACACATCAGATAAAGGGCTAGCATCCAAAATTTATAAAGAGCTTAGCAAACTCAACACCCAAAGAACAAATACTCCAATCAAGAAATGGGCAGAGGACATGAACAGACATTTCTGCAAAGAAGAAATCCAGATGGCCAACAGACACATAAAAAAAAAAAAATGCTCCACATCACTCAGCATCAGGGAAATACAAATCAAAAGCACAATGAGATACCACCTCACATCAGTCAGAATGGCTAAAATTAACGAGTCAGGAAATGACAGATGCTGGCGAGGATGCGGAGAAAGGGGAACCCTCCTACACTGCTGGTGGGAATGCAAGCTGGTGCAACCACTCTGGAAAACAGCATGGAGGTTCCTCAAAAAGTTGAAAATAGAGCTACTCTACAACCCAGCAATTGCACTACTGGGTATTTACCCTAAAGATACAAACGTAGTGATCCGAAGGGGCACATGCACCCGAATGTTTATAGTGGCAATGTCTACAATAGCCAAACTATGGAAAGAACCTAGAAGTCCATCAACAGATGAATGGATAAAGAGGTGGTATATATATACAACGGATACTATGCAGCCATCAAAAGATGAAATCTTGCCATTTGCGATGACGTGGATGGAACTAGAGGGTATTATGCTTAACGAAATAAGTCAACCGGAGAGAGACAACTATCATATGATCTCCCAGATATGAGGAAGTGGAGATGCAGCGTGGGGGGTTTGGGAGGTAGGAAAGGAATAAACGAAACAAGATGGGATCAGGAGGGAGACAAACCATAAAAGACTCTTAATCTCACAAAACAAACTGAGGGTTGCTGGGGGGAGAAAATTCGGGAAAGAGTGGTAGGGTTGTGGACATTGGGAAGGGTGTGTGCTATGGTGAGTGCTGTGAGGTGTGTAGACCTGGTGATTCACAGACCTGTACCCCTGGGGCTAAAAATACATTATATGTTCATAAAAAATTTTTTAAATGGAAATGCAATATACCAGAACTTATGCAATGCAGCAAAAGCAGTTAAGAGTGTAGTTTATAGCAATAAATGCCTACATTAAGAAGAAAGGTCCCAAATAAACACCCTACCTCTATGCCTTAAGGAACTAGAAAAAGAACAAACTGAACTCAAAGTTATTAGAAGAAAGGAAATAATAAATACTGGAGCAGTATTAAATGAAATAAAAAACAAACACAATAAAAAAGATCAACCAAAGTAACAGTTATTTCTTTGAAAAGATAAATAAATTGACAAAATTTTAGCTAGACTAACCAAGGAAAAAAGAGAAAGAACCCAAATCACCAAAGTTGTTAATGAAAAAAGAGACATTACAATTGATACTAGAGAAAGTCAAAGGATTATTAAAGGCTATTATATGCCAATAAACTAGAAAACGTACAAAAAAATGAAAAAAAATTCTTAGAAACATACAACCTACCAAGGCCAAATCAAGAAGAAATTAAAAAATATATATATGAATAGATCAACTACTAGTGAGGAAATTGAACAAAATAACCAAAAATCCTTCAATAAAGTCCAGGCCCAGATGTTTTCACTGATGAATTTTATCAAATATTAAAAAAAAAAAAAAAAGAGTTAACATCAATGCTTCTTAAAATTTCAAGAGGAGAGAATATCCAGAAACCCATTTTATGAAGCCAGCATTACCTTGATCCCAAAACTAGAAGGGGACACCACTAGGGGGAAAAAAAAATTACAGGGCAATATCCCTGATGAATATAGATGCAAAAATTCTCAACAAAATTCAGCAGCACATTAAAAGAATCTGTCATCATGATCAAGTGGGATTTATCCCTGAAATGCAAGGATGGTTCAACCTATGCAAATCAATGTGATATATCACAGTAACAAAATGGAAAAGGATCGTATGATCATTTCATTAGACACACAAAAAGCATTCAACAAAATTCAACCTCCATTCATGACTAAAAACTCTTAATAGATTAGGCATAGGAAAACATATCTCTACATAATAAAGGCCATGTATGACAAGCCCACAGCAAACATCATGCTCAATGGTGAAAGGTTGGAAGCTGTTCCTTTAAGTCAGGAACAAGTCAAGGATGCCCATTCACCCCATTCCTGTTCAATAAAGTACTGGAAGTCCTAGCCAGAGCAATCAGGCAAGAAGAATAAAAGGTATCAGAATTGGAAAAGAAGAAGTAAAATATTTTCTATGTGCAGATTACATTATTTTATATATAAAAAATCCTAAAGACTCAACCCCAAAACAGATCTAATCAATGAATTCACCCAAGTTTTTGAATACACAGTTAACATACAAAAATCTGTAGAATTTATATACATAAACAATGAAATTTTTAAAAAAGAAATAAAGAAATTGATCCCACTTACAGTAGCATAAAAAAACAATAAAATGCTTAGGATTAAATTTAACTAAGAAGGTAAACTGAAAACTGTAAGACATTGATGAAAGAAATTGAAAAAAAAACACAAATAAATGGAAAGATATACTGTGTTTGCAGATTGGAAGAATTAATATTGTTAAAATGTCTAAACTATCAAAAGCAATCTATAGAATTGACAAAAGCTCTATTGAGATCCCAATGGCATTTTTCACAGAAGCAGAAATAACACTCCCAAACTTTATGTGGAACCACTAAAGACCCACCAAAGCAACCCTGAGAAAGATGAACAAAGTATGAAGCATCACATTTACTAATTTCAAGCTATAGTATAAAGCTATAGTCAAACAGCATGGTATTGGTATTAAAAAAAGACAAAGAGACCAATGAACATAACTGACATTCCAAAATAGACCCAAGCATATACAGTCAACTAGACAGGGAAAACAAGCATATTCAATGAAGAAAAGACAGTCTCTTCAATAAATGGTGCTGGGATAATTGGATATTCACATGAAATAGAATGAAACTGAACCCATATCTTACAGCACTCACAAAAATTAACTCAAAATGGACTACAATCTTAAATATAACACCTGAAACCACAAAACTCCTAAAAGAAAATATAGGAACAAATCTCCTTGACATAGGTCTTGGCAATGATTTTAGATACGACCTCTAAATCACAAGCAACAAAATAAAAAATAAACGAGGAGGACTACATCAAACTAAAAAGCCTCCTCACAGCAAAGGAAACCAACAACAAAGTGAAAAGATAACTAGGGAATGGAAAAAAAATATTTACAATTCATACAGTTGATAAGGGGTTATTATCTAAAACATACCACTTAATAGCAAAAAAAACAAATAGTCCAATTTAAAAAAAAAAAAAAGGGCACAGGACCTGAGTAGACATTTCTCCAAAAAGATATACAAAAGGCCAACAGGTGCATTTAAAAAAATGCTCAACATCACTGGTCTTCAGGGAAATGCAAATTAAAACCACCGTAAGATATTACCTCATGTCTACTAGAATGGCCATCATAAAAAAGACAAGAGTAACAATGCTGGTGAGGATGAGGAGGCTGGGAACCCCTGTGCTCTTGTGGGTGAGACTGTAAATTGGTACAGGTGCTATGGGAAACAGTATGGGGATCCTCAAAACATTACAAATAAAACTCCTGCATGATCCAGATTTTCAACTTCTCGGCATTTACCCAAAGGTAACAAAAACACTATCTTGAAAAGATATCTGCACCCCTAAGTTCATAACAACATTGTTTACAACAGCCAAGCTGTGGAAACTACCTCAGTGTTCACGGATGGATGAATGGACAAAGGAGTTGTAGTACAGACACACAATGGAATATTATTTGGCCATCAAAAATATGAGGAAATCCTACATTTGTGAGAACATGCATAGACTCGGAGGGCATTCTGCTAAGTGAAATAAGTCAGAGAGAGAAGCACAAATACTCACAAGCACTCCACATGTAACTATGATCTCACACGCGAGATCATAAAAGAAAAACTCATAGAAAAAGAGATCGGATTTGTGGTTAACAGAGGCAGGGGGTTGGAGGGAGGAGGAATTAGAGAAGGTGGTCAAAAGGTATAAACTACCAGTTATAAGATAAATAAGGTCTAGGAATGTATCGTCTGACTACAGGTAGCACTGCTGTGTGACCTACAGGGAAGTTAAAAGAGGAAGCTCCAGAGTCCTCATCATAAGGAGCAAAATTTTTTTTCCTTTCTTCTTCTTTCTTTTCTTTTTATTGTATCCATATGAGAAGTGGCCATTAGCCGAATCGATTGTAGTGATCATTTCACAATCCATGTAAATCAAATCATCATGCTGTACGCCTTACACTTCTACAGTAAGGTAGGTCAAGGATTTCCCAAAGGAAAAAACTAAGGAAAAAAGAAAATAGTACACTGTTTTCTTTCTTCCATCCTCCCCCCGCCCCATAAATGCAGTGGAACCCACTAACCTCGTGCTAGAAGCTTATGAGAAAGATCATCATCCTTTTCTGAAAAAAAAATTCCCTCTCCAGTTGAGATTATTAACCTTTTGGAGGCTGTGGCTTTTATTCCAGAATTTATGGAACATGCAGCTCAAGGGTATAATCTGACTTAACTTGAAAAAGGTCAGTTCCCTCTTCAGGGCTTTCTAGCAATTTTACAATAATGTTGTACATTTATACGGAGCATTTTCTGCTAGGGGAATGGGATCATCAAAATTTAGTATCTCTCTGTTATTTTTTGATGTGCTCAGTCAGTTTATGGGTAGATTGCTGAGTTCTGAGCATGGAGGGGGGTGGGGATATGTGGGCAGTAGGACGCAGACAGAGGAAGCAGAAGACTCAGCCTCTTGCTGCAAGTTTAGAATCCTTAGAATTTACTACACTCCCCCTCCCCCGCCGCCATAAAAACTAACAGCAACTGAAAAACTGAGAGTTATCTACATTCCTTGAGAATATTAATTAAATCTAGAGGAAAGAAGAATGAGAGGGGGAGAAACAGGGTGAATAAAAGAGAGGAAACAGGGAAGGAGAAAGAGGATAAAGAACATCAATGAAGTGAAGAAACACGGCAAGGTCACCGCGTCCAAAGAATGTTCTAGCACAGCCCAGCTCTTGACAGGTGTGGGGAAGGCCTCCAAGACAGCAGGCAGAAACCCCAATCCAGACATACTGGTTACTTTGTCCTTCTCGATTGTCCGTGTCCCTCTGAAAAGTACACTCAGAACAATCTCCAAGTTGAGGTATGCACCGGCTGGTGCCCAAAGAGTGGGACCTCTCTGTTTCTCCATACTCTCCCTCTCACAAAGCTGGTCAGGCTGACTTGCTGCTAGGGCAGTATTTGTGCTGCTGTCTTTATAATCTGTGTCCTCACAACACGATGACTACTAGCAATATAGCACTAGTTCCATCAGTGCTGTCAGTAACTATTTCGTCTCCCCTATCCCTTGAATGCAACAATAAGGAAGGACCTGCCCTCCAGGAAATTCCCCTACTTCCAGGATCTTCAATTTTCAACCCATTCTCCAGACTTACCACCAATGCTGTGTTTTTGAGAAAATTAACTGCCCTTATTAAAATGCTGTAAAGGCTCTCCATCCTAAAGCAGCTAGAGCCCGGCCTCCAACCTTAGAAGACCTTTCTAGACTGTTATTTACCTTCCCCCTGATGCTTCTAACTCTTGTCAGTATGAATGAGAACCAGTTCCAAACACGCCACATCTCTTCATCACCCTCTGAAATTCTACCTGCAGCTCTCTCTTCTCGGACTGCTCTCCCCACTTGGAAAACTCTTAGTTCCCACTGAGATTTACCTTCATGAGAAAGTCTTCCTCCAGCTCTCACCGTGATACCATGACCCACCCTCACAGGCCCCCAGTGCTGAGCTCACTGCTCCCTTCACTGCGTTTCCTCTAACCCTTTGTATAGGTACCCTTTGTGCCCATAACACATGGTGATGTTTTACTGTCTCCTATAAAGAATGACCCCCTTGAGGACAGGGATTACACCTGTCATCTAATAAATATTCAACACCTCTATTTCATCTCATTTGTTCGACAAATATGAACTGAATCTATTTGATGCTAGGCTCCAGCACATGGGGTGATTAAGATCTATGAGATCCTTGCCCTTAAGCACCTTGCAGCAGGACAGAAGTTCCCTAAAAACAAGTAGGAACGAGGGATTATAATGAGCATATTAACTGGGGAAGAACTGGGAGCTATGGGCCCAGAGAGGAGGGGGCCTAATGTAGAGGAGAAGTCATGAAAGCTCTCTCTAGAAAAGCCACCTTTTTAAGCTAAGACGCAAGAAATTATCCAGTGGAAGAGCTCGAGATTGAGTCCAGTCTCTCAAGCTTATCTCCTGTCCAAGTAACATTTTCTACCATTTCTTTAAAGTCATTGGTGAAGCATGGGGGCAAGGGTAGTCTGTGGAAACTGGCTAGAATTTTCCATTAATCAATATTATGGAGGATATGCCTATGACCAGTGGTGATGTTCAAAATATTTACCAACAGGTATAGCACAGACATCAACCAGTCAGAGTGGCCACCAGCCAGAGGGAACCAGCCTGCCCACTCCCATTCACGCAGGCTAAATGCCAGCCCCAGGCAGGAGAACAGAGTCCGTTGTGGATCTCTCTCCCTGGAGGGAGGCACAGATGCAGCTCTGGTCCACCACCTTTTGTAGAAGGCTTTAATTCTGCACACTGAGGACACCAGGCATATAAGTGGGACTTCACACACTTTGTCTGGAAAATCTCTCCTAAATGCACACACCGCAACCCAGGTTACGCACCCACGGTCTCCTAGGAGAATGATCTCTTGAGTCAGCTAAAATCGCTGGCTGCTGTTTTCACATACCCTTTCCTGTTTAATGCTCCTTTAATACCCAGAGTAAGTTCAAAAGTGCCCAGTGTCTGCCTTTCTTGCTTGGGGCTTTCTTTGCCTGCCTCGCAGTGGGCTGAGGAATTCTAAACATGTGTCTGTGGCTCGGTGAGGCCACTGGGACATCAGGCCATAGGTTGGATCAGGGGTCTATACCCTGAGAGGGATACAGGAGGGAAACTGCCTCAGATGTCTGCCGAGAAAAAAATGGAAAGACTTAGGTATCTGCGCCACTGATATTACTCCAGCCCCTTTCTTTGTAGACTGTGGGCTTTATAGGGGTCTGAAGTAGCAATAAACCGACCTCTCAGACTTGTAAAATGTACACAGTATGAAGCAATAAGAAAATTATCCCAAGTTTCCCACAACTTTATAGAAGTAAATGTGCTGGGTGCATAGTAAAGCTCCCTTGGAAGGGTAGAGACTTCTGCATTTGCCCCAGGGTAGAAGGAACGCCTTATTGTCTTTGTTCCTTCTCTGTCCATTCAGGGAATGTTTATGGAGCGCCTTCTGCATACAAGATATCTCAGAGCAGAACTGTGATCCCTAAACTAAACAGGGTCATGAATCAGCCTATATTCTGGGAAAATAAGGAGTAATTTCCATCACCCCTTATAAATTTGGGAGAATTCAACTATTTATCACTTCATATAACCAATGACATTGCTCACTGTTTATGACCCTGATTTGGTTGCTAGAGGGATTTTCATTCAGCTCTTGCAGGAGGGTTGTGGCCAATCAGAGATGAAATGGAGTCCTTCCTACACCTCTCTCCCTAGACTGAGCCCACAGCACCATAGTGCTTGTAAGCTAAAGCAGGTGCAACCTTGCAAACTGTGCCACAGCCCTCCAAATACCAAGAAGCCCAGTCCCTCTGTCCCTCCTTTCCAGAGGCCCTGGCCAGTTCAGCCTCCCAGGCTCTTGGTTTCCATAGTACCCAGAGAAGGTTCTGGTGGTTTCCAGGCCTAGGTTATTTGGGGGTGTGCTCAGGGTCACCTCCAGGAGGTAACTTCTGAACATATACCTTAATGTCTCCCCAGCACTTCCCATTGGCTCTATCGTCTCAGGCCGAGAGCTTTGAATTTGCTAGCCTCAGTTTCCTCCTCTAAAGGTTGTTATAAAAAAAAAAAAAAAAAAAAAAAAAAGCAGCTAGCCCAGAGGGCTGTTGTGAACATTCTTGGGTTTGCCCTGTGTGGACTCCACCCTCTCCACCCTCACTCCTCCCTCCACACCACCCCCAGAAGACAGGACAGCCATGGGACATGGGGGGAGGTGTGGAGTAACAAATGTACTCTCTGCCCCATTCTGTTCTCTGTACCAGGAAATCTGGTCACATCATCCAGCAAACTCATCCCAAACACTGTCACTCACTGTCCCAGCCAAACCGGGCGTACTGAGCACTGAGTCTCTGTCCAACTCGCTTTGCCAAATAGGTGACTAATGCCACCAAGGTAGCCGTGAGTTCTGCCAACTGGCGAATTGTCCCGACATCTCACGTAGAGCTTCAACATGTACAGTGGGAAGGAGCAGAATTGTTCTGATTTAAGGAGACTGGCTGGTGATACCAGGCAACCCCCCCACCACCACTCTGCCTCTCTCACCCTGCCCCTCCTCCTTCAGCACTTCTGTGAAACTCTGGAAGCCATTTGAATAGCGCTGTCCCCACCCTGCCCCAGACCACTGCATTGAGCGCGCCCTTGGGTGAGCTGAAACGTCCTTGGCTCACAACACCCAATCTGAGCTCTGAAGGCAGCTAAGGGATAATATAATCAACACCTTCCCAAAACTTCAGCAGTAAGAACATTCAAGAGGCACAGCTCACACCAGTTTCTGCCATATAATACATGACTTTTTTTCTTTCTTTTTTTTCCTGCTTCCTATCTGGATGCATACAGGGGCCTCCAGCTGTTGCTGTCAGTCAAATCGCCAGTATTTCCTTTCTGGGAGTACATTTTTTCCTGAAGCAGCATTTTAGCACCAGATTAGCACCTGATGCATTAGTGCTTTTTATCACCTAGCAATATTTGCCATCCAAAGGGCTGAGCAACACAGTTACCATCGCTCAGGCTACATTTGTTTCCTGCTTGCAGGCCGGTGTCTCGCTGCAACCTGCACTTGAACCACACAAAATGGCCCTAAGCAAGAAAGTGAAGCACTATTAAAGGTCAGAAATTCTTAGTCACTGAGCTCCATCTATTTCTCATCTCTAGTCTCTGTCCCTCCCCTGCTCCCCGTCCCCCAACGCCCACATTTTTTTTTTAACTCCAGAACCAATTTTTCAAAGAATTTCAGTTCCTGGACGCAAAAAAAGGATATTCCAGACATTCCAGAGTACAGAGGTTCTCATCACAGAATTTTTGACCTAGCAGGGAACTCAGAAATCACACGGGATGAGCCCTTCATTTTGTAGGTGGGGAAAGGTGAAGGGACCCACCCCTGTTCCTACCCAGCTGTCATTATTACCGAGACCGCCTACTTTCAACCCAAATGGCATCAAGACTATGAAAATGCTTGTTCCCTTCCTCTCTTCAAATTCCTCGTGTTCCAAGTTCCCAACCGAAATATGATGTCGTTTTGCTCTCACCTTGACTCCAGAAGTTTGGTTAAGGTGACCTTTTCATTTCAAAGACGGGAAATTTAAAAAGCTGGCAAATCAAAAAATTAGAACTCCTTTGTTTGCCCAAGACAGTCCATTCAAGATTTCGCAAACCTGGCTATGTGCCAGAATGATTACCTGGCTGGGTTTCAAGATCATAATTTCTCTACCAAATCGGTCTCAGGGCTTGGAAAGAATTGAGACTCTGTCTGTTCCTGGATTGTGCGGGGTTTGTTTATTTCTGTTTGTTTGATCTCCCAGAGATCCTGCTACACATCAGGTTTGAGCCTGTAGATCTAATCAGTGCCCACTCCTTCATCCCACCCACAACGTGGATGGCGTTGAGCATGTACTTGAAGACATCTGGGGAGGATGATACTGTGGCTGTTCTCCGGGAATCACAGCTTAACATCACCTATCAAAACACGAGTCAAAAGTGGTAACCTACGATAATAATAATGTTGACTCTTAAGTCCGCTTGCTAGATCATTGAAAGTAAATTTGCTCTGGCCCCAAGTGCCTTGGCCCCCAGCGAGTGCCCCTCCTGGCATGTGAACAGCTGGGGAAGCTGAGCCACAGGCGCTGAAGCCTTGGACGGCAGCAGCAGCAGCAGCATCAGGCGAGGTATCACGAGGCAAGTGTAATTTAAGACCTACATATTTAATTAGACAAACTCTTGTCAACATATAGTTTCAGCACTTTCTCTCGCTTTTGGCTCCAATTCCCTATGACCGCCTTCTTTCCAAGTAATTCCATGAGTTCTGGGAATGTCCAGAACGGCACATGCCCAGGACTGGGACCAATTTATCCTGAGTAATCTGTCAAGCCGCAGGTCATGCTTTTCCACCGCTGTAGGTTACCAAGCAACCTGCTTGTCACCCGGGATAATGACCTGACTCTCATTCCAGGGGGCATGACACAACATAGGATCCTGGGTGCAGGGACACCACCAGCGTGGGACTCACGCCAATCTGCTGGGGAAGCCCGGCCGCACAGTGGCCCGGGTCCCACGTTGAGCCTTTGTGTGTAAAATGGGGACAGGAGAGCAGCTCCCCAGCTGGTTACAACATGAGATACTGACTCTAAAGCACCAGGTCATTTTGTTGAAGGTCAGCCTGAGAGCAGAAATGGTTTGGCAGCAGGGAGGGAAGTGCAGGAGAGGCTGACATCTGGCACACTCCGGTCACCATCAAAGTGGACAGAGAGGGAGACCTCCAGGCCCCCCACGCTCTCAAGTCCCTCTGGAAAAGCACAGAAACGTCTCTGCTTTTGCGGCCACAGTGGGACCCAGAAACCTGAAGTACCATTTCTGTGAAGGCTTGAGCTTCCAGGAAGCTTAAAACTGGCTGTGGTAACTGGCCCCAGCTAGGGCCTGTGTCAGCCCCAGGCTCAGCATCAACAGCTCTCGGAGGCCGTGGCCTTCACAGTTGCCTCAGCACGTAGTTTCTAAGCTCTGTCCATGACTTGGGGCCAGTGCAGATGGTCCTTTCTCAGCTCCATCTTGGCCACTTCGTCTGGGGTTCCACCATCACCACCATCCCCAAAAGGCACCGGTGGGGAGGTTGCAGAGGGAGCATCCAGCCAATCCCATAAATTAGCTCTCAAATATTTCTGCCAGAAAAAGCCAAAAAGTCAAAAAGAGGGCCTGGCTACTCAAGCACTCAAAACTTTTATATTTGAAAATAAGGAGGGGCTGGCTGGTTTGGAGGATTTCAGAATAAACTGGAAACCAGAGCAGGGACTCCTAAAGCAAGGGTTTTCTGACAGTTTTTTGTGACTAGGGGCCTGCCGACCTCAATGAGCGTCTTCTGGATCCTCTTGGAAAGAGTACAGGGCAAGGGTTCTCTTTGTAAGCCTGGTGATAATGAAAGGTGTCCAGGTAGCTCAGAGAGTTAGACCTGGCCACCAAAAGGCAGGGGGTCCTTCCAGTCAGAGGCAGAGACAATTTCTTGCAGCCCTAGGAACCAGGAGAGGGCAGGAGGAACACAAGGAAATAAAATAGAGTCCAATTTGGAGGCCAAGCAGACAGCAGAGCACCACCACCACCCAGAATAAAGCCCCTGGTGAGCCTCCTGAGGACTTTGTGCTCTTTTGCAAAACGCCCTCCCCAAAAGGGGTGCCTGGTCTCACCCTCTGAGAATCTGTGCTGTTGAAGCTACAAGGAGCCTGATTCTAGGGCGTGGATATTTATAAGCTTTTTCACTCGGAAACCATAGAGTCATCAGGGGGCGGGAGGGCAGTGCTGACTGCAGGTGTGGGCTCACACGTGCTGACTGACAGCACAGGCCCCTCACGGAGCCCAAGCCTGCCAGGGCACACATACTGTTCCATCCAGCCCTGTGAGCCCAGCAGCAGCCAGGGCTTTGGCCCTGAAGGTTGGCGTCTGAATAAAGCACAAGGAGTCCAGAAGCCTGCCTGGGTTTTGGCTCCAGCTCCATGGGCCGATTTGCTGCCCAGCCGGAAGGAAGTCCCAACCCTCTCTCGGCAGCCTCTGTATCTGTCAACTCTTGGTTGGTTTCATAGAGATATTATGAGAAGCCTTCTGATCTCCCAGTGACCTAGTCCAAAGTGTGATCTGGACTCCTCCCATCAGAGCCATTAAAAATGCAGATCCCTGTGCCTGGCCAAGACCAACTGAAACAGAATTTCTGGAGAAAGAACTAAGAAATCTGCCTTTCAACAAAGTCTCGGGTGATTCTCATGTGCCCTCAAGACTGCAAGTCACTGACTTAGGGGAGTCCAAACTCCTTCCAGTGGGGCCAGGGCCTTTACAGTCTGCCTTCTGATGACCATTCACAGCATCCTCTCTGTTTCGACACCACCGGCTGACATTCAGATCCACTCATCGAGGCCAGGCACTGGGCTAATTAAATGCATCCACTGAACCCCCACAGCAGCTCCTCAAACCAGTACTATTATCCTCCCCATTTTACAGATGAGGAGACTGAGGTTTATACGGAAACTCAGTCATGTGACCAAGATCACAAAGGAGGCATGACGATGAGGTCAGAAACCCATTTCCATCTATGGGACCGTAGAGTTCTCTTACTTAACGACCCTCAACATACCACATTGTGCATTCTCTCAAACATGCTTGTGTGACCCTGCTCAGGGTGACCCCTCGGCCTCAGATGCCTCACAAGACTCCGTGCCTCTGCAAATATATAGAACTCAAATTTTTTACCTGACCTGCCCCCCTGCCCCACATGGCCATGGTCGGGGGGACTCAGGAATTCTGCCTTGAACTAAAAACTGCTGTAAACAATAAAGACTGTTTGTATTTTTAAGATTTCTAGGACTCTGTTATCCATCCTTATAACCACCAGATTTCTAGGACTCTGTTATCCATCCTTATAACCACACAGCACAGCATACAGAAGAGGCTAAATAAATGCTTGTTGACTGAAAGGATGGTCCTTCCCATGGGACTGAGGAAAACAGATCTGAGGAACTGCCTCAGCTATGACGAGAAACAAGGAAGAGACCATGAGAACGGGCCAAGTGATGGAAATTTCAGAGGAAGGATTGAAAGAAAGGACAAGAGACTGGGCAGGGTGTCCTGGGTCCCAATGACAGCCTGGAAAACGGGGTCCACTCTGCACGGCAGAGGCTGTGAGGGGGCACAAGAAGGCCACGGCGAAGAATGGAGGAGCCGGAGTGAAGAAGACGAGAAGGGGCAATGGAATGGAGACACACTGAAATGTCCAGAGCTACTTTGCTTGCAAGTGCTTTTGAGCTCCAACCATTCCAGAAGGCAAGCAGGGCCTTTAGAAGAGAAAAAAAGAAGACACACACAGTGCATGCCTGAGGGCCAGAAGGCATATTCTAGGAGCATCGGGGGACCATTCATCATCATC
The DNA here is from genome assembly GCF_011764305.1 of Mustela putorius furo. NCBI lineage: Eukaryota > Metazoa > Chordata > Mammalia > Carnivora > Mustelidae > Mustela > Mustela putorius. The sequence goes on along the minus strand of NW_025422151.1, from coordinate 433,841 downwards.
CAAATGCAATGCAAGGGAACACATCAGCAAGTGGAATTACACTGCAAGAAACCTGACCAGAATGTCATGGGGAACGAGTCCAAGAGACGTTTTAATGACAATCCCGATGCCAGGGATCAAAGAGTGTGACACAAGCTTTAGAAGCAGGGCAATTAATGATGTTTTTTGGAAGGAAAATCTGGAAGAAAAAAAAATGTGTACTACCAGCTGTGTGGTAAAGCCATGGAGTAGACTGAGGAGGAAAACAAACAGATTTAGAAACAAAATGGCCGCCAAAGAGACCACGCGTTCTTCTATGACCGTTGAGTGAGAGGTTAGGAAGACTATTCCGACTCTCCCCTTTACCAGGTCTGTGAACATGGGTGACTTTCTTGATCTCTTTGAGACTCTGTTTCTTTATCTGTGAAAAGGAGATAGTGGTACCTACCCTTATAAGGGTTGTTGCTAGGATTAAAGGAGACGAAGTGTATTTAATGCTTTAGAATAGCAGCTGGCAGAAAGGCTCTATACATGACGGCAGCGGTGGTGGTTCACAGTTGCTACTATGTGACTTTAGGATGATACCCTTTGCAAGTACCCATGCCCTAGTTCTCCAAGTAGATTTTTACCCCCAAAAGGAACTCTACAAGTCTTTCAGGTCAGCCCAACTGAAACAACTCTAGAATCTGCCTTTCCTTCTGAGCCCACACAGACATGTGTGCAAGACAGTTTGCAGAGCCTGATGAAAAATGTCAAGAATAGGCTAGGTTCCTAGCCTACAGTCACTTCCATTCTGGTGTCAGAAAGGAACTGGCAGACCTCACTGTGGCTCAAGGCAGAGTTTAAGATGTGCTATGGGAGCATCACAACCAATGGACTGGGGTGAGGGGAGGGCACAGTCACTCGCAGCTGGCACCATGGAAGAAGAAGCAATTTACCAGACGGAGTCCTGACGAAGTGACTGAGTGGATCCCAGACATGCAGAGCCATGCACATCCCTCCTAAGTCACCTTTTAAGGACAACTGCAGATGGCTATGCTTTGTACAAATAACTCTAGTCCAGTACAACTGGTCCAGAAGAAGCAGCCCGCTGCCCAGCTTGGGGAGAAGAGATAAACGGAGCCAATCAGATGTAGTGCAAGAGGACGGGAGGCGGGGTCTGTGGCAAGACTGAGCCAGAAACAAGGAATCAGACAGACTCTGCAAACACAGGCAGGATGTAGAGTTGGGGCCAAGGCTGACTTTTGTGATGAAAGAGCCAAAACTGGAAATTAAGCTAGGAGAGTAGTACCAATGTGATGAGAGGAAAAATCACGCATTCCTTAAGGGTGAGAGAGAACTGAGAAAGAAAGACAGATAGGAAGGCAAACGGAAGGAGAGACTGACCAACAGAGAGAGAGAGAGATTAACAGGCCAACTGGCTGGCAGACACAGAAGATGGACAGAGACAGAACAAGCCGGAATGGCTGATTTTCTCTTGGGTCGCATGGCTGCGGAGTGGGGAGCAGATACCTGAGAAGGTGGGGCAGGGGCTGGGCATGCAGAGCGGAGATGGGTGGGGAAGAGTGGGGGCTTAAGGCAGTCAGAGCGCTCTTTGAAATCTTTCAACATTTTCTTGAACATATTAAAGAAGCAACTCATACTCCCTCCCATGAGACCTCAGCAGAGAATGGTCATATTCATTGCATTGTATAAGAAGACAGAAAGTTTTACTGGCATTCCACTCAGACAGCTGGGATCGGGATATCTGAATCTCCCAAATGGGATGAGTGTTTTTTAGGGCAATCGTTCAGCCGAGGCAGGACAGCGGCTGACGTCACTACCCCTGTGAAAACAGCGAGTGAGCCCTAGCCTCTGTTTCTGCCTTGGCCGAAAATGAGCTCTCTGATCTCGGACAATTGATTTAACCTATCTGGACATCTGTTCGTAAATTCACAAAATAAGGAGATTGAACTGGATGTCTTTCAAGCTTGCCTGCAGGGCTGCTAACATCTTAGACCCTGTGGTTTCCACAAACCCCTCGTTATTTATACATCAGACTTTTTCACAATGTCTAAATAATATTGCCAACTGTGTCCATAATATTTTATTTATTATATTACTATGAGGTGAATAGGTTATTGCCTCGCAGTACAATTTGTACTTGAATACCATTTCAACATGCATAGTAAATCTCACCTTCTACGCACTCCCAAGCATTTAAATCGAGACACCTCTTAGTGTACTTACCACATTCTGCTTTAGGCTATGGTTATTCGGGAAAATGCCTTATTGTCCATTCCTGGATGGAATGGACATCCCAGGATGTTACCTGGAAACCCAGCTGCAAAGAGAAAAGAAAGAGCTGCCTGGGAGGCTTTCGTCTTTGCAAGCTCAAGAACCCCGGACAATACATTGCACACGACTGATGTTCAGTGCGTGTTTGGGCAACAAACATATAGTTGGAAAGAATGCAAAACTTAAAAGGAATTCATCAAATGAGCCTAATGAAGTCCCCCTCCTTTGCTTCTTCCCTAACACACCCAGAGGGCAAACCTAACTCCTGTGCCTAGAGCGAATAAACATTGACCTGACTTCATTGCAAATGGCCCCTCGTCTCAGTGCTGCTGAGGAGTTTGGGAAGAGCACAGGATACAGACAAGAGAAATCATTGCTCAGGTGGTCAGTGGGGAAGAGGCGGCCGGAATCTTTCATGTTTGCAAGATGCCCGCAGTGACACAAAAGGTAACACTATATGGAGCTGAAAGAACCAGACAGTGTCAGATTGGCTGGCAAAGCATTTTCTCACTGAGAAAATAAGAATGAAGGAAAAAGGGGGAGAGGGGAGAAGAAACTATCAAGGGTCTTCTCAAGGCAAAGGCCTGTCAAGCTGTAGTTCCTACTCCTCCTGCAAGAAAATTTAGATGGAGACCCAGTGGTTCTATTTCAACAAGATCTCCTCAGTCTTCTTCTTCTTCTTCTTCTTCTTCTTTTTTTAAGATTTTATTTATTTATTTGACAGACAGAGATCACAAGTAGGCAGAGAGGCAGGCAGAGAGAGAGGGGAAAGCAGGCTCCCTGCCAAGCAGAGAGCCTGATGTGGGACTCGATCCCAGAACCCTGAGAACATGACCTGAGCTGAAGGCAGAGGTTTAACCCACTGAGCCACCCAGGCGCCCTCTCCTCAGTCTTCTTAATGTCCAGCAGCTTTCTTGAGCCCTGTGTCCTCTGCCTCTTTCCAGATTCCCAAGGAAAGCGCAGCCCTCCCCCAATTCCTCAACACAAGCTCTGGGTCCCTGTTAATAATCAACTTCTAAGTGGCGCCCTAGCCACCCCGCCTACCTCCAGTCCTCACTCCCCTACCCAGACTGGCCGCAGGACACTGGCTTTGTCACCCAGGGGCCCCTGCAGTGCTGTGGGTCCCAGCCCTCAGCTCTGGCCATCAGTGCACACGTCCAGTTTCTCCCTTTTCACCTCAGCCGCCCTCCACTGTGCTCTCACATTCCAGACACCGTTTCGCTCCCTCACTCCCTTTGTCTTCCATTACTAAGTCTGATCCAGAAACACACTCAGTTAGGACCGGCCTCACCAGGGACGGAGGGTATCCCGCACCACCCGAGTCCTGATTTGGTGAGCTAAATTTTTGCTGGTGTTAACTTGCTAGAGTTAGCTAGCTTCATTTCACTTCCCTCCCACGTTGCTTCACATTCCCGAGTTCATACTTTGGAGGAGAGAGAGAAGTGTACTCCATTGAGATTGGAGAGAACCACAGGGAGGGCCAGAGAGGGCCCTGAACCTGCCGTTCTGGACAGAACGCACCCCATCTCCAGCTTGCGGTGGGCACAGGGCCGGGCCTGCCGATCGCTTCTTCCCCGGCAACTGCCCTCCGGCGCCTTCCAGGCTGCTCCCTTCTGACTGATCAACTCCAGCAGCTAACTCTTCTTGGGACGGCAGGAAACGAGAGGCTGTTAAGGAGTAGGACCCCTGTGAGTTGTGCCAAGAATTCTACGTGGCACCGGTGGCACCCGTCGCAGAGTGCTGACACGGGCTGACACAGCCAGTCTTACAAAAAAGAGTTAAACGAGGGCCATATCACCAGGCTGTTGATGCCTCCTGCTCTGCGAGCAGACAGGAACAGGACGTTCTCAGATGACTCCACCCCTGAACCCCAACTCATCAATTACAGCACGGAACACCGAGCCTTGGGTTCCCACCGGCTCCTGCACACTCTTTCTCTCGTGTCTCTGCCAGGCTCCTGTTCTGTTACCTGGCTCCTAATTCGCTGTCCAGAAACAAGAGCTGCGCTGCGTTGGGCTCTCACGTCCCACGTTCCCGGGTGCCCCACCCGCTAGCACACGCAGCCCTGAGAGCCCCGGAGCTCGCAAACACCGACGTGACCGCCCGGACTGGGCCACTGCTTATTCATCAGTCCCAATACCTGGCATCTGTTCGGGCTGCCACGTGGGTTGTCTCTAAAACACCTGGCCGGTTGTTTACCTCCCCGGCTGCGTAGCAGTTGGCATGTCCCTGTCCCCGGCTCCCTGCAGCCTCCCAGGAAAAGAACACGGCCTCCTGCCCTGCATGTCTTCCCTAGTCCTGCAGAAATCAATCTGCTGCCGCGGGGCTTTGGCCGCTCTGCCCCTGCCCTCCCCACTGCCCCCTCAGCTCCTCTGTTGGTTGTCCCTGCGTGTGAGCCACAGCCCTCTCTGTTCTCACTCTTTCCATTGACACAGCCAGCCGCCTCTTCCCTTCACTGACCTCCTCCGGATCTCTGTGCCCAAAGCTCCTGCCATCTCGACCTTTAAAATGCACTCTTGGCCCACAGGTGCAGTCTTCTCCCCAGTGCACGCGCAATCACCTGGCTTCTTGCTCACCTGGTGGCTTTCTCGCCCTCTGGCTTTCCTGCCAAGCCTATGTTCCCAAGAGCTGCCTTCCTTTCAGGACCATACCATACACACTGCCCAGGGTTTCTCTGACGCGTACAGGGCCAGACTTCTAATCAGATAGTTTATATTCCAGTCCGATGACCCCAAGTTCCACATTACCTTCCTGGCTGACAATGAGAGCTCGCCAGGCAATCCTCACGGATCCACATTTTTCTCTTGCAGGCATCCACTCCTTTCCTGTCTCCCCGACCCCAATTCCTCCAACTCACTTCCTTCAGTAAGGTCATACTTACCTTCTAGGTCAGAAACCAGAATTCTCAGGTAATTTCCAGGACTAAAGCAATGCGTTCTTTGCAATGTATTGTCTCCTCTTTGCTTCCAGTGGCTGCTGGCCGTGCCCGCCTAAGTCCCATCCTTGCCCTCCCTGTAGGCGGGCACACGGTGGTGAGGGCGACAGCTAACACGGAGTGCTACCTGTGTGTCAGGCTCTGCTCCAAGCGCTTTGCAAAGAAGATTCCCCAGGTCTGCCTCCCTGCATCTTATTTTAGTTTCTCTAAACTTACTCACCGGAGGAAAACCACCCAAGTGGGCAGAGGAGAGAAGAAACTTTAAAAGAAGCAGTGGGAACAATGTAAACATCTCTAGCTGTCCTGATGAGGCAGGCTCTATGTTTCTTCTCCCTGTATGTCGAATTCCCACGCATTCATGCCTGTGCCTCCTCAGTCCTGACCATATAACCTTGTTTTCCACTTAGGAAGTACTCTTTCATTTTTTGCAAACTGCACGTTTTTATAGCGTTCTCCTCATTTCCAATGGTAAATCAAGAGAACACAGATTGGGAATAAGAGTGAGACATATTTTGAAATCATGTCTCTGCCCATTTCCTGCGTTGTGATCCTGGGTATGTTTCTTAACGCTGCTGAACCTCAGTTTACTCATTTATAAAATGCAAATAGTAGAGACCTTGCAGATATTTTTAAATTGCGATAAGCAATGTGTGCAAAGTACTTATCGCAGTGCCCGGCACCTTGTAGATGCTATGCAAATATCCCCTCGTTTTCTAAAAATACTGATACTGTCTCAGTGCAGTGGGTGGATATGAAAGGCAGATTTCTTTGCTGTCATATCTTCTTTTCTTAGTGCGAGGTCTCTCCCAGAAACCAAGGGAAATCTCCCCACATGACATACAGAAAAAGAAATCACCTTGTCACAGCATACCAGAGGGTAGTTTTAATAAGAAACTAACAAATGTTATCTATTCTGCCCCAGGCAAACTGTAGACCTGAAGGCTTACCCTCTGCCCGCCTTCCACAGCATCCCTCAGTGGGTTGACTTTGGGATCTTTAATGGCCTTTGTCTTCTGGGTTGCTCACTAGGTTCAACGTCTTCTTGACCCCAGAAACATGCAAGAAGGCTCACTGCGCACTCGAGAAAACAAGCTCTGCAGCAGTGATCCTCCAAATGGGATCCACGGACGAACAGCATCAGCACCACCTGGGAGCTTCTTGGAAATGCATATTCTGGGGGGGGCGCCTGGGTGGTTCAATCTGTTAAGCATCTGCCTTCGGCTCAGGTCATGATCCCAGAGTCCTGGGATCGAGCCCCGCCTCAGGCTCCCTGCTCTGAGGGAAGCCTGCTTCTCCCTCTTCCACTCCCACTGTTTGTGTTCCCTCTCTCGCTGTCTCTCTCTCTCTCTGTGTCAAATAAATAAATAAAATCTTTAAAAAAAGAAAAAAAAAGAAATGCACATTCTTGGGGGCCTACACTAGACTCACTGAATCAGAAAGTCTGGGGATGGGGCCCAGCAAACTGTGTTTCAACACTCCCTCAGGGTGATGTTGACGAAGATTCAGGCTTGAGAAGCAGCGGGTGAGATAGAACGTGGGGGTTGCTTCCTAACAGAATCAGTGGGGGAAGTTCCAACAATATGGCAGATCACGTTCAGCGGCCTCCACATGCCAGGCCACTCATCAGGGAAGGTGTCCCTGTGCCTCGTCACAGAGAAGCGTCATGCCTCTGTCAGCCTCCCAAGCACCTCCCCTTGACACTCACCTAGACAAGACCAGCCTGGAAGCAGACGGCTCCCACGTGCACCTGCTGCTGCTCAAACACGAGGTTTGCTCGCTCTTCTCCCAACCACCACCCCCATAACCCTGAGACCCGCCAAGCACCTCCCAGCTCCTGCTCACTCTCATTCAACACGGAGGGGAACAGATACATTAAAGATGCTGTCAGTGACCACACCGGTCACCCATGCTCCCAGGAGCCGGGTCGACCACACAGCTGTGCTACGATTCTCTCAAATCAGCGAGAAGCAGGGGAGAACCAGAGCTCAGAACTCTAGCTGTGATTAATCACTATATAAGTGATTAATGACCCGAAGGGTGCATCCTCACTCCCCTCATTCCTGCACAGAAAATGTTCCTCATCAACATTGGAGATGACCTTTCACCCCAAATCCAATGGACTCTCCTGTCAGTAGCCCCATATGGCTTCCTGCCTCAAATCTAAACTGCTAAGGACCTCTTCTTGGTCTCATGGGACACAGCTGACAGGAAATGTGGGCCATCTTTTATTTCTTAATTTCTTCATTTCCCACATACATGCCCTGTCCCCTGCCACTATGGCCCCCAACGTCATTGCCCACTGTTTCACTCTCTATGCCAGTCAGGAGAAACTCACAGTCCATGGTTCAAATTAGCCAATAGGCATCTCAGAAGGCCACAAGTTTGACTGGAAAGGAAGTCATAAGCTGGCCTAAGACAACATGAGGGAATTGTTGGAATTCTTCTGTTATCGAAAGTTTGTTTGTTTGTTTGTTTTAATCAGGAAATTTGAAAAATAAAAATGGTAGAATTGATAACACAGCTGACAGGAAATGTGGGCCATCTTTTATTTCCTAATTTCTTCATTTCCCACTAAGAACCTCTGCCTAAGCCCTCTTTCTCTTCAGCTTTTGCTTCAGTTCCGTGAGCCACCAGTATCCTTCCAATTAGTTAACTAAGGGGCCCCAAGTAGGTTTCTCTTGCCTACAAAGACCCTGATGGACGCCCCATTATCAGAACTCTGGTCAGCTCCCAGCTCCTCTGCAAAGCCTATTTCAGATCCCCTCACCGAGCCCCTCCATCCTTTCCTTTGGATACCACTTATAATCCATGACCCAGTGTAGCTCTATGTTCTCATACTTTATATGTGCACGATCACGTGGCGTCCGAGCAACCTGCACTTGAACGCTGTCCCCACCACTATGTAACTCTGCCCCTGAACAACAGGATTTAACCTTTTCTCTGAACTTCAGTTTCCTGGGAAGAATATATTATTAGGAAGAACAGACAAACAGCAAAAGATCCCAGTACACTCTCTGCCAGCTACTGGGTACATAACGAGTGCTCCCCTCTTCCCTGTCCCCTTGAGAGCCCCCTTCCAGTTTCCTTGTTCCTCTGGGCTTATACCTCTGTATCTAATCGCCTAGGAGGTATACATTATAACGTCATCTGCTGATGCTAGCTCTTGAGCCCAGCCATTTTCTGTGCAAGCTTTGGAATCTGGTTTAAGCTGCAGGAGCACTTTCAAGTTCTATAATTACAGTATTATTGACTATAATTTTATTTGCTATGAGTTGTATTTGGAGCAAATGTCTCTAACTATATTTTTAAAAGCTTTGTTTTGGTTGCTATTCTATTAATATGCAGCTCCAGAAAAGCTAAGAACTGGAAGGAGGAAACTATAAGAAATCGGAAGCAGGATAAAATTCTATCCAAGTGTTTAATCACCCTTGGAGTCATGTTATTCTTAATGATGGTCTAAATTTGTCTTGCTACAATTTATTCTTATTTTCTATCACACTCTACATTTTGCATAATGTGCTTGGAGATAGTCTTTGAGCCACTTTTAAGCTTTTACCTACAGCTTTTTTACACTTTTCCCATATTGGTTCACATTTATCCAAGGACAACTGTATACCAAGCACTATGCTAAGCACTTCACACAGATCTTTCCACTTAATTCTTAATCATTTGAAGTATCCCCTATGTGTCCTATATAAGCATTATTATTATGTCCATTTTATGAATGATCAGATCTTAAAGAAGTCCTTCCACTTGCCCAGGGTCACTAAGCAAGTAACAGATGATGATGCCACCATTTGAACCTAGGTGGTGTGACACCAGCGCCCATACTGCCTCAGAGATTCTAGTTCCTCAATTTTTAAGGATTTAATTATTTTTATTGGCGTTTCTCCCATTTCTCTTCATCCATCTTAACTGTTCACTAATACTGATGTGAACTATCTGGATGCTATAAATGGAAAAAGATCTTGGGGTCCAAGTGGAACATGTCCATAGCACAGAAGAGCTAATGGAGTGGCATTAAAAAGAGTTTGACTTGGGACGCCTGGGTGGCTCAGTCGGTTAAGCATCTGCCTTTGGCTCAGGTCATGATCCCAGGGTCCTGGAATCGAGCCCTGCGTTAGGCTCCCTGCTCAGCGGGAAGTCTACTTCTCCCTCTCCCTCTGCCACTCCTCCTGCTGTGCTCTCTCTATAATAAAATAAAATAAAGAGTTTGACTTAATGTAACCAAATACTCACTGGAGTTATTGGACAAAGATTGTGGCAGCAAAAACCTCAAGCTAAATCCAAGCACCAAAGAACCACTGCTAGTAAGTTAATATTAAGTCTGACTTGATGAGCACCAGCAATGTGCAAGGTCTTTTCGAGCACCAGGTGTCCTACAAGATGGCTATTTCAGACAAAGAGACAGGAATTCAGAGAGATTAAGTGACTTGGCCACAGCCACACAGGGCAGATCTGGTATCTGTTTTATTTGGGTTTCTAGTTTAGCTCGCAGCCTGTGCTCTTTCCCTCTGCTCGTCTTCATAGCTGAAGGTTTCTGGCCACACAGTCTCCAGAAACCAGTACAAAGGATGGTCATGCAACAGTCCTTGTCTACCCCAGGAAGCTGGGGAGTATTGGGCGCATAGGCTCTTCCCATGGTAAAAGAATTCATTCATGCCCCCTCTACCCACCCATGCGCCAGCCCTATACTCCTTCACCTGCTCTTACCTGGTGAATGGATGCCATAATTTTAACACCTTACATTCCCAGAAGCCTTTGCAGGTCATGGAGGCATTTTCAATTCAAAGCTCGGGTGAGCTTGGTAAATTAGTGAGAGCCTCCTAATTTCTAAACTAGTATTCTTTCCATTTTGTCTTGCTATCTCTAGCTAAAAATGTGCTGTCTGAAGAAAAACAGTAAAATAAAACAAAAGAGTGTTGCAGTGGGTATTTGTGGAAACAAATTAAGATTTAATTTCTCTTATACCAACCTGGGATGCTTTTTAGTTCTTTTACACTATGGTCAAGGGACGATCTACTAAGTATTTCCTTAGAGTTATATCCCCAAATCTAATTTGCAAAGAGGCAATTGCCGGAGTGTCTCCATATGGCTTCCATCAAACGTTGGACATCGAGAAGGCAGATAGCCATGTGACTAAAATGTGCACAAACACCCTTCCAATTGTCTTTGGTCCCCGTAGGAGACCATGCTGAAAGTCTCATGGCCTTGGCTTGCATGTCAGTCTCCGCGACTTTAAGCAAGTGTCTAAATAGCAGAGAAAAGATAGAAACATTCTCAAGGGCTTGTAAACACAAGATCCAAGTTTTTCTTTCCTGGTGGCCTTTGAAATCAAGGCTGCCGCTCAAGCAGAAAAGAATCATTGACTTTCTCATTGGGGGTCTATCGGTTGGGCCACGTGTTGGGTGTTCTTTCTGCAGAGACTGAGGGATGAGCACAGCATCAATGGCATAAAAGAGAGTTTATTCATGGGAAGCATCCAAAATAGAAATGTTGCTGTAAAAGTAATTAGACTTGAGTTTAAAAGGATCAGTTCCTCATTAAGGGTTTCCCTCTAAGGCTTTTTACAAGCTTAAAGCTTGAATCTAATCTCCAGTGTCAGCTGTGGAAGGGAGGAAGGCACAGATGCATATTCACATACTAACAAGCATGTGGCCTGGTTTTGCTGATAAAGCATAATAAGGATTTCACTGTACATAAATATAAATATATGCTCCTCGCCACCATCTCCCCCACCCCTGCCACCACCCACTGGAGATGGAGATTCTGGAGATCAAAGTCAACACTTGGCACTTATAGAAGCTGGAAGAAAACTTTTTAACCACGGTTAGAATTAGAACTGGTTATTCCCAGCAGGCCCAAATGTCAACGGAAACCCTTCCCTTTCCACATTTCTTGTAATTCAGTTCCCCGTCCGCATGTATTGGATGTGTATCTGGTCCTGCCCTAGGTTTGAGGATATGAAGATAAATAAGACACACCCCTGCCCATAGGAAGGCAGAACTTAAGCAGGGCTTCTCATTGCATTCTCAGTATGCACCCATTGGCACCCGGACGGAACTACGGGTTCTTGCGAACCAGTAGGCAGCAAGTGTAGTTTTCAGATCCTGTGCAGAACCACTGAGTTAGAACTTTGTCAGAAGCTCTAAGCAGAGGCTCAGGAAATTTCACACAAGTCCCCCCCAGTGATTCCCATGTGCACAAAAGTAACAGACGGCCTAATTTCTAAGCATTTATAAATAATTTGTGATTTTCTTCTGATACGTCTTGAAATTCCAGGCTGTAGACAAACTGGTCTCTTGAGAGCATAGACAACCATTTCCATGCTCCGTGAGCTCTCATGGGGTGCTGCAAAAACAGACTGTGCCTGCTGATGACGGGAGGCCTTCTAGAGTCTCCCTCTTCGCAGTAGGTCTCTAGGCCAGCCATCTTCCACAAGACCGGCAACAAGCACCACCTTGTCCACCAGAGGAAAACATTCTGGGTGGGCAACAGATGAAAGTGTGCTGGAGTCGAATCTGGGTTTGGATCCTAGCATTTTCACTTCCCAGTTGTGAAACCAGAAGCAAAAGATCGGGCCTTTTGTTTCCTTGTCCGTCAAATGGAGACGACGATGGGACCCAGCTCACTGGATTATCAGAATTGGAAGAAATAATGCATACGAGAAGTACATATATGGATTGGCATACAGCAAGCATTTAATAAATGTTTTCACTGTGATTACCAAAGCCCTTGGCGAAACTCATTTGGGTTAATGACTCAGAGCTAAAAAAAAAAAAAAAAAAACCCTCACAAAATCCACAACAGGCTAGTCTCCTTCTTGAAAGACACCTCAAAGGCCAGGAAATGTAGGTACACAAGAGAGGGGACAATGGTATACCTCTAAACTGTGCCTTGGAGTCTGCAAATTATAAGGTCGCATAATTTGTGGCTAATTTCCCCTCATTAAGCCTTTTGGGGAAACCCTTAAAGAGGAACTGATACTTTTAAATTCAAGTCTAATTACTTTTACAGCAACATTTCTATTTTGGGTGCTTCCCATGAATAGGTGCTTCCTATTTTATGCTATAGACGCAGTGCTCATATAAAAGGGAGTGAACAATGCTATATTTCTGGTATATATATAACCGTGCCTTAGAGTCTGCAAATTATGGGAGAGTATAATAACTTAGGGAGGCTGAGCAGTGGTTGATGTATAAAGTGAACATTTTTAAAGACTGAATTTATAAAACACACACAGGTATACCACACCTAAGGCAAGCCAGATCTATTATGCATGTCTTTATCAAAAGACATTTAGCACCCTAAGATATTTCACATATGATTTCATTTAAAAAATCTTTATCCAAACACAAAATCTCAGGAGGGTAGCTATGCCATACTTCAAATAGGGTTACTGGGTTGGACAAATTAAAATACAAGAGACCCAGTGAAATTTGAATTTCAAATCAACAAGAAATCATTTTGCAGCATAATATATCCCATGCAATATTTGGGAATCCTGACTACAGAGCATGACTGGATTTCACAGAAGTTCATGACTTTCAGCCAATGCCCTTAGTAAGCTTTATTTTAGGAGAAAGAAAAACTGATTAGGAATGAACTTGTCACGGGGCAGGTGAATGAATGAAGCTGTAAGTTCTTTGAGAAATCAATGAAACCGGACCAATCAATCACAGGGATCAAATGATGCCTGAGCTTTTCTTCAAATGCTAGGAAGTAGGAATGTCCCTGCATGCCTGGAGAAATTCTGCTGTAATCTGTACGTTGTAAAGTGCTGTGTTAGTACTAGAGGAGTAAATGGAAGAAAAGTCAACTTGGGAGAAATGAATTAGTAAGATCGGGAGCCAAGGTTCACCCTGTAATCTAGGCTCAAGGTTCAAACGTGCTCTTTCACAATGAAGGGACAGTGACCCTGGCTTCTTGCTGTGGGTATAGGATAACCAAGCCCCTTCACACATTTTCTTTCATTCTTTTTATTTCCTCTAATGTGTGAACAGGGTAAAGTGCTTTTTCTTTGATTTATAATACTCTTTGGTGTTACCAAAAAAAAAAGTGTCATTCTGGAACTGCCAAATAGTTTCCATGGTGAAAAGTTAAGTAGTTCTTTTGACATTTTTTAGATTTTAGTAAGCTTCACACAGTAGTGGGATGAGAGGTGAAAATGAAAAAAAAATATCCCAGGATCCCTCATAATTAGGCTTTATATATATTTTTTAAGATTTTTATTTATTTATTTGACAAACAGAGATCACAAGTAGTCAGAGAGGCAGACAGAGAGAGAGGAAGTGAAGCAGGCTCTCTGCTGAGCAGAGAGCCCGATGATGTGGAGCTTGATCCCAGGACCCCGAGATTATGACCTGAACCAAAGGCAGAGGCTTTAACCTACTGAGCCACCGAAGCGCCCCTAGGCTTTATATTTTTAAAAAATGCTTCTGCCATGGAGGTTAGTATGCTGGTACATTTTTAATTCTGCCCCAACTGGTAGGCCACAGTAATTAAGAAATGATTCTACTGAAAATGAAAGCACTCCAGCGATCAAAGGGAAATGAGATAGGGAGGTAGCAGAAGGAACATTAAACTTGGAATCAGAACACTTGGTTTATATCCCCGCCTCAGCCAGGCACAGGTCAATCAGTTTCATTCTCTGGACCTATGTTTCCTCATCTGTAAAACAAGAGGTTCCTACGTGCTTTCCGTAATCTAAAATTCTGTGATTCTGAGTCTAATAATTTGAATTTAGATCTTTCATCTTTCCTTGATGGCAGTATTTTGAGAAAACCTTCCCCTTCCCTGTTTCTGGCAGCCTGCCGTTTCTGGAAAGCCCACTCACTTCCCTCAGCCCATTCTGAGGATGAACTCATGTACTCTTTAGAGGCCACTTTGGAAATCACTATCGTGCAGCCCAAGGGACTGTTAGCAACATGTACGGAGAGACAGAAAATAGCTTTAAATGTCAAGTAAGGAAAAATAACACGGGAGTAAGAAGCACATCAGAGTCCTGTTGTTAAAACTCAGGCTAGACCCATTGAAAACTGCTTAAGCTTTAAAATCCTGAGTTGGCAAACAACTCGAGGGAAGATCTGAAAATGAAGCCTACAGAGAGTTGTAGGGAAATGAACTGACCAGGAAGACATGAGGAGACAAGATGGCCGCCTTCTCGGCTCTGAGGCCTGCCGCCTCTCCACCACCCCCCTAGCCCTCACTCCCAGCTCAGAAACTAAAGCGAACCACTTCTGAGACCACCTCTAGGTGCCCAGCTCCAGGTGAATGAAGAGTGAGAGCCAACGCTCAGCTTGGGAAGCCTTCCCCCGCTCTACTTGGGACCCCTCTCCCTCTGTAATAACCTGATGGACTAAAGATAGTTAAGAACGTAAAGGGGAAAAAAAAAAAAAGGTTGCCCTCCCGCCCCGGTTTCTCAAATTTCTGAGCAAAATTCCTTTAGAAATGCTAGCCCTCATAAGCAAGGTATCTTTTGAGGTATTTCTTCAAGAGTCATTATGAGTTGCCTGCCTCACACTGTCAAATGAGTTGACAATCTCTAACCCCTGGTATTACCATTCCACCTCCACTCCACGCCGCCTCCCTAGTGCTCCTCACAGCACCTGGGAAGAAAGGTAAGATGGTGTTTCACCTTTTAGGAAAATTTTACAGCACTAGAAAAGGAAGGAAGGAAGGAAGGGAGGGAGGGAGAAGAGAAAGAAGAGACGAGGAAAAGATTGACAAGCTGGGCTTTTTAGGGTAATTCTGGAAGGTATCCCTGAACTATAAATAATTTCTGTTCATAAGGAACAGAGACATAAGGCAGAGTAGTAGTGTGGTCTCTTTTAGAAAGATTTCCATGCAATATGACTGAGAGAGGATTCAAGTTTCTGTGCTTAACGATGTAAGTGGCCATGACTTTACAGTGCTTGTCTGGGACGACTATCATGGAGCACACCAGGCCCTGCCTAAGTGGATGGTGACAGAACTCGCCATCCCCTCCACGGGCCTACATATGTGACGTGCCGAATCTACAGTCACAGCATTTTGTCCTTCTAAGTCTATTATTCATCACTGCCTTCCTAAAAACAACAGACGCTGAACTCAGTATTTCTGAACTGTCAGGGCTCACCCCAGAGAAGGCTAAAGGAAAAGCAGGTCATGGGAGACCCAAGAGGGTGGTGCCACCAGCCAAGGGAACGGGTTTCTGCTGGAACCCAGAATAGAGGCACATTTTTCTCCACCCACTGAAAAAAAAAAATGTATATATGTCTCCATCCTCCTGGCTCAGCTCAGCAGCGCTCTTAACCCTCTTTGGAGGACTTTTCTTCTAAGGAGTTCTTCAAGCTTTTATGCAGGGTACGTATGAAAGATTCGAGTCTATTTCATGATTATTTTTCATTTTTAATGTCTGAACAAGATGCTGCTTGTTTCCCTTTGTCGAGTTTAGCTTGCCTTTTTTGTTATTGTCATTTTTACTTTCATTGTCACTTTTTGAGAAGTAAATCTCTGCAAGGGAAACACCATAGAAACCTCTTGATTGCTTTAAAAAGTGAACCGACCCCTCTGATAATTCTTCTCTCTCTCTCTCTTGGTCTCTAGGTAAGGAGACCGCTTGCGCCTTAGGAACATTTTCATCTTTTCCTGTCTACAAGGGTGCGCAGTCACTGAAGAGCTCAGCCACCCCCTATCCTCACGGTCAGCGCCCCATGACCAGCAGCGCAATGCCGACACGCCAACACTTGCTCAAGCAGTGGAAGACGGACGTCGCAGCTGACGCGGCATGTGTCCCTGGGTTCCAAAGCGACTCCAGAAGATAGACGTGTGTGCATCAGCTTTGCTCGGTTTGGTGTCTGCCTTGCGTCGGAGCCATGTGCAAGGCCAAGTGTCACATGCCATTCTCTCAGCCTTGGGAGGTTAGAAAAGAATCCACTCTCCTGTGTCTGTCACTGCTGGCCCCTTGGGTGTGGGCTATAGATTCCCAGCTGTCTGGCAGCTGTCATTCTGCTTGTTTATAAATTCAGCAGCTTTTAAGCAAGGTTCCACAATGTCAGAGCCTCCCGTGAGGCCCCGCTGGAGGCCCGTGCTGTGCCCAGGCATGGCTGCTGGAACGTGAAAGCAATAAGGCAGTCTGCCGTGCCGCGGGCCTTTCCAAACTCAAGCCCCATCACTCCGCAGGCACATTGGTTAAAATACACTGTGGCCTTGGGGCCTCCCCACCAGGCAGAAAGCAGACTCTCGAGCCCTGGCTCGGCCACGCGTTGGATCTGCGGGCATGGACTGTTACGTGCTTGCCACAGCACTCAATCTCGCTAGCTTGTCACTACGAGAGAAACAGAAGCAGCAGCAGGCTACCCGAGGGCCAGTCCTTTACGTGTTCGGGATTGGGTTTTGTGGTTTGCTAGTGCAAAGTTGCCAGGGCAGATGAATGTGATGGAAAGACTGAGCGGCTACGGGAATGAGAAAGAACAACTTCTGGAGGGAGCCGCGGCGGGGCTAGAGACCCCGTTCCGAGGCTGCTGGCAATGTAACCTTGACTTAGGTGCTTCACCTTCACGTCGCCATTCTTGGGGGGGTGCGCTAAGAACACACACAAGGCAATGGTTCTCCGTATGCCGTCCCTGGACCAGCAGCAGCCGCCTGGCCTGGGAACTTGCTGGAAATGCACAGTCTTGGGCTCCACCCCAGAATTACCAAGGCAGAAACTCTAGGGCTGGGGCCCAGCAGTTTGTGTCTTAACAGGCCCTCCAGGAGATTCTGATGCAGTTGGGAACCACCAGTTGAAGGTCTCCGGCACAGTGCTTGGCACACAGTAAATGCTGGCTTATTCTTATAGAAATTCTGAATTTCTGAGGAATTACTGGCTTGGAGCCTAATATGTCCACTAAGCATATTGCTCGGACTCGACAGAATCCCCACTCTCAGGGGTAGCTGTGCATGCCCCCTTGTCAATCTGTCCTCAGGATAAATTAGCTGAGGCACAAGTCTGAATTATCAGTAAGCTCCTCTTGGTGGGGGTGGAAAAGACCTAAAGGAGCAGGACTCTGGACCCTGCCCGCTCTCCCTCTCCCACGCCCACTCCACCCAACCACTCTCTGCACCAAGTGCCTGGAGCCCTGGGGGGGTCCAGGGAACATGTCTGTCCCTCTGATGTGGCCAATGTGAGAATTCCAAGGCTCTGCGGGAAGCTGTGCGTCTCCCTGCTTTTCTTCCTCAGCCTTGGAAGCCTGGAAGACCCCAGGTGAGGCCTTCCAACACTTGCCATTTTTGGTCAGTTAGTTTTCCTTTGGGCTGCATTTCCTTTTTAACTACAAGTTGTGAAAGAATTCTTTCCATCCCTTGATGAAAGCAATCTCCCTGTTGCTGTCATGGGTTCTTCAAGTCCAGAGAGTGTGACATGACACATCGGTGACTCCAAGAGATCAGTCTCCGGGCTTCGGCCTCATTCCATCACTCCTGGGGGACTGGAGGACCCTGCCCGTGAGCAGAAGACCTCCTGACAAGTGTGACAAGTGTCTATCTGGCAGAAAAGACGATTGAGTCACCGGACAACAGGTATTCAAGATTTTTTTTTTTTAATTGGGAAAAAACTGGCCTGCTTTGCAGATGACAAAGGTGAAACATCTCATGTGGCAAATATGAAAAAGTCAAGTGCCAGGCGGGAAGGAAGATGTTGTTCATCACAGGCTTTCCGGCCCCTGACTACAGATATCAAATCCAGATGCCGCCTGGAACCCTGAGCCAGGAATCTTCACCAAAGAGTAAGAGTCACCAAGCCATCCATTTCACATGAATTGAACAAGTAAACATCATCATCCATTCATTAAACAAATATTTGTTGAGCACACGCTCCATCTCTGGCCTGGGCTATGCTCTGGGGACGTGAGTGGAAGCGGAGAGAGACGCGGTAGGTGAGCCCTGACGCGGAAAACAAGGGGCACATGTCCAGGGGAGCTCCCAGGGGAGGCGGGCCAGAGCCGAACAGGATCTGCAGGATCGATGCCCTTAATCAGGCCAACGGACGGGAGTGAGGGTAAAAAGGATCCTCCCGCGGGGCTGGCACCCCGAAGGAAAGGTGAAGGGCAGGAAGAGGCATGGAGCTAATGGGACGAAGCCAGCAGAAAAAGTGGGGACTGAGGAGAAGGATGTCCTGGCCGTGCTTGGGGCTGGGATGGATGCCAGGGCCCCAGGAAGCCCCTGGAGGCTTCTAAGCTGTGATCCCACTGCACGGGCAGAGCCTGGCAAGGGGCTGCACACACTAGCCCGGGGGTTCAGAATGGCTTCTGAACCTCAGTTTTGTCACTTCTCGGTTTATGTCCTGGGGCAAGTTTCTCAACGTTTCTCTGCTGCGATGGGGTTTCGTGATCTTACAGGGTTGCAATACGGAATCAATGAAATAAATGTCCGTATAACACTTAGGACACCGTGTTTGGGCGTTAGTAAACTCTCAAATGTTAGCTGCTCTACTATTATGATTATTATCATCATTATCGTCATTAATATAACAGGACAAATATTATTAACGGGATTGTCACTGCCTTTGCCTTTCCCCCTGCCTGTCATAGAGAATTCTGCCAGCACTCCCTCTTGCTCTTGGGGCTGGTGTGAACCGTGTCACAGAGGCTCTCCTAGATGAGGGGGCTGGCCCCTGGGTCAGTGGGTGGGTCATCTCCAGGGTGTACCAAAGTGTCTCTCCTTAAAAAAAGCAGATAAAAAAAAGTAGATAGCGAGTCCCCCAGCAAGGCTCTTCCAAGGTCATTTTTTAGTAGGAAGAAACTTGGTCGACTTTAGAGGGCAAGCAGGGAAGGGGCGGGGGCGGGGGGTGTGGGCGAGTCGGTGACGTGCCGGAGAGCAGCTGTGGGTAAGAGGAAAGTAGGTGGTGCAGGAGAGGAAATTCAATTAACAGCTTCATTTGGACCCCTTTACATTTTCTTCTAAAGACATAAGAATAAAATTCCCTTTTAATGAGTTTGGCTCCTGTCCCGTGTTTCCTTAAAGTCGACTCTACGTGGAGACGGAGCCACACAGACTCCTTTGCCAGGATTTAGCGGGGTTATAGTATTAATGTTGAAAATGGGTATATGAGTACCTCCCCCCCCCCAGGGCTGGTTTTAGGAGTAAATGCGGTAATGCATGTTGTATCCACCACCTCTCGCTAGACTACACTACCAGCAAGTCCCAAATCTCAGTGGCTTACAACAACAAAGGTTTATTTCTTGCCCCTGTTACATGTTCTTTGTGGTTTGGCTGGATGTCTTGATTCTGGAAAGGAGACGTCGGATCCGCCCCTATCTGGGCCTGGCGGGGCTGGCGGGGAGGGAGGGACAGGCAGAACCCAAACTCACAATGGCTCTCAGAGCTTCCACGCAGAAGTTTGTCACTTACAATCCCGGCCCATTGGTTGAACGAATGGGACGGTTGTCATCAGGGTGGGGCGTGGGACCGTCCCTCGGGGAGAGGCAGCAAGCCCTGGGGAACAAGAACAGAGCCAGCTGCATCCAAGGGCTCAGGACATGGCCTGGCACTCGAGAAGATGTCTGTAAATCGTGAACATCATTCGTATCAATCTGTAAAATGGGGAAGCTAACAAAACTAACAGTACCAGCCTCATAAGGGATCTGGACGATGAAGAATGAGAACCCGCACCGGGCCTCTTAACTGGCTCCATAAAGGGCAGCTGATGGTGCCCCGGGGCCAGGAGCAGCAGACAATCTGGCAGTTAGAGAAAGCCATAGCAAGGGGCACATGCGGTGACCGGAAGCTATAGAGGATCTTTGGGGCCCTGCTGGGAAAGGCTGTTCCTGTCTCAGGGGGTCAGAGACCAGAGCAGGACCCCGGAGAGCCAAGGGCTGCAAGGGGGCAGGAAATGCCAATTACTCTCCCGCCAGAGGAGACAACCTGCAGCCCACACGCAGGGCAACAGAGAGCTTGCTGTTTTCCAGCCTTTCCTGGGCCTCAGGGCCAAGCCATGGGCTCCGACAGGAAGCCCGGGGCTGCCTGTGTCAGAGAGGACTTGGCACCGTGCCGGCTCCCTGCTCTGGGACACCACGGCTCACGCTGTCACCCACCCCTTTCCCACACCAGAGAGGGAACGCTGGGCTTCCCAAACACCCCGTCACGGTCCCCCTGGGGCCAGCGAGGCTGCTTACCCGGCCAACAAGGCAGGGCCAGGCCGGGAGCAGGGGCCAGGGGCCAGAGGCCTCCAATAAAAATATTTCTAGAACAAATTTGTGCAGAGGGATCCCTCCCATCCCCTTTAACCCCTGTCGCTACAATCTCCTGTGCGGGAGCTCCTTACCCCACCCCCCAAGCTGCCTGTTTCCCAGGGACCCTCCCAGCAGCAGACTCAGCCTGCTGTCTCCTCCCCTCCAGTGCAGGAGAATGAGGAGAGCCCAGAGGAAGAGGGCAGGCTTTTCCTGTTGGCCCATGAGGGGTGCTGAGGAACAGAGAGAGAGGAAATGGCTCACGGTGCCGCTCTCCAGCAGTGGGGGAAAGACCCAAGGGAGCAGAGGAAAAGACCTTCCATCCCAGGGAACAAGCCCTCATCTGAGCTTCTAGTTCATAGATCCTGGAGACCATCTGCACTCCTCCAGATGTCTGTGGAAGGCCAAGCAAGAAGCCTCGGCTGGAGGCTGTGTTTCTGGCTGGGTAGACTCAGAAATCAGGGACCTTGGAATCAGACAGACTCAAGTTCTAATCGTGGTTCTCTGCCACTCAACTCTGGTGGAGCTGTGGGTGGCCCACCATAGCTGTCCAGCCCACCCAGAGGTCACGAGCAAGCTAACACCTTTCTGCCCCTCTGCCTCGGGGGGGATGTGTGACCGCACCTGTCCTCACCAGGGCAGACCGGAAATACTGCAGAGCAACACTCCCATGGCTGCTAAAAACCCAGGGCCCCTCCATCTTTGGCGGTCTGTTTTGCACAATGTCAGAGGGCCCTCGGCAGGATGAAGCCCAGGTCCCTGCAGGGAGCATCATGAACACACCTGACTTCTTTCCCTTCTCCCAGCTCGTACCCCCATCCTCTCCCAAATAAACCACCTGCAACCAGACCTTCATCTTGGGGTCAGCTCTGGGGGAAACCCAAATGAAGTTGTCAGCCATATGATTCTGAAGTGATGGGAAGTCTCCGAGTCTGTTTCCCATTTGCATAATGAAGACTGAAGAGCAACGAGGAGTGGACAAGGGAGGAGGAGGAAACATGCCCAGGGCAGGCAGGGGGCAACCCCGGACTCAGGAACAAATGACATCACGGAGATGAAATTGCTCTGCAAACTTGCAGGTAACACTCCAGGGGCAGGGAGGCAGCGCTGCAAGGGCTTAAAAGCATCCCTCCCAAGTCAGAACCAGCCGAGAGACCTGAGGTAACTTACCTCATCTCTCTTTCCAGGTCTGTTAAACAGAAAAAATAATAGCATCGATCCTATAGGGGGGTGGCGAGGATTAACTCAGTGAAGATACACGGCTTATCTAGAGCTGTCCTGCTTCCTAATAAAGCTACGTGTTTGCCATATTATTTGCATCCTTGTTATCACAGGTCTATTAAGTGACGACGTTATTTTTCTGCCGTACTGAAAATCCAACTCTTTTTCCTACCCTCTGGCACCTTAGCTACCTGCTTCAGAGATGCCACGGGTTTAGTTTGTCATCACGAGCTAATTGCATAAATAATTCATGAGGACGCTCCAATTGAAAGAGTTAAACAGTGTATAGA
Source organism: Mustela putorius furo (assembly GCF_011764305.1). NCBI lineage: Eukaryota > Metazoa > Chordata > Mammalia > Carnivora > Mustelidae > Mustela > Mustela putorius. The sequence goes on along the minus strand of NW_025422151.1, from coordinate 411,951 downwards.
ACAAAACCTAAAAGTCCCTTCAACACTTACCCCCCACACACACCCTCCTCCCACTGTCCACAGCGTGGGGCCCACTCTCTATTCTTTTTATACGTAGGTGCGTGTACACTTTTTTCCCTATGGGTGTGGTATCATACTAAACTGGCATTCAGATTCGTTATACAACTTATTGCTTTTCAAATACATCTCAGAGCTTTTTCTGTGATGATACAATAATTCTACTTCATTTTCTAAAAATTCTTCAGAATAGATGTACCGTAACCTGGTTTAACAAATCCCCTATTGATAGATGTCCATGTGGTTTCCAGTTTTCTCCCTTTGAAGGCCGCACTACAGTCAACATCTTTGTGCACACAACTTCACTCAGGCACATGAATATTCCTTAGGATGGATTCCAGGAAGTGGATTTGCTGGGTCAAGTGATGTGTGAATTTTTTGTTTTGCTAAATACTGCCAAATTGCCTTCTAATTTACACTCCTACCAGCTTTGGGGGGAGGTTTGTTTTTGTTTTATTTATTTGTTTTTGTTTTAAAGACTTACAGGAGGGGTTTTGTTAGGCATTTGGTCTCTGCAGAGGAGGGCATCACATTTTTTCCTGACAACTAAAAACAGCAGCGTGCTCCTTTCCTTTCCAGAGATCCAACATCCCAGCTGCATAACCCCTCCTCCTCCACTCTTCCACTCCCTACCTCCCTTCCTCTCCTCCTCCCCACATCACACACACACACACACACACACACACACACCAACTATAATGGAGGAGAATTATGTCCCCCTAAAATGTCGCTGCCTTGATTTAAGACATCATTCACACCAACCTGTGAACAACTGAGCCTCCTCCCCTGGGGCCACCACAGAGTTTGTTTTTTCTGACTATGATTGCCTACCCAACACTTGTGCTTCTGTAGAAAGAGAACTTCATTATTGTTGGAAAGATGACCTTTTGGTGGCTGTAGAACTACATTTCCCAGCCTGCATTTCATTAGGGGCAGCCAAAGAGCTGGAAGTGGAAATTGATGGGCGGGGCTTATGGGAAATGGTCTGTGAAGAAGACCAGCTTACTAGAAAGTGAACTCCCCTGCTTGCCCCTTCCTTCTTACTACTTGGAACTAGGGATGATTTTGAATACGTTCAACCATTCACATGGACGTCAGCCTTAGTGCTGAGCAGTTCTGGAGGATCCTGCCATGGCTTGTGTGAACTCTAGTTCATAGATCTTGGAGACCATCCAAGGAGGCAAAGAGGCAATGGCACTCACTCTGAAATATTTGACACTTTAACAACTAATTGGCCATATATATGCCTTTGGACTGAATTTCAGCCCGGCCTGAAATGACGATGTGATGGTTGGGGCTCCAATTGTCCTGTGGGACCATGAAGTAATCTTCAAGATGGAACCCAGGCACTAAGGATGATGGATAAGATAGAGGCTTCTGAAGAACGTGAAGCCACCATACTTGTCCCCTAGACTTCTTTTATATAAAGTACTGGGCTTAAACTCAATCAGTTGCTGGCATTCCTTTTGCCATGTTTTGACCCATTATGACTGAAAAAAACCCAAGACCACATTTTCTTTCTTTTTTTTTTTAAAAAGATTTTATTTATTTATCCAACAGATAGAGATCACAAGTAGGCAGAGAGGCAGGCAGAGAGAGAGAGAGAGGAGGAAGCAGGCTCCCTGCTGAGCAGAGAGCCTGATGCAGGGCTCGATCCCAGGACCCTGAGACCATGACCTGAGCCTGAGCCGAAGGCAGTGGCTTAACCCACTAAGCCACCCAGGCGCCCCAAGACCACATTTTCTATGACCAAAAAAGCAGCCTCCATTCTGTAAACTTACAACTGCTTTGAGGGATCCCTTAAAGAACCCCACACCCTGTGGCATTTTCTAAACAAACTCCATTTTGTCACTTCCCATTATACTTAATATCAACATCAGACGTTTGCACAATTCTCAAGATACGGCTTGACGTTCCCTGTTCTGGACACTGTTTCTTTTCATCCAGATTAAAACTGGACTAATTTGGGACATACCCACACCAATCTGTGAGTTCCAGGATCACACCCCTGATTCTCCTCTGACATCTAAGCTCCCAAATGCACATTATAATTCCTGCACAAATATGGTTCAGAAATTCAAAGGAATCAAAGACTGAAGTTCACATCTATTATAAATGGGACATGGAAAGATTTCTATTAAGTTCTGTTTATAATAGTGGGAAAAAAATCCCACAGTAGACAATTAGAGAAATTGTGGTAAATCTATGCAATGGACGGCTATTTAAATTATGACATAGAAACTTGTCAGTGGGTGGGGGGGGGGCTGGTTGGCTTAGATGGTAGAACATGTGACTCTTGATCTCGGGGTTGCAAGTTCGAGTTCCATGTTGGGTATAAAGATTGCTTCAAAAATAAAATAAAATCTGGGATGCCGGGGAAGCTCAGTTGTAAAGCCTCTGCCTTCAGCTCAGGTCATGGTCCCAGGGTCCTGGGTTCAAGTCCCGCATTGGGCTCCCTGCTCAGAAGGAAGCCTGCTTCTCCCTCTCCCACTCTCCCTGCTCCTGTTCCCTCTCTTGCTGTGTCTCTCTCTGTCAAATAAACAAAATCTGTTAAAAAAAATCATTTTTAAAAAAATAAATTAAATTAAATTAAATCTTAAAAAAGGGAAAGAAACTTGTCAGCAATGTTCAAAATCCATTAAGTGAAAAGTAAATCTTGAATAATCCCTTTGGTAAAAACAATTTTGTATAGATATGTATTTATACATTCATATATATCTTGCAAGTGCAAATAATAATAATGTCAAAAATCTTTATAGTGGCTATCTCTGAATTCATGGGTGATTTTAGTTTTCTCCTCTGTGACTCTGTGTGTGTGTATAAAGATAGAGATAGATAGAGATACAGATAGAGATAGAGATAGAGATATTTCACATTTCCTACATTGTATATTTTTTAAAATCAGAAAAATACAACCCAAGTATCTATTGCTATCATTATATACATATATGTATATAATGTCTATATATGTATATGATATATATGTGTGCATATATATGTATGTACACACACACATATATGTTTTTAGTAACTTAGAAATAGGTGAAGGATGAGCTTAAAAGAAAACTTGAACCTGGAGGTTTAAGTTCATGAGCAATTCTTAAATATGCTGTTCAAAACCAAGGATGTCTGAATTTTGGAAACCAAACCTTGTTGAACTTTCCTGGCATTTCCTAAGTTGTGTCACATGCCCGAGTGATACGCCCTACATGACAGGCTGTCCAGTTCTTGACAAAGGCAAGAAAAGGCCGGCCATCTGATGGCCTTCCCCATCTCTGGTGTTTGGTGGCCCGGCCTGGAGTAGGAGGCTCTGCCTCCTACTGTCTCCCTTGTTCCTTCAGCTCGTGCTTCCCTCCCACTGACTTGGCACCTCTCTCCACCTCTGCCCCAGATCCTCCACTCCCATCCCCAGGGAGAATGTGTCCTGCCAGCTCTTGCCCCATCAAAGGAGGAAAAGGAACTTTCTCTGTTTCTGCCCCATGCAGGGAGGTTTGCTCATGAAACCAACAATCCCCTTGGACCTCAGACAAAGGCCACTTTGGCCCAGCCCTAAATGAGTCTCAGCCTGGAGACAAGAGTGGTGTGGCCTCCACCAACTCAGCTGCTACTTCTGGTCAAACGCCCTCAGCTCTCAGAGCCAGCCCCAACTCCTCCTGTCCCATTTGGCTCTGCTGAAAGATGAAGCCAGGCAGAATCTTACGGTACACATCAGAGGAGCCAAGGACAACTAAGATCTGCCTGTCAGTTCTGAAGCCTGACCTGAGCAGCTTGTCTCCAGGTGGCCTGGAGCTGGAGCAGGGCAGGGGATTATCCCAGACCTCCCCACCTGCCAGTGAGCCATGCTGACGGTCCTCCCTTTCTCCCACTTCATTTTCTTGTTTGTCTTTTAAGATTTTATTTATTGGACAGAACCTAAGCAGAGGGAGCGGCAGGCAGAGGCAGACAGAGAAGCAGGCTCCCCACTGAGCAGGGAGCCCAACACGGGACTCGAACCCAGGACCCAGGGATCATGAGCTGAGCCGAAGGCAGACACTTAACCCACTGAGCCACCCCAGGCGCCCCTCCCACTGCATTTTCATTAGGACTCAGAAACCAAAACCACTCCTCACCAGGGAATGCGGCTGCTCTGATACGGCTGTGGACTGAACTGTGTCCCACGCAAAATGTATATGTTGAAGTCCTAAACCCCAGTTTCTCACAATGTGACTATTTGGAGACAGGGTCTTTGAATAGGTGAAGAAGAAAAAGAAGGAGGAGGAGCAGGGTGGGGAGGAGGAAGGGGAGAGGAGGAGGGGCAGAAGGAGAACTACAGTACGGAAAACTTGGAGAACAGAGGGGCGACTGTACTCCAAATACTGACACCATAACATAAAATGTTATTTTGGTTAAAAAGAAGAAGCAGCAGACATTGAGCTAAAATGAAGTCTTTGGGGGTGAGCCCTAATCCAACAATACTGGTGCCCTTATAAGAAGGGGAAATTTGGACACAGACACACACAGAGGGAAGACCATGCAGACACACAGGGAGAAGATGGCCATCTACACATCAAAGGAGAGAGGCATCAGAAGGAATCAACCTCGCCAGCCCCTTGATCTTGGCCTCCCAGGTACCAGAACTGCAAGCAAATACATTTCTGTTACAGCTCTGTGTCTGCAGGGCTCTCTCTCTCTTTTTTTTTTTTTTTTTTTAAAGATTTATTTATTTGACAGAGAGAGATCACAAGTAGGCAGAGAGGCAGGCAGAGAGAGAGAGGAGGAAGCAGGCTCCCTGCCGAGCAGAGAGCCCGATGTGGGGCTCGATCCCAGGACCCTGGGATCATGACCCGAGCCGAAAGCAGAGGCCTTAACCCACTGAGCCACCCAGGCGCCCCAACAGGGCTCTCTTAATGGTAGCCCAAGCAAGCTAATACAGAGGTGGGACAGACGATCACCCAGGCGGTACACCAACCCCACAGCCTAAGGACTCACACATTTAAAACATTAAGTCTGACCTTTTCACCTCAGATGAATAAGCCCTCCGTATCTCCCCCTGCCTTTTTCCCCAACCCCCCTGAATTATGTCTACCTGCGAGTGAATAAAACCCGAGAAATGGCATAAATGTGGAGCCATAAGGGAACCAAATAACTCACCTGGAGACAGACACAGCCAGTCCCGGGAGGGACTGCCCACCCGTCCTCACTTGGCCCTCCCCAGCCAAAGGTGCCTTTCTGACAAGATCACTCAGAAGTTGTTCCTCCAGAGCCACTTCCTCCAAACCCCCTGAAGGGTCTCTGCCCAAGGTCACCGGGAGCAGGCAGGGGCTCTGGGCAGAGCGGGCAGTTCTATGGAGAGCCCGTTGGGGCTGAATATTGATGAGGGAGCCCAGCAGGCAGAGTGAAGCTCCTGCACCACCAGGCAGCTCAGACGACAGCCCCCTTCCCAGGGAGGTGGGAAATGCCAGTGTCTACCAGGTAGCCTCGCTTTGCCACTTATCAGCAGGGTAACCATGCCCAAGGCTTGGGCCCTATCGGCCTTAGTTTACCCCTCTATAAAATGGGCACAATATCGGTAATTACCTAGTAAGAATGTTGTGAGAATTCAATGAGTTAATGTTTGCTAAGTGCTTAGCATGGACGAAGAGCTTTAAAACATGTTGGTAGTGTGACGATGGGAGTGGTGGTTACTGTGACCACCACTGGCTCCTTCTGAGAGCCCTACAAAAGCAACAGACCAAGAGCACCCAAACGGTCCCCAGGCGGCACTCCTCTTGCCCAGTGTCAGCCCTTTCACAGCCGGAAAAGGACCACTTCAGTGCACAGGCAGAGAGTGTGCCCAGAAAGTGGCATGTTCTCATTAAATGTTCAAATAGAGAGATTTCTAAAGGATCAGGGCTGATACATTCCTCCCCAAAGGAAACTCAGACATGTGTCCTACTCACAGAGGGATCCCGACTGCGGCCAGCAGCACAGTGGGCCACCATGAGCAAGGGCTCAGCCAGGCTGGCCGGGTGTGCAGTGGGCTCCATCTCTTACTTCCTCTCCTGAATTGCCCTTCTGTGTTTGCTCATCTGTGAACTGGGTTCCACAAAAACAGCACCTACTTCATGGGATTGTGTTAAGAATTAGATGCCAACCCGCACATGGAAAGCAATGAAGTCAGTACCTCTGGATATAGTTAATGTTCAATAACATTAGCTGTCGTCATAGATGTGTTTTTAGAAGACATGAGTTTGATTCCTATCTACTCCCTACATATGAGATTTTGAGCAAATTTTAGTCTTCTCCCCAAACTCTGGTCACCTCGCCTATCAAACAGGAGCAATACAGGCTCATGGTCCTAAGACTGCTATGGGGATTCAATCAGAGAAAGTCTGGGCAAGTGTTCTGTGCTGCCCTTGTCCTTAAATTACTTGCATCTCTTATCAAGCCAGGCACAAAAATGCATGTTGAATAAATGAATATAAAACTCCATGGTATGAGGGTTACTTAATGGGTTGATGAACATTTCAGCTACAACTGAAGAAGTCTTGAGTGGCGTCAGGAATTGTGGCCCTTCGGATGCCATGGGTTCAGTCGAGGTCACAGACCAGCAGCCTTATTTTGTAATGCTTGTGACTTCCAGGTTGCAGGATGATAGGCTGGTGCAGTCAAGCCAAACCTGGCCCAGCAGCCCTGAGCCTCCACCCTGCTTCCGCGGCATCTTCCCGAAGGAAGGTCACCTTTGTCCACCTAACACACTGAGTAGAATATATGCTATGGCCACCTGATGATTGTGTTGTCTACAGTCAGGGTCGATGTTACCACAAATAGTGAGCTGTTTTCTCTTCATCTGGGAGCACTTAGAGTCTACTCCTCCAGATGGGGTTCGGCTTTCTCCAGTAGTGCTCTAACTTTGTGCCTTTGTTCCTCTTCTTACCCAAACTCATCCTAAAGAGTCATCCTTTTTAACGCCCGTGGGTCAACAGTGACACACACACCAAAAAAAAAAAAAAAAAAAAAAAAAGAGAGAGAGAGAGAGAGAGAGAGAGAAAGGAAAGGAAAAGAAAAGATAAATAAAAGAGGAGGAGGCAAGTGAAGGAATAATTCAGATAATTTTGATTCAATGGATTAGTCAGAAACCATTAATACTGACTAATCGTGTCTCAACTTGCCCCCTCGGGACTCTGGAATGAAGCAAATCCCCTTGTGGGCTCTACCAGAGCATGTTAATTCTAATAAGATGAAGTTGGTGTTCCAGGAATCCATCTCAAGAAAACTTTCCTGGAAAGCTCTAATTTCCCCCATCAGAGCATTGGTTTATTAAGGTGCTTAAGATTAGAGGGATTTTTTTGACATGCAGGCATTCTGAAGGCAGCATTGACTTTCCAGATGGCCCTTGCTTGCCATGTGGGCTCTCGAGATGGGGCTGAACAGGGACCAGTCGGGCCTTTGGTCCTTCCCAGGTGTCTTCTCCCTCTTGAAAATGGAGGTGACAGACAGCACCTTACCAGGGTTGATAAGTTCACGCGTGTGTAAAAGGCTCTGAACTCCATAGAGCTGTGTATATCATTCTTTACATGCCATTTTGTCATCCTATACCACTTTTTTTTTTAAAGATTTTATTTATTTATTTGACAGAGTGTGAGAGAGAACAAGCAGGGGAGTGTTGTACAAAGAGCAACTGTGAGGCATCCCAGAAAATCTGGTTGCACTTTGGGTCTGTATATTACTTCATCTTCTGGTGCCTCTTTCTTCAGGATATGGTGGTGATAATCCCTCTCCTGCAGGCTGTTGAGAGGTTTAAGTGAGATTGTTTCTACAGAGTGCCTAGCGTGGTACTTGGCACACGGGACGTTCCACACGATGTTTGTGTTCTTTATTCCTTATTGTTGTTTGCCCTGGTTCTCTGTAGGCTGGTCAGTAGGGCGGTAGGAGAAGGTAGAGGGCAAGAGCTGGGAGTAGAATGCTGTCTAGTAAACACTGACCAATAGGGCTAGAGACGACCCTCAAATTTGGTCACTTGATTATATAAGCACACATTTAAAAGTTCTATAGGACAGGGGTGCCTGGGTGGCTCAGTCATTAAGCATATGCCTTCAGCTCAGGTCATGATCCCAGGGTCGTGGGATCGAGTCCTGCCTCAGGCTCCCTGCTCAGCGGAGAGCCTGCTCCTCCCTTTTCCTCTCCAACACTACCACTGTCCCTCCAAAGAACTCCAAGAGAGTCCCCAGACTGGCCAGTCAGACGGGAGAGCTGCTGGCAAGGCCCTGGTTAATACGCTGGGGTCAGAAATAAGTACAGGTTTGTTTGTTATTACAAAAGATGATATTACTAATCTGATTAAAATCTCATTTAAAGAGAAATCCTGAATGCATATTTGTCAACAGAGTTCAGTCCAGTGGTGTTACTGATTTGTCTGCCAGCCACTCTTGGCCCAGTTCTGGCCGCCTCTCTAGTGACTGGCGATCAGCCCATGTCATCCGTCCCAGACTTTGTGCCCTGTGGACAGGCAGCAGAGAAGCGACAGAGGGGAAAGGGAAATTGTTCTGCACCATGGCCTCTTGCCTCTCTCACCTCACACGTTACTTCCTTGGTTTTCCATGGACTTCCAGTCTGTCTCTTCTCTATCTAATGCATCCTACAAACAAGGATCCTTACAGAAGCCCCGACAGATCTACATGCAAATCCATGACCCTCGTGTTTGGACGTGTTCCTTTCTGTGTTTCACTTTATTCATCTGTAAAATGTTGGGGAAGAGGGCTTCGGGGAGGATTCAAGGAGAAAATATATCTTAGAAGTACTTCACAGAGAGCCTGGACATGTAAAGAGTTAACTATAAATAGTGATTTCTTATTCAGGAGCCTACAGTGGTTATTAACCCTTAGAATACAACTCCTCATTACAGCTTTTAGACTCTTCAGCAGGTAGACCTGTTGCTCAGATTCCTTTATTCCTTTCTGCATCAACTATTACTGAGCATCTATCACAGGTTGGGCTACAGCAGATAAAACACCTGCCCTCATGGGACCTCCACTAGAGTAGACAGGACTAGAACAAAGCATAGTAAACAAATAAAGGAAAAAAGATTTAAAAGATGTGGGGACAGAGCAATCCAGTATGTGGGGGAAGGAGGAGCCAGGAAAGGAGAATAGCACGAGCAAAGGCCCTGTGGCTGAAAATAATTGCCATGTCTGGAACACAATATGAAGGCAGTGGGCTGTCCTGCTGGAGGAGTACATGGGCACACCGGAGGACCCAAGGACTGGAGGGCATGGCGGAGGCTTGGGACTAGGGTAAGGAGAATGAGGCATTCACCTCAGGTGCAAAAGTAAGGGGCACAAAAAAGCTCAGTAATCAAGATAAATTATATTTTAATGCGGTATTTTTAAAAAATCAAAATTCATGCAAAAATCCATGATAAGCAAAATATAAATATTTTTAATCAAGACAGGATCAGTATGAGCAATTCTCCCTTTGCCTCAGGCTCTAATATGGCTTAGCCCAGGCAGCGGTGCTACTGTTCTTCCCTTTCCTTAAATTTTGCACTGATTTAGATTTTTTAAAATAGTTGATGACAACTTTATTCATCTTGATAGCAGAGCTTTTTGGCTCCCTCTTAAACTTGTGCCAGGAGCCAGTGCCTCATTTGCCCTACCCTAGTCCCAGTCCTGTGTCCCAGAGGGGCAGAGGCCAGGCGGGTAGAGAGCCTTTCAGGAAAATATGACCTCTCGGGGACCTCAGCTGCTTCAGGGACCTCTCTAGTCACTGTATGTAGATTTCATCCGTCCCCAGTGCTCCATCACCACACGTGCCAGGCCCCCGCCCACCTTCCTAAAACTGCCCGCCCCAGATCCAGAGGCAGCTAGGTGGTAGAATTCATAACAAAATGTGAAGCTGGGCACCGCACAGGTATGGGAAGGAAGCCTAGACTTCCAACGTACTCATCCAACAGGAGCTCCTAAGCATGTGTTCTATGCCGGGCGCAGGCCAAATCAAGAGACTCTGACCACGCGCAAGCCATCCATGGAGTCCTGCTTCGTCACCCCTCATACCTCAGCAGTCCTCGCGGAAGAAAATGGACCCCGGAGATCTATGGCAGGCCCACCAGGAAGATGCGGCTCGGCACCGGCAGCCGTGGGTGAGTAGCGGGCCGCACTGCTGAGAAGGCTGCGGGTCTTGGTGCTTCCTCACCCGTAGAGTGGAAATAAGCACACCCACGTCATCGGGCTCTCATGCGGGGTGTGGGTACCCAGTAAGGGACGTCTGGGAGGTTCTTAAGGGGGCACTGAAGAGCGTTCTCCGCCCAGCCTGACCTACGGTGCTGCCTCTGTCTATGACCAAGTGCAGCTGAGAGCCGGTGAGCAAAGGCCAGGCCTCTCCAGCGGCGCCCCGCCCCGCCCCGCCCCTGCGGGGAGGCAGAGGGCAGCAGGTGCCGCCCTGCCGGCCAGGGCCATCCGCGGGTTGAGATGCTGCCATGCTGCCAGCTTCACTCTCGGGCTTTGCGAATAAACTGTCACATCTCAGCTCTCACCAGCTCACGGCTGTGACAGACGGGTTCCTGCAGGCGCAACACACACACCCACCCCCCCGCCACCCCCAACTTTAACACTTCCAGTTGAAAAACCTCATACTGCGCGGAAGAGCAGCTTTTGAGAAGACGGAAGACATGGTGAGCGCCAGGTCTTCCCGGCAGGGCAGGGAGGAAAGAGGCCGTCCACATCTGTAACTGCTTGCCTGCGGAATCACAGAATTTGCAACGAGACTCCCTTCTGTGAGCACAGAGGACCTAAGGATCTCCGACCTGGGTGATTCAGACTGGCAAGGTCCAGGCCCTGTCGCAGAGACCCAGCTACCTGCACATCTTAATGATAGTCAGCTTCCTGTGTTTCCATCTCAGAATTTCAGACCAGCAAGAGCCAGAGCGCCTGTCCTGGGTAGGTTTGGGCAAGCCAGAAACAAGGACCTTAGAACTGGAGGTACTGCGAAAGACAGTCAGCCCAGGAACTTCCAAACATTCCTTTGAGCAGGGGAGACCTCTTTAGCTCAAATACAATCATAGATATAAACGCCTTATTATTTTTTTTTTTTTAAAGAAGGAAAAAATGCTCTCCTGTCTTTCTGGACAGCGATGCTATTGAAAATTTGGGCAGAAGTCTTCACTTTGTGGGGCAGTCCTGCGTGTAGTAGGACATTTAAATCCCTGGTCCGCATCTCTAAATATCAGTTGTTCCCTCCACCCCAAATGACTGAAGCTAAAAAGCTCCCACACATTTCCAGATGCCCTCCGCAGGTACTGCTCCCACTTAAGAACTCGCCTAATCGTGGGTGCACAATTGCGTTTGCGGGGCAGGGGCGGCTACTGATCCTGAGATGATGCCTCTGACTCTGGGCCAGGCAGAGCAGCGTTTGAAATCCACACCTACAATTTGCCAGCACCTGACATGGCTCCATTTTCTCTGTGCCATTAGGAGTAAGCCATTTCGCCTCTCTGGGCCTCAATGTCTTCTTCTGCAAAGTGGGAATGACCATCATGGGCTCTTGTGAGGACCAAATGGGGCTTTGTACCTAAGCTTGCTTTGTAAACTCTCAAGCCTTCTGCTGGTGCACGGCATTGCTCCTCATACTACCCTGGGTATGTAAAAGACACTGTAATCCTAGTCTTTTGAAAAGGCTTACCATGGAAACCAAATAATAAAAGCAAAAAGCTCAATCGTAAGGCTTCCACTGAAACCTGCTTCTATTCATGTCCCTTGTACACACAGCCCCGTGAAGACGATGGTTGTACTCTGCTCCCACTGAGACACCTACTTTCTCTTTTATAAGCGGGGAAGATAATCGAGCAGCCTCGGCCTGCTGCAGAGGCTCAGCCAGCATGGCTCCAAAGCCCACAACTTAGAGAAAACTGCTCAGCAGACCTCAAGTGCTTGCTTTATTACCCCAACTGGTGTGCAGGACTTGAAAATACATCAGGAAACAAGACAGGAACAGATGCCTGCCCCAACTTCCCACCTGTAGCCAGGTGGTGAGGTCTCCCTGCTGGTCTCAGAGTTTTGATAGATTGGAACCTAGTTCATGAAAAAAGGTTGAGTATTTCATTGAAAAGGGAATCCAAATGACATCACATTATTGAGGCCTTTTCTCCCCCACCCAGTACTGCAGCCCCATATTATTGGAAAGGTATTCTTTGAAAGAGAAAATTGTACAAGAGTATATTTTTCAGGATGAACTGAACAAAGGAATCCATTCCAACTTCATTCCAAACTGGAGTCCAGCAGTTTTGACTTTCAGATCTTATTAGTTGATATAGCTAGGTTTATTTATTTCTCTTTTCCTCTATTCCTCATTCTTGTGTTCAGGGTCTGCCTTGAAAGGAGTGTCCTTCAAACGTTCCCAAGCAAGTGCCAGAAAGAGTTGCTTTAGTAGGCTTAGGACCAGCTTTGCAAAATACAATCTCACAATATCACCAGGCCCTCCTTCAGCTCCACTCCACCCTCGGCAATGGTTCCAGCTCGTTTTGGCTAAATACAGCTTCTGGGTTCAAAGAGAAAATGCACGGAATGATTTCGCTGGCTTCCTCAAGATATCCAGGAGAGCCCGCATGGGTAAATCCAACGTGAATAACAGCACATGAGTCGACTCCTATGTAAACACACCCGGCTTACGAGAACTAGAAAAGGTGCCTGGCTTGAAACATTCTACTCCCTCCACTTCAGAAAGAAACAGTGGGACTCGGTAAAGCAGATCAAAGGCACAAGCCCAGGATCATCAGGCCCATATGAGAAAAATACCCAAAAGCAAACAAAAATCGAGGTGAAACTTGTATCTTCCCTCACGGTGGGGGTCTTACAGACGCTAAACACACAGCTGAATTTCTGAAGGTCACCTGCGGCTTCCTTACTCCCCCAAGGCAGCGGAGATCTGACCATTTTACCCAGTGACCTGGGGCACGGCTCTGTGGTGGTGTCTGTCCCCGCTGGTCTATTCCAGCTCATTGCCAGAGAAAAATGAAACAGGCCCAGGAGCAAAAAGCCAACGTGGCAGCAGAAGAAAGGAGCCCTGTTAAAAGTCTCTGCTACTGCTTTACACTTGCTGCTTTCTTAACCCCAAATCCTCTAGAACCAGATGCTATGTTAATAAAGGCCTATTGAATAAGCAATTCAGAAGAGGTACAAGGGCAGGTCTGCTAATGGGGTATGCTGATTAACACATAATGGGCAGCCCACCCTACAGACAAGAGGGCCAGGCCTCTGAGCAGCAATATGGCTTCTGGTTCAGCACAAGACGCCAGAGTCACCCACACCAGCTCAGTCACTGGCTTTGTATGACACAGGACAAATCAGTCTGTCTAATTCCCATAGGTGGCATCTGTCTAATGGGATTAATAACTATGACTATCTCTTGATTTGGGGGTGCCTTAAGAGATAATCCAGATAAACTCTTAGCACATTTCCTGGTACAAAGTTCTTACTCCCAGTAATTGTTGCGCTTGCTACCAGAGACAGAGATGTGCCGTATGCAGGGCGGGTGGCATACCTTCTCTGAACCATGTCACTCCTCACTCTGCAGGACCTGCAGCTGTCCTTACCAGCTGCAGACCTCACTGTAATTTTTAAGTATCTTCTCCCCTTTCTTAGGTACTGTGAAATCCGGCAGAGTTGGAGTTCCTCTGAGCGGCTCACCAGCCCCCTGTCTCCGCCTCGACCAGGATGTTGTGTGGATATGAAGAGTGTGACCCGGAATTCTCATCCATACGGAAACAGCCTCACTCAGGCCAGCACAGTCTACACCAAGAGTTCGCTGGTCTTTAAGTGAAATTTTTGGTGACAGGGAGCAGATCTGGGGATTTTCCACAAGCTCCAAGGAGCAGCCTCCCGATGATTAACCTTGTCAGTGCGCTCGTATTAACACAGTAGGCATGCAAGGTGCCCAGATATAAAGGAAGCTTTGGGCATTTAGGGTGACACCAATGAAGGGCGTAGTAGCACCCATATCCCAGAGCACTGAAATGCCCTCCGTGGACTAAGGGAGGTAGTCAAGTCTGGAGAGAAGCCCTTGTCTGCTCTGCCCCCTGATGCAAGACACCAGGTCCTGGCCCGGGGCTGGGGTGGGGTGGGAGGGTGGGGGTTGGGGACGCCAACAGAGGCGGTCACACCAAGATGCCCTGCCTCCCTCACCCTCCTCCATCTCCCGCATACCCAATCTCTTAGCTCTAACAAGATTGTTGTGGGTTTGCCAAGTTACCGGACTTTTCAATGCACCTTTTTTTTGTGAGGCCTAGTTGGTAAAGTTAATTTCCTGCTCAGAATGAAGAAATAGGAAATCGCCACTCACGGTCAAGGCTCACCGGCCTGCTATAAAACAGGAAATCCTGTATATCCATCGGCTCCTCCATCAGCTCGCCAGTCCGTCCATCAGAACAAGCAGGAGAGTGGCTGAGGAAGTGCCGGTAAGATGGGGAGCTAATACGGATCACTGCTTCCTCCCCTACACCAAACTCTGGAATACCAGAGGAGCAGAAAGGAATTTGGTGAGGCCCCAAACCTGACATCACAACCGTGAGCCCCACTGGGAGCAAAGAATGTGGCAGGGTCACTATGGGGAGGGGAAATGGTGCCCAACGTTAAAAAAAGAGCGGGGGCCATGGATGAGCCTGGGCAGCAAGGAAAGTTTTCCATTTCTGCCCTTTCCTTTCCCAATATTGTCCTGGGAAGATCAGTATCTGCCCCATTATCCAAACGGAATAGAAACAGAGCAATGCCGGCTCAGCCCAGTGCCCGCTAGAATCGAAGGATAACGTCAGAGCAGCCCAAGGTAGAGATAAGAGGTCCCTGGGGAGCAAGGTCACCCTGTTAGGGAAAAGGTACAAATAGAAAAGGGCTCTTGAAGTATTTCCAAGGGAATGTGGTTCACAGGGGGAAATAACGAGCCATTAAGTATGAACAAGAGCTCATTGAACAACCTACATGAGAGGAAGCAGATTTAATGAACACAGAAAGAGAGTCTGAAAGAGGCAGAGTAAATATTCTCAGAGATAGGGGAGGATATTGAAATTATAAAGGAGCTGGCAGTTATAAATTTTAAAAATGAGAAAGTGGAGTTAATAGGTGTGTCAGCCAGGCTTCTCTAGAAAAAAACAGAACCAATAGGAGAGAGAGAGAGGATTTCCTTTAAAGAACTGGCTCAGGGACTGTTGGGGCTGGCAGATCTGAAATCTACAGGAAAGGCCCGCAGTCCAGAAACCCAGGAAAGAGTTAAAGCGAATCCTGAGTTCAAAATCTGTAAGACAGGCTGGCAGGCTAGAAACTCAGACAGAAATTGTTACATCTTGAAGCAGAAAGTTCCTTCTTCTCTGGGGATCCTCAGTTTGTGGTCTAAAGGTCTTTGCCTGATTCCCATCGTTGAAGGTCATCTCCTTTACTTAGTCAACTGTTTATAAACATTAAGCACGTCTACAGAATACCTTCACAGCCACATCTAGACTAGTGTTTGTCCAAACCGCTGAGCATCACAGACTACTCAAGTGGACACATAATTAACCAGCACACTGGGGAGGCAAGTATTTTAGTTAAAATAAAGAGCTCAATAAATGGATTGGAGAGCAGCCAAGGAACAAATTACTAAGCCAGATTAAGTCCAGGGGCGTTCCAAGTAGACCTCAGAAGGGATAAAGAGATGGAAAATGATGTCAAAAATGTAAGAAGATATGGAGTGTAAAAGCAGAATAACTAATACTCACATGGTAGGAATCCCTAAGAAGAAGAGGAAAAAAAAAAAAAAATAGAGGGGAGGGAGTGTTTGAAGAAATTATTACTAAAAATTTTCCAAAATTGAAATAAACTCATAACACTTTGGATAGAAATTGCTCCTGCAGTGCCAAATGGGTTAAATAAGAAAAAACTCATACACAGACATGAAACTTAAGGATGTCAGAGGCTAAGGAAAACTCCAATAGCTTCTGAGAGTAAAAATGGATTATATCCAAAGTAAGAAGAATCAGATTCACAAAAAATTCCTCAATGAAACAGTATTTTCTAAGTGCTAAAGACAAAGAACTTCAGATCTGGAATTTTATATCCACAAATTGTCATTTGAGGATGAAATTAAGATATTTTTAGTAATACAGGACTTAAAGTTTAACCACACAAAGACCCTCTATGAAAACGTCCTGGAAGGAACACTGTGACAAAAAACAAAAGAGAGAGAGAGAGAGAGAGAGAGAGAGAGAGAAAGAGAGATGGGGCGCCTGGGTGGCTCAGTGGGTTAAGCCGCTGCCTTCAGCTCAGGTCATGATCTTACGGTCCTGGGATCGAGTCCCACATCGGGCTCTCTGCTCAGCAGGGGGCCTGCTTCCCTTCCTCTCTCTGTGATCTCTTCCCTTCCTCTCTCCTACTGTGATCTCTCTCTGTCAAATAAATAAATAAAATCTTAAAAAAAAAAAAAGAAAGAAAGAAAGAGAGATGGATGAAAGAAAGAAAGAAAGAAAAAAGTAAATTCAGGAAGATGCCATGAGATAGTAGAAGTATGGATGGATAAGTAGATAGATAAGTAGATAACTCAGTATAGTTGTCTAAGTGAAAAAAAATTTTGAAAGAAGAAAAACAAAAATACATTCATAACAATCCAGAATTAAATCCAGATGCCGTCAAAATGGCATTGTGGATTAATAAAAGCAATTGCCAAAAGGAGTCAGGAGTGTATGAAGATAAGTATCTCATTCATGGCAAAAAATATTGTTATGATTAGCTTGTGAATTTATAGGAAAAGGGACATAAGTACAATTTTGATAAGCTAGGGGTAACCATAAGAAGAACGTAAATAATCTTAGCAGCTTTAAGTCAGCACAAGAAAATTCAAAGGAAGCAAGAAAAAAAAATAAAAATAAAGTAGCATAAATAGAAAACACAAAATAAAATAGCAGAAATAAGTCCTAATATAGCAGTAGCCATACATGATGCTCATGAGTTGAACTCACTAATCAGTTTTGGATTTCATATTTCATGAAATATTCTTCAAAATCTGTTACCTGCAATTTCAACCTGCAGTTTCACAAAGGAAGCCTCAATAAATTTCCAAAATTCAGACACACTGTGTTTTCTGAATACTATGAACAACTGTATGCTGGCATATTAAATATCCTTTAAGAAATGAACAATTTCTTGACACTTACAAATTATCTAAAATGATTCAAGAAGAAATAGAAAATCTCAACAGACCCATAAGAAGAAAAAGAGATTGAATTAGTAACCAAAAACCTTTCAACAAAGAAAGTCCTGGACAAGATGGCTCACTGGAAAATTAAACTAAACTTAGAGAAGAATTAACACTGATCCTCAAATGCTTCTAAAAAAATTGAAGAAATAAATAAATGGAAACATTTATTGGTCATTGGTTTGGAAAACTTAATACTGTTAAATGACAGTATCCAATGTGATCTACAGATTCAATACCATCATTATCAAAATCCCAATGGCAATTTTTACAGAAATGGAAAATGTCACCCTAAAATTCATAAGGAATTTCAAAGGATTCCAAGTATCTAAAACTAACTTGAAAAAGAACAAAGTTGACAGACTCACACTTTCCGATTTTAAAACTTACTATAAAATAACAGTTCAGTACTAGTGTAAGGAGAGATATATAGGCCAAAGGAGTAGAATTGAGAGCCCAGAAATAAACCCTGACATCTATGGTCAATTGATTTATTACAATAGGGTCAAGACCATTAAATTGGGGAAAAAATGGGCTCTTCAACAAACAGTGCTGGCAAAATTGGATATCCACAAGCAAAAGAGTGAAACTGGACTCTTACCTTACCCTATACAGAAAATTAACTAAAAATGGATAAACATAAGAGCGAAAACTATAAAACTCTTAGAAGAAAATATAGGTACAGATCTTCAGAACTTTGGATCTGGCCATGATTTCTTAAATATTACACCAGGGGCTCCTGGCTGGCATAGTCAGTGGAGCATGTGACTTTTGATCTCAGGGTTGTGAGTTCAAGCTCCATGTTGAATGTAGAGATTACTTTTTAAAGAAAAATACAATCTTTTTTAAAAATATGACACTAGAAGCACAGATAAAAAAAGAAAAGATAAATTGGACTTCATCACAATTAAAAATGTGTCCCTCAAAGGACACTATTAACAGAGAGAAAATACTTCACAGAATGGGAGAAAGTGTTTATAAGCCATTTATGAAATAAGAGTGTAATATCCAGAATATATAAAGAATTCCTATAACTCAACAATTAACAGACAACCAAACCAATGTAAAAAATGGGCAAAGATCCTGAATTTGTCCAAAGAAGATTCTCCAAAGAAGATATATGGTCAATAAGCACATGGAAATATGCTCCATATCATTAGTCACTGGGTAAAAGCAAATCATAACCACATGAGCTGCTACTTCATATCTGATAGGATGGCTTTAATTGAATGAATGAATGAATAAATAAATAACAAGTGTTGACAAGAATGCAGAGGAACTGGAACCCTCTTACACTGCTGTTGGAAATGTAAAATTCTGCAGACACTGTGGAAAATGGTTTAGAAATTCCTTTAAAAATTTAAATACAGAATCACTATACAACCCAGTAATGGCACTTGTAAGTATACACACACACACACACACACACACACACACAAATGAAAACAAAGACACAGATACTTGCACACCAATGTTCGAAGCAGCATCATTCACAACACCCAAGAGCTGGAAACAACCTAAGTGTCCGTGAACAGATAAATGGATAAACAAAATGTGCTATATATACAATGGAATATTAGTCAGTCTTAAAAAGATAAGGTTCAGACACATGCTGCAAGATGCATGAGCCTTGAAAACATTATGCCAGTGAAATCAGCCAGACAAGTGTGTGGTCCCAATTACATGCAATATCCAGAACAGGCAGATACATAAAAACAGAAAATAGATTAGTGATTACCAGAATCTGAGAAAAAGGAGGAATGGGAGAGTTATTTCTAATGGGCACAGGAGCTTCTGTTTGGGCTGATGAAAAAGTTTTGCAAATAGATAGAAGAACATGTGGTTTGAATTAATGAACAGTATACTTAAAAAAGTTAAAATAGGGGAGCCTGGGTGGCTCAGTGGGTTAAAGCCTCTGCCTTCAGCTCAGGTCATGATCTCTGGGTCCTGGGATTGAGCCCCACATCGGGCTCTCTGCTCCGTGGGGAGCCTGCTTCCTCCTCCTCTCTCTCTCTCTCTCTCTGCCTGCCCCTCTGCCTACTTGTGATCTCTGTCTGTCAAATAAATAAATAAAATTCTTTTTTTTAAAAAAAGTTAAAATAGCAAATTTTATATTACAGATATTTTAACATACATATACACATGACCAGACAAATGAGAAGAAACTTGTCAGGGACCCAAGAAGAAAACAACAGACACTGGCCTAAGGGAAACCCTCATAATGAAGTTATTAAGAATTGACTTTAGAATAACTATGTTTAATATGTTTTCAGAATTTTTTTTAAATGGAAAACATTGGCCAGGAGCTAAAAGCTTAGAAACTACATTTTTTTTTTAAATCAGAGAATTCTAGAAGTGAAAAATGTAATACCTGAACTTATGAAAGTATTTCAAAAGAGAATTTGTTGACTAGATAATACCAGAAGAAAATGTTCATACTGAAGCAAGGAAAGATGAAAGGAAGAAAAATACAGAAGAATGTATGAAGTATAGATATATAAAAAGGGGTATAAAAAAATGGCCTAATGTGTGTGGAATCCCAAGAAAGACAGGAATAGCTGAGAATTCTCCAAAAGTTATAAAAAGATGTCAAACCACAAACTCAAGAAGGTTTCAAACACCAGAAACACACACATGCACGTGCACACACACAAAAACAAACACACACACACACACACACACAAATTATATCTTCGCACATAGTGAAGCTACTTAAAAACCAAAGACATATTTCAAAGGAAAAAAAAAAAAACCCAGACTACTGACACCTTACTTCTCAGAGGAAGTAATGGAATCCAGAAGACAATGGAATTCAAAGCCGTTGATCTTTAAAGTATTGAAAAAGTAATTGCCAATCTAGAATTCTATACTCAGGAAAAAAAATCCCTCAAAAGTAAAGCTTAAGTAAAGATATTTTCAAACAAAAACTGAGAATATCAGCAGTACATCAACATTAATGAGAACACTAAATGCTTTTCTTTACACAAAAGAAAAATAACCGTGGACAACAACTCAGAAGTAAAAGAAAATAACAATGCAAATGGCAAATCTAAATAAACATAATTTACATAAGTCATAATAAACACAACTGTCTAAGTAGACATTGACAATATCAAATGACAATGGTCTTACTGGGTTTAAAATACATACAAAATTGAAATACATTTTGTAGGCACCAGGCACAAAATATATTTTGTGCCTGGGTGGCTCAGTCCTTGGGCATCTGCCTTTGGCTCGGGTCATGATCCCAAGGTCCTGGGATCAAGTCCCACATCGGGATCTCTGCTCAACAGGGAGTCCACTTCTTTCTCTCCCACCACCTTGCTCGTGCTTTCGCTTGCTCCCTCTCTCTCAAGTAAATAAATAAAATCTTTTTTTAAAAAAATTAAAATACATGACAAGTGGGGCACCTGGATGGCCCAGTTGGTTAAGTATCCAACTCTTGGTTTTGGCTCAGGTCATGATCTATAGAGTTCCCATATTCGCACCATGGCCAATTTCAAGCTATCAACATGAACTCAATGAATACAGAATGGGGAAGAGACCAGCACAAGACGGTTCCAGCAAACCACTGAACCATTCTCCAAATACCTCATTCAAAACCTTAAAGTCACCTTTTCCCTCTCCCACATCTTCACCAAGACACCCTATCTGATGCAAAGCATCACTGGCCCTCTTTTAACATGGATGCTGCCATCCAGTGTCTCCTTCCCACTTCCCCCACTGTCACCCACCTGACACTGTCATTGCCATCTGTCCTGCCCACTGTCAGTCTCCTAATTATTCTCCCCACCTTTAGGCTCTTTCATTACCATTACACAACTGGAAGTCTAATCCTTCTAAAGTGCATTTCCCATTGTGTTACCCTAAACCTGCAGTAGTTCTCCTACTGTCCACCAAATAAAACAAAATTGGGCCTTCGATGCCTAATTCCTCATGCACTTCCTGTATCAGCATTCTGTATCAGTCAAGATTAGGTTGGCTGCAATCCAGCTTGTAGACCTCAAACAGTAGTGGCTTTAAGAAGACATAAGTTTATCTCCCCTCTCATGTGCAAGTCCAGATATAAATAAATAGTCTGGGGGTTTAAGAAGACTGTTTTCCCTGAGGGCCTCGAGCACCTATGTGCTTCCGGCTCACCATCCCAAGTTTGACAGATGCTCCTCATGTTCATCTTTCAAGATGGCAACCGTCACCTCAAGTCCCAGGCAGTGGAACAGCGGAAAGAACGGACAAGGAGCACAAGTTGGCTGACTTACCAGGAAGTTTCCAGAAAATGCCACAGGACATTTTTACTTAGCCTTTGTTTGCCTGAACCTAGTTACATAGTTTTACCTAGCTGCAAGAAATGCTGGGCAGCTGTGGGGAACTGGGGAAAAGGGAGACTAAATTTTGGGGAACAATGATCTGTCTCTGCAAAAAGACTTCAGCATTCCTTTGAAAACTTATTTTCTATTTCCTTATGTCTTCTGCCCAAACATAAAAACAACCAGACCTTTATACAAATCTATGTGCTAGGCACTGTTATAAATGCTTTATATATATATATAACCCACTTAATCCTAACAGCAGTTCAATGAGGCAAGTACCATTATTACCCCCATTTTATAGATGGGAAGCTAAGAACCAGAGCAATTAAGAAGTCCAGAAATTCCCAAGACTACTTGGGAATCGGCACACTTGAGAAGCTTATTAAAATGTAGAATCACATGGGCTAAGATGAAATTGTTAAGGAAAAAAAAAAATTGAGGAGTGAGAAGAAAACCAAAAATGGAACCCTGAGAAAGAGCAGTGACATTTATGGGACAGGTTTAGAAAGCAAGTGTCTTCAAGACTTACTGTGAGCAGTGGCAGGGAAGCCAAGGCTGGGGGCTGTCTTAGAGGTCCAAGGGAAGGTGTTCAAACATGAGGTCATGTCAGCCAGGTCAGTTAAGGTATTGGGAAGGATTTGCTGGGATTGGCAGTTAGGGGGTCACTTATGACCTTGGTGAGAAGAGTTTTAGTGGTGTGCTGAAGGAAGAATGCTTGTCTTTATGCTCAAATAGTTTGTAAGACCCTCCAAGGAAGCACTCACTCTTTCTCTCTCTTTTATTGCATGTGTTGTGTCTAGGACCAGATGTATATTAAATATATATATATATATTTTTTTTTTTCTGAACTTTGCCATTACAGATGAGGGTGGGGTAACTGTTGTTAGGAAATCAAGAATCACATGGTGTGTGTATAAGTGAGTTGAGTTTTAGAAACGTGGAAACAGGAAGCTCAATCCTCCCTTTCCATTAGGTGAGATGGGTTTCATACAGGATGAAGAGGCAGAGAAATTGCCACTGATGATGACACCATCTGCTCAGACACAGAAGGAGACCACTGTTCTCAGATAACAAATGCAGAAGATCCCCTTTTCTGGAGAGGCAGTGGCCAAAAACTGAGGTGATGGTCCATGGTCATGGACAGCATGGAGCCCACCCTGATATGCCATCCATCCATGTGCCAATCATTCATTGGTAGTCACCAACATTCCAATGATACAGCCAATCATTCTTGGTAGTCACCAACACCCTCCCACATCGTGAAGAGAAAACATGCAGTTCGTTACGGCTTGTCAATAGTTGAGGAAGGCCTATGGAAGCCAACTTGCTCCTACAGCTCCAGGAGCATCAAGACTCAAAAAGGAACTACTTACACTGTCATCACCACAGCGGTCGCTTCTACGGGATTTCTATTTCCGAGACAGCACTGGATGGACTGGCTTGGCTCACTCCTGAGAGGAGGGCGTTGCAAAGACACTGACTCATCCGGCCCTCCCTCGTGCCCTCTGCGGCTGTCCCTCACTGCACTTCCTCCTCCTCTGAAGCTAAGGGTCGGCCTCTTGTGCTCATGCCAAGGTTTTTTAAACACACACACACACACACAAACACATACACTCGGCTTCCAAGAGGGTAAATTTTTTTAGCATGAAAATAAATAAGGAAAAGCCCTCTCAAAAAAAATATATTTAAAAATAAATAGTCTTTCTCCCAAACTACTTAATAATTCCAGGATGATAAAATTTTCCAATTGCAAATGTTTAAAGAATAAAATAAAAGGAATGAAGGCCCCACTGTATTTGCGCAGGTCTCTTAAAAAATGATCCTGATTTCCTCCACAAGGCTCTGTGAGGTAAATTGCAAGGCTCCCCTTAATATAGAAGAATTCCAGCAGTAATATATTAGCTTCTCTTCCCATGTCTTTAGCACGAGTGTGAACACAGCAGCATCTTGTAGCTCACATCCTACAGACCACTGCTCAACTTTCCAGAAGGGCCACAGTCATGCATTGTGCATTTGGAATGCCTGTTGTTAAGAGCCAACATCAGTCCAGGGAAGACCCTACTCAGCAGACCCAGCCAACTCCCACCGGAAGCCTACCACAAAGAGCTTCTACTTACCACCAAATACCTCTGCTTCTGGTAAGAGATAAGCAGCCCATTGAACCCTCAGATGGAAGCAAGTGCCCCAGGCCTCCTGGGTGGGGGTTACTGAAGAAACTTTCAATCATGATGTCTCTACCTTCATTAACTTCTGCCTCCCATCCCCTCGTTTGTCCCAGTTTAGGATCTCTTATATACCAGGAGGCCTTCCTTGCCAAGGAGAATGGGAGGTGGGTTGGGCAGAGGTTATTACAGTATGATTCCTTTTTTACCTATAAAGAAACTGGTTCGTGGTGGTGAACAACACAGCTTCTGAGCCACGGTGTGTTCGCTAAAGCCCACAGCTTCCGTATCTCACCACTGCCTGACCTTACTTCCAGCCCGGTTGGACAAGAGGCCAACCCAATGCTGAAAACAGGGGCTGACCTGGTTACAACAGGTGCCTGAGGTGATTTCTCATCCTTCCAGGCATTCCCACCCTGTTCTGGAAGGTCCCTGACCCCAGCACACTGTGTTTTTGTCCATTGCTCCTTTTACCTTCCAGAAACCTACATCTAACTACACAGCTGCCCATTTCCATGCCTCCTGCTTCTCCCCATGCCAATGATAACCTGTTTCCCATTAGTTTTAACAATTTTCTCTGGAGACTTTCCAAATCCTCCTCTGCCAGGGATGGGCCTTGTACCCACCCTACCAGCAGAGGAGACCAAGTAACTGCCATTCCCGCCATCCCGGAGATGGCTCCTGGGGCTCGGGTGACTTTATTCAGGAAACTTACAGAAAGTGTTGCAAGTTATAGTTCAGTCACCTGAGAGGAGTAATATTTGGGGTTCCATCCCTCTGCTTCCCTTTTTTGCATTTCTCTTTAAAAGACCTTCGTCATAGTGGATTGGGGAGATCTGGGGTGAAGAATACCAGGGTGTTAAAGTGAGAACAACAAGAAAAAAAAAAAAAACGGAGGTTCAACGAGTAACATCCATAATAGGATTATCAGATCCATGGAAAGGCTCAGTCAAGATCGAGTAGGGTTTTTATATCCCTTTGCACCCTTCTTAAACATTTCAAAAGGCAATCCTGGCCAAACAGCTCTGGGAGTGTCATCTGAGGGAGGTGTCCTCTGGGAAAGAGGGTAGGTGGCCTGAAGAATGGAGAGAAGACCAGAAGAGGCAGAAATTAGAGGCTGGAGGCAGTGCTCCCCACACCTCCAAAGGTCTGCATCTCTCAAATGGGACGAGGCTTTACATGCATCAGGTTCCAAAAGCATCAGGCTGAGCAGTATGCCTTAAGGACCTTCCAGAGCAGCCCACCACTGCCAACCAGGAGTGGGGAGCAAGGGTGGGGCGGGGCAGTTGGAGGGGGAAGGAAAATAGATGGGGAGCTGGAGGCAGCATCCTGGATCTCCAGGCCCGCATATCCCACATCAGGGACCTGGATGTCCCCTGTGCCTTGGTAAGGAGAAGCAGAGGCAGTGAGAGGCAGCTGGATTGGCACAGACTGAATGGGAATGAAGCTGTCACAGTGGGGAGACATGAAACCTGAACAGATGTCCATCACCGTGATGCAGAAATATTGCATCATTGGCCACAGTCCCATTTGGGTGTTACCTTCAACCTAAGCAGAATCCAATCTCTTCTCTGTGTCTCCACCCATGCCACTCTAGTCCAAGCCACTCTGGTCTCTCACCTGTTGCCAACTGCACCCCTTCCTGCTGGCCATCCTGCCTCCATGCTTGAGCCCCAGCAGTCTATTCTCCACCCAGGAGTCAGGGAGACTCCTTTAAAAATATGACTAAGACCATAACACTCCTATGGTCTAACCCTCCAAGGACTTCTTATTCGACCTGAAGTCCTTACCATGGCCAACAGAGTGCTGCTACCTGATCGGGCCTCAGCCTCAGTCTCCCCCTCAAACCTCGTTTCCTATCTGCTCACCCACTCCAGTCCAGTCCTGCGGGCTGATCCTCAAATGCATCAAACATGCCTGGGGGGCTCAGTCCGCTAAGCGTCTGCCTTCGGCTCAGGTCATGACCCTGGGTCAGGGGATTGAGCCCCTCATCAGGCTCCCTGCTTGACCAGAAGTCTGCTTCTCCCTCTGCCCTTCACCTTGCTGGTCCTCTCTCTCACCCACACACATACTCTCTCTCTCTCAAGTAAATACATAAAATCCTTAAACAAACTAACAAACAAAAACCATGCTCCCAACCGAAGCTCTTTGCACTTGCTCTTCCCTCTGCCTGGAAAGTTCTCCAAAACATCCCTATGACTTACACCCTCATTTTATTCAGGTCCCTTCTGTCACCTGTTTAGGCTGTGCCTAAACCACCCTTCCCCAAATAGTGACTTCCCAGGCCATTCTATTCCCTCTGTGTACATAGCTTTATTCTTCTTTATCACCATTTCCCTCTTTAGATCATATCATTTTTAATGGAAGTAAAATATGCAGGATATAAAATTGACCATCTTCACTATTTCTATGTATATGAGTCAGTGGTGCTAAGTACATTCACATGGTTGGGTAACCGTCACCACCACCATCTCCAGAACTGAAACTCTGTCCCCATGAAACACCTCCCCAAACCCTGCTCCCCCAACCCTGGCAACTACCGTTCTACTTTCCATCCCTGAGAACTTCTGTGGACTTTTCGTAAGGGATTCTGGTGTCTCGTACGAGTGGAATCACATAGCCTTTATGTGGCTAGCTTCTTTCACTTAGCATTAATGGTCTCAAGGTTCATTCATGTTGTAACATGTCAGAATTTGCTTCCTTTTCTGAACAGAAATAATATAATATTGCATCATGTGAATAATATTGCATCATACTGAATAATATTCCATCATGTGTTTATACCATCTTTTGTTTATCCATTCATCCACCAGTAGACATCTGAACTGCTTTCATCTTTTGGCTCTCATGAATAATGCTGCTATGAACACGGGGGTACAAAAATATATCATATTTCATGCTTACCCATTCACTCTTTGTCACATAGGCTTTGTGAGGGCAAGGACTTCCCATTGTTCACTGCCTGTCTCCAGCACCAGTACAGTGCCTGGTACATAATTCTCAATGCACTTTTGTTGAATGACTAAAAATGGCACAATCAGGGTGTGAACCCAGGTCTGTACCAGCTGCAGGGCTCAGGTTCTTAATCATGATTCTATGCTACTTCCAGCATCAGGGCATGTTGATTAATCTGCAGGAGAGCTGTGACCAATGGGTACACTGAGGCATGCTTTGGCAGTCTCCATCAAAGCACTGCCCTGGGGAAGGCATGTCTTGGACCACACTTAGCTCCTCTGTTTCTGGTGTCATGAAATTACCAACTATAGACAGGCTGCTCGGATAAGAAAGTGTGAATCAATTAAATGTTTGATTCACTACCACAATATCCTGTTTTATACTCTTCATGCCACCTAACACTATTTGAAATTACCTTGTTTATCTGTTGTTTCTTTGTTCATCATTGGTTCCTTTCACCAGCATGGAGGTATCACCATGAGAGCAATTTGTGCTCAGTGCACAATGATCGAAATAATAAATGAATGAACTTATGTAACTGATTCTTTCAGTTTGGATTCCATAATTCTCAAGAAACTTTCCAATTATAATTTTACTTAGGAGGAAGATAAGACCCAGGTCAGACAAATGCTAATATAAGACTCACAGAGCATTAATAAATGGTATTTTTGTTTACATATCTGTAAAGGAAACTCTTTCTCTTCTAACTCTCAACACTTCTGACACCAGATGTGTAGGAGTTTTCCCCCACCTCAAGCAATTCTCCAATTCTTAGTGACACCAACTGGGAGTCCTATAAATTTAATTCAATCCTGAAACTATCTCTCCAGAGAAAGCATGAGATGCCACAAGTTAAGGGCTCAGGCTCACAGTATGGGCCCCCAGTTTGGAGGCCAATGGCAAGTACAGGTTGTCACCTGCACTTCTAACCAACCAAGCTATAAATCAGGGTTCCCATGATTTCCTTCCTGGGTTTAATAATTTGCTAGAATGGCTATCAGAACTCAGGGGAAACATGCCTTATGTTTACTGACTTACTATGAAAGGATACAACTCAAGAATGGCCAAATGGAAAAGATGCACAGGGCAAAGTATGAGGGATGGGGCAGGGAGACTCCACGTCCTCTCTAGCTTACCACCCTCCCAGCACAGTGATGTACTCACAACCTGGAGCCTCATCCAAATTTCATTGTTCAACAGTTTTTATAGAGTTTTAATTTCCAACTCCCTTTCCACCCTCCTTCCTGGTGGCTGGCAGGTGGGGCTAAAAGTTCCAACGCCCTAATTGTTTGGTCTATCTGGTGACCAGCTCCAGCCCAGTCTATGAAGGGGTCCCACCCTGAGTTACCTCATTAGCATAAACTCAGGTATGCTCAATAGGGTTCCTTATGAATAATAAGGAGCTCTGTGTCAGAAACTAGGTACAAGGGCCAAATATATTTATTATTGTGCCCCAAGACCAGTGTCCTAAAGTTGGGTTAGTGTTTGTCTGTCACTGAAAAATCAACCTTAATCTCATTATGCAAAAAAAATAATAAAAATCAGACCAGCTCCTGAACCAGACTGAAGTACCCTGGATCACCTTCTCTTTAAGAGACTTCATGACCACCATAGTAAACTGGAGTAAAGGAAGAATGAAACCTTCTGATGGATATCAGTCTCTTGCTGTCTTGTGATTTCTAATTTATTACAACCCACAGGACAAAGTAAGATCTCACACAGGATGAGGTGGTCTTCAGAGTTATATAGATCTCAACATAGAAAAACTGCAAATCTTAGCAGGAAGATGCACCATGATTAGTCGATGATGTCTGCCATGGCACAGGAAGGAAGAGGTTCGCATATAAGCCACGCACCGGCCATCCCTCATCTAGACAGCCTTTCATCTTCCTGTTTCCTTTGAATCTTCAGACACCTCTTCAGAGCCCCTAGTTATGGAGCGCCATAAAGATTCAATCAAGAGAGTCCTCTCTCTGGGGGGTTGCTACTTCCCTTTCCTCATTGCTTCCTGGACAGTTAATGTAGGAAAGGTTACATTTCATCCTACAGTTCCTACCAAGTCGATTTTCTAGTTTACAGGGACCCAGCCAGACCATCTCAGACACTCCTGTAGAAAACTGATCTATCAGCAATTATCTGTTTATAAATCCCTGTGTGCCCTGGTTTCATAGCCCAGCACTCAGAGTGAGAGCAAGAACATTCACCTGTTTATTGGAGTTGTTCATATACGCTCAAACTCAACTCCTTCCAGTCTGCTTCTAAAATTAGGCATCAGAACAAATGCCATTCCTGCCTCTGATGGGTTTGTTTGTTTTCTTATCTCACAGGTCAAGGGGACATCCTCCACTCCTGCTTCCTGACCCCCATGTACTACCTGAAAAAAACAACAACAACAACAAAACTCAGGCTTCTTATCAGACGTCAAATTTCCTCATTGAGAGCTGTAACCTACTTGTGACCAAGGAGAAGACCCAAGTGTGCTGGGCTTAGGGGGTAGAAAGCCTTTCAGGAACCAGTCACTAAATATAACCCAAGACCCTAAGTGTAAGTCTAAGGTTCGATTCACCAGCAGCTTCAAGAGGTCTGGGCTGTGAGGAGGACAGGCCAGACCATCCAGGGAACACAGGGACAAGAGTAGCAGTTGCCTGGCTCTGCATCTGCATCATTCCCAGGGAATAGCAACAACATAGTTTCATTTTGGACTCTAAGGCTAGGTAGTCAGTTCTATGAATGTCTCATACTTACTCTGTACTTCTTGCCAAAATCAGCCCCCAGTAAATATATATCCCTTGATAGTCATGACACGCCTGTAGGGTAGCCATGATAATCAATAGATGGGGTCTGGGGACAAATAAGGTTGTCTGAGTACTATTTTGAAGTTTGGCGAATTAATTAACTAAATGAATAGCAAGGGGATGATCTGGCTCTTAACCTCAAAGCAAACAGTATTGAAACATGACATGTAGACTGGTAGAAGGTAGCATCTCCTTTCCTCAGGGTACTAGGAACATTCCGTTTCAACCCAGTGTTCTCAATTCCACGTAATTCCTACCCCACATGAAGTTATGTGGGGGTAGGAATGCTTAGATCAGATCATGATATGGTCTCAAGATCCAATAGATTGCAAAAAAAGGAGACATAAGAATCCCTTGCAAAATGAAGGAAGCAATTTCTAAACATAGTATGAGTAAGGATCATCAAACTAAGGCACTAGTAAATATTCAAAAGAAACTGATATTTATTGACTGTTGTGAATTAAGCATTGTGCAAACACTCTATATAAAACATCCCACTTAAATATGTTCATTTCAACCCTCAAAGAGTTTTAGTCCCAGATACTTTGTGAGATAGTCTATGAATAGAAATGGGGAAATACACACTTAATGGATTATTCCCTTCTTCCCTTTAGAAAATATAGAACGTAAGAGCTCTCAACTCTGTGTAAGTTATTTTTAAATAAACACAAACAGGGGCACCTGGGTGGCTCGGTGGGTTAAGCCTCTGCCTTCAGCTCAGGTCATGGTCTCAGGGTCCTGGGACCCAGCCCCACATCAGGCTCTCTGCTCAGCGGGGAGCCTGCTTCCCTCCCTCTCTCTCTGTCTGCATCTATGCCTATTCGTGCTCTCTCTCTCATTCTGCCAAATAAATAAATAAAAATCTTTTAAAAATAAATAAATAAATAAATAAACACAAACATTTATGAAAAGGAGAGGGACTGAACACCTTGGGGGAGGGGGCTCAGTCAGTTAAACTTCCAACATGACAATTACAGCTCAGGTCAAGATCGTGAGATCAAGTCCAGCATCAGACCCCATGCTCAGAAGAGTCTGCTTGAAGACTCTCTATCCTTCTTCCTCTATCCACCCCTCCCCCAGCTTTGCTTACACTCTCTCTCTCTCTCTCTCTCTCTCTCTCTAAAATAAACAAATAAATGAATCTTTTAAAAAAGAAAGAGAGAGAGAAAGAAAAAGGAGAGGGACAATAAAATTTCTGTAACATCTCTAAGGCTAATGGCACCAGAGCCTTTCAGAATAATGTTTACAAGCATTTAACACTCTGCAAATGTACAATCAGGAACTATTTTAATATGACTCATTAGATTGATGGGCTCCTCTTAAGAGGAGATAATCTATGGATTATTTGAAGTGTGCATGCAGAGTTTGATCTGGCTGTGGGCAGACAGCTCAGATGAGAGTCGCTGAGGCCAAATACCAATTGTTTGTTGTTTTTCTGTTTTGTTTCTAACACCAGACAGTAAGTGGCTCAGAGTACACTGTGCCCTTGTCAAGTCAAAAAACAACACTTCATTTGCAAGAAACTAGAGTATTTTGCATAAGTTTGGAAAAGAGTTTCTTAATGGAAAATCTATTTTAGTCAATTAAAAGATACGCTTTGATATTTGCCTGTTTTCTCATCAGCTTCCCCAACTGAGGTGATGTATCGACCCCACTTAAAGTGTTTTTAGCTAATATAACGATACCCTGTGTTAAGCACCTGCCATGTTTTAGATCACTAACTCACTTAATTCTTCACAGCGTAATCTTACAAAGTACTGGTATCTCCCCCACCCACCCTGGCCCCACTTTAGAGATGAGGAAACGGAGGCTCAATGAAATTAAGGAACTTGGCCAAAAGCTCCCAGCCAGAAAGCTGCAGAACTGGAATCCTCATTTATTTTGGTTCCCAGGCCCATCCTCAAACTGGGGAGTACCACCATCCATGGAGACGCCTGTTAGTTCTTCAGAGCCAGCACAGTTATAGAGCAGAACACAGGAGGTCTGAGGGTGCATCTGGACATTGAGTTACTTGTACCTTGACCAAGCTGCCTGGGGTTTGCTGGGCCAGAAAGAAGCACCCCCCTTCACTGGACAGTGGGGTTCATGGTAGAATGAAAGGAGTAAGCAGAACAACAAGCTAGAGAGATGCAGTGCTCGTACTCTTGGAGCAGCCTGCAATCTCCTCCCCCACTTCTGAGCACTAGCAGCAGACAAACCACCACCACTAACCTCACCAGGACCACTGCCACCAGCACTGGGGAGGTGCCAACTTCCCACTAACTAACCTCACACCAGGACCACAGCACCAGCACCCCCAGCTCACCTCCCCTGCCCTTTGTCTCTTTTGTTCACTCATCCTTTGCGAGGGTTTTTTCTCTATGACTTCTTCCTTGGCTGTCTCCCACTCACCAACAGAAAGGCAGGAAGGTTCTTATCCCAGCAGAGAAGAAAAGAAATCATTCTGTTTCTTGTGTAACTCCCACTCAATCCTTGGTAGGGCTGTAGAACTAAACTATGATGCTTATCATATACCTACACTGTGTTTTCTAAAGTTAACACACTAGTGAGACATAACTAGGATCCAGTCCTGAATGTGCCACTTAAACACAGACACGGGACAAGTCATTTAATGTCTCTGAGCTTCGAGTTTAGTAGAGATAAAAACTCTACGTGGTAGCATCATGGTGACAGGAGATGTGGAGGAGGAAAGATGCATATAGCTCCAAGACAGCTGAATCTGCAAATTAACCTAGAGGCAGTTGAGTGTGGGACAATCTCACGTCTCTTCTCCAGGGGGCCACCCTAAAGTCTAGGTCCCTTCCTGAGTCCTGACACCGGGGGAATGTAGGGACCACTGGCAAGAAACAGTGAAGGAACTAAGAGAACGAGACATAGGGATGACAGGGAGAGATGAGAGAGGAAATTGGTCATTGAGATGGGGTGAGGGTAGGGGGAGGAAGGAAAAGGAAATTTCAGCAAGCCTAACACTCATTTGTGAAGGACTGAAAACCTAAACACTGCTTGGTTTCATCAGACACAATGCAGGACACATCATTTTAGGCATATTAAACAGAAGGAGATTTAATATAGGAAACTGGGTGCTCACAAAATCTTTGGAAAGGCTGACGGTCACATTCTGGGGTGAGCTGACAGCAATGACTCCCAGAACAATGAGGACCGGTCCCCCCAGCCCAGCTGGTACCCTAGGGCTTCTACAGAAGGTACAGACTCCCAGAGCCATAATCCAGGGACCAGGAGGCTAGAGTCGAGAAGCCACCCCATGTGCACTGCCTCTGTTTCTCAATACCCAGGAGGCTGAAGACAGCACACTGCCGGGCTGCTGCAGGGTACCCGCACTGAACAGTGGGGAAAAACAAGGAAGTAAGATGGCGCCCACCTCACTTCTGCCTTCCTTCATGTAACTAGCAGAGCCCAATTCTTGTTCAGAATCCTAGCTGCAAAGGACTTGGGCGCACATTAGTTTAAGATTTCCAATATCTCCAAGACCAGAGGACTGAAATGGAGACTGGATGACCAATCCCCAGCAACCCTGTATTTGGAGATATTTGAACTCCGCAGGTTCTGACTCTGAATTTGCCAAATTCTCCTGCCCACTACCCTCTATCTACTTTTCAGTGTCCAGAACTGAAGACCTTATATAATCAAGTCACTTTTTTCTTTTGTAGCTCATTTTATCAATTTGATAAAAACCGCCTTCTTATCCCATGCCAGTCCATTTTAAAGTTTAACTAAATGAGTGCTTATCTTTTCTCTTTTGTGTTCTATGTAAATTTACCTATTTTTCACATATGAATTTCAAGGTCTAACTGATAAACTTCTAGTTTAACTTTAGGAGCTAATTTAGCATGCAGTTTATGTAAACAACACTAGACAATTTCTCTGTGGCTACCCACACCCAATAGCATTATTGACCTTCAAATGACACAGGGATTAGGAACAGCACTGAGATATTCCTTATTTTATGATAAGATTGCTACAAAGAAGGCTTCTTTAACATCACCAGATTTATATTCTATTCATTTTGTTTTAGGTGGATTTGTGTTCAGATCTTGTTTTTAATGACCCAACACCTTAGCATGAGAAATGTCAATAATAAAAATGAACATATAGGGAGACGTGGGTGGCTCAGTGGTTTAAGTGTCTGCCTTATGTTCAGGTCATGATGAACATGAAGATGCCAGTCTGGCAACGGGCTCCCTGCTCAGCAAGGAGCCTACTTCTCCCTCTGCCTTCTGCTCCCCCTGCTTGTGCTCTCTCTCTTTCTGACAAATAAATAAATAAAATAGTAAAAAGAAAAATGAACGTATGGCTTTCATTCAATATGTCATGGACACAAGGGATTTTTACATTAATTATTCCATGCTGCGATTCCTTTTTTTTTTTTAATTACAACCCAGCTGATCTTTTGTATATTGCCTTTAATTTAGGAAATTTTCAAACTTATACAATAACAACTACTTTTATTTCATTTTTACCCCCCACAAACACCAATTATTTTATAGCAAATCCCAGAAACCATTTTATCTTTTCAAAATGTGTAAACCTGAACTACCACTAATATACTTCTAAAAAAATAACATTAACTCCTCAACATAATTTTTTTTTAAGATTTTCTTTATTTATTTGACAGACAGAGATCACAAGTAGGTAGAGAGGCAGGCAGAGAGAGATAGAAGAGGAAGCAGGCTCCCTGCTGAGCAGGCTAACTCCTCAACATAATTAAACATTGAGCAGTCTTCACATTTCCCCCTTTTTTTTTTTTTAACTTCTTATGATGTAGAATTTTGAACCTGTACCAAAGTAGACAAAACAGGATAATGACCACTTGACCCCAACAACCATCAACCCATGGTCAGTCTGGCCTCATCTCCATCCAGACAGGCCACGCCCCCAGCCCTATGTTTTTGAAGCAAATCTCATACCTCATATCATTTCTGTAAATACTTCAGTAGGTACTTACAAAAGATAAAAATTCTAACATAACCAGTATCACATTAACAAGATAATTCCTGAGATAATGTTCAAATTTCCTCATCCCACAAATGACATGAACATTTTTATCATTTTTTAAAATTAGGATACTTTAAAAAATATCTAAAGAAGGTCCACACACTGTAATTAATTGATGTTCTTTAAATCTCCTTGGATCTTACAGGTTCCTTATCCATCCCTTATTCTTACTCCTTGCAGTATATTTGCTGAAGAAAATGGGGGCGCCTGGGTGGCTCAGTGGGTTAAAGCCTCTGCCTTTGGCTCAGGTCATGATCCCAGGGTCCTGGGATCGAGCCCCGCATCGGGCTCTCTGCTCAGTGG
The DNA here is from genome assembly GCF_011764305.1 of Mustela putorius furo. NCBI lineage: Eukaryota > Metazoa > Chordata > Mammalia > Carnivora > Mustelidae > Mustela > Mustela putorius. The sequence goes on along the minus strand of NW_025422151.1, from coordinate 377,190 downwards.
GGAGCCTGCTTCCCCCTCTCTCTCTCCCTGCCTCTCTGCCTACTTATGATCTCTGTCTGTCAAATAAATAAATAAAATCCTAAAAAAAAAATTTAAAAAAAAAAAAAAAAAAAAAAAAAAAAAGAAAATGGATTGTTTGTCCTATAAACTTCCCACAACCTGCATTTTGGAGATTGCAGCCCCATGGTATAGTTTTTTTTGTTTTTTGTTTTTTGTTTTTTAAGATTTTATTTATTTGTCAGAGAGAGAGGCAGAGAGAGCGAGCACAGGCAGACAGAATGGCAGGCAGAGGCAGAGGGACAAGCAGGCTCCCCGCCGAGCAAGGAGCCTGATGTGGGACTCAATCCCAGGACGCTGGGATCATGACCTGAGCCGAAGGCAGCTGCTTAACCAACTGAGCCACCCAGGCGTCCCTCCATGGTATAGGTTAACATGCTTCCTTGCCCTCTGCATTTCCTATAAATTGGGAGTTGCATCCAGAGACTTAATCATATTCAGGTATTTTTTTGTGAAGACATATTATGGGGATGCTATGTTCTTCCATTGAGGGGTGCACAAAATCTGGTTGTCTCTACTTTTGTGATATCACCAGTCATTCATGTTCAATGCCTAGATCCACCAATTCATTAGTGCGTACAAAATATTAAGATTCATCTTTCAGTTATTACCTGGAATACTTCTGCAGCAAGAAACCTCCCCCTCATCTACCTGGCTATCACAATGGCACCATTCATTTAGAAAAAAAGAATAAATGTTTGATTCTTCCCCCTTGTTTGCCCAGCTTTGAATCATAAGTTACCCAACATTGGCATCCTCTGATGATGACAAATTAGTTTTTACTTTCTAAAGTATCATTATAAACTCATGAATTCAAACAAACTTGAACTATTTCTACCTATTACTCTTACTGATGCTCACATTTCCCATCTTTTGAGTTCTTTGACTATGACACCAGTAGTCTTGCTATCTGATACATTAAAGTTCTTTTTGATTCATATGGTATATCACGCATGCAATTGGTCAGTTCTCCAAGTAACCCTAGTTCCTCTTAGTGAAGAGTGATACTAAAGCCCACAATCTAAGGTCAAAGGTGCTCATTGTTACTGGGTTCTCCTGAAGTTATTTCAAGATTATGAATCTTTTATGTAGTTTGCTTATTTGGACTGGGATCAAAGTAAGTAATTACCATTAGTTGTTATACATCTCAATTCTTGTTTAAATTGTAGGTTGTCCCATTCATGCTTCCCATGGGTTGCCATTGTTGTTGTTGTTGTTGTTGTTGTTGTTGTTGAAGGAGGAAGAAGAGGAGGGGTAGAAGAAAGGGGGGAGGAGGAGGGGGGAGAAGGAGTAAAGAAGAAATTGGATTATTTGTTCTTTAGTTTTCTATAACTGAGTTTTACCAATTGCAACTCATGGTGTCTTTTAACATGTTCTTCTGTTCTTATATTTTTATAAATTTGTCACTGGATCTAGAGGCTTGATTAGGTAGACTTTATGGACTTTATTTTGTCTCCTAGTTTTCAATTCCTTCAAGTTTTATATAACAAAAGAAATATATTTGATTTACTTACCCCAAAGCATCAAAAAGTTTCAGAGAGAAAAGTGGTTTTAAAAGCACCCTATTCAAAATTTATTTCTATGTGTTTCAGTATAATCCACCTTTAATTCCTAAAAAATAAATCAAGGACCAGAACATAAGACTGAAAATGTCACAGCACCTCATGCAGAGAGACTCCTCCTGACTTTCAACGCAAGACTTTCTTTACTTTTCTCTAAATCACTGCATTTTACTTAAACAGTAGACTTTGCATGGCCTTCCCCACCCTGTCACCCTACTGTGTTCTAATTTAGAGCAATTATACCATTCATTTTAAGAGAAATAATTTGTGCAACCACACTTGTGTGTTCTATGGTTATTCTCTACTGCAAATGAAAATACACTCGGCTTTAAAAAACAAACAGCAACAAAAAAAAAGACCTTCGCTCTTTATGAATATATTTTGCTATCAACCTCCTAGAAAGCTGTTAGTTATATCTGAGGCTGGAAGGCCAGGAAAGAGGGGAGGGAAGGAAGGAGGATAAGGAACCTTCCAACCAAGTGGACATGAGCATGATCTAAGATCATGGACTTATATCAAGAGACATAGTGTAACTGGATTCTTGGAGAACCTAATGGAGAAAAGATGTTCTTATCTACAAAATATTTTGCAGAACAAACAGAGCTAGGAATGGGTACTAAATTTGAAGGAGATTGAAGGATGCAGCAATCTAAACCTAGCTCAGAGTATCATCAGAAACAGAAGTCTGACTCTTGAACAGCACACATTTCAATGATGAGCTGCCTGAGGTCCAACATGAAAGAAGAGAATCTAGTCAAGTGGGCTCCGAACACTTTCATGGAGCCCGGCTCAGTCTGACGTCATTAGCGTTGCTCATTGCACTCAGGGGTGGTGCGGTGGTGAAGCAGGGAAGGCAGAAGAGCATCTTGAGGAAGACAGCTCTGTGGGCTAAGATGTGAACCCTACATACAGTCTCTGTTGCTTGCAGCCCCTTTGACCCAGAGTCATGAGGCTTCATTTCCCCCAAGCTTCTGCCATGCCTAGTACCTAATGAACCCTGATGAATGAGTGTAACAGCCTCCAGCTCTCAGCTGGATCTTGGGATGGGTGAAGCAACTGGTATCTTAGTGTTAATCCCTGAACATCTTAATATCCTTGGTCTTTCCATCTCTGACTTTAGCAACACATTTCATATCACTATGCCTTTGCCTCAGTTTCACTTGTTTCCCACTAGATCATGTTACTCCTGAGTTTCATGAGGCTGGGTGCTGATACTCTGCTGTGGATGCTGAATCTGGGCCTCCTGAATCTTCAGCACAGTGACGGTCTTTGGTTGTTACTAGCAGAGACAGCACTGGACCACGAGTCGTGGATTCGAGATTACAAATTTCATTAAATTTAGGCATTAAACCGTGAATTCTCATTTCTTCATCTGAAAATTAACTGCCTTCCCGAACTTTGAGGGTGGTTAAATAAAAGCAAAGTATAATGAATTAGATGGTGTTGCCTCCCTCCTGACCCAGGCTAGTCTTCCCACCCACTTTCTGAGCTCTATACATTCTAGAGAAATGGCCTATGAGAAACCCAAAGCCTTTATCTCCATACAGTTAGCTTTATGGGAATTCTGAGCACCATGACGTGTAAGACACCAGTCTTCCTCTCCAGCAACTTCCGACATGTCTACTAGGACTCTCATGGCTCATTTAATGGGCCACCACATAGCTAAGGACATCCTGGAGAAGGCCAAATGGCCAGAAGCATTGCAAGAGCCTGGCTCAACCTCCAGACAGCTATCAAAAGAAGGAAGTTGCCTCTGGTGACAGATGCTTCAAATCTCACATACAGCAGTTCACCCAAGAAACAATTTCACATGCATACAGAGTGAAAAGTCTAACAGACCCAACACTGGTCTCATTCAGCTCAAGTCACTCCCACAGCAGGGCCATCTTTAGAAACAATAGGCAAAACTAAACATAATTAACTGTATCTATGTAACATGGCCAAACAGTAATGTGACCCATTTCACAACACACTTGGCAAAACCAAATGGATATGGTTAAAACAGAGAAAGTTGCTCCAAAAAACCCATACAAACAAAAAAGCAGACTGTTCAACAACATAATTTAACGTCCCCTACATTTCAAACAAATCAAGAAGAATAGAGTATCCCAATAACTAATACCCACCCTTTTCTAAGAAATTGTTTCTAACCAGTCTTTTGTCATGGTGAAGATGGGTCCTTGAACAGAAGTTCTATTCTCTGCAGAGGAATGAATCCCAGCTGATAGAAAAAACATGCAAATGCTGCATGCCAGGCATTGTGCTAGGGATCTGTGTCTACTTTCTTGGTTAATTCTCAAAGGATGCCATCAGATGAGGAAACCAGCTCAGAGAGAATTAGTGATGTATGCAAGGGTGTATAGCCAGTTAGTGTAGGAGTTAAGGACCTCCCCATTTCAACCAACTGACTTATCTGCAAAAAACAGATTTAAACACAAAGCCCTTCCTATTCTAGCTAGCCCAACATGCCTCCTCGTACATGTATGGTTGTCAACAGTGCAAGCTGAGGGGACAAGAGGTGGGAGCTGACACACAGAGAGTGTCAGAATGGGCAATGCTTCTGCTTTCATTCATGAGTCATGGTTAACATTTTGTTATCTATGAAACCACAAACAAAATGGTGCTCTATGGAGTAATTTTTTATATTTTAGAAGTCAAAATGGTGCCTCTACCTTGCATAGCTGATTCTAGCCGTAGGAATCTACTACTTAAGATATCAAAATGCAAATCCAACGAAGAACCTAGCTAGCATGGTGGTGATGAGTATGTAAATTGGTATAAAACTTTTGGCAAACGCTATTAAGTTTAAAATATGGAAATCCTTTGACCTAATATTTTCTTGCCTAGAAATTTAACTCTGGCAATACCATGTAGTACTCAAAGATATATATAGTCAAGGACATTCATTTCAGGATTGTTTATAAACATGAAAAATTGAGAACAACACATGTACTAACCAGTGGGAAATGGTTAAATAAATTATAGGACATACATAACATGGATTATTACTTAGTCACTAAAGAATACAAATGTCCATCGATATGAAAGAGATGCCCAAGACATGTTGCTGAGAGGAAAAAACCATACTGAAAGTCAGCTTGCTTAAAATAATTACCCCAGTTTTGTAACTAATAAAGCATATGGTTGTATACGTATAGGGAGAAAATCTAGAATGATATTCAGCAAACTATTCGCAGTGGGTTTTGGTTTTTTGTTTGTTTGTTTGTTTGTTTTCTGGGGATAGAACAAGGAAGTATCCTGCTTTCTATTTTTATACTTCTCCAATTTTAGAAGTTCTTATTTATATGAATATTTATCATTTTTATCATAAAGATTAATAAGTATTTTTGTTCTATTGTTAGTCTGGGTCCTGGTGTTTGGGGTATGAGAACCTAACCAATATTTCAAATCCAGAACTAGAAAGGAGAACAAAGAGAACAGAACACCTCTAAAATGTATTTCTCATGTGAGCCATACTTGAGAGGCAACTATTTATATGCGCATGGATTTGTTGGGAGCTTTCAAACATGCAGCTGCAGATACACATATTTTTAATGACCTAAATTTTTCCTTGACGTCTCTGGGGAAAATAGCAGAGTTATAGTACGTTTGTACTATATAGTATAAAGTACTACATAGTGTATGGCACCTCTCCCTAAAATTCGATTAAATGAACAAAAATGTATTCCATTTGTGTTAGTCTCTAAGTTTCTCCCGAAAACCATCAAACTTTTTAAGGGGAAGTTTCTCTAATACTGTGTTTTGGGGCCTTCAATCTTAATACAAAGAAACGTTAGGTCATATGTAAAAAGGTAACTGTGTTTCTCAATCAGTTCTGTTCTGGAAGCATCTGAAGGTCCCCTGTTAAGAACACTTGCTGTATGACACACTACCTTCCACAGCAATGCTGAGTGACAGAGCCCAGGGAAAGCCTGCGATCTGGCTGGCTGCGATTTGGCTGACTACCCAAAGACCTCACGAGGGGGCCTGCCAGTGGGCTCCAGGAATGAGCGTGATTTCCACTGCACACTGAGAATGGATCCATCTCTCACAGGTGAACTTACTGCCTCACCGAGTCTGATTCAAATAACTATAGAGAATTAATTTACCATGAGAACAATCTGTCAATTATGTCAGCTAAGGCATCTGATAGCACGTGAGGGCCTTCTCTTCTTTGGAACAATCTATCCGCAGGTTTAAGTATTGTCAGAAGGTTATACTGCAAGTCTGGCTTCACAGTAAGAGCAAGAAGTTGTATAACTGGAAGATGAGGAGGCATCTGGCCCAAACAGCCTGGTGGGTCCATCACTACAGTATAGTTCCACCTTCCAAAAGGCCCAGATGCTGCTCCTCCGTTCAGCCAGGACACTTTCTCTCAAGGACATGATCAACTCCTGGCTGTTTGTCTCTCTTTTTACAACCCCCTTCTGAAACACAGCACATCATGATGGATTAGATTTCTGCTGTTTATTTGTTTGTTTATAATCATATTCTATTTTTGCCTCGTGAGCTCATTCTCTGAATCACCTTGAATGTGATATCTGATGCCTGCAAATTCTACAGACAGACAATTTCCGTTTTTGCTCTCCCAGATGGCTAATCACCTCTATTATATGGAGATTTTACTAGCTTTACTTTGAGAAGATAGAGTAGTCAGGATGAGGCAGGCTATGCTGAGGTAATAGGGAATTCAAAATCTCAGTAGCTTGGCACAACAATTTATTTTGTATTTTTGCAAAGTCTGTCATGAGATGGCAGGGCCCTCCTCCCATCTGATGAGTCTGGACCTAGTCTCATTTATTCTGTCATCTACACAACACAGGCTCCAGGATCACTGCGGCCCAGGAGACAAAGATGGAGGTGAAGGCTGGCTCTTTAGAAGGTCCGGGAAAGTGACATCTGATGGCTTGTGACCCATCCAACCGTAAAGGAGCCTGGGAAATATGGTGGACCACTTGATAATTTGAGCACTAGAGTGTGCCTAAAACAGAAAGTTCCCCTGTTTCCAGGTTTTAAAAGGTACTTTACTGTCACCTCACACCAGCAGTAGCTATGATCAGAGGCCACTGATGCTTCATAACTGTTCTTAGTCATTTTCTAACTTGACTCATCGATGTGATTCAGATCATTTACAAAGGGTCTAAAAATTTAGGTTAGAGTGGGATACAGAGTAAGACCCAGCTTCACCCCTGAAAAGTGCATAATCTAGTAATGAGACATTATGTTCATAAAAGCAATATTATAGTGCTGCTATAGGACTACACAACAAAGCATAGAGTATATACAAAAATATAATATAAATATATAATATACATGTAATGGTCTGTAACTGTAATACAGAGAAAAATGAAATGGGGACTAGATTAAATGTACAAACCAAGTTTTGTAGGAGAAACGACTCCCTTGTGAAGAATATGGGACACGAATCTAGAGGAGGCAGAATTTTCCCTGTCCTTTAACAAAGGCTCATGAAAGGTAGAGAAGTGTGAGAAGCATACACTAAGGCAGGGGGTATGAGCTTAGTGATCTCTCAGGGTGGCGGAGTGGCAGGAGAGTGTGCTGTGTCAGAACCTAGGTTAATACAGGGGAAGAAATGGCTGAAGATAGGCTGGTAAGGCAGACTAAGGTCTTGAATGTCACCAGGCCGGCTTGGACATTAAATCTAAGGGCAATGGGACCTACGGCTGGTCTAGGGGAGAGAAGGATATCGAAGATTCCTTTACAAAAATAACTTGGCATCAGAGTAGAGACCAGCCAGGAAGCCGCTGTAGCCACTGCGGAGAAGGGACTTATTTCTGATGGCTCACCTCTCACAAGGAGCCCTCCACACCTGAAGTCCCTGACATGTCCATGGCCTCGGAACCTTTCCAGATGTCCCCATCCTAGACAGGGCTGGTAGCCATCTGAACAACTCATTCCTTCTCTGCCCCCTGCTCAACACTGTTGAGCAAACACTGTTGGCTCTACCTTCAGAACACATCCTGAAATTTAAGAAACAAAACAGAGGATCATAGGGGAAGAAAGAGAAAAATAAAACAAGATGAAATCAGAGAGGGAGACAAACCGTAAGAGACTCTTAACCATAGGAGACAAACAGGGATGCTGGAGGGGGTTGGGGGTGGAGGGATGGGGAAACTGGGCGCTGGGCATGAGGTACGGCACCTGATGAGCACTGGGTGGCCTATAAGACTTAAGAACCACTGAACTCTACCTCTGAAACTGATATACCATATGTTAATTAATTGAATTTAAGTTTTAAAAAATAAAAAACACATCCCAAGTCTAACCAGTCCTTTTCCAGCTCCCACACTCCCACCCTAATCCACGCTGCCCTCCCCCAGCATGGCCCTTTAAGAACCTAAATCAGAGCTCAACAACTCCACAGAGGCTCTCCATCCCACTCAGACTGAAATCCAAAGCCTGACCCTAGTTTGCTCTGCCCCTCACCTCACCACACCCCTGCCTCTCCCTGCCGCAGCCACACCAGCCTCCTGGGGGCTCCTTCCCACTCCATGCCTGCTCCTACTCCAGCTTTAAAGCCTGCTGTTCCCTGCACATTTGGGCCATCAGGGGCCTTCGCTGAGCCTCCTGTCTACAGAGCAACACACCCACATCCCTCCACGTAAACCCTTCCCCTCATGGGACCTCTGTGGCTCCAGCCCTCTGAGCTTCCCACAGCTGCACCCCGCCCTGCACCAGGGCCTGGCACCCAGGAAGCTCTCCAGAAATATGTGTTGCATGAAGTAGGACATAAATGGCAATTTTTGTATCATCAAGTGGAATCAAGTGGGGCTAAAAGGCTAAGAGAGAGGCAGCTCTATTCCTCCCTTACACAACGTAATATCTCAGACCACATTCACAGTCCAAACACCTCTACTCAAGTTTACTTGCTTGGGTAGAGGCCTCTAAGGTAGACAGGAACATTTATCAAATGTGATCAGAGGCCACAGGATGTGCCGGAGAGTCCCACGGAGCCAAACCAGCTACATGGCAGGTGCCACCCCTGCACCTGTTTCAGAGGCCGGAGGCCAGGACCACTGAGGCCAGTGGGGAGGGAACCCGGCATGGAGAGCACCCTTGACACATGGGGCCAGAAAGCCAGATTTCAGAGTTAAGGTCTGTCAGTCACTTACCCTCTCAGAACGCCCCCCACCCCACTCCCCAAGTATTCTCATAAGTAAAAGTACTGGGCTGGAGCCCCAACCCGCAGGGTTTCCACAGTGATGGAACTGAGTGCTTTGGGGGCCAAGCCAAGGGTACCCTGATGCGTCCTGAAGATGTCTGAGCAGGTGCACCCAGGGAGGAGGGGCAGGAGACCAACCCCACTACATCCCCTCCTTTCCAGAGCCCTGGGGAAAGGTAGAAGCAAGGCTTAGGGAGTACGGGGCGAACAGGTTCACTTGCAATCCTCTAAGAGCCAAGGAATGGTTCGGTTCGCATGCTCCCAGAGACTTGAAAGTTTACATCTGTGACGCCTCATGTTGTTTTGACAGAATTCTTTTTGTTAGCTGAAAAAGGGGAGCAGGAAATGTGTCCATGAAATGAGTAAATTAGCAACAATGCATTTTAAAGGCCCCATTTTACAAGCCATCCCAGAGGTTCCAAATGGACCACCGTCTATTTGTATCCCCAGGTCTGGGGGGTTGGGAGCCACCCAGGTGCCTCGGGACACAACAGTGCATCCTGCATCCACCTTTGCCTGTTTCAACGCATCTGTCTCTTAAGAGGCAGGTTAAGAGTGATTCAACAAAGATGATAAGAAAGAGAGATGGGGATGGGTGAGAAGAAAAGGCAGAGAAAGTCCATGCTTCTGTACTGTAAAAAGAAAAAGGGGGGGGGATCCATTTCTTCACCCTTCAAAACCTGACCCATTTTCTCCAGCTGAAAGATAGGTATGTCAGGAACGCCCTGAGTATAAATGAAGAGCACTGGAAATTGACTAAGGAGTGGCCCGAAAGAAGTCGCCAGTGGATATTACTCCAGGGTGCGCGGCATCACACACATGCCCTCCTCACCCCGCCCCAGAAATTCTGATTCAGGGTATGTGTGGGTGTGTGTGTAGGTGTGCGGGCAGGGGAAGGGGCCAGCTGTCTATTTTAAATGACCCCAGGTGGTCCTGACTCACTCAAGTGTAAGTTGCAAACCACTCTAACAGAGAAGAGGCTCTGGAGAGACACCTGCTGCAGGGGATTCTTGCCCACTGATCCAGATTCCTTCTGGAAGAGTCACTTAGGAGTGCTGCCAAGCTCCAAGGTACACAGAGGCTCACAAGTCCCAGGGATATTGGCCTGAAAACTTGAGCCACACTCTTTATCAGTAGCAGCTGTGAATTTGAATATTGACTTGAATTTCAACAGCCCACTCCTTCCCACTCTCAGCCTCTCCTGACTTCCATTCGTTTGTCAAGTGCACGTTAAGCACCTGCAGTGTGCCAGGCCCTGGGGATACAGCAGAGAGCAGAGGGGACACAGCGACTTCCCTGGGGGCAAAGGCGGCTCCAGGGGGGAGGCAGAGAGTAAGTGGTAACCCACAGACAGCTGTGGAACTACGGTTGTTAACACAAGCCAACAAACACACGGGATTGTGTGGAGGTAAGTGACCGGGGCCTGCTTCTGCGCGGGGGCCAGAAGGAGTCCTCAAGCTGGGATGTAAACCCCAAGAACAAGCTGGCCAAAGAGCTTTGGGAAGGAGCACATGGCATACATTTTTAACTATATAATAGTCAGTAAGCTTTGTCCCTAAAAGGAGACACTCACCCATTTCCCTCATGGGATCCCCCAGAGACATGGCACTTGTGGTAACAGAGCAGAGCCCAGGAGCCCACAAAAGACCCTTGAACCATCTCACACATTCTAGCCCTGTAGGGACCAAGGGGCTGGGTTCACTTTGCCTGCTTTATGCATTCATTCATTCTTCACTCAGCAATGTCTTGAATGGCCTCTTTTTCTCCAGCACTGTGCCAAGCACAGAGGGTGCCAAGCTTGATCAAGCACAATCCCTAGTCTCCAGAAACTCACCGCCTATTAGGGGAGACACCACCAGGTCATTCTCAACTAGAATGTAAAGTGGGAACGATGATGATCTGTTGCGAGATGAGATGGGATCATGGGCCAGCATGCTAGCTGCTTGGAAGAGCACCTGACTCGTAGTCAGTGTTTCATGAATATGCGTCCCTGTCATTAGAAGATGACAATGTGCAGAATGCCATACAGGGTAGAATATAGGATTAATGGGAGCCACCTAACTGGGATGGTTAGGAAAGGTGGGGATAACGCCCAAGCCGGGTTTCAAAGGACGAACAGGAGCAGTCAATCAGTATCATCTCAATTAGAGGACATTAATAATAGCTACACTGTACAGGGTGCTAACCATGCATCAGGAATTGTGCGCAGTGCTGTCCCCATTCTACAGGTGAGGAAGCTAAGCCCTCAGAAGGTGAGATAGCTAAGGGTCACACACAGCAAGTGGAAGAGCCAAGATTGGAAGCCAAGAGGATCTTATTCCAGAGACCATTCTTTTCCCCAGCAGTTGCATTTCTGAATTTCAAAAAAAAATAATAATAATAATTAAACTTCAATAAAGAACAAAGAACGGGGACACCTGGGTGGCTCAGTGGGTTAAAGCCTCTGCCTTCGTCTCAGGTTCCTGGGATCGAGCCCCGCATCAGGCTTTCTGCTCAGCAGGGACCCTGCTTCCCCCTCTCTCTGCCTGCCTCTCTGCCTACTTGTGATCTCTCTCTGTCAAATAAATAAATAAAGTCCTTTACAAATATATTTTTAAAAAAAGAACAAAGAACCTATAAATCCCCATGTATCCATAACCTGAAATGTATGTAATCATTTTCATATTTGCCTTCAGTGATTTTTTTTTTTGTAAAGGGACCGAAGTGCCTCTCCTTCCCCAAATATAACCATGGTGAATCTGGTGTGTGCCCATCTAGTCTTGTAGCTTTTACTTGTACCACCTGTATAGATATCCAGAAACAGTAAGAGCTCTATAATAGCAAGTAGTTGCATTGCATTTGTTTTTAAAGATTTATTTGGTTATTTGAGGTGGGGGAGGGGCAGAGAAAGGGAATCCTCAAGCAGACTCTGCACTGAGGGTGGAGCTCATCTCAGTGCTTGATCCCATGACCCCAGGATCATGACCTGAGCTGAAACCAAAGAGCCACCCAGGCACCCCACTTGCATTGTTTTAAGTATCCTTGTAAATTGCTTTATTCTCTGTCTGTTGTTCTGTAACTTGCTCTTTTTTTCATGCCATGTCATACCATTGCATGTAAAACCATGAACGGACTGACTGAACTTGTTCCCTTGAACTGCCACACGCTCCTCCATCTCATGCCATCGTTGATAGGTCTGCACCCTCGTGATGAACACTGAGTTGTTTCCAACTTCCACCATTAGGAACACTGCTGCTCTGGACATCCTTGCACAAGGCAAGAATTTCTTCTTAAGTGGAACCCTTCCCCCCAACATGTTATTAATTCCCTAGCGAGATACCAAGACAAAAGATGGAGTTAAAGTCTAGCCAGTAGGTGCCCTGGAGTGGGCACTAACCGAAACCCCTGCTAGCCACAATAATTTCTGTAAAACTAAATGGGAAAATGTGCCATATTTAATAGAAATGAGCACAAAGGAGCAATAGCCTGGTTATTCTTTTCAAAGATCCCCCCTGAGAACTTAGAGAGTTGGTTCTCTTGGTCACATAGGAGAATCAGCTGGAAAGCTTTAGCAGCACCAGAGACTCATGCTTTATTTGGTTTGGCGGGAGCGGGGGGAGTTCTCCATGTCACAACCCAGTTCCTCACACCTAGTAGAAAGCCCTTCCCTAAAAAACACATCACGAGTTCACTCTGACTTTGGGACAGACAGGACCACTCCTCTCCCCTCTTCTTGGGACTCTTCTCCAACCCTACATTCACCCCCACCCTGCCCTTCCTTGTCCCAAAGAAGGACCCTTGTTGGTTGCCCTGGGTACACCAGTCTTCCTCCGGCTGCCTTGATGGAAACTTTGTCATTCTGCTTCTGAAACAGCACAGCAAATTCCCTGTCTGCCACTTGTGTGTGCTCCCGGAAGCTGAGAAGGTAATGTTAATCAAGAAAGAAATAGGGCAAGAGGAGAGAGTTTACTTCTGTTCCACCATCCCTCCATGCAATGACTCATTTTGCCAACACTGACATTGCTGTCCACTAAGCGTTCACGGCATTTATATCACACAAAGCATCCCGCACTTTGGGCTGGATGTATCCTTGTAAATTGAAAACTGAACAACATTGCTGCTGGGGACCCCAGGTGAGTCTTTGCCCATTTCACCAAGAAATAAATGAGGTTCCAAAGACTAGGTGACTTAAATCAGGGTTCCCAGACTTTGGGAATTCACATATCAGTAAGAGAAAAAAAAATGTAATAGTGACACAGGCATGTTTATTTTGTCTGCTGGCATTTTTAAATACCACCTACTATCACCATTATTTAAAAACTAGAGAAGAATGCGTCAACACATTGACAAGAAGAAAATAAAGACCCTTATCTCAAAATAAAGTCCTTAAAATGGAATACATTTAGCTTTAGAAAAAAACTGAATCCACGGTTGTGATCTTTCTGCATTTTAATGCAGATGGTGAGACTCCGTCCTAGACCAGCATGGCCCAAGGACTGCATCGGGGCATGACTAAGTAAGAGCTCAGATCTTAGAATTACAAAATATCTTTAAAATAACCATGTTCAGCCACCCCTACAATGCTTAAATTCCTTGCATCATATACTTGACTAGCGTGTGTCCAAGTAGTCATAAGAACATTTTGATGAGGCCATTTTGACACGCAGACATCTTGACATGTGGAGTATAAAACTGTAATTGAGGCTTTTGGGGAACGGCAGAAAATCAGCTATTCTAAAACACAAATCAAGATGCAAATGCTTTCCATTTTTTCGGCTCTAACCCCAGCTCCACCCCAGAGATCTGTCACTGACCTTCACTGTCAGCTTAACCCCCGTGGTTAGGCTATTCAAAAGGGACGAGTGACAGGCGGGTCCCACAGATGTATCAGGAGTAGAGCCCGTGTCGGAGAAGGGCTGTGGATCGGGAGTGGGAGGAGGCTGAGGGAGGGGATGGGGAAGGGGGCCGAGAAAAACTGTTTTGTACCAATTTCAAAAATAGAAGAAAGTTTAATAGTGGGTATGAAGCTATGTTCTGCTGCTGCCAAAAAAATGTGCTTCTATCCAAGAGGCATGTCCGAATGCTCATAGTGTTAATACACTGCCACACTGCCCCCAAATTTCCATGACATCAAGCAGATTTCGGTCGGAATATTCCCAGGAACAGTGATGTGAAGTATCTTTAGCCATTTGCAACCAGGAGAAAAATCCTCCTCATAGACAACCGAAATGTATTTCTCCAGTTTTTCGCCACCGTCCCAGACCTCACCTCAAGGGTCTCCCCAAAACAATCTAATTCCTCTTCCCTGTGACAGCTCTTCAGAGTCACACCTTCTCCCAAATCTCTTCTTTGGGCCGGGGCCCCAGTTCCCCCCAGGAGTTGCTGATGTCACATGGTTTCACTTCCCCTGCCTGCCCTAGGCTCCATTCTCTGACGTGTCTCCAGTGCTCTTCAAGGGCAACTGGCAGGTCAGAATTCAGTTCTCTGGGCTCACCCCCTCCATTCTTGCTGCCATCCCAAGAACACACCAGGTTTCTTATGGCCACGTCACACCACTGATGTTGTAACGATGCTGTTGAGTCTTCCAGCTTGTAAGCTGGGGGGCTCTCCCCTGCACCACACAGTCCTGAGGGTCGATAGCACCACCCCAGTGGGAAAGGAGGATGCGAGCCATCACTGCTGGTACTGAGCTCCAGAAGGAGACAGACACATTCGACTTGAGGTGCTCTCCTTGCCTTTGCCTCAGTGAGTGCTGGTTAGACATCCTCGAAGTATGAGCACCATGGCTCCCAGCTGCCTGCCCCACATCTGAGTCGGTCCTACACCCAGCCGGAATCCCCAGGGCACAGTATTGCTGGGAGAAAAAGAAAACCAGCAATTCTCAAGGAACTGGGCACTCGCCTTGGCCCACCCCCCTGTTGCCCTTGCAAGTTGTCTGCCTGGGGACAGCACACAGGTGTCTCAACCCCTCTCAGAGTCACAGACAGCCCTGGCACACAGTCGGGGGGAATGTGACATAGTGACATTCAATGCTTGAATAAGCAGCAAAAATTAGAGAAACTTCCAAGGGGAATGGAATCTGTAAGACACACATCCACTTTTTAAAAAATATTTTATTTTTTTATTTGACAGAGAGAGAGATCACAAGTAGGCAGAGAGGCAGGCAGAGAGAGAGGAAGGGAAGCAGACTCCCTGCTGAGCAGAGAGCCCGATTTGGAGCTGGATCCCAGGACCCTGAGATCATGCCACAAGCCGAAGGCAGAGGCTTTAACCCACTGAGCCGCCCAGGCACCCCCTCGTCCACCACTTTTGACTGACTTTCCCACAGTGTGAAAATTTCTCTTCTGCTATGAAAGAAAGTTTCCCTCGCTCTGCCCTCACTTCCCTCTCCGTATTTCCCTTTAAAATATTTCATATGGTGGGTGAGAGAAATTATAAAAGGCTTATGGATATGCACTAAACAATGGACCCTTGCAGCAAACCTTCTCACAGTGAATTAATTCTGCTTACGCCGACTGTTGACTGCAGATCCCTGAACATAAACATGCACACACATATCACACACACGCACACAGGCGCGCGCACGCGCACACACACACACACACACACACACACTAGCTGGAAAACCATCACAAGACAGATTTTTCTCTCGAACCAGGGTTTTGGCTGTGAGAGATTCCCCCATTAGCAGTTACAATTGCCAGGCGACAGTGATCCACCGTATCCCTCATTTAGAACAAAATAACTCTTCTGAGGGTCCCAGAAGGATGCTGTTCACTCACTATCAGAGTGAATCTTGAACTTCTCAACCATTCATCTCTCTCCCCTCCCCACTACCTCTGGGTTCTGCCAGAAACTAGACTCCCTAATTCTCACTGTTACCGTTAATATTAATAAAGATGGCGGTGCTAATGAGAAGAAAATGTGTTTCCACACAGAGGAGACCATTCACCCACGGCAGGACAGGCTTTCTCATTCAGATTTCATTAGCATTAATGTGACTTCTGCCAGCAGAAGACTTGCACGTGGAGACAGGGCTCTGCTTAGACACATTGTTTTCCTCTCATTATATGGACATTTTCAAGAATATTCAAAATGCAACACAAATTAGGTGTGTCATGAGGCTACAGAACTCATTGTTCAGTGCGAAAAATGTCAAGTTGGCTGCAGACTTGACATTCGTAGTATGGCATTCGTAGTATGGCAGATTCCTTTTCCGCATGGCAGAAGTCGGAGTTTAGACACTCCTTAGGGATTTCTGCTTGGTTACACAGGCTTGGAAAGCACCTCGCCTGTAGCCCTCAGCCTGAAAGAATTCAGGTAGCCAGAAGCCATTCTCTGTTCTTTGGCCTCTGTAGACAGGACAAGACAAATAAGGATGAGGAAGCCTATTCCAGGCCTGTCTTAGAAGAGCTGGGAGTACCAGGCTCTCTGAGAATACACGCCAGAAATACCTGTCCAGGGCTCCGTAAAGCTTGAGAGGCATCAGAGATGAAAGCATGCAACTTCTCATGGAATTCTTGAGGTCCACTGAAATAGCCAGTTATTACTGAATGTTGCGTGCTGCCCCCCGGGAGGAAGTAGAGTCGGTCAGGCCCATTCACACAGTGCAAGGGGTACGCAGCATCAGACTGCCGTGTTTCTCTAGGAGTGTGTGTGTGTGTTTGAGAGAGAGAGAGAGAGAGGAGAGTCAGCTAATGATGACAAGAGTTGGCTGAAGTGATCAAGCCCCAAACCATTGAACTAGGATTTGTCATTCATACCATTCCCTGAATATCTGAGCCTGACCATAATGTTGTTACATACACGTACACATGCACATGTATGAATGCACATGCACACACACACACACACACACACAGAAACTGCATTAAGACAAAGATCCACCAGAGTTTCACTTGGCCTTTGGGAGCAGAGGGAAGCCCAAGATAGAGGTGAACTGGGGGTGGTTTCCTGGCCACCTCTGCCCACTCTCTTCCACTTAAGGTGACCTTGTACATGCTCAGCAGCCTGGCATTCCTCTTTATGACAAACGCCATCATTAGGGCACCACGGCGACAATAATGTCCAGTCCTGTAGGTCTTTGGGTGGTAACAAGGTGTCTTATTGGTCAGAAACTTCTCCTGGTCCTAGATTTTTGAGCTGCCAAGTCAATTTTGCCCCTATAATCTGGAGACCCAAGAGAGCTGCAGGAAAAAAGGAGCATTGATCACAACCTCATTCTTGAGTAAACAACCATTTACATACTGAAAATGTAAGACAGAATCCTACCCAGCAGCATTCCACCATGCTATGCAATTTCCCCATTGGCCCAGATAACCTGAGTTCTTGAAAAATTCCAAATGGGCTCGACCAAATAATACAACAACATTCTCATTATCCCAACAGATAGTTGCCTTTAAATAAAAGTGTTCTCATTCCTCTTTAACATCATTAAAATAAAAATTTAAATTTCCATCCTTCTCTACTCAATGTTAGGAACTGATGGAAGCAGACCGGACGGACTGTATTTCAGGACCGATTTTACAAAGTAAAATGCGCATGGAAACCAAGAGAAGCCGAGTTCTGATTGGGCCTCCCTGTACTGACCAAACAAAGTCAGCATTTGAAATGTTGCCTGGATAATCCAGTCCTGAGACAATGAAGCTACCTCCTGGTGGCTCAGTATCAAGACACCCTGAGTATCAAGCAGAAAATAAATACTCAAAAAGAGATGCAAGTTATTTCACAATCTTTTCACTAGTGGATGTTTTTCACAACCTCAGCCGTTTAATCCCTATCTAAAATTCAGTATCTACTCAGATTTGAGTAGAGTCTAAAGTCTGAGTGAACGAATCTTTAAAAATTCTTGAGTGAGTCTAAAATTTGAAAGTGTCAGTGCTCTGAGCTGGCCGCATTCTTTTCAATAGAAAAAAAAAAAAAAAGAAAAAAACATTCTCCACCCCTCAGCTCTCCCTTCCCCAACTGGGCCACTTAATAGAGCCCTCTGGGAGCACCTGGGTGACTCAGTGGGTTAAGCCTCTGCCTTCGGCTCAGGTCATGATCTCAGGGTCCTGGGATGGAGCCCTGCATTGGGTTCTCTGCTCAGCAGGGAGCCTGCTCCCCCCCACTCTGCCTGCTTGTGATCTCTCTCTCTTTGTCAAATAAATAAATAAAATCTTTAAAAAAAAAAAATAGAGCCCTCTGGATACATCACAGCCCAAGAAAATGCTCAAAGGACTTGGAAAGAGAAAGCATTTCACACCTGCTAGCCTAGAGAGAACAACTCACCCTCCAGTGTAAGTACAGGAAGAAGCCAAAAATGGCTCTTCTACAGGGATCCCCTAGGGAGGGCAAACTGTGTCCACAGCTAGGAATCTTACTTCCTTTAGTCTAGGATAGTAATATTCAGGTCACAGTGTTCCAGCTGCAAGCAGATCTGTTCACAGGAAAACATATTTAATGAAGCCCTCCCATTCTCTACTAAAAATATATACTTTATCTCTCTATGAAAAAATACATATTTCACATCTTTTTCCAGGGTAGGACCAAGTGATATTTTCGTTCACTGGTCATTGCAAATGACCATAGTGTGTTCTCCCCTGAGGAACACTGATGTGAGGCCAGATTCTGCTACTTTTACCGTGTCACAGAAATGATTTTCACCTTCACCTGCTCTGGCCCCCTCTGTAAACCTGGACCTTTAGCTAGGTACCGAACCACCAGTCATGATGAAAAGAGGGAGGGAGGAATTTCCTAATCCTTTTCTCTTTGGTCCACAACAGCTTCTCCAGGGAACAAGCCCATGAAGGGGGAATATTCTCACACCAGCCCAAAATGTATATAGACCAAGACACTCAGGTCTTATGGCTTGTCTGCATGGACACTGTCTCAGCAGAGACTCAGAAAAGTTAAGTCACTTGTCTGAAGCCCCCCTGGCAATGAAGTGCCAGAACCATGACTCCAAATCCATCCTGTTGTACTCCAAAGTACACAATCTTTCCATTACGTGGCACTGCTCACCACTTTTCCAAAGTGTTCTCTGGGACTAGATTAGTTATGGTAACATCCACTACTACTGTAACAAACAAGCCCAAAACTATGTAAAGACTCAAACAGGACTGATGACTTCTTGCACACATGAAGTCTAAAAGGAATATTCCTGATGGGGGCTGCTCTCCTAAAAGGAGTGCCTCGAGGACCAGGCTCCTCCCACCTGTGACTCTGCCATTTCCACCCATGGCTTCCGTGCCAGTCATGCTCTCGCCTTCAAGAAGGTGCGAGAGGAAGAACACGGAGCGTCACCTGTGCACCAGGTCTAGAAATGGCACACATCACTTCTTCCCACACTCTTTTGTCTAGAACACAATCAGAGGGTCTCTTGTGAGAAATGTAGCCTCACTGTGTACCTGAGAAAAAGAGAAAATCTTTGTTGGTGAACCCAACAGACCTTTTTCACAGACTGAACTATTTAATATTTGAAAAGAGAAGAACACACATCTTGACAAAAGCTTGTGGAATAAATTATTTGTTTTCAAACACAACATGTGAACACATGTTAATATAGTTATGTGCATCAACCAAAACGAAGATTGGAAAAAAACCTCTTAAGCCAGGCCCTACGATCAGCAGACATTTTAAGCCTCCAAAGAGGGATACAGATGAATTCACAATCTTTACATTAGCAGATATGTTTCATGATACTTAGCAATATAACCAGCCTCTGAAAAAAACTACTAAAAATGAAATTGGTAATATGAAAGGGTCAGTTTCCCCTCAGTATGACACCATGCATAAGAATTAGGCCTGGCCCTGAAAAGTACTTTCCCACTTAGATAGACCCTATTGTTTCAACAGGAGAGACGCATCCCTGAACTCCCAAAGCCAAGTTCCCTGTGGGGCAGATAAACCCTGGTTCTTCAGTGTCTGTTGGCAGTAAAGGACACAGCTTGCCTAGTAAGCCCCAACCATTCTTAAAGCATCAGTGTCTGAGATTCTGTCTATATCTGCCCACACTGCTTTGGCCAGTGATGACTTCTCCCAAGAGACCCTTTTTAGCAGCAAGAGAGAAAAGAAGGTCTTATGATGATAGTGAAAATCCTGAAGCACTTTTGTAAGAGCTGGGCGGGGACCAAGGGCAATGAAGCCACATGCCTCCACACCTCTTCAGGGACTCTGTTCCAAACGTCCAGGTGCATATGGCAGTATCTGGAAATGAAAGATCTGAGGAATGAATGAAACATCTCTGTTCTCAAATAAACTTTGGGGAGATGAAAGTGAGATGCTTGAGGCAGGAAAACACTGACTATTCTTCTGGCTTGTTAGATGTGGTTCAAGCTAATGTCTCTGCTACTCTGTTAGCAGCCCTTGCTCTGTCCCCACCTGATTTGAGCTTTCTTCTTGGCCTTCTGCAGAAAATCAGAAGGGTGGGAACCAGAGCTTGGCACTGGCAAAGGCCAATTGCTCACCTCAATTTCACCACCATCTATGAAGTATCATCTTATGTAGGTCACCATATGTTGGGGCTACAATATGGTCCCACCTTAAAAGGGGTCCCACTCTTTCTGAGGAAAAAAAAGGTCCATATTCTCTTGCATACAGCAGAAACTCAGAAACTATTTATTGCATAATGGAAAGATCAGACCCTATAGTCTGATCTAAAATGAAGAGCATATCAATTTTGCTGAATTATTGACCCCCATTTCCTTCAATAGAGTAGGAGGTAGATTGCACAATTTTCACTGATACAGCTGGGTGAGAACAGTCACAATTTGATAAAACGATCATCAAAAATATCCCCCAAAACAGGAAAAACTTTTAAATATGCTCAATGTTTAGCCTTTCCTGGTTTGCTTTCTTTTTTTTTTTTTTAAAGAATAAACACACATCAATACCGCTGTGCTATACAAAGTACTACTGTAATGAAAACCTATGAAAACTATGGAATGGCTTTTGGTTATTCTTGAGAGTCAATAAAAATATTATTGTCAAATCAAAATTCATTTCAAATCTCACCAAAGATTCTGATACCCTTGAAACAGAGGTAAGTTATCATATAACATATGAAGTCCATTTCTCTTCAAGTACATTCTGCTATAAAATTAAACTGGGAAAAATGAAGGCACATCAGGCACCAAGAGCCCATGGTGCACAAAAAGTGGCTTTGTCCAGAACAAAGGACAAACACATACGATAGCTGGTCAGATCGTATTGTTTAGTTTACCCATCATCGACATCACACGGTCTCTCTGAAGCCAAACCCTACACCCAGTAACTCCCCTACATCCAATGGGCCTGTCCATCCGCAGAGCAAGGAACCACCTGAGCCAGACACAGATGCCCATTTTAAGTAGGAGACATTTTACCCTGCATGCTATTTTATTCAAGATGTTTGCTGATTTATTTAGAGACTCTTCCTTAGAACCCATGGCCTAAATCTTGGTATGTATGCATACGTGCCAGTGTATATGGGTGTGACCCCCTTTATAATTTGGGGGTTCCTCCCCAATTGCATTCTTGAAATGACTTTGGTGACTTCATTTCCATACCCTGAAATGTAGTACACCAAGCCTTTTGAGTGTAATACTCTTTACCCACTAACATCTCCATCCACCACACCTATGTCCTCCGCCCTCCAAATTTATGTCTTCTCTTCCCATCTCCTATTCTGTTACAGGTGTAGGGGTTCATCAAGGGAGGAGCAAACATCTCCATTCTTTTGATGGCATTATTACTGGTTGTCCGTCCCCACCTAATGAAGAGGAGAGGTAACATCTTCTCCTGCTCTCTCTTGTCCTCTGTCTTCTCCAGGTGGCATCTTACAAGCTGCTTTGGCTAGCTTGACCTTA
The DNA here is from genome assembly GCF_011764305.1 of Mustela putorius furo. Lineage (NCBI taxonomy): Eukaryota > Metazoa > Chordata > Mammalia > Carnivora > Mustelidae > Mustela > Mustela putorius. Next base: position 355,582 of record NW_025422151.1, on the reverse strand, counting down.
TTCTTTCCAGTCTGTCACAGCAGTGTATGCTACTTGGGAAATCTGCCCCACTTTTTCTTTTCCTTTTTTTCTTCTTTTCTCCCTTTTTTTTCTTTTTTTTGCCGTATTCACATTTTTATTTCACTTGTTCTTACACAATCTTCTTTTCTTCATCCTTTTTAAATTTCATTGGAACCAAAGAAGTGTCCTTCTCTTTTCTTTCTCCTTAAAGAAAATCCAGTAATTCAGAACTCCTTTGGTCCTGAGGCAGCTAGGTTCCTCAGATTTTCTTCGACTTTACATAAGCTTGTTAAAGTTTATTTTCTTAACATTTGTTTGATGAAATCAACAGTTAAATCTGTGAATGCTAACATCAACTATCTTGTGAAAGAAACAGCTGAGTTGTTCTCATTTCTACATACTGATGGCCTAAGACCTTCTCATATATTCCTTTTTTGTAGGAGCTGTAGATGAACACCTTTGTTTAAAATGTTTAGAGATGACTAGCCTGCGATAGAGTTATGATGCTAAAAATATGACTGCACTTAAATCCATACTTCAGTCTTCTATCATTCTATTAAGCATTGAGTTGGACTAGAATTATCTCTGCCCCCAAAGTTCTCTTCAGCCATTTGACAACAGCTCCCTGGCTCTCACTATCATGGCTTTATACCCAACAGAAAGCCATGGTCTTCCTATTCAGCACCTACTGGTCCCAGAACAGTGGGAGCAAGCACATATTTTCCAAGTCTGGCTTAGAAAACCACTTTCACTTTCAGAAGGGAAGCCAGGTAATTCTACCGCATGGAGCAGACCACATGCAGTTATGCACTTAGCAAACGCCTTTGATAAGAATTTTGAAGATTCTTGAACAGAAAGAAAGAGTGGGGCAAATGAAAGAGATTAAGAGAAGAAATGCTCCTGTGGTCAGAATAGCAGAAATCCACAAAGATAGACTCTTAAGTCCATTTCCGTTAGAATGTTAACCCCAAACGTTTATAAGAGAAATACTCTGTCCCACACACCTGCTAAGCCATTGATGTGGATTAATGACTCAACTAATCACTGACTCAACGACCAAGGTATTACTATTATTCCTATTTGCAAAGGAGTTAACAGGCATGGTAAGATTCAGTCACTAGCCTAACATTCAGCCCACAGGTGTGTTAAACCAGAGCCTTCGTCCTTACCCAGTGTAGCTCATGATGTTGGTTACAGGGGGCCTGGAGCTTCCTCACAAGGCATCAGAAATGCTTGTTTCCTCTCTGACCCTCCCTCCTTCTTGCCCTTTCCTGAGCCTAAGCTTTGCCTATGTTCCCAACAGACGCCCCCTCAGGTCTCAGATTCCAAGTATTCCACCACTTCTGGTATCACCTCTCCTTGCCCAGCCTGGGCTCACTTTGCTCTGTGAGCCGCTCAGCCAGATGCTGAGCTCCTTCCAGTTCTGATGTCTCCCCCTAGAAATCTAGCTCTCTGAGACAGCTTGCTAAGGTGAAGCCACCTAGGGTGCAAGGAATAAGGCTAGAGGCTGGGTGCCGGCTGACCGGTAACCAGAGGGACGTGACGACAGCAGCTGGCAGGGGCTAAATCCCTCAGGTATAGGCTGTTCCAAGGACAAGTGCACTGAAGTGAGCCACTGTGCACCCTACCTGAGTGCAAACTTGGAACCAAAGTGATTGGCTGTCAGCTCGCAGACCCCAGAGCACTGACCAGTGCCCTGTGCAGGCTCACTCTTGTCCTATCACCTGCCTCCACACCACGGACCCTGCATTTTACATGCTGAAGTATTTTCGATACTTTTGCTAGTGCTATTGCCACATTGTGATGTCTCACTGCCATCAAGGAAACATGAGTGAAATCCACTTACACCAGCACATGTGCTCGACGTGCACACGGACACATACACATCCGCATGCCCTCTGCCCCTCTTTTCCTCCCTCACATTTTTCTTTTAGTGCTTATTTTAACTTGAGTCTATCTCCAAAGAAACAATACTATGATCATTTTAATGTCTATCATTTATTAAGCATTTCCTAATGCCAAGGACTTTATGTGGAATCATCTCGTTGAATCTTTAGGGCCAACTGTGAGAAAAGAATCATCACTCATCTCTTAAAGATACTAAACTTTAAAACTTAAAGAGGTTCAGAGATATGCCCTTGGACACTCAGCGGGGGACAACTGACTGGTAGACATGAGCATCAGACCCTGGTCCACCTGCCCTATGACACTAGTCATCTCCACACACGTGTGGTACATTCTGGCAAGGACCTATATCCCATGACCTTCAGAGAAGGTCAGGGAAACAGTAATAAGGGGTAACACTTTAGAGAAAAATCGCTTGTTCTAATAGTTCCTTTTTATTGGTGCTTTCCAATTTTCTGTGGAGAAATGTAAAGGAGGCAACTGACCATCCCTGACTCTTTACCTGCCATCATTCCCCCCATCTTATTCCTCACAGACTATGTTAGCACCTAAAATGGTCACAGACACAGTCACAGACACAGATCAGACTCAAACTCCGAGGGAAGGAAAGGGCTCTAGGTAAGAAAAAAGGAAGTAGGACAAGAAAACGTGCCTGTTCCACTGTAGTGGGGAATCGCTCCAGTTAACCTTCTGCTTTTCAGAATGAGTGTTTTGAGACTTTTGGATGGGCTGGAGCAAGAGCGTTTCCATTAGTGGTCTCCAATAATTTCCAACGGCTTCCTTCTGATGGGCTTGGAAAATGACAAGCTATTTGCGAGCTTCTGACACTATCACATTTCCCTGTGTTCGGAGGGAATGTAAGTCTAAAAGGCCCTCCTGTCTCTCATGTAAACAGCTCCAAACCCAGCTACAACATTCGAGAAAGGTGGAATATTATTAACTTCTCCAGAGGACTCTGAACGCAATCTGTCCAACTCTGAGAAATGACAAGATCTATATGAAAAGAGTAAAAAAAGAAATCATCATCCAAAAACGAGAGTTCAGAAATTACAGAGATCTATGAACCGTACCTAAAAATAGGAACCAAAGGTGTTCTAGGAAGAAGGGTTTCTGCTAGGGAATATCTAAAGCAAATTACAAGGCAGGGGATTCCTGTGAAAGGGATTAACCTTTGGTATTCAGATTGAAGTCTCCCAGGGCGCTGGCCGCTGGCCATGCTCACCGTCTAGTACTCAGAGAGTACCAGGCTCACGGGCTCGGAGGTCAGGCTGGGGCAGGACAGAGGTGGCAGGCTTCCAGGCCTTACCAAAGGGCTGGCAAGCAATGTGATATGGGAACTGGAGCTTCCTTTTTGAGTCTCCTGAGCCTAGCACTCACATACATATCTTCTGCTGACAAAGGGTCCTAACCAGTTTTCAATACCTACCACTGTGTTTTCTCCACTACCGCAAAAGGCTTTAACACAAACTAAATGTTTTTGCAAAATTAGCATGGTGGGGCACTTGGACGGCTTGGTAAGCTAAGAGTCTGCCTTCGGCTTAGGTCATGATCCCAGGGTCCTGGGATTGAGTCCCATATGGGGCTCCCTGCTCGGCGGGGAGCCTGCTTCTCCCTCTTCCTGCTGCTCCCCCTGCTTATACACTCTTTCTGTCAAGTAAATAAATAAAGACATCGCAAAACAAAACAAAACAAAAACTAGCATGGTTGCGTGGCTCCTTTTCCTTACTCAGGGGTTTAACCAGGAAAACGTACCATCATCACTGTTCACACATAGACCCCATTTGAAATGATGGCCCATTCCATCAGTTGGATATCACAGCATTTCCGGATTCAAGTGAAATAACAGGTAATAGACAGTGACTACGGAGAATCATATTAGCATGATGTTTTAGACAGATTTGACCCGTTGTATATATGCAAACACGGACATGAAGTCTGCTAAGTTGTGTCTTCATGGGATGCTCCCCATAAGAAAATAATTATCCAACATGCTAACACTTCCTTGTAAACAATAAACTTCCCATCACTTTCAATAGGTACTAAAGCAAAGCCGCAAATACATATATTAGCAAAACCCTACGTTGATCTCAAAGATCCTACTCAAAGGCAGGTCTAGGTGCATCTCAAGTACAACGTGTGATTGTTGACTCTCTGCCACGTGCTCAGGATTTTATCAAGCTTGATGAGCTGTCTCGAGCACTCCCGTGCCTGCCAGTAAGTCTGGAATTTACTTCAGTTGATTTAAAGAATTTGTGAACAAAAATTTTATCTGAATTGTCATCACCCTCCAGCCACTGGCCGGGCTGAAAGGTGTCTTCAGCTGGATGGCGGGGTAAGGAAGGTCAGTGACACCGGCCAGGTGTCTCATCACTCAGCACGGCCACTTCCCGGGAGTAACAGGATCAGCCCCGGCCACTCGTTGACAGACAGCATCGCACGCAGCATGACCCCAACTGTATCTGTGCAGACTCTGATAAGAACTGACAAATTGCATAAGGATGTGTGCTGGATACTGTTCCATCGGCACCTCCACTTGGCTCAAAAGCCTGGGACTTAGAATCTGTTGCTGTAACTCATACCCTGGTAAGAATAAAATTTTCAAAGCAGCAAAGCCCTGTCTGAGAGTTGGGCTTTTTTGTTTTTATTTTTGTTTATGGTTTTGGTGGGGGTTTTTTGGGCAAAAGAAGCAGTTTACAACTCTAGCTGCTGCAGTCAAGGCATCAGTTAACAATGGAGAAAAGAAAAAAAACATACAAAAGAGAGCAGGATAAATATGAGGACAACTTAGAGAAAAGGGTTGTAATTGGGAAACACCTTCTGGTCATTTTCAGTCCCAAGGATATCTTGTCCTACAGCATAAAACCAGGAGGCCTAGAAATTCCCTCTTATTACAGTGCCACAGGCATGGCCTGGATATTTTACAGAGTTCATGTACAGTAAATCTGATCTTCTGACTTCTGGTTTTGCACCAACTAGTGCAGTAGTAAATGGGAACAGAAATGTCCAGAGCTACAGAAAGTGATGAAGATTAGTCAAAGCAGGAAAACTAAGATTGAATTCTGAATAACCATAGACAGAGGTCAGATGCAAGTATGTATCAGCTTTCAAAGATGTAACCGTTGATTAGGTGTAAGTGGCTATGGATCAGTGGGGGACAGAGGGGGTAAAGACACATCTGATAAACCACCTCACCCAGTGCATGTGTGTGTGTGTGTGTGTGTGTATGCATGTGCATGCGTGCACTCATTTTCCACACGTCCACAAAGAGTTTCAGCATCATCAATGTCCTTGTGAGGAAACCTGGACCTCACACCAGACCCACACTCTAGATAATACCAAAATATACTTCATGTTTTAGTTAGATGTAAGCACACACATTTTAATAAGCTATCAATAAGCCATTCCATGAAATACATTTATATATTCTCAACCTTTTCATACATTTCTAGAACTCCATGCTTTAAAATCTCAGAATGCCGTGCGTGCCTGTGTGGCTCTGTCAGTTAAGCATCTGCCTGCAGCTCAGGTCATGATCCCAAGGTCCTGGGATGGAGCCCTGCATCAGGCTCCCTGCTTGGTAGGGAGTCTGCTTCTCCCTCTGCCCCTCCCCCCACTTGCACAGGTACACACACTCTCTCTCTCACTCTACTCTCTCTCACAAATAACCAAATAAAATCTTTTTAAAAATAAAATAAAATCCCAGAATGCCCTATAGACCTTGCTGTTGGGAGACACTTGAACTGGGTGTCCACTTTCCTGATTCTCTGAGAGGATAAACCCCATTCACAGCATCTACCACAGAATGAATTCACTTACACAGAGCCCAACGTTGTTGCCACTTCTACTGAGAACCATGAAGCTCCATCAAGTGGGTGCATGTCTACAATTTAAGACCTCTTTCATGAAGGTGAAAAAATATAAATCAAAAAACCCTCTTTTAGATTGAGTGATGAGGCCAAGCAAGGGGTCTCACTGCTGTGGGTCAGGGTAAGAACTTTGTCCTTTCGTAGACCTCTAATTATTTGGCACAGTGACTTCGATTGAAGGCCTTCTGGCCCAGTGATTGTCACACATTTCCCCTAATGTAGAAGAGAAAGGACCACACTAAACACGGGGTGAATGGGGTCAGTTGGAAAGGAGGGACTTCAAACTGAGTCACTGGTGTAAGATAGTGCTCAGCTTCTAGAATCATTTAAGAACTCCCTGAAAGGTTTGTCTTCAGCATCTTTAAAGAGAGCGACCCCTTGTTAGCTGAGGTCCAGAACTATCATGAGAAGAGCAGAGTTTAAAAATCTAATAATTATACTTTGACATGAGCTCAGAAGCTCCTAGGCCTGGCCACACCATCTCAACCTTTGAAGAGATCATCTAAAAAAATGCCTACGATTGAAAACGCACAGAAGTTTTCTAACAATTGACTCTAAAAAGAAGAAGGGATCTCTTTTCTCATCATGCTTTCCTCCTAAAGTACCATGCTTCATTCTGTGCTATTTTCAACACAAATAACTATACTCAGCAACATCCCCAAACTTCACTGTGGGAGCCTGAAGAAGAGGTTAGAAATAGCCTTCATTCCTAGACATTCCTGGGTTTTCTTTTCTGTCTCAGTAAAGGAAATATCCCAGTCTGTATAAGAAAAAAAAAAAAAAATTCATTACATGTTTCTGAATTTGCACAATAAACTTAATCATTTTCTTAAGATTTTATTTATTTATTTGACAGAAAGAGAGAGAGGGAGATAGTGAGAGAGAGCACAAGCAGTGGGAGCAGCAGAGGAAGAGGAAGAAGCAGGCCCCCCACTGAGCAAGGAGCACGACCCAGTGTTGGATCCCAGGACCCTGGGATCATGACCTGAGCCGAAGGCAGATGCTTAACCAACTGAGTCACCCGGGCACCCCAATTTAATCATATCTATATTATTTTATTTTGAAGCTTTCTCTTGTTTGGGTCTATATCCTAGGAAATAGTTTGGTATTCCAAATCCCTGAATTTCTAAGATCTCTAGTGTCTTATTCCAAAACAAGTGTTCAAGTTAATTATATCCCCTACCCCCCATTAAACAGGAGGAATTCTTCAGAGAGAGTGTTACTTGAATAAAGCTTCTTGGAATTGTTGTGTTGGAAGGACTTTCCTGAGTCCGCTGAGAAGAAGCCCACATGTGTTAGGAAATGTGGCTGCCCGGAGTGTGCAGCTACTCCAAAGGTAGAGGTTCCTATAAAAACTTTCCTAAGTCGAAATGGTGTAAAGCAAAGAAACAATTAGCATTAACTCACATGAAAAAAATTTTTTTCAGTGTTCCAAGACCCCAAAAATAACCTCTGTGAGGATTCTCTGATACCTGAGGGCCCGTGCTACCAGATGCACAAAATAACTCAGGATAAAGCAGAGATACTCACAGACACAGTTCAAAGCTCCCAAGGCTGGATGCTGGGACGCTTAGTGTGGTTCTGGGGAAGGAACTGGGAGAGAGGGGGCGCTGTTGCTGCCAGAAGCCCCCATGGCTTCTACAACAGCTCACCCCAACACAAGGCAAAATGCTATTTTTGCTTCTCACCTTTTTGCATAAAGTGAAAATCTTCTTTGGATTTCCTTGGGTTAGCAAACACGGGTACCGATAGAGGGTTTTCCTAACAGAGAAGTGGCACAACATGAACTCTCAAAAAGTGGGGGATATTTGTAATTATCCAGTAATTGTATCCTGCATGAGTAAGATGTTGTATCTGCCTCAAGGGTCAACGTGTGAAAGCTTAATTAGCATAGAAACAAGTAGCAGATTGTTGAAAAGTAGCAGATTCTGAGCCAGGTGAAGGGGCCTACTTAAACAGTGGATATTCGATTACTTTCATTCTTGTATCTAAAATGGAGCACAAGGCAAGGCCCCACTCATTTCAAAAGAGATCTCCTACCTTTACTCACTATTAAAAATAAAGGAAATTCCTTCCATGGAGACCAAGCAGGATTCTATCCTCCACAAAACTCAAGAGTTTCTTTCTTTTAGTCAAGCAGTATATAAAAATAAAGACTCAGGGGGTGCCTGCATGGTGCAGCTCCTTAAGTGTCCGACTCTTGGTTTCGGCTCAGGTTATGATCTCAGGGTGGTAAGATCCAGCCCTGCCTGGGACTCCATGCTCAGCAAGGAGTCTACTTATGACTCTCTCTCCCTCTCCCTCTGCCCATCCTCCCCTCACACACTCTCTAATAAATAAATATTCAAATTTAAAAGGAAAAAAAGGGGGTGCCTGGGTGGCTCAGTGGGTTGAAGCCTCTGCGTTCGGCTCGGGTCATGATCCCAGGGACCTGGGATCGAGCCCTGAGTCAGGCTCTCTGCTCAGCGGGGAGGCTGCTTCCTCCTCTCTCTCCCCCTGCCTCTGCCTACCTGTGATCTCTGTCAAATAAATAAATAAAATCTTAAAAAAAAAAAAAAAAAAAGGAAAAAAAGACTTCAAGTTGTATAAATTCAAGTGGCAGAGACCTTGGGGAATCAAGTCCAGAAGCCACCTCTCACCGTGATGTTCCACCACAGTGTCCCCGGGAGTAACTCGTACCCTTCTGCTTAAACGGCAGATGACCGGACTCCATACTTGGGCCCCACCAGGCCCAGCCTGGTTGTCAGCTCTGGCCAGGGGGTTTTTGGTGTATACGCAAGGCCAAGGGGCTCAACATAGAGGGTGGGGGAAATTAGGAAGAGCAACCTTGATGAGCTGGGCAGGCACTTAGAAATGTGTACGTTCCATTGAAATCAGACCATATGCTGGCTTAGAAGGTAGGAAACCTAGGGCTGCAGTTAGCTGCTTACTGTGGGGTGACTTTAGGGAAGCCATTTAACCTGCCTAACCCTCAGTCCTCTCATCTGTAAAATGGGCTCGTGCATATTACCTATGTCTCTTATCACCCAGGACTGACTACAAAATTTGTAAGGTCTAATGCAATGTTCAAAAGTATTAAGAGTATCAAGACAGTGACAGTAGACCATCAAACCCAGCGCAAGGCCAAGACTGGGCACTCTACCTAATATGAAGTTTCTCCTGATACCCAGCTAATACGGAGTCATAGGGAAGCTTAGCCCTTTAATGTGCACTCATTGAAGCTAACCATCAATTCTGCCCACTCATTGAAGCTAACCATCAATTCTGCCCACCTGCAGCGTTTCTGCTCCCTCTTCCATAAGCTCGTCACCACTTCTCCCTAATGTCACACTCAGCCCCATCCGTCCACACTAACACGGGTGAAAATCAGCTCAGATTTCCAGCTCATTCATACACGGCTTCTCTCTACCTCCTTTAATCTATCGACCTTATGACTCTGCTAGGGAGGCAAAGAGTATTGATGCAGGAACCCAGAAGCCCGAGCTCAGTCTCAGCTCTGCTCGGGTGTGGCCAGAGCTGGTATCCACCTCAGTCAGTCCTCCTTCCTCCAACTTAAGAGAACATGGGTCTTATTTAGCTCATGGGCCCCCACCCCAAATTCCTAAAGGTAATCCTATCCCCTCACCATTAGAATCACAGAGAACTAAATTAGAATCCTAAGAATTGTGGAGAAACTCGCTGGCTGGTCTGGGAAAGAAGCTTCGTTTCCCTTATGAGAGTTTCCACTAGTGACCCCCTCCTCCTTTGGGGCAGCTGCTGGATGACAGACACGATGGGAGGACTGGCTGCAGCCACATGACTCCGCACCCCCAAAGGACACCAGCTACAGATGACAAAACAAAGCCAAGTATCACAAGAAAAGGAGCAGACCCACTAGGTTCAGTCTACACTTAAGCCAGTTGGCTTTCTCCAGGGTTCTTAAGAGCACCACTTTGAAGGGTACCAGGTAAGCTAAATAAATGATACCAGAAACCTGTCTCAGTCAAATACGCCCCAGCAGCTGCCCTCAGGGGGCGCTTTCTGTGCCTGCTCAGAGCTGGGTCCCGTTTAGGGCAAATCTGCCTCCAAGGACCCCTCGTCCTTCTGAATCTGCTGTTCCCTTCCTCGGCCTCTTTCCACCGCTTTTCTGATTCAGCATTTTCCTTTTATGTCATTAACTAAATGAAACATACAAATGGGATAATAATGGGGCACCTGGGTGGCTCAGCCCACGACAGATGTGACTCTTGGTCTCAGAGTTGTGAGTTCAAGCCCCCACTTTAGGTATAGAGATTACTTAAATAAATACGTATTTTTTAAAAAATAGGAAAATCATATAAGTAATATTGGAAATACTTTATAGATTGCTTTTGATGGTCACATTCCTCTATGTCTTTTGATTTGGTTTTCCTCCCTGCGCTCCATTTCACAGACAAAACCCTAGGGCTCCTCATAGAGGGGAGACTTGCCCAAGGTAAGACAGCGGCACCAGGGGTGGCAATGGGACCCAAACCCAAACAGGTCACCTGTACCGAATCAGGTGTGCTTTCTACAGAAGGGAGGTTATTTAGAAGATCTGCGGGTTCTTCATGCCAGCTGACGAGGCCGCCGTCTCTGAGTGATTGGGGCACTCTGAGGAGAGAGGCCTGCTTCACAAAGCACAACCTTGAGAGCAGCCGGGGAAAAGGCCCTGACAAATCTTGCTTCCTTCCATCAACAGTTCTCTGCCCTACATTGTTCCCAGCATTGTCTGCACTTTCCCGTTAGTCACTGGGTGAGTCAAGAGCCGGCCCGCGCCAGCTGCAGACATGGCCCACTGGCTCTCCTGTGTGCGGCGGGCCTCCACCCGGGGCCAACCACCACGCTGCATTCCTCTCAGGCGCAAAGACAGCTAGCAGGCCAACAAGCCACAGGGGACCTCCTGAACCACCTGTTATTGTGAACATGTGCACGGCCTAATCGGTTTGTTTTGATCACTGTCCCAAAGAGGAAACAAAGTCTATATTTATGTTTTAAAAAAAAAAAAAGTTCACTTGCCCAGCCCCCCTCTCAAATATTTGGAATTCACTGGGCCTTTCCTAAAACCCACTGGAGAGCTCAGTGAAGAACACCTTCCCACAGTGAAGGCAAGATCCTAGTTTTGGGGGTGTTAAACACGGAGTCTATTGGCAGTTTTTCTGAAGCTCCATTTTTAGCCAAGAACCCAGTCTGTGAGGAGCTAGAAAGATCCAAGAGGAAAAATGACTAATTTGCATGCCTAAGAGGGGTTGTTATCCAATCAATGGGGAGAAAACCCAAACAAACATATGTGAGCACATACAAGGTGAATTATATCTACCCCCCACCCCGAAAAAGATATGTTGGCCTCCTAACCCCCAGTATCTCAGAATATGACCCTATGTAGAGATAGGGTTTTACAGAGGTAATCAAGTGAAAATAAAAATTGGTAGAGTAGGCCCTGATTCTCAAGTGACCTCTCTTCTTGCATTAGGGGAAATTTGCATGCAGACACACACACAGGGAGAATGTCATAGGAGAATGAAAGCAGAGATCCACAGCCAAGGAATGCCCCATATTTCCAGGAAAACACCAGAAGTAGGAGAAAAGCATGGAACAGATTCTCTCTCACAACCTCAGAAAAAAACAACCCTGACAACACCTCAGTCTCCAACTTCTGGCCTCCAGAAGTGAGATGATGACTTTCTGTGATTGAAGTCACTCAGGGGGTGGTGCTTTGTTATGGCAGCCCTATAGCAAACAGATGTGGAGGGCATCCATACAGTCGGGCCCCACAGGTTCCCCTAATGAGGGCCTTCACACTGGAGGTTTTTCCACATCCACTCATGGCTGGCTCCTTCTTACTAAATGGAGTTGAACTCATATGATACCCCTTCAGACCCTTCCTGACCAGCCACACTAAAGAACATCATCCTGATCCCGCATCCCTCATCCCTCCAGTCCACTACATAATTTTTCTTTTTTTTTTATTTTTTAAAGATTTTTATTTATTTGACAGACAGAGATCACAAGTAGGCAGAGAGGCAGGCAGAGAGAGAGGAAGGGAAGCAGGCTCCTGGCTGAGCAGGGAGCCCGATGCGGGGCTCAATCCCAGGACCCTGGGGTCATGACCTGAGCCGAAGGCAGAGGCTTTAACCCACTGAGCCACCCAGGCGCTCCCCCTAATTTATTTTCTTGATGGCACTTTTCTACTCTCTTGCTCAGTTGTTTTGTAGGTTTATCATCTTTCTCTCCTCCTCCACAATGTAAGCTCGGAAGAGCAAAGTTCTCATGGGTCTTGCTCACAGCTGTGCATTTTAGTGAGAGCTGAATACATATTTGTAGAGTACGAGCACAAAGAGAAAGGAATTAAGGAATTAGAAGTGGGAAAAAATCTTATTTATTCATGTTTTCATTCAGTTTATTCAGTAAACATTTATTAAGAATGTATGAGTGTCTAGAACTCTCAAGACTCTGGAGAAATTCAAAAGAACTTCAAGTTCTAGTCATTGATAAACACAGGAAACTTCCAAAGATTGTCCTATGCAATACAAGGTAACTAAGAAAGTCTTCTTTAAAAATATATATATATATATGATATATAGTAAAAACTATATCTATTTTTTACTATATATCATATAGTAAAAATAGATATAGATATCATAAAAAATAGATATAGTTTTTACTATATATCATATATATATATATATACATATATAAGATTTTACTTAATTATGTGAGAGAGAGAGAGAGAGCACGCGCGCACACATAAGCTGGGGGAGGGGCAGGTGGAGAAGCAAGCTCTCTACTGAGCAGGATGCCTGACGCAGAGCTTGATCCCAGGACCCTGGAATCATGACCTGAGCCAAAAGCAGATGCTTAACTGACTGAACCACACAGACTATCCTGGTAACTAAGAAAGTCTGATTACATCCTATAGCATCTGAAATTGATTGCAGCATTAACAACACTTCACACCTACCCTCTTCCTTCCTTTACCTTTCTGCATGCAGAGCAAGAGTCCTAAGAAAGGAGACAATGGAGCCATAATGTACATCGATTCTCCCTGAAGGATAAACTCCCTCAACGGCCCTTCCTTCCCCACTGCCAAACTCACAACTCCAAAAGCCTCAGGAAGGTCCCAGAAGCTTTGATTCCCACGGCTCCTGCCTGTGTCTCTTTCCTCCTACCTCCCAATAGACAATCATGGACAGACTGATTTGAGAGTAGAATGAACGTTTGTGACGATGACTTATGCTGTTCCTCTACCTAAATTAGCCTCTGAACGGTGACTTACAGACAATGCCCCTTGCAGTTTACAGCCTGGGCTAACTGACACTGCTGCCCACCCCTATCTATCACTCCAGAGGATCTGCCCAGGCACAGATGCCCTACAGGCTGACTCAGCTTGGAGCTGGACCAAGAGGTGTTGCCCGTGTCCCTTTCTCCCCAACTCTTGATCCTGTTCTAAGAAAGTGATTTGGTTTATGAACCTACCACTGCTGGTCCACTCACCAGCTGTGTGAACTTGTACCAGTTCTCTAAATAGTCTGTTTCTTTCATTGGACAGTGATGATCCCTACCTCACACAAGTGCCATAAGAAGGAGCATATATGAAAGCAACAGTAAGGTGCCTTTTCTACAGTAGAAACTAATAATAAGTTTCAATTAAATATGTACCTTTTCAGTTGTATGTATGGTGTGTGCATCCTTCATAATTATAGCTAAGAATCATCTTATATATAGCATATGTCAATGAGGAGGTTTTGCCAACATTAATTTTGGGTCATAGATTATCTAAGAGGAAGTTAGGCGATAAAAGTCAAATGACTCAGGTCTGGGGTAGGAGGGGTGGTGAGGACCCCCAGAAAAGACTGAGGAAGTTAAAGGGAGCCACACTATAAAGGGGCCAAGTTCTGGGACACTGCTGTACCACATCCGAAAGAACAGCAGTGCAGCTCAGAATTTTATGGTTTTTGACAAGGTAGCATGGCCTGGATTCAATTGCTGTTCCTAGAAATAAAAGCAACATTTTTCCACAAGGACCAAAAACATTTACATAGAGCTCTGACTCAACTGTGGCAGAAACAAGATGAAACTAACAAGAGAAGCATAACTTCTAAAGAAGGCTGGGTTAGGGGGCACCTGGGTGGCTCAGTGAGCCTTCGGCTCAGGTCATGATCTCAGGGTCCTGGGATCAAGCCCCGCATCAGGCTCCCTGCTCAGCGGGGAGCCTGTTCCTGCCCCCCCCACCCCCCACCCGCCAGCATCCTGCTTCTCTGCCTACTTGTGATCTCTGTCTGTCAAATAAATAAATAAAATCTTAAAAAAAAAAAAAAAGAAGAAGAAGGCTGGGTTAGGACCCAATGAATCTAACAAAAATCCCAATCAAGCAAAAAAAGAGTGAAGTGAGAATACAGTAGGAAAGCAGGTAGAAAGTGTTTGCATTGGGAGTAAGCACATTACATGCCTGGTGGCATTGCCTTTAAAACACTCCCCAGGGGCACCTGAGTGGCTCAGTGGGTTAAGCCGCTGCCTTCGACTCAGGTCATGATCTCAAGGTCCTGGGATTGAGTCCCACATCAGGTTGTCTGCTCAGCGGGGAGCCTGCTTCCCTCTCTCTCTCTCTCTGCCTGCCTCTCTGCCTACTTGTGATCTCTACCTGTCAAATAAATAGATAAAATCTTTTAAATAAATAAATAAAAATAAAGCACTGCCACATGACCCAGAAGTCACAAGTTCATGATCACTAAATTTCCTATTTATATGTAGTTTATGACCCCAGATTTTTCATATTATAATGTACGAGTTTCTTAATGGAATGGCTTGGTGGGTGGGATGCTGCTGACAACATAAAGAGATGCGGACGTGAAGAGAAGAAACAACTGACCTAGCTTCTAGATGATGGCAGAAGACTTCTATTAGGAAGCCCCAGGTTTCCACCATTGAAGTGGGCAAGGCCTCAGCAGGCCTGACCTTTCAGTTCAATCAGCTAGACCATTCTTCATGACTAAGGTATGAATTTAAAAAAAAAAAAAAATCCATGAACATGAGACCATAAAGTATTTATGAAAATTTTCTTATATAAAAAAGTAAGGGGAGTCTAGTTCTAAAAGATGTCACAATTCTCTTTCTGGGGTGCCATCTTTCCCTGTTGCCATAAGGAGCCATCAGTGGGTGGAGAAGCACGACTGCAAGCTGGCAGCATGAACCATATAAGCCTGGCTGACATAGTTGCAAAGCAGATATTGCCTTTTCTGACATAATCATGCCACATCTATGGCCCAACTTGCCCACTTGCAACTGGCATCCATGTAGGCTGTGTAGGAACAATTTCGCCAACTAATTTTTAACAAGCATGTGAAGCAAATGACATAGGTTCAGGGCCCCCAAATTAGAATGTCCAGGAAAGATCAGGTATCTCTTCTGAGTATCTTGTGGTCCTCATGGTCTTGCCCTGGATAAGTAGATCTCTGATGAGTAAGAGATCAAGCTCCATCTTCTGTTGGGTCTTTCATTTGTTGAATAGTCACAGTCAGGTCTCTTCACACCTATACCTGTCTCTCATTTGCAAATAGGATAACGATCTCTTCCAGTCTCATTCTTGAATGACTGGAGAGGACTGTAATGACATCCTGATTCTCTCTAGACTGTAGAAGTGCTATGGCACTCTGTCATCATCATTGCCATGACACATTCATGGGATTGATAAATAAGTGACACAGAAATCATCAAGTATTTCCCAGTGGCTTCTTTGAAAGTGTTAGAAACACAGAAGTAAAACGAACCTTACAAGAAAATACAAGGTTTAAAGAGATATTCCTTAGAAGGGTCAATTTTCTCCCTGGGTTTATACTGCATTGTTACATCATTAGCAAGAATTTGGGGCATAAAAGCACGTTAGTCCCCATATGGCTAGAATAAGCTACCCCATCACCAGTGAAGGCAGATTCCAGATAAAACTGAACAGCTGAAAACATCATCTTTATTGCGTTGGGTTTGTTTATTGTTCTTCCCTAAGGATGAGAGAAATTCAAGTAATGGAAACTTAGACAATAAACCCATTAAATCAAGAATACAGAAACAATCACTAATAAAAATGGAAAAAACAGCTATACCAAAAAACTTTGATCACAGATAATTGAAATACAAGCCATAGCCTCACACTTTCTGTTCTTTCTGTATTTGCTGTTCCTTCATAAATCTGTTAAGTTACTGCTTCTGAATGCTAGGGGAGATATTCAACACTGAAACTTTCAGCTTTAACCTGCTATATAAAATTAGATGTTCCAGGAAAGTAGGACATGGATAGTTATGACCCAGATTCTGAATTTAGTGTACATTTTTGCCTTTTATCTCTCTATCCCCAGTCCAAAGAAAAAAGAAGAAGAGGAAAATGTAAAGGAGATGATCTTCCAACAAAAACCATACTGTCTCAGAAGCTTGCATTTTCTTAGCCCTAAACTCTTCTACTGTGATCTTCCAGGGAAAAGACCTTGGTGGTTTGCTTGTCCTCATTTGACACATTAGCCACAAGCCTTTCACATACAGAAAACCGGAGTCATGTATAAATAAGAGTTCATGGAATCCCTTTCAAAACACTCAACACTGCATTTTCAGAGAGCAGTGTCTATCACGGGCCCATCAATTACTGTAATCACATCTCCCACTGGCTAGACACCAGTCAGAACATATTTTAAGAATTCAAAGGCCACTCTGTCAAGGACAAACCAGCTTGACTTTGGACCCAGTATTCAGATGGGGGAGCCGGCAGTGTCTGGTGGTCCAGGGGTTTGCTGAGCTGTCCCAGGGGACAGTTGCAGGGGATTGACCTCATTGTGGTTCCTCAGCCACAAGAGGAATCAGGCAACCGCCTGATTTTGCACAAGTTTTCATTTCCTCCCCATGGAGATCCTGAGGCTGAAAGCCCCGTTGTTCAGGACATGATTTGAAGGAGGAAGTAGAGTGCTGTTCCCTGTGATATGACCCCTTCAACTTAAGAGAGACCAGCAGAAACTCTGACCCTGGCCTCAGGTTCCACAGTGAACAGCTCGATTCCCCCCTTAGTGTAGCATGAGCTGACAAGTCTTCCTGGGCACTGACTGAGCACAGTGGTTTTCTCCTCTGTGCCAGGCTTAACCCTAGCAAAGAAAATGAGCTTTTATCTATGATGATCCTGCAGAGCTAGAGGCAAAGCCATTTTCTCCAGCCCCTTGGATACCAGAGGAAATGCAAAGAAAATGGCCAGAGTGAAAGCGTGTGTGTCTTGAGTGTTTTGTTTGTTTTGAGGAATAACTTCCAGATCCTTGTCAGGCATGCTCCATGGTTAATGCCAAAAGAAGTACAGCCTAAGGAAGGCTGTACTGCTCTCTTGCACAAGTGCCCAGGGCCATGACAATGTACTCCCCCAGGGCTGCCCCAGTGAAGCCCATATTTGGAAGGCAAGACATACCACAATGTCATACTAGGTCTCATTTATCATATGCCTAAGCTCACAGCCAAGGTGCCTCAAACCCCATATTCAGTGGAATCATTTAGGGGTGTGTTCTGTGAAATTGATCATCCTATTTAATTTGGAACCTCCCCATAATTGCTCCATCAGCCTCTCTTATTCTGGCCTTCCTTTTCCAACTTATACCAAATTAGTCCTTTTCCAGCTACAGACCCAATTTTTACTTAGCTATGAAACTGTGCTATGGAAAACTTAGATATTTAAGAACTTTTAGAAGCATATTCACTTAACTCATAGGATTGCTTAGAATAGAGGTTCTCAAAGAGTGCCCAAGAGTAGCATCAGCATCCCTTGAGAACTTGTCAGGAATATATATACTCTGGCCCTGCCCCAAACCTACTAAGTCAGGAAGTCTGATGGTAGGACTCAATCATCTGTGTTTTCATCAGACTTCCCAACTGATTCAGATGCAGGCTCAGGTTTGAGAACCGCTGGCTTAAAAGAAAGATCTCTCTTTACCATGGTCAGTGAAGGCACATATATAGTCATATGAAATGTCTGAGTATCAGCTAAATAGAATACTTTTTCTCATGAAAGTAGAAGAAACACAGGGCAGAATTTCACTTCGTGGATCATGTTCCAATTTGTTTCTCTTGTAGCAGACTTCTTAACCAGTCATATAAAACAGAACAGAAAATGTCCTAGAAGATGTTTTAAACATCCGGTCATTTTGGCAAAGGATGACATATTCCTTACCCCTTGGTCACCACCAAGCATCCTTACAACAGTGTGCAACTCTGGTCAGAGAACTCACTCAACCAGACTGGTGTAGAAAGTGGACCTGTTTGGTTTAACTTGCAGTGCCAGCTCCAGCAATACTTTCAAGACCCAGTAAGAAAGGATGTTGGGGGAAAATGACAACCACATAATCTTTATCACAAAGACAGAAATAAAATACACTCAGCTTTCTCTGTTTATTTCTCACTGAAAGCAGGGATCGAGATATACAGTTTTTCCTTGATAACCATAAACATATCATGCCTGGCCCTCCCTCTGAGAAAAATGGCAGGTACAATAGAAAGTTAACATCTCTAATTTGGATTCTCTTCTTTTTCTCGTAAAAGAAGCAAACTGAAAGTCAGGTCTTCTCTTAGAAATTTGCCAATGGCTTTAATGATTTTCACTGAGGGGCCAATGGCCTACCTGAAATCTTAGCAACTTGGGAGACCTCAAGTCTCTCAGAGGATATAAGGACCCATTTTGTCAGAAATGTCAGAGTTGTTGAATGAGTATGTTCAGTTTTTTAAAAGATATGAATAACATTTAAGTCCCTCTCTTATGTCTGACTTCTTCATAATTCAGATTCATTACAATTTATGTATCCTAAAACTAAACAGTGAAAGGAAAAGAAGAAAGTTTTGCTTTCCTAAGTGTCTCCCACATCATTCAAATATAATTGTTTTTCAATGAAGTTTATGAGTAAGTTGCCAATTCTCAGTTTAATTTTAAAAAATCCACCTTTTGTAGAATAATACTCCCTCATCCAGGACATAAAAATGGAGCAAACTTAGCAAATTGAGGCAAGCTTCTTGTTTTGTTTTGTTTTAAAGATTTTATTTTTAAGTCATGTCTACACCCAACATGGGGCTCAAACCCACAACCCTGAGATCCAGAGTCACATGCTCTAACCCAGTTGAGCCAACCAGATGTCCCAAACTACCTGTTTTGCAGCAAAGGTTAGCTCTGGGGGCGCCTGGGTAACTCAGTGGGTTAAGCCTCTGCCTTCAGCTCAGGTCATGATCTCAGGGTCCTGGGATCGAGCCCCTCATCCCATTGGGCTCTCTGCTTAGCAGGGAGCCTGCTTCCCTCTCTCTCTGCCTGCCTCTCTGCCTACTTGTGATCTCTGTCTCTCTCTCTCTGTGTCAAATAAATAAATAAAATCTTAAAAAAAAGAAAATAGCTCTGACTACCAAAGGGATGAAGTTCAAGCCCAAACAAGGAGTGAAGGATAAAGGGAAAGAGCAAAGGTCAGATTCTAGAAACAAGCTGACTTGGAAAAAGTCAGTGTGAGGAGCAAAGACAGAGTACATAAAGGTCACATTGCCTACCTGTGCAACCCAAATCTTGTATCCGTGCCATACGTTTGGCACTTTGCCTGGCTGTGTGTTCTCTCACTATCCCTTCTAGATGGCTGTTACCTCCAACTCTCCAGGGAAAGCTGCTGGTATTCTCCTTATGTCCGAATCTAACTACTTCCCCCAACTACCTCCTGCCAGGGTAACTGATTAACTTGATTAATTAATTGATATTAAGTTCCAGGAGCAATTAATTGATATTCACTCAGTTCTGTAAATTCTGTCATAATGTAACATAACTAAAGTGCTATGTACACAGTTTAAATTTTCAAAACCCAGCCATGTGGTATCTGAAACAATGAAGTGTATAGATTTCTCAGAAATGTAATTGAAAAAAACAATAGTTAATACTGAAAACTAGAGGCAACTTTCTGCTAATAACTCTGAAATAAATGATTTGGGGAAATGACATATATTAAAATAAAAAGTAGAACATTTTAAGAGACAGTCATGAAAGAAATGGACACTCTTCTCAGAGAACTGCCTCCCTAAAAAGTCTGACCAGTTCATTTTATAGGCAAATCATATATGTTTTTAATAAATAAATACTACTTATGCTCTATACAGTCCCACAGAAGGATCTTGATAAAGTTCTCTGTTCATTTCATGACTCTATCATAACCCAGAATCTACAACCTAAAAAGGAGAACACACAAGAGAAAACGGCAGAACACACTCACTTATAATACTGATATAAAAAAATCTAAGCAAAATAATAAATCTAGTACAGCAACACACAAAAAAGTAATGTGACCTGAGATGGCTTAATTGTGAATGTGCAGGTGGTTAACTATTAGTGAATCAATTTACATAATACATCACTTCAAGAACCTGGGAGAAATATAATTATTTCCACAAGTATCAAACATTTAAGAACCATTCTTCAATTTTGAAAAAGAACTATTTAGCAAGCTAGGAATGGGACACCACCTTAACATTCCAAATAATAATATTTTTTTAGATTAACAGATATTTTAATTAATAGTGAGATGCTATGGGAGCCCTCATAAAAGTCAACTGAACAGGGGTGCCTGGATGGTGCAGTTGGTTAAGTGCACGACTCCTGGTTGTGGCTGAGGTCGTGATTTCAGGGTTTGGGGACTGAGCCCCACGTGGGGCGCCCATGCTCAGCGTGGAGCCTGCTTCGATTCTCTCTCCCCCTCTCTCTGCTCCTTCCACTTGTGCTCACTGTCTCTCTCTCAAGTAAATAAATATTTTAAAATATCAACCAAACAAAAAAGAAGGGACATATAAAAACAACCCATCATGCATCTTCTAGCCAATACAAGAAGATACTAAATAAAACAGATGCATAGTAAGTAGAAAGAGATAACATTTCTTTTCAATGTATAACTGTCTATATAAAAACAAAACAGAACACACGTGTACACACACACATGAACAAAGGCAAAAAATAAAAACAAAAATTCAACAGCTTTTATATTTTTATGTATTATCATAAATATACATGCATACATACAAACAGCACTGGAAAACATAATGAGAAAATTATCTAATTCACAATAACAGCAATACCCAGACTGCATCAATATAGCCTTAATAAAAATAGTATGGGACATGTACAAAATCTTTAATGCATTATAGAAAGACACAAAGAGAAAGCAAGTAATTGTGTAAATTTATAAAGATGTCAGTTCTTCCCAAAGAGATCCATAGGTTCAAAGTATTTTCAGAACAACAACAAATTCTAGCATCCAGTAAGCAATTTCACATTCTCAGACAAACCTGCTTTGGCCAATTTAAGATGCCAAGGAAGATAATACAGTGTGAACTATTCAGGCAAATGCCTGGAAGGACTTCAGCCTCATCAGGCAACATTTACTGAGCTTCTAAGTTTGGACAGTCATTACCACCACTGGCAAAGAGACTACTGTGCATGTTCCTAGAGCACCTGGCCAGAATCCGGAGGCACTGGCAGGTGCTCAGGTGTGCCAACAGTAAGGAGAACAGCTGATGCCCAGTGGACAGCCACTGTGGGGAGCAGTGACTGCTCAGAGCAAGTTGTCCTCGGCTGGTCCTTAACATCACAGCCCAGCTAGAGCAGTCCCCACTGGAAAGCGAAGGGCTGAAGAGCCACAGCCTGAGGCTCCTAAAGGAAGGGCTCTCTGGAGACCCTCTAAATGGTGAAAAGAAGACAGCCCTGGGCTTCAGGATGTTGCTAACAAAAATCTGAGAGACAGAACCTGCCATGGGTTGACCCCTCCAAAATGCAAAGTGGGCAACAGGATAGGGAAAATTGAGTCTAGCGTGGCTTCTCAAATTTGACTAAATGGTCACTGTGATGGTGAACCCCTAATGCCTTTAGAGAAGGAAGAGGGATGGCCAGACCAGTTCCCCACCTGCCCCAGGCACAGCCATACTGTATCATGACAACCACAGGCTAAGTTCCAAAAGAGAATGCAGATCAGCACTGCCCAACTCCATAGCCTTCCCAGGTACCAGAACTTCCAAGGCCAACATCCATGGTAAGACAGAGAAGAGCACAGAGTCTGGGCTGACTCACCACTGGGGCAGAAATGGGGCTCACCCTCCAGGAGTGACAGCTGGGCCGCGGCCCTCCCACTGGTGTCAAAGCACCACTGGCACATCAGCCAGACCCTGCTCTACCCCTCCCCTGCCACAGAGGAAAATCCAAGAGGGGAGCAGAGAGTGTATGAGGTCTCTGGTGTGTGTCCTGAATTCTGGCATTCCCGTGACCTCTGGGGTCAGCGCCAGCTGTGATACCATCCCTCTTCTGCTCCTCTCAGAGCTCTGCCTGTTTCAAGGCTCAGTTCAAATGCCTCTTCTTTTCTCTGAAGTTTTCTCCAACACCATCCTGGTTCCAGAAAGGCAATTCTCTTGGAATGTGTCACTTTGAGCCCCACACTCCCTGGCACTTTGCTTACATCTCCAACATGGTGTGTGTTCCACGTGGCCTTGGGTTCCATTTAGTTGAATTCACCTCTGTGGACTACAGACTCTGGGAAAGAGGTGAGACCATCTTCTCTTTTGATGGGAAGAACAACAGTTTGCTCAAAAACTATCATGGGGACACTCACTCAAAAATATTTTTAAATGAACCTAAGTCATACTCTGCCAAGGATTGAGTGGGCTGGGAGCGGGGGTATTCTACTTCTTTTGGCTGCTCCCTGCAACCCTTGGGACACAAAGAAGTTAAGCTCTTGTGCCTTCATCAGCTGGAGACTAGAACCCAGCCCTCGGGTTTCCCCATTTTCACCCAATTACGCTCTCTCTGGCTTCTCGCAAAAATGTCAGAGCAGTCACCTCCATCAGCTTGCTCCAATTCTGTGTTCATTCTGAACACTTGCCAGAGACCAGCTTAATTTAATTTTGCTCTGACAATATGATGTTCACACAAAAATTCTTGAATGTTTCACACTTGCCAATGTTTGAACATGGATTTCTTTCACACTCTCTGTTATATTTTCTTCTGGAGGCTTAGTTTGGCAAATTCTGCCATCTCCTTTAGGAGAAGCGCTGTCCTTGCCAATAAAAAGGTATTTTCAAGCCAAAATGCCTTCCTTCCACCCATCTATACATATATAGTGTATACAACTCACGAAAAGCCCAGTGCAGGGGTCTCTCCGCCCCGGGGCAGCATATAGAGAGGGAAGTAAATGGGCGGGCCCCCTTCCTCACTGGGACATGAGCCTGGGGGACAGGGAACATGCTCCTCATGCCTACCAGGGTCTACCAGCCCAGGGGGAGCCAGGGTGGGAGAAAGTGGTGTAGAGCTCTTTACTTCAGGGATCTCGTCATTCCAACACACACATGCGTGCGCGCGCACACACACACACACACACACACACACACAACCACTCTGTCATATGCCTGCCAGAGAGCAAGAAAGCTATTTCCAGCTGCAGGGCAGCCAAGAGCAGCGGCAGCCAGGATGGTCTTGAGGGAGAAGGAACGGAAAGTGTTTCTTCTCTCAACCAGAAAAGGCAGGTCCTTACCACCCTCGCCTGCCTCAAGGGGTGCACAGATGCGTGCTGGGGTTCCACTGCAGCCAGGCAGCATCACACAGTGCACACTCCCTCACGGGGAGGGGTCCACGCAGAGAGCACAGCTGCAGCCCACCGCGGTAGGCCTGCCAGGGAGTCACCCGTCATATTCGCTTCACGGTTTCAGTAGCTACATGGACCTCCGAGTCAAAGGTCCCCTCCCCGTTGCCTTCTAGGCAGCTAGACAAAAAGACATGTGAGTATAGCTCAGAGCAACATGCCTGTGACAACTACAAGTGATAAATAATAGCAAAAGAAAGGAAGGAAGGAAAGAAGGGAGTGGGGGGGGAGCAGGGGAGGGAAAAAAGTGAATGAATAAAAGTGGGGGAGAATAGGTAAAGGAGGTCAAGAGGTACAGACTTCAGGTTACAAAATAGGTAAGTAGTGGGGAGATCTCGTACGTGGTGGCTACAATTAATAATACTATGCTGGATATTAGAAAGTTGCTAGAAGAGGGGACCTTGAAAGTTCTCATTGCAAGAAAAATACTGTAACTGTGTGAGGTAATGGAGGTTACCTAGACTGTGGTGATCATTTCACAATACATACAGACATCAAATCATTGTGCTGTACACTTGAAACTGACATAATGTTTAAAAAAAAAAAAAAAGGAACAAACGAATGAAAAGTAAGCAAGCTAGCAATGTTTAACTCTCTGCCACATGTGGACTTGAATGCTCTAGTAGAAAAATCATTCTCTCTTAGCCAGGAAGAAAGTAGGTTGTGTCAAGCAGTGACAGCCAGAGGTCCTGGGCTGCCTGCAGCCCACAGGGGAGTCATCCAAGGGGACCACTTCTCCCTGTCTGTGCTGCAGAAAGGTCCAAGGCTCTTCCCCACTCAGCTCCCGTCGCCTTGCCCATGCAAGTGGCTGTGGGACTAGCACAAGGTTAGGGGACAGAGAACTGAGGTATTAAGCCCTTGTTCTTTTCTTCCCAATTAGTCAGGAGCAATTCTTTTAACCTCCTTGAACCCCACATCATGCAGGTGGTGGCCCAAGGCAAGCAGAAAGACATGAGCAGACACTTCTCCAAAGAAGACATACAAATGGCCAACAGACACATGAAAAACTGTTCATCATCATTAGCCATCAGGAACATTCAAATCAAAACCACACTGAGATACCACCTTATACCAGTCAGAATGGCAAAAATAGACAAGGCAAGAAACAGCAAATGTTGGAGAAGTTGTGGAGAAAGGGGAACCCTCTTACACTGTTGGTAGGAGTGCAAATTGGTGCAGCCACTCTGGAAAACAGTGTGGAGGTTCTTCAAAAAGTTAGAAATAGAGCTACCCTATGACCCAACAATCACACTATTGGATATTTACCCCAAAGACACAGATGTAGTGAAAAGAAGGGCTATATGCACCCCAATGCTCATAGCAGCAATGTCCACAATAGCCAAACTGTGGAAAAAGCCGAGATGCCCTTCAACAGATGAATGGATAAAGAAGATATGGTCCATATACACAGTGGAATATTACTCAGCCATCAGAAAGGATGAATACCCACCTTTTGTATTAACATGGATGGGACTAGAAGAGATCATGCTGAGTGAAATAAGTCAAAAAGAGAAAGTCAATTATCATATGGTTTCACTTATCTGTGGAACATGAGGAATAGTGTGGAGGACATTAGGAGAAGGGAAAAATGAACGGGGAGAAATTGATGGGTATTAAGGAGGGCATAGATTGCATGGAACACTGTGTGTTATATGCAAACAATGAATCTTAGAACACTACATGAAAAACTAATGATGTACTGTATGGTGACTAACATAACACAATAAAAAAAAAGGTAAGAGTGGAGAAATCAATTGAAATGAATATTAATGCAGCAGTCTGCCAGGCACCAAATACACTGGCTCCCTTTCTCTGATCATTATACATCAGCATAAAAATACAAAAGACACACTGCAGAGCATACTCCACATCTGCACCCCTCTGGGGTGCCCTGGGGACATCAACCAAACCAGGCTTGAAGAATCATTTGCCAGAAGCTGAGGTGCATTCCCCTGGAGGAGCTCTGATTATCTGAACAATCCTTGCTCATCTCAGCAAGGGCTGGGAGGAGTCCAAAGACCCCTGGCAAGCCGACAGAATGTGACAGGCAGAGCCTTGCAGCCTTTTTTTTTTTTTTTTTTTTAATCAAAGTAATTTACTAAGCTTGGTTTTGTTTTGTTTGTTTTTTTTTTAAATAGTTTTATTGCTATTTAATTGCCATACAATGAACTGCCCATATTAAAGTGTACAACTGAGAAGTTTTGACAAACATCCATGTGAATAATCTCCCATGTTTTAATCCCCAGGAACGGTGACTCCGTTAGCCTGGCACAGCAGAAGAGACCTTCCAGATGCAATTAACTTAAGGATCCTAAGATGGAAAGAGAATCCTGGATGATTCCAGTGAACCCAATGTCATCACAAGGGTCCTCATATGAGGAAAGCAGGAAGATCGAAGGAGCAGACAACTGAAGCAGAGATTGGCAGAAGAAGATTAGTGGGTCTCCCTCCTCACCACAATGTCAACCTGGGGGACACAGGACATCCACAGCCAGGCTTCTTATACCTAGGTGGGTCTCCCAGCCCAGGCAGATGAAGGGTAGGGGAACACCAAGGTATGAGAGCAGCCCCCTGAAACTGGGAGATCAAGAAAACAGAATCTCCTCTAGAGCCTCCAGAAGAAACAGGCCTGCCAACACCTTGACTTGAGCTCCCATTGGACTCATTTCATACTTCTGACCTCCAGAACTATAAAAGGATACACTTGTGATGTTTTGAATCTCTAAGTTTGCAGTAATTTGTTACAGCAGCCATAGGAAGCTCATACCATGTATAGCCTATCCTCAGGCAACCGGTTATCTGCTCTCAGTCATATAGCATGGAGTCTTGATTTTCTTTTCCTTTGGCATGATTGTGTTAGATCCATCTGTGTTTTGCGTGTATCCAGAGTTTACTCCTTTTATTGCTGAGTAGTAATCCAATGTATAGATATACCACAATCTGTGTATCCATTAACCTATTGAGGGCCATTTGCATCATTTCCCATTTTTAGCTCTTATAAATAAAACTGCTACAAATATTCACATTCAGATCTTTGTATGGTGTCATGGGCCTAACCATATCCCCCAAAAAGGATATGTTGAAGTCCTAATCCTCACTACCTCAGAATGACCTTATTTAGAAGAGTCATTGCAGATGTCATTAGTTGAAATGAGGTCACACTGGTGTTAACCCAGGATGACTAGCGTCCTCATAGGAAGATGGTCATGTGAAGACAGAGACACAGAGAGACACCATGTGACCATGAAAGCAGAGACTGCGGTGATGGAGCTCCAAGCCCAGGAAGGCCTAAGTTTCCCAGCAAATCCACAGAAGCTCAGGTTTCAGAGGCCAGCTGGCTCTGCTGACTCCATGATCTCAGACTTTCAGCCTCCAGAAATATAAATCCAAATATTTCTCTGGTTTCTAAGCCACCCAGTTTGCACTACTTTGTTATGGCAGCCCTAGGAAACTAATATAGATGGATAGACATATGTTTTCATTTCTCTTGAGTAGACGCCTAAGTAGAAAACTGGATCATATGATAAGTCTATGCTTCATTGTTCAAGAAAGTGCCAAACTGCTTTCCCAAAGTGGCCACACCTTTCTGTATTCCTATCAGCAGGGTATGAGACCTCTGATTTGTCCACCTCTCTGTCAACTCTTGGTGTGATCAGTCTTTATCATTTTAGCCATTCTAATAGGAGTGGAATAGTACTTCATTGTGGTCTTATTTGCATTGCCCCCATGACTAATGATGTCAATCATCTTCTTTAGTGAAGCATCAAGATAATTTGCCCATTTTTTAATAGGGTTTTTGGTTTTGTTCATATTGAGTTTGAGATTTCTTTATATATCCTAGATACAAGTCCTTTATTAAATATATGCTTTACAAACATTCTGTTGCACTCTGTGTCTTGTCTTTTCATTCACTAACCTCTGTCTATCAAAGAGAAGAACCTATGAATTTTGACAAAGGCCAAAGCAAGGCCTTTCTGAGTACTCTCTCCAGTGC
Source organism: Mustela putorius furo (assembly GCF_011764305.1). Classification (NCBI taxonomy): domain Eukaryota; kingdom Metazoa; phylum Chordata; class Mammalia; order Carnivora; family Mustelidae; genus Mustela; species Mustela putorius. The sequence goes on along the minus strand of NW_025422151.1, from coordinate 328,169 downwards.
CCCGGGTACCAGGAGATTTTTTGGTCTGGTAGGAACAGGCATGCTCCGCAGCCCCATGTGACCACTCCACACTGTTCCTCCCAATCCTCTCATGTGGTTCTTGCTTTGGCCTGGTGTAGATCCCTACTCTGCTAAATACACAGGGGAGCTTCTGCAGATCTCCACAGAGTTCCCTCTTTTTGTAGATCTCTTCTCTAGCACTCTGTGCCATGACTTCTAGCCCTGTGAACTTGCCCTCCCTAGACACTCAGCTCGATCTCCTCAACTTATTGCATTCCTTGGGCTCCACCTGGGTTTGCCGCTCCCTGTGTGATGGTCTGGAAACTCTCGCTTCACTTATTTCTTCTTCACAGTGATCACTGTTTCATTGCCTGATGTCCACTGCCTTATTCATATATTTTGTCTGATGTTTTAATAGTTTTAGGTATGAGAGTAAATTCAGTTTTTGTTTCTCTAACTCAACAAAAAGCAGAAACCCATCTTGGTGCATTCTGATGTAGTGTTACCCACTCGAAGGCACCCTTTCAGGAGAAAAGCACAGAGGCAGACTTGGGTTTGTGGCCTGGGTGGGAAGGCCCCCTTCACATTCCCAAGTAGTTGCCATCACTAGGATACAGACATAAGTGACCCTATGATCTAGTTTGCCTTTTTCTGTTCTAACTGAAAACCCAGTGAGTCAAACATTTCCATCATCCCAGCAGGAGTTCCATGCAGAAGTACAAGCCACCAGCAGATTCTCAAATATTCCACCTCAGAGTGGCAAACATCAGGGGAGCAAAGGCAAGTTTGGTCATTAAACTGTCTGATCTTTGGGGACTGCATAGGATATTTCTATTACAAGTTGAGAATATTGCCAACAGTCTTCTATATCCTAGGAAAGGGGCTTACCCTTTCCTAGAGGGAAACAGACTCGGGAGGCAAGTTTAATCCAGGGCTCATGGAGCCGTTTGCCAGCGATGCCCCATAGTTCCAAGGAACTGAAGCCTGAAAACATAGTAGGAAACCAAGAATCTATCAAAGAGATGTCTTCACAAGTTCATGGAAGTTCCTCTCACAGACCACATCTTCACACAAATATGATATCTGGGTTCCCAGTATGAGAGCTGCCTCCCTTCTGAGGGGCTTATAGGGAACATGAGATAGAGGACTTATGAACTCTGGGTGCCTGGATCTATCAGCCTCCCATCAGGGGCAAGCTCCGCCATTTTCTCCCCGGAATACATAGCCAAATCTGGAAGCAGGAACTGTCCCCACTGGTTATCAGTCATTCCTTCAACAAACACATTCCAGGTACTGGGCTAGGATTCTGGAGACAGAAATGAATAGGACACCATCATCATGGTGGTGGGAAAGAGATGCATAAACAAACAGAAGACTAGGTGGCAAATGCATTCCGGAGATAGACTCAGGTGAAGGCAGCCACACAAAGAAAGTAAAATAATTAATATTTATTAAACCAGCCAACTCTTAGACCACCCAATGGTTACAAAGTTCTTGTGCATCTCCATCATCTCTAACCACCTACCAGCACCATATCTACCTTGTGGAGATTCCCAGAGTAAGTCTGCTCACTTCTCCATATCACTCTTTCCTTATTTGAATTTGGCTTCGCAAATCAGCTTCTGTACAAGGAAATGAGCCACGGTTCCTACAAGCAGTGGTGGGTACTGGTTGGCCCTTTGGAGGCAAATGGAACTGAATGGGACTCCAGTCATTTATTAGCTCTGTGACCTCGGGCATGTGATTTAGCTTCTCTGTTTCTGTTTTCTTGGGTGTAAATCAGATCTGCATCATCATATTATTGTGAGGGAAAAGGGAGACTGTGTACATTAAACCTTAAACACTAAGTATAGCCTCAGTAAATTCTCAAGAAATGGCAGCACCATTAGGGTGAAAAATCTTAGTCTGATAAAGTTTGAAACTTCCAAGAGCATTTAAAACAAGTCTTCAAGATAGGGAGATAGGCTCTCTGATTGCCCCTTGACTTAGTCTCTGAAGCATTTATGCAGCCAAGTTGCTCTTCTATGGGAATTGGTCCATGGGGGTAAGCATAAGGACCAATACCCCTCTCCACTCTCCCACAGTGCCCAAGATGATGCTCCAAGCACAGGAAACTTCTCCGAGTTGCTGCAGTAAGAAGTAAACATTTTGAGCAGGCCAAGTTTCCTGGCAGGCCTTCTTCCACTTTCCTTCTTGAATTTGCTGGAAGCATGATGAAGGGCATTTATTTTCTAGGAAGCTTGGTTTTCTTCTCTGTTCTGTGGAAGCCCTGATCTAAGCTTGTTTTTCAGCAACCTTGGAACAGTCGGTGTGCGAAGACTGAGGGCAAAGGTGCTATCTCTGTCTTTTATCTTTCTCCAAGATGCCCTAACTGGACAGGAGAACACAGCTCTCTGGTGGTTTATTCTATACAGTTAAAAAAAAATGAACATACTCATCTCCAATTTTTTTTAGAAAATATTATAGTTATCTATTATATAGATATATAAGATTTATAATTATTTATAAATGTATGTGCTCCTATACTACAAATGCTATAAAATATATGTGACAAATTGAAAAAAAGATGAGGTGAAAAATGAATTCGAATAGAAGTTTAAATGCTTTCTCCCTACGCCCCACTGAATCATCTGCATATCACACTGGTGATTTCTGCTCTGCACCGTCTTGGAGGAGACGGAGAGAGGAGAAGCTGTTCATATCTACACCATATGTGGCAGGCACTGTGCTCCACCCAGAACTTGACTGGTGTTCTCTGTTTCACTTGTCCCCCTCAAATCTCTCCCCAGACATTTAAAAACAGGTGGAAGTTTTCTCCACTCGTATTGTTGGGAGTGAGGGCGAGTTACCTTTTTGCTCTACCCTTCTAAGTTCTCCACCAGGGCCCTTGTAACAAAAGACAGATTGACAAAAGAAAAGCCTATGAATTTATGTAATACCAGTTTTACATGACACAGGAGCCTTCATAAGGAAATGAAGACCCGAAGCAAGTGTTAACTTGAGTTTTTATGCTAGGTTGGATGAAGACTGGAGAATCGTGGCAAGATAAGGTAGACCAAAGCATAAGAGCCAAGGGTAGTAAACCAGAGGAACCTTTGCAAGACCATTTGTTCAAACTCCTCTCCATTCCTTTGTGGCCTCCTTTGGAGATAAGGATGACCTTTTTATCTAGGTCTAAGGAGGTCACCATTCACGTAAGAGTTTTATGACCGGCTGCAGAAGTCCATCCTTCCTGGCCATACCATTTTTCACATTCCTTCAGTCTGAAATATGCAGTATGCCATATTTTGGAGAAATGTATCCTGAACTTCATTGGAAGCAAAGAGCTGAGCTGTCCAGCCAAAGTTCAAGATCCTTCTCTGACACAGTCCCGGGACACCACTTCTCAGCCAGTTCCTACCAAAGTGCTGGCTAGTATTCATTAGTCCGCTCCTAACTCCTCTAAAGACTTGAGGGGGAGGCATCCCAGGTGGTGAGTCAGTCAGTATCTTTGTCAAATATCTACATGTACACGAGCATGAAAGCTTTGGAAACTAGTCTCTTGGTTCACCTGACGTGGGAAGAAGAGAACCCGCCAGCCTTTTCATACCCTTCCAAGGAAAAATGTGTTGGTAAGTCTCCTGATTTTCCAGCCCATACTGCTTTGTATGCACGCAGTCCTTGCTGGGGCAAGGTGTCTGCACGGGAGCGCTGATGTCACTGGCCAGGTAGATGCAAATCGTCCTCGAACACAACCCACTGCCAACACACACAAACACATGCACACTCAGGCATCCTGCCTACAGGCATGCACGTTCACATACGCACGCGCATTCACACGTAAGCGGACACACATGCCCTCACATACATGCATATAAAATGTACCCACCCCACCCCACCGCCCCCCCCACACACACAGAGTGGGCGTGAGGTTCTCTTCCCCAGCTGCCTGTCCCTTAAGGCAGAGAAGAGAGGAGGAAGACTCTAGGGTTTCATATTACTGGTAGATGGAGCCCAACTTGAGAACTGGAGCAAAAGCCAGAGAGCTGGTGTTCTGGCCGGCCTCCCTCTGAGAACACCCACAGCTCTGAAAGCTTAGTCAATAGCCCATTGTTTGCTGTGAAATTAAGAAGATAAGAGAGTGGAGGAACTTGGTCTAAAATGCTAAGAAGCAGGCAGCTATCTTAGATCTTCAGCAGCCAGGCTCCTGCCAAAGTGTTTGCCATTAAAAGCCAGATTGCTTTTTTTGATCTGAAATTCACATTCCAGAGCCACTCTCCCCCACACCTCTACCTTGACAGCCCTTCCCTCCCAGCATCCTTTTCTCCCTTCTCTCTCCCAGCTCTGGGCCTCTCCCCAACTCTTTCTTCTCGCCCACCCTAGTGGTGCTCCCAAAGGCCCCACCCGGGGGACCCAGTCCTGCCGCAGGGCCCTTGGGGGTCCTGGATGGGCTGGGCCCTGATCCTTTCCAAGAGCTGAGTTCTACTGGTAGGTGAACATGCTGCTTGTCAGAAGCCCAAGGAAAGCAGAGGACTTCGGGCAGGCTGATCTACCTCACAGAACCGCATACGTGAAAAACAAAAAGCTCTATCTTTATATATTTACAAAGACAATGTTAAGCACTGGGCTAGATGTTGTCAAGGGTCCCGTCCAGCTTTCAAGAGCTCCTGCATACCATTCTGAAACCCCAGGGAAGAAGGCTGCCAGCAGCCCAGGCTGAACTGAAGGCCCGCCCTGACTTCATAATGAGAATTTTGAGTAAGTCCTCCAAACAGAACTAAGTCGGCAGCCTGACCCCTGCTGTAAACCCTGCTCACCTTGGCTGTAAGGAGAGTTGGTCACAGAGCCATAGCAACTCACAAAAACTGCCCCCCACCAGTTGAGTAATGGACAGCACCAACAGCACAAAGCCCTGAAGGGAAAGCTTATCCTTTACCAAAAAAGGTATGTGGAAGTCTTTGTGAGATAGACTGATTTTTCCAAGCACATTCAGAGCCAGGCAAAAAAAAAAAAAAAAAATCCTTGGTGGAAGAATTAGGAGGCAAATGAAAATGGTGAGGATTAAGGAGCAACCTGAATCTGCTAAGGATTCTCTTGATTTCTCTCACAAGACCCAAGATGGCAGAAGAGGAGAGGAAGGGCGGGAGGTCTGAAGTCACCTCGTGGGGCTCATGGAGGTTAGGGTGGTCGCTGCTCCGTTCTTCCATCGCTACTCTGGAAAAACCAGAAGGAGCCAGGCGTGCCCGGATCTGGAGACGACGCGTTCCAGAAAGAGGTAACAAAGAGTGAACCACCTAAGCCAGAAAAGAGCCAAGTGCCAGGGGAGCAGAAAAGCCAGAGTGGCTCAAGCAGAGGGAGTGGGAGGAAGACAGAAGGGAGCTGAGCTGAAGGAGGCCGGCGAGGCGCAGCCCGTGTGCGGCTCCGTGCGGCGTTGAGGATGTGTGCCTGCGCGTGTTTTGACTGACGGGAACTAACGTGCTCTGACGTGTTGGAAAGCTCTCACCTGGGGACAGGGGTGACCGATGAAGAGACCATAAGATAAACGAGACGGGAGTAAAGGTGACGTGAGTTAGTGGGGTGCTAGAAGAGAAACCGAGGCAAGTTGAACCGGTCAAGAGTATGTTGAAGCAAAATCCAGGCAAATCAGGCAGGGCCAAACCGGAAGTGGTTAGGAGCGTTCCACCGACAGAAGCTGGGGGGAGACTTTTCCAGAGAAAAGGCAGAGGCAAAGCGAGGCGCTCATAGGCCCGCCATAGCTGAAAGCGTGGGTGGCTGTCTGTGATTGGTCGTCCTTCCTCTTAGGGTTTTTGTAACCCTGAGGTATTTTCAGGCTTGGCTTTTGGCTTGCTTACACCCACTGCCAGGGCCTGAGAGCCACCTCGGTTCGATGGTGTCCTTGTTTAATGAATTTCACAGTAGTTTCAGAGCACGTGGTGCCAAAGGTCCTACTTGGGCCATGGCACGAAAGTTGTTAGCAAAACTGTATGGTCTATTTGAAAGTTCCTAGGAGGGCGGATCTTAAAAGTTTTCATCACGAAAAAATAAGAATTTTGTAATGATGGAGGGGATGGGCACTAGCTACACCTACTGCGGTGATCATTTCACAATATACAATTATGTCAAATCATGATGATGTATGCTTTAAACTAATTTAAAGCAAATTTAGATGTCAGTTATACCTCGATAAAACTGGGAAGATATAAGTAGAATAATCTTAAAAAAAAAAAAAAAGAAAGAAAGAAAGAAAGAAAGCAAGCAGATCCAGTAAAACTTGTTATAGAATTGGGTAGGGGGAGAGGGGGGAAAAAAAGGAACAGAGGAGACGTGTTAAACCGAGACCTGGCTGGAGAAGGAAAAACTAACTGCAAAGGTGGAGACAGAGGGCTGGATCAAAGTCAAGATTCATGAGCTGTCTTGCACCTGTGGTGTGTGAGATGCCTGGTACCCATCGAGGCCAATGATGGGCAAACAGGTCTGGGGCTCGTGGTGCGGGGTGGGGGTGGGGGGGCTGGCTGGAGCTTCATCTTCAAGTGCTGTCAGCCAGGGAGAAAGCGGGAGGAGGGAAAACAGAGTCTGCAGAACAAAAGAAATGTTTTAGACTGCAGCATGGAAACTGGAGAGGTGTCCTATGGGACTAGAGTACCATCACAGAGGGATTTTTATGGAATTCAGTTTAAGTCTTAGTAGGGTTAAATGAATATTTTGATTTTATTTTGAGTCTTTACTAAATTAATGGAAATGGGAAAGTATTTTATTAACTTCTTATTAACAACTCCTAGAGTTTCTGGAAGCATGGCCCTTATACCACAGAAAAGAATCACAGACAACATTTTATTAACCATGCAGAATCCTGTGCCCTATCTTAGACCAACTAAATTAGAATCTTAGGGTTTGGAGCCCAAGAACATGCATTTTAAACAAGCTTTCTGGGGGTTATTATTTTTCTTTTTTTTTTTTAAGATTTTATTTTTAAATAATCTCCACACCCAACTTGAGGCTAGAACTCATAGCCCTGAGATCAAGGGTCAAATGCTCTTCTAACTGAGCCAGTCAGGCACTCCTCTAGGTGCTCATTTTTTTTTTTTTTTAATTTTGTTTATTTATTTGATGGAGAGAGAGACCACAAGTAGGCAGAGCGGGGGGTAAGCAGGCTACCCACGAAGCAGAGAGCCTGACGCGGGTCTCAATACCAGGACCCTGAGATCATAACCTGAGCAGAAGCAGAGGCTTAACCCACAGCCACCCAGGCACCACTAGGTGCTCATTTTTAATATTAAAGAAACAAATGCCTTGCCCCCTGCCCAGTGGGGGTAGGGAGGAAGAGGAGCAGGAGAAGGATTTAAAACCCAAAGAGGAGGGGCGCCTGGGTGGCTCAGTGGGTTAGGCCTCTGCCTTCGGCTCAGGTCGTGATCCCAGGGTCCTGGGATCGAGCCCCACATCGGGCTCTCTGCTCTGCAGGGAGCCTGCTTCCTTCTCTCTCTCTGCCTGCCTCTCTGCCTGCTTGTGATCTCTGTCAGATAAATAAAGAAAAAATTAAAAAAAAAAAACAATAAATAAATAAAACCCAAAGAGGAAATGGGAAAAAATGAAGATACAACACCCACTTCATCATTTGGCCACTTGTCACTGAGCATGTGTGTAGTACCTGGTCTGTGCCCAGCCAAGACATAAAGCCATCGGGTGGAGTGACTCAATGTGTAAGCCTAGGACAGCCCACCAACCAATTCTCAGTAGGCTCAGAACCTTCCAGAAACAGACCCAGATGTAAGATGGGTGTCCAAAGATGAGTAAATGATTGCAGCCTACTCAATACATCATCAGTGTGGATTCTCATGCCAGGAGCCAGTCTTGGAGAACCTCAAACACAGAAACATATCTTCCACAGAGACCCTCTTCCATCTGCCCAGACTCCTTCTCCCATCTGTGGCAACCTCTCTTCGTACCTGCATCCAGCGTACTTCCTCTCTCCCCGTACCCTCCACCAAAGTGAAACCCTGCTCCCAGGCACCTTCTCAGAAAGGAAGGCATCTCTGTGAAATCCAGGCACCAGTCAAGCTTGGGGAGCGCTACCATTTCTTAAATATTTGCTCTGTGTGCTTGGGGCTGTACAAACATTATTTCATTTAATCCTCAGAATATTGCCAATTCCAGGCTTCGCCTCACTTGGCCACCAGCAGCGTTTGGTACAGCTCCCCTTAAACTTTTACTTCACTTGGCTTCCCCAATCCTCCAATCTTGTTTTCCCTCCCACCCAACTAGCTGCTCCTGTGCTAGATAGTTCCTTCTCATCTTTCTGGCCCCTAAATGGTGAAGCGACCCGGGGCACAAGCCTGTTTCCTTCTCTATCTACATCACCCCATATGGGATGTCACCTGGGCCCAAGTCTTTTTTTTTTTTTTTATCTTTATTGTCTCCTTCCTAGCTTCACCCCTTGAGTCCCAGTCTCATTTCCAAGTTCCGACTGAATGTCTCCACTTCTGTATCCAACAGCCATGTCATATGACTAAACTCAGACTGCTGACCTGATCTGCTTCTTCCCCTCCTCGCGACAGCAGCTACTTCTGTGAGTGGCTCAGCCAACAAAACACAAACCTGGGGGTGCCTGGGTGGCTGAATGGGTTAAGCCTCTGCCTTCAGCTCAGGTCATGATCCCAGTGTCCTGGGATCAAGTGCCACATCAGGCTCCCTGCTCAGTGAGGAGCCTGCTTCCCCTCCCCCCCCTACCCCGACTCTCTGCCTTCTTGTGATCTCTCTGTCAGATAAATAAATAAAATAATAATAAAAAAAAAACATAAACTTGGAGTCATCTTTGCCTTCCTTCTTTTTCATCCCACGCCCAGTGCATCTGAAAGCGTGCCAACTCCGCCTTTAAAACAGATCCAGCATCAAGCACATCCGACCATCTCCGCCATCTCTCTGAACTACTCTTCATGCAGCCACTTCTGACGAGTGGATCTATTTTCAACTCAGGAGCCAGAGGAACCTTTCTAAAATATAAATCTGATTTACCGCTGCTCGGTTCAAACCCTCTCCTGGTTTCTGAGCTGGCTCCTGGCAGATCCAAAGGCCTGATGATGGCCTAGAGGATCCTAGGTGACTCCCAGGAAGTCTCTGTCCCCAAATGTTACCCCTCTCCCTGCTCATCCCCCTCCAGCTCCTTTTCTCCTGCCTTAGTCTTCTCACTGTAGCCTCTCAGGGCTCTCTCAGTGCATTCCCCTGTCGAAAGCCAGTCCTCCGGGATACTCTCCTTGCACACGCGATCTACATGAGCAGCTGGGACAGGCACACACTCACAGGCATCACAAGCACTCTGTCCCAGCACTCCACTTGGCTTTCCTGCATATTGCTTACCTCACCTGACATACTATGAATGTGTCTGCTGGTTGTTGTTGCTGTTTATGTTATATCCTAGTCCATTATGAGTTACAGAAGAGCAGAGGCATCGTATCCACAGCATCCAGAATAGAGACTGCCATAGAGAAAGTTTTCAACGAAAACTTATTGAATGAATGAATGAATGAATGAATGAACATACCTCACAGTTGAAATAACTGATGGTTGGAGAGTTTTTTTTTTAAAGATTTTATTTATTTACTTGATAGAGACCACAAGTAGGCAGAGAGGCAGGCAGAGAGAGGAGGGGGAAGCAGGCTCCCCGCTGAGCAGAGAGCCCCATGTGGGGCTCAATCCCAGGACCCTGGGATCATGACCTGAGCTGAAGGCAGAGGCTTTAACCCACTGAGCCACCCAGGTGCCCCTGATGGTTGGAGAGTTTAAGTTCTCACAGTGGGTAAGGGGAAGAGCTGGTGGTCCAGCCCAGGTCTGTCTAACTCAGCCTCTCAGAAATCATGACACATAGGGCAAGCCTGACAAACCAAGCCTGGAGCCATTAAATACAAATGCTTGCAGATATCAAATAGCACATTCAAGGCCCAAAATAGTTACTTCCTGAGAGACTTCACCAAAGGCACTACCTTAACAGACGGCACAGACAAGTGTCTCCCACCCGCCACTTCTGTGTCCTTTCACATCAGAAAGTATGTCCTCACGTGATCCTTCTCTGAAATGCCTGGAATTAACCAAAGCAGACACAGCCCCTGCCCTTCGGAGGCTCCCAAATCTAGAACAAACACTGATGCACACAGGGCTGGTCTCATGAGCTGGCAACCACATGGTCTGATTTTAGAGGCTAGGAAAGCTTAGTCCAAAAATATCTACCCCTCCCAGATGCCACAGTGCCTGGAATTCCACCATTAGAGAGATATTTCTGGGAGCTTAAGCACTATCTCTGATTCTGAGTCACTCTGTTTTAGGTATATATATATATTTTAAGACAGTACATAGTTGTGTTTAAGGTTTGTTTGCTTTTTTACCCATTCTGTGAGTTTATTTCTTTTAATAAATGAATTGATCTCATTTACATTTATTATTATTATACATTTGGCACAATGCTATCATCTTAAATATTTGTTTCCCTTTTTGTGCTTCACTTTTATTTTCTTGGTTTTCTTTTACCATGTCGTCTGAACTTTAATACTAACTACCTTTTCTATCTTAAATCAGATGCTTAAATTTCTATTTCTCAATTTGTGCCAAAAATCAAATAGTATCTATTATTTCCCAAAGAAGAAAGATGAGAAAACTAGTGATCTTATCTTTCTTCCCATTTCCCTCCTGCCTCCCCAACACCTACCCTCCCAGTCAACATGAAATTTTGTATTATGTTATTGGATTTTCCCTTCCTTTCGACTATATTATTATTGTTATTATTATTAATTATTATGTGGCATTTCGTAGTGGCCAGGAGGTGGGGGGTGGGGGAGGTTCTTTATGGACTTTTTTTAATGCAGTAACTTTCTGCAAGAGCTCAAGGGATCAGACAGACACCAGGATCTTTAGATGAAGGAAATGTTCAAATTACTTTTATTTATGTCGAAGGCGTTCCTACGTTGTGTGACAAGGAAGAGGGTGGGGAAAATACAAAAAGGGAAACTGGATGAGGATGGGGAAATACACAGAAGGCAAAGTCTGTCTACTTCTCTGTTTTGCCTTTTGTCGAACATATTAAAAAAAATAGTGGAGACGAACTTAACCTGCCCACAGGGCACAGGGAGGCTGGTGCTCTTGGGGGGGGTGGGGAACAGAGGTCAGCCGCTGCTGAGCACACCATCAAGGCCTGGCACCCTGGGGATTGGCTGAGGAGAAGAGGGGGGCCTGCTGCACTTCCCAGGGAGTCCTACAGACCTGCTCCTTAACATCCTAGGCTTTGAGAACTCTCTTGGCTCCAAACCCTATCCCATACCACGTCACATCCTGTCCATACTCTGTCTCTGGCCGGGCCGGCCTCTCCTTGCAGAGTGGGGCCCCGTACACAAAAGAATTGCCTCATGCTCATTCCAGGCTCGATTCTTTCTGAAACTGCCCTGGGTTTCTTTATCTCAGCCCCTTGTGAGAACACAGGAAACCCTGCTTCCCCAATCCTGAAATATCTGCCTCAGGAAGGAAGGTATATCGTCTTTCCAGGGCCTCTGTTTTGCCTGTGAACCAGTTTGATAGCCTGCTTTGTAAACGCACTGCAAAAGCAAACCAATTCAGCTCTTCCTTGGAAATGGCGTGTTCGAAAGATAATGCCCAAATCCATTTAAACAATGTGGGAAATGTTAGGTCATAAAGGCAGGTACGAAATTTTGCGCAAACTGGACTAAACACGATACTAAAGAGGTCCTTTTGTTGTTTTTAGTTAGCCTGGTTCCTTGGTTTGGGGAGGAGGCAGCACGTACCAAGGACTGTTGAGGAGAAAAATCATTCATTTCTTCTTCACCATTCTTACAGAACTTAGGGAATAGTCTGTTAATTCACCTTCTATCAAGTCCAAATAAAATTCCTTTGTTATGCTTTATAAACACATACAAACCCTCAGCTAGCTCAACATTTTATAATCAATTTTTATAAATAAATAAACTAAGGCAAGACAGCTTCAAAGGTGACTGTAACTGACTTAGAGAACTACCATGCTCACTATGAAAAGATGTCAGTTACAAATGTTTGCCAGAGATGAAGTGTAGGGTGGACCTAGGGTTCGCCTCGTGGTCCCAGAATGCTGTTTCTATAAGGACAAACAGTATTTGTGCTTGACAATGATTTCTGGGCCATCACCCATGATTTCCATGCTGGGCTCCAGTATTAATCACTTTCACATGAGCCACAGGTGGCCTTTATTTCAGAACTGATGACAGACCCACCTTTCGGTGAAAAATTGTCAGTTAAGGCCTGGGGGTGGAGGGGATATATATATCTATATAGATATATACATATCTATATATATATGTATATAGATATGTATATATATACATATCTATCTATATATATATATATATCTCACTCTATCTCACTCTATCTTGAAGTCCCTAAATTCCAAGGCAATTTCTCCTTCTGTCTGTTCCTGAGGACCACTGCCGCAGAACTGAGGTGTTATTTGTATACCAAACACTGCAGTGCAGCTAAAAAAAAAAGGACTGGCACTCCTTGCCTCCAGCCTCTGAAAGTTTCTCAATTCTTAAACGCTCTTCCTAGGAACAGGCTCCACGTTTTCCAGACGCCTTCCATGCCCGGCCCCCGCCCTGCGTTCTCCTCTTCCCCAGCGGCCTGGCCTGCTCCCTCCTGTTGCCCACCCAAGTGGTCCTGCCTCAAGTGTCCTCCAGCTCACACTGGGCCTCTCGAACGGCTCCCCGAGGATGTCCCCATTGAGGAGCATGAACAAAAAGAGCCTTTTACAGGATCTCCCAGGCGCAGCAAGAGCAAGGCAGGCTTTGAGGAACCTGCCAAGGAGGGCAAAGGCCTCGCTTTGAAAACGCTTCTCCAGTTTGCTGACTCGTGGGACTTGGCAAGCGCAGGGAACAGCACTGCCGGGAAGAAAGCCCCTGGACGGGCCTCCCTGGCGGGCACCCCCTGCTCTTTTCACCGGGCCCCATGTGACGCCCGTGAGGGAGCCGGCGGCAGAGCCCAGTGAATGAAGACTGTTTGTCAGGGCCCCCTCCCCCGACTGCAGCCCATACGTCAGGACACACGCCTCCCGACTGCTAAGTAATGGCTGGGAAAAGGCCAGCACCCCGTCACCCAGAAGACCCATCCATCCTGCAACTCTGGCCTTCTGATCGCTCGTCTTGGGCCCACCTGGCTGTCAGTTTGTCGTGTTTGTACAACCTGCTGGGGCCAGGGAAGGACGGGGAGCTGTCAGAATCAAGAAAGTGAGAAAAAAAGTAGGAAAAATCCACCGACCACAGAAGACCCGTGTCCTTAGCCGCTGGCACAGCAGTAACACCCCACAATTCAGCACAAGAAGTTCTCCGTGGCAGTCCAGATCGACTTGGGCTCTGGTCGACAGCAGCTTCTATGCTGTCACTCAGCTTTTCCCTCTATAAAACAGGCCGAGAAGACACGGGCCCATGGGAAGGGCTCCATAAAGCCCCATTGTTCAATCAGTCGATGAACTACAAATCCAAGTTTTAAATATTTCATCCACTGACCACCAGGGATGGGTGAAGCAGAGCAAAAACTCAGAGATGGCCACCTCGCCCATCTGTTTACTTTGCCTGTCTGAGTCTAACGTGGCTTTAAGGGTCTGGTCTCACGCTGGACTCATAGTGGCCACATCTCTTTCCGTGGCGGCCAAAGGAGGCACGGACCTACCTACCACAAAGGGCTGCTGTGAAAACGCAGATTCTCAAGAGCAAGAATCAAGGGCAAATTCCCACACAGGAGGCAACCCAGGGCAGCCCCTTGCTGAGATTTTAGGAGGAAAAAGAAAATGTAGTCACTTACAAAAGGCAAGAGCACACGTCAAAGCCTCTCTGTGGATCAAAAGAAAGGCGTACCATCCAGGTAGAAGAGTTATAAACATCCCCCCTGGGCGGACAAGTTCAGAAGGGGGTGCCTAGGTCGGCAATCCAGGTACGACTTGGCATCTCTTTTCCCCAGGCGGGGCATAGAATGAGAGCAGCCCTGCCTGGAGGTCTGCCCCAGCTGGCCGTGCCTGTCTGGACACCCTCACACACCCTCCCGGACCCAAGCTCCACTGCTAGAAAAGGAACGGTCAAGGTCGCACTGGAGCTTCTCACAGGTGCAGGAAGGAACACCAAAGCCATCTTCTTGAGAGGTAAACAATGTTGCCTGATTTAGCTCTAATTTTTTTTTCTGAATGGCTTTGAAGTGGCAGTTTCTAGGGAAACCCCCCATGCCCTTTAAAGGGGGACAGCAAGGACTCCAGCGTGTTGCAGACAGTTACGGAAGCCACGGCCAGACCGAGGAGCGCACAGTGAGCATGCAGTCCACGCACAGACACACAGGTGAGCTAGCCCAGCCCTGGCCCCCTGGGAGCGGACAGTCCAGTGTCTTAGAGAGACCGGCAGTAACACACGGCAAAGAGAAGTAAAGAGGGGCGGGGAAAGTGCCGACAGCCCTCCAGGGCTGAACGATTCACTGATTTTAGGAGAACCAAAAAAGGCTTCTCAGCGGAGTTGGCCTCTGCTGATGGGTAGGCTTCCCAGGACGAGAACAGTCAGGTTAAGGGGAAAGCATAAGCAAAACCAGGAACCAGGAGAGCTTGTGATGTGGCCAAAGCACGACTGGTAGGTGGCTGGAAGCCAGGTGGGCCAACCTGGGAAAACTCTGAGAACAAGAAAGGGTCAGAACATTGCTAACCATAAGAGAGGGAGGTAATATTTGACCCGTGTCTTAAGCTAACTCTGACCAGACTGTAAAGACTAAAGATACTAAAATCATCTAGAAGACTCGCAATGACCAAGGAGGGAGGCTGAGGCATGATGGCCAGGCCAGTAAGGATGGAAAGGGGGATGTGGGGGTGGGGATAGGGACAAGGTGACTCTGCGGTCTCTCTACCTGATAGGCCAGAGGCTGGCAGTGGATAGTGAGCACAGGAGTGAGAGCAGGTTTGGAAGAACAGCCTGGATTCAGTTAAGGAGAATCCCAGTTTGAGACGCTAACAACTCAGTCTTGTAGAAGTGTGTAACAATTAAGGAGCTGTTTAGGTCATTTTAAAACTGAAAGGCAGGGGCACAGTCAGGTGCCCAACTCTTGGGTTCAGGGCTGCGGGATCGAGCTCCGTGGTAGTTTTTGTGCTCAGCGTGAAGTCTGCTTAAGACTCTCTCCACATCTCTCCCTCTCAAATAAATACATAAATCTTTTTAATAAGTACACAAATGAATAAATAAAACTGAAAGGCAAAAGGGCGCCTAGGTGGCTCTGTCGGTTAGGCGTCCCATCCGACTCTTGATCTTAGCTCAGGCCTTGATCTCAGGCCAAGATCTCTGGGCACAGAGTCTACTTTAAAAAAAAGAAAGAAAAGAAAAAACCCTGAAAGGCAAAGAGATTGCTTGTGAATTAGGGAGCTGCATGTAGGTCCCTGCCTCGTTCAGGTGGCTGTGGAAGTGACCAGGTCAGGGCAGTGGCTCTCAGATACAAGAGGATGGCCTGGGAGCACAGGGACCGCACAGTAGCCTTGACCTCGCCCCCAGTCATTGTCCAGCTGCTAGTGTCAGTACATAGAGAGGGGAAATGGATTCCACCCACCGGTTAAAAAAATTAAAAGTCGAGGAGATTCCTTTCAACTTTTAACTTCTTTCTCATTAATTAACTAGAATATCTTCATCTGTTTACTTTTAGCCTAATAATCTCTTTAACTGATTAACTGAAGTTAATTTGCAGTGGCCAGCAGGACGGTCAGAGAAATCAGCCTCAGGAGAGAGCATCTCAGATCACAAAGGCTATTTTGTCAGAGCTGAGAGTTGATGGAGAAACTCAGAGATAAAGATATCAGGAGTGCATGGCTAGGAAGATTGGTTGATCTGAGTGTAGTGGGCAAATTCAGCTCACCATTTGTGGGTGGTCACTAGAAAAGGCTGTAAGGAGCCAAAGTGGAAATAGGGGAGCCCTAGATTTTGTCGTCAGGGAAGGAGCACACAGCAGGGAGTACTTCAGCTCCCAGATCAGGGGCTTCCTGCCAATCCCCAGAGCTGACCCCCAGATAAGGCCCGTTGGGGTGGTGGGGCCGGGTGCTCCTGTCACAGGCTGTCTCAGCAGAGGGCCCCTGAAGGCTTTGCTGCTGTTAACCTTTGAACCCGCAACCTGCAGAATCATTTCAAAGTGGACCAAGACTTGTTAAATTATCACATAAAGAAAAGACAGCAAGGCATGACTGGAAAACAGAACAAACACAAAAACCTTGAAATCCTACTGGTCACGAAAAGGAATATCTCAACCCAAACAGGCTTGGAATCAAAGGCCAAGTTCTACAAAATTCCAAATATTGGCATTTAGTATAAAGTGTCCTTTAGAAACAAAAGACAAAAGAAAAGCACATGCATCTTAAAAAGCTGATTAGCTAAGGGCTAGAGAAAGAAAAAAAAAAAAAAAGAGGAGGCTCTATTTTCTTTTTATCTGGAACCCAGGTGAGGGGTGAGCCCAACTGCCCTGATTCTAACATCTCTGACTATACAGGGAAGCTGACAACTGTCCCAGGGGTCCCCACTCTGCTGGTCACCTGGGCCCAGGTCTCAGGAGAATCAGTGCCCGCAAAGCCAGGCTTTTGGGGCCATGGAGGTAAGGGTTTGGGAGTGAGCCAGACCCCTTCCCAGTTCTCTCAGCTCCCGGACTTCCCCTTCCTGGACAGGGTCCCAGCACAGGGTGCACAAGTCCCCAGAGCTCAAAAAATGGGGTTTCAAAAACCCACTGGACAGGATTCAAATGGAAAGGAACCTAAGGCACACGGTGTTTGGCGTCCAGGGAGCCCTCCACCTGCATGAGCCAGCCGCGTGTATACGTAGCTGCGCCATCCGACGGGCTAACCCAGGGGCGACGGCCCAGAGCAGGCAGGCATGCCTACCCGCACCACCTCCGCTGGCCCACAAGCAGTCCCTGTGGCACAAGGCCCCAGCTCGGACTCCCAACGGGAGGCGCTCAGGGTCCCGGGCAAGCTTGAGAGCCTCTGAGCAGGCACGGGAAGTCACGCAAGGAAGCCACAGCCCCAGGCCACCGTGGGCTGAGCGGGCAGGCAGGCAGGGAGCCACCGAGAGAAGCAAGCGGTAAGGGTTTCTCAGTGCTCAGGGATGAAAAACTGTGTCCTCCAGGGGAACGCTGGACAGCACCATCAGAGCTCACAGTGGCTCCCCTCCTGCCCACCGCTGTCCTCCCGAGCCTCACCGTCCAGGGGCAGGGCACAGGCGGGGTGGGCTGCAGGGCACCTGCCTCCTTGGGGGGTTGCGCACAGAAAACGCTGCCCCGGGCACTGCCCTGATGCTAAGGAGATGAAATAAGACCCTTTTATTTTTAGAGATTTTTGTGAGTGCCCTTGAACCGCTCCTGCTGCCTTTTTTGGCGGCTGTGCAACACTCACGGGCGCATGACGGAGAGGAAAGATGCAGAGGGACTTGCAAATGCAACGGTTTTGCTCACTGAGCCATGTTCACTGAGCTCCTACTACGTAGCAAAGATGCCCACATGGTAGACTCCGCTGTCTTCTCATCCCCTCCCCCTCCGGCCCCACCTGGGAAGGAGCCTGTGAAAACTCTTTTGTAGTCAAGTACAGTTATTATAAGGTGTGGTCCCCTAGACACTGGCCTCTCTGTATTTTGACAGTATGACTTCCTGTGATATTACTGAGGCTCTCCTGTCGTCCCAGTAACAAATGCTGATACCTGGGTGGTTTTCTTTTTTCTTCTTCTCTCAACAAAGTGCTTGACATTTAATGCATCATCAAAAAGTTTCTGAGGTTTTGGGGCTAAAACTCTGCAAGCATTACTTCCTGTCCCGCCTGTAGCTCAGGTACCCAAGCAGCCCAGAGGCTCTGAAGGAGAGCTGTTGCTGTGCTATCAGCTTCAGCAGATGGTCTCAAAGATCTCAAAACCCATCCTGCCCTCAGTGAACCCTCTCAAAGGCCAAGCAGTGTGCTCCAGACCAGAAACCAAAAGGGCCACTGGGTCCTGTCCCTTAGGTGCAGGGTCCTTACGCAAGTCACTTAATCTCTCTGCTACTCAGGAGGGTAGAGTTGCAGAGTTGTGCAAAATGATCTCCAGGGAAAAGTCTGGCATCCAATTCCCTGGTGTCCAAGGACAGACTTGAACCGCCCTCACAGCTATAAGGTGATCTGCGGTAGAACCAGTCATGTTTGCTAGAGGTAGGAAGATGTCGTTGGTCTCTCCCAGAACGATCCTCACTGGCCTAGCACCGTGGGAATCTGCTGGACCCACTCTATAGAAGCTGCAATCACACCGTTTATATAACTCTTCATTCCTTCCACAGGACTCAGGGTGCCCATGCTCTTTGTCAGATCCAGTGCTAGGCTCAGGGATACAAGGTTGTAGACAGCAAAGCCCACAGCCTTTGGGAGGGCGCGCAAACCAACAGCTACCCACGGGGTGGTGCTGGGAAGGCCTGAGGGGAGCAAGGGAGCCCGGAATTATCCCGAGTGACTGGAGAGAGCAGCAGGGAGGGAAGGCTTCTCAGAGGAAACAACACTTGAGCTACTCAAGAGTTCAGTAGCGGTTGAGCAGGTAGACATTCCAGGCAAAGGCAGAAGAAGTGACAAGGCCACAGCTCTAGTGTGGGGCACGGTGGGTAGTGCCACGCTAATCACTGGATCAGGCCATGGGGTACATGGGCAGGGCTGGACCTCAGGCCTAGGCTTCACCATCTGCTGAGCAGTGTGGCTCTTTCTTGCTTCTGGTTTTTAAGTGGGGAGGGGGGCAGGGGGGAGCACAGTAAGGCTATGTAGGTAGAAGATCAGGGCACTGGTTTGGGGGGCCATCCAGACTTCACATGGAATCCCTGCGCTTACTAAGGTATAACCTCTGGTGAAATACTTCATCTGTCTCTGCCTCCATGGTCTCATCTGCAAAATGACATGATGATACCCATCTTTGGGCTGTTGTGAGGAGGGCCGTGCAGAGCACAAGTGTCTCACATGCAGTTCTAGCAGCCGGCTAAACAGAGAGATGAGGTCTCGATTTGGGCTTTCAGAATTCTCACTCCAGCACCATCTGGAAGAGGGATGCGAGGGAGCAAGACGGGTGGCCGGGCTAAATCCGATGGGCAACCTACATACCACAGAGAAGAGGCGATTTGACAGGGAAAGAGGGGAGGAGTCAGGAAAGCATTCACAGGGAGGTGACCTAGGAAACGGGTCTTGTTGGAAGAAATGAAGAGAGAACAACACTGATGAGAACTGAAATCGTGACAGTTCAAGGTGCATAGAAGCAACGAGAACTATCCAGAGCCAGTGCGTCCACACGCGGGTGGAGGGACAGGGATGGAGGCTCTTGTGGCTCCACACTCAGGAGGCACACAGGACGTGACTACTGTGTGTGTGTGTGTGTGTGTGTGTGTGTGTGTGTGTGTGTGTGTGTGTGTGTGTGTGTGTGTGTGTGTCTGTAGTGGGGGGGGGCAGGGCTGTCATGGTAAGTTGGGCTAGATCCTGTCCCAGTGAAGTCCTCGCTCGGGTATGTGGAATGCATTCAGTAGGTAGCAAGGAACCTACTCCTTTATTAGAGTTATGTTTTTCTTGTCCACTGATCCACAAACAAGTTTTTGAGAAAGGAGGGAGGCATCAGTAGAAGTCTTCCAACCACCCCTGGCTCTCCCGCGCTCCAGGGAGATGAACTGAATCTCATCGTGCTCCCTTATAACCAGGGCAGAGTGTCCTCTGTCTCCCATACGTGCTGAAGTTAGTAAGAACAGCTGACTTGGCTCTGCCTGAAGTGCTTTCACTGTCCTCACTCATTGGATCCTCATACTAGGAGCAATATTATTATTTTCCCACTTGATGTATAAGGAAACGAGACACCAAGCCATGAACTTACTAGATCACCCAACTAGTGATGGACCAATGGACAGTCCAGCACAGGCGCCTACAGAAAAAGGACCATTGGTTTCTCTGCTAGCACAGGAAAGGATCCCGGCCCACAAGTGACCAGTGGGCCCCCAAGGGAAGTCAGAATGCCACGCCAGGACTGTTTATCACCTCCAACCTACAGATGGGGAATAGGCTCGAAGAACCATTTTCCCAGTAACTGGAACGGCCAAAACCCCCTTTCTCCCACTGCGGCCCTAGTACGTGGCAAGCCCTTTTCCCAACATACACTCACTTTCTACCCAAGAACAGTCAGGCAGTTTCATCAGCACCCCTGCTTCCTGACTCATGGGGCTGAGAAACAACCCAGAAAGCGCGTGCCTCACGACAGCGCTCAACCCCGTACTTTGTGTCCCTCCCCTCCTACATCATAACCATAGGACGCGTGACCAGGAGCAAGCCTCCTCTGCTTTCAAGGGGGTAAGGGCCCAAGAACAGTGACCTCTCCCCTTTGTTTCCAACTGCCTGAGCCTCTGGCAAATCCAACTTCTTCCCACAGTGCTAGGCAGATCTCATCTCTATCTAAGAAGCAGCAAGGTACACCCCGGGAGGAAGCCAGACACATCCCATTGAAAACCTAACTCTGTCTAAGCGACCAGCTTCCCCAGGTCCCTCGGGGAGTCATTAAATGTCTGTATCTTCATTTCCTCCACAGTAGAAAAGGGGTAATAATTCTGACCTACCTCATCAGAGTGCTGTAAGTAGGAATAACTAATTAACGCTAGCGAAGCACTTTAAAAGTAAAAAGCACTTTGCAATAATTAACGTGGCTTCTGCTTTCATCTCCTGCAGCCTCATAAATAGAAGCGAGGTCCCAGATAGCTACAGATGGCAAGGAGCGTGCCCAGGCAGCGGCTTTCCTGAGGAGGTGCAAGGGCGGACCTGTCAGGGCCATCAGAGTTGTCTCGGGGCCCCCAGCCACTGGAGACTGTTCCAGGCTGACAATTCTAAATCCATTTGCATCCACTTAGCTTTCTAGAGACGGAGGCCTTTTCCAGTTACGGCAAACAGCCATGAATGTGAAGCTCCGAGCAGGGAACACAGGGCAGAAAGGATTGGGGAGTCTCTGGGGCTGCTGCCGACTTGTCTTGAAAAATCAAAATGAACTTTTTTCTTCAAAGGCTTTGCTTTGATTCATCATCATTATAAAAACAGTCAAGTCCTTGAGGTCTGCAGCTGCAGTGAGAGCATACAGAATGGGCTTTTCGTGAGACACACACACACACACACACACACACACACACCCAATGCTCCAACATTTCTTCTAAGCAACAAGCAACAGGGGAGTCTGGCTTTGGAGCACAATTTTCACCTCCATTGGGCAAATTTTGCCAAACAGGGTGTTGCCTCCCATAAAAGGTACATCCTTTATAAGAATGTTCATTATCTGGTGAGCAGCCTTACCTAAGGGAGAAGTTTCTTTAGTAACTATGCAAAGGACTGGTCCCTGGAGGACTATACTCCTTCTGTGAGCTGTCACTATCACAAAGATGTCATCAACGCATCACGGAACTTGTTACAGATGGGGCTGGATGTTGCTAACTTGCTATATTAGTGTAACACCTCGAGGCCCGTGTGGTCAAAGAGCGTCTGTGGACTGGGCTGGGAATCACCAGGCCTAGCACTGTTACTTAGGGAAGGTAAGCTCTGATCTCCAAGAAGCTGCCTTGGGATCTGGAATGCAAGCCATCTGTAAGGAGGAAACTACCCTGAAATATTAGACAGTTTTCCCATTATTTCAGAGGTGAGGAATGTGGTTATCTTGAATTTCCTCTGGATAGACGGTGTTCCTTTTCTCCTGCTCCCCTGCTTCCTCTTTTCCTTCCTCCACGCCATTTTATTAGCTGATAAACCATCAGTGGGTCACATGGATGTCCCAGAAGGAAGTTAGGGATAAGCCCTACCAGAAAGAGGCTGAGAGCAGATGACGGACACCATGGTCCTGACCTGGGCACAGAGTGGACACAGAGGGGGGCAAGGCTAAGCGTAGGATAACACGGCATAAGCGCCGCCCCCCAAGTCAAGGGCTTGAGAGAGATACAAGGAGATAGAGAAAACCTTGAGGGGCCCTTCTGATAAGAAAGAGATAAGCAGACCCAGGGGAAGCCAGACTCTTGCAGAGACAGAAATGGGAAAGAACAACAGTGGACAAGGTAAGTAGACAGTAAAATTACCCGATAGTTTTGTATTCGCTCCAGTGACAGGACAAAGTAGCTAGCATATACCAAAGGCATAAAACATGTGCTTGATGGTAAGGATGAAAAGGCCACCCCGCCCCCTCCTGTAGGGGAGGAGGAGTTCCTTCCCTGAGAGCTGGGTGACCTACCTCAAGACTCCCCTCACCCTGCATGCTGGTCCCAAGGGAGGGCTCCCAGATGGTAGCTCTGGGGGAAGGTGGCATTCAGGCAGAGACGTCTCAAGGCTGGGCTCAAGCCGTGCACTGAACCTCCCTGCAGGGAGCTGTCCATCCTCACACGGTGAAGGCCAGAACAGAGCAAGAGGCAGGAGAAGACACCTGTCTTCCACTCTCATTAGTTGTGTGCAGGGGGGAGGCTGGAGAGCACCCCTCATTCTCAACAGCGGAGGCCCTAGACAGCCCAAATGCATGCAGCTATGGACAACAGGCCAGACTGTCCCTGGGCACATCAGCTGAAGATCAACTCTTTTGGACATAAGAGAGAGTAGTAGCCAAGCTCTCTTCTTTTAAGACTAAAACAACAAAAAAGCGTAAGTGAATGTATATGACACCTCAGGCTCTGCATTAAGTCATTTTTACAGTCTTGTACGGGATGGGCTTCCCAGGGGTACCTGTGCGGCCACAGAGGACTCCACACAAAAGGCCACCACGCTTGGTTTCAGGCTCTGCCATCACCGCCTTTAGATTCTTAGTTGTTTTTGAACAAATAGATCCACGTTTTCATTGCACGCTGGAGCCCGCGAACCAGGTAGCCAGTCCCAGTCCGGTGAGGGAAGAAAAACACAAGTAAAACATGCCCGTTTTTCAGATGAGAAGACTGAGGGTTGGGCAGGTCCAATGGCTCCTCTAACGTCACTCTGTTAGTAGGCAGCTCACGGCAGCTCCCAGGCATTTTAGCTCCCAAACCAGTATTTGCTCTGATTCCTCAATGCAGTGCCGCACAGTGCTGAGCACCTGCCCAACTCGCGATGATGACCTTCTGTAACTGCCCCCCACCTTCTGTGCAGACCCCTCAGCCCTGTCTACATGACTCAAGATCACCATCCCCAGCCACAGCTGATGTCCAGGCTGGGCCAGGCTGGGCCATCGGATTGTCTCTCCCAGGAGTCTGGAATTGATACCTGGAGGGACAGCAGATGGGGGTCAGCAAACAGGGGGTCAGGGCAATACTTGGCACAGAGGACTGGCAGGCCCAGGCACAGGAAGATCATAGGAAACAATGTGCACCTTCTACTCTTCCTTGTCCAAACCCCTAGAGTGTAAATTCCCAGAGAGACACAGTCTAGAGGAAGGGCTCAGGTGCTACCATAAGACCCGGCAATAGTCATCCGGGAACCTTGGGGGAAAAGTGCCTCCTGTGACCCTACCAATGGCTGAAAACCTGTCACACCTGCTAGTCATTGCAGAGACTTGAAGACGGCAAGTAGTGGCTGGCAACATTCTTATTCGTGCTGCTACTCTTGCTTAATATAGAAACACAAATACAGCATTTACGATGTTCCAGGTGCTGTTCCGAGTATTGACAGATACCG
The DNA here is from genome assembly GCF_011764305.1 of Mustela putorius furo. Lineage (NCBI taxonomy): Eukaryota > Metazoa > Chordata > Mammalia > Carnivora > Mustelidae > Mustela > Mustela putorius. Next base: position 304,540 of record NW_025422151.1, on the reverse strand, counting down.
ACTCACTGACGCCTCCCCACAGCCCTGTGAGCTAGGTATTATCATCATCATCCCCGTTGTGCACGCAAAGAGAAGTTATGTAACTTGTCCGAACTCACACAGCTGCTATGTGGATTTGAACCAGGATTTGAACCCCAAGGTCTGGCTGCAGAGTCTCAGTTCTAAGCCCCCTAACAAAGCTGCCTCTTAGAAGTATTATTGTGGCCAGTCTGAGAGAAGCAAGGCAACATGCAATTGCTGTTTTTGAGTTCCGTTTTACCTTTTCAAGAGGCAGCCCCATGGAAGTCTTGGCTAACTGGAACCGATGAGGGCTTTGGGCAGTCAAAATGGACGTTGCCCAGACTACACACTGCGGGGTTAATGAATACCGGGTCCCTCACATTCCCACTCAGCTCCTGCTCTCTCTCTCTCTCTCACTCGCTCTCTCTCTCCCTGTCTCTCTGAGACACACACACACGTCCCAATAGGTTCTGTTGCCCACTTTCCAAGCACACAATAAATTAGAAGGAAATGAAAGTCCACGGCAAGCCGGCAAGCTGACAGTATTAAGAAAACATTACCATGAGCCCCGCAGTAAAAGAGACATGAAACATCGTAAAAGCAGTCATAAACCTTATAATGAATGGCAGCTGCACTTTACGTAAGAACATCCAAACAGCCCTAAACATTTTGACCCTCCATCCCAACCCCGTACACAAACAAATACCCTTTTCCCAGTGCGTAAGCCATTCTCAGTGAGGTTATCTATGATTTGCACATGAAGGCATCCTGCTTCCAGGAACCATTGAGATGATTTTGCTATATTTGGTATACTATGCTTAAGAAGGCAGAGGAGTATGTAATATATTTTAATATATTTTTTAAAAACAACTAAAATGGTTACTTTTTTTTTTTTTTAAATAGCTTAAGTAGGTAGACCAGGGAGCAGACATTTTTATTTCTTTGTTGTTCGGTTGGTTGGTTAGTCTGGGAGCAGGTGCTTGTCATTTTGGGTCTGCACTGTACAGCAACATTTTTTTTTTTCTCTCATCACCCTTTAAAAGGTCATGTGCTCTATAGTTCCCCGTGGTTCCCACCATTCCTTCTTCCAAATGAATTTTTATTTGAAGATAATTGTAGGTTCACATGCGATTGCACAGAACAGTGTAGAGAGATCCCACGTTCCTTTTCCTCCATCTCCCCCAACAGTAATATCCTGCCAAACTCTAGTACCACAACATTACCAGGATATTGACATTGATGGAGACAAGATACTGACAGTTGAGTCACCATGAGTATCTTTCATGAACGCCAGCCCCAGCCCATCGCCATCCCATCCCTGACCTCTTGGTAAACTCCCATCTGTTCTCCATTCCTCTAATTTTGTCGTTAGTAGTGGTCCATGGTCTGGAAGGACCACAGTTACTGAAGGATGTATCCACCATTCTTTTTTCCTTTATACACAGATTGCTTTCCTCATTGACATGACCTGCCTCACCCTGTGGGCATCTGAACTTATGACCTCTGGGATACAGTATCACCTGAGATCTTGAAAACTCAAGATACAGGTAATGACTAACTTCCTCTCCGCTTTGTCTATCCCATCCGTGGATTCTGCAGGTCCACAATTTTGATCCTGGGAAGGAAAAGTTCTCCAACACAGAGCTGGCTCTCATCCCTTACTCCTAGCTGGTATATGCTCAGGAAATGCAACACAGGAACCAATATAACCAGGACAGTGGATATGAACTAAAAGAATCGTCCTGTAAAACTGAAAGACAAATGTGGAATTCTTTAGCAGCCTTGCTTTGCTTTTGCCTTCTGGTAGCTCCTCTCATGAGCATAGATAAGAAGGGTTAAATCCATTCAGAACTCTGAAGTTCCTTATTTTGAATCCTCCCACCTCTCACGGAGCCCCTGTACTAAATACATCATTCTTTCTCAGTTAATTTCCACATTTTCATCTGGTTGACTTCTGTAGCACATCTTAGTTTTTAAATATCTCATTCTTATATGATAAAAGTTCTACTAGCTCTGAGATACTTAACAACTCGAAGTGTCTCACAATATACATTATTCAATAAATGTTTTTTGAGAACCGATTCTATGTCAGGACTATATTTAATGATTATATATGGCCTTTTCTCATAAAATAAATTAGTTAAGCCACTAACAGAGTTGAATTAGGATCCTCCAGAAATGTCAGGTCTTTCCCCAGCATCTCATTCATAGCAAATGCTTTAAAATGTTCTTAATAGAATTGACACACTAGGATATCAATCAGAAATTGGAATACATGTAGTTTGGATCAGTCCACTCATCTACTAGCAGCAATAACCTTCTCTTTCTTCCATGATATACTTTGCTCTTATTCTTTATACTTCTTTCCTTAAATTCTGAACCCTGGACTATTGCCAGTACCACCCTAAATGACGGCTACCATTGGTGTTGCTCTCTCATCATTCCTTGACACTCACGGAAGACCTTTGGTGCACTGAGTACCAGGAATTAGAGCAAGAGCAGCCATTTCATTTGTCCCCACAACATAAGCGTGATGTAAAGTGAGCATGACCGCAAGATAAGTATGACTTTCTGTGTTACAGATGAGGCACCAGATGTGCCTTTCTCTAAATCTCTGAATTGATAAGAGCAATTTCCACATTTTCATCTGGTTGACTTCTGTAGCACATCTTAGTTTTTAAATATCTCATTCTTATGAGATAAAAGTTCTACTAGCTCTGAGATCCTTAACTACTGGCCCGTCTGATGTCAAAGCCCGCTCTCTGAGGACCTGGCCAGACCACTTTCCAGGCTTCAGGACCCCAGACCTTCATCCACCTCACTGATAAGACAAATTCTTACCACTGATCTTCCTTCAAGAGAAGAACTTGGTTTGGCTCCATTCTCCTTCCATTCACTAGGTTTCATTTCTTTAATGCTGCAGATCAGGTTTCCAAGAAACAGACTTCAGATGGAGACTTGGGTCCACGAGGATTCCTGAAGAGTGCTCAGCAGGTCGAGACCTGTGGAGAAGTAAAGGAAGTGGGACTGAGTGAAGGGAGACATTGAATTTCAATATTGTCAAAATACAAGCCTCAGCTTACCCCTGTGGAGGTTAGAAACGTCCCAGATTAGGTCAAGGGGCCATGACCATAACAGTCACTCATTGGGTGCAGACTGTCCCTGGAGGTAGGCATGAACTTGGCCCTGGAATATCCCAGAGAGGGACTCTGTGAGAGCCGTCAGCCACCATCACTCATGGCAGCTGGGGTAGAGCCAGCTATCTGAGCAGCCACCCTGGAATCTTTACACATAACTCTGTCTCTAGTCTCCTTTTCAAACCTCTCACATCTCTTAGTAGATTTCCAGATTAGGTCTGAAGAGAAGGCCAAGCCAGTTTTGTGCATTTTTCCTGTGCTCTTTTTTCAGGGACACCAGTATTATTTTTTAATTTATTCTTTCCTTTTTCTCAATGAAGGTAACAAAATTTATTTCCATTGCCTTGGCTCCCCCGAGCACAAATGCAGAGGATAGCTTCCTGGTTCTTCAGTACCCTGCTAAAAAAGTGGTCCCAGGTGTCAAGTCCTGCTGCTGGAGCTCTGGGATCAGACTCTCTTCGTTGGCCTCAGCTGCCCTTTTCCTGAAACCTTTGCTTTCCTTTCCAGCCTTCCACGCCATCCCCAGCACTTGGCTCACTTGTGCTCCAGCCCTGGACTCTGACCCAGTTCTCCTCTCTGCCCCAATCTTGCCCTCTCAGATGCACTCTGCTCAACTCCTACTGCCCGGGTGATCTTTCTAGATGCAAACCTATCATGTGACTGCTCTGCCCATTGTTGCCAGGCTATGTGTTGCGTTCTGGACTCTCATATCCCACCTGATCCAGCCAATCTCCTCAGTCTCATTTGAAAAAAAAATTATTTATTTATTAGAGAGAGAGAGCAAGAGCATGAGTAGGGCGAGGAGCAGAGGGAGAGGGAGAGAATCTCAAGCAGACTGGCCACCTAGCATGGAGCCTGATGTGGGGCTTGATCTTATAAACTGAGATCAGGACCTGAGCCAAAATCAACAGTCAGAAGCTCAATCAACTGAGCCCCTCCTCAGTTTCATTTGACAGTTCCTCTCCCTTTCCCTCCACTAAACACACACACACACACACACTCACACCCAGCCACACACACACACACACAATTCTAGCAATACTCAACTGTCTGTGGCTTTTCCTCATCCACCACATTATTCCTACCTACATGCCTTTTTGTACACTGTTCCTTCTGCCTGGAATCCTTCCTACACCAGGTTAATTCCTTCAAGACCCAGTTAAGGTGCTTTCTCCTCCAGAAAGTCTTCCCTATGACCAAGAGCTGGGCTAGAGTACCTGTCCTGCCCCTAGGCCTTGTCCCTCCCCTACTCCCCCACCCCCCACCCCATATTCAGAAGTTATTAGCCATCACTGGCCTGTGAGACCCAGTGAATAGGTCAGAATCTCTCCTTTTCCATGCATGCCACAGAGTAGGAACTCAAGATAAGCTTGCTCGATTGAACAGGTTAAACCCCTCCTCAGCATCTACATCATATATTTTCTTCATGTCCCACAACTCCTTGCTCTTCAAAGACTGCTTGTCCCAAATGCACTCATTTCTCTATTTTTACAAGGCGATTATCAAGTGTAGGTTGTGCTCCACATTGAACAAAGTGGTGTTAGGAAAAAATCTGTGTTGTAAATGAAAATTTGGGATGATTATTTGTCTTCGAAAAAGGGGGCTAGCCTAGGTTTCTTTAGCTAGGAAGCTCCAAGCATCTACACAAAGAGCATGTACATGACAGAATGCTGGCTGCCAAACTATGAATGCTGGTTATCTCGGGATTCGTTTCTTTCCTTCTTTATTTATTATGGGACGGGGGAGGTTATTTATTTGAGAGAGAAAGAGAGAGAGAAACGGGAAAAGACAGCACGGACTGAGGGGCAGAGGGAGAGGGAGATAGAAAATCTCGAACTTCCTGCTGAGTGTGGAGCCCCAAGTGGGGCTTCATCTCACGACCCTGAGATCATGACCTGAGAGAAAGACCCTATCAGACCCTTAACTAAATGAGCCACTGAGGCTCCCTACCTTCTTTTTCATATTTATATATATTATTGGAATTTTACCTAAATGATCACGTCTTATTACTGAAGAATCAGAAAGAATACAGAAATCCATGTTCATTGTGGAAGAAATAAGGAAAAAATAGTAAGCTTCTAGGTGATTTTTTTTTCTCTTTTAAAGAGATAAATAAATAGGTAGAGTTATGAAAAAACAAAACACTGCAAGTGCATTCAACTCCAGGCTTACTAGCAAGAATAAATTGTACATTCATAGGACTTTATGCCAAATGCTTTTTTTATTGTGAAAACGTCTAATCATATTTTTTATAAACATATAATGTATTATTCATCTTGGCTGGATGTTCTTGTTGATCTTCTGGGGGAGGGCCCTGTTGCAGTGATTCTCAGGTGTCTGCCCCAGGTGGAATTGCACGGCCCCTGCCAGGGGTCATGCTAAGTAATCTGCTTAGTTTTGCTCTCGGGAGCTTTTGTTCCCTGAATGCTTTCCGTACAGTTTGGCGGACGGGAATGAAAATGGCGGCCTCCCAATCTCTGGCCCAGAGAAGCCAAGAGCTCCAGGGCCCCACTCCTCAGTGCGCCCTCAGAGAAAAACCGTCAGTCCCTCCTGTGCCCCTGGTCTCGGGCCACGCTCTGTGCCCACCCGGCCTGTGACCGAGCATTTCTATTTCTGCTGCATGGCCCTATTTGGAGTTGCCAAATCCATTTTGAATCATTCAATTTGGAAACGGTTTCTTTCTCTGTAACTTCCGGAGGGTCCGTGTTTTAGAAATGGACTTTGATAGCAGGGCACTATTGTGACATTAAAGAGGCAGACCACAGGCTGTGGAGCAAGTTCATGGTCGAGAGGCCTCAAATCCCAGTTCGCACCATAAACTAACTCTTGGCAAGTTAGTCAAGCTCCCTAAGCCTCCACTGCTTCAATTGTAAAATGGGATAATCACGGCAACATCCACTTCACGGGCATCCAATAAAAAGAAGAAAACCAGAAAATGTATGTACACTAGCTTTAGAAAGTAAAAGAGTGAAGACACCATGTTAACACCAAGTGTTAGAAGGGTGGTGATTAATAATAATATTCAAATAGCAACCATTTCCCATCCCTTGGAGTCCCTGCCTGGTTCCTCTTCGGAAACAGCCACTTTTGTGAGGGTCTCCTTCTCCCTTCTGGGATTCTCTCTGAGGTCTATTTTCCAACTTCACCAAGACCAACTCCCAGGCACATGCTTTTTTGCCCAACCCTCCCTGAAATATTAACCCCCAGGATGACACTGAGAGTTTCACAATGGTGGCCAATTATCATAAGCTGAAAGGGAGTCCTGAAACCACATACTCCTGTCTGAGCATGTCCATGTTGTCCTTTTTCATATTCATTTTTTAAGGAAGAGTGTCTCAAAAATTAATTTAATGAAGCATTTGGTTGCCCAACCTGGAGAATCTTTTTCTTACCAAGTTTTAGGGCAGAAAGAGCCAGACAACTGACTGGCTTACATCATCTAATAGAGAAACTAAAATCACTGCTGCCTACATTACAGGTAGGAGGCGAACTGTCTGATCTCCATTAGCTTCCTGCATGATAGATGGTCAAGTACCTTGGGTTTACTCACACAGTCTGTGAGTGAAGGTACTCAGGCCAGACCTAAAGTCTCCATACAAGAACTGCTTGACTCATTAGACAGTATTTCTCTTTTTTTTCCCCAGTAGCTAAAAGAAGGGGGAAAAAGAAAGAATAAAGAAAAGAAAAGAAAACAAAACCTGTCTGTTAAGGACAAAGCAAGCACCATCTTAAGCTGCTCCCCAGGACTTGATAGCAAATATTCCACTAAAAAAAGACTGGATTCCCAATTTGGCTTTTTCTCTTTTCTTTTTTAATCTCTGAGTTACATCCTCTAAAGCAACAATAGCATCTTTGTTGGAGGGGGAGTAATCAAGTTTTATTTATATGGGTTGATAGCTATCTGGTAAGGCTAGGAGCAGAGGGCAGTCAAAGTTCATTAGTATCATGAAGTCAGGAGAATAGAACAATTAAGAGCTTAGGCTTTGGAGCCTAAAACATTTGGGTCCCTTCCCCAGCACGGCCACCATGCACCGGGCGGACATAGACTACTCACTTATCCTCTCACTGTCCCAGACTCCTCACCTGTGGAATGGAGCTGAGGACACCGCACTCGCGGAGTGCCACTGATTAAATGAGCTAACGATCACAGAGGGCCAAGTGGAGAGTCCGTGCATGTCTGAGAGACCACAGAGGTTATTTATCAAATGTGACAATGAATTTAAACGTGTTCTGGAAATGCCTATACCTTTCTGAACTACAAAGCAAAGCATGTAACGTAAGTCATAACTTCTCACTGTAACAATGATCCAACGAACTAGTTTAAAAGACAGGTAAGAGCAAAGTAGGGTCCATCGGCCTGAATATTTGTTAGCTGGGTGCTCTGTGCTCACATGGGTTCTTTCGTAGAAGCTGGCCCACAATCCCACTGCATAAGAGGCTGAAAACCACAGCAGACTCACTCCTGCGGCTCTAGTTTCAAAGTTCATAAAGGCACTGCTATAGCTCCATGGTAGTCCCTGTCCAATCAACTAAAACTTCTTATGGAACTTTTGTTCGCTTATCTGGTCCTTTGTCTTAGGACGTGCTCCCTTTTTCTCCAAACATGGGAGTCACGTCAGCTAGTCTTGCTGACCACCCTACAGAACAGCCCGTACCTCGTAATGGAAGAATGTTCTGCCCTAGTGGTACAAGCCATTAAAGTTTAAAGCACAGACTAGCATTCGTGTTTCTAGCTTTGGAAGAAGATAAAGCACTGACTTCATGGCCATTTGTTTCAGAATTTACTCACATTACAGCCCTGAAAACATTCCACTGTTTTGGCCCAACCGGCTTTCTTGAGGGAGGAGTATATGCTTTTACAGCAGAACCACTGTGCAAATTCTCAGGGTTAACCCAAGTACACTCTGGTTTGGGCAAGATTCCCAACAGCTGGTGCTACGGTCCCCAGATTAAGGTCCGTTACTGTATCAGCCATCTTCGCCATCCATGCGGCAGTGGACCAATTTGGAAGGAGCCACTGGAGGGCTTTGTACTTAATAGATAGTTACAAGATTAGTAACAGAGAGTCGTAACCTTTACTGAATGCTCCAAGTACTTCTTCTCATCCAGAGACCCACGAGGCTGTCGACCTCGATGTGCTGAAAAGCAGAGTGAAGGGATAATAGATTTGTTATGAGACAGAAGGTCTTGGAGCTCACAGTTAACTTACTCCAAACATCCATCTTTGTTCCCAGTCCAAAATTCATCACATAATTCAGCCAACACCAGCTTCCAAAGAATTAACGAGTAGCTGCCAGTCCCTGCTAGGTCATTCTTTGTTAGAACATAATTCCATAACCACCACCCCCCATTAAATTTACAAAACCCGGGGGGGGGGGGCGGCGTATCTTCTGTGCCTTTGTGTTTCAGTTCCTTGCACAAAGGGCTGGCAGAGAGCTAGCTCACCATAGATGTTTGTGGAGTGAGTCGTGGAAAGGTAAGCATCCTACCCCAGGGCTTTGTTTTCTGAGGAATCCCTGGGCTTTTGAGGAATGACCTTACAGCTCAGTCACACCGTGACTAGAGATGAATATTCAGCCTCACAAACACACACCCCCTTCCCTCACCCCGGGCCCTATTGTTTCCCCAAGCCAGAAGTCAAGGGCTAGGATGCAGGTTGTCTGGAATGCAAATCCCTGGAATTCCCAGCAAATGTTGATTCAATGAGTAACAGTCAGACACTGGCTACCACTATCTGTCATCAGATAATATCCTTTTCCTCCCACTCACCAACTGGATTTTGAACCTGAAATACCCTTAGAAGGATATTTTCACTTCAGTTCGTAATCTGGCTTGCAGGCTCAGCCAGGCAGGCAGGCGGGCAGGAAGCAAGGGTCACCACACATTCCTCCTGGCTTTGGGAGGCGAAGTGCAGGCCGCTCATGGTCAGGAACTTACCAGCCGGCATCCACCCATCACAACAACATCCATCTCTCTAAAGGCCTTACTCACCACCCAACTTCCTCTTAAGCCTATTATTGTGAGGTAGTCGGCTCTTCTTTGTTCCTGTGGGGTCACCTAAGTGGGTGGCTATAAAAGCGCTTTGTTTTCTATGGTCCCGCATCTAGCTTTATGACCTGGTGGGCCACTCTCTCTTCAGGGTGCTTTACGAAATTTCTTTCCTGAAAGTGCTTTCCAAATGCTGTTCCCCAGTTTGGGGCAGCAGCTGTAGATTACATATCAAAACTATTCCACTATTGAAAGGCAAGTGTCCCCTTGCTCTCCAAGGACTCCTCACCCTTGGAATGGGCAGAATGGGAAGAAAGCTAGAGCCGAGTCCTCTGCACCGAGGGCCCAGAGCAGAAGCCCATCTTGCTGGGGTCTGGGGTCACACTGGATTCATTCCTCTTCATTAACTAGAATGCTAAGAATCCAAGAGTGTATCCATTACTTCTTTTCAATGATTTTATCTTCCTAATGCATTGTTGTTTTTATCATAATTTGAAATTTTTTGTTATCATGGATATGCTTCATCATCAAGTATATACTGGACAGAACCATTTTGATGAGGGATTGATAAGGATTGAATCCTCAGAGTAAATTTTACAAATCTGTCCATCGGAATAGTTTATCATAGAATAGCTTCTGGTTCCTAACGTTTAAAACCTTGTTTATCTCCTATTACTCACATATCTCGAGTTTCGGTGCCTTCGAGTCTATTCACATCGAATATTAGCTCAGTCATGGCGCTGGTTGAGTCAATACAATGGGCATTGGCAGTCTTTCTGGAAAACAGTCCTAAATAAAAGTGGCTAGAAATATTTAGCTGTATACAGAAGCAATTGGGAACCTCATAGGTAAATCTCTCTAACGTGAACTGAACGTTTACCTAACTCCACTTCCTTTAACCTGATCCCAAAATGACCGCAGCCCCCAATTCAACAAGTATAATGTAAGGAAGTCACACTGGAAAGAGGCAGAGGTCTTAACCAACTATAGTTTATTTATCTTAGGTGTACAAATTTTACAAAACCATATGACCATATGAATGAACCCCTTCCTAGGGCCGTCACACAGCGGTGAAAGTAAAGGGTTCTGAAGCTGAGGCTTGATTATCTTTATGTAAATCCATGCTGCTACCAACGAATCCCAGCAGATGCTGGGCATAAGTGACCAGGTCCATCATCTGGTACACACCAGCTGAATGAGCATCCCTGAAAGCTCACTACTGACATTCACAAATATCTAGATATGATACATACCCGTTAAAGACCAGATTCTTGTTCAAGCTTGTTAAAAGCTCTGCTTTGCCATCCTTTTCTTGTGTTAAACAGTTCATCCTTGCCTTTAAGTTCTCATTTTCTGTATTCCTAATCTTTCATTTTTTATGCTACTGCAGCTTGATCTGATTATAGTAGACATTTAAAAATATGTGTTGTATTAAAGGGCTTTATAAAAGTAGGCTCGCAGAACAACCTGTCTCCAAAAGAGGACATAAGAGTGGCTTGAAGTAAAATGCAAAACATGTAGATTGTGCAAAGAAAGGTATAAACAAGAAATCAATGACCCTAGCCAACCGCATTATGGGAAGTCCTAGGAAACATTCACCAATCCATTTCCCACCCACAGATCAGGTCAGGAACCAGACATAAGTGTCACACTTTCCTCTGCTGGAGTGTAAGTGTGTTGAGACAGGGTCTGTGCTCTTCATCTCATGCGTTCAGCCTGGTGAGAGAAGCTCCATTACTGGTGAATGGACACCCAGTTGAGCATGGGAAATGGTACTCCTTTGTTGGTGATTAGAAGCCATTGAAAATTTTGGCAAGTGTGATTCTGGCAAAGGTGAAGCAGAGGAAATCAGATCAGAGAAATTCTGGAAGAGTATTGTTTATTAAGGAAACTCATTGTGGATGCATGCTGCAGGATGTGGGGGTGGGGGAAGGAAGTACAGCTGTAAACAGGACCAAACATCTGGGTTTTATTGTATAAAAGAAAGTATCCAATAAGAGGGGCAAGAACCCAAAGTAGAGAAGGGAGCTGAGGGGCAGGAGGCAGGAAAGTGAGGTGTCAAGATGATGGGGAAAAAGGGATCCCACAAAGCCAGTGGCTAAAGGGGTCCATAGGAGGTAGAGCCCTGCATCATTTCACATGAGCCTCTGAACCCCTCATAGGAAAATGCTTACGTCATGGGCCACAGCACCATCACAAGTGAATGAGTTTCTTGATGAGAAGGAGTGACATCATGAGAATGTCACCCCTGGAAGGGGAAGTGAATGTTGTCAGAGACACAAGGTGATGGGAGAGAAAGCAACACGTAGCACTTACGGATGGCAACAACAGGACTGGAATATTCAGTGAGGCACGGATGGGTCACAAGAGGCATTCTGGCTCAGCCAAATGAATTAACGTAACACAGTTTCTTTCAGTCTTTCCTCTAACCACAAACCGTGCATTACTTTCTTCAGTGTTCTCCAGGATGACCATCCCCCCATTTCCACTGAGGCTTCCTATACTCGATATAATTACCGAATGAATTAGAACCATGCTGAAAAGCAGTGAGGGAAGACACAACCTACTTTACTCCACTTTGAATTTGTAGTTTACTCGCATCTGATCTTTTCCTACCCTTCTACTCCAAAGTCCACAAGAGTCCTTCCTTAGATGGGTGCATATTTTACTTAAGTGAAAACCTTGTGGTTATAACCTTTTAATTTCATCTTAATTAACTGCATTCCCTTCCCTGATTGGCTAGGACTATTTCAAGTTTTAATGTAACTCTCCAAGGTGCCAAGTTTCCCACCTAACACAGTGTCACATGCAAATTGAGTGTCCACACTAAACAGTTACTCGGGTACAAGAACCAGAAAGAAGGATCCTCATATCCTCTTAAATTAGCACTTTCCACTTTTTTTCTTTATGCCTATTTGATTCTTTGACCTCAACACAAAGTGAACGCAAATCTAGAAGGAGTGAGAGAGAAAGAGAAGTTCATTCTGGAAGCAAAAGACAGAGCCCTTTCTGTCTCATTAGCTGACAATAAATCCTGAAATGCCATTGCCATGTTGCCTGGCAACCTAGGAAATATTGTTCTGATTAAACAAAAAACTATCTGGAGTAAATTCACAATGAAATGGCTGACAAGTATTATATCATTCTGCATTCCACCATTAATGCATGAGCAGCAGACACTCTGGGACAGTTCACCCCCAGGAAAACAAAAACAAATATACTGACATCACCAAGAGGTAGTCTGGGGACCAGGGAGAAAAGTCTGGGTAAGTCTCATAATCATTGGGGGACTCGGGGTTTTTTTATCTGCAAAACGAACAAGTGGAATTAATAGACTCTGACATTTCATGATTCAAAAGAAACAGTAAAAAGGGAGAGTATGGTACCAGTCACCTTCCTGAACTGTACCATTTATTATACTTGTGTAGGCCATGAACAATGATACACAGGTTTACAGGGTGAAAATCATCCATCTTACTTTAAAGAAAATCTGCAGTGAGGTTTCCTACAGACTATCGATGCCCTTATTATAAGAAACTTCCTTAATTTAGAAAGGCAGATGCTCAGCATATGAAGACTGCTCATCTCATTAAGACAAAAATACCTCCTTGAAATTTCTTGAAGGCTATTATAGTGAGCAACCCCGGAGTCAAGGAGCCCTGGCAAAGTTAAAGCAACTTGTCTATGGAAATCGCAAATGAATGAATTATAAAGCTATTCAAAAAGAGAAGCGGCAGTTGAACACTGAAAACTGCAGCAACAAAGCTTTGCAGAGCATAACATGGCAGGGAAAAAGCAGACTCTGGGTTCAAGTTCTAGCCCTGCCACTTACTGGTTGTGCTGCTGTTTAAACTCTCCACATCTCAGTTTATAGGTAACACACAACCCTATTATGGTTATTGTAGGAGCAAAATGATTTAGCAGTGAGCTTGGCATAGTGGCTGATACGTAGTTAGCTGCCATTGTTATTTCTGGCGTGAGCCAGTGATCGTTCATTGGAGCGCTGGAGCCAGATGGGCCTGGATTCAGAGCCCAGCTCCACTAATTATTAGAAATGGCCCTTTGGACAAGCTTCTTAACCTCTCTAAGCCTCAACTGCTTCACCTATGAGATGGGAATAATCATAAGCCACCTCATAGAGCTTTTGTGAGGATTATGGAACAGAATGCTTACGACAGGCACAGCACAATGTAGCTACCATGAATCACTCTGGTAAGAAGATTCATCGAGAAATTTCTCTGCAGTTTCTTCAGCTTCTCATTGTTGTTGTTGTTTTCCATGCCACCAAAAATAATAATGTTCAGTAGTCCCCTCTTCTCCATGGTTTCACTTCCTGTACTTTCAATTACCCACGGTCAACTGAGGTCAAAAAACAGATGATCCCTCTTCTGACATGTTGCCACACCTATCACCTCACTTCATCTCATCACAGAGGCATTTCATCATCTCACATCATCACAAGAAGAAAAAGGATGAGTAAACTGCAATAAGAGATTTTGAAAGAAACCACACATTCACGTAGTTTTTATTACATTATATTGTTATAATTGTTCTATTTTATTATTGTTGTTAATCTCTCACTGAATCAAATTTATAAATTAAACTTTATCCTAGATTTGTTTATATAGGAAAAAAACATAGTATATGTAGGGTTTGGTACTGTCTGTGGTTTCAGGAATCCACTGTGGGTCTTGGAACATGTCCCCCATGAATAAGGGGGAACTACTCTATGCTAAGACAATTCAAGAAGGAAAAAACTCAACAAATGGATGCTTGGAAAATTGGGTATCTACATGTTAAAAAAAAATAAAAGACACTGGACCCCCTCTTCACACCATATACAGAAATTAACTTAAAATGGATCAAAGACCTACGTATAAGAAGAAACCATAAAAGTTTTAGGAAAAAAACATAGGTATAAATCTTCATGGTTTTGGATTAAACAATAGTTTCTTAGCCATGACGCCAAAAGCACAAGCAATAACAATAAAAAATAAACAAATTGGATATCATGAAAATCAACAAATTTTGCCAGTGAACTGACACTTTCAGGAAGGTGAAAACAACCCACGGATGAGAGAAAATCATTGCAACTCATACATCTGCGAAGGCACTGGTATCCAGAATACATAAAGAACTTCTATAATTCAATAATAAAAAGACAACCCAATTAATAGATAAGGAAAGACTCTGAATAGACATTTCTGCAGAGGAGATGTACAAAAGTTCAATGAGCACATGACAAGATGCTCATCAGGGAAATGCAAATCAAAACCACAATGAGATATCACTTTATACCCACTAGAATGAATAGAATTAAATTAAAAGGGCAGGAACAACAACAAGTGTTGGCAAAGAGTAGAGAAATCAAAGATCTCGTCTACACCTCTAGTGGGAATGTAAAAGGCCAAAGCCACTTTGGAAAAAAAGTCTGGCAGTTACTCAAAGGGTAACATAAAGTTCCATATGACCCAGCAGTTCTATTCCTAGGTATAGACCCAAGGGAAATAAAAACATGGCCACACAAAAACCTGTATGCTAATGTTCATAGCAACATCATTCATAACAGTCAAAAGTAGAAATGAGTGTCCATCAACCGATGAATGGAGAAAGAAAATTCTCAAATCCATAAAATGGAATAGTATTTGACTATAAAAAGAAAAATACTGGGACGCCTGGGTGGCTCAGTTGGTTAAGCAGCTGCCTTCGGCTCAGGTCATGATCCCAGCGTCCTGGGATCGAGTCCCGCATCGGGCTCCTTGCTCCGCGGGGAGCCTGCTTCTCCCTCTGACTCTGCCTTCCACTCTGTCTGCCTGTGCTTGCTCTCGCTGGCTCTCTCTCTGACAAAAAAAAAAAAAAAAAAAAAAAAAGAAAAATACTGACAAATGCTACAGCATGGAACAAACTTGAATACCTTGAAAGAAGCCAGTCACAGAATACCTCAAGTTGTATAGATGGGCTCCCTATATAAGAAAAGTCCAGAATAGTGACAGGTCTATCAGTGGTGGAAAAGTGATCAGGGGTTTCCTAGATGCAGAGGCATGGAGGAAAGCAGTTAGGAAGAAATGGGGAGTGAATGCTAATAGGTATGAGCTTTCCTCTCTCGTTGGTGAAATGTTCTAAAATTGATTGCAGTGATGGCTACGTAATTGAATAGACTAAAAACTACTGAACTGTACACTTCAGATAGGTGAACTGTGTGGTATATGTGTATGAATTTTATCTCAATAAAACTGTTATACAAAATAACAACGAAAGTTTCAGGAGCCTCCTCAGCTTGGAAGATGAAATCTGTAGCACTTCAGATGGGCCCCAGAGTCATGTTCCCACAGAAACAGTAGGGTCTGGCAATGGAACAGTCTAGAAAGCCCTAGAGATAGAAAGCAGCTGGAGGAGACTCCAGAGCCCGTAGGGAATGCATGCAAATTCCCTACACCCCTTTCTTTCTTTAGTTTCAACGTCAGAAGTTCTGCAGAGATGCGGACCAACGGACAATGGCCCTCTTCCCTGCAGCAGAACAGAACTGGCTCATACCACAAATAAGAAGCTCATTTTCCTTGTTCACACCCAATCACATGAATCCCAACTACCTATAAGAACCCTCAGGAGAGAGACCATGAGGTAGACTGTGCTTTGGAGGACGTTGTTCCGAGGAGCTGGAACTGAGGAAGCCAGAGAATGAGCCCACTGATCAACAGTGTGCCTACTGGGAGGATTCCGTTGTGGTATTTGAAGTGGTGCCTCAAAAAGGGAGTCCTGAGGCTTTGAGTTCTTTAGATTAAAAAACATTGTCTTCTCAGGCACCTGGGTGGCTCAGTCAGTTAGGTGTCTGCCTTAGGCTCAGGTCATGATCCCAGTGTCCTGGGATCAAGCCCTATATGGGGTTCCCTGCTCAGCAGGGAGTCTGCTTCTCCCTATCCCTCTGCCCTTCCCCCCTGTTCATTCTCTCTCTCTCCCTTTCTTTCTCTCAGATAAACGGGTAAAATCTTTAAAAAAAAAAAAAAAAATTGCCAGGGCGCCTGGATGGCTCAGTCATTAAAGAGTCTGCCTTTGGCTCAGGTCATGATCCCAGGGTCCTGGATTCGAGCCCCGCAACAGGCTCCCTGCTCAATGGGAAGCCTGCTTCTCCCTCTCCCACTCCCCCTGCTTGTGTTTCCTCTCTCACTGTGTCTCTCTTTGTCAAATAAATAAAAAATCTTAAAAAAAAAAAAATATTGTCTTCGCACACGAATATTGCAAATTCCTCCTAAGAACCTAGTACTTAAACTTTTTGGTGTGTGAGATTACAGGGAAAGAATGCAAAAGTTAGGGCACCTGGGTGGCTCAGTGGGTTAAGCCTCTGCCTTCGGCTCAGGTCATGGTCTCAGGGTCCTGGGACTGAGTCCCACACCGGGCTCTCTGCTCAGCAGGGAGCCTGCTTCCTCCTCTCTCTCTGCCTGCCTCTCTGCCTACTTGTGATCTCTCTCTCTCTGTCAAACAAATAAATAAAATCTTTAAAAAAAATGCAAAATTTATATTGCAGCAGAAAAATAAAGACTCATACATAAATGAAAGTTTTAAAAAATCTTTTCATCCTTTTTGTTTCTCCTTGATTTAATCTTATTTCTTCTCCTTTCTTCCTTTGTCCCTCTTTCCCTCCTCTTCCTTCCCATCACCTTGTTCTCCCTTCTCTGGTCACCGGATTCTTCAGTAAGAAGTTGGTGCCCGTGTCACAACAGCAACTTTGAACTGCCTTTAGGCCACTCCCTACTGTGACACCTCAAAGCAATGAGCTTCAAGATCATTCTTGTTACTGGAGTTCAGTGCTGCTGCACAGTGATTGCTAGACAGACAAGTTGAGCCCAGCTTCTGTGGGTTTATGCTGTTTCCTTGGTTTTTAAAGCAGGAGAGGTGTATCCTAGACCCCAGGCCCAGATGTCTGATTATTTTCCAGGCCAGTATCTTCATTTGCATATTTCTATTCCTTCTCAGGATCCTCCTCTGAAAACACAATAAGGCATTTCATTCTGCTAGGTCAGGGTCTGTGACAGACTGTATTTTCCAAAGATGGACATGCCATACATTCCACACTTGCAATGTGATGTTGACACTTCCCAATAAGAGATGAGGTCTATGTTCCATCCCCCTGAACCTAAGTGGGCCTTTGTAACAATTCTTCCAATAGACTATGCCTATATGACATCTGAGGCTAGGTCATGAAAGGCCACACAGCTTCCATCCAGCTCTCTTTCTCTTAGGACAAATTCATTGGTATCCGTGAGCCACCATATAAGACGTCTGGCCCTCCAAAGCTGCTATGATGAAGAGACAATGTAGAGACCACACGGAAAGACTACATAGAGAGGAAGCTGTCCCAGGAGCCCCAGCTGTTTGTCCCAGCCTCCCACTGTTTGAGTCTTCCCAGCCCAGGCACTAGAGTGAGCCTTCAAACGATTCCAGTCTCCAACCTGCCCCACTCAACATAGAGTGGAATAGAAAGGGGCTATCCTTGCCCAGACTGAAGATTTGTGATCAAAACCAATGTTCTTCTTGTTGTTTTTCAAGCCAGCAAGTTTCCTTTAGGGAGGATCTTGGCACAGAATGTGTTACTATGGTGCCTTCTCCTCTGTTATGGTTAGGCAGAAGCTGCTCGCCAGGGCTTCCATAGAACAGAGAGAAGCTTAAGCTAGCTCCTCTGAAATGCCTTCCAGAGTGGCATTCAAGGGACTAGACATCTCCTTCCCAATGTCTCCAGCCAGAGGTACCTTCTGTCCATGAAAGGGAAAGGTCCAAATAGTATTCATGGCCTTTTCTATTTCTTTAAAAGGCAAAACCATTGGCAGAGGATGAATTTTCAAAACACAGAGTTAAATTAAATATAATAGATAAATATAGGAAAGAGTACACTCAGCACACCATTTTTATAAAGCTCAAAACCAATAAAATAAAATAACATTTTATGGATACAAACAGATAGGTAAAATTCTGAGAAAAAGGCAAGGAAACAGTCAACGTGAAATTAAGGGCAGGGCAGGGGATGAGATCAGGCACACTGCTGTGACTGTCAGTGAGTAAGTAGTAAGTGGTAGGTTCAAGGGTGCTCATTTGACTGTTATGCTTCATAACTTACATGTATATTACCTATGTTCTTTTGTGTGTTAAATACTGCATAAAGAATGTGATTTTAAAATGGATGTTAGGTTAATGTTTCCAATTCTAAAAAACAAGACACTTGGCATCATCCAGTGATTGTTCAGTCCTCCCCTCACTACACATTATGTCTCGTGATTATTTATGTGCTCTTACCCCATTCACATGGTTCTGTCCAGTTTCCCATCCCGCTCCCCTCTGCCCAGAATCCTTGCTGTGGCCTCCTAATTGGCTCCCTGTCTGTTTCTTCCTCCCACCACACCCACGGCTTGTCCAGTAAGCCTTCTGAAAGCATAATTCTCATCCTGCTTTTTGTACGTAGCTCAGTTCCCTTCCGTGACTCCTCGTGGCCCTTTCATTAAAATCTAGTGCCTGGCTTTTGTAGCCTGGCATCCAAAGCCCCTATAGTCTCATTGCTTAATGCTCGGTAGGCTCCAGCAAGACCATGCCATTCCCATTCATGCCACAGATCCCCCACCTTGGTGTCTTTGTCTTGTAGTTTTCCTTGCCTCTTTCCTATGTCTCCACACTTCCATCCTTGAAAATCTAGTTCCAACACCTCTACCATCATGAGGACTTTCCTGACCCACCCCTGGGACAGACATACACATGGCTGTTCCCATGTCTCAACTCTGCTAGGGCTCTAGGTGCTATCAAATGGGACATCGATCACATTTTGCCTCACAGAACAAGTATGTTGGGTCTGTTCACTTCCCCTGTGAGACCACAGGTTCCTTTAGAGTAGAGACCATACCTGAGTTGTTGTGTTTGTGTTGTTTTTGTTGTTGTTGCTTGTCCTCACATCTCCTTACAGATATCAAACATTCAATATTGTTGGAATGACTATATCACAAAATGAATGAATTCCACATTAAGATCCCTCCTAGGCAAAATTACAAAGTGGAGAAAACTTATCTTTGGTGTCTCCAGCCTTCCTGCTCAGTTGTCCTCCCCTGCTAAGGAGCTTATGTCCTCCCCACAGAGCTACCCAGTAACTTCACACCCACTTGTCCAAACAGAACCTTCTTTTAGAAGAAGACCTGATAAATTTGTGCACATTATGGTATAAATTACTGTGAAGCCTTCTGATGTTAATGCTCTTTTACTGAGAAGTCCTTATTTTGTTAAGAGAAGATAAAATCAAAGAATATATCTGCTCTGGGCTGAACAGCATCTCCCAAAAATTCATGTCCCCCTAGAACCACAAATTGTGACCTTATTTGGAGATAGGATCTTTGCAGCTGTAATTGTTAAGATGAGGTAATTCTGGATTGTGTTGGGTCCTAAATCCAGTAACTGGTGTCCTGATTAGAAGTCCATGAGAGATACAGAGACAGAGGGAAGTCAGTCAAGTGAGGAAGCAGAAATGGGAGTGATGCAGCTACAAGGCAAGGAACATTACATAGTGCCAACCACCAAAAGCCAGGACAGGGCTCTTTCTTAGAGCTTTCAGAAGAATCATAGTCCTGCCAACACCTTGATCTAAGACTTCTGGTCCCCAGAACTGTGAGGCCTCCATTTCTGTTGTTTTGACCCACGCAGGTGTGCAGCTTATTTGTTAACCTAGGAATCTAATACATCTGAAATGCCAGATGGCCAGGCACCACCTCACCACTTAATACTCGGAGAAGGTATCAGTGGCCCAGGAGAGACCCACACCACATAGTCTACCTGTCACAACCACGGATCTTGGCAAGGGAAAATAAGGAGCAATACTGAGGTGGGAGCGAACTCTTGGTCATCCTTACCGGCACCTTGCAAACATGTGAGGACCAATGACACCCACATCTTTCTGCACTGGATGTATTCAGCTACCTGCTGGGTGGGCTGAGGCCAGAGTCAGGAGCATGGCCATGAAAACACCAGCTAATGCAGTGGCTATCAAACTCTTGGTGTCATTGATCCCTTAGAGAACATGCTTATTATCCAAGGACCCTCTCCAGAGAAATACAGGCATGTATTCCCTAAAACTTGCAAAACATTTCAGAAGTTTCACAGGTTCCCAGGGATAAGAACCTTTGATCTTCTAATACATATAACAATGATGTGGCTAAAGTGAACTTACAGAAGAACTGCAATGTCAACAATGGTGAGAAGTTTTGTTTGCATATATATGCATTGAACACAGGGTAGGAGCACACCAGGTCCTTGGCATTGGATAGATCTCGAGTCAAATGCCAGCACTCCCCTTCACTAAGATAACGCCTAGCTTCTCTCAGCATCAGGTATCTCATCTGGAAAGCGATGGACAGCAGCACCTGTCTCCCAGGGCTACCATAGAAGAGAGGAAGTAGCATAATGTTAGTCACAGACTCCAGAGTGCCCTGGACATCCCCTCCACCAGGCTTCTCTTCCTTGTAATCATTTAAATAAGCAGTTGTTCAGTGGCTGTCACCCCTGAGGGATTATAAGCTTTGGGAGAGCTTCATTCAGCTTCAGACCAGGGGCTCTATAATTGTTGACAGGAGGATTATTTTGCTCAGCACAGTGCCCGATGCATGGTATAGGCTTAATAAATAATGGCTCCTATTAACATCCAACTCAAACTCATAAAACCAGGAAAGAATAGCTAGTCCACGAAAGGCTATCTGCTGAGACCTTCAACCTCAGAAATGTATTGAGAAAGTAAGTGGGAGAGGAACAAGTGTCATGTCCACTGTTGCTATCCCCAAGCAAAGAAGTAGGGGATTTAGAGACCCAGAGTTTACCACTCCCACAGACTACCAGGAAATGAACTTCTTTCCCTAGTTCTGGTCCGCACAGCGGCTCTTAAAACTCAACACGATCTTCGAGTCTGAATGAACATGACACCAACTGCTGAGTGGGAGGCAATATTATCTGTGGTGAGAAGCCTAGCCCTTTCCCAAAAAGGTGTTACTTTTGATCTCCTTCAAGTATGATCAAGGTGGGTGAAGTGGTAGCTGTTGGAAGGCTGGGTGAGGTGTGGGTTGGCTGAGTCAGTGCTGGCCAGGTTCCCCTTGGGAAATTCCCATGGGGAGGGGAGCGGGTGGCAGTTGTCAGCTGGGAAATTAACCAGGTGTGACTTCAAGATCAATGGGGAGATTGTACTCTGCCCGTGGAAAAGCCTGGGTCTAATTAATGGATGGACGCTGGAGTAGAAGTACGATCTTGTGTTTGAAATGAAGTCCTTCACCTTGGCCCTCTTTGTCTCCCAATGATATTATTTCCTACCTCCCTAGCTCACAGGAATGCGGTTAGGATAAATAAAATGAAATGATAAACACATACTTTGAAAAGGTACTTGTGAAGTAGACAAATGAAAAATTACATAAAATAATTGAGTGGATTTTCATGTTGTGTTACTTTTATATGCAAAAAAGATTAGAATAAAAATACAACTAAAAAATCTTATTAAAAATCTTCTGATTAAAAATCAAAAACATTACTGTTGCTGTTAATGTTATTATTATTTGTCCCCACTTTTCACCAAGGAGCAGATTCCCTCATTTTAGAGAATGGAGCCCCAGCCAAGGAATCAGCATCATTGGGTGATCCCCGTGGCCAGCAGATCCCAAGGGAGCAAACAAATGTCAGAGGCCAACCCAACAGCAAAAAGATGTCTTAAGCTTCCTCCCGGATCTTCATGTTTAAAATAAACACACATTTCAAATTCTCAACCTTGATCCAAAGCACAGACTGGAAAATATACCTGGATAAAAGAATTAAAGGGTATTAGTTCAGGGTGATATGGGACCCTAGTGGAGAAATCTAGCAACAAGGACTCACTCCTTCCAGACACAAGTAAACTCCCAGGATCAACTTATCCCACAACATGGCTCTTTGCCTTCTGATTAAGTGACTATAAGACAAAAAACGAGTTCCCAAGATGGGAGAAGGAGCAGCTTTTCATTAATAATGACTTTCATTTTACCATCCACCAACTATGCAATAAAGACTTTCAATGCGCTATTTTTAACCCCCCAAACAAGTCCCAGTTTACAAATGAGATTGAGAGGGCACAGAAATTTTATATGTAAGATCTTTCTCCTTATGAAGGGTGGACTCAGGGTTAGAACCCAGGCCTTCTTGCTCTGTAGCTCACCCTTCCTTCAGCCACGCTTGCAGCCACTTAGAGGGAGACCCAGAGTGCCTGGGAGACGGAGCATATGCAGATGGGGTCCAGCTGGGCATTTTTGCAGGCTGGGCTATGCTTCTTCTCTAAACTAGGACACTTACACTGCCAGAAGTCCAATATTGAACTGGACAGCCCCTTATTTAAGCTTCTATCCAGTAAGATGAAAATTTAAAAACCAGACCTGAAAAAAATTTTTTTTAACTTTTTATTAAGGAAAAATTTCAAACACTCACAAAAGTCAAGAAAGTGGTAGAACTGAAACCCCCTGTCCCATGACCCGGCTCCAACTATCACCAACATGTGGCCCTCTTTGTGTCATCCAGTCCTCTTACTTTCTGGAGTATTTTTAGCCATTCCCAGACCTTACGTTATATTATCTGTGAATATTTCACTATTGATCTTAATACATAAAGATTTGAATTTAACATGACAACAGATCCTTTATCACTCCTAAGCAAAGCAATAATAATTCCTTAACAGTGTTTCTTAATGTATTTGATTTTCCCCAAATGTCTCCAACATATCTCTTTCAGTAAGTTAATGCATTCAGTCCCCACTTAACAAAATCTGGTTGTTCCAGTCCTGTACAATTTCTTTTTTGGGAAAAAAAAAATTCATAGGTAAGGGAACATTACTGATGGGTGGTCAAAGACATCCCTTTCACAATGAGCTCAGGAAGAGAGACCCCCCACACACACCGTCCACCCCCCACCCCCTGCCAAGCAAAGCAAACCGCTTTATCCATGCAGGGCACCACACGTTGGCTGAAACTTCAGTGTTAGGAACTGATTCCTGTCTCCGCCGCAGGCACAGAGCTGGTTTTCATTGTACTGAACAGCACAGGGACGGATGAGGGAAACAGACTGTGCGTGGAGTGGGTGAGAAGTGAACTCCGAGACCATCTCAGGAGTCCATGCAGCTGCTCGGAAGTAAGAGAAGTGTTTCTTAAAAATAAATAAATGAATAAATAGATGCAGCACTCACAGTAGCTGCAAACTCTCAGCTGGAATATGCAAATACTTTATAAACTAAAGACGAAGTTTGAGCTTCTCCTTCCTTTAGGAAAGAAGGCATGTGGTGAAGTCATTTTGTGTTTTGTCATTAAAACAAGACAAAATGAGTAACAGATAAACAATATTTGCAATCCCTCAGGGCCTCCGTTTCTATAGCTTCAAAATGGTGGTGTTGAGGACAGGCATGGTGACCCTCAAAAGTCTCCTCTGACTAATCTTGGGTAGAAAGTAGGATGCTAATGTCACCAGACACCCCCTTCAAGACAGGGGTACTCATTCCCCAGGCTGCCTGGAGTCTTGGCTGTTGCTGATTCCCAGCTGACTCCCTCCCCAGAAACTACTCTTGACCTGAGTTTGTGAAGTGAGAGGAAGGTTTATTGTGAAGGACGAGATGAGTGGAGGAATTTGTAGGATACTTGATCCTGGTCAAATTCAAGTTGAACAGTTTGGGAAAAGATGCAGGTAGAACTAGAGGCACTTCCCTTAATACTATGTATGTGCTTAGATAATCCTTGGAAAGATTTTGTGTTTCTGGAGGCATATAACCTATTTTGAAGACCCTTCTATGGAGGAGGCAGAAGGTATGAAGGCCCAGGCCATAGTCCTTGGTGGGGAAAACTGTGAAGAGTCATCCTCTTTCATGATGGCCAAGAGCTCTGTTGCAACTGCATCATAGTCCGGCATCTCCTTCTGTCCGGTCCCACCACCACCTTCCCCAACCTTGTCCCTAGTAGGTTATGACCAAAGGAGCACACCAATAAACTTCCCCCACATGGTTTCCAAGTCAGGTTCCTGGAAACAGACCTGGGATAGTATCTGTGTTTCCATGACCTGCAGGTCATCAGCTGGGACCCTAGTGCCCCCTACCTGACTCCTAAACCCCAACTTTTATGTCTGGAGTACAACTAATGACAGTCAGAAAGTAGGTCGTTCTCTTTTGAATACAAGAATTCTGAGGGAAAACAAAAACAAAAACAAAAACTGAGTAAACCACACTCAGACCAAGTTAGCAGCCAAAATTCCTCAAGGTTCAGGTTATTTTCACAATCTCACGCAGTTAAAACTGACATCCACAGTTGTGAACCCAGAAAGAATGGTTGGAAAACTACTGAAAAATGATAAAGGCAGCAATATTTCCATGTAATATTCAACACAGCAGCCTGGGTGAGCTTGGAAAATGAAAGTCAGGTCATGTCGCCCCCATGCTCAAAACCCTTCAATGGGAAGTCATTCTTCCCATCTCACTTGGAGTATAATCCCAAATTCCTACCTTGGATTCTAGGCCCTAATATGCTGATTGCCTCTCTGACCTCATAACCTACCACTCTCCCTTACTCTCTGCAACAACTAACCCTGGCCTCCTTGCTATTGCCAGAACATTCCAAGCCCCCTCCCACCTCAAGACTTTTGCCTTTGCAGTTCCTTCTTCCTAAAGTGGTCTTCTCCCAAATAGCTACATGGCTCCACGTGACCTCACTTCCTTCAGGTCTCTCATTGAATGTCACCTTATTAAGGATGCCTTTCTGCCTCCTCCATAGAAGGGTCTTCAAAATAGGTTATATGCCTCCAGAAACACAAAATCTTTCCAAGGATTATCTAAGCACATACATAGTATTAAGGGAAGTGCCTCTAGTTCTACCTGCATCTTTTCCCAAACTGTTCAACTTGAATTTGACCAGGATCAAGTATCCTACAAATTCCTCCACTCATCTCGTCCTTCACAATAAACCTTCCTCTCACTTTACAAAAGAAATATTTACCTCTCCCTCATCCCAAATCTAATAGTGATGCATTGCCCCCCACCCCTACCCCCTGCAAAACTTCCCAGGTGTCAGGCAAAGAACTATTTGAAATGTTGAGGTCGCGTTTGGGAAAGTGCATGACGCTGATGACTAAATAACATATCTTCTTGCCGTTCAAGTAGTTCTAATTCATTGCTTTAGACAAAATGGAAGGAGTTCCTAATAGAGTTATTCACTCTAGATATCTAAAAATAATTTTTGATGAAAGATCACCAAGCGATTTTTGGCATTTAACTCAGAAGGAGTTCAGAGAATTGAGTGACATTGCTCTAGCAGAACCCTCCCACTCTTATCTACTTATATATGCAGACAAGATTTTTTAGCAATTACATCTATAAAAATAAAAAATAGTAACAGAATTGATGTCAACTCTTGTATCATTCAGCCACGAGTATTTGAACTAACTGTGATTTTAAAAGAAAGACAAAGTCTGTTTTATAACAAGATATATTGAAAACAAAAATTTCTGCTTTTTCTTTATAAGAAAGTATTAAGATTTTAGGTAGTGGGTGGGGGGATGGGGAAATTGGGTGATAGGCATTAAGGCGGGCACTTGATGTAATGAGCACTGGGCATTATATGCAACTTATGAATCACTGAATTCTACCATCGAAATTAAAAATACACTATATGTTAATGAAATTGAATTTAAGTTTAAAAAGATTTTTTAAGCATAAAAATATGTTAAGATAAAATTCTGAGATAAAAATATAAGTTCAAAGAGAAAAAGAAATGTAATATTTCCAACAGTTAAAAATGAGCTTGTTTATGTAGTTTTGAAATGGATAATGGTAGATATCAAATTAATAATGGTATTCATATTCTAATAGATGTATATTTAAAGTTATATAATTAATTTTTTTAATAAAAGTAGTACTTTTCCCAATATGCAGGGAGTTATATTCTTTATAACTACTACTAATAATATTTAGAAATCCATTTCTGGGTATCCGGAAGGCTCAGTCAGTTAAGCATCAGACTCTTTTTTTTTGTTTTTTTTAAGATTTTATTTATTTATTTGACAGACAGGGATCACAAGTAGGCAGAGAGGCAGGCAGAGAAAGAGGAGGAAGCAGGCTCCCTGCCGAGCAGAGAGCCCAATGTGGGGCTCGATCCCAGGACCCTGGGATCATGACCTGAGCCGAAAGCAGAGGCTTTAACCCACTGAGCCACCCAGGATTCCCCAGCATCAGACTCTTGATTTTGGCTCAGGTCATGATCTCAAAGTTAAGAGATCAAGCACCACATCAGGCTCTGTCCTGGGCCTGGAGGCTGCTTAAGATCCTCTCTCCCTCTCCCTATGCCCCTCCCTCTTCTCTCTCAAAAAAAAAAAAAATAAAATAAAATAAGGAAAAAAAAGAAATCCATTTAAAAGTAGTGAAAATCAACAGTACCCACCCTATGGACATGAAAAGGAATAAAGGAGTATTATATACAATCTATGCCAACAAATTTGATAACTTAGATGAAAAGGACCAATTCCTTGGAACACACAAGCTAACAAAACTCACACAAGGAGAAATGGAAAATCTGAATCTATTAAAAAAAATTCAGTAGGGGCACTTGGGTGGCTTGTGGGTAAAGCATCCAACTCTTGATTTCAGCTCAGGTCAGGATCTCAGGGTCATCAGATCTCAGGGTCATCAGATCAAGCCCTGAGAGGGACTCTGTGCTCAGCACAGAGTCTGCTTGGGATTCTCTCTCTCCCTCTCCCTCTGCTCCTCCTCTCACTTTTGCATTCTCTGAGGGAAAACAAAAACAAAAACAAAAACTGAGTAAACCACACTCAGACCAAGTTAGCAGCCAAAATTCCTCAAGGTTCAGGTTATTTTCACAATCTCACGCAGTTAAAACTGACATCCACAGTTGTGAACCCAGAAAGAATGGTTGGAAAACTACTGAAAAATGATAAAGGCAGCAATATTTCCATGTAATATTCAACACAGCAGCCTGGGTGAGCTTGGAAAATGAAATAATAAATTAATATTTATTAATATTAAAAATAATTTTTTAAAATAAAATTTTAAAATAAATTTTTTAAAAGCTTTTCTTTTTTTTTTTTTTAAGATTTTATTTATTTATTTGACAGAGATTGAGATCATAAGTAGGCAGAGAGGCAGGCGGGGGGGTGGGAGGCTGCCAAGCAGAAAGCCTGATGCGGGGCTCAATCCCAGGACCTTGGGATCATGACCTGAGCCGAAGGCAGAAGCTTAACCCATTAAGCCACCCAGGCACCCCTAAAATCTTTTTAAAAATTGAATAAATAATCAATAAGCATTAGGCCCAAATGTTTCACAGGTAAATTCTATCAAACATTTAAGGAAGAAATGTATCAATTCTCTACAATGTCCCCCAGAAAATAGAAGCAGAAGGAATAATTCCTAACTCATTCTATGAGGCCAAGATTACCCCAATACCAAAGCCAAATAAAGATATTACAAAAGAAGAATAATACAGACTAATACCTCTCATGACCATAGGCATAAAAATCCTCAACAAAATATTAGCAAATCAAACCAACAATGTATAAAAGGAATTATGTACCACTATCAAGTAGGATTTCTTCTAGATATGCAAGTCTGTTTCAGTATTCAAAAATCAATCAATGTAATCTACCACATCAAAAGACTACAGAAGTGGGGCACCTGGATGGCTCAGTCAGTTGAGTGTCCAACTCTTGGTTTCAGCTCAAGTCATGGTCTCAGGGTTGTAGGGTTGAGCCCCAACTCAGACTCTGTGTTCAGCATGGGGTCTCCTTGAGATTCATTGACTCTTCCTGTGCCCTTCTCCCTGTTCATGTGGTCTCTCTCACTCTCTCTCTCTCAAATAAATAAATAAAATCTTAAAAAAAAAAAAAGAACTACAGAAGAATTATCATATGATTTTATCAGTTGATGGAGCAAAAGTATTTGAGAAAATCCAACACTCTCAGCAAACTAGGAATAGAGAGAAAATTGCTCAACTTGATAAAGAGCATCTACAAAAATCCTGCAGCAATTATATTTAATGGTGAGAAAGTAGACAATTTCTCCTTAAGCTTGGGAACAAGGCGGGGCACCTGGGTGGCTCAGTCATTAAACATCTGCCTTCAGCTCAGGTCATGATCCTAAGGTCCTGGGATGGAGCCCCACATCAGGCTCCCTGCTCAGCAAGAAGCCTGCTTCTCCCTCTGCCACTCCTCCTGCTCGTGTTCCCTCTCTCGCTGGCTCTCTCTGTGTCAAATAAATAAATACAAATCTTTTTTAAAAATTTTTTTTAAAGATTGGGAACAAGGTGAGAATGTTCCCTTTCAACACTCATAATCAACATTATACTAGAAGTCTTAAAAGATGCAATAAGATAGGAAAAAGGAAATAAAAGGTATACAGATTGTCAAGGAAGAAATAGAACTTTGCAGATGACATGATTGTTTATGTAGAAAAATCCCAAAGAAATGCCAAAAATTTCTTAGAACTAATAATTGAATATAGCAAGGTTGTAGTACACAAGCTTAATATGGAAAAGTCATCTGTTTTCCTATTCTAGCAATTAGCAACCGGTATGAGAAGTCTTTAAGGAGCGCCTGGGTGGCTTAGCGGGTTAAAGCCTCTGCCTTTGGCTCAGGTCATGATCCTGGCGTCCTGGAATCGAGCCCCGCATCGGGCTCTCTGCTCAGCGAGGGGCCTGCTTCCTCCTCTCTCTCTGCCCACCTCTCTGTCTACTTGTGATCTCTGTCAAATAAATAAATAAGATCTTTAAAAAAAAAAAAAAAGAAGTCTTTAAAAAATTCCATCTACAAAAACACCAAAAATAAAAGAAATATTAAGTGTGAATTTAACAAACTATATGAAAGATCTATATGCAGAAACTTTGATGAAAGAAATCAAAGATTAAGATCTTTCATGAATTGAAAGACTCTACATTATAAAGATGTCAGTTCTTCCCAAACTGATCTGTAAGATTCAATGCAACCCCAACCAAAAACTCCAGCAAGTGTTTTTGTATATATTGACAAAATGTTTCTAAAGATTATATGGAAAGGCAAAGACAGAATAGCCACCACAATATTAAAGAAAAGAACAAATTTAGAAGACTTGTACTGATTCCAAGTCTTACAGTAAAGCCACCATAATGAAGACAGCATGGTGTTGGCAAAAGAATGGACACATACATCAAAACAACAGAATATATAGCTTAGAAATAGACCAATACAAATATAATCAACAGACCTCTGAAAAAGAAGCAAAGGTAATCCAATGGAGAAATGTAAAATGCAAATGTGGGAAACTGCTAAAAGAAAACATAGGAGAAAATCTAGGTGATCTTGGATTTGGCAATGAATTTTTAGATAGATAACAAAAACATGATTGATGAAAGAAACAAAATGAAAAACTGGATTTTATTTAAGTTAAAAACTGTGAAACGCACTGTTAACAATATTGAAAGACAAGGCACCAACTGGGAGAAAATATTTGAAAAACACATATTTGATAAAGGTCTTATAAGCAAATACACACAGAACTCAAAATTGAACAATTAAAACATGGGCAAAAAATCTGAACAGACATCTCATCAAGTAAATATATAGATGGCAACTAAGCAAATAAAAATGTGCTAAACAATGTCACTACAAAATCGCAAATTAAAACAAGATACCATTATACACATATTAGGAGGGCTAAAAATATTTTTAATCTGAAATGACTGATGAGGAGGTAGAGCAATAGGAACTCTTCATTCATTGCTGCAAAAAAATGCAAAATGGTGTGACCACTTTGAAAGATAGTTTGGCACGTTCTTACAAAACCAAACATACTCTTACCAAATAACCCAGAAATCGCACTCCTATGTATTTACTAAACTGATTTGAAAACTTGTATCTACACAAAATGTGCATGTGAATGTATGTCTTCACAATTATCTGCATTCATAATTATCAAATTGTGTATTCAAAATACACAATTATATATATTCACAATTATCAGCTGTATTCACAATTATCAAAAACTAAAAACAGTGTGCCTGGCTGGATCAGTGAGTACAGCCTGCAACTTTTTTTTTTTTTTAAAGATTTTATTTATTTATTTGACAGAGATCACAAGTGGGCAGAGAGGCAGGCAGAGAGAGGGGAAAGCAGGCTCAACGCCAAGCAGAGAGCCCAATGTGGGGCTCCATGTGGGGCTCAATCCCAGGACCCTGAGATCACGACCCAAGCTGAAGGCAGAGGCTTAACCCACTGAGCCACCCAGGTGACCCCAGCCTGCAACTTTTGATCTCAGGGCTGTGAGTTCAATTTTCACATTGGGCCTAGAGCCCACTGGAAAAAGAAAAAAACCCTGAAAGCAATCAGGATGTCCTTCAATAGGTGAATGTATGAACAAATTTTCACATATACATGCAATGGAACTTTATTCAGTGACAAAAAGAAATGAGCTACCAAATCACAAAAAGACATGGACAACTCATAAACATATATTCCTACATATGCCAGTCTGAAAAAGACCAAACCAGCCTGGGTGGTGGCTCAGTTGGTTAATCATCCAACTCTTGGTTTCAGCTCAGGTCATGATCTCAGAGTTGTGAGATCAAGCCCCATGCTGGGCTCGATGCCCAGGGTGGAGCCTGCTTGGGATTCTCTTCCTCTCCCTCTGACCCTCCCCACCCCTGCTCCTGAACATACACTATCTCTTTCTCAAGAAAAAAAAAAAAAAAGACAAAATTATGACAATGATAGAAAGATCAGTGGTTGCCAGTAACGCAGGTTAAGAGAAGTAGGATTGGTAGGTGATGCACAAGGGATTTTATGTGAGTGGTGAAACTATGGGTATGATACTTGTATCATGGGTAATATGGGTAATTCTGGACACATGACTATGCATTTATCAAAACTCACAGAGCGTAACAGCACAAACAGTGAGCCTTAATGTATTCAAACTTTAAAAACATCATTTAGGAGGTTGGGGGACAACAGAATGGAATACAGAATGTGACAAAACAATCTAACTGTACCATGAATATATAAAATGACCTTATTGAAGGGGATGTGGGAAGATGTTGTTGTTCTAGTAACTTTGGAAATGAATGGAATCTATAAGACTAAAGACTAAAGACAAAAGAAATTGCATGAAAGCACAGTACTCTAATGGTTAAAGCTGTTTCCCACAGGGGTAAAAGTTAACAAATTTGATACTGCTATACACGTATACTAGAACTAAACAACTAAGTAAATGAATGGTGGATGGTGGGAGACAGGTCTGTTAGAGTGGGAGGTTACAGACAAGCAAGGGGAGTGACACATGTGGTAATGGACTACAACTGGAGATTTCAACAGGAATTCATGTTGGGTTTAATCTGGACATATATGGTTTATAGAGAATTGTTTATTGGTATGTTTACATACACTGACTAATATACACACATATATTTCCCTTCTCTATCACCTGAGAGAAGTAACGACATACAAGTACAGCAAATGCCCAGATCCTGGCTTCATTTTTTAAAACATTAAAGTATAACTGACAAATAAATTGTAAAATATTTGAAGTATACAATGTAATGATTTGGTATATATATATATATATGTACATATATATATATATATATATATATATAAAATATGAAAGGAATTCCCCCTCACTGAGCCAATTAACACTTCCTCACACATTTTGTGTCCCTTTTTTTCCTTTGTGGTGAGAATATTTTTCTACTCACTCAGAGAATCTCAATTATACAATACAGGGATATCAATTACAGTCACCATGTGATACATTAGATCCTCAGGTCATATTCATCTTATAACTGAATGTTTGTAATATTTTACCAAATTCTTCCTGTTTCCTCTAGCTCCCATCCCCTGGCAACCACTTTTCTATTCTCTGCTTCTGTGAGTTTGACTTCATTCAGCTTAAGATTCTACAGATAAGTGATACTATGCAGTATCTGCCTTTGGCTAATTTCACTTAGCATATGCCCTTCATGTTGTCACTAATAGCAGTATTTCCTTCTATTTTAAGGTTGAATAATATTCCATTGTAATCATAAGAAAAAAATGTGTAGCTACATATGGTGACAGAAGTTAACTAGACTTATTGTGATCATTTTGCAATACATATAAATACCAAATCATTATGTTGTACATGTGAAACTAATATAATGTTATATGTCAATTATACCATAGTAAAAACCCTTACCTCACACCATACACAAAAATTAACTTAAAAAAAAAAAACAGATCCAAGCGATAAATTTAAAGCTAAAATTGGGGGTGCCTTGTTAAGCATCTGCCTCCCGCTCAGGTCACAATCATGGGGTCCTGGGATCAAGTCTCTTAGTCAGGTGCCCCATATCAGGCTCCCTGCTCAGCAGGAAGCCTGCTTCTCCCTCTCCCTCTGCCTGCCACTCTGTCTGTTTGTGCTCTCTCTTTGTTGAAGAAATAAAAATTTTAAAAATGATATATTAAAAAATAAAAGCTAAAAAATTTAAAAGTTCTGAAAGAAAGCATAATAGAAAACCTACATAACCCTCGGGTAGGTAAAAATTTAGAAATCACACCAAAAATAGGATCCATAAAAGAATTATTAAAGTTGAATTTATCAAAAATTAAAAATGTCTGTACTTCAAAAAACACCATTAAGGAAAAGAAAAGACAATCCTCAGTATGGGAGAAAATATTTGCAAATCATATTTCTGACGATGGGTCAATATCCAGAACATATAAAGAACTTATAGAACTCAATAATGAGACAAAGACCCAATTTTTAAAATTAGGCAAAAGATTTAAATACATATTTTGCCAAAGAAAATGTGCAAATGGCCAGTTAAGCACTTGAAAAAAATGTTCAACATTGGAGAAATGCAAGTTAAAACCAAAATGAGAAAGCACGTTACATTCATGGAAATGGCTATAATCAAAATGAGAGATGGGGAACAAGGCAAAGAAATGTTGGCAAGGGTGTGGAGAAACTGGAATTCATATACCTTGTGGGAGTGTGAAATGGTACAGCCATTTTGGAAAACTGTTGGACAGCTTCTCAAAAGAGTTGCTTAAAATTTTAAATATAAACTTATGTGACCTAGGAATTCCACACTTAGGTGTCCGCCAAAGAGAAATTAAAACATATGTTCATAGAAAGACTTGTATAAGAATGTTGATAGCTACATTATTCAAAATGGCCAAAGTATGAAAATTACCCAAATGTCTATAAGCTGGCAAAGGGATACACAAAATACATTATATCCATACAATGGAACACCACTTGTCAAGAAAAAGTTTCATACTGCTGGGAGGTGCTACAAAATGGATAAACCTCAAAAACATTATTTTAAGTGAAAGGAGCCAGATGCAAAAAATTACCTATTGAGGGGAGCAAGGTGGCAGAGGAGTAGGAGACCTAAATATCATTGGGTCCCAGGAATTCAGCTAGATAGTCATCAAAACATTCTGAACACCTACAAACTCAAGAGGAGACTGAAGAGAAGAAGAGCAGCAATTCTAGGAACAGAAAAATGACCACTTTCTGGAATGTAGGATGTGCAGCGAAGTGAATCCAAGGCATACAGAAAGAGAGATTGCGGTGGGAGGGGCTGGCTCCCAGCAAGCCATGGAGCAGTGGAACACAAAATTGTAACTTTTAAATTCGTGCTACACTGAGGGACATCGCTCCAGAAGCTAAGCAGGGAGTGGAGCCCTCGCGGGGACAGATGTCTGAATGCAGAACTCCCAGGTACCACAGCAGGGAAGCTGGCTACAGAGACAGAGCTGAGGAGTGACCTCTCAGCTTGGGGTTTACCTTAAACCATGATCCGTGGCACAGTCAGGCACTACTCTTTGAGCAGGGACCTCACAAGTGGCAGATCTGGGGAGACCTGCTCCTTACTTCTCCAGGAGGAGTGGTGCGGGAGTGCATGGCAGGAATCTGCTGGTTTTGGAGACTCCGTGCACCAGATATAGAAATGCTCTGTCACAGGCTGGGAGAGCTCAAAGTGCAGTCGGAGACCAGGGAGACGGGAGGGATTGACTGCTTTTCTCTGAGGGTGCACTGAGGAGTGTGGCCCCAGTTCTCGGCTCCTCTGGGCTGGAGATTTGGAGACCGCTATTTTCATTCCCACCCTCCAAAGCTCTGTGCAAAGCATTCAGGGAACAAAAGCTACCAAGAATGAACCCAAGCACATTGCTTAGCCAGGCCCCTGGCAAGGGTGGTGCAATTCTACCTCGGGCAAAGACATTTGAAAATTATGGCAATAGGCCTCTCCTACAGAAGATCAGCAAGAACATCCAGCCAAGTCCAAGCTCACTGATCAAGGAGAACAGTGGAACTTCAGAGCTAGGGGAAAGCAAGGCATAAAATTCATGGCTGTTTTCCCATGATTCCTTAGTCTTTCAAACTTAAATTTTTTTAATTTCATTTTTTTCTTATTCTATTTTTTTCTCTTTACTATATTAACCTTTTAAATTATTTTATCTCATCAATATCTTTTTACAAAATCTTTTTAAATTTTTTTCTTATAGTCATATTCTATCCCTTCATTGTATTTAAACATTTTTTTTTTTTTTGGTCTACATATGTGTTACTCTTTCTTTAAAATTTTGGGATACAATTTCTTCTAACAGATCAAAATATACTCTAAATCTAGCACACGGTTTTGTTCTAGTCTCGAGCCTGATTACATTCTTTCCTCTTTTTATTTCTTTTTTTCAACCAACTTCCTATCTTATCAACTCATTTAGAACTTTTTAAATGTTCATCTTTGCAGTCATATTCCATCGCTTCATTGTGTTTCCCTTATTTTTCTATATATATTTTTTTCATTCTTTAAAATTTTGGGAGGCAGTTTCTTCTAGCAAACCAAAATAACCCAAAATCAAGTGTGTGGCTCAGTTCTATTCACCAGTCTAATATATGTGTGTATACACATACACACATATATACATATATGTATGTATACACATACACACATATATACATATATGTATGTATACACATACACACATATATACATATATGTATGTATACACATACACACATATATTTTTTTCCTCCCTTCCTCCCCCTCACCCCAGTTTCAGGTCTCTTCCAATTTGGTTAGTGTGTATTTTTCTGGGGTTCTTGCTACCCTTGTAGTATTTTGTTCTCTCATACATCTATTCTTATCTGGATAAAATGACAAGGCAGAAAGATCACCTCAAAAAAAGAACAAGAGGTAGTACCAATGGCTCAGGACTTAATCAATACAAATATTAGTAAGATGTCAGAATGACATTTATCAATGACAGAATGACAATTATCAAGGTGCTAGCTGGGCTCAGAAAAAGCATGTAAGATACTAGAGAAACCCTTTCTGGAGAAACGACTTCCCTTTCTGGAGAAATAAAAGAACTAAAATCTAACCAAGTTGAACAAAAAAGCTATAATGAGGTGCAATAAAAAAATGGAGGTTCTTACTCTTAGGATAAATGAAATAGAAGAGAGAATTAGTAATATAAAAGACCAAATGATGGAGAATAAAGAAGCTGAGCAAAAGAGAGACAAACAACTACTGGACCACAAGGGGAGAATTTGAGAGATAAGTGATACCATAAGACAAAACAATATTAGAATAATTGGGATTCCAGAAGAAGATGAAAGAGAAAGAGGGGGCAGAAGGTATATGGGAGCAAATTACAGCAGAGAATTTCCCTAATAAGGCAAAGGGAACAAGCATCAAGATCCAGGAGGCACAGAGAACCCCCTCAAAATCAATAAAACTAGGTCAACACACCATCATCTAATAGTAAAACTTACAAGTCTCAGTGACAAAGAGAAAATCCTGAAAGCAGCTTGTGACAAGAGGTCGGTAACATGCAATGGTAAAAATACTAGATTGGCAGCAGACCTATCCACAGGGACCTGGCAAGCCAGAAAGAACTGGTATGATATATTCAGAGCACTAAATGAGAAAAATATGCAGCCAAGAATACTATATCTAGCTAGGCTGCCATTGAAAATAGAAGAAGAGATAAAAAGCTTCCAGGACAAAAAAAAAACTAAAAGAATTTGCAAACACCAAACCAACCCTAAAGGAAATATTGAAAGGGGTCCTCTAAGCAAAGAGAGAGCCTAAAAGTAACAGACTGAAAAGGAACAGAAACAATATACAGTAACAGTCACCTTACAGGCAATACAATGGCACTAAATTCATATCTTTAAATAGTTACCCTGAATGTTAATGGGCTAAATGCCCCAATCAAAAGACACAGGGTATCAGAATGGATAAAAAAACAATACCCATTGATATGCTGTCAGCAAGAAACTCTTTTTATACCCAAAGACACCTCCAGATTTAAAGTGAGGGAGTGGAAAACAATTTACCATGCTAATGGACACCAAAAGAAAGCTGGGTGGCAATCCTTACATCAGTTAAATTAGATTTTAAGTTGAAGACTATAATAAGAGATGAAGAAGGATACTGTATCATACTTAAAGGGTCTGTCCAGTAAGAAGATCTAATAATTTTAAATATCTATGCCCTTAACATGGGAGCAGCCAATTATATGAACCAATTAATAATAAAATCAAAGAAACACATTGACAATAATATAATAATAGTAGGGGATTTTAACACCACCCCCCATACTGAAATGGACAGATCATCTAAGCAAAAGATCAACAAGGATATAAAGACTTTAAATGACATACTGGACCAGATGGACATCACAGATATATTCAGAACATTCTATCCCAAAGGAACAGAATACACATTCTTCTCTAGTGCTAAGGAACATTCTCCAGAATAGATCACATCCTGGGCCACAAATCAGATCTCAACCGGTACCAAAAGATCGGGATCATTCTCTGCATATTTTCAGACCACATATTTTCAAACTAGAAGTCAACCACAGGAAGAAAGTTGAAAGGAACTCAAATACATGGAGGATAAAGAGCATCCTACTAAAGAACGACTGGGTCAACCAGGAAATTAAAGAAAAATTTTTAAAAATTCATGGAAACAAATGAAAATGAAAACACAACTGTCCAAATCTTTGGGACACAACAAAGGCGGTCCTGAGAGGAGAGTAAAAAGCAATGCAAGCCTTTCTCAAGAAACAAGAAAGGTCTCAAGTACACAACCTAACTCTACACCTAACGGAGCTGGAGAAAGAACAGCAAAGACAGCCTAAAACCAGCAGGAGAAGAAAAAGAATAAAGAACAGAGCAGAAATCAATGAAATAGAAACCAAAAGAACAGTAGAACAAATCAATGAAATTAGGAGCTGGTTCTTTGAAAGAATTAATAAGATTGATAAACCCCTGGTCAGACTTATCAAAAAGAAAAGGGAAAGGACCCAAATTAATAAAATCATGAATGAAACAGGAAAGGTCACAACCAGCACCATAGAAATACAAACAATTATAAGAACATACCATGAACAACTATAAGCCAGCAAATTTGACAATCTGGAAAAAATTAATGCATTCCAAGAGACATACAAACTACCAAAACCAAACCAGGAAGAAATAGTAGAAGACCTAAGCAGACCCATTGCCAGCAGGAAAATTGAAGCAGTCATCAAAAATCTCCCAACAAACAAAAGCCCAGGGCCAGAGGGCTTCCCAGAGTAATTCTACCAAACGTTTAAAGAAGAATTAATACCTATTCTCCTGAAACTGTTCCAAAAAATAGAAATGGAAGGACAACTGCCAAACTCATTTTATGAGGCCAGTATTACCTTGATCCCAAAACCAGACAAAGACACCACCAAAAAGAAGAATTACAGACCAATATCCTTGATGAACGTGGATGCAAAAATTCTCACCAAAATACTAGCCAATAGGATCCAACAGTATATTAAAAGGATTATTCACCACGACCAAATGGGATTTATTCCTGGGCTGCAAGGTTGGTTCAATATCTGCAAATCAATCAATGTGATATAATACATTAATAAAAGAAAGAACAAGAACCATATGATACTCTCAATAGATGCTGGAAAAGTATTTGTCAAAATACAGCATCCTTTCTTGGTCAAAACTCTTCACAGTGTAGGGATTGAGGGTACATACCTCAATATCATCAAAGCCATCTATGAAAAACCCACAGGAAATATCATTCTCAATGTAGAAAAACTGAGAGCTTTCACCCTAAGGCCAGGTACATGGCAGGGCTGTCCACTATCATGATTACTATTCAACATAGTACTAGAAGTCCTAGCCTCAGCAATCAGACAACAAAAAGAAATAAAAGGCACTTGAACTGGCAAAGAAGTCAAACTCTCACTCTCTACAGATAATATACTTTAAGTGGAAAACCCAAAAGACTACATTCCAAAACTGCTAGAACTCATACAGGAATTCTGTAAAGTGTCAGGATATAAAATCAATGCACAGAAATCAGTTGCATTTCTATACACCAATAGCAAGACAGAAGAAAGAGAAATTAAGGAGTCGATCCCATTTACAATGGCACCCAAAACAATAAGATACCTAGGAATAAACATAACCAAAGATGCAAAGAATCTGTACTCAAAAAACTATTGAATACTAATGAAAGAAATGAGGAAGACACAAAGAAATGGAAAAATGTTCCATGCTCATGGATTGGAGGAACAAATATTGTGAAAACATCTATGCTACCTAAAGCAATCTACACATTTAATGCAATCCCTATCAAAATACCATCAATGTTTCTCAAAGAAATGAAACAAATAATCCTAAAATTTATATGTAACCAGAAAAGACCCCAATAGCCAGAGGAAAGTTGAAAAAGAAAACAAAAGTTGGCAGCATCACAATTTCAGAGTTCAAGCTCTATTACAAAGCTGTCATCATCATGACAGTATGGTACTGGCACAAAAACAGACACATAGATCAATGGAACAGAATAGAGAGCCCAGACATGGACCCTCCACTCTAAGATCAACTAATCTTTGACAAAGCAGGAAAGAATGTCTAATGGAAAAAAAGACCATGTCTTCAACAAATGGTGTTGGGAAAATTGGACAGCCACATGCAGAAGAATGAAATTGGACCATTTCCTTACACCACATACAAAAATAGACTCAAAATGGATAAAAGACCTCAATGTGAGACAGGAATCCATAAAAATCCTTGAGGAGAACACAGGCAGCAACCTCTTCGACCTCAGCTGCAACAACTTCTTCCTAGAAACATCACCAAAGGCAAGGAAAGCAAGGGCACAAATGAACTATTGGGATTCCATCAAGATCAAAAGCTTTTGCACAGCAAACGAAACAGTCAACAAAACCAAAAGACAACCAACAGAATGGGAGAAGATATTTGCAAAGGACATATCAGATAAAGGGCTAGTAGCCAAATTCTATAAAGAAGTTATCACACTCAACACCCAAAGAACAAATAATCCAATCAAGAAATGGGCAGAAGATGTGAATAGACACTTCTGCAAAGAAGACATCCAAATAGCCAACAGACACATGAAAAAGTGCTCCACATCACTTGGCATCAGGGAAATACAAATCAACATCACAGTGAACTAACACCCCACACCAGTCAGAATGGCTAAAATTAACAAGTCAGAATGACAGATGTTGGCGAGGATGCGGAGAGAGGGGAACCTTCCTACACTGTTGGTGAGAATGCAAACTGGTGCAGCCACTCTGGAAAACAGTATGGAGTTTCTTCAAAAAGTTGAAAATGGAGCTACCCTACGACCCAGCAATTGCTCTACTTGTATTTACCCCAAAGATACAAATGTAATGATCCAAAGAGGCACATGCACCCAAACGTTTATAGCAGCAATGTCCACAATAGCCAAACTACAGAAAGACCCTAGATGTCCATCAACAGATGAATGGATAACGAAGATGTGAGATACACACACACACACAATGGAATACTATGCAGCCATCAAAAAATGAAATCTTGCCATTTGCAACAACGTGGATGGAACTAGAGGGTATTATGCTAAGCGAAAGAAGTCAATCAGAGAAAAACAATTATCATGTGATCTCTCTGATATGAGGAATTTGAGAGGCAGGGCAGGGGGCCATGGGGTGAGGGGAGGGGAAAAAATGAAACAAGATTGGATCAGGAGGGAGACAAACCAGCAGAGAGACTCTTAATCTCAGGAAATAAACTGAAGGTGCCTGGGGGTGGGGGAGGAGGCATTGGGTGGCTGGGTTATGGACACTGGGGAGGGTATGTGCCATGGTGAGTGCTGTGAAATGTCTAAGACTGATGATTCACAGACCTATACCCCTGGGGCAAATAATACATTATATGTTAATTAAAAAAATATTTACCCAAAT
The DNA here is from genome assembly GCF_011764305.1 of Mustela putorius furo. Classification (NCBI taxonomy): domain Eukaryota; kingdom Metazoa; phylum Chordata; class Mammalia; order Carnivora; family Mustelidae; genus Mustela; species Mustela putorius. The sequence continues at coordinate 264,134 of NW_025422151.1, read as the reverse complement.
GCCAGCAAAATATAGCATTCATATATCTGATGTTTAAATTTACCCCTCTAAGCTTCTAGGAGTTTACTATTGTTTCTGTGAGCTAGTTTATTATGGAATGGATCAACATGGAGAAATTAGGAAAAGAAATGGAGAACAAAGAACAGAACACTCTGTTGTCACCAGTTTTCCCTCTCTGTATTAACGAAGCAATAAAATCCAGTGTGGAAGAAATGAAAAAAAATTACTTACTGATGACTCTGTTCATATGGAATGTCCAGGTGAGAGCAATCTATAAAGCCAGAAAGCAAAATCATGTTTGTGTGGGCCGGGGGGCACAGGTAAGTGCAAACTAGTACAAAGAATCCTTTGGGGGTGATTAAAAAAAAAAGTTCAAAATTGGATTTTAGTGGTGGTTGTACAATTCTATAAATTTCCTAAAAATTATGTAATTGTACACTTAAAATGGGTGAATTTATGATATGTAAATTATACCTCAATGAAGCTGTTAAAAAAAGGATGACCTAAAAATGAAATTTTAAAAAGCAAATAAACTCAAATTTGTATGTTTTAGTAGAGTAATCACACAGAGATGATTTCCAAGTGACTTTAAAATTCTGTGATATTATTGTATACTCCTTAGTAGAACATCCCTGAAAAGGAAAACAAACAAAGGACAAAATATTTTTAAAAACTTGAACTAATGATGTACTGTATGGTGACTAACATTTAAAAAAAAGTTGCACTCTTGGGGCGCAGTCAGAAGAGCATGCAACTCTTGATCACAAGGTCGTGAGTTCAAGTCCTCTGTTGGGTGTATAGATTACATAAAGAAATAAATAAACTTTTTTTAAAAAATTTAAACTGTTTTTTAGTAAGCATATTGTTTGTAATAGTGTTGGTATAGTTCTAAGACAGCAATTTGGGCTGATAATGCAAATAAATGATTATATTGTTATAAAATTGACCCTTGAACAATGCTGGGGTTAGGGATCTGAGCACCTGAAGAGTCAAAAATTCATGTATAACTTTTGACTCCCCCAAAAGTTAGCTACTAATAACCTACTGTTGACCAGAAGACTTACCGATAACATGAACATTATTACATATTTTGTATATGTATTATATACTGTGTTCTTACAATAAAGAAAGCTAGAGAAAAGAAAATGTTATTAAGAAAAACATAAGGATGAGAAAATACATTTTCAGTACTGTACCGTATCCCCAAAAAAGCCACATGTAAGTGGACCTGCATATTTCAAAACTGTTTTTCAGAGACCGCGGTAGTTGAAAATGAGAATTGTCAGTGGAGGAAGATTACAAATGCACAATCAATTAGGTCAAATAAAAAAAAATATTGTGGTCCTGAGTTTGAATTGGAATTAATGATGTATTTTACCTCAAGCCTTTTTTTCTAGCTTCTTCCACTAAAAATCCTAGTGAAAAATAACCTGTTCAGTAGTAATGAGTCTCCTAGCACCCAGACTATGGTCTCTGCATATAAAAAAGTTTCCACTTTAAAGAACAAGTACTCTTTGAAGAAATGACTGATTCCAGATCTGTGGCACAAAATGTACCAGAGGAGCCCAAAATTTTTGTCATACCACAAAGAAAAGAAGCTACCAAAAACGACTAAGTTGTGTCCAAAAGAAGGAAGTGCCAAGTTGATTTGATTCCAACTGTCCACGTGGAATGACTGAGTATTAAAGAGGACAATATCCACACCATAAACGGAAACACTTCCAGTGCGTCTGAATCTCTGACTTCATTAATTAGACACTAAAAAAACAAACAAAACTCAGTGGTTGCTTTGGAGCCTGTTGGCGAATCAACCCATTATTTTGAAAAAATGGTAATTATTATGGAGGGCATGAATTGCATGGAGCACTGGGTGTGGTACCTAAACAATGAATTTTGGAACACTGAAAAAAAATAAAAATTTTAAAAAATTCAACAAAATTCATGTTAATCCATTAAACTTCATAAGAATTAAAAAAAAAAAAAAGAAAAACGGTAAATAAAGCAAAGGATGAGGCATTTATGCTGCTTTCATATTCGAATTCAAACTTGGGATACCAAGCAGTTTAAAAGGGCAAGGTTATCTTACAGAAGCCTTCTAGATAATAAAGGCAGAAGGAAAATGAAATGAGCAAACCATCATTTTACAGTCGTCATGAAATAAGGGATTTAGGCAATAATTATCGAGGGTTGCTAAAATCAAGAAAAAAGATAATCACACACTATGCTGTTCCATTGGAAGGATACTACACCATCTATAATGTCGCCTTGAAATGGAACCTGAATCTCAGTGAGTCTCCAAACCCAACGTACGGGAAGTACAGGAAAGGTGAACATTTATGTTAAATGATGTGTTTTAAGTCTCTTTTCATGTATAGGTATTGTCCAGCAGCCCAAATGCCTTATTTTCAGTTTTCAATTTTTTTTTTTTTTTGCAATTAGGAGCCCTAATAAAATTATGACTCAAACGAACCATTAAGAATGTATGCTTTAAGGGGCGCCTGGGTGGCTCAGTGGGTTAAAGCCTCTGCCTTCAGCTCAGGTCATGATCCCAAGGTCCTGGGATTGAGCCCCAGGTCGGGCTCTCTGCTCAGTGGGGAGTCTGCTTCCTCTCCTCTCTCTCTGCCTGCCTCTCTGCCTGCTTGTGATCTCTCTCAAATAAATAAAATCTTAAAAAAAAAAATGTATGCCTTAAGACTGGACTGTGTTCATGTTTGCACAACTGTTTACATTCACTAAGGATCAAGCTGTACATTTATGATCAGTGAAGTTTATAGTTTGTAAATTATCCCCCAATAAAACTGAAAAAAAAAAGTGTGTCAGATGTCAGGAAAATAAGAACGCTAATGGATAATAAACAATTATTGTTGGTTTTTTTAAGGCATGATAATCAGATTGTGGTGTTTTTTTGTTTTGTTTTGTTTTTAAAGAGCCCTTTATCGTTTAGAGATTAATACTGAAGTATTTACAGATCCAGAGAATTGGAAGCATTGCTTTCAGAATACTCTGCTGTAGGGTAAATGGGGACTGTACGTGTTACAGCTGGGTAGTAAGCACGTGGGGCCATTATACTAGTGTACATTTGTGCCTGGTAGAAATGTTCTATCTATAATAAAAAGACTGAGGTATAACAGGATGATTTGACAAAGAGAAACAGTGAGTACGAGAGTCTCTTAATGAATCAGTGCTCTGTTGCTTAATTATTTCTCCTCTTTACACCTTTGATATTAATGCAAATACCTTGTGGCAATGGATGGCATATAAAAAATAACACTGTAACTCAAGTCCCACATCTTCAAAACTATATGAAGTGTGGGACTGCTGCCTCCCACCCCAGGGATGTCGCAACAAGAATGGAAACCAACCGCCAATGTGTGGGTTTGACCCCATGAGGGGAGCCGCGCGGCTGAGCAATGATATGATCATGGTTTCGTCGTGGTTTACAAGCTCCCGGTGCCACACACAGATGTCCTATTATCTACCAGAGTCTAGCTGGTGAAGTAAGATCTCCGGACCCAACAAATGCATTCTTCTTAAATATTTTACATTGTCTCACAGAAGTCGGAGCGTACACGTCCAGGAGTAACATCTCAGCAGGAAGATTCTGAGTAGAGGTGAGCTTTCCCTGCCAAATTTGGTAAACCAGCCCTGCGGAGTCCAAAGCTCTCACCACAGCCCTGCATAATGGCTGCTTGTTGGTTTATACAGTTTGTTCCAACCCAACCCCCTGAATCCTGGATTATGCGTTCCAGAATCATCAGTCCAGACGTTAGGGGATGGCATTCCGTGTAGAAGAACACTGTTAAAGTCCTAAGTTCATCTTCACGGGCCAGGAGTGCAGAAGGCGTGGCCCTGGCTGGGTTATACCTGTCAGGTGTATAATGGGCTTTTCCATATCTTTTTTTTTTTTTAAGATTTTATTTATTTATTTGCCAGGAAGAGAGAGAGAAGACAAGCATAGGGAGCAGCAGGCAGAGGGAGAAGCAGGCTCCCCAATGAGCGAGAAGCTGGATGTGGGACTCGATCCCAGGACCCTCTGAGATCATGACCTGAGCCAAAGACAGACGCTTCACCGACTGAGCCACCCAGGCACCCCTGCTTTTCCGTATCCAAATATGAGCATCCAGTCACTTGCCCTTGACACTCGGCTTAGGAAAACCTTGAACGTTCCGTCTGGATTGGTCTGAGTTGGACAACACAGCATGGTGGTAAAGAACATGGCCTTGTAGGTAGACCAGCTCCGCTCCACAAGCTGGAGTCAATTCTTAAACCTTTCTAATCCTCAGACTCCTCATCAGGAAAATAGAAATAAAACCCCTTCCTCTCAGGACTGACACAGGGCTTAAATGAGATAACGTAGGGAATGCTTTGAGCACGGTGGCAGCACAGAAGACATGTTCACCGAAGCCACTCACCATGATGCTTTCTAGCACTGAGATTTGTGGGTGTCTGAACTGGAGGTGGGCCTTGTAGCCTGTTTCACTGGCGGGAAAAAAAAATTGAAAATAAAGCACTTGGGCTGCTGGCCGACCTGGCAGGGCACATGGCTGATGAACAGATTTTTCCAAGGATGATTCTGCATAGGCAAAGCTGTTTAAAAGGCTTCAAAGGTCGGCAGCAGTCTCTCGGAGCCCACACCGCCCGCCCCATTGGGCTCCAGAGTGAGCCTGGTGATGGAGAGAAGGCACACTGGCCCAGGGAGTCAGACAGACCTGTGTGCATCCCTGGCCCCCTCCCCGGAGATGAAGATGCAAACATCCACCTGGATGAGAGGGAGGGTGAGAGGGAAGCCCCACAGGAGGGACGGCAGGAGCTAAGAGCCCATCCTCTGTGCCCCGTGCCCGGCGGGCGGCTTACAAGCACTGTGTTATGTAAGCCTCACAACACTCGCGAAAAGAAGGCATTACTTTTTATCCTGTTTCGTCAGGGAGGAAAGAAGGGCTCAGGTCGGTGAAGGTGCCTGCCCAGGGTTACATAACTGTTGGGCAAAAGAGCCAGGATTTGACACTGATTCTCAGAACAGATTCCAACCCTCCAACCATTCCTCTCTACCTTCTCACTCGGCTCCCCACTTTGGACGCAGAAAGGCCCAGAGACTGCCTTCCTGTGGGACTTAATATCTTAGGTGTCCCCTAAGCCCTGTGGTTTCATGAACCTCTATCACAGTTACAGAGAGGAGGGGGTAGTGGGACCGGGCTAACCCCCATCCCTAGCTTTGCTACCAGCCCTCCAAGCAGGACCTAGCTGCACTGCATCCAGTGGAACCAAGTAAAAGCATCACCCTCTCCCTACACACACACATACCCCAAGATCAAGGGGATATTTATTTGGCATCTAGGGACCAACTCCTGGAAGAAAAAATATGACAATACATTTAAAGTTCATTTTTTTCAGAAAATTAATTAACGGAAGGGCTTCTCTCTCTCTCGGCAGAGTTTCCAGAACCGAATATGCAGAGATGAGAGTTTCCCTGAGTACATGCTTTCTCATTGCTTGAATTCTTTAAAGCTCATGTTCTGGCCTCAAGTCTGCAGATCTAAAAGTCATGCCATGCATGACAGACGTCACGCTGCTACACTTTGGAGCTGCTGACAGACCATTCAAACAGAAGCAGAGCAAAATACCCCCTCCACCAGCACCGCCCTGCTCCCAAAAATCATGTTATGGTTTCCATGACATGTGGCCATAAAGTCCTATTTGAGCTTGTCGTCCCAAGGAGCCACGCGACTGCAGACACCTTCCCGGGCAGCACTTGCCTCTTCCCTTGGGGACACAGCGTCTCAGCAGAATGGCCACAGTCACTCGCTAAAATGAGTCAGAAGTTCCCCAAATCTCCTGACACCACTTGGGAGCAAAGGGAAAGGGATAGCAAACAGGCCCAGTGGGGGCTGTCTAGCCATGACAGAAGATTCCAGCACGTTTCTCTGGAGGAGCCTTCATGCCAAAATCCCAACCTTACACAGGCCTGGGGGAAGCAGCTCCAGAGACAGCATGGCCCCCAGGAGCGACAGGAATGGAACCAAGCACCACGCAACCCTGTAGGACACTTCAGGCATCCAACCACCCCACAGAGGCTTCCCGGACATGCTGGGCCCAGCGACCCCAACATGCCGACAAGCCGGTTTCCAGAGTGCGGAAGAGTCCGACAAGGAGATTATTTTCATTCTGAGCAGGCGAGGTTCCTGGACATGCCAGGAATCTTGCTTGTACCACAGGGGAGAGACAGAGTGAGGACACTAACTGTTTACCCCTAGCTATCATGCACATATACTGATTTTTAACGATAATTATAGACACACAGAAGAGTTATAAAAATAATACAAAGGGTTTTTGCACACATTTCATCCAACTTCCCTCGGTGTTAACACCTATATAGCCACTGTACAACAGTCCAAACCAGGAAGTTAACACTGGAACAATACTATTACCTAAACTACAGGGGTTTTTTGGATTTTTTTTTCTACCAGTGTCCTTTTCTCTGTAACGAGATCCAATCTAGGATCCCTCACTGCATTCAGTTATCAAGTCTCCTTACTCTCCCCAAATCTGTGATGTGAGCCAGACACTTTGAGAGACGGACTGATCAAGTATTTTATAAAATGTCTCTTAACTTGGGTTGGTCTGATGCCTTCTCACCACTAGACTGAGGTTGTTCATTCTCGGCAAGAATACCACAGACAGGATGTGTCTTCTCAGGACATCACATCAGCAAGTGCATGGTGATGCTGAGTCTTACTACCGTTGATGCTGACCTTGATCGCTTGGCCAAGGTGGCACCTGCCAGAGTTCTCCACTCTGGTCTCATTATGTACACCCTTCACAGTTAGAAATACACGAGAGAACAGACCTGTACTCCTGGGGCTAATACATTATATGTTAATTTTTTAAAATTTGAAAAGAAAATATGTGGGGGAGACACTTTGAGGCTATGCAGATATTCTGTTTCTCCTTAAACTTTCACTAATTTACCCTTCATCAGTGGATCTTCCTACAACAATCATTACTCGGATACTCGAATGGTGACATTTACTTCCCTCATTCCATCTGTATTTATTCATTAGAACTTTTCTGTAAAGAAAGCTTGTGTCTCCTCCTCACATACTTATTTATTTCATTACACTTCTCAGTATTAGTTGCAAAGCATTTGTACTATTTAAAATTAACATTAAATTATACTATGAAAAAAAAATTATACTATGTATTACATCACAGAATATATAATTATACTCTTCTATCATTGTAGATTTTATATTATTCAGGAATTAAATTATATTAAATATAAATACTACCATTACTTATTTTGTTGCCCAGATCGTTCTAGCTTTGGCTGCTGGGAGCCTTATTTGTGTTGCAATGATTTGCTTTACTGAATTACAAGCTTTTGAAGGTAAGAATCATGTCTTACTGGTTGTTTGTTCCCAGAGGCCTTCAACACAATGCCACAAATATAGTGGATCATACTACTTAATATTTACACACATTTCAGTTTTTAAAGTGTTTTCAGATCTATTATCTTGATTGTTACATTGTTAGAAGGATGTACACATGAATAACGACCAGGGTAATTCATGAGTGGCTTCAGTGTATATCCCAAAGAGGCACCCAAGTTGAACTCACTTAGGAATTCAAATCTTATCTATCTTCTCTTAGTTGAGTCTGGGGCCCCCATCAGGCAAGATACTTGATTATTTTAGCTATGTCTAGTTGCCTCCCCTTTTTTTTTAAGTTTCTGATTTTTATATAGTTGACTTTTTTTCTTGAGAGTGAGACAGGACATGACGGGGGGACGGGCAGAAGGAGAGGGAGAGAGAGAACCTTCAGCAGACTCTGGGATCATGACCCGAGTCCAAATCAAAAGTTAGACGCTTAACTGACTGAACCACCGAGGTGCCCCTAGTTGCCACTTTTGACTCAGCCTGATTATGCATAGGACTCTGATGGGTAGATCTTAGGTTGTTTTTGTTTGAGTGTTTGTGTTTCAGACCCAGCTGAATTTCCCTTGCCTCTCCTCTGTCTGGCCTGGACAGTGCTGGTCTATTACCGTACACTGAGGTAGCTGTCTGATGTGAACAGCAACCTTGGGGCTCCTGGGTGGCTCAGTTGGTGAAGCGTCTACCTTCAGCTCAGACCATGATCCCAGGGTTCTGGGATCGAGCCCAGCGTCAGGGACCCTCTCCATCCGCCCCCTCTGCCACCCCAACTTGTACACTCTCTCTCTTGAATAAATAAATATAATCTTTCTTAAAAAATAAAATAAAATAATGAAGTGAACAGCATACTCTTAATGTGGTTCTCATTCGTTGAGCAAAAGCTTCAGGAGTATGATGCCCAGCCATGAGAACCTGGCCTCATTCTGTAAGACTGCAGCTCAGATCCTCGTGGACAGGCTAACATGAAACATGGCAGTTGCTACATACTTGCTATGCTCTCTTGGAATGAGCTGCAAGGTGGAGACTTGGAGTGGCTTCAATGGAAAAACAGTATTTCCAGTTATTTAGAAGTAGGAAGGCTGAGTAAGACTAGGGGGGGCACTCTTGGTCTCATGGGCTATATCAGAGGGGGACAGTCAGGAAACGCCAGTGAGTCCCTCCTCCAGGAGGAGCCAAGAGGACATGCTCAAGTCCACCACTTCATACCTGAGCCGGAAGAAAAGTATCGGGTAAACTATTGTGTGTAAGTAGGGTGTCCATATGACATACCCAAACCAGAACACTTCTGAAAGTGAAAGAGGATACTATTATTAACTGCCAGAGGCCAACAAGTAGAAGTTGAAGCTGTCCTGAGAAAACTGGTATGAATAATCATTCTATATAAAACAGAATCCTAGCTTAAAACAATGGAGACTGGGGGTGCCTGGGTGGCTCAGTCAGTTAAGCATCTGACTCTTGATTTTAGTTCAGGTCATGATCTCGGGGTTGTGAGATCGAGTCTGGCAACAAGGTCTGCCCTGGGTGTGGAGCCTGCTTGAGATTCTCTCTCACCCTCTTCCTCTGCCTCTCCCCCAGCTCCCCTCTTTAAAAAAAAAAATAAATAAAAAATAAGAAAGAAAGAAAGAAAGAAAAACAAAACAAAACAAAAACAGTGGAGACTGGTAAACTTTTTCTGAACATATGTATATCTTCAGGAAAGATCACAGCAATCCTTGGTTGAGGTTTTAAGGGAAAATAAATTGTTTCATAACTGAGTTAAATGTCCAAGGGGATGGCAACTTGGCTGGGTGTGCCTAAGCTATATTTGTGGAAGGGCATCGAGGGCTAGGAAGCACAGGGAGGCACAAGGTGCTTAAGAGACAAAAATCATCCCCCTCCTCCAATCAAGACAGAGTGCAAACCTCAGCCTATCCCCTAGGTGAATGGTATGTCTCCTGGCAAAATGGACTGCTCTGTAGCACAAGCTCATTCGTCTTTCAAATCTTGACCACTTTCTTCTTTCAAGTCAAAGTCAAGTATTCGGTTTAATAATTTCCTTCAAACATCTCGTCACTTAGGTCATTTCCTTTTAAGACATGAAGCCACAAGGATGGAAAAATGGGGACTCTCATCAGGGAGAGTATGTTCTCTGGGACGTTGCTCTCCTATGTTTATTTGGAAGCAAGCAGTCACAAACTCCACTACCTACCCAACTTGTCTCCATGTGGTCTGTAGTGGGAAACACCTCTTTGGCAACAAGTCACAATCCGGTATTATTTTTCCCATTCTACCGAGGAGGAAATGGAGCCTTTGTCAGGGTGGCATGACTTGGTTAAATTTCTGGCTTGAGTCAGTAAGCAGCCAGAGTTGGGATTACGCATGCTGGAGCCACAGTCTTTCACCTTTCATGGGGATAGTCAACATCCTGTTATAGAAGTGTTTATCCTGAGGTCTTATTTTTTCCATGCAGGGAAAGGCATTTCATGGTATCAATCTTTTCAACCTAAAAAGTTAAGGGAGGAGGGAAGCCTTCCACATATCCATAGTGGAAGCAATGGCCTACAAGAAACCCACAGGGAAGATCAGGGATGATAAAATAAATTCATTATCGGGGGGCGCCTGGGTGACTCAGTGGGTTAAGCCTCTGCCTTCGGCTCAGGTCATGATCTCAGGGTTCTGGGATCAAGCCCCGCATCAGGCTCTCTGCTCAGCAGGGAGCCTGCTACCCCCTCTCTCTCTGCCTGCCTCTCTGTCTACTTGTGATCTTTCTCTCTGTCAAATAAATAAATAAAATCTTAAAAAAAAAAAAAGCCATCTGCAAATAAATAAATAAATTCATTATCTTATGGTGAAAGCCATGAGGATCTATGAGTAATCATTTCCACCTCAGAGTATCTGATGAGTGACCTACATTGAATAGTTAGGTTAGAACCTGCCCCGAAAAGTGCTCAGCAGACAGTGATTATTATTGCTGTTGCTGTAAATACTAATAAGCAACAACTTCAGACTAACGCTGTGGGGAGAACTTAAAACAGGTGGTACAAAGCAGGTTAGCGATCTGCTGAAATCAATGATGTCCTGGGAACTATTCAAGGTAAAGTCCATAGGGCACCCAAATAGTTCTTACAGGAAGGTCGCTTCACAGAAGTTTTCAGCTAATGAATTTAAAAGAAATGATAGAATATCCTCATTTTATATCCCGTAATAAAATAATCATGACAACAATGATCATCAGTGGCTGCTAAAATCATGAAAAAGAGACACAAATGTCATGTACTTCTCTTCCTATGTATTCACAGAACACTGTGATACATTCTTTACAAAAAATGAACATAGATATGATCATAGCTTGAGATCTAACCAGTAATTTTCAGGACATCCAGGGGATGAGAAATAGACTAAATGGTCCCATGAAGATACAACCTGAAATCCAAATCATAGGGTAGTCTACAAGACCAATGATCCAGTTTCTTCAACAGAATGCAAAAAAAGAAAAAAGGCAAGATATACAGATTAAGAAAGACTCTTAGAGACGTATGAAAATAGCAATATAGAATGTCATTGGGATTCTAATTTGAATAAACAAACTCTAAGGAAAATTTAGAAAATAACAGAAAATTTTAACATTGTGTTCACTGGATCCTTAATAATATTAAGATTTTTCTTACTCCTTATGTGTGATAATGGTATTATGATTATATTTTTGTTGTTGTTTTTGTTCTTGATCCCATAGATAAACAAAAAAAAAATGATTAGATGAAAACATAAAAGAACACAGGGGTGGATAAAGATTTCTTGGTGAAAACACAGAAAGCACAAATCTTAAAGGAAAAATGTTAACAAAGTGGACTTAAAAGTACTATTTATCAAAAGACACTGTCAAGAAAATCGATAGCACATTGTGAGAATATATGTGCAACACCTAGATCTGAAAAGATAGATAAGACAAACAGTACAACACCCATATCTTGTACCCACAATATATAAAAACTTCCAAAACTCAATAATAAAAAGACAAACAACCCAATCAAAAAAATGAGTAAAATACTTGAATAGACACTTCATGAAAGAGGATGTACAAATGGCCAATAAGCCTATGAAAAGGGGTTCAACAACATTAATCACCAGAGAAATGCAAATTAAAATCATAATGAGATACCACTATAAGCAACAGAATGGCTAAAGTTAAGAAGATGAAAAATGCAAAATTTTGGAGAGGATGTAGGACAACCAGAACTCTCAAACATTGCTGGTGGGAGTGTAAAATGGGACAACCACTTTGGGAAACCATTCAGCATTTTCTTAAAAAGATAAATATACCTATGACTCTGCAATCCCAAGCCTAGGTATTTACTCAAGAGAAATAAAACTGTATGTGCATACACACAAGCCTTGGATAGGACTGTTTATAGCAGCTTCATTCATACTAATCAAAAGCTGAAAACAGCACAGGTATCCATCAACAGAAGAATGGATCAACCAACTCACCTATCTATTCAATGGAATACTACTCAAAAATAGAGGGGTCAAACCACTAATACAAGCAATGACATGGCCGAATCGCAAAAATAGTATACCAGAGGAAGCCAGGAGTTCAGAACGATGATCTCATTATATGAAATTCTCAAATAGGCAAAAATAACCAGCAGCAATAAAAATCAGATCAGTGGTTGCTTCTCAACGCAGGGAACTGACTGAGGAGGGCACGAAGGGACAAGATGCTGAAAACGTGATTTACCTTGAGATGGAGTTTCCAAATTCACTGAATGGTAGGTACACTTGTGTTCTGAGGGTCTGAACGTATGTCAGTTCTACATGTCAAAAATATTTTAACACTTAAAAGGATTCTTCTCTACATAATTATACAGATAAACCTTTTAAACAGGTGATATCACGTGCTATATGGAGTTTTTTCAAAATAATTCAGGGTGAAGGGTCGGTATATATAAAACAAGTTTGGTCATGAATTGATAACTGTTCAACCCAGGGGATGAGGACATGGAGGACCACTGTATTTTCTATTCTCCCTGCTTTTGTGTAGGTCGGAAATTTTCCACGATAAAGAGTAGGGAGAGTGAGGGACCCAGCAAGAGAGTTGAAGGGAGAGAAGGCCCAACACTGAGATCTGTGTCAAGGCGCGAGGACATCTCTGAACCCCAACTTGGCTCAGTTGCAGATATTCTGTCATGTCATCCAAAAAGGTCAAGTTGAACTGGGTAAGATTCTTTTTGCAACCAAGATTTACATCCTACTTTGGGGGACACTTTTCAAACAAAAGAAAAAATCTAGGCAGCCATAGGGGCAGCGACTTCCTGTAATCCGGAACGTTCCCTTGCGTGGAACAGAGCTCAGCCTGAGGACACCCAAATGAGGTGTCAATGCATTATCACAACCAAGTGTCTGATCCTCCCCAAGGCGTTCGCACTGTGGCTGTTGCTCCTCACCAGGGCCTTGGAACAGAGGCTCCCCACCCTGGAGCTGCAGCAGGCTTGGCCGGGGAGCAAAAAGACACTTGCCCAGCCTGGGCCACAGAGGTCTGTATGGTAAACTCATCTCAGCCAGAACAACCAGGTCCAGCTTACGTTCCTTCAAAGATTTTACAAGATGAGTTCCTTCTCTCCTACAGCTTTATTATTATTACTATTTTTTTTTTTTAAGCCTCATTTCCAATGGAAAACAGATCCTTCACGGGCTGGGTTATTTTCCTTAGACCTGGAAGCATTTAGCTCAGCCTTGTGGTCACTCTAGATCAAATCGGCTGTGTTTCCAGGTCTGCCTCTGGGGCTCAAGCCGCTTAAAAGTCACTCCACAGCATTATTCAGGGATTGAGCCTCGTGCTGGTGAGAAGCCAAACCAAGCCTCAACTCGTAAGCACCTGGAGGACAGGGGTCCGCTCTAGTCAGCCCACTTACTCAGCACTCACCAGCATGGTAGGCAGAGAAAAGCCTTTGATGGCTAACAGAAATTTTGGAGTTTCAGGGTCAGTTATCAGCCCAGGATTTATCTGATCCAAGTAGCCTATTTTTAAGATTTTATTTATTTGAGTGAGAGAGAGAGAGAAACAGCATGAGAGAGGAAAGGGTCTGAGGGAGAAGCAGGCTCCCTGCAGAGCCTGGAGCCCGATGTGGGACTCGATCCCTGGACCCTGGGATCATGACCCAAGCAGAAGGTAGTCACCCAACCAACCGAGCCACCCAGGCGCCCCTCAAGTCGCCTATTTTTAAAGAATACTTCATGAGGTCTTTCTGGTTGAGCAAACCTCCCTCCACAGCTGAAGAGAGTAGGAGACGTGGAGCCTCAGGAGGGTGGCTGACGGGTCTACCCCTGTCCTGTCGACCACACAGGGTAACCCTAGCCCTCTGCAGAAGGCCTGGGACACAACAGGTGCTCAATAGACATTTAATCATTGGACGGATGAATGAATGGCAGTTAATGTTATTAGTACCCCCCATAGACCAGGGCAGGGGTAGGAGGGGCGGTTCTCAAACAGCACCATTCATAAAAATCACCCAGAATAGTTAAAATACGAATTTCTCAGCCACTGTAACTCTTATTGCAGATTCCGAGCCTGAAGGTCTTGGAGAAGCCCTGGAAGGGGCATGTCTACAGATCCCCCCCCCCAAATAATCTTATTGCCCACAGTGAGTAACTCCTACTTCGAGGTTCCCTCAGGTCTCCAGTAACACAAGTCCCCTGCCCAGGGGACATTTTCCCCTAGTCTGTGGTCCACCTAGAGTGGGTTTGCTCTGCTCTCTTTATTTAGTTTTATTTTCAAGTAATCTCTACACCCAACAGGGAGACTTGAACTGATCAAGAGTTGCACACTCTACTGACTGAGCCAGTCAGGTACTGTTCTGCTCTTTTTAATTCAAAGGGAAGAGGAGGACCTTATATTAGCAGATGCTTGGGATCCTTTGACAGAGGGCATTACAAAATGCTAAGCGCTACCGAACTCACGAAACCTGAACAGGAGGCCTTTACTAATAACCCATGCACTTTTCTTAATTATAGTTTTCCATCCAGAAGTCTTAGAACTGTCCTGGAAAAAAAATATGGGCTCATTTCACCAAGAAATACTCAATTCCAGCACCTTCCTTGTGTAGGTCAGTGAGCAGCCCTGCTGCTTTCAAACATTTCACATTTGGGACTTTTATACTCAGGAATCGAGGAAGATCTCCCCTGTCACTCAAGTTGAGGCACAGGTACCCTGCAGCTCTCTTCCCAAGCAGGAACAATTGAAACAAAGGCACACTTCATTCCAAGACACTTGGGTCAACCAGCATCTCTGGGATCCGTAGCTGATTCAAACTTCTTTTGCTGTCAAATACATTAAGAAATTCTAACCCCAGAGGGAGTATCATTGTCCATAAATGAAAGACTGAATTTTCATTCACTCAATTCCTATCAGTTTCTCCAACACTCAGATCCAGGAGGGGGGAAGATGGTTGGGTTTGGAGCCAACTCTTTGAGCAAAGGAAGGTAAACTCAGACTCCAAAAGTATTACACAACAGAATGCCCAGTCCTGGAAACATTCCGAAGCCTTTTTTTAGTTCCCCAGAAATGACAAAGGAAATTATTTACTCCAGGAAGGTTTGCAGATTGGTGTGGCTGCGAGATCCAAGAATGCATTTTTCTTATGTCTTCCTCCCTATCCCTACTTCTGCCAGTAACCAAGTGACAGCAGAATTATTGCTAGTCATCTATTTTTTTAATCATGTGATTTTCTTACAAAAGACAAGGACAATTGTTGTTTCCAAAAAAAAAAAAAAAAAAAAAAAAAGAAAGGCACATGATGGTTACATGAGATTCCATACAGCTGTTAAATGCTTCCAGCCTGTCCTAGCCAGGGTTTTGAAAATTATTCATGCTTTTAACGGAGTATCAATTATTCAAGACAGAAAACAGAGTCAGAAGGGAACTGGAACCTTAGATAACACTAATTTAAAGTATAGCCCATAGGGCTCGAAGAATTTTGAGATCTCCTAAGATACATTTAAAGGGATCAATGACATTTTCTATTCAGGTTATGTCTTATAACAGCTTCAACAGTATTTCTAAACAAAATGGCCAGACCTCAGGAAATGTCTCCTTTTTACCAAGTCCTGGGTTTGGTAGGTGCGGTGAACTGAAGTAGGAAAAACTTCTTGTTTTTCAAAGGAGAAAATCACCTCCCTTTCAAAATATTTTATTTCAAGAAATATTTGAAGACTTCAAATTAATTTCAAAATAATATTCTTAAAAATCAGGATGCAAAAGTCCACGTATTTTATCTAATTCCACTTGGTAGGGGGAGAAGTGGAGACCACCCAATGCCACAGCAACAATTTTTAAGACAAAAATTACAAATGACAGCTTTTACGTCTTTTTCAGGGGAGGTTCTATGAAAACACATCAGCAACTAAGGCTGAACAGTTGCCCGCCCCCCCGCCACCCCAACCTGTTTTCTAAACTGACACGGGATTGGCACAACCCGTAGCTACAGACACGCAGCTTCCTTTCCCGGGGTGGTGGTAAGCGGATGCATGGGCATTATGTTCTTAATGGCAACTTTGGAGGTAGGTGATAAATACAAGGAACTGGCTCTGTCCCCTGAGCCCAGAGTAAAGCCATATGGAAAGGCAGGGTTTTGCAACCCATAGGGACCACCAGCTAGAAAGAAGGCTGATGATCTCTTATAGATATTTCATCATGGGCCCTTTCCCCTCTCCCGTCTTTTTGAGCTTTTCCTTGGTTGAAGAAAGCAAATAGCAGTTCCAGACCTGTCAAAATACCTTGGGCTTCTTGGTCTGTTTTTAATTTGTTGGAATGTTGGCAGACGCACACTGGCTCATCAAAGAATGCCTTTGGCTGTGTCTGGTGGTCAAGTGTACCGGCCAGTTGCTTTCGGCTCCCTGGGAGCTTGGTGATGACCCAAGTGAGTCAGGCCTGGCTCCGAACTTCTTTTTAAGATGGCTACGGGGCTGCCTTGGACTACGAAGGATTATTATTATTTAGCTAGAGCTCATCACAGCCACACTTGTGTGTGGGGAAAGAGCCCTGAAACTCAGCTAACCCACCTGTTCAAGTAAACCCCCTGAGAGGGGAGGCTGAACGGTAGGGAAGGCTTTGAGCTGTACCTTGCTTAAGGAAAGGAGAAAGACATTCCCCCCAAAACAAATGGTCCAGCAGATGAAAAGGCTGGAAAGAAGGCTGGAAAGGACCTCATCTGCCTGGGATTACACTTCGACCCTCCAGCCCAAGGCAGCTTCTTCCAGGGGGCCCTCATTGCGCTCACCCACTGGAGCTCTGAGTACATCCACTGCGAAGGGAGGACTCCGGGAAGCAGAAACCGAACAGCAGTTATTCATGGGTAGAGTGAACATGTAATTAACCACCCAAACCTGAAACCTTCAGAGTGATAAGAGCAACAGTAACAATTATGCCGGGTACAAGTTGCCCAAGCCTGTCTTGGGCAAACTAGAATGTTTGGTCACCCCAATTTCTGGAGCCCTGTGTGCCAGGCGTTGTGAGGGGGTCTTGACTCGGGTCATGTAATTCCCCCACTCACTCCAGTAAGTAGGTCCCTAAGTGACACACCTTGAGTCAAAAGCAGAACTGGCATCCTTTTGCATTCCACTTCCAACTCCGGAAACTTTTTCTTCCACCAGCAAGTTTCAAAGCCTCTGTTGATGCTTAGGGCATCCAGCTACCCTCCTGTGTGCCCTTCCTGGCCACTGATAACCAGCTGCCACGTGCCTCCTGGTTTCTTCCCCAAATTAAAGGCTTTGGCACTTGAATTTGAGACTTCCTCTGCACCCCAGGTGTTGCTGCTGTCCCTTTCGTTGGCTCTGAAGTAAGTCTAATGTGCACACCCCACGCGACTGCCAGGCCTCACCTTCCCCTGACCTCATCCCCCCTAGGGCCCGTACCTGTACCTCACAGCAGCTCAGTCACCCAGTGCCCCGACCACACCCTGGGCCTTGCCACCACTTCCTGTTCTGTCTGCCCTATTCCCACTCTACCTGTTTGTTCTAGATAACCCAAACTGCCAGTCCTCTAGTGTCTTCATTACGCTGTCAATATTTAACCTGCTCTTTGGATGCCTGGATATACAGAAGTTTATTGTGAATTTACTGCCATGAAGGATGTGTAGCATACAATTTACAAACAACATGATATACCATACTCTCTGGTGTAAATTCTGTCAGGCCAACTGATTCTCACAAAATGCTTTCATTGACATCCGCCCAACTCTTTCATCTGGTGCCAACATAGGACAGCGATGTCAGCCCGGATTAGGTGAGTGGACTTGCATCTCAACAGACTCTCTTCTCAATAAATGTATTTCCCCAGTAAACTTAACTGATACGATTTACTGTTAAACTATTTCTTACCCCCATTCAAATTATATTCATTCAACTGAAACTGTTCGGCTTCAGCAGAGCAGAAGCACACCAGGAAATGGTATTCCCACCAGACAGACACGGGC
The DNA here is from genome assembly GCF_011764305.1 of Mustela putorius furo. Lineage (NCBI taxonomy): Eukaryota > Metazoa > Chordata > Mammalia > Carnivora > Mustelidae > Mustela > Mustela putorius. Next base: position 246,259 of record NW_025422151.1, on the reverse strand, counting down.
CACATACACACCTCAAGGGCAGACAAGAGTACAATGTAGTACATTAGGACAAAACTCTTTAGTGATGAGTTTTGAGCATTTATTACTCTTGTTGTTCTTAATATAACGTATACTACTAAGTTTATTTAATTGTAAATAATGATAGTATTTAAAATCAGCTCTCAATGGGGTGCCTGGGTGGCTCAGTCAATTGAGCATCTTACTCTTGATTTCGGCTCAGGTCATGATCTCTGGGCCTGGACCCTGCTTAAGATTCTCTTTCCCCTTCTCCCTCTGCCCCTCCCCCCACTCCTTAAAAGAACAAGAAAAAAAAAAATCAGCTCTCAAAATCCCTGCAAATTTAAGCCCCACTTCTCATGAACTGGAGGGTCAGGCTCTAATACCTCACTGCGGCCTCCACAACATTGGGCTTTCCCCTGCTATCACACAGATGGTCTGAAAAGAACACATGGAATTGGCGTCCTCCACAGTCTACTGGGAAAACATGACTGAAGTGAAGTTAAGGTCAAGCAGCCTAAAAGGTCTCTCAATTTTCTTAGTATGGGTACATGCGAATCTTCTTGAAGACCAGTATCACTAGTCTGTATTGGGCACTTAACAGGTTTACAACTTACTACTTACCAAGTGCTCCCTTCTCAAGTTACCAAGGAAAGAAAGGCCTACCGACTCCCTTGGGAGTATGGATCTGGCCAACTGTCTGCACCCACCCTGCCTGAGAGATGGAAGAGTGCAAGTAAAGAATGCAGAGAGAAGATGGAAAGGAACCAAGTGGCTCTCCCACTCATCCCGCAGTTAACGCTGACTGTCCAAAAGCCCCATTAAGGAAACACATCCCCAAAGCCTACTATTACCTACACTGACACCTACATGTAAGTTGGTACTTACATGTACAAGGTCTTTCTCCCCGACACAGGAAGCCATCTGCAGACATTACCTCATCCCCTAATCCTCGCATCAAACCTGGGAGGCAGGTGGTAGAAGGTAGCCTCCACTTTGCTTATCTGTGCGGCAATCACTTTGCAGGCATCAGAGCAGATCACACTCTTCAAGCCTACTGAGCGTCCCGGACACCAATGGGAAGCTCTGCTCTCATTCTGCAACTGAGCACTTAAGTGCAGGACAGACCTCCCTTTTGCCCCAATGCATCAGACAAAGAGAAAACTCCAGCTTAAAATGCTCCCCTGTGAGCTCTACTCCAAGCAGCGGTCTCAACAAAGGTTATCTCCATGGGCCAGGCATTTTCCTATGGTTACAACCCCAAACATGTTTGCACAAACTCTACCAGTACAGGTGCCCAACATGGTTCCCAGGCTACCATCCACAACTTGTGAGTTCTCTGCGAATTCTGAAAAACTGGCTGGTGGGCGACTGGAGCTCATGGAAGGAATGAGAGGTGAAGAATGAGTAGCTGAGCTCACAAAGCTGCCCTCTTTCTTCCTGGAGGATGTAAATCCTTATTTTCCACCGGTGGTTTCTGGTGCAAACAAGACTTGCACTTTTGGAAGGCAGAAAGATGGCAAAGGTACTAAGGCCAAGAAATTTCATTTGGCCTTTGAGTTCACAGTGGACTGGGGGGCTGGGGTAGGGGAGAAGACTATATCCCGCCACCAATCAGTTAAGAAAAGGTGGCCCACATCTTCTCAGTGTGGAGCCTCCCCCTTCACAGCCATACTGTCAAAGCCAGGCGTCCGCACCACCAGCCACCTGTAGTAACTAGCAGTTCTCTTGAACTTCTGGATGCTTGTGCCACTTTGTACCTTCCTCCAAAGGACCCAGACACCTTCAGCTCACACCACAGCTGTCCTCATTTCACATCTGGTTTCCTCATGTGTCACCCACTGCCAATGGGACTCCCTGCCTTCTTTCTTCTCTCACACCACCAAACATTATCTTCCTTTCCATTCCACAGAAATATCATTTTCCAGCTTAAGGAAATGGAAAAACATCCTAGATTCCATGTATGTCATTTATCACAGTGTAAACTTTTTAGAAAGATTTTATTTGGGGGCTCCTGGATGGCTTAGTCAGGTAAGCAGCTGGCAGCCTATGGCTAAGGTCATGATCCCAGGGTCCTGGGATCAAGCCCCAAGTCGGGGAGCCTGCTTTCTCCCATTCCCTCTGCCTGCCACTCTGCTTACTTGTGCTATGTCAAATAAAATCTAAATAAATAAACAAAAATAAAGATTTTATTTAGAGAGAAAGAGCAGGGAGAAGAGTAGACGGGAAGGGTGAAGGAGGGGGAAAAGACTCTCCAGCAGACTCTGCCCTGAGTGTAGAGCCTGACCCCACGACCCTGAGATAATGACCTGAGCCGAAACCAAGAATCAGATGCTTCACTGACTGAGCGATCCAGGTTCCTCCATCAGTGTTTTACACCAAAATAATACAAGAGCAAATTGGAGTAAGGCACCTGGCATGACCACACCCTCATTGTGGAGGTCATGGCCCTACCGGGCTACAGGCTCACAGCATAATGAGCACTAAAAGATCAAAGCTCAATGCGCATGCAATGCGTCTACTTCGGAGACTGCCACTTAGTGCGATACAGGTCTCGATACAGGTCTCAGGGCCGTCCTCCGCCTACCCAACCACTCCAACCAGCATGCCTTTAATGAGCCCATCACTCTTGGGGGCCAACTCAAATACCAGACAAGAGCTGACGCAGAGCCCTTCAGGGCGGCAGGTCCACTGGTCAGGAAACAATCCTAGGTACGCTTCCTGGTTCTACCGTCAGCAGTCTGCTCGCAGAGGGAACGGGGTACGGCCCAAGAAGTTTCTCCTTTCACCTTAAGCACCAAGCTCCAGCCCTGGGCTGTCAGGAAATCTTCCTGCTGCCCTGCATCCTCTCATTAAGTGATTTTAGAACTTGGGAACTGGTCTCCATAAATGACACAAGAGGCAGTATTCTGTGTATACGCACGGAGGGTTATGAGAGGAGCCTGCCGGCTTGTGTTCTGACGGTATGATCAGGGCACTTCTCTGCATTTGGGCTAAATCAGTTTTCAAAGTGATCTGTGTGTGATCCCCAGAGTCTGGGAGTAAATGCTTTTTATCTGTTCTACATTCCGACCTTTCCGGCTATCATGTGTTTTGAAGGGTTCTATTTGCTAGAAGCAAGGAAAACCAACCAACCAAACCTGAAAGCTGGACTGACCTTCTGGTGCTAAAACATTATATACATTAGAATAACCTATCTCCTTGTTGCTACTCTAACTCATTCATTCACTTGCCTTGTAAATGAGTCAGGAGCAAGGAGATAGCGCTTTGTCCTGGTTTCAAAATTGTAACCGTATTAATCTAGCTCATTCCTCAGGCATTTTCTGAATAAAACAATCATATAAACCTCCAGTCTGTGGCCACTTCAAGGACAAAATCCTCCGCCTTCAGCAAGGGGTGCGAAGTAGGGACAGGAGCCACATGTGGCCCCAGAAAGCCACTGCCCCCTCCACACCAGCTAACGTCTGCTCGGTGCCCTCCCAGCCAGGACCCTTCTAACTTGCCCTTTTACCTTTAGCACACTCTGTTTCGACACGAGATTTAATATGCCTAGGAATTACTATACAAAATGTAGTTTCAGACATTCCAAAGACAAAGTACTCCAGGGCCACTGATTATCAAGAATTTTTACTTGTTTGACTCTTGGGGCTTCAACTCTTAGGGGGACGATTTCCTGCTGGCATCCCCTCACCCCACCCCCCACACCAAGGAAATACCAGATTTGAAGACACCATGGCACTGGGGCTCACAAGGTTTAACTCAAGCAAAAAAACAAAAAACAAAAACAAACAAAAAAACAACAAAAACCCACTAATAACAGAGCTTATTCTGCACAATTAGTAAAGAAAGACACCAAACAATTTAAACATAATTTATGTACATTTATGGCTTTATACAATAATAGCAAAGATTGTTCTTGTGTCTGTAAGTACATCAGCATCATCAGGCACTTCTCAGAGAGTCTCGGAACAGGAACATGGAATCCGCACTGTTACTGAACTCGAGTAGTGAAATGCGGGAGGGCGTGGCCGCATCCTGACGGACTCCTCTGGCCACCTGGCCACCATGCCAGGCTGTGCGCACCGCCCTAGAGGAGGAGGCCAAGAGTAATGCAAGGCTGTTTTGTTTGCATAAACCACATAGCATTTTTTAATGAATGATTACTCCCAAACCAAAACCACAAGAGAAACTTCTCATTTAGAAGTCAGTTATAAATTAAGCACTCTTAAGAGCTGAATGTGAGAATTTCAAGTAAGTCTGGGGGAGGGAGAGGGGTGTTGGTGACATATACCCAGCAGTTGTTGAACAAGTCCAAATTGTATAACTTTTGGAAACTTTTTTTTCTTTCCCATTTTAAGTGTCCTTCTCCTCTTCTTGGTACGTTCCATTGATTTACTGCCCACTGGGATACAACATTTGCTAATTAATTTAGACTGTCAGTTTGTTGAAGCAGAATTTTGCAAGTAATGCATCTATTACCTAAATATATTCCATACGTCTATATTACGGAAACAATACTTTATATTTAAAATATCAGAATAGCTCTATAATACAATATGCTTTTAATAACAGTACAAACCAGAGGAAATAAATCAAACAAGGCTGCATAGGTGATATCATTTGCACATTTCACAAAGCAATCATGTACAATAACTGATATACTAATTACTCCAGAAAGTCAGTATTCGTACAGAAAAAGAATTACCAGAGGTCACATGATGTATGTTTTCAAAATAGACAAGGTGCCTTTCACTGGACTTCACTGTACCCCAGAGAGATACCCAAGACTTATGTCAGAATCTCGACACAAAGAAAGAATTGGAAGGAAGGAAAAAAAGATATTTACATAGACTCAGGAGGAAGAAACATCTTTTTAAAAGCTACTCTAGGATGTAAGATTTTAAGAGTGATTTCAGCTGTAGTTGCCTCTTTAATGAACAAATGGGGGATTCTAAGGCTCGTTGTATGAGGGCACAAGAGGAGGAGAGAAGGTGGACACAGAAACAGGATTGGGAACCCAAGGACTCTGGCACCAACGAGTTCTATCACATATGCAGAAGGCACTGCTTAGAGGAACGATGGTTTCCAAAACCAGACATATTTTGGAGTGGCCAACGGTGAAGATGGCTGGAGAGGAGGTTATTCAATGAATTTTCAAAATAGCAGAAGTCACAGTGGGAAGCTTACAATAGAGCTGGCCTCGTATAGGAAATCTTTCAGGAACAATTGTGTTCTTGTTAAACATGTAGGAAAAACCAAGCCAACAGATCCGAAATTCACATGCAAGACAAAGCAAGCGAGATCCAGGCGAAGTACACAGAAAGAGATCAGAGCCCTCTCAAAAATGCAAGAGGAACACTTTTGTACACCTGCTCCTTTTATTGTGCTGATTAAGGGCATTCCACATGACTTGAAAATACTGATGGGATGCAAAGCCAATTATCCTGGTCTGTCAGTTATAGGTAAACTGCAAAATATTAAAACATAATGACAAAAAATTATAGCTGAGGTTGCTAAAGGCTAAAGAAATTCCCCAATTTCTAACTTACACTAAGAGCTTTGCAAATAAATTCAAGAACAACTTACAGCTGGTTTGTCGGGTTTTCCAATTAACTGCCCCAATTTTTTTTAACAAGCTCTAGTCCCTTTGGTAGCCATCTGCACTCAGGGACACTGATGTGTTCTGCACATCAGTAAAGTCCTATTTTAAATTTTCCTCCTTCTACCTAAATTTCCACAGTGCGCTATGTAATCTGCAGGACAGAAGGGAGGGAAGGATAAAAGTGTGTGAGTTTTAACATAATCCTTAAGAGGCAGAGCTACAAAACCAACCTCCACCTACACCAAAATAAAAGCACAGAAGGATGAGGGGAAACATTTGCTGAAGCTCAGTGCAGAAAGGTTAGGTTGACCCCAACTCCCGGTTCTGAGAGAGGAGTATGAGCACGGTTTTAGACGCAAGACTCCCTTTCTGAGCCACAGACATCATCACGAGGCCCCTCGGGAGCAACTGAAGGAATACATCTATCAGAGTTCACGGGAAAACAGGAGCAGATGGGAGTTTTTTCAAATACATACATTTAAAAAAAGTATTAAGTTCTCCTAGACATGAAACGCAAAATGTCTGTAACTATACATCACTCTCCTGCCAAAACAGAGCCCGAAACGTTGAGTATGCAAGTACTAATTACAATGATTTTAAGATTAGTCAGAAACACCGTGTAGCATCCCAAAGTGTACAAACCAGTTAAACATGTATAAAATTAGTACTAATCCAGTTAGAAATACAAAATGAAAATTATGGATGCTGCCTCAAATATCTGGGATTCCACAAATTTACAAGCAGACTATGTAACAAAGTAGACTCTAGTTTTAAGAAAACATTACAGTTCGATATCTATTCCAAAATGATCTCAAGTCCCAACGATAACATCAAAAATCATTTATCTGGAAATTAGAACCATTTAAATGTTTGTACAAATTTGCAAATAACAAAATAACAAACAAAAAAAAATAGAAAAGACCTGTACAAGGCTGGCATTTAATCTACCCCCCCCCCAAAACGTGTTTGACAAGTCCATGAATTCAGCAGACTGATAACAGGCTATCGGTTCTCATGTGAATTGTGTGGCTGTGTGAACAGGCCCAAAGCTATTCCACGGAGGCCCAGGATGGAGAGCTTGGTTCTCTGTGGTTCATCTGTTCAGCGGAACACAGGTAGTACAAATGAAAGTCTAACTTATCAAAGACATGAGACCATCACAGTATTACAAAAAGAGTATAAACTTTCCTTGGACCAAATGGATATATTAAAAAACAAAAACAAAAACAAAACAAACAAAAAATACACAAATACAATTCTGTAGCTACTGCTTATGTACAAAACTTGAAAGCACACCAGGATTCAAACGTCTTTTCTGCAGTTATATGGTGTAGTGAGTTTGGCACTTCATTGTAATGAAATTTCCAATGGCACAGTCCTTATCTACAGCAGCACAGAACCTGCAAACATCGGGCAGACATCCTGTACAGGAAAAGTGTCTTCGCTGCCAAGTCTGACGAAAGGAAAAAAGAAACTTTTTTTTTTTTTTTTTTAAATCAAGAAATGAAAAGGAGGGGTGAAGGACATCTTTGGACTGCTTCTCTCAGTTCCTGCTGTCAGACACTCTGAAGTACTTTTAAGTGTAGCCTAGAAAAAACACACAATGAAAATACAGCCAAATTAAAATCAATTCAATTTAACATATTAGAGTGACAGACATGCTTGGGGGTGAAGCTAGAGCTTTCTCAACAGCTCCAACATCATTTGGGGGGGGCATTCAACTTAAGAAAAAACTGTAGTAGTTGATTTTCATCAAACATATTCACTTATGGAAGAGCTACTAAAAAGATGCAGCCATCTAACTGTCAGAAGAAAATCTTTAAAGCAGTCAAGGGAAGCTTCCTTATGCTTTAAAAAAAAAATAAAAATTTTGAGCTGTAAAAAGGGCAGAGAGCGCAGGCTAAAAGATGCCTCTCTGCAAGGAATAGCCAGCTGACATCAGAGGAGGCCCAACTGTGGAAGATACATGGCAAGTTACTGTGTTCCTCTCTTTCAAGCTCTGGCTTCAGAAGGTCTTTTGATAGTGGGGTGATCTTACCTGTTCATAACTCACTCTTAGCCTGACACCCAGCTATGTGTCGTCGTCTTGACGCTGTGTGGGAAGCTTTGGTTAGGCAACACATTGTCAAAGTTAAAATCCAAAGTATCTCCATCCATGAGGTCGTTCCGAATGATGGACTCCATGTCACAGTCCAGGCGCTCAATAAACATGCCGTCCAAGTCACTGGGGAGCTTCTCCTGGTGGAGAATGCCCATCCTGCCATAGCCATTGCAGCTGCTCATAGAGGAGTAGGCCCCCAGGGTGTTCATCTGCATGGGGTGGGACAGAGGCACTGGTAAAGCTGTCTTCACTGGGGCCAAACGGTTCATACCCGAGGTGTGGGGCATGGTGTTGACCGCGTGGGGCAAGGCACGCCCATTAACTGCAGATGTTGGCTGGCTATGTCCAGGGTGAGTGTGGGAGCTGGGGTTCATCATTTTGTTGTGAGAGGCCTGGCTGCCATAGGTTGACATGACCGAATTAGGGCCCATCAACACATTCTGACCAAGGACCCGGCTGTTGGGCTGGGCGACCCCAGGATCAACTGCTGTCATAATGTCATTATGAGGAGGAGAGTCAGAAGTAAGCAACTCCTTCAAGAGTCCCGGCGCACAGTTATACTGATTCATACCTCCATAGCTCGATTTGTTGTCCTGAAGTGTTTGCATAGGCATTTGGGGCAAAGGGCTCATGCTGGACTGGCCGTATGTGTATTTTTGGTAGTTTGGGCTAGGTGAATTCAGACTGGTGTTTGGCGGTGCGAATGAGTAGCATGGTGTCTGCTGCATCATGGTGCCAGGTGAAGACTGGGTGGAAACAGTTAATGGCGTTGGTGATGAGAGAAGGTTGAGATTATCCAAAAGATTTTCCATATTTTCAGGGTTGCTTATCTCAGACAGACTCGGTAGAGTAGACGCCATCTTTGCAGCAGATGGCGGGTACACCATAGAATGCACATCCCCATCTCCAAGATCATCCTGTTCGGTCATAATGGGAGAAAGTCTCCCACTAATAGTACTAGCATTTGAGCTAGTTCGAGGGCGAAATGTACTCCAGTTATCAAAGTCATCGTTGCTGTGAGAGCCAGGGCTTGCGGGCCACTTAGAAAACTGAGATCCTGGGCTGTCCCCAGCACCCTCCTGGCCAGACTGGAGGGATGCTTTCTTCTTAGCAGCCCGCCCCCGGCTCTTAGCAAATTTACTGTTGTTGTCCATGGAAGCAGCTCTTCTCCGGGGGGATTTTCCACTCTTGCCTCCCTCTGGATTGAGCATCCACCAAGAACTTTTTCCAGTTCCTTCATTCTGCACACGAATGAACTTGCTGTGTAGGGACAGATTATGGCGAATTGAATTCTGTAAAGCAAAACATTACGTTAGAAACACAATACTTCTCCAGTTGGAATACCTACTATTCAGTATAGGTAGACAAGTAAAAAAAAAATTTTAAGTGTGTGGTACAGATTTCAATCCATACAATCATATGGGTTCTGAACTTCACTATGAAAGAGCTCAAACCAGTACAAGAGAAACAGTATCTTAAAAACAGCATGTGCATCTTACTGTAATGAGGGGACAAAATTAAATAAGCACTATTATAGGCATCTTTTATATAGCTGTATTTTATAAGGCAATTACACGAACTGGTTTTAAAGCCACTTAAGTTTCTGCTTGGCTACAATGCTATGCAAACAGCACTCCGTAACTAAGTGCTATCAAAAACCCTTCCCGTTCTACCGTCCCTAAAACTACTGCCAGTTCTCTTCAGACTGCACATATGCCATTTACACAAGTGAGAAGTTTTATATTACTGAGCCCACATGATTATGGAAAAGAAAGAAGTGAAGCAGGGTATATTCTTAGTTAAGAATTAAAAGCCTAAAAACCAGTTAGACCTAAATTCCTTTCTATTTTTCAAATCCATTAGGCAAATACAGGTGAACATAAGACAAACAGGATTGTATTTCTTATTTTAGAAAGTTGAACTGCCAAAAAGGGGGAGAATTTAAATGCCAGTGTTGTTCACCACCCCCCCTCCTCCCCAAAACAACCAGTAGTACATGCCAACTAAATGAACGTCAGTCACTGCATCAGAGGTCAAGCTCTGTCCAAAAAGATCCCCTGGGTCAGGAAGAAGCAGCGTCGGCAGTACAAAGTGCCATGCTTTAGCCACTAAGTACAGGGGCTCCATGGTTAAATCGTGCCACGGGTATGCCTAACACAATTAGTAAAGAAAATCAACTTGACTTTAGGAGACTGCTTGGCCCCTAGATGTCTTAGGCTTCCTTAGCTATAAAACAGAGATAAATAATAAACCCACTTAGGGTTTATGCGAGAGATTGAATGACAAGAGTTTATAAAATGTCCGATGGTGTCTGGCACATAGTAAGCAGTTCCCAAGAAGTAGGTACCAGATCCCAACTTTGGGGGCTCAAGGATATTGCCAATCTGAACCCTGCTCCCCTCTTCCAATTCACTGGGAGTGTGGGTTGGAGCTTAGCGGTAAGGCAAGCATACACCCCCACAACTCCAAACATACAGGAGGCCAGAGACAGTTTCAAGCTTGGGCAAAAGCAGCAAAGCCAGGCTGCAAACAATGAAGACCCAATCTGATTCCTCTAATGGATGGGTGGTGAGACTGCCAGCACCTGGGGAGCTCCTGGGACATACGGAAAAGAAACAATGGGTTCCAAAGGAAGGATTCCAAGGGTCTCCTGTCCCTTTTCTTGTAGCTTTTTGTTCCCCATATGGAACAGGGCACACAGCAGACCCTTCCTAGCTGCTCATTCAGCAGCCTCTGTTATCAGGGCCCTGAGTCCAGGTCCAGGAGGATTCTGGGGGTCCTAGACACCTGGGAGCAGGGCCTGGTGCATGACTTCCAAGGCTTCCCTGGCACCCTCTGCCAACCGGGAACAAGGCTTAGCAGACGGAGCCCCCTGGACCTCTTCTGGCCTCTCTCCCTGGCCACAAGAAGGCTCTGGCTGGATCGTGGTCAGCTGGGGATGCAGCCACAATGTCCACATCCTTCTGCCACCCATGTGGGATGTAGATGCTTGAGTACCCATCGCTGTGCCGAAAAGCCTTTGCACAGCAGGATGAGGCAAGGCTTCAACAAAAATGATGAATTCAAGTTCTTTCTTATTAAAAAGAAACTGGAAACAGAAAAGAAAAATAAATCTCCCTTTCCTTTTTTTTTTTTTAAAAGATTTTATTTATTTATTTGACAGAGAGAGATCACAAGTAGATGGAGAAGCAGGCAGAGAGAGAGAGAGGGAAGCAGGCTCCCTGCTGAGCAGAGAGCCCGATGTGGGACTCGATCCCAGGACCCTGAGACCATGACCCGAGCCGAAGGCAGCGGCTTTAACCCACTGAGCCACTAGGTGCCCATAAATCTCCCTTTCTAAAAAGAGATGCGAAGTTTGAGTAGAGTAAGGCCAGACAGCCAGGGCTGAGATATCCCTATTTCAAAATGCCCTCTGACCCTCTGTACTACATTCCACCTAAGAATTGCAACAGAGCAGCGACATGACAAGCCCTTCTGCCAGTGCATACCGTCAGTGTGGGGCAGACACGGGGCTTCTGGGCTGGACGCTGCCGGGGTAGGTGTGCAAGTGGGTGGCAGCCATTCTCTTTTGTTCTCTAAACTTTCCCCTTCCTTCCCATCTCCTGACCTATCCCCAACTCCAGTCAAGCTCTGAGGAAGACTTTAAGTACATAAGAACCCCTAAAAGGACTACATTTCTACAATGGTCTATTTTATTCCCAAAGAGTCTCCAAACCCTGCAGAGGTATCTTAAACACACACACCTATGTATGCTCCAAGAGCCACAGCCTCATCTCCAGGGCCCACTAACACGACCAGCACACCAAGTTCTAAATCTGTCCTGAAGGAAGCAGGGCTGGGGATTGGGGTGGGGGGGGGTGGACCTGGAAGGGAGCCAAGCGCTCCGCCCCTGTGACATGTTCTATAGAGTGGAAGTCTGGACGTTTGCACAATATTCCATCATGACTATCTTGTTCTTGGAACACAACAGACACACAGATAAGCCACACGAAATCTCTGGAGGAGAGGAAGCTTGACTCCTGTCCTTGTCACATTTAGTTAATGATAAAGGGGGAAGATCCTCCCAGATAACGGCTTCCTGGCTGTCTGCACTGCCTGAGAGGGTGGTGCAGCTCTCCAACACACGATAATTACATCAGGTCATTGGGACTGCAATTAGGGGACATTTTTAACAAGACTGCAGAATGCGTAATGATGAAATCTTTAAAAAGTTTAGAAAGCATTCAACTAACTCAGGTGGCACATACACTAACTAACTCACTACTAAGACTCTAACCTACTTCCCCCCGCCAAAAAGGGGGTCCACAGCAATCCCTTACTTATCAAAACATCACGCTCCATATTTTTCTAAGAGGACATTTCAGGTCGCTCTTTGAGTAACAGAGCTGTCTTCTAACTTTGCCAACAATTAGAAAAATTTTTTTTCCAAACAGGAAAAGGTTTGCTGTGCAGGGCTTGTTACAAAAATTCCTGTTTTTCATACAGTCAGCGGGGCTCTGGTGGAGGGGGCAGGGGCAGCCAGTAGGTAAAGCTTGTAAAAATGTGTGCTGCTATTAACGGTATTATGTCTGCAGATCCCTGTGGGACACAGCCATGGCTGTGGGAACCATAGTGCTCCCGTGAACCATGCAGCACAGCCACACATGACTGCTGGTGCTTGGAGCTACTCAGCTCTTGATGAACGAAACAGTACCCGAGGAACGAGGCAAGCTGTGGAAACAGAAAACTCGGGCACTGCAAGCCACTTACCCAAATCCTGAGTTTTTAACATGACGCCATTCAGGTTTTTTCCCCCCACAAAAAGACACATCAGCAAATTTCCTCTCCACCAGCTGTATTTCCCTGCAGCCTGGGCTTTTTACTAATGCTGAGCTGGATTTCCTCTGCACATACCCTCTCCGCAGCCTGCTCCCCAGAGTGTGCCCCCAAACAAGGCAGCATGTTCTTCTTGGGAAGTCCCACCTGAGACCTGAGGAACCCAGTGGGTCGTGTTGGGGGCAGGAGCAGCTGCACAAGGTATGTGTTCACTGTTTGGCCTGCTTCTAACACCCAGGTGCTTGATTTCATGAGCTCTATGGATTCCAAGCTGCTTAAAGGCCAAGGGCTGAAGGACGGCTTTCTTTCCTAACCTGAAAGCTCCTAGCAGATGCTCCGTGCGTGTGCGCGCACAAATACACACGCTTTGCACACAAGACAAACTCAACGCATGTCTGTTGACAGTTGTCCCAAACTCATCACAGGGAAGACGTAATGTCTTACACGTCTTTACCCATCTGTGCATGCACCGATTCATGGCAAATAACATTTGTTGGGACCTATGTTGTGCTAGGTGCAAGGAAGGGCAAGAGAAGGCATTGGGCAGAGTCTGCCCTCTAGGTGTTTTATGATCTATGATCTACCTGGGGCAAGAACAAGTCCACCTGAACAGCCACTTGGGACAAAAAATGATGCACAGGGGGGTGCCTGGGTAGCTCAGTGGTTTAAGCCTCTGCCTTCGGCTCAGGTCATGATCTCAGGGTCCTGGGATTCATCGGGCTCTCTACTCAGCAGGGAGCCTGCTACTCACCCCCCACTGCCTGCCTCTCTGTCTACTTGTGCTCACTCTCTCTTTTTTCTGTCAAATAAATAAAATCTTAAAAAAAAAAAAAAAAGTCCTCATCTGATCCCACACTTGGAAGATCATTATAAAGCAGATATTACTGAACCCGTTTTAGAAATGGGAAAACTGAGGCTCAGAAAATGAACTGTCCAACCAGGATTCAGACCAAGGTTTCATGAGTCTGCATGTAGCAGTGCTGCCAGCTAGAAAACCCACCTCCCTGGCTCCTCCATCAGTAAGAAGAAGCAAAAGAACATACTTAAGACTAAGGTTATATGAATGCATCTTGAGGGAGTGGAAATAATTCTGCTTACAAAGACTAGTTTCCAAAACTAATTTTCTGCCTCACTGGATAATAAATTTACAAACTATGATTTGCTTTAATTCTAATGGGTTACACTTTATGGCAGAAAAGCATAGCAGCTAAGTGTGAACTTCAGGTACCAGCAGCACCCTGGGGAAAGCGTGTGTAAAGAGGCTGTGGGGACCCAAAGGAAAATGGAAAGGCCCCAGGGGCCCCTGCAGCCCAGAACTGCCCATCACCCTGCCACAGGGTGGGTGTGAGCGACAGTCACCAAGTCAAACAAAAAGAACTTCAAACTGAGACACTGGAACACATGACTAAATGAACTTGTTGTTCTAGAAATTCTAGAAATTCTTTCAAAATGCTAGACAAACCAGATTTTTCCAAAAGCATTTTATCTAATTTCTGTGAACTCTGCCATTGCATGTAATTGTTCTGTAGACTCCCAGCACAGACTTGCCTCCCTCCTCCTGCTTCCTCTCTTTTACACCATCTCTTCCTGCACTTCTACGAGTGAAAACAAACTAAGGAGAAAGTCGGAATAATCTGTATTCAACAGAGTTCCCATTAGAGTTGCTAATAAAACAACTTTGTAAAATAATCCATTTTGCCTGCAAACAGAGGGAAAACACGTGACCATTTGCCAACTGTTCTTTTTACAAGTGACGTCAATAGACATGCTATCAATAGCCAGCATATAGATTCGACTTTGAAAAGTGTTGTAATAAAAGATTTGCTGTGAATAGCTAATCTACATGCTCACACATTAGGCTCCAGCAGCATTCAGCTCTTCTTCCAAAAGGCTGATATCACTGCCCAGGAACCTATCCTTCTTGTCTGGACACCAATGCTCCCATAAGCCACTCTCCCCCGGGGTCTGCACTGAGGAGGACTCAGGTGTCTCCAGTGAGCCCAGGGCTGTGAAGAAAGGACTCACAGCCTCATAGTATTTGCAAACTAGAAGGCACTGGGAAGATCATCCGGCCTAACATCCCCATTTCACATTAGGGAAAAGAGAGTTCGGAAAGATTAAAATGCAGATGAAAAATTTATGAATGTTCATTTACAAAAAGCAGAAGCACATGGGGCTTTATTCCGAGAAGAAATGTAGAACAAGTATGAAGAACGTGCACCGTCCTTCCCCTAGCCAAGCCAATTCTTAGCTATAGATTCTCAAATGGCTACAGATACACATTTAGCTCTAAACAGCTTTCTCTGACTCAAATCATTCCAAAGAAGGAAAATATGACTACATTAGAGAAGCTCCAGCAAAAAAAAAGCATGTGGGAGATTATGCTCTCATGTAAAACACCACCAAAAAGACAAATGTAAGAACTCATGGGTACCCTTAGAAGTTTCACGTTTGCGGGGAAGCACACAGAGAGGCAGAACCCAGGGTCAGGCTGACTACCAGCCCACCCTGAGTGAGTGCCTTGATCTCACTAAGCTTCAGTCTCAGTCTTGCCATTTGTGAAAAAGTGATTACACAGGATTGTCACACAGGATGCTTAGGGACTGAACAGCAGCATGTGTATAGAAAGCACTTAGTGCACCCCTGGACACAAAGCTGAGGAAATAAAGGTTGGCTATTTTGTGATAGGAAGCAAAGGGATATATAAACAGGAATTTTAAAGCTATCGTGAATGGCTACAACTTGATTAAAAACCATTCATCACAAACTTCCTGTTTAACAGGCTGCCAGCCTTCCTCAGACTTGTTTCCATGTCCTCACAACTGAACTATAATCCTTCTCTTACAGAAAAACTGTTTTCGCCCCTTAAGATTTTAAATGCAAAAATGTGATTCTTTAACTAGTCTGTTCTGTTGGCTTTTTGGATAACCTATGTCAGAACACATGTGTGCCCATGGGGTTGTTCAAGGAGACAGACCAGCTGATTGATGACAGATTATATTCAGGAGGGCAATTATTAGAACAGTGCTCTTTCTCGTTTCTTCTCACAGAGGTCACTCACCACCATTTACTTTGCTGAGAAGAAACCCTATAACAGCCCTTCAGAGGTGGGGGATTTCACAAACACACTGCAGAACAAAATATCTGTAAAAAGGTAAGCTACACGTGAATGGGACCACAGTATTAGTAAACAATGAGGGAAGACAGGCACTCCCAGCCTTGAAAGAAGGACAAGAAGAAACTTTGCAATGCAGAAAACAGATGACCATCTGAGGATGTAAGACGATGCTTGCCTGATCTTTGACAAGCTCTCATATTAGTCAAAAGCCTAAATATTTCAGAATAACATGCCAGCCAATAACCTCAATGGTTTAGGATTTAAGAACAAATCTTCAGGGATAGAACAGAAAATTTACTTAATGATAACAAAACTCTCATAAGCTTTGATTTTTCAGAAGGTCATGATCAAAAAGAAGCAAGTGCTTCCCCTTGCTGTGTCCTACAGCAAAACCCTGTATCAAAGAAAGTTACTGTCTTAGGAAGAAAGGGTAAAGCCCTTAATTTTCAGAACATGAAAGGAAAGTCTTTCCTGTACCATTTAACGTCCATGTCTTACATACCATAAGAAACTAGGAACACCAAAATACAAAACTCCAAAAAATTCAGGTAAGATTGAAACCTTAGCTATAGCTATAGATACAAGCATCTTTTCTCATGTTCCAGATCATGGAGTGTTTATCTTAATCACTCTCCTTCTAGGACTTCCATAAATGTTGCTAATGTGGACCCCTGTTTTAAGTCTAGAAAACAGAAATTACCTCAGGCTGTCATACACTTAGGCCAGATCACCACAAAATCCAACAAGGCCACTCTCAAGTGAGTGTCATCAATCCTGGCTAATTAGGTCCCAGTGGTGGACAGAGAGAGACTAAATTTCATTTAGCTAGAATTCTCTTAAACGTGTGTGTGTCTTTAAGGGATCTATAGGCTAACTAAGGATTTCAACATAGAACTTGTTTCTCTCAGGATTAATTTTGTTTCTGTGCAGCGTGTAGGCATACCTGGCAAACCTCTAACCCACCTCCTTCCTCAGGGAGACATACAGACCAGGCTTTGGCAAGCGAGAGTTTCAACTCGCCACCCTGCCCATTTAGGTGACCTAAAGGAGCCCATCCTTTCTCAAACTTTTCTATTTTCAAGATTGGTCTCTGAGCGCAGTGTGGAGCTCAACCAGGGGCTCAGTCTAATGACCCTGAGATTATGACCTGAGCAGAAATCTAGAGTCAGATGCTTAACTGACTGAGCCATCCAGGTGCTCCTGAAACTCCAATTTAATTGTTCTGCTCAGAATACGGACTTCTTGCTGCTGCTGCCTATGAATGCCTCAGACACATAAGGCCGCACCACAGCATAATGTTAAGAGGAAATTCATTTGTTGCTGAAGTGATCCTGCTGTTTCCTAATTAAACTTTTTGTCCACTTTGTAGGCTATACCATTTTTCGCATCCTCAATGGCTCTACAAATGCTCTGCTTTGCAATGCAATTAACTACCTCTGTATTTGGCTACCAGAGTAAGGTAAAATAAAAACAAAGAACAGTTTGAAGTGGCGGGCGGGAGAGGCTGGGTTACCAGGTGGTGGGTATTATAGAGGGCACAGATTGCATGGAATACTGGGTGTGGTAAAAAAAAAATAATGAATACTGTTTTTCTGAAAATAAATACATTAATTTAATTTTTTTAAAAAAAGAACAATTTAGAAGTTATTTTCTTCTGATGAGTAACACAGATTAGGCATAAAATGAAAACAGCACAGTTTGATCAATTTTCAAGTTTTCTAAAGTTATTAAAGGACCAAAGTGAACATTAAAATATATGGTTGAGGATAGTGAGGAGTCCATCCAATTTGTTCATGTTAGGTGAAATGTTTATTCTGGTTATGTGCCCCAACTCTTGGCAAGAGCTGGTGAAAAACTTTATGAACTGAATATAAATTCAAAGGCAAGAACATCAAAACTTTGATGGATTAAAATCTCTAGAATAGGGGCACCTGGGTGGCTCAGCCAGTTAAGCGTCTGCCTTCAGCTCAGATCATGATCTCAGGGTCCTGGGATCGAGCCCCACATCGGGCTCCCTGCTCGGTGGGAAGCCCACTTCTCCCTCTTCCTGCTGCTCCCCCTGCTTCTGCTCTGTCAAATAAATAATTAAAATCTTCAAAATAAAATCAAATCTCTAGGACAACAACCCATCCATAGAATATATGATCTAGAATTATTTTTTACCCTAAATATGTTCACTGCCTGGAAAATCTAGGGGAAAATGAATCCACTGAATGCATAATCTATCTACCCAAGAACTGCTACTCTTAGTGCACAGAATTTAGAAGTATGAAGTCAAAGTGTCTTTTTTCTATTTTGGAACTCAAATATCACAAATCCAGATTACAAAAAAAAATGGAAAGAAACTGCAAAAATAATATTCTGAATTATATACTATCTACAAAATAGTTTCCTTAGTTATACAGATCTTGAAAATAGCTTGCTTGCCCAATACTCTGGCTAAGGGGCCTAAAGCAACAATGAGTTATGAATGTTAAGCATACATTATTTTTTGTTTGGGGCCACCTCCCAAAAACTCTTGTCCCAAATCAAATAGCTAAAAAAAAAAAAAAAAAAAGTCACTGGCTGACTTAACACCAAAACCTAACATAACAGCAAAACCATTTGGGCCCTTCTGCTTCATGATAAAATAAAATCTCCCCTGCCATGGGAGCCTGGGCCCAAGCCAGGGCTGTTTCCCAAGCATCCTGTAGATACCCAGATCCAATTCAGCAAGCAGACCACATGCTGCATAACAGCCCTACTCTCCACACCTTCTTTCCAACCAAATGAGGCTCCTTCAGCACCACCAGCAGTCCAAAAGAACCCCAAATGTTTCAGAAATGCAGCCTTCATTGTTACCTAAAGGCCTCCAAATATAACCTTCAAGGCCTCCCACAATGTGTCCACCCCAAAACCACACCTGCCCACCAGCACAGATCCTCTAACCACCTCTCAAACAGCATTTGTACAGAGGGCTCTCCGGGCAATACAGTACTGTGCTTACTTGTAGCACTGGCTTTCTTCCCCATCGTAAGCCCCCATGCTATGAGCAGCAGTTGCCTCACCCCTGCATAGTCATGGACACGCTACCAGAAGTTAAGTGCATTTAAGGTTAGTGGTGCCCACTGGCTCTGGGCACCTGACCTGTCAGGTCTCCGGTCAAGATGAAGGTCAATCCTGGGAGAAGTCCTGGGAGAAAGGACTTGGCCAAGTTCATCCTTGGGTTCAGGGGATGCTGGAAGACCCTAGCCTTCAAGTTGAGTCTGCCCTGGAAACAGATTTAGATGACCTCGGGACATCCCACTATGAATCCTTTGTGTTTCTTAGTTTTTGAGCTCAGCTGCAAGGCTAGGCAGGTCCATATTCCAGAGAGAGGAGAGAAATCCAGGCAAGATAAAAAGGATCCCAAACCACCTGAGGACTCCCACCTGAGCAATCAGCAAACCTTTACATCTGCAAAGTTTTCCTTGCAATTAATTTTTTACTCTAATGCTGCACTTTCAACTCATGTCCTCTTTGGAAACACGAACACTGCAGCTAAGAATTAAAAATACAAGACTGTGTTTATAAATCGCCAAAGACAAAAACCTCACAGATACCTCTAGTAGTAATAAATAGTGTTTAGGAAGGCATTATCTTTTAAAATGCACTAACTACCCATAATGCTCATTTGTTGTTTTTAGCTGAAAAAGCAAAGGAAGAATTTTGTACAGTTAGCTCTATCTTAAACACTTAGAGAGAAACCAGCAAAGACAAATGAATAAATGAACCACTTCCTAGGATGATTCAAACCAATGGTAAGTTAGAACTTCTCACCTGAGCCCAAAGTTGGTGATACACCTTAAACTCCTCTTTGGAACTCATTGCTCCCTGTTCTGGGTCTCATCATGCCTGGAATCTTGCACACAGTACAAATGCTTTGCATCTCTCCCAAGCTACTGTACTTAAGGATACTGAACCACGGCTAGGATCTATACCACAAATTATTTATGTAGTATATTCAGGGATGCCCTTTCCTCCACTTAATCTTTAAGAATTACGTATTTGCCCATAAGAGTCAGTATTAAGGGTCTTCTCACAAGGCAGGTCCTGTAACCGGGGCCAAGTTAGGTCACGGACTCCAAAGGTTGATCTGACATGACCGGTCAGATGGTGCCCCAGGGCCTCGCCACCATATCACCCAAAGGAGCATCGTGATGACTGAGCACATGTTTAGAAACCATGGAGAATATTCAAAATGTAAAAGATACTAACAACTTCCACCGCACAAGAGAATTCTTCTGTAACTTGATATTCTAGAACAGAAGTAATAAGGTTTTCTAAAAGTTGTCACTCCTGTTATCACGGATATTTAACTACAAGCAGTGACATCCATCTAAGAGACAGCTTCAGCATGTCACCTCCTCTCAAAGTCATTCTTCTCTAAACCAATGGCAGTCTCTTTGGTATTAATTTTTTATTACTGAGAAAAGCAATTCAGTCAAATTCTCTTTTTTAAAATGTTTTATTTGTCAGAGAGAGAGAGAGAGAGAGAGAAGAGTGCATGCGGGGGGACGGGGCAGAGGAAAAAGCAGGCCACCCACCAAGCAAGGAGCTTGATGCAGGATCCTGGGATCATGACCTGATCTAAATGCAGACGCTTAACTGCCTGAGCCACCCAGCATCCCAACTGAGTCAAATTCTGAACACCTATTTAAGATTGTAATGGATAGCTTAGAATTGTTACCGAATTGAACAAAGTTTGAAATAATCACTCTTCAGTGCAACCCTAGCCCCAGAAGATAAAGATTTCATCTTAACCATTTTAAAGTCCACAATACATTTCTATTAAAGAATTCATGGAGATAGACACCAATATATTGGATAACCATTTCAGTCCTCAAAGTAGCTATAAATTAAGCCAGAGTATCATATAATTTTAGAACAAAACCTAATTTTCTAGATTGGGTTATGTGTGTGTTTGCACACAAACACACCTGACTGTTCTAAAAAGACCATAGGATGAATGAGGGTTGGAATAGAACATGCTCAGTCAATCCCAGCCCACTGTCAGGGGAGGAGGGGCACTGTGTACCAAGAAGGAAGGATCTCAAAGGACCAGATGCCAGTCACTTTTATTTACCATTGTTTTGAAGTTGGGAAATCCATCCAAAATTAATCAAGAAATTGAGCAAAGCCTAGTTGAAATCAGTCTAATGCAAAGCATTTAAATCTACTGACAATCTTACTAAAATAAGAAATTAATTTTACATTCATATTTCTGTTTGAAACTTGGCCAAACTAAAAAGCAACCAAGCATGAGCTTTCCTGTTTCCTGTATATGTATACGCGTATATATATGTATATGTGTATGTGTATAGTATGTGTATGTGTATGTATATATGGGCGACAGCACAACAGAGGAAGATTCGGATTGCTGAATAAAAAGGGAAAGGGATTCTTAATGTGAGGGCAGAGCATGAATCAAAGTTGACAGCATACTGTGTGGTAGCTAAGAGCATGTGTTCTAAAACCAGAAACCTGGACTCGAGCCAGTTGCCACCATATACTGCATGTAGACTCCTATGCAAGTGACACACATCTTACAGTATTTATCTTATTGATTCACTATACTGATTGTTCAGTATGTGCAAAGTGCCCAATAAATATAAGCTAAGTAATATTTTTGAGAAAAAGTATCTTAAAGCACTAACAGAACATGTCTATAGAAGTCAGAAGAATGAGTTCAAACACAGAGAGAGGGGAAAATGGTGGGAAATTACTTTTTAAAAAGACTAGGAGCAGGACACGATATGGCTCAGTTGTTAGGCTCAGGTCACGATCCCAAGGTCCTCCGATGGAGCCCCCACATCCAGCTCCCTGCTCAGAAGGAAGCTTGCTTCTCCCTCCCCTGCTTCTGTTCCTTCTCTCACTGTGTCTCTCTGTCAAATAAGTAAGTAAAATCTTTAAAAAAACAAAAACAAAAAACTAGGAGCCAGGAGCTTGCTGTATTGCATCCAACATGTAATAAAGAGCAGACAAAAGATCAGAATGAAGTATGACGTGGGACCTGGAGTAAAGTACCAACCTACCTCCCTACAAGATGGTGGGAGGAAAGAGTCTGTGTCCTGCTTGGAAAGTAGAGGCTTCTTTGTCCAAAAACGTAAATATGTGTGGGTGCCTGTACTTTAATATGCATATACACTTTTCTTGCTAAGCAGAAGCCTCTCAGGGAGGTGCTATTTCGGCACCATTCTTCCCCACCCCAAGAGGTGTCCATGGTTCCACCCGCTAAGAGGACACGGCCACAGCTCTCGTGCAGAGACCCGTGCACAGAGCCAGCATTACAGCTGTCATCCTTGGGACCCAATCTATCGGAAAATGATGAAGTTTTACAATCAAGCAGCTATGTGGCTTTTGTCTCATGACTTGAATACGACTTGGTTGTTCTAGAACTCATGGCATAATCTCTGATTTTTTTCCTAGTCACAGGAGGGCAGGATCTGGGGGGGCAAGAACATTTGTTTTCAAAACAAATTTTAAAACTCTCCCCTCCTGAAGTCCAGTGTGTTTTCATACTTTCATCCATCATTCACAACATTTGGCATTCAAATTCCATTCTCACTTTTTCAAAGATTTATTTTTGTTTCTTGAGGTCATTGTCTGGGCTCAACCATAACATCTTTCAGGTTGTTTTGAACTGCTAAAGGAAATTAAAGGAAATAATGCCCTACAATGTAACCACGAACTGTTTGACATAAACATGGATAAAACTACAACAAATTATTCACTAGTTAAGTCAGTATTCTGGTGCGGGTACATGAAATCCAGGGCCCAAAATGGCCCACTACAGCTGACCACAGTGATGGGAGGGTAAGCCCAGATGGCATCTGGCTCCCCAACTGTCCCCCACACAACACTGCCTCCCACCTTCATGGAAGGCACCGCACACACACGCACAAAGGAAAGAGGTCTAAATTTGGGGAACTTATTATTTATTAGCTGATTATCCCATCAGAATTTGATTGTAAAAGCACATGATGGTGGGCATAAACCCTACCACCCTGGGCCAACCCCACAGACTTTTTCTTCTTCCACGACAAAGATGCCCAAGCCTCTACCTGCTTCCTGCCTCCTTTCCTTTCTGTCCCAAAGTAAATTAGTGCCACCCAATTTGCAATCAGGTTGACAAGTCACAACTTCACTAGTAAACTAAGAAACAACAGCAGACAGTGGAAATATTTTATAAAATGTAGGTCACACAGTGTCTTGTGTTCTCTCATCACTTTTCCAGAGGGACAGCTAAAGACCACTTGCTGGGAAGAAGGTCACACCTTAGGTTGTTAACGCGCCTTCTCCCAGTCAGTCCTCCCACTGGATCATTTTACTATCCACACCAAAACAAAACCAAACAAAACACTTGCAATTAATTCAAAGTTTCTATTTTCTGACTTAAAAATACTACTGTACTATAACTTTTGATCTACACTCAATTCCTGGAACAGTTTAGGATGAAAGTGGGTAGATTCTCTGCTATTAGGAAGGAAACAGAAAAGGGGGGAAAAAAATCAGGGGCACCTAGGTAGCTCAGTGGGTTAATGAGCCTCTGCCTTCAGCTCAGGTCATGATCTCAGGGTCCTGGGATAGAGTCCTGCATTCCCACATTGGGCTCTCTGCTCAGCAGGGAACCTTCTTCCCACCCTCTCCACCCCCTACCTCCTCACCTCTCTGCCTACTTGTGATCTCTGTCAAATAAATGCATAAATAAATAAAATTTTTAAAGAAAAAAGTCAAGTATGATATCCAAGATCAGTTCTAAGAAGCTGGACTTGCTTCCTTGGTCTGAGATTTCAATGCAAAATAATCCATCATTCCTTGCTGGTTGGAACAATTCACTTCAAAATAAAGGAGTTTTGTTAGAAGTTCTGCTTCTGCTGAAAGGAAGGAGCAAAGCTGATTAATGAGATGTCTGCAGAATCTGCCACTTGCACCTTTATCATCACCCCCAACATTATAGCCAATCTAGTAAGAGTAACAAGTGCAAAGTTGACTATTAAATATTAAAGAAAGCTGGGGGTAGGTGTGTTGATGCAGTTCGCTTCATACAGGGAATGTGCCTTGTCAAACGTGTGCCAAGATGCAGCAAGCAGCATGCTGTTCTGGTCCAGATTTCTTAAGTCCATCCATGCCAACAGTGCAGCTGTCAGGTAGGTTACAGTTCATAGATCTTTACCTGACAACGCAGACAACTGGTCCCAGAATGCTGATCCCGTTGATTAAGAACCCTCCTCCGTGAAGCTCCTCCAGAACTGCTGACCAGGACGTGATCACAAGGATTCCCCGTGGCCAGCCTCCTACTCCACCCCCAGGGCAGTGTTCACTCCCCACCATCATCCCCAATCACTGCCCATGTAACAGCATCCCCTGGATTTTCCCTCCAGATCCCTGCAGATTAAATTTTCCTCTAACCAGTGAGGTCTCCTGGCACACTTCTAAAGTAAGCCCAGGACTGAGAAGCACATTCACAGTACAGTGAAACATCCTGAACATGAGCTCCGAACAACCATGACTCCTCTCAAGGTGAAAAGAGCTCATTGAGGACATACAGTCCGGATGTGTGGTCACAAAAATTCTTCACACTAATACACAAAGCAAAGCAAAAAACACCCTCTAGTATACTTTTTGTTTGGTAGATGCAGTAATACATACCCTGCCCTACACACACACACACACACACACACACACACACACACACCCCACCCCCACCCCAGTGATTCTTGACAGACTCTGCTGTGAAACCAATGTTTAGTGGCACACACTTTGAAAAATGCTGCCCCAATGGCAAGACGGTGGTGAAAAGGAAGACCTAAGTCTAACTCTGTCTTTGTATGTAGCACTTTGAACACATTTTATATCCTGTGTCTCAGCTTTCTTGTCTACAAAGTGGAAAAAATAATGCTTTTCCTAACTGCCTTTCATAACTATCCATTATGAAAAGGCATAATGGATACCACTGCTTCAAAAAGCATAAACCAAGTACTACGCATTTGTGAGATTTTAGGATTGTGCCCAGGGCAGAAGGGGACACTAATATGAAGCTGGAGAGCTGCCCCCAAACTTCCTACCAAAGAACCAGCTCTCCCAGTTACCCTGGAAAGCCCAGGTGCACTGTGAACCATACCTCTTATTCCTGGAGGAATGAAGGAGACACTGACTGTCCTACCAGGTCAGATTGCTCTGTATGCAGCAGGTCTTCCATAGAACCCTTCCCAAACATCACACAGTTAACAGTCAGCAACAGTGCCTTCAAAATACACAAGGCAGGGGCGCCTGGGTGACTCAGTCGGTTGAGTGTCTGCCTTTGGCTCAAGTCATGGTCAGGTCAGGTCATACCCATGTTGGTATCCCTGCTCAGCAGGGAGTCTGCCTCCCCTCCCCCTGCACATTCTCTCTCTCTCTCTTTTCTCTCTCTCATAATTAAATCTTTAAAAAATACACAAGGCAGAGCTACCAGGGAAGAAGAATGGGCCCACTCTCATTTCATTTCCAAATCTCTTCCATCTCCCTAAATGCTTTTGTGAGAGGAAGAGACAGACAAGATACAGGAAGCAGAAGAGAAAGGAAGAGGAAACATGGGAGAACTGTAGCAGGCTGATTTGCTTGGAAGACAGCTGAATTAAACAAATAGCAAAGAATCCTGAGAGTTCTCCTGGGTCAGGAAAACACTCTTTTGGCTGTGACACCATTCCTCACACTGTAAGAACTCTGATGTGAGCAGAGGGGAACAGAACCTGCACATGGTCTCTCCTACGAGCACAGAGAGTAGTAGAACTAGTATTGAACCAGACTGGGCAAAAATAGTGATTAGAATTGGAAAGTCTGCATACAACATTTGACAAGGAATGTCAATTATGACGTCCCTGAAACCTCTAGTGCAGGGACTACAGATTATTAGAATCTGTAGCTAATACAAATGGTGCTCTTCATTGCCAGTTACTTAAGATCTGCATTATCAATTATTTCTTTTACAAGATATTTTAATGAATATAATGATGTTGTCTCTGGATGGGCAAGGTTATGGGGATTTTCACTTTCTAGTTTACCTTTACATGTTATCATTTTTGCCACTGTTAAAAGAAAGAGCCTGTATAACTTTTATAATCGGAATAAAGCTATTTCCTTTGGGGGGTGAAAGTGGAGGCCAAATAAAATACTTGGGCCCTCTTTCAGGCATTCATTCAAAAAATAAAAATACCATGTTAACACTGATTTCCTATCAAGTGCCAGGACCTGTATCAATGTGATAAACACACACACACACACACACACACACACTCTTACATAATCAAATAAAATGAAGTTCACAAACCATATCCTAAGATTTTTGTTTTTCCAGGAAACAATAGTTCTTTCCTTGAGCAGGAAGCAGAAAAAACAATACTGTTACACAAAACTGGTAGGGTACAGTGGTTGAGGAACATGGGCTTGTTATCAGACAAACCTGGATTCTAAACCAGTCTTGGGACTTAGCACATGTGTGACCTTGGCTAAGTCACTTAACCTCTCCATGCTTCAAAGGCCTCATCTGCAAAGTGGGCATTATACTTGCCACTACAACACAGGTTTTTTATAAGGATTAAAATTACATAATCGCACAAAGCACTTGTTAAGAACAAAATGTCAAGCAAATGTCTAGTCTCTGACTACAGGCAAAGGCTACACTTCATCTGACCTCACATTACCTCCCCGAACAAATTCAAAAAGCACCCAGTGCTGATTTGTTCTTTTAGGCAAAACACATCCAGGGTACTGATTCTTAATGTTTATCCAACCATTATTAGCAGTAGCAACAAAAGATGCTGCCATTTCAAGGTGAAAGTCATCCAGGGCACAATCAAGCAAAGTAAGTTCAGCCAGAAGCTCAAACACACATGGCTTCAAAACAGCCTCTCCTGCACCTCTTAGTGCTCCTGCACACAGAGCGAGTGCTTCAGCTAAGGAGACATGGGCCTTCCTGTGCTAAGGCCCGGAGAGCATATTGGAAGAAATAACAAGAATGACAACATTAAATCAAATGCTAGGGCACTTTCTTGGAAAATACAAGAATACAGAAGAGGATTTAGGCTTTCCACTGAAAAGTGTAGCCGGATTGGTGACCCCTTCCCTTATCTTAGACAAACCCTGAAGAGACACTGCTTGAAGGCAAAAAGGTGAACAAAAATAGAGCACAACAGCCTTCCCACTTGTTGCTGAAATGCATTCCTCCACCTTTGAAAAGATACTCATGATGGCTTGCAGAGGGCTGCTCTCAAAGGAGAGTACAAATTGAGTTTAAATTGGGAAACCAGCTGCTCCTTGATCAGTCATCCTTTTATCAACAACAGAACTTTAATTAGCCCCCATCTGCTTCCTGTTTTATGCCACAAATCTTAACTTTCACCTGTTTGGACCAAACTGCAGTAACTATACCCACAGTAAATAAAAGCAATTAAATTTTCATACAACATGCAATTAATTCTCATTAAGCTCATATTGGGTTATTCAAAATAGTGCATAATTCAAATCAACTATTTTCCCATAAATAACAATGTTCTATACTAAAAATTCAACAGAAACTCTCTCCCACCCACATCTTCTTGAATTTTTTCCATTAAGAAGGTTTTCAAGCTGCCTGGCTTCAATTTCCTGATTTTACTGTTAAGTATGCGGTCATGTCAGGTCATGTAACAACAATGGATAAATCTTAAAAACATAATGCTGACTTTAAAAAAATCAAGTTGCAGAATGATACCTATGTTAACTGACAACATTTATATCAACGTTATGATAACATTTATGTAAAGGGAGGGGGAGGCAGCAATGGCCATTCCTCTATAGGGTAGATGGACCTCGGTGGATCAGCCCAGCCAGGAGGCAGACTTCCTGAAGTAAAGGGACCCTCCAACGCAAGAAGACTTAGGCAAGATGGCTGACATTTCTTAAAACCTGGCAGGGTCACGTGGGTGCTAATTATGTTAGCCTCTATGCTTTCCTATATGTTTAAAATAGTTCAGGGGTGCCTGGGTGGCTCAGGGGGTTAAAGCCTCTGCCTTCGGCTCAGGTCATGATCTCACAGTCCTGGGATCAAGCCCCACATCTGGGCTCTCTGCTCAACAGGGGAGCCTGCTTCCCTTCCTCTCTCTCTGCCTGCCTCTCTGCCTACTTGTAATCTCTGTCTGTCAAATAAATCAATAAAATAGTTCATAGAGTTTTAAAATCAAGACAAATGGAGGATGGCCAGCAGCCAGCAAGCGAAGGAGAGCTGGCCCCTGTACTTTCTTGGCCCCACCACACAGGCACACACCCATCTGACTGCTGGGGTTTGAAAGGCTCCCCAAATGATTCTCATGCCATCCCCAAACTCATCCCTTAAGAAAGGCTGAGTAACAATCCACTCTCAAGGGCAGGGATGCTGCTCACTCATCTCGAAACTGCCAACACTCATCTATCTAGTTGGTACCTGAGATGTAAATATTATCTGAATAAATCAACAGATAAGCAGAAGAGGATTCTTCGTCCTATTATCTAGCTCAATAACCAAGCACATTAATTTTCCTCTCCTGAAGGAGTCTGAACAGAAGAGTAGTTATCACTCCAAACCAATAATCAGAATCGTCTAGAAAGCATGGTGAAAACAGAAACACTTAAACCTCTTGGCTCAGGGGCTGGGATTCAACAGGTAAAGAATGAAACAGGACCAGGAACCTGTATTAAAATATTCACCAGGTTTGAAAACAAATGGACTAGCTTAATGACCAACCTTCCTTTCAGTTCTGATATTCTAAGAAAATAACTCAACTGTGTTATTTCATAAAAATTCTGATTCAATAGCAAGAGGATGAAATCCCATATATTCTTATTAAATATCTCGTATGATAGGCGAGTTTGAGAAATGTGGTGTTAGTGGTACTTTGGGTCACTTACACCAAATAATAAAAGGTTATTTATGAGTATGATGTTATTTAATAAATGATTAAGAAAAGATGTTTAAAAGTATAATTATATGGTTATGGATAAAAGCCAGTTAATTCTGAGATCAATTTTTAAATCATCATTGTTTTCCAGAAAGAAAAACAGAAGCATCGTTAGTGAATGAGGACGTGTCAACCTCACCTTTCAACTTCCTGGAATTTTCCTCCCCCGCTTTCCCCTTTAATATTTCCCTTGGACACACACACAGCCAACTTCACAATGGAGTCCTTACAAGATCATTGCTCCAGATACCAGCAGGCCAGTCAGGGACTCGGTGGGAGGAACATGACTGCAGCCTGACGACCCTGGTTTTAATAGCTCCTGCTTCGCAGAGAAAGGGTAATGATTTCTTATTAAACACTGATAACAGCTAAAATTCCTTTACATTGACAACAACCTGGGTGACTCCAGGGTGAAGGTGGACCTCACATGTGCTCTGAGGAAATGAAGAGTGGAACATACTTTTCATGGGATCAAAGGTCCTGCAGACAACTGAGCATCAGTCAAATAAGCCTGATTTAGGTTAATACAGAAGAGGAGCACGAAACCCCATCCAGCCAAGTGGATCCAAACCAAATGCCAGTTTTCAAGGACTGAATCCAAAATCTAAATAATAAGGATATCCAGATAAGTATAAAACTATCCTGGCACATCAGGGCTCAAATCACATCAAACAGCTTCTGGGGTCTTTCAGTTAGTGCATCATTTTAACTAGTTCCATGTTTGAGACCAATTCAAAGAGGCACTACTTTCTTAGTGAGTCATGAACTCCCTGCTCCTTGCTTCATGCCTGTAGGCCAGTCTTCCACATACAGATGCACCCACCTCTTCTCCCCTAACTCCACCACTGCTGCCATGACAGGAAGGACTTAAAAGAATAAATGTGGGAAAGCCCTCAGGCCAAAAACTCTGGATCACAATCCATAAAGCAGTAAAATCAATTTTGAAGACTGAGGCCAGAATTTTTTAAAATTAGTAAAACAGAGCATATCTCACTCAAAAGGGCAAGTACAGTACTATTTTGTAAAACTCTTGTATCATATGTGTGCACATGTACACTGAGTCATAATATGAAGTGGATTTCTTACTACACATCGGGCTGGGGGAAAAACTTTGAGAAAGCCACAGAACAGAAAAAAAGTATTACTTTCTGGAGGACATGTTTTCCCGCTCTAGAGAAGGTTTATTGACAAAGCGCAGTCAAATGGTAGAATAGCTACGCCAGGGCTTCTGGCAATGTCCCATAACCTTCAGGGAGCTCCCACTCTGCACAGGCAACAGAAGGGTCCTGTACTCGTGGCCCACAAGGCCAATATGCTCCTCTCCCCCTGAAGCAAGGAAGGGTGTACAATGGGAAAGGGCTGTGTAGTACCATGCTGGACAGTTTTTAAGCAAGTAACTTCTGAGCAAGTTATGTTCTTATCAACAGAAGGAACAGGGCATGTTAAACCTTCACAGAGTGCAATTTTAAAGTACTATTACTTAAGCCTTTCATCTCTCCCTCCATCTTTTCTCTGGGTAGGTGCAGCACAAGGAAACCATGGCTCAGGCAAGTGAGGAAAAAAATGAAATTTGGATTATGTTTACAGCCAAGGGAAGGAGGAAAGGAGACACGCTGAACAATCCTCTACTGGAAACATTGCTAAAGTGTTTTTAAACTGAAGATTATACCACCACTTAAGATATTTTTTTCTCCACTATTTTGCCCAGCATATTATAAAACTGCATCTAGGACTGAAATAGCAGATTGCCTCAAGAGCAAATGACAATATTTGTACCAGAAATGTTGGCAACCAGTGGCACAGATGGGTTTCTGCACAGCAATCTTCAAACTGGGGCTCCAAGAATAACTCCACCTACTGCACCAACGCTAAACTGCTGAATCCAAAGTCAGAAGGGCTCATTATACCATATTTTCCCACCACCTCCTTCTGAAAGGCACGTGTACCTACCTGACCTCCTCTGCCTGGGAAAGGTGCAAAACGCAGAAGAAAAGAAGAGAGAAGACCAGTGGGAGAAGTTCCCCAGGCACCAACCATACTCCGATGGTCAATGATCCAAAGAGGCAAGACACAAAAACCCAGATAAGCCAGTTATTTACATGAATAGTTTTTATCTTCCCCTTCAAATACAGAAATAATAAATAAATAAATGGATAAATAAATAAATAAAGATTTATCCAAGTTTCATCTTCTCTCCAGGGTTTGGTACCCTCATAAAATAAAAAGTCATTTTTGTTAAAAGACAACACAAGAACTGAGGGAGAACCTGGTACCACCCATAATAATTACTAGGATGTTCCCAAAGGCTGTCAGTCAACACCCACAGCACAGCTCAGTAGATGAAAACCCAATCTCCTTCAAATGCTCGAAGGAAACAGACACCTTTAAACAAAGGAGCTGGCACTTCCACGTCTGCTCTTACCAACTGCCCACTGAGATGTGCTGTTGTTCCCCTGTTCCTCTGCAATTTCTACCAAATGGTCGAGAAAGACAAATTAACAAAAGTCTTCACTTAAGGAGACATTAATTATGAAGCTCACCCAATTTAGAGTGTTGTCTTAGGCATGCACAGTATCCTTTGCCTGCCTTTGAAAACCGCTAGCAGTTTGGTAATGGAAATTGGTCTCCGCCTCTGCACAGACCATAGGGTTGTCCATTAGACAAGAGAATCAATGCACAAACTGTTTCATGATATAACAGTGCTTTCTAAACTACCTTCAAATTACATAATGCAGACTACAGAATACTACATTTATGCTCCATATCCCCACATCTCCTGTGGTATACACAGAATGCCTATAATCTCACAGATTAAATTCAAGGAACAGAAGTTTAGGGGTTTGGGAAACAGAATCCCACATTTAAATAATTTAACCCTAAAGAAGCTGAGAAAGGAGGATTAAGGTAGGCTGAACCCTCTCCTCCTCCCCAACCTTTCCTCTCCAGCTGATCACAGTGTGTTCCTAGGACAGGCTCTGGCTGTAATTCCCTGAACTACACTTCTCAGCAAGGTCAGGTGAATCTGGAGAACAGAGCTCTTTCATTACCACCCCTGATTCACCTGATCTGAATAAGCCAAGTGATGTCACAAGTGAAACTAAATTCCCGACCAACCTGTCACCTTCCACTGAGTTAGCTAATTAAAACAAGGGTGTTAAACCCTCTACAATCGCCAAATGCTCACAGAATCCCAAAATCCAGATATCCCCCCCCACCCCCGCCCCCAACCACAGCCAACATTAACCTTTGGAATACATCTTCACCCTTCTATTTGAATGAGTGTATAAGACTGAGGTCAAGGGGGGAAAGGATTTATTCCCAAGCCGCCCCCCCCCCAATCACCCTACGACACTCCCCCACACACTTAAAAAAGGCCTGGGAAGCAATATGATGATTTCCCTTTTATCCTCCTAATCTCCTAAGCCACACTGGTAGAAGGTACCAGCCTGATCACCCTGATCAACCAAATTGTCTCTAGAGAATTCAGAATGAGCAGCTATGGAAGCTTCCTTGGTAGAATAAAGGGCCGGTCCTTCAGAGTCAACAAGACGACAATGACTCAGAAGTGCCTTTGATGTATCCACAGGACAGTAAAGGTAGATCATCAAGCAATGACTGTTAGAGTGTTCAACAGTAAACGAAACCTCATAGACTTCCATCGATTCTCACAAACCGTTCAATCTAATTCTCATCAATTCTAAACAAAAAGAGACTGGCATGAAATTTACATTTTCTACACAATCAAGGCTTTCCCCACCAGTGACATGGAATTTCAAACAGAAAAAAAAGAGAGAGAAAGAGGGAGAGAGAGAGAAAGAAAAACTCACATAAACACAACCAGCATTATTTTTAGAAAACTTTCATTTCCATTTCAATTTACTTAAAATGTGAAACTCCCCAATAAGAGAAATATTTAATTGTCCCTAAAACCGGAAGTTGCTGCAAAATAAAATACAGTATTATCAGAGCAAATTCAAGGATCTGTGTTATAAAATATTTGGTTTTTGTTACTCTCTCAGCGTTCAGGTATAAAAAGAAAACATATTCTAGTTTGGTTAACTAACCACTAACATAAATAATGAACGTTCCTGCCTCCTAAATAAGTCAGAATAGGTTAACAGAGAACCCTTGGAAGTTCAGAAGAGGAAAAGTGCTTCTGTAGGTCAACAGCAGGAATGTCTTCAGGAGCCCCATTGTTCTGTGTGTCGGGAGCCCAGCTGTTCGGGGCTGCCGTGAGCTGAGACAGGAAGAGGTGTCAGACTTCTGGGGCTGGCCACTAGAGCAGGACTGCACAAAGCCCAAAGCAGATGTTTGAGGGGGGCTTGGAAACAGCAATGTGAGGACCTAAGGACTAGAATCTGAGCTACAGAAGTCATACTCTTTTGCCATAACTTGCAATCAAGAAGTTTTAGCAGAAGTCTGCAATTTTGTCCTATAGCAGCCTGTCTCCTACCTCTTCGGAGTGTTTACGGCCCTTACCCAACTCCTCCCAGTAACAACAGTATTATCTCAGGACCCTTAAGGCATGCCTGAAAACATAACAGAGAGATTCAAAAGTCATCAATTCGGTCCAAGAATGACTATTCCAGCACACTGACAAAGAGAAGTCCACTTAGAGAAACAAAAAACCTATTTTCATAAAACAAGGAATTGGATTAGATCAGTAACATCTAACAATATCTAAGCCAAATGATGCAAACCAAACACCATGGGAGGAATTCATACCACAACTTAAATACCACGAACAGGGAAATCCTCTCCTTGCTGAGACTCTTGGGTCCCTTCTTACATAATGAATCCTGGCCGTTACCGTTCCTCAAATAGCTTTCTCTCCAAAATGCCCATTATCCAAAAGCCCACTCCTTCCAGAGTTAAACTAACTCAAGTTTTAGAGAAGTGTTCATCTGTCAAGGGTGCAAAATGGAAACTGAGATTTCCTTCAGCCTGCTTTCAAGGCAACACAGCTGGAAAGAAGTGTAGGAGAGGATACTGTGCAGGCAGCCAAGAAATCCTACTCTGCCTGGTGTCATTAACCAGCCTGGCGACCTTGGACATAATGTGCCTTAGCCTCTCTGCTACTCAGTCTGTCCCTCGAGTAAATAGATGGCCTCCCAAGACCCTTCAACTCCTGTAAAAGTCAGTCTAAAAAAATAGGACCCCACTTTAGTAATCCCCCCAGTCTGAGGAAACAGAGGGAGGGACCTAAGAACACTCTGCAGGACGGATACTAACTATCCCCAGGGGTAGCCCAGCAAGAATTATGTCAACTTAGATCCAGAACCAGTGACATCAAAGATGAACCAAACACAGCACAAATCCAGAAAATGCAACAGATAAAGGTTAGCTTTCCATCTCCACAGCACAGGTCGTCCAGCAGTCTCAAAGTCCAGAACTTGCTCCGATGGCTCAGACTTGCTGGGAGCAGAGGCACGATGAGGAAGTAGACAGATACGCTGAAATGTCATTCCAGCTTCAGTAACATACCAAGAGCTGCACTGATGCCTTCTGCGCAGTCTTCTTCAAGAAAATCAAATTGCTTGGGAAAGGGAGTGAGCTTAATTTAACTAAACATTTCACGTGGCACCTGACAATTTTTCATTTAACATTCCATTTTATATACTGGCCAGCAAAATCCTCTTCTACATAATGTCTACAGTCCACTTCCTTTCATCCCTTTCTGATTTTTAAGGTGGCAGGTATTGCCTAAAACACAAGGCACAGGTTCTGCAAGACCTCTGGAGGTCCAGAGCATGACTAATGGATATAAAATGAGCAGAGGCCAAGAGGACTAGCAGTCTCAAACTGAAATGGCAAGATTCACCAGAAGTCCATCATTTCTGCTCTGCCAACAGAGAAATAAGGAGGTCCTTCTGCCAACAACTGAGGAGGAAGGGGGAGCTCTGAGAAATCCAAGAGGGAATGCACACTTCAGAAGAGGGAACAGTGGCACCTTGCTGCTGAAGGATGGCAGTGACTTAAGACTGTTTCCTCGTGCTTCCCTACTTCCAGACACAGAGCACCAGAACTAGGTCCAGACATGGTCCAGACAGACAGCCGCTCATGGACAAGGAAAACCCCACCAAAGAAACCATCATTGGCAAGGAGCTTCAGCCAAACAGCAATTCTGAGAAACTGAAGCTCCAGAGACAGCTGGTAATGGAGGGAGTGACTAGTAGGTTAGTGCACAAGGTAGCCCAAGGCCCAGAACAGGAATCCCAGTGCTGTCCTTACCCAGCAGGCCAACCAGGTGCCGGAAAGGACAGAAAGCAGAGTGGAGGCTGCGAGAGAAAGCACCCAATGGGTCCCATGAACAGAGAAAGTGTAAAACCATTCAAGGCCAGTCATTTTGTAATTTTTACTACTGTTTTATTTTTGCCAACTCTTATTTCCTCGTGGTGTATGCTGTATTTGATTGGATAACTGGATACAAAGTCAGGAAATAGTTTCTTCTCCTTCCTTGGGGCGCCAAGAAGAACTGTTAACTCTCAAGGCCAACCCGCAGAGATAGAGAGTCACTACTGAACGACATCACACAGGAGACAGCCTCTTAAGACACCCTCAGGTTCTACTCGTGATATTCAGGCCCTCTGTCATCTCCTCTCCTCCAGGCGCTCAGCTGAGCTAGGACCCAGATTCCTGACCACACAGAAACTGAAATAAAGACTGTGTTGCTTAGCTTTTCTAAGTTTCAGAATATGCTGTTATTCAGTAATTGATAGCAAAAATATCCCATTTCATTGAAGTCTTCAATATAAAATTAAGCAACTGAAATTACAGTTTCCTTAGGAACAAAGCCAAACAACTCAATAGCAGCTACTCTCATCTTTGGGCTCAAAAACTTCATGAGGGTGCAGGATCCTGAGAGAATGACATCGCCCTCAAGAGCTGGTATACTATGTTTTTTTCTTTTTCTTTTTTTTTTTTTTTACTACGTTTTTTCTTAATATTTACTTCTGATAGGGCACATGAATGGCAGAGTCAGTTAAGCATCTGACTCTTGGTTTGGGCTTAGGTCATGATCTCAGTATCATGGGATTGAGCCCCATGCTGGGCTCTGCACTCAGCATGCAGTCTGCTTAAGACTCTCTCTCACAGGCACCTGGGTGACTCAGTAGGTTAAGTGTCCCCCTTAGGGTCATGTCATGATCCCAGGGTCCTGGTATTGAGCCCTGCGTTAGGATCCCTGCTTAGTGGGGAGTCTAACTCTCGCTCTCTCTCTGCTTCTCCCCAGCTCATGCTCTCTCTCACTCTCTCTCTCAAATAAATTTTTAAAATCTTAAAAAAAAAAAAAAAAAAAAAAAGACACACTCAAGGGGCGCCTGGGTGGCTCAGTGGGTTAAAGCCTCTGCCTTCGGCTCGGGTCATGATCCCAGGGTCCTGGGATTCAGTCCTGCATCCAGCTCTCTGCTCATCAGGGAGCCTGCTTCCTCCTCTCTCTGCCTGCTTCTCTGCCTACTTGTGATCTCTGTCTGTCAAATAAATAAATAAAATCTTTAAAAAAAAAAAAAAGATGTTCTCTCCCTCTCCCTCTCAAGTAAATAAATCTTTAAAAATATATATTTGTGAAGAAGAAATCTATGTATGTGGTTCAAGATTTGAAAGAAGACCTCACCATTTCAGGTCTCTACATAAATGTACCCCAATTAAGGCCATCCTCAAATCCAGGGTTGCCCCAAACCCCACTTTCCTTGCTTAACATTTTTTTTTTGGAGGCTCCATGCCCACTGTGGAGCCCACCATGGGGCTTGAACTCACAATCAAGATATGAGCTGAGATCAAGAGACAGACACTTAACCAACTGAGCCACCCAGATGCCCCACTTGCATAATTTTTTCCAAAGCACTTACCACCATAATTTACTTCACATTATACTTATCTAATCATTATCTATCTCTCCTGCTGGGACTGTAAACTCCACATGGGTATGAATTTTGTGAGTGCTGTGTACTGCTCGGTTACCAGCCCCCCGGCTATGTGTTATAGTACACAGTGACGCCATGAATAAGGAGGTATGGTGAGAAAAGTCTCTGCATATTCTTGACAAGGTCACTGATATGATACTAAATTTAAAATACTTTTCATCTTGCATGTGTTACTTTTTACCTTTTCAAGAGCTCCAAGAGAAACAGGACTTTTCTACAGAAACACTGAATCTTGCCCTCGTATATCTCAGAAGGAAGACATGTGATAACAAAGGCTTTTTCCTTCAATGACTTTTGTGAAATTCTACTTTTGATAAGAAGTTCCAATGCATTATTTTATGTTACGTCGAAATCATTACAGATATTTCAAAGTGTGGCTGCATCATCTTTCCAATCACTGTATTGTTTAAATCTCATATGGGCGGAAAAAAAAACTTTAAAATTTCAAGTAACAAGAGAGGTTATACTCTACTTGCTTCAGCAGTACATATACTAATAGTGGAACGATACAGAGAAGATTAACACGGCCCCTGTGCAAGGATAACACACAAATTCATGAAGTGTGCCCTATGGGAGAAGGTACAATTTATAGTAAATTAAATGCACAGATCTTAACAGACGATTGAGTTTGACAACTACATACCCCGTGGCCCACCAGCCCAATCAAGAAAAGGACACTTCTGTCACTCCTGAATGTTTCCTTGTGTTCTTTTCCTGTTGATTCAGCAGCATTCTGCCAACTCCACTCCTCCAACAATGGCACCCTCGATTATGATTTTATTCACCATAGCTTATTTTCACAGTTCTAGAATGGCACATAAATGGTCACATACTTTAAAAACAAAAAACAAAGCTGCACAAAAACGGTTATAGTTAAAAAAAAAAAAAAAAACAGGGTTAACACCACTAAAAAACAAAACCCAAAAGGTTGTGCACACCACTGTAATATGGCTGGTGTTACTCAATCTCTCTTCCTCCTCATCCCTTCCCCACAAGCTGCTGGTTATGTATCTCCTGGGGGATGCACATAACTTAAAACTAGAGCAAAGACGATTCAAAATTCTTGGTTGCTATAGGTCAATAAATAAGTTAACCCTTTACAAGTAGATTAAATGAAATAAATGATTAGGCGTGCTGAATACTCACAGACTGACGTCTTCATCCAACAATGCTATATACATCTTACTCTTCCAAGTTGGAGACACCATAATGTGCAATGCCCATCTTATTTAAATCTCATGCTATTCTCACCTCCTCCTCCAAAAGCTCTCAGATGACAACACCAAACAAATTAATTTGAGAACCTGTGTACCTAGTCCTCTGGGGGTGATGGGTGGGGACAGACCATCAAAACTCAGGATACAGATAAAGTTCTTCCTGTCCACAATTTGCTTAGTGAATCAGGCCTACTCCCTAGCTTTCAGGGAGTTATCTTAAATTTTGAAAAGCAACAGATCAATCCATATTTCACAGATCCAGAACAAAGAACATATGCTTTTTGAACAGCAGTAAAAGCAAGACAGAAGAATGCCTGGATTTCTACATGCCTCAGAATATTTTCTGAATAGCTCCAATCCAACAGCTAGAACTGTAACATCAACTGAGCTCTGCCTGGTTTGTGAGCTCCTGAAGGACTAAAACTCTGCCTTACCCTTGTTCGTCCTTCTGCAGGACTCAACAGAGTCAGGAAACCAAACCCTTCATCACCAGAAAGAATCTACAAGTAACTTTCTCATGTTTTCCAGGCTCAATAACCCCAATTCCCAGTTCCCAGTTCCTTTTACTACATTACAGTGATGGTACGCCCCTACTGTCCTGCCATGAAGTATTAAAGGAGTACACAGGGGGCATTTCTGGGTCTCACACTATTAAACATAATTAAAAGGTACATAGCTTATGATATTACCAATCTAATAAGCAATAATTTCACAGCCTACACACAATTATGTATATAAAACTGAACACTGCTAAAATATCAACTATGCCTCAAGAATAGAAGGAAGCATTTTGAATAAGACTATTTAAAAACCTAAGATCCAAGGAGGAGGAGTACGGAATCGAGTCACACATATAATACAGTAATTAGAAAACAGTTCACTTCCAGGGTCTTAAGTGCCAGTTTACAATCATTCCAAGATGTTACTGTTTTCTCCTTATGTAATGTTAAAAAAGCTTAGCAAGGTAATTAATTATACATGTTGTAAAGAAAAGCTTTTACCACTGTAGAATGTTTCAGGCACCTGGGTGGCTCAGTCAATTAACTGTCCAACTCTTGATTTCAGCTCAGGTCATGATCTCAGGGTCCTTGGATCTAGCCCTGTGGAACTCCGTGCTGAGCATGGAGCCTACTTAAGATCCTCTCTCTCTCTCTCCCTACTCCTCCCGTATCTTAAAAAATATTTCAAGTTCAAATTTGAACCTGATAATAAGTAATACAAACTACTGGACATTCCCATCTATGAGCTGTTTCTGTTTACACCACAAGTAAAGAAAAGGGAAATTTTTTGTTATTTGCTTCTTTTTTTTTTCAGATTTATTATATAAAGAATCCTCTGTCTTCCAGTAAAATCTACCACAATATAACAAAAATGCAGGCCTTTGGATCCTTCTGACATCCTTCTTTGCTCCTTAATTAGATGTTTCATTGGCTTTCAAGTGAAACTCAACTACTGGCTCTGAGATCATTTACATTTACTTAGACATTTTAAGCTGCCCTGTCACCATTATAGAGCACTGCCTAATGAGGTCCCCTTAGACAAGAGCTGGCTTGACAACAACCCACAGCTAATACTAAAATGATCCAAGATTTCCTACTTTCTCTGAATTTAAAAAACTTAAGTGAGACTCCTCCCTAAAAATGGGTGGGGGAGAGGCATTATTTCATAAAGGGGTGCTTCTGCTTGAAGCACTTCCGAGAGAACTGTACAATCATCAAGTGGAGACTTAATATGAATTCAAATAAATTCACAAGTTAACTCTGAGTCCTTGAACATGGAATCTCCCTCCTCCTTGACAGTACAGAAAAACCACATATTGATCACTTCTAGGCTATTCTGGAGTTTAAGGAGATGTGTGAGAGCAGGAAGAGCCTAGCAGAAGGCAGGGCAGTACGATTGGAGAAGGAAGGTAAGAGAAGAAAGAAGAGGTGTCAGGAGTTCAGGCAGACGTGGCCACAGGTCATGGAAGAGCTGGCTGGAGAGGGCAAAAATGGGCTGGTGAGGCTCTCCAGAGTGTAGGAATCCAACAACTTCATTGTGGGGGTGAGGAAACTGAGGCCCTGGTCACAAAGGCAGTAAGTGACAGGAGTCAGGCCCAGGTCACCTGCTAAGAGGGGAGGATGCATAGACAATAAACCAAGAGGTGGGAGCCCAGAGAAAAGATGTGCTGCTGGAGAAGCCAGCGGGATACGATGAGTGGTTACCAGCTTCCCTCTTGAGTGGGATGGACAGGAGATATGTCTGTAATTTGGTTGAGATTTGTATACTCTCAAGAGGCCAAGATTAACTCTTCTCCCCCCAAATAAAGAAACACCCTACTAGCTTTACATTACAAACAGAATACAAAGACAGTATAGAAAAACTGAGATTAAGAGGTTTAATAAATAATTCAGACTATGTTAGAAATGGAAAGATGCCCCTTGATGCTAAACAGCCAAACCTGACATTTCTATTCTTTAGGGCTCAAAATACAAAATTTTATCCTTGAAATGAACTTTGTAGAGAAGAAGAAAGCTTCCATTCAGTAAGCTTAACCCTTAACTTGGAGGGGGTTGAATACCATAAAAACCAGTGCCTCTCATACTTGAACATGCATAGGAATCACCCAGGATCTTGTCAAAAGACAGGCTGATTCAGTATGCCTGGGATCAAGCCTTAGATTCTAACAAGCTCTCTGGTGATGCTGA
Source organism: Mustela putorius furo (assembly GCF_011764305.1). Taxonomy (NCBI): domain Eukaryota; kingdom Metazoa; phylum Chordata; class Mammalia; order Carnivora; family Mustelidae; genus Mustela; species Mustela putorius. The sequence continues at coordinate 205,826 of NW_025422151.1, read as the reverse complement.
TGCCATCAACCCAATCCATGAACCATACTTCAAGTATCAAGGCATAAAAAACACGAAGTATGAAAGTTACATTTCAAGGTATATTTATTTCACATCTTGGTCTGCTAGCTACAAAACAGTGACATTTTTCTTTCCTTTCTTTTTTTTTTTTTAAATCAACATATAGTGTATTATTAGCCCCAGGGGTACAGGTCTGTGCATCACCAGGTTTATACTTCACAGCACTCACCAGAGCACATACCCTTCCCAATGTCCATAACCCCACCACCCTCTCCCTACCCCTCACCCCCAGGCAACCCTCAGTTTGTTTTGTGAGATTAAGAGTCTCTTATGGTCTGTCTCCCTCCTGATCCCATCTTGTTTCATTTATTCTTTTCCTACCCCCCAAAACCCTCTACGTCGCCTCTCAACTTCCTCATATCAGGGAGTTCATATATGATAATTGTCCTTCTCTGATTGACTTATTTCGCTTAGCATAATACCCTCTAGTTCCATCCACCTCGTCACAAATGGCAAGATTTCATTTCTTTTGATGGCTGCATAGTATTCCATTGTGTATATATGCCACATCTTCTTTATCCACTCATCTGTTGATGGACATCTAGGTTCTTTCCATAGTTTGGCTATTGTGGGCATTGCTGCTATAAACATTCGGGTGCACGTGCCCCTTCAGATCACTACATTTGTATTTTTAGGGTAAATAACTAGTAGTGCTATTGCTGGGTCATAGGATAGCTCTATTTTCAAGTTTTTGAGGAACTTCCCTGCTGTTTTCCAGAGTGGTTGCACCAGCTTGCATTCTCACCACAGTGTAGGCAGGTTCCCCCAAAACACTGACATTTGAGTTCTCCTTTTGGTGATTGACTGGGTCTGTAGAAATGTGAATATAACTTTTCAGAGGGAAGGAAGGAGTTTCAGTCCAATTAAGAATAAAAAAGCAGTGTGATTATTTAATACAACAGAATTTGCTCTGGGCTCAGCAGGGAGTAACACAGTCTATGTGTTTTGTCATATGACAAAGAGACAGTCAAGGTTGATAGTTATGGAATCTGATTTAAGTCCTCTTGAGTGGCCAAATGGACCTACTATTCATTTGCATGAAAGCTCATCTTTCCTTACAGAAAAGAAAATAACACCCATCTGCTCTCAAATGGGCACTCTGTTGTTTTCTAGGAGTCCTGAGGCTTTCATTCTGACAGCCCAGCTGCCTGGGCCGAGACAATGGAGCTGGGTTGTTCTAATCCAGGTACAAAATTATTAACAGTACTACCATTTCTGTCCCTGGTCTCATGGTGCCTTAGTGAAAACATAAGCCTTCTGAAGACTATCCTCAAGTCTTTGTGGGCTAATCCATATTTGAGGAATAAAATTTTAAAACCTAGCCTTAGGAAGCAACATGGCTTTCTTTAGAGATCTTTACTCAAATGCCTGCCAGTTGCAAGCTGTATGACCTTAGATAAATTATTTAACCCTTCTGTTTCTTCCACTATAAAATGAGGACAATAGATCACGTACTTTGAGCTCCTTAGCAGCTCAGGGGCTGGCTCAGTGAGGTTCAAGGGCAGGATTATCACTGTTAGGTTCAGGGCCACCTTCTCCAACTGAACCAACCAATCCCAAATTTACATGGTGCTAAATACACACACACATCACTGGTGGGCTCTGTTCTCAGTTGGCTTACATTCTAAGCCAACAACACATGGAAGTCCCTCTCACTTCTTAAATATCACATAGTTCTTGATTTCTTCATAATCTACTAAGCACTATGGTATTTAGAAAAGGAAGTCTGCAATACACACAACCGTTCTCTTCACTGTCCCCAATGCCATCTCACTAATCCTCCTCTGTCTTCCCTCATGTTAGCCTCATTCTGTCTGAAGACAGCACAGCATCCCAAAATACTCCATATCTCCACCAGCACTGTGTAAGCAGGAATGGGTTGCCTTTTTTCTCCCAATTTAGTACTGATCACATCGGGAGGACTAATTACACAAAGCAAAACCCTGGAAGACCATTATTACAAATATGTGTGTGAGATTAAAACTTTAAGTTCCAGTCTTCTATACATTATTATCTCAATGAATCCTAACAATAACCTTGTGTATTTAGGATCACTATTCTTATTATTACAGAAAAATCTCAGAGTTTAATGTAAGAGACAAGTTCATGGCCACCCAGTCTTTCTGTATGTTCTTGGTCTCTAAGACAGAGATCTCCCCAGTAAGGTGAAAGGGAGGTGAACCACCTGTTACTGGAACCATCTACATAATTCAATTACATCTGATTCTGACAGAGACCACTGGAGCCCACTTTTATCAGTGTGAGCTGCATCCCTCTAAGTTATCAGGGCCTGTAAACCACAGCCCACCACGTGGAGGCCCTTAATCATAGTTTAAACAAGGTCTCCTGGGCGCCTTGGTGGCTAAGTCAGTTAAACATCTGCCTTCCACTCAAGTCATGATCCTGGAGTCCTGGGATCAAGCCCCCCTCCTCATGCTCATCTGGCTCCCTGCTGGGTGGGGAGCCTGCTTCTCCCTCTACTCTCCCCCTGCTGTGCTCTCTGTGTCAAGTAAGTAAATAAAGTCTTCTTAAAAAAAAAAATACACATTTTTAAAAAAGATTTTATTTATTCATTTGACAGAGGTCACAAGTAGGCAGAGACGTAGGCAGAGAGAGAGGGGAAGCAGGCTCCCCACTGAGCTGAGAGCCCAATGTGGGGCTCGATCCCAGGACCCTGAGATCATGACCTGACTTGAAGGCAGAGGCTTAAACCCAGGGAGCCACCCAGATGCCCCCTTTAAAAAAATTTTGAACAAAGTCTCCTGTGTCAGACTATAAATGGCAACGCTATATCAAGGTTGAAGCCAAAACCCCGGTAATGGGTCCTGCCCTATAAAGAACCTTCCCTTGAGCATGCATCAGTCCCTTCTGCCAATTCAGGGATGAAAAGAAACAGCCAGCCTTGGAGCACTCACATGCACCCTGAGAATCCGGGAGGACCCTGTTCACCAGTGTGACATCTCCCCTCTCTCCCTTTGCTCTCAAGCCCTCTGCCCACACACCCTTCTTGTGCTGAGAAGGCCTCTCAAAAGTATTAGAGATGTGCTAGAAAATCTTCATTAAGTAATTTAATAATGTGTGTGTCTGGTACCTCAGTCCCAAACAGAAAGGAATGTGCCCAAGAGCCAGCAGGCAGAGCCACGTTCTTCCTGTTACCCTGTAACAGCAGGCAGGCTAGCAGCGGCCTGGCAGGCGCTGCTCTGGGGACAAGTCCTCTCACAGCACTGCTTTCCCAACATCAAAGGGTTGGAGCTCATCGTCAATTTGTAACTTGGATTTTTCTCAAATCATAGCCTGACAGATGTTGAAGTCTGACAGGGTATAGAATCATCCTCTACTGAGTCAAGAATATGATAAGCAAGAGGGAACAACAGAATAAAAGAGGTCCCAATTCAGAGAAGGGGAATGGAAATTTACCCCGCCATAAGAGAGAAAACACAAAGTAGTGAAATTGGCTCTTTAAATGGCATACCGCAGAGTGGTAGTGATTTTGTCAAGTTTTGTTCACGGAATATGGTGACAAATGGGGAAGGACTGTGTCTTGCCACTGGTATTTAGTTCAGTTTGTCTGGTTTTTTAATTTTATTTTTAAGGAGAGGCAGTCACAAATGATTCCAAGTTATTTTTAAATTTCTTTCCCTAAAAGTTCTGATTGAATTCATGACCCTTTCAACTAATACAACATTATTTTCAAGAGGGAACAAAAACAAATTGATGAAATAAACCAGTTTGGGCCACCAGTATGAAAAAAAATGCACTTGACATTAAAACTTTAAAAGAGTTAGTACTTTCTTGAATGGGTTCTTTCAGGAATATTTACACAAATATGGCTCACCCGGTCACTATCCACCCAAACTGGTGGGGTGGTTTTCATGAGCTAAGTTCTAAGTTGTTCTTGCTTTGCCCTCCATAATGTCACTCACTCCCTGCTACTCAAAGTGTGGTCCAGAGACCCGCAGCAGCACCTGAAAGCTGGTTGCAAATGCATGACCTTAGGCTTCACCTCAGACCTAATGAGTCAGAACCTACATTTGTACACGATCCCCAGGCAATTCATACACACTGAAGTTTGCTAACACCATCTTGCAAGACATTTATTATTTAAAAATCATTTAAGCCCATTTTAACAGCTCTTCTAAGAAAGTCTTCCCTACATTGAGCTATATAATATGCCTTCCCCTAAGTCCCATTTATGCTTCCCTAGTAATGAGAATACTCGGGGAAATAAAAGTTAAGTTTGCATAAAATACTTTTAAAACAAAACCAAAATTCTTCTTTTGATGTGCACAATGTTTTGGGGGATAAGAAACATTAAAACTATTGCAAGCATTCCATAACACACCACACTTGCCACTCTTTCTATTGACCATCAGAAGTGTATGCTAAAAAATACAAGCAGGTATCCGCATTAAATCAACAATATCAACTAAGCAATAAACATGGCAATAAAAGATTCAAGTGAAGAAAAGAATACCCAAAAAAGGTCTTCAAGGTCAAATTATTTGCAAATTAGTCTTGTTGGGGAATAGCTGTTCCACACATCAGAAGGAGAAAAACAACCATGGAACTGCAGCATGGGTAATTTTTCCCATGTGCCAGTCTCTATGCCTGGCATTTTAAACCCATTAACTAATCTAAGCCCATCACAGCCCACAGAAGGTGGGCACTGTTCTAGTCTGTTTCACTGAGGTTAATTTACATTAAGCTAAGAGCTAATACCTGCTGGGTACAGCTATACGAATTTTTACATGTTTATCCCCATGCAATCCCCCCCCCCGCACCCCCGCAAGCAATTCCAGAACCCTAGCAGGAGGCTCTCTTACTCAGCAGCCCCTTCCCCAGTGTTCTGCCTTCTACCACACAAACAAACCAGTTTTCTTTACTGAAATTCAAACACACGGAATCTTGCAGAATACACCTTCCTGAGCCTGACTTCTTCCAGTGAACAGTTCCAGACAGATCAGCGTGGACAAGGAAAAGGGCATGTCCAGCTGGGAGTGGAGAATGAGTACCTGTAAAACTGTAGGGGACAGGTGAGTGTCTTACAGCATGCAAGGTGGGCTAGTAGAAGAGTCTGTAGGAAAGGAAGCTGGAAAGCTGGGCCTTTCAAATGGTGAGTAGCCTGGAATGCCAGCAGTGTCTCAAGGTGTTTGAGATAAATGATATGATTAAAGTGACATGTAAAGAAATCCGTTCTGGTAGCCAGTCCAGGGTAGAGGGAAGAAGGAAACTGGAGGCAGCAAGCCCAGTTAAAGTCTGGGGTGTAGAGGTCCAGATAGGAGATGGTGAGCACCTCTGGGAAGGAGAGACACAAAACCCCAAGAGAGTTCCATCCTGACACTTGACAGAGGGGCTGCAGTTGACGGGAGGAGTTGTTTTCCAGAGCTCCAGGATGAGACTCTTGAAAGAATGGTGGTAAGTGCAACTGAAAATATAATGTAGGCAGTAGGGGAAACTGGTTTCAGGGAGGAAGGTGAGTTCAACACCATGTGGCCACCAGCTGGCTGAAAACTCAGACTAAACCTCGGGACAGAGATGGAAAGACGCAGATACAGGAGAATACAGGAGGTGAACCAGACAGCAAGAACTAAATGGATCTCCAGAAACCATGTGTTTGTTCTCACCTGGCTAACCCCAGTGAGGAGAGAAACCACAGGACTGAACCCTGGGGAACCCTTACTCAGAATAAGGAAAAGGAGTCTTGCAAAAAAGGGCGGAGGACAGGGTAGGAACTAGATAAAAATGGAAAGATGGGAGCATAAATTTAGCAACAATTCCTGCAATAGGCATTCAATTTAAAGACATTTTTTCTCAAGTACAACCACTGTAAATGCTGAAGCAGGCTCTCCAAGCAAACCCTAGGTACTTCAGAAGCTTCATTAACTCTTTCTAGCATCTTTAAGATATTACTTTGCAAATTACTGTCTGGGTATGCTAAACTTAGTAAATTACTGTTTGGGTAGACTGAACAGCAGCCTAGTACTCCGAAAGAGTTAATGGAGCTTCCAAACTGTCTAATTTACTCCTAAGGTACTGTTCATATTTAACACTGTAGCTCAATCTGCATATCACCAATGATGATTAAAAGGCAATCCATGAAACCAAGCATTCAAATTTCTGACCAAATCAAACAGACCCAATATTTTATTTAGACTTCCTAATCATAACAAAGTCTAGATAATTTTTTAATGATTTTATTTATTTATTTGAGAGAGTGTGACAGAGAGAGAGCACAAGCTGGGGGAGGGGCAGAGAGAGAGGGAGAAGCAGACAAGCAGACTCCCCGCTGAGCAGGAAGCCCTATTCGGGGCTTGATCCCAGGATCACAGGACCCCAAGACCTGGAGATCATGACCTGAGCTGAAGGCAGCCACTTAACCAAATGAGCTATCTAGTTGCCCCACAAATTCTAGATGATTAACAACCAATCAAACAGTGGCCCTTCTTCAAGAAATCCGCTACAAATAAAAGCTAAAAAAGAAAATCCAAGATCAATGCCTGCACAGAAACAATGCCTGAAAACATGAGCCTGAGCCATATCCAGTCTGTGTGTAAAATTATCCCACAGGCACTAATTATAATGCACCCCCGCCCTCTGTTTGCCTGCTCTGCACTCATCTCCCCCTTCACCAGACTCTAACTTCTACCAAATGACAAATAATAAATTGGTTTGCTTAAAGTCCAGCCTTTAGGAGATATTAAATAAGAATCCCTACAATGAGGCATGCTTCTTTTCTGTTTATTTAGCTGTTGACTTGAAGCTAAGTTTTACTTGCTCAAGCCACTTCCAGTCACGCTGCCAATGATATTTTACATTATTCATTCCCTCAGTGAACTTACTCTATTAATCAAAAGCAAGTTGGCAAGTTTTATACATGGCATTAAGCAGTGATTTTTAAAAGACAATGCACAGAAAGCAGAAGCATTAGCTAAAACATTCAGGTGTTTCATTAAAGAAATAAAGCAGACTCTTATTTTTCAAATTTTCTTTAAATCATTTTTATAATTATAAACAAAAATTTAAAGCCAAATTTGTTCTCATCAAGTCTCCAAGCAAATCTGAACAAATTAATCCTCTGAACTGCCCAATACGCTAAACACGGACACTTCACTATAACCCCATTTCAGAATACTTATAAAAATTCTCAGTGGTTAAATGGCTCTTTTTGGTCAGACTGGCACTTTTTGGTGTATGTTTTATAAGATGTTACTCGTGCTATGTTATTCTTCTGAAAATGATAAAGCAGTAACTAACTATATCTTTGTACAAACACAGTTTTTAATCATTAACATCTTGACTTGAGGGGTCCCTGGGAGACTCAGATGGTTAAATGTCTGCCTTCAGCTCAGGTCATGACCCCAGGTCCTGGGATAAAGCCCTGCATCCCCCTCCTGGGCTCCTTGCTCAGTGGGGAGTCCACTTCTCCCTCTCCCCCCCCCATGTGGGCACACTCTCAAGTGAATAAAAAAAAAATTTTTTAATCTTGACTAGATAAATACCTTGAAATGGACATATCATCAAAGATCCTCAGTCCAGACCTGTTAGGTAATCCAAAAACAAACAAACTGTAAGGTTTATGGTTAAAAAAAATAAGGTGGGTGCCTGGCTGGCTCAGCCCACACAGCATGCAACTCCTGATCTCAGGGTTATGAATTCAAGTCCCACATAAGATGCAGATTTCACTTAAAAATAAAATCATTAAAAAAAAAAAAAGGTAACTGGTACTCTATGGAAGTCCATTTTTTAAAAAAATTTTATTTATTTGTCAGAGAGAGAGAGAAAGCATGCACAAGTAGGGGGAGCAGCAGGCAGAAGGGGAAGCAGGTTCCCTACGGAGCAAGGAGCCCAATGCAGGGCTCGATCCCAGCACCCTGGGCTCCTGACCTGAGCTTAAGTCAGACACTTAACCAACTGAGCCACCCAGACATCCCTGGAAGGACGTATGTTGTTAATGAAATTATTATATATATAAATTTTCAAGTGAACAGGCACTGGTTAAAATCACACACAGAAAAAAACTCATGTAAACTTTCACAAAAGACAAGCATTCTGGTTTTCTTTTTATTTTCAGTTCCATCATCATAGGAACAAATTAAGTTTTAAAAAAATTTTTTTAACCAGCTTCAGATTTAATAATGAACTTACATCTAGGATTAGTGAAGGAACTGGGAAGTAAACAACCAAGGGACAGTGGATCTATTTTCAGGTATTTAAACTAGTCATCTGCAAAAAAAATTAGGCCTGCTGTGCAATTGAAAAATTCTCAAAAGAAATAGGTTCATAAGATTTAAAAAAAGCTCTCAAAGGAAATATGAAAAACCCTCTTCCTTTTTCTACCCAGTCTCTTATGAGGACAAGAAAAAAAGTTTAAGTTCAAAGCATAAAACTCATTAATACAGATCTCTTGGGGTTCAATGAGAAGAATATGGGAAGATGCATAATAAATGTACATGTTTAATGTAAGAGAGAATGAAATTCACAGAAGCAATATAAAAGATTATTTCAAATACCAACAGAGAGGTATTTACCTTCAATTGAGACTACAGTTTTTTTTAAAGCCCATGTTTTTCTAGACAAAATCATTTAGAGGGGCATCTGGCTGCCTCAGTTAATAAGAGTAAAAGACTCTTGATCTTGGGGTTCTAAATTCAAGCCCCACGTTGGTCCTACAGTTACTTTAAAAAAATATAAAAATAGGGCACCTGAGTGGCTCAGTCAGTTAAGCAACTGTCTTCCGCTTAGGTCATGATCCTAGGGTCCGGGGATTGAGTCCTGACAGACTCCCAGCATACTAGGAAATCTTCTCCCTCTCCCCTTCCCCCTGCTCGTGTGCTCATGAACTCGCTCTCTGTCTCTCAAATAAAATCTTTCCAAAAAATAAAAATAAATAAATTTTTTAAATCACCAAAAATTTTAAAAAACAAACAAACAAACAAAAAAAAACAAAAAAACCCTGTTACTTTAATTTCATCCCAACACAATGCATCCCATCTAGCAGGCATAATTTACCATCTCTGGCTAGTAACTGCCAATCATTTTAAGGCTTTTCCAGGATTTGTACCAGAGATTAACAACATATTCTTTTGAGCTGACACATGTAAGATAGTCCCAAATGCAATAAAAAACAGCATACTACCAACTACCAAACCATACTACCAAGCTTGTCGACTTGATGAGCACAATTTTCTGCATGTTACTCATACTACCATAAAATCGGCGCAGAGTTCAAGGTCCCAATCTAGAGGCAATCTTGTGCGGGATGAGTAAGGGATGAATGTGAACACAATACATTCAACTCACCCACTCACTGTCTTGGTCACTCAACAGCTACACCACTGTTAGGGCCATCTCCTTGGTCATTTCACTGAAGACCCTGCTAATAATCTTTCAAGTCTCTTTCAATTTACTATGCCTATGCCTTTTATTTGTATGTTACATCTCTCAGCACATCTTAAAAGATAAATCTACCATTTCAATACACGGTGATAAGGTGAAACAAGACATATCACGAAGTAGGTGATGTGGCTTTTTAGTAGTTTGTGTTTTTTGCTTTCTTAAGATTTATTTATTGGGGGGGGGCAAGAATACACAAGCAGGAGGATAGGCAGAGAGAGAACCTCAAGTAGACTCCCTGCAGAGTACAGAGCCAAACATGGGGCTTGATTTCATGACCCTGAGATCATGACCTGAGCTGAAACCACAAGTCAGACACTCAACCCAGTGATCCACTCAAGCATCCCAGTAGTTGATATTCTTAGTAACACTGACCCTTAGGTCAAACAGGTCTGTTATCCAATCAAATCCAAACTAGATCAAAACCCTTCTTGGTCAATTAATCCCCCCCACAAAGAAAAGTACAGAATTTTATTTAAAGGAATATAGGATTTAAACATTTAACTTAAAAATATACATGTAAAAGTGCTTGAGATAAAGTAAAAAAACAAAATAACAGCAACAAAAAGTTTCTTTGAGGCAAGTTCCTCTGGTTGGATTTCTAGTCTTTCTTTATCAATCTACAATGCACTGTCATCAAATACTTGCATTTTTTATTTCTCTAAAGTAGAGAAGGAATCTGCCCCTAGCATAGCAATCCAACTACAGAATTCTGCATGCTTTCCCCCCAATCTTTTATAGGGTCGGATCACACCTAACTTAATAGCAACTTAAGTCTTCCCAAAATGTTCAATGCAGTTTTCCTAAAAACCATTATTTCATTTGTATTTAATGGGTTCATTCAATAATTTTTATTAATTGGGAAAACAAGTAAAGCTGCACAAACATGTCTGAAAAAGCTCAACGAAGTTTCAAAAGAAAATCAACTAAGGCAGAGAGTAGCTCAAGCAGTAAGGGGTTTTATGGGGAGGGAATGGAGAGCATGGATTATTACCAAGGTAATTATTACCATAATTACCTTGACCAGTGAAAGCCAACTAGAGGAGCTTTTAACAGTAGATGCTGGTGTGGCCACCAAGACATACCTTAAACACTTTTGTGCCAAACGGGGATAAAAAGGTGTTTTGTTTTGTTTTTTTAATGTCTGATTTAGGTTTAAACTGATAGAATTAGCCTGAATTGTTTCGAGCTCAATTATGGGGGGGGGGGGGACCAAAAAACAAAAAACTTGCCACCCAAGAATAAGAAGCACTTTATATGAACACTTTTTAAGTGTGTAAGAGTTGCATGTTACTTGTTCCTGCAAGTCCACCTTCTGGAAAATCTGAACAGTGGTACTGTGTGTGTGTGTGTGTGTGTGTGCGCGCGCACGTGTGCGCGTGTGTTCATGTGCACCTATGACGACATGTAACTCCCAATATTTCATAATTACCTTGACCAGATAATTTTTTTTCTAATTCTCCTAAACTTTGGAATACATAGTTATTTTCCGTATGTGGTTCTCTTCATATGTTCACCCTCCTGGGTGTTCTACATATCTCTACTAGAACTGAGTAGGATGCTTTCAGCCCAGTATCAGAGCAGTACTAGGCAACGACACCAAGCCACCAGCATCAATGAAAGGGGAGACACACAACCCATATGCAGAGGACTGAAAGGTGAGGCTAATCATCACAGCCCTTTCCTGCAGGAAGGTTTCTCTGAAAATGTCCTAACAGGCAATATGGCTCTAAACCAGACAGCTCTGTATTTGTTCACATATTTGTAAATATTACTGCCATCCCTAAATACAGTTCTATGTGGAAGAATAAACCACAAGCCACTGGGTCAAAATATTTTCCCCCCCAGACAGACACTGAAAGTATATGTATTTAACATTATAGAGAGTTAACCAGCTCTATGTTTAATTCCTCCTAAAATCCAACTGGTTCCTCTTTGACAGAAATTCTTTCCCTCTAAACTGCTTCAGGAATGCAAATTTTGCTATGAATAATCACATTTGTTAAATGCCATAGAAACCTGAACTCTTTGTTTCCAGAATTTAAAAACTGGTACATATTTTGTGATTCACTAAAAACCCAACAAATAATACTGGGTAGTGCTGTTTCTCATTGTTTACTCAAAAAAATATGATTTAACATTTTCTAAAACTTTGAAGTTTCTAACAGCAAAAGAAAGGGCATTCCTAGGAAAACTAATTATGCTTAGTTATGTTAAAGTCCTTAAAAAAGAAAAAAAGATGTTATTTATTTATTTATTTATTTGAAAGAGAGAAAAGGAGAACATGAGTGGGAGGGGAGGGTCAGAGGGCGAGGGAGAAGCGGACTCCCCACTGAGTAGGGAACCCAGAGCAGGGCTCAATCCCAGCACCCTGACATCAAGACTGAGCCAAAACCAGATGCTTAACCGACTGAGCCACCCATGAGTCCTATGTTAAAGTCCTTTTAAGTATGCTTTCAGATTAACAAAAAACTGCAACTTATTCAAAATGCATGCAAGCACACACACACACACTTTTGATTAACTGTAATCCAGTCCTTTTTCTCAGCCTGCAAAACCACATGCTGTAGAAAAAGTCAATATTAAAAGAAGTAACTAAAACAGAAAAATACTCTTAAAATCCACCACTTAATCATATCATTTAATTCCCTTATTAAGAAGTAAGTGAGTAACTTCCAGGATATTCTGAGGTAAATTTCCATCTGTCTGTAGATGCTGCATTACAATTCTACGAAGTCCAGCGTGTCACAGCTGGTGCTTAAAACTAATAGTAGGGGCGCCTGGGTGGCTCAGTGGGTTAAGCCGCTGCCTTCGGCTCAGGTCATGATCTCAGGGTCCTGGGCTGGAGCCCTGTGTCCGGCTCCCTGCTTAGCGGGGAGCCTGCTTCTCTCTTTGTCCCTCCCCACTGCTTGTGCCCCCCCCTTAAATAAAGAAAAAATCTAGGAGCGCCTGGGTGGCCCAGTGGGTTAAGCCTCTACCTTCGGCTCAGGTCATGATCTCAGGGTCCTGGGATCAAGCTCTGCATCAGGCTCTCTGCTCAGCTGGGAGCCTGCTTCCACCTATTTCTGCCTGCCTCTCTGCCTGCTTGTAAGCTCGCTCTCTCTCTCTCTCTCTCTCCGTCAAATAAAAACTTAAGTCTTTAAAATAAGAAGAAAAAAGAAAAAATCTAAAACTTTAACAGTATTATTGTCAACGATACACATACTCCCCAAAACACCCTACTCTCAAATAGATATGATGGGGACATGGCCCTCACTTTTCCAGCTTCATCTCTAGTATACCCAATTCCAACTACTTCTCAATTACTTTATCACTCTCATCCTCTACCACAAGCATCCCTTTGGTCACGCCCACTCCTACTACCCAGTATTTCCTCCTTTCTGGCCCAAATACTGCCTCAGCCTGTTGAAATTCTACCCTTACTTCAGCACCCATTTAAGAGGGGGAGGGCAGTACTTTTCCTGGTGCTTCCACCAACATGACCTTTCCAGTCCCTGGAGCCCCATGGCATTCCCTTTTACATTTCTCTCTAGTCACATGCCCACCATACCTGCAGGCCAGTAGCTACAGGAGTCCTGACCAGTGGTAGCCTCTCATGGAAGAGGCTGTGTCATCAGTAACATCACAGAGGGAAGGGACACCACTGGTGATCAGTGAAGACACAGGGCTAGCAATGCAACCTACTAATGTGGAAGGATACCACAAATTATACCAATAATACTGCCAACACTAACCACTAAAAGATGCCTCTTATATCAGTTGACAAGTGTTTAAAGCTAGTTGAGCATGAACCTAATAGAAGAGATACATGATAAATAATAAAAATATCAATAATAAAAAATAAAAATATCAACAAATCTGCAACAGAAAAAAGATACCCTGACACAATAATACAGTGGAACTGACTGAAAGGCATGTCTACTTAACCAAAATACTACAAAAAACAAGTTTTCCAAATGTCTGATAGCAAGATAAAACAAAGTAAAAACTGAAGATCAAAAAAAAAAAAAAAAAATCCATTACTCTAGTACCAAGGTGGTTTCAAACATACCAAGTTGACAATTTACCAAAGTGAGGTTTTAACATCCTTCAATACTGAGACTATACCACACCCATCCTGTCACCTGAAACTAACTTAAAACAGACTATTTCAAGAACTAGTAATATTTCAGAATAGTACACTAGCTACTGTCAGCTTATGAAAAAGGGGTCTTAAATGATTGCACATTGTGTGTTCGTTTTTTAGAAGGGCAGGGCTATGGAAGTGGCTGTTCATCCCGAACTACCTGTGTCAGGTGTCTACTCGGTCCCTCCACTCTCCTCAGACATACTATCATCTGAGGGTCCTGTGTCACCACCATCCAACTTCGCTGCTATTCCCCACTTTCTAAAATCTGATCACATCCTGACCCTGCTTAAAACCCCTTCGTGCCTTTCTTTTCCCAGATTAGAAAGGTGAAGATCAAGGTACAGGTACCACCAGGTAAAGATCAAGTTCATGCAAGGTTCTCAGATCTGACCCTGCCTGCCTCTCTGCAGCCTTGTCTCACCCTCCTGACTTTGTATGGGCCACCAAAACATACTGTGAGATTTCGTGCTTCCCAGAAGCTCTCCATAAACCCCTCAAGTTTCTTCTGAGTGAGGAGGTCTCTTGGTTCCTCCTGACCAGAGGTCACTGCTGCCTCTGGCCATGTCTCTCCCTGTGCCTTGTCCAGGCCTCTGCTACAGAAAGAGGCACATGGTACAGAAAGTCTCAACACCTGGGAAACTGCAGGACAGGGACTGCTTCCTTCTTCTGCATCCTCAGTACTTAACAAAATACTGCAGACACAGCAAGAAACCAAAGAGTGTATGTGTCCACATCGGTGTTGCAATCTTGGACTACTGTAACACCACAAATCCCCAGAGATAAACAACTAAACAGGAACACCAGAAAACCCTGATTCTTCTTGGAAACACTTTTAAGATATAATTCCATTAATTTCCTATTTGGGGCTTCTTACAACCTTCATTTGTTCCAATGTGCTCTACTACATGTCAGGCACTGTACTAGGCACTATGAATGAATGATAAAGTAAACAGCACTGTCTCCACTCTCAGGGAGTTTAGATCCTACTGGGGCCTTCTACAACCCCAAATACAGCATACAGCCGTCACTATTCCACACTACTTAGTACAATACACACAAATGATCAATCCCCACACGTTTAATGCTTTTATTCTTGTCCGCTACTGAACTTCCTTTGGCCATAAAATCCTAACTGTTGCTCTTGAGCATTTCCTAAAGCTTTACACCCTTCCCATACCTGGCAACAAGGGTGGACAGGAGGTGACAATAAATGAAACCTGCACGTACAGATAAAAGAATGGAATTTAAATGCTCCTGGTAGAAGAACTACAGAGACAGAATAGCCCAACATCTTCATTTTACAAACAAACGGCCCAAGGCAGAGACAAATTTCAAGAACTGCCTAGGGTCCTCCAACAGGTCAATGGCTAAACCAGATTTAGAATCCAAATCTCTAAATCTCAGCTCACCCCTTACCTGATAGTAACATGTCCTCTGTGATGTGTTAAATTCAGTCCACAGTCACATGAAAACTTAACTGGTATTTCTTGGAGCATGGGAAATGGTAAAAGCCAAAGACAACAAGGTAGCACCATATAATCTCATAACCAAATGCTTTCTCAGCTGCTAACATTTTTAGCATTTGTGGTAAATAGAATTGTTGATCCCAATTGTTCCCATGTGGCTATTTCTATGGCCTCTTGCTGGCTGAAGTACATTTCCCCACTCCTTGATTTCAGACTTGGCCATGACTTATTTTGGCCAGTGGGGATGGTAGTGAACCTGGCACTAACAGGCTTGAAATGATTTACACAGTAAGGTTCCCTCCCTCTCCTGAGCATCTATCATCATCGTGAGAGGAACTTATCCCAGAGTTACTGACCTTCATGTGTGGCCCTCAAAGTGAGAAACAGAGCAGCCCCAGGCAACTGCATACACATGAACAAGAAATAAATGCTTGGCAGGTGCATGCCACAGAGATTTTGAGGTGGTTTGTTATGCAGAAAAAGATGCCTGATACACTGTCTTAACCATCAAGTAAAAAATGCATACTTAGGGTAACCTGTCAGGGCTATATCTTCTTAGAATATCAGCTTGCTGTTAAAGTAGCAATTACTTTACTCTTTTTTATTTCCATTTTACTAATTCCTCAGGGCCATCTTTTATTTGAATTACCTGCAGAAAGAACGAGTCTCCAAATTACAGTGTCATCTCCAGATGTTTTACAGATTCTTAAGGTAGGCATTGTGAGAGTGGGGGAAAACATATTCTGTCAGTATCATCTCATAAAATGTCTTCTTTCCCCTTCAAAGCAGTAAGATTTGTCACCCTCACAGCTAATTTATTAAAAATAATTCTCAGCTCATATGATAGAAAGGGAGTACATGCATCTTTCAGCACAGGTACTTAAAGACTTTTAAAAGGCTGCTTTAAAACCCTCAACTACGATTAATGTTAAAATACACTGAATTAATTCTGGTATTTTTAAAGGGCCTCAAATCAGGGTAATATTAAAACGATAAGGCCTATGTAAATGTCCTTCAATGTAGCCATCTCTTATTCCAGCACATAGTTCAATGTTGTTAAAACTACTACAGCTTAATTAATTATAGTTATCATCTGTAATTTTTTAAGCTGAGTAGACTTGAAATAAGACTACATCTCGACCCACAGAACACTCTATGTCATCTGCAGGGTAAAATACCAAACGAGAAACCTACTGCTGATTTCTCCTTCTGGTTGCCATGACAAGGTTAATGTGTCACCTCTCTTTGTTCTTCTGTATACAAAATGAGGACATACTTCCCTTCGAAAGGACGTAACTTCCAAGTTCATCCAACAGTATACACTGTATTATATGCCTGGACTATGTAAAGAATTACACAGGAGTCCAGGCACCTGTGAGTCCATTCATGTAATAGCACAAAAAAATACAGGTTTGGGTGTGCCTGGGTGGCTCAGCGGGTTAAGCCTCTGCCTTTGGCCCAGGTCATGATCTCAGGGTCCTAGGACCAAGCTCCGCATTGGGGAGCCCGCTCCCCCTCACCCGCCTGCCTCTCTGCCTACTTGTGACCTTTGTCTGTCAAATAAATAAATAAAATCTTTAAAAAAAAAAAAGGATACAAGTTTGAAGGCATCTTTTTTTTTTTTTTAAATGTCAAACGAATTGGTGCTCTCCTTTAAAAAAATGAAGTCCATTGTGGTCTACAGATGGTTCATTAAAATTTGGCCAGGAAAACCAAGTTAAACACTGCTCCCCATTTCTGAATCAAGACCAGGAAAATGGCACAGTCTTCATGAAAGACTACTTACTTACATATATTCAAAGTGATAAAGATATTCTTCAGGGTGTGGGGGAAATCCCTCGAAGCCAAATTTCCTAACACAGAGCAAAACTCAAGGGATGTAGTAACTGGGGGGCAACAAACAACATACACTTTCTTTCAAGCTAACCTCGCACTGCGATTTAGCATTACTTGCAATACAACATAGTATTAGCAGTTCCTGCGACTTTGGCACCAATGGAAGTTTGGTATCTCCACATTAGAATTGCTATCAAAAATTCAAAATATTTATTTGTAATGAGTTACCTCAGAATTACGATGACTCACCAAAAGATCCTGTTATTTTAATATACTGATAAAGAAACACATCTACTGCCCTACAATAAATGTACCCACTATCACTTGTGCTGCACCCTGGGCCCCAACTCTGACTCTCCAGTCCTTATTAACTGAGGATATCCTGAATGCGGAGAGAGATGAGCACACTGGAGGAAGGGAGAGGAGAGAACAGTGTGTGTGTGTGTGTGTGTAAAACAGTGAAATTAAAAAAGGGTAATTATGATGAGGCATCTGTCTGTTTGGCACCATCTAAAATCAGCAAGCAATAATTGTACAACAAGGGGGTGTTTAGTGTGTGAGGTTTAGGACATTGTGCCAGAAAACCTAAAGCATCCAAGTTGTAAAACACTGTAATAAGCAGGTAATCCTAGGCCCAGCGTCCAAGTTTCTGCCCTAACCTGTTCCTTATGATTATGATTTTAAAACATCCCAGTGTCAGCAGGTTCACTGTGAGTCAGACCTGAAATAATAAATGGCTTATTTTCCATCCTGATGGAGGAAATACATCATGGCTCATTGTGGCTCACTTCACTGAGGCTGTTTTTACAGGAAAATATAAAAATAACTAAGTCATTCCGCCTTACCATTTTTATTTTAGTTTTATTAACAAAGCTCTATACTACAATCCACTTTAAAAAGAAAAAGCATGTTTTCCACATAAGCTATAAAAACAATACCTTGCAAACATCTAGAAGGAAAAATAATATAAACACCCAGAAAGAAAATTAAATTTTTGACCAACAAACACCCTGGAGGGCCAAGATAACCAATCAAAAGCATTCGCTTTTATCAAGATAAAGTGCTGCTTATTTAAACTGTCAACCACATGATAATACTGTTAAAAGATGACCAAAAAATTTCGCCACCACTTGTTAAGGTTGCCAGGTTTGATAAAACTACATTTATGTATACACAAATATATACATACATTCCAGAACCCAAAGTCTTGGCTACCACAACCTCCCAACTAAAGTCAGGGGGAAAAGGACACCTTTGCCATAATAAATGCTTATCCAATGACATCTACAGTGCATACAAAACCGTTAAGACCATCATGGCTGCAGATAAAATAACCACAGTGAGTGAGAAGGGCATTCTAGGAACAATGAGTTTGTTCCGTCCTGCTACTTAAATTCATTCTGTGGGAACCTTATGGGTTCTAGAGACCTCTGATGATAACACTTCAGAATGCAATCTTGTTTGTTATCCAAAATGGCAGCCAATATTAGGTATACTTCATGGTATGACTAACTTAGAATTATATATGGCTCTCAGTGCGTAATACATTTGAATACAAAGAATCCATAGCTCTGCTGAACGTTCACATTGAGAGACTTAAGCCATCATTCCATCTCCTTTTTTTTTTTTAATGCTTTTTATTTGACAGAGAGAGATAGAGTGAGAGAAGGAACACGAGCAGGGGAGTGGGGGCAAGGGGGGGTGCAGAGGGAGAAGCAGGCTTCCTGTTGAACAGGGAGCCCGATGTGGGGCCTGGATTCCAGGACCCCAGGAGCACAACCCAAGCCGAAGGCACACACTTAACGTCTGAGCCACCCAGATGTCCCTTGAAAGGTGCTAAGAGAGAGAAAAACCTGCGAATGTTCCTAATGCCTTACCCTTCTCACCTGACTCTCCTTGTGTCCCTAACCACGAATGGGGGAATGAAGAAAGGCAAATAGCAGAAGGCACATTTTGGAGTGCTGTTCTCATTTTCAAGAGTTTTAAAAGGCACAAACTATGCTCTCTCATAAGCCCTGTTACCTCACTCCTATCACAGCTAGTATTATCAATACAAAACTCAAGAACTAGGGGACTAAACTTTGCCCTACCTCCCTGCAGGAATTACCAAGGACAGAGACAACAGATTCGTAGAGGCCTGGCCAAGAACTGCCCTGCAGAGTTCCCACTCTTCATCCTGCATTTTCTAGTAGTCACAACTGTGGAGACCTTGAGTCTCCTCCACAAAATCTAGGCTTCATCACCTCTCGCATGCGGTTCTATAAAGAAAGGGAAAGAGCAGCACAGGTGCACAGCACACGGCAGACACTGAAATATTAAGGGAACGTGCCATTAATGCTATAGGGTGTCTGTGAGTCTGCGAAATTAAGTATGAGGATGACACCTCAGGGTTCCAACCTTAAAAAATAGAAGGGATTTTGATATATATATGTGCGCATGTTCCACATACAAACACACACAAATACATACACAAGAGCAAGAATACCCAAGACTTCTTTTCAAAACAAAGCTCACCCCACAATTTCTGCGGCCAAGGTATTTTAAAATCCTAGGCACAAAAATTTCTTGTTTTGTTAAAGTCAGTTCCATTACTGGTATCAAGGTCTAGAATTTTAATGGCAACGTCTTCAAAAGGAAATGATCCACAAACTCTGCTTTCCCATACTTCTTTCCTCAGCAACATGAAGTCAAAGAAGTAAACTTTTACCAGCCAGAATTTTAAGAAACTCGCCAGATTGATCCCAAGTACCTGAACCCTGGGATCTTTGTTAAAACAAACACCTAATGCATATAAACTCTTATGTCTCCATCAGGATGATCAGCAGGTCAGTGAAACACAGCAAAGTCCAAAGTGTCCTCCTTTTGGCAGGAAGGGGCCTGTGTGTTGGGGGCAGGGTGTGAGGAACAAATGGCTAGAAGCAGAAAGAGACAGTGAAAAGGTCAGTGGCCTGTCACCTCACTCTTCCTTAGGCACATAAGGATGTGACAGTTACATGTGGTTTGCAAGAGGCCTCCTCCCTTTACAAGCTGCTTCGCCAACCCATCCCCAATCTAAATCAATTTTTATTTTCAGTTTGGTGTTTAAAAAAAAAAAAAGGATTACCACACACAGAGGGACTTTAAGTCTGAGACTTTAATCACATCAAAGTCTGGAACTTCAAAGTTGCAGTTCCCACAGCAACAGCAACTCTACTCCCATCTGCAATTTGAGTGTTACTGTATATGGTAGTCTCTCTGATTTAAGACCCTGATATGTGTGTGGGCAATGCGGCCAAGTCACAGGCACTATGAATTTGAATTTCCTGGCTCTCACTTGGCTGAGTTTAGTGGGTGATTATGGGGTGTTAGCATCTGCATTTAAAGCAGGTCCCCAAAGAGGAAGCACATTCAGGTCACTTGAACAAACATGAGTGTAGGCCACACCAGAACCATCTGCCTGACCGCCTAGCAGCCCCCCTTTTTCAGTTCTGCAGTCTTCCTCAGAGCCCAGTGACCAGGACCGCCAGGATGGCGCTCACAGCATTTCAAGCTGCACCCTAATGGCTGGCACCATTAAATGGCTCATTTTTTAAAAAAGTCTGTGAAGAGCTTTAGCAGACAGAAGAGAAAGCAAATCAAAGCCCCTCTCTGAAGGGGGTGGGGGCGGTGGACAAAAACAAAAAAGTCCTAGCATCCAACCCAGCATTTGACCAGCTGGTGGTTACCTTTCCTCTACCATGTAACACAGTGGTTTCCAAAGGTATTTTCCAACAATCTAGTTCCTGATTTCAGTGGCCACTCTGTTTCAGGAATAAGAACAAAATTCAATACGGAGACAAGTATTGGAAAAGTCCCCGGGAACTGACTTAGCGTCAGTGGTTCGTTACATGCGTGTGCGCCCAGCCATGCCAGGGTGCTTCTGAATACCAAACCGAGGGCTGTACACTTGGGCCCTACTGTCCCCACCTCCTCCAGTGGCTGAAATTCCGAGGCTAGACATCTCTACCCATCAGAATATGTGCTGACCACCAGCTAAGGCTACTTTAGAAAGAGGAGAGCACTGCTAGGAATGTGGCCCTCCATTTCAGAGCACAATCCTGAGGCAGGATGGCAGTACGTGTAATTCATCTGAAATCGCCACCTAGAGAGTGGCCTAAGTGACTCAAGGTCACTGGAATTGTAAAAGACTTAAAAACACAGTCAGGCCCCCCTCACTTTTCTAAAACCAAGGCACAGACGGCTTCTGAGAGCAAATCTTCACGTAGAGGGTTTTGTTACTGAGAATGATGCTAGAGGAATTCCAGTGCAGTGCACTCAGTGGAAGACCCATGCCCTAGGCCCTGGAGAGGCAGACTACAAAGCACAGCAACAGCCCCCTTCTCTGGAGGCAGCCTTCCAGCAGAAAACGTTCAGACTATTTGGACAAACATGAACCAGAAACTCAGGACAGAAAGGAAAGAATGAAAACCGACTACTAACCTACAAAGCACAAAGACCCTCTCAAACCATCATCTGGAGCTTGCTTAAACTTTGTATAAAGTAAGTTCAGTTATTTAACACTGTTTATACAGGTTCTCCTGAGAACCTCATTCCTTGCTAATTTGACGACCACTTTAAGGAGTGAGGGATCAATCAATGCACAAGTAAAGAGGGGTTTCAAAAGCTCCAGAAAGCATTAGAATACAACACAAAACAAGTGGATGTTCCCAAAGACCATCCCAATCCTCCCCAGTAAGACAGAAGGCACAGTGAACTTGGAGGTACAGAAAAAGGTATATTCATGCAACAAACAGTTGCAAACACCTACTATGTGCCAGGTTCAAAGGAATGAGCATAACAGAAAATGCTGGTCTTCGTGGCATCTGGCTCTAGAAGGGAGACAGACAAGCAGAATACATGCAGTGGGTCAGGTGACAATACATGCCACCATGAAAAATAGAGTAAAGAGGAGAATGCTGGGAATACCTGGAGAAGAGCATTACAAACAGAGGCAAAGGATGGTGCCAAAGGCCTAAGGGAAGGAAGACGCCAGCCTGCAAGGCGGTCAATGTGATCAGAAGGTTACCAAGGAGAGCAAAAGGACGTCAGAGAAATGACTGCGGGATCAGGCCACGGGAGCCTCACAGGCCATTGGAGGAATCTCAGCGTTTACACTGAGAGGGCCAGGCTGACGAGAGGCAAAGGCACAGGCAGGAAACCAGTTAGGAGACACAGCAAGCAACCGGTGAAAAATCATACGGCTTGGACCAAGGGCCAGGGATAGAGGAGGTGAGACGTGGGAAGGAAATCTGAACACTCTAAGGTTAGAGAGAGCAGAATTTGCTGATAAAATCGCACATGGGATGGAGAGGGAAAAGAATAAGGTCTTTCTGAATTCAAAAGTATTATCTGGAATATTTACTTGAATGGAACACAAATATCTTTAGTAGACCACACTGAGCTCTCCCAGAAGAGCTCTACAAAGACACTAATGTTTGAAGAAGTACGAAGGAGAGAGATGGAAATACTAATTGACAGAAATAAGAATCAAAACAGGTACCTCTAGAAAGTTCTTAAGAAGGAAATGAGTCTTGAGGATGAGACAATGTAGGTCTAATGAAGAGACAGGGAAACAGTATTTCAGATGAAGAGGTTCAAAGGGCAAAACACACCGGTTAGGACAAGAGGTCTATCAGTAAAATCGTAAACAGGAGTAGCAGAAAGGGCACTTCATAACAGAGAGACACCTGATGTACAAAAAGCCTGTGATCAGCAATGTTACTCTGTAAGAGGTTGCAAGAGGTTAAGTCTTAAAAGCTACCACGGGAATGGAACCCACCTGAAATACAGAGGAGAGAGATGAAGCTTTGTTTCTGTGCTGAAGGACAGAATAGACCGATAAGTTAGGGTGGATGCAAAGGCAAAGAAGCACAGTAAAATTAAGACCTAAAAGAGACCCAAGAATTCAGATAAACTGGCAGTACTTGGTAGTCTGGATGGGGGTGGTGGGGGGCAGGTATGTGGGAAAAGTAGCAACTAACCCCCAGTTCAAACTGCAATTAACTGGTAGTGGTTGGTTGCTTGATACAGGAAACACAAGACAAATTCCAAGTTTTTCAGGTGTTCATTTTCCAAGTTACATCCCTTCTGCTCTAGAACCCTAACACACAAATACATACAATGACATCCCTTACCCACCTTGCTGCATCCAAACAATTTTCAATTAAAAAGAAAAAACTAAACAGATTTTTAAAATATTATACAAAAATATTCATCTTTACGTGGATACTTTAATTAGAATTTCTGCATGGAATCCAAATGGGATAATAGGAAGAGAAAGTATATTTTAGGGAACCAACTATCCCTAATGAATAAGGGAACTGGAAAAGGTGAAAGGTTTTTAAAAACATTTACCACAAAAAGAAAGAAAGGTGACATCACCGCAGACCACAGAATCTTCTGATAGAAAAGACGACCAAATAACATGTCCTCGGTATGCAAGGGCCAGGTGGGAAATACAGTCCAAGCCTAGTAGAGACAAGGAGCCCCAGCACACAAGCCTCAAGAGGCCAGCATCTCTGCGATCCTAACTTGTATTTGGATGAAGGAACAAAAAATATCTATCAAATGAGTTGTTAGGAGGAAAAGAAATCACGATCTGGGGGCGCCTGGGTGGCTCAGTGGGTCTGCCTTTGGCTCAGGTCATGATCTCAGCATCCTGGGATCAATCCCTGCATCAGGCTCTCTGCCCAGCAGGAGCCTGCTTTCCCTTCTCTCTCTGCCTGCTGCTCTGCCTACTTGCAATCTCTCCCTCTTTGCCAAATAAATACATAAAATCTTTAAAAAAAAAAAAAGAAAAAGAAAAGAAAAGAAGAAAGAAATCACGATGTAAAAACGGAAAGAGACACGTGAACAATGCTGAATAAGAAGAAAGCAAAAACCAAAGAGTATTTAATTTTTAATTTCAGTTTTTCTAAAGCAAGGAAAGCATGAGTAGACTACACCCCACACGGCACAACATGGCACACGGTACGACAAAGGAGGTGTACTATATGTGAAAATATCTGGAGAGAATGGAAACTAGAGTGTAAGCCTAAGATTATCATAAATAAGAAATGTAGAGGTCAAGTCCTCTCACACATTTTGGACCACTGAACAAGTAATTGCCACTTCAACCCCATCCTCTCATTGACAAAACAGAAACCAACAAGTAACAACACCTGTCAAAATGATATTATCCACATTTCCAAACATTCCTTCCAGATCAGTTCAAGATTTAAGAACTTTAAAAGTACACGTGTAAATACAGTTCAAAATAAAATAAACACTTCGTTTTTCTAAGCTCCCAAGAGCTGTGTTCCATGTTGCGGGATTATGTTATGGTGGATGATTCTGCTCAAATCGATGATAAAGGCAGAGAGAGGAGTACTTTCATTTTATTGAAGACCAGAACTACAAAACTGATGGTAGTACAATAATAGAAACTAAGAGCCTTGGAGACCGACAGACCTAGATTTGATCCCAGTCTGTTCTTTCTATTAACTGCATTATTGCATGAATTATCTAAGCCTTGATTTCCACTTCAAAGAAGGGGAATAGCAACATCATCTACTTTGTAAGGCTGGAGTAAGAATTAGAACTACTGATGCCCTTAGTACAAAAGAAGTATCAAATAAAAAGCAGCTATGTCATTAGCTCATCTATGGCTTAAGCTCCATTTTTTTTTTTAAGATTTTATTTATTTATTTGATAGAGACACAGTGAGAGAGGGAACACAAGCAGGGGGAGTGGGAGAGGGAGGAGCAGACTTCCCGCTGAGCAGGGAGCCCGATGTGGGGCTGGATCCCAGGACTCTGGGAGCATGACCCAAGTGAATGGCACGCTTAACAACTGAGCCACCCAGGTGCCCCATTAAGCTCAATTTTTATTTCCATCAGCATTCCAGCAGTAGAAAGCAGTACAAAACTGGGGTTCCTCCAAATCCTTAAAACCCTAAAGTACTCTGTATATGACTTGAGGTTCCTCAAAAGAGATCTGATGTATTAATATTATTCCTCAGTATTATGTAATTATTTATATACAGTTATTTTTAAAAGATTTGTATCCTAACTAACGAGCTTGACACTTCTCTCTTAGGTACAGACTATATTCCATTAAAGACTTCTTCATTCTAAAATTAAAATCTCAAATTTCACAGTTGTGGAAAATGCTACACTTATAAAGGGGGTGTGTGGACTCCTGGGTGACTCAGTTGGTTGGGCAACTGCCTTCAGCTCAGGTCATGATCAAGTTCAAGTCCCAAGTCGGGTTCCCCCTGCCCTGCAGGGACCCTGCTTCTTCTCCTCCTCCCTCTGCCTGCCACTCCCCCTGCTTGTGCTCCCGTGCGTGCACACTCACTCTCACTCTCTCTCTCTGTCAAATAAATAAATAAATAAAATCTTTAAGAATAACTAAATACAAAATTAAAAAATAAATGGGAGTTTTATTAAAAAAACAAAAAAATCTCTGATTCAAATGACTAAGCCTCAACATGACACCATGAGATATCACTCCTGGATAACAGCTCACCCATGGAGTTTCTTTCTTTTCTGGCAAAAGGCAATCTGCCTTTCTCAAATCCAAGATTTATCTCCACAAAAGTAACCAAACTTTCTGCCAATTCCACATAATCCCACTATTCCCTAAGCCCATTTCCACAACTACAAAACAGGGTTAACAGCAGGTAGTTATTTCAGTGTTGTTTAATGATTAAATAAAATAATATACACGAAGTACCTAGTGACAGATAAAGCAATTTAAAAAAAAAAAGTTAGCTTGGGACGCCTGGGTGGCTCAGTCAGTTAGGTGTCTGCCTTCAGCTCAGGTCATGATGCTGGGGTCCTGGGATTGAGTCACATCAAGCTCCCTGCTCAGCGGGGAGCCTGCTTCTCCCTCTGCCTGCTCTGCCTGCTGCTCCCGCTGTTTGTGCTATCTCTCTGAAAAATAAATAAATAAAATCTTAAAAAAAAATGTCAGCTCTTTTATTATTTACTGAAATATTTCAATCCTTAAAAAAATATTTTTTAAGATTCTATTTATATTTTTTTAAGATTCTATTTATTTATTTGTCAGAGAAAAAGAGCACAAGCATGCGGATTGGCAGGTAGAGGGAGAAGCAGGCTCCCTGCAGAGCAAGGACGTGGGTAGGACTTGATCCCAGGACCCTGGGATCATAACCTGAACCCAAGGCAGACGCTTAACTAACTGAGCCACCCACCCAGGCATCTGAAAAATTCCAATCCTTTAAAAATTATTTCCCAATTTACTCCTATACTGCCCATTTCCCAAAAATTACTAGAGCTAAGCATGGAAGAGGAAGAGTGCTCTACTCATTACTAACCTTCACACAGGAGAAGACGCACTAGGGCACTCCCTGCTTCCAGGCTCAGACTTGGGAGATTTAAGCCTATGCCAATCATTTTATTTGGCTTTAAGTATGCTAATGGTTAACACATTCACACAAATTCTCAGCTGAAAGAATACCTTTTATCAAGAGTCCTACTAAATCAAAACAAACCTCATTTGCATTTATTCACCTTTCCTTTAATCCTCCAATGGTAAAGTTAAAAAAAAAAAAACAATGAAATGTAGATAAAGGGGAAGAGAACAATGAAGATGGTAAACTGACTTCTGAAAAACTACACAATCATACTGAAATACATTTCTCTATCAAAAACATGACCATAAAACATTAATCCATTGGTAGGCCACTCAATGAACACAGGCTTTTTAACGTGACCCTGGGGAACACCTGGGGCATTAGTTCTTACTGCTGACTCTTACTAATAAACCTTTTCTTATTCCATGTGTATACCTCTGTGTATCACATGATAATCTAGAAGACCAGCAAACTTGACAAGAAGTAAAATGAGACATGCAAGAAAACCAACAACAGAATTAAATTACACTGACAAGTTAGAATGCTGGGTTAAAAATCAAGATGAAATTGAAAGTTCAACAGAATTATAAAACAAAGATGTGAGAAACAGAAACACTTGCTGACTGCAAGCTTCAATTGAACCATCAGTTAGGTTCTGTTAGGGTCTCAGGCTGCATTAATCAAAGGGAGATCACAGGAAATTAAAGTCCCACTGTGCTCAAAACTAACCACATCATAGCCAGAGGATAGGTGAGCTCTTGACTGGCACACCCCAAGGACACTGGTAAATGAGAGTGCATCTCATAAAAGGAATGGAGGCTGAAAGTGCAAACTATGGTCAAAAAAGCCCTCATTTCTGCAGATAAACAGGGACTAAGTGACTTCTGCAGGAGAGGCTGAAAGGAGATATAACCTAGTCTCAATTCTAAGATGTCGTGCCCCTGGAGTGTTACCACATCGCAGCCTGGTAGTGCCGTCAACAGAAAGCAGAACAGTAGTGTTATCAAAGCTACTGGCAACACAATCAAAAACACAAGAAACAATAAGTGTTGGTGAAGATAGGGAAAAAAAAAAAAAAAAAAGAACCCCACTGCACTGCAGGTGGGAGTGCACACCAGTGCAGCCACCATGGAAAACTGTACGGAGGATCCTCAGAAAGTTAAAAGTAGAACTACCCTACAATCCAGCAATCCTACCACCAGGCATTTACCCCCCAAAATACAAAAACACTCATTCAAAAGGATACATACACCCTTATGTTTATTGCAGCATTATTTACAATAGCCAAACTATGGAAGCAGCCCAAGTGCCCACTGAAAGATGAATGGCTAAAGATGTGGTAAGTATATAATGGCATATTACTCAGCCATCAAAAAGAATGGTATCAGGACGCCTGTGGGTTAAGCTTCTGCCTCCAGCTCAGGTCATGATTTCAGGGTCCTGGGATCAAGCCCTGCATCGGGCTCTCTGCTTGGTGGGGAGCCTGCTTCCCCTCCTCTCTCTCTCTGCCTTCCTCTTTGCCTACTTGTGTTCTCTCTCTGTCAAATAAATAAATAAAATCTAAAATATATATATATATTTAAAGTGCAAATTAAAGGAAAATGTGGCTCATGGTAGGGATGTTACATAGATAGCTACCTTCCCTACTGCTACCTGAAGACATCACGTGTATACTTTTAAGAGCAATCCAGGACAGTATGGATTATCAGCTCTATTTTATATATGCTGAAACTGAAACAAGAGAGTTTAAACGAGGGCACCTGGGATCTGGATGGAAAGCTTTTTTCATCTTTACTACTCTCTATTTTAGAAAATACCTGTTTGGAAGGAAGGAAGGAAGGAAGGAAGGAAGGAAGGAGAAAAGAAAGAGCAAATACCTGTTCTAAGAAATATAAATCCTCCCCCAACTTACGATGGGGTTACATCCTGATTAAACCTTCTGTAAACTGAAAATATCCTAAGTTGAGGGATGCCTGGGTAGCTCAGTTGATAAGCATCTGCCTTTGGCTCAGGTCATGATCCCAGGATCCTGAGATCATATTGGGTTCCCTGCTCAGTGGGGAGCCTGCTTCTCCCTCTCCCACTTCCCTTGCTTGTGTCCCCTCTCACTGTCTCTCTCTCTCTGTGTCAAATAAAATCTTAAAAAAAAAAAAAAAGTAAAAGTAAATACCCTAAGCCGAAAATGCATTTATACACCCAGCTTATGAACATCACAGTTTAGCCTTGCCTACCTTAAATGCACTCAGAACATGGACATTAGGCTACAGTTGGGCAAAGTCATCTAACATAAAGCTTATCTTAAAACAGTGTTGAATATCTCGGGTAGTTTATTGAATACTGTACTGAAAGTGAAAAAGAGTGGTCATATGGGTACAGATGACTATAAGTGTATCTATTGTTTACCCCCGTCATCACGTGGCTGACTGGGAGGCGTTGCTGCCCAGCTGGGAAAGGATCCAAATTCAAAATTCAAAGTATGGGTTTCTACTGAATGCGTATGGCTTCTGCACCACTGTAAAGTTGGAAAATCGTTTAAGTCAAACCATTATGTATCAGGGGCAGTCTATATTCAACTAAAATCAAATAAAAAAAGAAATCCCACCAACAGGCATTCTAGTAGCAACAGGATATATTTTTATCTAATCCCACTACTAAGATACTGTAAAAACTTTCAAAGATACTCCCAATCTCCTGACAAAGGAACCAAATAAGTTCACTGATCTTAGATGGTTATAACAGTTCAATACAAAGCAATAAGCTTTTATAAAATTGGAAATGTAACACTGTTTCTAAAGCTGTCCTATCAGTGAGAGACCTGCCCCAAACCCCGCAAGGGTTTCTCAAGGGTTATAGAAGGGTTATAAAAATAATTCCTAGTCCGTTTAATACTTTTTTTTTTTTTAAGTAATCCCTAAGTGGGGCTTCAACTCACCACCCGGATTATCAAGAATAGCATGCTCTACCAACTGAGCCAGCCAGGTGCCTCCCATGTCAGTTTAGATTCCCAAATTTTCTTGACTCAACTGTATTACACAGAAAACCTAGAGGTAACTCCTTACCCTTAGTGCAGTGTTAAATACCGAAAGGAAGTTAAAGTAGTCTATATTAGAAAGTTGTAAACTCCACCTACACCTCTCTCCTTTCCAAATGTGTACTGAGTTGTGGTTTCACAGCTGACAAGGGGCTCATGAACTTCCCTAAAACTGGGTAGCCAGACTCTGCTACCCAAAATGACATTAGCCGTGATTCCTTAGAGTCAGAGGACCAACTTCCCTCCATCCAAAGCTGAAGGACGACCAGCTATCAAAACGCGCCCAAGGGAGACTTTGCTGACAATTGCCCTTTGTGTAACAAACTTCTATCTATCTTGCCACAAGATCCAGAACTCCTAACATTTCACCACCTCTAAACAAAGTTAACACCAGCCAGAGGTGTCATGATGTCAAGAATTAAGAAACATATGTATATGACTCGGGGACACGAATCTGCCCTTGTCCGATTTTTCTTTACTCCTCCCTCCTCTTTATTTCTTCAATTTGCTAAATCATGAGCATCACTAGAACCCTGCAATCTCCTCTGCACTTCCCCAGTTCTGCCCACAGTCAAGCAATTTTATCAGCACTTCCTCTAGCCTAACCCAGACCTCTCTGAATCTCAACAAGACCGTTGCCCCAGACGCTCTCTTTGCCCATCCTGACCCTGTTCAAGTTCTCTGGACCCAGAGGGATCACTTCAACCACCTGCTCAAAAGCCTAACACTCTTTAATCTAACTGCTGTGTGTCCCTTCAACTGTCAACTGCATGAGAGATGAAACTGAGAAACTGTTCAAAGGCATTACTGAAGAAAGTAATGCTTCAGTGCACGGTGCAACCAGGCACTGGATCCTGTACCAAGAGAAAAAGCACACCACTAGTAAGGATGCTACTGGGAAGCTGACAAATGTGGAACATGGAATTAAAAAATGGAATGAAGGGGCGCCTGGGTGGCTCAGTCGTTAGGCGTCTGCCTTCGGCTCAGGTCATGATCCCAGGGTCCTGGGATCAAGCCCAGCATCGGGCTCTCTGCTCAGTGGGAAGCCTGCTTCTCCTTCTCCCACTCCCCCTGCTTGTGTTCCCTCTCTCACTGTGTCTCTGTCAAATAATAAATAAAATCTTAAAAAAAAAAAAAAAAGGAATGAAAAGCACTGTATTAATAAATTTTGGGGGCACCTGGCTTAGTCGGTTAAGCATGCAACTCTTGATCCTGGGGTTGTGAGTTTAAATCCCACATTGGGGATAGAGATTACTCTTTGGAAAAATAATAAGAAAGAAAGAAAGAAATCTAGGGGTGTCTGGGTGGCTCTGTGGTTGAGCTTCCAGCTCTTGGTTTGAGCTGGGGCTGTGATCTCAGGGTGGTGAGACCAGCCTTGCATGGAACTGGCTCAGGGAGGCATCTGCTTAGGATTCTTTCTTTCTTTCTTCCACTCTCTTTCCCTCTGCCCTGCCCCCCATACCCTCTAAAATAAATAAATAAAATGTTTAAAAAATGAATAAAGTCTAAAGAAAATAACTTTTTTTTTAAGAATTGTTTTTAAGGTTTTAATTATTCATTTAACAGAAAGGGAGTGTACAAGCAGGGAGAGCAGCAGGCAGAGTGGGAGGGAGAAGCAGGCTCTCTGCTGAGTCAGGAGCCAGATGTGGGACTCGATCCCAGGACCCTGGGATCACAACCTGAGCCGAAAGCAGCTGCTTAACAAACTGAGCCACCCAGGCGTCCCAGAAAATAAGATTTTTAAATAGATGATTTATTTTTATTTTTTTTAAAGATTTTATTTGTTTATTTGAGAGAGACAGTGTGCAAGCACAATCAGAGGGAGCTGCAGCTAGGAGGAGAAGACAGCTCCCCACTGAGCAAGGACTTGATCCCAGGATCCTGGGATCATGACCTGTGCCTCAGGCAGACACTTAAACTAAACCACTGAACCACCCAGGCATCCCAAAAACATAAATTTAAAAATAAATTAAAGTAGGAAGAAAAAGTAGTAAATTTCCTAAATGTGCCAGCTGTACCATGGATATATAGGAAATACTATATATTTGGAAATACACACTGAAACATTAAGGGATGAATGAAGCAACACCATTTTATGTAAGCTACTCCTGAATGGGTCAGGGAAAAATGTGTGCATATGTCCATATAAATTTACACATACATGTATATATACATAGGAATGCAAACAAATGTGGCAGATGTTAAAAATTGGTGAATCTGGATAAAGGGTGCACATAAATTCTTTATATTTTTAAGCTTACCTTTCGAAAATATTTTTTTTAAGATTTTATTTATTTATTTATTTGACATACAGAGAGAGATCACAAGTAGGCAGAGAGGCAGTCAGAGAGGGGGAAGCAGGCTCCCTGCCGAGCAGAGAGCCTGACATGGGGCTTGATCCCAGGACCCTGTGATCATGACCTGAGCCAAAGGCAGAGGCTTTAACCCACTGAGCCACCCAGGCGCCCCTCGAAAATATTTCTAAACAAAAGGCTGTTTTGTTTTTTAAAAAGCCCTTTGAGGGGGCATAAGGAAGCTTTTCAGTGATAGATATGTTCATTATCTTGACTGTGGTAATGTTTCGCATGTGCATCTGTACATCAAAACTTATCAAATTGTGTACTTAAAATATGTGCAGTTTATGTACTGAGTTACACCTCAAAAAGCGGTTTCTTAAAAACACACACACTCAAAGCCTGAGGGTTTCAGTCTTCCTGGGCTGACAACTTGTCTCACCGTACCTTATGATCACATGGGCCTCTGTTCCCTTTACTCTTCACCCCTCCTTTCCACAATCCTGAAGGACTCACTGTACTATCTGAGCTTGTCTTTCTTCTGCTGTTTTGCTCATTCTACTACTACTTTCTGGAAAAGGAATAGTGGAATTTGGACTCGCAGCCAGATGCAAATCGAAGATGTGTCAAATGCGCAATGAGAAGCCCACTTTCTGATCTGTGAAATGGGGATTATGGCCACCTACTGACAAGATGCAGTTGGCAACTGGCAGAGTGGCTAAGGTCCAAGAAACTGAGGTTGAAAGTATGACAGTACTGTGTAAACTGAAATAATACAAAATAATGTTGAGCATCATTACCTCCATATATTGAAAGCCCAAAGTTTACCCCCCGGTGCCTGCCTGGAAACAGACTCCCCTCTCCCCTGAATTAAAACAGAACTGTCCCTGATCCTCTGGTAGACCATCTGTGGTCTACCACATTCATCACAATACCACATGGGGGTGCCTGGGTGGCTCAGTTGGTCATGATCCCAGGGTCCTGCTCAGCAGGGAGCCTGCTTCTCCCTTTCCCCCTGTTCCCTCTATACCTCATCTTCCTATGCTTCCTATGGCTTGTGCGCTTCCTAAGAGCTCCATGTCTAAATTCAGGAACATAATGAACTGCAGTGATCCAACTGTGGTCAGTGAACAGCCCCAGGCAGTAAGTGGCAACACCCACAGACTGCCTCAACTTCATTCGCAGTCTGTGGGTGTATAAAGTGGCTGGATGTGGGGCCCATCCACCACAGACCCTCCTTTCACATACTGGGCTGTGGGTGGGCCTGAAAAAAGACCACAGATCCAGTTGCCCTATGGGGCACTGGCCTCCACATGGCTCCCCGGGGAACACTGTTCTCAAGAGGAAGCTACAGATGACAGGATTCAGGACAATGAAATGAATGTGCATCATTCTGAAACCAGAGGACCTAGAAGGCAGATAGGAACTGGTGGTCACCAAGATTTTCTCATGCTCAGCAACTCAAGCCCATCAACATATGGTGCAATAAGAACCTTTAGTTAGGTTTCATTTAGTATTTTTAACTTACTAAAGAATGCTCACCACTTAAAAATTGGCTATCTACCTCCAAAAACTAAGGGAAGGTTTTTGGCTTTCTGTGTTTGAGTTTTTGTTTTTGTTTTTAAGATTTTATTTATTTATTTGACAGAGAGAAAGAGAGCGAGCACAAGCAGGGGGGAGTGGCAGGCAGAGGGAGAACCAGATTCCCAACTGAGCAGAACCTTGGGATCATGACCTGGGCTGAAGGAAGATGTTTAACTGACTGAGCCACCCAGGCACCCAGGGAAAGAGGTTTTAAAACATAATTAGCTAAAACCAGGAACCCCAGACCTCCAAAATGCTAGGCACTTTGTTCTTGGAATTCAAATACTATGCAAGGGGAACTGAAACCCTGAAAATCTCTATTGTATAGAAACTCTGCATGTAGTTTATACACACACAAGCCAGGGGGAATCCTTCAAAAACAGTCCTGGGCTATTTTTGTTCCTACTGAAGAGCAAAACTTACTTGTCGACACTGGAAAAACCAGGAGAGGCTTGTCATCTAATGACTGGTCTGGTAAACAAGAAAAGGGCCTAAAACAATCTACTGAAGTACTATAAAGGCTACATCCTTTGGCAACACCACTGTCATTTTGTTTTAAATTTCTTAAATGGGAGGGAGGGAAGCTCCCTTGAGGTACAACACTAAGATTCCTCTTGGCACACCACTATGCTGGAGTGTGGTCAGAAGAGAAAAGGGACGTGCATTCACACAGGTGGGATTTCCGAGTCCCAAAGAGGCTTACATGGAGGGGGGAGTCTTCTACCTAACATAAAGTATGCTGTGGAGGTAAGTGAGAAAGAATGAAGCTATTATGATGAATAAAGAAACATGAAGACGGTGCAAAAATAAGTAACTGCCAAAGTCTCTGCTCCACACTTCTCAGTCCTCTGGGGCTAGGAGAGGGGGGTCTCGGGGTCCTGAAGCAGGTGGTGAAGAAGGGTCCCCGTCAGAAGTGTTTATGCTCCAAACTTGCAGCATAACCAAAGCAGACTGGACAACAGGAGAACACATTTAAAGTCAACAGTCCATAAAAATATGAATGGGAACTCATACTATATACTGAAATTAACTCAAAAGTATCAGACTTAAATATAAGAACTAACGCTATTGAACTCTTAAAAGAAAATATAAGCAGAAATCTTTGTGACCTTGGATTAGGCAATGAGTTTCTCAGATACAACATCAAAAGCATAAGCAACAACCACAAAAATATAGATAAATAGGCCTCCACCAAAAACTCTTAAAACCTTTTTTATTTCCGGGGTGCCTGGGTGGCTCAGTCATTAAGCATCTGCCTTCGGCTCTGGTCATGATTAGAGGGTCCTGGGATCAAGCCCCGCACAGAGCTCCCTGATCAGCAGGAAGCCTGCTTCTCCCTCTCCTTCCCTCCTGGCTTGTGTTTCCTCTCTCACTGTGTCTTTCTCAAATAAATAAATAAAATCTTAAAATAACAACAACCAAAAAAAAAACAAAAACAAAACCCCTTTTTTATTTCCAAGAACACCACCACATATTCTACATCCATGTTCATGGCAGCAGGAGCAAAAAAATGGAAGGAACCCAAGTGTCCATTGGCAGATGAATGGAAATGTAGTATATGCAATGGAATATTATTTGGCATTTTAAAAGGACAGTCTGTTACATGCTATAGTATATGCTTGAAGACCTTATATTAAGTGAAATAAGCGTATTCAAATTCAGAAACAGTAGAATGCTGGTGGCCAGGGGCTGACGATAGGTGGGTATGGGGAGTTACTGTTTAATGGGTAAAGAGTTTCACTTTTGCAAGATGAAAAGAACACTGGAGAAAGATGGTGATGGCTGCTCAACAATATGACACTACTGAACGCCATGGACTACACACTTAAACATGGTTACAATGGTGACTTTATATGTAGTTTACCATAATTCAAAAAAAAAAAAGATAAAAATACCAAGGAAGTGAAAAGACAATCCACGGAATGGGAGAAACTATTTACACTGCTCGCCCTGCAGCAACGGAGGTATGGAATGGCTAATAACATTAGTATAAATCCTCGCAGCAGTTCCACATGTCGAGCTCACCCTTGACGTGAGTCTTCCAAACTCAAAATATGTCAATGCCCTTCCTATTTTCTCCCTTCTATAATCTCTTCTATGCTAAAGTAATGACAATAGCTACCATTTATAAAACACTTCCTACATACCAAACACCTCACTAGGACATTCTACATTTTACTGAATTCTCACAACTCAGAGGAGAATTACTATTCACATTTTCAGATGAGAAGCTACAGCACAGTGAGGTGGCTTGCCCAAGTAACAAAGTACTAAAGGCAGAAGTTGAGCCAAGCAGTGTGACCAGCAGAAACCAAGATTTTGGCCACTCTAGTCCACCGACTTCTCAGCAACTAGTAACTTTATGAGAATAACTTCAATCTATGGTTTAGATAACCAATACTACAGAATTTCAGAACATTCTGTTTCTCTATAAATCAATTATAGGCGAAACTAAAATTTTTAAGCACTTTAGAGTTATTTCCAAGCTACAATACACATGTTTATCTAGAGTCTACCTGCTTCCTTAACAATGGTATGTCTGCCTACTTTAACTGTACTTTTTTTAAAAAAAATTCTTGAAATTTCTTTTTCTACCAGCACAGTACAGTGGCAGAAAAGATTGAAATACTCTCTTCCTTTCTACATGTAAGAATCATATAGACTGGGTTAGGTTAGGTTAGGTTAGTCCAAGAGCAACAGTGGACCTGATAATTTAAATGGTTACTCTAGAAAAACATGTGAAGTCAGATGAGAACCTCTGATGACATCATCATTCTCATCATCATCATCATCATCATGTAACTTACAGAGGAACAGTAAAGAAATAGGAGGAAGACAAAACTTTAAAGAATAAAACAGTTTCACATCCTCATCAAGAAAAACATAAAGTGTTATTTTTTAAATGTCTGTTTCACGGCCATTATGTGTGAGGAACTAAACTCAGGTGTTTCCAGAACCAGGAAAGAGAAGGAAGAGTATTGCCCTACAGAGCTCAGAGCCTAATGAGACACAGGAAGCAAGAGACAAATCCAGGAGAATCTCCATGAGAAAGCACACCTGTTATGAGGAATCCAAGGGAGAAATTCCATTGAGGAAATCAAAAAAAGCTTATAAAGGAGGTGGTAAAAGAGGTTGTGTGGGAGGAGGAAGGAAGCACAGTGAGAGCAATGCCCATTCTGTGAAGAACCAGGCCTGGGATGAGCATTTTGCTAACACACACCTGGGGAACCCAAGGTCTCAGAAGGCAGCAAGGGTCCTGAATATCTATTGACCTCTTAGGACGATGAGGAGAAGAACTGAAGCTAACTCTATATCCATGCCATTCTGAGTTTTGCAGACAAAATCAATAAATAAAGGGATTTTAGTATAGGGAAAATATATAGGGTAATTTTGCACAGAGCAAGGTTTCTCAATCTCAGCAGTATTAGCCATTTGAGACCAGATCATTCTTTGTTGAGGGGCTGTCCAGAGCACTGCTGGATGTTTTGATGTTTAGCAATAACTCTGGCCTTCTGCCTCTAGATATGCCAGTAGTGAGCCCCTCCTGCCCCATTTCCACAACCAAAAGTTTTTCCCCAATTGCCAAATGTGCCCTGGGGGGCAAACTCCTTCCCAGTTGAGAACAACTAGCCTAGGCTTTTATACAAGAATGCAAAAATACTTAGAATTTTTTCCTTTCTCCCTCTATCTGAAAAAATCTCTGTGGATAAAATGGATAGAGGACAGGGGAGACAGCAAATTCTGCCTCCTTATGTGGCAACCCCAATCTCAGCCCTCACAACAATCCCAGGAAGTATTATTCTCATTTCAGAGATGAAGAAACCATACTTAATGAATAAGTTCAACTAAGTTCAACAACCTTGAATAAATTTGGTGACAATACTCAAGGTTCTAAACACTACTTACTGCCCCCAAGGAGCCCTTTTACATAGGTAAATAGAAATTCTATCACTTTGGGTCGCCTGGGTGGCTCAGAGGGTCTGCTCAGTGGGGAGCCAGCTTCCCTCTCTTTCTGCTTGCCTCTCTACCTACTTGTCATCTCGCTCTCTGTGTCAAATAAATAAAATCTTGTTAAAAAAGAAGAAATTTTTTTAATAAAACAAGTATTACAGAGCACCTGGGTAGCTCAGTGGATTAAGCCTCTGCCTTCAGATCAGGTCATGATCTCAGGGTCCTGGGATAGAGCCCTGCATTCCGCTCTCTGCTCAGTGGGGAGCCTGCTTTCCCCTCTCTCTCTGCCTGCCTTTCTGCCTACTTGTGATCTCTCTGTCAAATAAATAAACAATAAAATCTTAAAAAAAACAAATATTAATAACCTACATAATCTCATGCTACACTGGCACAAATCCTGTCCATCTATTATGAACTACTTGTTTAGGAACATCTAAAATACCACCTCTTCACACAAGCAACATACAGAAGCAGTGAAAAGAAAGAACCACTGTTGAGCTAACATGATTTCTTAAAAGTTATATGGGAATGAACATTATTTGGAAGCAAGATCTAAAGGCAAGTAGGTACTCACTGCCTCTGAACCACACAACTCTCTTCATACATATTGCAAAGCAACACCGAAACAATTTCTCTAAACAAGGGAAATCCCAGTAGTTATAAAGGCCAACTGATGATCTAGTAAGAAGGCTTGGCAATCCACAACTCCTACGAGTTGCCGGGAGGGTGGTCTGGAGCAAGCCCCAAGGCCTCCCTTGGCCTCAGTTTCCTATCCATGCATTGGAGACACTGCCAAATGGTAAGGAAGACTGACTAGCACTTAGCGAAGTTTGGTTAATAGCTTGAGAATTTTACCTCATCCTTGCCCTTCAAATGAGGACTCAGTAAGCTTTCTGAAGCTTAAGCTCACCCCAAGAACAAAGTCTTTTCTGTCCAAATGGGTCAGTGCTTGTTCTATTTGTCAACCATAGAGCATCAGCAAGCCAAGTCCATCTGTGAAAGGAACTACTTTCCTTCTTTTAAGCAGTATGTGGAGGGAATGACAGAGTCCACAGCACAAAGGAGTAAAGTCCACCCATTCACCTACAAAGGAAAACACCGGGCAACTCCTTCTGGCCACACTGTGAGCCATGTGGGGTCACCTGGTCATCTCTTCCCAACCACTCATTAATCATCACCACAAATGCACTCTTTCCTCTCCTCAGAAGAGGAAAAAACCCACTAACCCAAAGGTTCTTTCCACCAAAGTACTTTGTCATCCTCAAGAGTTAACCAGCTTGAGGAGCCTGGGTGGCTCAGTCATTAAGCAGCTGCCTTCAGCTCAGGTCATGATCCCAGGGTCCTGGGATCAAGCCCAGCACCAGGATCCCTGCTCCGTCTCACTGTGTCTCTCTCTGCCAATAAAATAAATAAAATTTAAAAAAAACAAAAAAGTTAACCAATTGGAAGAGTCAACAAAAATTTGTCTTGA
This sequence comes from Mustela putorius furo, assembly GCF_011764305.1. Classification (NCBI taxonomy): domain Eukaryota; kingdom Metazoa; phylum Chordata; class Mammalia; order Carnivora; family Mustelidae; genus Mustela; species Mustela putorius. The sequence continues at coordinate 167,235 of NW_025422151.1, read as the reverse complement.
GATTGCCAGTTTCTGCATTAACAGTTTAGATTCTGTTAATTAACTGATTATTATCCATTAATATTATTTTACCCTTGTATTTCCAATTTTAAATTTAAGTTCTAGTTCTGTTTTTTGTGGGTTTTTTTTTTAAAGATTTTAATTTATTTATTTGACAGAGAGATCACAAGTAGGCAGAGAGAGAGGGGGAAGCAGGCTCCCCACTGAACAGAGAGCCCGATGTAGGGCTCTATCCCAGGACTCTGAGATCATGACTTGAGCTGAAGGCAGAGGCTTAACCCACTGAGCCACCCAGGTATCCCTTGAGTTCTAGTTTTGTTCTCCAAGAGTCCAAAGATAATCATTCTCTCTGATGTAGCACAGTGAAGTGGTTGAAAGCCTGAGTTTTATAATAAATAACCACTGACATCTTGCTTGGTACCATTACTTACTACATAACATTGGGCAATTCATTTTGTGCCTCAGTTTCCTCAACTAAAAAATGGGGATAGAGGGCACCTGGCTGGCTCAGTCAGAGAAGCATGAGACTCTTGATCGTGGGGTCATGAGTACAAGCCCCTCGGGTGTAGAAATTGCTTAAACGGGGCACCTGGGTGGCTCAGTTGGTTAAGCGGCTGCCTTCGGCTCAGGTCGTGATCCCAGCGTCCTGGGATCCAGTCGCACGTCAGGCTCCTTGCCCAGCAGGAAGCCTGCTTCTCCCTCTGCCTCTGCCTGCCACTCTGTCTGTCTATGCTCATTCACTCTGACAAATAAATAAACAAAATCTTTAAAAAAAAAAAAAAGAAAGAAATTGCTTAAACGAATAAATACTTAAAAAAATAGTAAAAACAAAAGGAAAAATAATTAAAAATGGGGATAGTAACAATATCTACCTGGTATGCTTATGTGATTGAATAATAAATATGCAGTCTAATTCCCATCCTCTTCTCCTTCCTTTAACAGTAAAACTAATCAACACTTGCTTGAATCCAATATACTCTCTCAAAGAGGAATGGAAAACCATAAACTTAATTTTCATTTCAAAAAGCTTACATGCTTCTAATGTGTTTGGTGCTTAAAATGTGAAAAGGCAGTCAAAATATAAAGGAAAAATAAATTACCCATATTTATACAATCCAAATACTTTCCACCATTAACATTTGGGTATTACTTCCTTCAGATTTTTGACACAACCGGAAATTGAAAGGTATTTCATACAGTCAGATCAGTTTATATACCATTTTATATTCTGCTTTTTCATGTTGCTAGGTATTTTCCCATGCCATCAGAAGCTCTTCCAAAATACAAAACAAGTCTTCCAGAATGTCCCTATCAAACTCAATGCTGTACTATTAGGAAAGATAGCTAGGTATTTTGGCTCTTTCTTTGGTTCTGATCTGTGCTTTTTACCTGAAAATATTCCATAGAAGAGACCCAGATGGGGGGCCAGGGGGAGAGCCTCCCTCTGCCTGCAAATCCCCCTGCTTATACATGCTTTGTCAAATAAAGTTTTTTTTTAAATATATAAATTTAAATAAATAAATATAAATATCCCAGGGCATCTGGGTGGCTCAGTTGGTTGGGTGTCTGCCTTAGGGCTCACATCATGATCCAAGGGTCCTGAGATCAAGTCCCACATTGGGCTCCCTGCTCTGCAGGGAGACTGCTTCTCCCTTTGCCTCTGCCTATCTCTGTCTCTCATGAATAAATAATTAAATAAAACCTATTTAATAAATAAACAAGAATATTCCATATAATCCAGAAGCCCATAAACGGAAAAATGAAAGCCCCAAACTCTCAGCTACTCTGAATTTTAAGTCCAACTGTTCTGATTAATGCTGAAGTGTGTAATATGGCGTAATTATACAGCTCCTGCTCTAAACACTTCCATTTGTCCTATCAAGTTCTTCCCGGTGGAATTGTTAACCCCATTTTACAGATCAAGAAACTAGTACATCAGTGATGTGATTTATCTAAATATAAATTATCTGGTTACCAATCTGAAAACAGAATCCAGGATTCCTAATATTTACCGCAATATTACAGATCTGGGTGAGGCTCTTGAGGTCATTTGATAAAACACAAATGTTAGGAATTCTGAAGGCTCTGCAATGGTCCCAACATCAGTTCAGGAACACCTTGGTAATCTAAGGACATCCTTCCAGAGGTGTAAGAAAACTGATCTGACTAAAGACCTCCGAGCATGTTTTGCAGGCGCTGGCACTGGCCAGCCAATTAGACTATCTAAAATCACAGATGGGAAAATGGAGACAGAAGGAAATTAAAACACACAATCCCAACAACCTCTGATTAAGACTAGTATTCCTCTCCCACCTCAGCTCACCTCAAATGAAGCCAAGTAGGCAAAATTTCCACATCGACTAACAGAGGAACGTGGGAACTTCACCGCTTCTAACAGAAAGGGAACTATTAGGAGGGGTAGGGAGATGATGATGAAGGCAGAGACGAAATGAACACCCAATCCAATGCAGCTGAAGAAATATTCATAGCACAGTATATGTACATGGGTCATCCCAAGGCATGTAACAGGTCACACATGCAATGCTGGCTCAGGCACTTCCCAAGCAGTTTACAGGAGCTTGGAGCCCTTAGCACTGGAGATGCCAACTCCATAAAGCCTGCCTGGTTTGATACGGTCAAATCTCTGTAATCAACAGACAAAAATGTCCATGCCAAGTATTAAAGCAAAACAGGGACAGCATTCTTGCTCATACTCATTAAAGCACAAAAACCATACAACCCTGCGATTTTTAACTCCTTTTACTAATGTACAGACTATGGTAACACAGAGATATATCAGACTGTGAAGTCAACCAACACCATCCATCTCCAAATTAATAATTTCTGGATTTAACACAGATGGGATGGGAAGGCTGCAAAGTCTGCTAAACCAGATTATGGCTCCACAGTTTAGGAGTCACCAATGCACAGCATGAAGATACACTTTTAACTCCACGAGGACAAGTAGTAACAGTATGCACCTAAAGGGACACCTGGCTGGCTCCGTCAGAAGAGCATGTGACTCTTTTGGGGTTGTGAGTTCAAACCCCACAATGGTAGAGGTTACTTTAAGATCTTAAAAAAAAAAAAAAAAAAAATGCACCCAGAATTAACACTGATACAGCTGTATTTACTTATTATCTTGCACCTTTGTTGGTTCTCTCTTTCCAAGTGTCAAATACAGGTTAACTACACATCACATAACAGGATGGATTTGATAGTGCAGATTCAATGGAAATTGACATCTATACAACTAGACTATCTGATGCCAGAAAAGCTGTTCCCTTCCTTTCCCTGCCTATCTACCGGTACAAGCTGAATTTTAGTAAAACTATCTTTTGGGGCACCTGGGTGGCTCAGTTGGTTAAGCATCTGCCTTTAGCTCAGGTCAGTCCTGGGATAGAGCCCCACATTGGGCTCTCTGCTCATCCGGCTCTCTGCTCAGCAAGAGCCTGCTTCTCCCTCTCCCTGCTTGTACTCCCTTCTCTATCAAATACATAAAATAAAAATATTTAAAAGGGGGGGCACCTGGGTGGCTCAGTCATTAAATGTCTGCTTTTGGCTCAGGTCATGATCCTGGCGTCCTGGGATAGAGCCCCACATCAGGCTCCCTACCCCACAAGAAGCCCGCTTCTCCCTCTCCCCCTCCCCCTGCTTGTGTTCCTTGTCTCACTGTGTCTCTGCTAAATAAATAAATAAATATCTTAAGGGGGGAAAAAAAAAAACCTCTTTAAAAAATATATGTATTTTCAAGACAGGTAAACACACAATTACAGATTTTTTTAGCTTAAAGACTACAGTACACTGAGTTTTTCCCATTTAGCTTACCCCTCTCAGTTACTCTCCTCTTTATAGGCCTTGCTTAATGTGGAACATGCTCTGATGAGGCACCGTACTACCACCCTCCAAACACAGGTTAGAAGCACACGTCCCTACGCCCCTACAGTCTACTACAGTTCTTCTATGTCAAATGGCGACAGCATATAAAAACTAGCACAGGCTCAAGCCACCCTCCCAGAAGCATGGTGCCCAAACAAGGGCACCAGAAACCCTGCTGTGTACTTCACTGGTCATTCCCCACCCACAACAGAAGACTAGGTTTGGGATTCTGTTTTGTCAACACATAGAAATCTAAGTCTTCTGAAAGCCTTATTAAAGAGTTAGAACTAGTTAGCTGGGAAAAGAATAATTATAGGAACTGGCTTCCTGTTCCAGAGGGAAAATAAATTAAGCTAATTCAAGATGGCTCCCAAATCCAGAACCAGAAGCAAGCCAGGGGTAGGGGAGGGAGGAATTATAGGCAAACACCTAGGCTTATAGCAGTGTGGGAAGTAAAAGATACTCAAAATCCGCAAAAGGTCGAAGAGAGGCTTCTGTTTCAGATGGGTAGTTCTAGAATTTGTTCGAAAAGAAACTTCAGGGGCACCTGGCTGGCTCCATCAGCAGAGCATGCAACTCTTGATCTCGGGGTTGGGAGTCTGAACCCCACATCAGATATAGAGATTACTTTAAAAAAAAATAGTCTCCATGATTCTTCATACCTTCATTACACAAACTTGAAAGGAACTTGAAAGCCCAAGCCAAAATTCAAGAACTAGGAAATAAATGAGAATCCAAACACTTTAACCTAACTCCTATAGAATTTGTCAGACATTAAATATTCTACTTATAAATACTTTTGAATGGGATTAGATCTATTAATAATTTAGTGACCATTTCCCATGGCAGTAATTGATACAATAGGGTTGTTTTAACGAAGTAAAAATGTACCAGTAACCAGCAATAACCTTGGAATAAATGTTTCACCCGATTTACATTAATAGGTTGGAGAAATTTATTCAAATTAAATAAATTAGGGGACTGAAAATAAGAATGCAAAAAGGAAATGAAAATATAAGGAGGGGAGAAGTAGGAGATGATCAAAAAGACCCTTTTAATATAAGCCATTTAGATCTGTACCCTCAAAAGTTCAGAAGATTATGTGGCATTCTTCACTTAGTGAATTAATTGAGACCAGATCAGATAAGATTCCCTACATCCCACATTTTTAACTAATCTACCCCAGGTATCAGCCTTAGATGGGCCACGAGAAAATTAATGAACAAAAAGCCTTTTAATGCAGGGGCTGGGGGGTGGGAGGGCAGTAGCCAAGAAGGGTGTCATAAACAGGGTGTCATGATTTTCTGTTTAAAGCACTTAAGGCAAAAGTGGAATTCTGTGACTTCTAAAAAGGGAATACTGCAAAAGTCTGGCTTCAACACTTCTCTTTACCTCAACAAATTTTAGGTACTGAATTTTATGACAATTCGGAAGGAATAATTTTTGATGGAGGCTCTAACAGTGGTTCAGGAAAACAATCACACATGTAAACTTAGTAACAGCAAAACGCTCTCCTGCTCAGGGGAGAGGAGAGATATGTTCCCTTTTGCAGCTTTCTCTGCTATTGATAGCATACTTAAGACATATAAAAGCATCACAAAAAGAGATTTTCTTTCTTCCTTTCTCCTTTTTTAAAGATTTTATTTATTTATTTGAAAGAAAGAGATCACAAGTAGGCAGAGAGGTTAGAAAGGAAACAGGCTCCCTGTTGAGCAGGGAGGCCGATTTGGGGCTCGATCCCAGGACCCTGGGATCATGACCTGAGCCCAAGGCAGAGGCTTTAACCCACTGAGCCACCCAGGCACCCCAAGACTATATAATACAGTATAGTATAATATATATAATATATACATATTATATATATACAGTATATATAATATACTATATAGTTTATATACTACTATAAATACAAGATTTCAAAGACCCTAAAATATCTAACTAGTCAAAAAATTAAAGCCAGATCAAAAAAATAAATAAAACTAAATATCATTATAATATTTTCCTAATATTCTGCACTAAATAATTTTGTAGGCTCAAACTCCTGTAAAGAGCACGCTTGTTTTTGAACCACACCCAGCAGAAATAATTAAGATCCTCTTTGTGTGGTTCAATTTTTATTTTTTTCCTGTCTTCCTCCACCACTGGTTGAAAGAGCCAAAATGTGTATTCCCCACACTATCACAGGAAACAAAGCAAGGGAATTCCATCTAAACTGAAGGATGTTAAATTCCCAGGCACAGCCAAGCAGGATGTCAAAGGTCATACCCCATATTTGGCCAAAGAAAAATACTACTAATATATTTATAGCTAGAACGAATAACTAAAATTCAAAAACTATAACCTGAGTAAAGATGGAAGAGGCATTAAATTCAGAAGTTTTTAAGCCTACACGCGCATGCAGTCCTGGCGACCTCCAAGCTCATCTGCAAAATAAATACGGTCTAACAAGTCATTAAGCTCTTATCAGTGTGCCCCTGACAGGACTAGCCCTGCGAAGGTCTGCAGGAAAGCCGCTGCTCACTTGTTTCAAGCCAGAGTAACAAAATAGCCTGAGGGAGCAGGCCGACCTCACCAGGAGAGATGCGCTTTGTGCAAAAGGCAAGTCACAAGACTCCAAAGTTTGTTTAATAAAATTCAATGTCATTTTTTTTTTTATTTAAGTGAGTCCCTAAAACAGTCTCAGCTTAAAAAGGCATGTAACTAAAGGAGGGCTCTCCATTTCAAATCCCAGATGTAATATTCACAGTTAAGGATCACAAAAAGAATTTTATCAGGAAAGGAATTCCTCTGATGCAGTACCTTAAAATCTGAGATGTTTAAAGTTTTCACTTTATGCCTCTGACACCTTTACTCTTTCTCCCGGTCCTCTTTAAAAGTTATCTGAAACACAAATGGGGGTGGGAAGTGTGAAAGAGCTTAACTGGAGGCCCCGAGCTGTCAATCGAAGGAGAATGACCTCAGCTCTTGACTTCCGTGACTACAGAGGTTTTCCTTTTTTCTCTTCTTTCCTTTTATACAAACACAGGCGGAAGTCATGGTTAGTCTAAGAACCATAGCCTTCAACAGCTTGTCTTTGATTAAAATGTCTCCAAAATTTCATCGCAAAAGAAATTAAAAAGGGTCTTTCTACGAATGAATTCAGCAAATGATATAACCCAAGGTCATTTACACTGTTCAACAGAATCACATGGCACAATAGCCATTATTTTAGTGTTTTTAAAGAAAATATAATTTTATATTTCTTAGAAATATAATTTATAAACCATGCCATCCAATGGTAATGAATTCTGAAACTGACTCACAAACATGCACCTTCCCTTAGTCTGCAGAGCAGAATGAACAAGTAATGTGAGCTACATATGTATCACTATAATATTCTCTCCATTTTATCCTGTATCTCTCTCCCACAACCTCTACCTTTAGCTCAAAATAAAGCAAAAATAAAGCAATTACACTAAGGAATGCAATGACAATATTCAAACTTCTTATTAAATGGCTTGAAACCCAACTAACCTGGAAAGATGATTCCAGAATATTTACTTCTGAGTTAAACATCACAGGCTAAAAGGATCATACAGAAGGTCTGTCTCTGAAAAAGTGAAAACAGACAGTGTGGGGACTAGCCCCCAAATACACAGGACCCATCTAAACATCAAAGTGTAAGCTTATGAAAGCTGTTACAACCATGCAGCCATGATTCTAAAATTTCTTTTTTGGTAATTCTAAATCTGCTTTCTTGTGCTCTGGGGGTTTTGTGGAGGGTTTGTTTGTTTGTTTTTAGAATGTCCTCTATGTAACTATTCAAAGATATCAAACAGCATTTCATGAAATACAAAGCACCTTAAGGAAATATCCAGGAATACTAGGATATAGTATTACAGTGCTACTAGAAAGCACTGAGATCATAGCTGGGGAAGTACCCATTACAGAACCAAAAAAGATGATGTAAATCACATCAAGACACAACTAATTACCGGAATTTTTAACCCTAACACCTTTCCTTAGTGTTTATTTTTTTAACTTTCCCCAATACTTCAGAAAATAGCAATAAAAACCATTTGGTGATCTCTTCTAAAATGTAAAGCCATCAAATACTGTGTTTGAAATCAGTGTCATATACATACCATTCCCCCCCCTCCCCGCCAAATACACAAATTTGCCACCTGTTAATGCAAATATATATAATAGACATAAATCTAGGCTCTATATAATCAATTCTATTTTATGAATTCTAAGAGGTTTAAGAAGCCATTTAAGACAAACCAGTAACAGAGGTGTAGGAATCTTTCACATTCAGTATATGCAAATGTTATAATGGGACATTAAAAAGAAAGGAGAAACCAATTCAGTGCCACAGATTACATAAAAGTCAGCAGGATGTCCACAGGAAGCTTTCACATTCACTGCATGTAAATTTCAAGATGGCATGCATATCTACCCATCCAGAGAAAAAAGGTTTACATTCAAATTTAGAGAGATGCAACCAGCTTGGTACCCAGTACACAAACAACCTTAGGTAGTATTTACAAGTTTGGCAAGTTCTCCTCCCCCCACTTCAGAGCTGGCCCCTCAGACTGAGAGACAGAGAGGTTCCAGATGCAGACAGGTGATGTAACAATTGCCTTCAGGTAGGTGGGTTTCTCCTACATTCAAATCACAGTATGGTGGGCTGAACTGGACATTGAAACTTCACTGGTGTGACAAATTGATGATTCTGCAAATTACAAGTCCCAAATTCAAGAAACTACATCATCTCTGAAAAAAAATTTGACTGATTTATCCTGATGCAACCCTACATTTAAGGTTATATGAGAACAACAGGTAAAAAAAATTCCTTTCATGTCAAAATAGTACAATAACATCCACATTTTGACTTATCACTACCTCAAGAATCTGCCAAAATAAGAGCCTCTAGCTAAACCATATGCAAACCATTTCCTTTGACCTTGCTTCCAAGCAACCAAACTGTCTAAGGTATTTGATATGTACTTGTACAGACCATTCCCAAATACATATGTGGTTATTTTGTTTTCAAGCTTTGAAGGACACAATATTTACAACCCTAGGAATTATGCAATTCATTTTAATTTCTCTTCAAACTGGATCTGAAATCCATTCTGTATGCAGGCTGTATGTATTCTCCCATTCTATATGCAGGGATTTCTCACCTAGACAACAAGATTCCTCTCTAAAGACACCTGCATGGCAGGCTTTCTGCAGCATGAAACTGGTAGAGGAAAAGCACTAATTTTCTAGATTAAAAAAAGGAAAACTGGGGGCGCCTATATGGCTCAGTCAGTAGAGCATGCGACTCTTGAACTAGGGTTTGTGAGCCCAAGCCCCATCCATGGTGGGCACAAAGACTACAAAAAAAAAAAAAAAAAGGAAAACTTGTGGGGTGGAGGGTGTTGCACAGGGAGGAACAAGGGAAGCAAAGCTAAATGGTAGGTGCCTCCCGGCCTCAGATAACCATTTGCGAGATACTGAAATGAAAAGATCTTTATCTGCCCAAAGAATCCATGCTGGTTCTCCTCTTCCTCCTTCCTTCATTAGGCCTCTCTCTTAGCTGGAGTCCAAGTAAAACTGAGAGGGTTAATCCTGCTCTTCAAGACTTTTCTACTGCAGTTATAAAATGCAACCACTGAGGTCCCCTCCCCTTCCTGAAGTCAGGTTCCTTGAGCTACTTTCAGACTGTTAACTCAGAAAACCAGTAATTGGAGGCCTCTCACCAGCAGTGCACAGGCAGCTCTGTAACAACTTCGGGATCCCCGTTATAAGGAGAAAAACATTTTTTCTCAACTCTGATGTTTATCAGAGTTGGTACAATAAAAAGAAGAGATTCAGGAAACTATGACCCATTTTCTAGATTCATGAGGAATGGCAATTAAGAAAACTCTGTTTATCCAAGAAATGTGTTTAATCCAACAAAAGAATACAGGCCACCCCTTCTTCCCACCCTCTTTTGCATAACAGCTCTCCTTTAATCAGAAGAGGTAAGCAGCATCTCCACAGCCATTAAGGTCACAGGATTTAGCATCAGGATCAGTTCCTAACTTAAGCCACACAAAGTGACACACTGTAATTAAAACCAGCATCAACTAGGGGGAGAAGGTAAGGCTGAAATCTTTTTCAAGGCTGAAAAAGATTCTGTTTTCAGGTCTCAAAAGTCCATACAGAGATGTGGGAACCAGCCACACTCACAAAGGTGGCAGCCTGGGGACTCCCACATACATGGCCAACAGGAGAGTGTACAAGGAGCATGGGTTGTAGGAGATAAGAGCACACATCCCAACATCACTACAGTTGCACACCAATGCACCACAGGCTTTAGAAGTGGCATTCTCTTCTGGAGAAATGTGCCATCCACCATCCCTAAGAATTCAAGAACTCCTGTGACTTAGTGTCAGTAGGGATAAGCTACCTTGGAAAAAAATGACCTGCCCTCCCACAGATCTACAAATTGACTCTGCCTCTCCTCTTAGGAGCTAAGACCCCACATTGCTGTCCTTCGTGATCACAACTAAGATAAGACACAAGTTAAAGGATGAAGGTATTTTACATCTCTCTCAACTTACAGAATGAAAAGACCAAAGATGAGCTACAATTCTGAACCTCACTTGATCTCACAAGTGTATCCTGGTGTGCTACGAAAGCTATTTTGTCCACGTGGAATGTAACTTACACATTTAATAAAACCTCATAGTAGTGAGCTCTTTGTTTTTGATTCCCTGTCCCTCACTCCCCAAAGCAAGGTACCTTTTAAATGATATGCTGTCTGCTACCACAGGTATGTATATAATACTAAAATAGCCTTCTGCATTTCTTCAACACTTGTTATTTCTAACATGGCTAATAAGTTCTAATAGGTGTAAATTTGTGCCAATTGCTATAACTGAGTACATTTTATACTGCATAGATCTTTAAGTTCTCCATGAGCTAGCCAGGCTCACTCACACAAGGATTCAGGATGCACTCAGTTCCATGTCTGTCTGCCTGATATCACTTTTAGGTTTAGCACATCAAAATTTAACTCCCTTTGGACCCACTGAAGTCTCTCATTATTACCTTCATCCTATACTAAGGTCAGTGGGTAAAGACTTTTTTTTTTTTTAAGATTTTATTTATTTATTTGACAGAGATCACAAGTAGGCAGAGAGGCAGAGAGGCAGGCAGAGAGAGCAGAGGAAGCAGGATCACTACCTGAGCCAAAGGTAGAGGCTTTAATCCACTGAGCCACCCAGCCCCCCCCTCCCCCGGGGATAAACATATTAAAATGAGAAAGCTCTCAAGAATTTCTAGTATTTCGCTAATGCAATACTAGAACTGATGTAAATTTTAAGGCATCTTTTTAAGCCAATATAACTTTGCCTCACAATTGCCCTAGGTATATTTTGAGATTGCTAACTCCAGCTTTAGGATTTCTCATTTAAAATAATAATAATAATAATATGTAACAATGAGCTTTCTGGAGCACCTGGGTGGCTCAGTCAGTTGGGCATCTGCCTTCAGCTCAGATCATTATCTCTGGGTCCTGGGATCAGGGCGGGGTGAGGCCTGAGGCCTGTGTTGGGCTTCCTGCTCAGCACAAGGTGGGGGGTGGGGGGTGTATGGTTCTCTCTCTCTCTAACCCTTCCCCCCCTCCTCATTCTTGCTCTCTCTGAAATGGATGAGTAAAATCTTTGAAAAAGAGGTGGGGGGTGCGGTGTACCTAGTTGGCTCAATCAGCTGGGCATCTGCCTTTGGCTCCAGTCATGATCCCATGACCTGGGAATCTGCTTCTCCCTCTGCCTTTGCCACCGCTCGTCTTCTCTCTCTCACTCTCTCTATTAAGTAAGTAAAATATTTTAAAAAGATAAAACCAACAACAATGAGCTTTCCTTGTTTAAATCACTCTCCCAGGACACAAAAGTATGAAGTTCAGGTTTTTGTTTTTTTGTTTTAAATAAACTCTACCCCCAAGGTGGGGCGCAAATTCACCACCATGAGATCAGGAATTACACGCTCCACCATACTGAGCCAGCCAGGCAGCCCCTAAATATTAGTTTTAAAGAGCAGACCAAACAAAAAGCTAAATATTATGTAAATGCCTACTGTTCATATACTTTTCTTATTTTTTTAGCGGGGGGCACAGGGAAGGGGTACAGAAGAAGAGAATCCCAAACAGACTCTGCCCTGAGCACAGAGCCAGACAGACACGATCCTGAGAGCCTAAGATTTCTCCTCAAATTATGAACCCAGCTGAAACCAAGAGTCTGTTTCAAGAGTCAGACACTTGGGGCACCTGGGTGGCTCAGTTGTTAAGCATCTGTCTTTGCCTCGGGTTGTGATCCAAGATCCTGGGATTGAGCCTGGCAGTGAGCTCCCTGCTCCACTGTGAGTCTGCTTCTCCCTCGCCCTCACCCCCTGCTTGTGTTCCCCCTCTCAAGGTCTCTCTCTGTCAAATAAATAAATAAAATATTAAAAAAACAAACAAAAACCAAGAGTCAGACACTTAACTGACTGTACCACCCAGGAGTCCCATGCCTACTATTCATATTAAATTAATTATATAATGTGTTCCATCACCAAATTCTATGTATGAATTTTAAACCAAATGTAATACCTTGTCTTTATTTGCATTCCATGGGTTTCTATATTTATATGAGCATCTCTAAGAAATTGGATTTTTTAAAAGTTTTTATTTATTTATTTGACAAAGACACAGCAAGAGAAGGAACACAAAACAGCAGGAGCGGGAGAGGAAGAAGCAGGCTTCCTTCTATGCAGGGAGCCAGATGCAGGGCTCCATAGCAGGACTCTGGAATCATGACCCAAGCTGAAGCAGACACTTAACGACTGAGCCGCCCAGGTGCCCCCGAAGAAATTGAATTTTAAGAACTAAAAATGTGACCATATTTTCATAATTTCTTATTTTATTAAAAAATATAATTTCATAGAAAAATTTAATCTATAACTTTTTTAAGAGGATTTTTTTTTAAAGATTCTATTTATTTATTTGACAAATCACAAATAGGCAGAGAGGCAGGCGAAGAGAGAAAGGAGGAAGCAGGCTCCCTGCTGAGCAGAAAGCCCGATGCAGGGCTCAATCCCAGGACCCTGAGATCATGACCTGAGCCAAAGGCTGAGGCCTTAACCCACTGAGTCACCCAGGGGCCCCAAGAGGATTTTTTTTTTAATATTTTATTTATTTATTTGATAGAAGACACGGTGAGAGAGGGAACACAAGCAGGGTGAGTGGGAGAGGAAGAAGCAGGCTTCCTGCTGAGCAGGGAGCCCAATGCCAATGTGGGGCTCTATCCCAGGACTCTGGGGTCACGACCTGAGCCAAAGGCAGACACTTAATGACTGAGCCACCCAGGCACCTCTGTAACATTATTTTCATACTATATACCAAGTCCAATTTCAATCTGACAATAGTCTACCTATACTTTTTCAAACTTCCTAGGTTTTACATATCACTCAGAGAAACTGATGCTCCCCTATTTGCATGCCTTTATGAATGCCAAACCATCATTTAGAAAATCAATTTAAAAAATAATCTGATGGGAGGCACCCAGGTGGCTCCGTCAGCTAAGTGTCTGCCTTCAGCTCAGGTTATGGTCCCAGAGACCTGGGACTGAGCCCCACATCGGGCTCCCCACTCACTGGCAAGCCTGCTTCTCCCTCTTCTTGTGCTCTAATAAATAAATGGAATCTTTAAAAGCATAATAACATGATGGATAGAAAAATGGATGTGCCAACAACAGATACACAGTGAAGCAAGTACAATAAAATGTTAGTCATAGAAACTAGATGGCAGGTATACAGGTGTTCAATGTAGAATTCTTTCAACTTTGCTTAACATTTGAAAATTTTATAATGAAATCATGGGAGACTAACATCCCATTTTCAAGGTCCATCTCAATAGCCAACACAGAACTCAGTTTTTCTTGAAGGCACATAACCCTTTCTACAGTGTATTATATAGTTACTTACTTGTCATACCTCATATATCCCTACAGGATCCATGTTTAAATCATTTTTCTATCATTCAGATACATCTAATACAACATCCTGTAAACATTCGTTACACCAATAATCCAATAATCATACAACAAATGGAGAAAAAATAAGATACTGTGACCATCTCCAGAAAATAAAACCATCACAGAACTTTATAGTTATACTAATATAAACATTATCACATTGTGAAAACACAGAAAGCTAAAATAGAAAAGATCCGTAGTTCAAGAAAAACTTTTTCCCAACCATATATTTACAATATAACTGCAGGCATTAAAGTTAAGTTATAATACAAAGCAGCATGAAATCAAGAGATCACCAGGCATTCACTATGAGAAGGCAAAAATGCCTTCAGGCAGGAACCAAGACTGGAAGTTGGCAAACAGATGTGTGAACTTTGCATACTAAGCAAAATTTTCAAAACCTCCAGTAAAGGCACAAAATGATCCAAGTCCTGGGGACATGATGGTTTTTTAGAACTTAAAGAAGAGACCTAACCTGTAACAGGTAGGGATCAGGAAGTCAATGTCTCAGCAGACTAAGAAAGAAGAGGGGAGATACTCTGGGCACTGAACAGCATGAAAAAAGTGTGCTGAAGAGGACGTCCAAGTCTGAAAACTAGGTAAATGGTTAACTAACTAGACCACTAACCAAATCCGGAAACTCAAGATGGGAACCTCATCTCAGAGTAAGAGGAAATACAGCATGCTTGGGTTTAAATGTTCAATTTGAGGTGAAAGTGGGACATTTATGGCCTTTAAGTAACTGGAGACCAGGACAATAGAGGGGTTAAATTATCTAGGGGGGAAAAAATGAGAAAAAGTCTGCACCTTGTCCTGGGGTATCTTTAGGTTTGAGCATAGAAGAAAAAAATTATAAATAAGTGAACCAACTGGAGGAGAAGCCATACTGTCCATATAACTGAGTGCCCAGTCAGAATGGACTGGGTGGTCAATGGAAAACTGCAAAAGGGGAAGACCTGGACACTCCCCTGTCAGCTTTAGTGACCTCTGACCATAAAAAGACGGCAAGCTTCAGCAATCATCAGAAACCAAAAACTGGGGGCTACAGAAGCTCATCACACAGCTCTACCTCACTTTTTTTTTTTCCTGTAATAAATACAGCCTGAAATAAAGGACACTTGTTGAATTTCTGTCCTTATTTAAAGTAATGCATTAAGGTGAAAATTCACTACATAATAAACTGGAAAGGGACAGCAAATTTAGCTTTCTGATCTTATTTGGCATAATATCAAAACTAGTTCGCTCTTCTTAAGAGCTTATGTCAAAGCTATACAAGGATGAATAAAAAAGAAAAAGAGGGGGGAGAAAAGCATCCCCCCAAAAAGCCTTCCAAGTGGCAAGAATAATTCAAATCAAGTCTCAGTAATTGCAGTGCTTACCCCACAAGTTTATAAACCATACATAGACTGAGTGGAATAAAGTGGGATGCCATGAAGAGGGTGGTTTATTAAAAACCTGAACCATGTGAAATCACTAATATATAAAAATCCATTTTCACATTTCATATGTTCCTTAGAAGACCACAGATAACAAGCAGTAATTCTCTGCAAAGAATTTCTGCACCACTGACATGAGTTCTGTTAGTCCTTATCAGGAATTTAGCAAAAAGGGTGAATTCCTCCAAACTTTAGTGCTCTTATATACAGCATATTCATTGGAACACAAGCCCTCACCCCTTAGACAACAAAATAAAAACTTTCCAAGTTCATCCAATCCTCTGACAACTGAGAAGGAACCCATACTAACTTCAGAATCTTGTACACAGCAAGAAAAGGTAGTTATCTGACCCAAAGGAGGTCCTCGACGCTGGGCCAAGGGCAGGTCTCTACAAGTTGTTATTATGAAGGCCAAGGCAAATGTTGAAAGAACCAAGGCTAGATCCACTCTACTCAATGTTCCAATGCTCTGTACAACTAAATACTCCTTTGCCCTCGCCAGTCACCACTGGGTTTACAGTGCTTCTCCAAAAGGATTCCAGGAAGCCCCAAAGTTATGGCACATACGGGGGGAGGAAAAAAAAAACAGCTGATTAAATTCCCATGATGCCAGTTTACTGGGTAGTTTCCAAGGGCAGAGTGTTCTAGAAAAATGCAAATAATTCAGGCTCTCCAAAGAAATTCCAGGCAAATACAGACAGCTGCTGTCTTAGAAAATCATACAGAATAGTAGTTTAGGGAGCTCGGATGGTAACGCACAAAAATAGGCAAAACACTTTCAAGCTATCAGGGATTCTAACTCACCACTGAGTATTCCATCCCCACCCCCCAGTTTATATGTCCCTTAAAAGATTCTCTGTGCAGTATATGGTATCTAGCCGTATTTGTGCCCACTGCTAATGTAATAGCTTCTAAGTTATTGTGGGGCAGGGGGAAAAGGGTCTCAATGTACTTTAACCTTTTTTAAAAATTTACATGAGAATTAAAAATGTCTTCTTTCCAGTATCCAAATATTTGCCACTCTGAGAAAATAAAATGGGGGGGGGGGCACAAACAAAAATAGAAGTCGCCACTCTGGCCACATCTCTCCCAAGGACCTGCCATAAAAACATAGGTAAAATAAAAATAAAATTCTGATAATCACCAATGAAGGGATTCACACTTGACACCGACACCAATTTTGGAATTTCTGGGAAAAAAGTACCAGCCGTAAGAACTGTCCCATTAGTCCCACACACCTTTTTCAGTCTTCAGCAAATATGCTTATCAATTTTGCTGCATTAATTCCCCTACTCATTTTTAATTCTCTTACCTCATGCTCCCTTCCCCAAATACATATACGGAAATTGTCACTCCACTGTAAAACAAGGTTTTCTTTAAGGTAACTTCAGTAATAAGCTGAAATTAGCCTCACCAAGAGGCCATTCTTTAAGTCAAATGTGAGTATGCAGCAAGAAAACATCTGTCATCCCTGTGCCAAGGACTCTGTAGGATTTAAATCACTCACCTCCAAAATGTGAATTTTAAAATAAAAAAATTTTTTTAAAGTACTGTCAGTTCATAGGCTAAATTAAGAAAAGTCATTCCAAACCAAATATCTGAGATATATAAAACAATTTAAAATTTTCTTTAGGTATCAAGTCTTATTGTTGAAACATTCTTTTAACCCAGGTGTTCCAAATAATGTCAAAACAAAAAACAAGAGTCAACTTAAAACTGCCATTAAAAGGGGGGAGGGGAAGTGGAACCAGAGCTCACAATACTACTTCCCAAGCTCTAGAAAGCTCTCTGTGGGTGGGAGGGTGGGGGAGGGGGACAGGTCATGGAAATGAAGTTTCACTATTTATAAATACTGTACATGCTTTAAAAGATCCCGGGTTTTCCAAGTTTTAGCTTCCACTTTGATGTAACCTTATGACACTTATGGCCAATAACAAAGCAAGTGTAAAACAGATGTAATATACCATCCCTACAAACATAAAATGCACATCCCACAAATACAACTAGTGTCTAAGGAACTAGAAGTTTATGAACTCTTTATCAGCTTTTCAACTATTCTGT
This sequence comes from Mustela putorius furo, assembly GCF_011764305.1. Classification (NCBI taxonomy): domain Eukaryota; kingdom Metazoa; phylum Chordata; class Mammalia; order Carnivora; family Mustelidae; genus Mustela; species Mustela putorius. Next base: position 149,834 of record NW_025422151.1, on the reverse strand, counting down.
CCTATGCAAATGGCTTTCAAAATCTCTGGCAGGCCCCAGGAAGTTAAAGCACAAGAAACTGCATTTAATTAAAGATTCAGTCTAATTCCCAGTAGTAAATCACAGGAAATATTTAGTTCCAAACCAGCCTCTCCTCAGTTCTAAAAGTTAGGTTTGGGTTGATTTGCATTTTAGAATTCGATTTCTTTTTTAAGCTAAAAGTCATAGTAAAATGTGTCCCTTTTATGAATCTGTAACAGATGAGTCTTTCAAATCTGAGAAACTTGGTTTTAACAACTAACTCATTTTTATGAAAACTCTAACCAGAAGACCAGTTATGAGTTAGAATACTTAAGGTTGTTTCTTTTCTTCTTAAAATATCCTTTTACTCAAAGTGAAAATGCACTTGCTGTAATCTGACTTGTACCAACGGACTCTCACTACACCTGAAACTTGAGAACAGCAGCCCACTCCCTCCCAATGCCCCACTTGGTTTCCACCAGGAGCTGTCACTGGGCCTCCAATTCTGAACAGATAGTAACAATTCTTACTATCACTTGATGGATCTTCTACCTACAATAAGTATATTTTTAAAGAAAAAATTAGAATTCCATTTAGGTAAAAAAAAAAAATTATAACAAGAAAGAACCTAATAAAAAAAAGTTTGGGGCTTTGATTTGGCCTTAATATCTATTTTTTTTAAAAAAGCACTTAATCTTAAAAGTCTAGGTTATACTCCTAGTTTAAGAAGAATACTCTGATTTAAGACCCTATGAGAGGCAAAACTAAATATAATCCCCAAACAATGCCCTTCTCCATCTTTGAAGGAAAGCACTCCAGCAAACTTAAGTAGATTGTATCCATTTCCAAGGACATAAAAGAATGGTTTAAGTACACACGGTACTTTCAATGTTCAAAAAAAAAAAAAAATTTAATGGCAAATACTTTATAATAAATAGCTCAAGCAGGGTTGCCAGATGAGCAAGTCAAATACTTAAACTCAAATGTTAAGTAAAACTGGATCTGGATTTTGTGACTTGAAAGAATACATACCAAGCTTTTTGAAACAGTAAAACTGCACGTAATGCCTAGGAATGAGATTGTAAGTGGTTACTTTTACTCTAAAACACACGTTGGAAAAAAATAAAATCCTGGCTCCTCCTCCAGGAACTTCAATGAGATATGAGTAAGTTAACCTTTTTGACACACATTAACCACAAACATGACAGCATATGTAAAACCATCGTGTTGTAACCAACTGCGTAGCAAAGATCAATCTTGATTATGCTACACAGTCAGGATAAGGGATGAGGAAGTTCTCAACTTAACTTTCGTATCGATCCCTTCACCTGCGACACTGAGAAACCGTCAGCTTCAGAAGGCCACACTGCGAACGGACCACCGGTAAGCCTGCCCACAGCCTGTCCTGAGAGCCCCCGGGTCTTTTCGACCCGCAAGTAGGGAAGTACCTGTCCCGGCCCTGAGAACCTGAGTCTCCTCTCTCTGAAAACTAAAAAAGAACCAGAGGCGCCTCATCTATAGTCCTCTATTGAAGCAGGACGTCCCCACACATTCCTTTCACGCGCACCTCCACTCCCACTCGCCCGAAACACTTGTCACAAAGACCCCTGCCACGTCTGTACTTCCACGCTCGGTAACACTGAGGTGGCAAAGCGAGAGAGAAGGTACACACATCTCCAACTCTCGTCACCCAGAGCAGCCTCTCCATGCCTAATTAAAGGCCTCGGAGCAGGGGCGAGGCCAAGTTTGGGGGCATTTCTTGCGCAGAGGAGCGCCGGCCACGCAGCCCCGCGGCCGGGCCGGGAGCTGCGCACCGCCGCGGGGCGCGCGCTGGCCCTTTAAAGGCGCTCTCTTCCTACGCCTGCGGCCCCTCCCTCTCCGTCGCAGCTCCAGCTCCCGCCCCCGCCCCCGCCCCCGCCGAGGGTCACACTTGAACTTTAGCTCTCCCCGCGCGGCCCAGCGCCCGCGCTCCGCAAGCGGTGGCCGCCTCTTCGCACGTGTCGGATGCACTACCTCCAGCTCGGCTCGCCTGGCCCCCTGCACTCGCGGCCACTTCGGATAAAATAAAAACAAAGCAAAATGCACACCGGCCTCCAAAAACTGCGCTGCCTGCCCCCAGGGGCCGGCTGGCGACCTGTCTGTCCCCTCCACCTACAGCTCGGTGCTTGGGCGGCGGGGCCCCCGAAGAGCCCCGCCGCACCCTCCTCCGCCCAGCGCGGCGGAAACTGCTCTGCTGCGTAGCCCAAAGCTGGTGGGACGCGCACCGCAGGAGACCGAGAGGAGCCGCCCTCACCCCCCAAGGTCCTGGAGGAAAAGGAGTAATGGCACGAGTCCCCTCCAGTCGTGGGGGAGCAGACCCCAGTGAACCCCTTCCTCCCCCCACCGGCGAACTTTTCTGCCTTCTCTGATGTCCACTTCTTACTGTACTTTTTTCACTCCTAATTCCCAAGTGAGCCCCCTTCCCCGTCCCACTCGAACTCTCACTTGAGCGCGCTCACACACACTTACTCCTGTCCCCCGACGGGTCCCGGGCAAGCCCACCACTCACTTCTGCCACTTCTCGCGCTCTCTCTGCACGCGCCGCCCGCATGCCTTGCACTTTGAGGGCAAGCAAACTTCCACAGTCGCCCCGTCATGTGCCCCACCACGACCTCGGGTGGAGGCAGGGCTCCCCGCGCCCCCTCGCTCCGTCCAGCCTTGCGCCCCGAGGCCACTCACCTTCCAGCCCGCCGAGCTGTTGCTGTCACCCTTATCCTTGAAGTAGGGCACGCTCTTGACCATCCACTCGTAGATCTGCGACAGCGTGAGCCGCTTCTCCGCTGAGCTCTCGATGGCCTTGGTGATGAGGTCGGCGTAGGACAGGTTGCCCCACGCGTTGCGGCGGGACGAGCTGCTCTTTCGCGGCTGCCCGGCAAGCGGCCCGGCGGCGGCTGGGGGCACCGGCGGGTGCTGAGACAGCGGCCCAGGCGGCGGAGGCTGCGGCGGCGCCGGGTGCAGGCAGCCCGCCTCCGGGCTCTGGAAGTCCCCGCAAAGACCCCCGGTGGCAGCAGCAGCGGCCGCCGCCGCCGCCACCGCTGCGGCCGCCGCTGCGGCCGCCGCCACGGAGCCGGGCGCCTGCGGGAAGTCCCCGGGCTCCTCCAGCAGGCTCAGGTTGCTCATGAAGTCAGCGTTGACAGCGGCCGCCGAGGCCGAGGGCAGGCCCGCGGCGGCGTCGGGGTTCGCGGCCGCGCCGCCCGACGGCGCCGGGCTGGAGGTGGCCGAGTTGGACTGGCTAAACTCCGGCCTGGGCAGCGGCCAGGTGCACGAGCGCGGCCGCGGCAGCGGCTCGAAGTCCGGGTCGATCTCCACCACCTGGGGCGCTTCGGCCATGGTGACCCCCACCCCTCCCCCAGCCGCGGGAGAACCAAAGGGGTCGAGCGCACCACACGGGGCCGAGGGGGAGGGGGTGCGAAGAGCCGGTCCGAGATTTGGGGGGGCGAGGTCCGTGCCTCGGGCCGACGAAAACCGGGAGGAAGGCGCGACGGAGTGGAAGCGCGAGCCCAGAACTTAACTTCGCGGGTCCATCAACATCTAGGCTCTTCCAGGTCCGCTGCACCCGCAGGACTGCAGGCCAGAGTCACTGGGCCGGACAGCGGTCGGCGTCGTACTCCTGCTGACAGGGCCCGCAGACAGGAGGACGGACGGACGCAGCGGGCCGCTCGCTCTCCCCGCGGCGCGACCGCGGCGCTGCTGCCTGTTGAATGTGGCGGCGGCGGCGGCGGCGGCTGCAGCGACTACGCTGCCGCCCGACTTACGGGATCTGCCGCCGCCCCCCGCCCGCGGCGGCGCGCGCGCCGGCCCGCCCCTGACGGACAGCGCGCGCTACCAATGAGCGCGCGGCGCCGCCGCCCAGGCAGCCAATGGTCGCCCGCCTGGGCGGGGGCCGGTTTTCCACCGGGAGGCGGCAGTGGTTTGGTGGGGGGTAGTGGGGTGTTTTTCTCTTTCACTCTCTCTCTCTCTCTCTCTCTCTCTCTTTCTTTCTCTCTCTCTCCTTTTTCTTTTTTTTTTTTTTGGATCTCTGTGTTTATTTTCTGGTAATTCTCAAGTGTTTCTGTGAGTCTCTCGCCCTCTCAGTGTTTTGATTGCTAGGAGGCAAACCAGCGTGGAGGCGGCGGCGACACTTTGTTTACTACTGAGGAGCAAAGCCGAGTACTCGGGAAGCTCGAGTGGAACGAGTGTCTTGCTTCGCCTCGACCTCCTCTCGGGGCCCAGCGTGGGGCGGGGCGGGGGCCGGGGGAACGCTCCTCGCTCCGCCAGGCGCTAGGTGGGCGGCGGAGGTGGCCTCGCGGAATTCTATTCAGTCGCCCCCCTTTTCGGCTCCACCCACGATTCTTTTGCAGAGAAACGTGGGGAAATCGGTGGGTTTTGTGTTTGTTTTTTGTTCTCTTTCCCTGCGACCTGTCAAATTCTCCAGCCCCCACGCGGGCTGCACAGCAAACCTCCCCCCGCACCAGGGTCCCGGCGGTGGAGTCCGCGCGGCGGCCGCCCTCCCCACGCCTCCGAGCCCGGAACCCACCTGTCCGCGACCCCAAGCGGAGCCTCTGCGGTTTCCTCTGGCCGAGGGCCAGGCGTCCAGCCCACCAGCCGCCAGCTGGGTTCACTCCATTCTTGACCTAAAAGGCTAGAAATGAGGGAGAGGGGACTCAGCGCGGCCGAAGACAATCCTATTTCACATGCACACCCAGACTCAAGCATCCTAGACCTCATTCCCTCTGTGGGAACATCTTCCCCTCGGCGGGAACCTCAGACTCTAATAATCCAGGGGCGGCGGGGGAGGAATCAGAGAAGAGCATGTAGACAGAACCTCGTCACTTTATTACTTACCCCTAATACACTTCCACTATTTGCTTGTTATTTCCTTGCTGTGGAAGATGGAATTGGCAAGGTGTCGGTCGAGAAGTAAAAGCGCCCAAAGGGTAAGACGAAAGCCTTGGGGCTCAGCCCTGCCCCAAACCCAGTTTCCTCTAAACTGTTCGCCTCGAGTGTCAGTAAGCCCATCACTCACCCAACCCCACGTTTGGGCTCCCGGTCCTGTGGAGATCAGTGGGGCCAAAAGTAGGAAGACAGTGTTCCTGTGTGCTACGGAGCAAAAGAAGCAGTTTTCAAGAAACAGGGTTTTTTTTTTGTTTGGTTGGTTTGGTTTGGTTTTTTAGGAAGAATATGGAAGGCATTTCCTTTCCTCGGGATGGGATCCCTCAGGTTGGAAGATTGACAGAGTCTTAAATATCTTGTGCAAAATGAGGGCTCAGTGGATTAAACCTCTGCCTTCCGCTGGGGTCATGGTCTTAGGGTCATGGGATGAGTCCGATTTGGGGCTCTCTGCTAGGCAAGGAGCCTGCTTCCCGCTCTGCCTCTGCCTGCCTCTTTGCCTACTTGTGATCTCTCTGTCAAATAAATAAATAAAATATTTTTTTTAAAAAAGAAAGAAAGAAAAGCAAAATGACAGCTCCCAATTACTTTTAAAATCCCCTTTTCCTTACAGGTTTAATTCTTCAATTAAAAAAGTCGTGTCTAGGGGCGCCTGGGTGGCTCAGTGGGTTAAGCCGCTGCCTTCAGCTCAGGTCAGGATCTCAGGGGCCTGGGATCCAGTCCCGCATCGGGCTCTCTGCTCAGCAGGGAGCCTGCTTCCCTCTCTCTCTCTCTCTCTGCCTGCCTCTCCATCTACTTGTGATTTCTCTCTGTCAAATAAATAAATAAAATTAAAAAAAAAAAAAGTCGTGTCTAAAACAACTTGGGCCTCCTTTACAAAAGTTTGAAAGAACTTAGAGATTTATTTCTTCCTTTACCTTCTCACTATCATCTCCCTAGTTCAGACCCCTATTTCTTCATAATACACTTATCGCAAGAGCTTCCCACGGATAATGGGGGCCTGGGGGAGAAGGTCCTGAGCCTGATGGATGAAGGATCAGGTTAGTTCCCACCCTCCTCCACCTGTGGTCTCTGTATGTACTATCAAACTTGGACAGTTTGGGCCTCCTCTGCCAGCCGCTAGGGGACCTCAGTAACCCAGATGATTAGCTCAAAGGAAGGAGGTTAATGTGGAACTGTTGATACCCTCCACCTCGCCAATCAAGCTCTGCAGAGGCAGCCCCCATTCAGATGGCCGCACCCTGCAAATAGGCGGTGCCCTAGTGGATCATTCTTGGCAAAGGAAACCAGCTGCAAATTTGGCTTTGCCTTCCTTTCAATTCCGGTTTTTCATGGCTTCAATGAGAGGACAGTACTTGGTGAAGGAAGTTTTCTTACAGACTTTACTCAGGCCCTTGAAATCTGAACTGTCCTGCCTAATTGTTTTAATTGTTGTAGTTTGCTTTTCGTTGGCCTTGTTATGAAATTTGACTCAAAGTAGGCACAGAGTACCTAGAGGGCCAACGTCCCTGAAACAACAGTTCCAAAAACACTGAACGTATGTTTAAGGTGTTTCTAGCTTCCAGCTGCCTACTCTACTTACTGAACCTTAGGGTGCTGGTGAACATTTAGCCTCTTTCCAATCTTCAGCTTGCACAAGCTATTCTGTAATGAATAACCATACATAACTCATTTCGCATCTGTGTAAGTATATACACAGGAGGAATTTCCAGAAAAGAGATCACTGGGTCAGCAGTTAAATGCATTTGCAATTTTGAGACACACTGTCAAATTGCATTCCATAAGAGTTGTATCAAGCTAATCCCTAAAGGTTCTTTTCAGCTAGATCTGCAGAATGTTAATGTTAAAATTGATGTTAAATTTGTTAAATTAATGTTAAAATTGAAAATAGACAGAGATCACCTTGGTGGCCTCCTTTAATTTCTCCATAAGGAAATCGGAGCACAGAGAGGCTGATTTGCCCAACGTCACAAAGTAGCGAGTGCTGCTGCCATGGCTGGAATTTTCTGCTTTCCCATCAATAATCGCTTCAAAACACAAACAGAAAATAAGAAATATCTGCTATTCCTATATAGTAATAACCACTCTAAAACTTGATCGTATATTTCCTTCCAGTCCACCACACGGATTTTAGTAAATTTTAGCTGGATGAACTCCACTGAACTAATCGAAGTTTGGATTTGGGAGACTGAAAAAGCAGACATAAAAAAGATGAGAGTGACAGTAAGAAAATGAAAGAAAAAAGATTACAAAAGAAGTGATTTGGGTTTTTTTTTAGTCAAAAATACAAATGTTTTCTCTCTTTAAAGATTGCCAAAGTATTTAGATTGGCACTCGCTCTGCTTAAGAGAAAGAAGTTCATTTCTTTAGTATTTTTTGTGGTACCTGTTTGCTTGGAAGGCAGATTCTAATGATTATCGCTTACTAGCTGGTGCATATATCCCAACTGGGAAGAAAAATGTTTCATGTCAGGTAAGAACAACTAAACTGAAAGAGGAAATTTATCCTCACAGACTCCATCTCACAAACCTATATGGTGTTCTTTCCTCTGCCTGCTTTTCAGAGTAGTTATCACACCACCCTTGACAGGAAGACTGAGGGATGGTTCCTTTCCATCAGTTCCTTGGCAGAAACTTCTGCATTTGCCCCTCACTACCAGCATACTGATCTCTGGTTTAAATTCTTACTTGTCAAAATAAGTAACTTAAGTCCAATTTATTTATTTTATTATTATTATTTTTTAAGATTTTACCCATTTATTTGACAGACAGAGATCACAAGTAGGCAGAGAGGAGGAAGAAGGCCCTGTGCCGAGCAGAGAGCCCCACATGGGGCTCCATCCCAGGACCCTGGGATCATGACCTGAACCAAAGGCAGAGGCTTTAACCCACTGAGCCACCCAGGCACCCCTTTAAGTCCAATTTAATGAGTAAGTAAAAAGTAGAACATCTATTTTTTAGTTATGACATTTCGCTTCATACTTTGCCTTCCCTTTCCTCAAGAACTGCCCGATTCTGATATTCTGTCTGAATTATTATGGGTACTGCTTTCAGCCTAAATTGGCCTTTCTTTACTTTGCCCCTAGAAAATAATCTGAAAAACCACAGCTTCAGGTTCTTAAGCCAATATCCGGAAACCTGACATATTAAGTGGTAGCTCTAACAATAGTAAAAGGAGTCACTCATTTTTCTTGAGGGATAAATTCCATGGGATTTGAATATCCTTTCAACAAAAATGTATAGAGCACCTGTTATACATATGCCAGGTATTGTGCTTCTCAGGGTACTAAGTTTTGATGGCAAATTGCTTGAGTTCACAAATGACTTTTTTTTTTTTTTGTACTTTCCTTTATATGATTTTGATGTCAGACTTAGGATGATGATACTCTTATTTTTTATTCATTTATTTATTTATCTGACAGAAAGACAGAGGCAGGGAGAGAGGAAACACAAGCAGGGAGAGTGGGAGAGGGAGAAGCAGGCTTCCCACTGAGTAGAGAGCCCAATGTAGGACTCGATCCCAGGACCCAGGATCATGACATGAGTGGAGGGCAGACACCCAAGGACTGAACCACCCTGGCACCCCGGGGCCAATGATACTCTTAAATAACCAATGCATATTAACAATATTTATGTGGAGGAATCACACACACACACACACACACACACACACCAACACACACACACACACAGCATTTGGTACAAAGAATGCTAAGTCAGGGAAAAACTGGAATATTACCGATTTTGAAGAAAAATTATAAGGTGAGGTCGAAAAGGTAAATAAATGTGCAATTCACAGGCATTGGGAGTATGAGCTCTGGTTACCAGCCCTTGGAGTTTAGATGACAAAAGACACAAACTACATTAGTCTATTTGCCTATCGCAAAGAAAGACAATGCTTACTAACCTATAACTGAAGAGAGAGGCATTGGGCCAGTCATGAACCAGGTGATCAATATTTTCAGTTACAAAGAGCCAATTTTTTAAAAAAAAGATTTTATTTATATACTTACAGAGAAAGATCACAGGTAGGCAGAGAGGCAGGCAGAGAGAAGAGGGGGAAGCAGGCTCCCCACTAAGGAGAGAGCCTGATGCGGGGCTTCATCCCAGGACCCTGAGATCATGACCTGAGCCAAAGGCAGAGGCTTAACCCATTGAGCCACCCAGGCGCCCCAGTAAAGAGCTAATGTTTGTCTCCTTCCACATATTCTGTTCCCTCACTTGAAGTGTTAGTAAGAGACTGCTTGTGGGTCTCTACAGGAATACTGAAATATATTTGAAGGTAATTTAAATGACCAATTATAGAGAATGGTTAAATAAATAATGATTATCTGTAAGGTAGAAACTTAGGGGATCATTTCAAATAAAGTGGACAAAGCATTTGTAGTGGCATTGCAACGATGCTGATGATAACAATACTTAAAAGATTAGAAGGCACTCCTGTCAGCTAAAAATGTTAGCAGTGGTTGTATCTGGGTGATGGATTTATAGGTGATCATTATTGGTCTAACACAAACTCTTCCTTTTACAGGTCAGAAAACAGAGACACTAAGAACTTAAATGGGGGCACCTGGGTGGCTCAGTGGGTTAAAGCCTCTGCCTTTGGCTCAGGTCATGATCCCAGGGTCCTGGGATCAAGCCCCACATCGGGCTCTTTGCTCAGCGGGGAGCCTGCTTTCTCCTCTCTCTCTGCCTGCCTCTCTGCCTACTTGTGATCTCTGTCTGTCAAATAAATAAATAAAATTAAAAAAAAAAAAAAAAAAGAACTTAAATGACTGGCCCAAGGCTGTATAGTTAGTGAAGCACTGGGACCAGAACGCGGACATATTAACATTCGGGCCATAACTGAGGTCTATCGCATTGCTTCTCATGGCAGGACTTTTCCTAACTGGGATTTTCAGACTATTTGATGACACATTCAACCTACTTTATTTTATTTATTTATTTATTTATTTGCAATCAACTTTTTTTTTTTTTTTAAATAAGCTCTACACCCAATGTGGGGCTTGACCTGACCACCCAGAGATCAAGAGTTGCATGCTTTACCAACTGAGCCAACTGCCCCTCAAATTCAACCTATTTTAAACACTAGGTCTTTATCTTTGAGACGATAAAATAACTCTCCCAAACTCCAAACTGTACAAATGTTACCATTAAATTTTTTTCTGACATTAAGAACTCATGGAATTGCCATACGATTCATGGATGGCACATGAAATCCCAAAATCTTTGAATGTCACAAATCTGAATTTTGCATCCCTGCTTAAACACAATGTGTTTTCACTATTTTATTTCTGTTTCATGTCATATTAAAACTCTTAACATGCTTCCCAAAAAGGGGGGACATATGTATTAAATAAGAAAATGCTGCCATGTAGAACACAGATGGTAGTACATTTTTGGCAGAAAGGAAGTTTAACGAGGCATTTTACTTATTTACTTGGAAAACTAATATGTATGAATGTTCAAGTTAAGCAGTAAGAATTAATTGCTGTTTTACAACAAATTTTTTTTTCCAAATCCAATCACCCTATTTCCATACCATTAGTAAGGAAAGGGAGTCAAATGTGATTGGAAAGCAACCCCCAAGAGAGTTGTGACAGCAATAAAAGAATGAAGAAGAAACTATTTGCGTTTTATGGTAAATAACCATGTTGCTTGTCATTGGTTGATAAAAATCAGTAACAAGAGGTAATGACTGTGTAGAGTACATGTGCTTTTAATGATACGTATAGTCACCGACTGTGTCAGTTACGGTGTGAAAACAGGAGGTAAGAGTTTTATCAAATTTCAGATTTGGCTGACTCACAGGGCCCACCCATCTGCAAAGTCGGCTGTGCCAAAGAGTAAACATAGATGGATAGTGAGTATTTCTGCAGGAAATCAGGTTTCTATTTGGTGGTAAATACAGCCTTTTAAAACACACTGAAATATTCTATATTCTAAGGTTTAACATTTAAAAATGGAATTTCTAATTAGCTGATCGCTGATATCATGCTGGAGGAAGAATTGATTTGTCTCATAGGATGCCAGTGTGCTTTAAATAATTTTGTGTTTGAACAACAAACTAAAAACAGAACATTTGACAGCTATATTGCATGCCTGCACTCTGGAAGAACCCAACCTGGAAAAACTCTTTTCACAGTCCAAGACTAGGCTTGGTGAAATCCCTTCCTCCTGTTTTTCAGATTTATGTATGATCTGAAACAAGATGTTACATAAATTGACAAATGTAAGTATATACTTCTTATTTCAAAATGTTTTCAGTTATAAACCACAGATCACTATTTACCCAGAATCAAACATATACATGAAAGTTATTTTCTTTGTGCCCCAGGATTAATAAAAACAACTATTTTTTCAACTATTATGGACTAAGCATTTTATGGCTGTCATCTGAATTAGCCCTCAAACCACCCAAATAAGGTGGGAGATAGTATGATTCGCATTTTACAGAAATTGAAACTGAGGTACAAAGACCTAAGCAATTGACCCAAGGGCTTACCTTACAAGTTTATCCACTTCTGGGCAGACTTGAGCCTACCATGATCAAAATCCAGAGTTTGTCTCCTGTTTAACACTAACTTTCTGCCTCCATAAAATGTTGAAGATTTTAAAAAGAGAAATAGAAATTAGCCAGAGATTAATTCAATGATTCCATTTTTTTCCCCCAGAAAATTGACTTTTGGACTTTTTCTGGTGATTCTGGGTGGGGGGAGGGGGGGAGGGCGGTGGGGGTGGTTACTTGCAGCCAGCTCTGCCTGAAACCAGTTCAGTTTATGTTAAAGAAGAAGCCTAGAGATAGACCATAAATAACAATAATAATGCTGATATTTGCATTTGTATAACGCAAATGATGTGGGGGATGTCAAGCCATTAACACTTGCTTATTTGAACCAACCATATACAGTAAGAGCAACCTGCCCTTCCGGAACGGTTGGTTTCTCTGGAACTCTTTCCACAGCTTGTCCTATGCTGAAGAAAAGCACATGAAGACAAATTGAACGGCTAGTTCTAGCTCGAGCTCTCTCCCCACCAAAGAAGGTTATTTGCATTGGATTTTTACCTTAAAGCCTTCCTTCATATGAGTTTCAGAAGCTTGGGTTTAGATGAGAACACATGAACGTCTACTTTACAGTTCAAGGAAGCCTTACTCCTATAGTATTTAAAACCCAGCTCTATTGCTGAACCTGCTGGGGGCTGGTGAGAGCCTTCAGGTCTCCTTTCTGGAGACAGTAAACAAAACTACAAGTCAAACAAATAAAATCCTGTGTTCCCTTCTATTTTTAAGTCAACCTCAAAAGGAATCGGAAGGTGCTACCTCTGCTATCAGAAACATTTTTAAAGCACCTTTAGAAAACGACTGTGGAGAGGCACCAGGGTGGCTTAGAGGGTTAAGCCTCTGCCTTAGGCTCAGGTCATGATCCCAGGGTCCTAGGATCGAGGTCCATATCAGGCTCTCTGCTCAGCAGGGAGTCTGAGTCCCTCTCTCTCTCTCTCTCTCTCTCTCTCTCTGCCTACTTGTGATCTCTGTCTGTCAAATAAATAAAATCTTAAAAAAAAGAAAAGAAAGTGACTGTGGGAATGTACAGGGGCATATCTTCATCTCCCCAGTTCTCTTCAGCTAAGGGTTTAGGGTGTGTTCTCTTGCCTTTTGCCTCACAACCCAAGGAAGTATAGGCAACCTCTACAAACCACAGACTCCCGGTCAGTATTAGTCAGAAGAACTTATCTGTGGCTACCTTCCTTTCAGCCAGGAATCATTTCAATTGCCAATGAATCACAAAAAGGAAAATCACTCCTCAGTGCTTTCTAATCTCCAGGAGATGGCCTCATTTTAGTCACCCACTGAACTGTCCCCAATCCATCCAGTTGCTGTAGGAGTCTGCAAATTTGAAGATGAAGGCCAGCCTTTGTGTGATAATTAAGTTAGGTCAGTCAATCATCCAAATATATCATCTCTTTTCTTCAATAGCCGTATATCCGAGTTTGGGTCTGAGTTTTCACTTTTCATTATAGATAGGGCCGTATGAGAAGGCTGACAGGGCCTGGGGAAACATTTCAGGGGGAGCAAGGAACAGAATGCCTCCTCTTGAATCTGAAAGCCCTCCAGGCTGTGTCCCTGGGGTTGTTTCCAAGGCAGGGCCTGAGGGAGTAGGAAACCACAGTGACATGGATTTGACAGCCTTTTTATCAAGAATGCCACCCTGATGTTTGTTGGCCCCACATGCAAAATATGATAAAGGGAAATCACCAATGGATCTTCCAAGAAAAGCTGAAAATCAACAAGGCATGATCAACGAGGAGCTCTTTTCTTCCCTATGCAATGTTCAATTTATTCTGCATTATGAATTTTTATTTCGGTATGACTTGCCACCTACATACCTCAATAAGGTATTATAAGGATTAAAATAATGTCTTAAAACGCTTTGAAGCAGGGATAAAATGTTTGTTCTTTGACATTGGTACAACCTCGTGGGTAGGTTTTTGTTACACTATGAATTACTTTAAGGAAGGTAAACATATGATTTCTAAATCACTAAATCCTACCATGGCTCCTTCGTATTCAAGCGTTATGAACATGGCTTGCTAATTCCAGCTGATTCTTTGTGAATTCAGAAGTAATGTGTGTAATATCCATGGAATATCATAGCAAGCATTTAGGAGAAGTCTCAAATTAGGGATCTTCACTACCTATCAATGGCCCACAGCTGAGGTTAAAAAGAAAGCAGTACATAAAAAGGACTTGAGAATTCTAAACCTTCATATGGTCTGATAATATCAAAGCTTTGCTATAAAGACCTTAAAAATCCTATTATTCTTGACAGTCTCAGTAGACTATTAAAAAGCAGTTAAAAATAAAGTTAGCTGACTCATTTGCGGAGTGTAGTTGATGATGTTACTGGCAGCTTCAACTTCAACAGATAATGTTATCACAGAAGGCAGCCCAACTTAACAATAGAGAAGATTTTTCTAAAATAATTTCAACAGAGAACTGATACAATTTATTCTTTGGTTTTCTGTGGTTCTTTAGGGTAAAATTCTTTTTTTTTTTTTTAAGATTTTATTTATTCATTTGACAGAGATCACAAGTAGGCAGAGAGGCAGGTAGAGAGAGGGGGGGAAGCAGGCTCCCCGCCGAGCAGAGAGCCCAATGCGGGGCTTGATCCCAGGACCCTGAGATCATGACCTGAGCCAAAGGCAGAGGCTTAACCCACTGAGCCAACCAGGCACCTTAAGGTAAAATTCTTAAAAATGAAACCCACTCAGACATTCCAACATATTTTATAACAGGTAGATGTGCTTCTAAGAAACATAGAAACTGAAGACCAGTGACTTTCTCATGAAGAAAAAACAAACAAACAAACAAACAAAATACCTCTCTCAAAAAAAATACCTCTCTCAAAATACTTCTCTCAAAAAAAGAAAAGGAATCCTACAGAACAAGAGTGACAACAAGTATTCTACTTAAATGGAAATAGAATATAGCTGCTTCTAAGTCCTGGATATTTTTTTTTTTTAAGATTTTATTTATTTATTTGACAGAGAGAAATCACAAGTAGATGGAGAGGCAGGCAGAGAGAGAGAGAGAGGGAAGCTGACTCCCCGCCGAGCAGAGAGCCCGATGCGGGCCTCGATCCCCGGACCCTGAGATCATGACCCGAGCCGAAGGCAGTGGCTTAACCCACTGAGCCACCCAGGCGCCCTGGATTTTCTTTTTTAAGGTATAATTTTTTTTAAACTATTTTTATAGTTTATTGAGAAAGGAGTCATCTAATATTCACTTTTAAAATTAAAAAGGACTCATGTCTGCTCACGTAGACAAATTATTTCTAACAAGAAACACCACCTGTATTATGAGATTTTGCAGTTATTCCTAGATAAGTTATTATTGGCAGCTGTGCTGTAAAATCACGTGTCAGTGTGTGTGTATGTATACTAGTGTGTGTGCGCACGCACGTTCCTATGTGTACACACCAGGATTCTATTAAAAGATCACAAATCGCCACCTTATTTTTACAGTCAAATGAAAACATACAGCAAATTTAGTCACTAATAAAAGTTGGTGAGAACCATGGAAACCTCCTAATTTAGAAATCAGGTGGACCTGAAAGACAAAAAAAAGATTTTTTTGAGAAAATTAAGCAGTCAAGGTAAGAATGTTATCCCAAAACATTTAAAGATGTGGACGTTTTTTATTAGCAAGGGCCTTTGCTAATAAACTCTTAAACTGATCGTGATGGAAAAATTATTTTTAAATGGGTCAGGATGGAGAAATTATTAAAATAGTAATTTTAATACCCCAGGTAGGGGTGCCTGTCTGGCTCAGTGGTTAAAGTGTGCAATTCTTGGGGCGCCTGGGTGGCTCAGTGGGATAAGCCTCTGCTTCGGCTCAGGTCATGATCTCAGGGTCCTGGGATCAAGTCCCATATCGGGCTCTCTGCTTGGCAGGGTGCCTGCTTCCTCCTCTCTCTCTGCCTGCCTCTCTGCCTACTTGTGACCTCTCTCTGTCAAATAAATAAAATCTTAATAAAATAAAATAAAATAAAAATAAAGTGTACAATTCTTAACCTTGGGGTTGTGAGTTTGAGCCCCATGTTAGGTGTAGAGATTGCTTAAAAATAAATCTTTTAAAAAATAGTAGTAATGGGTAAAGCACTCTCCCTTATCTCTCAGTAAGTCCCAGGCCTTTCTTGAGTAGGACAGGTGTGTGTGCATGGGGGCAGGTGGTAACAAGGACAGGACGTCAGTTTTCCTGAAGAAGCTCTCCTCAGTCATCACGAATTTCCCTCTGCTATCCCTGACCACTTTGCTTCTGGTGGCCAGCTGAGAGAGAGAGAAGAGAGAAGCTAGGGGAAAATTCTAAATCATGATATCCTACCTAGTCCACAATCTGGAGTCTACTTTGATGCCTGAACATTCTCCTGGTCATGGGATGGTACTCCTGCTAGCATTCACCAACCATCAGATACCAAGCTCTCAACTTCTCCCTTTAGATGGCACCTATCTCATTCTTTGATTGATGTTAACACATCTGGATTTCTTTTTTTTTTTTTTTTGCTTGAGGAATCTATTATGGACTGAATTAAGCCCCCCTCTCCCATGTATTGAAGCCCCCAGAACCTCAGAATGTGACTGCATTTGGAGATAATGTCTTTAAAGAGGCAATAAAGTTAAATCCAGTCATTATGGTGGGTCCAGATCCAATCTGATTAGTTTTCTTCTAAGAATTGGAAATTTGGACACAGGAGAGACCCCAGAGGCATATGATATGAGGACACTGAGAGAAGCAGGCCTTCTGCCAGCACAGGAAAGAGGCCTTAAAACAAAAACACAAACACAAACAAACATGCAAACAATCCTGAGGGCGCCTTGATCATCTTGGACTTCAGCCTCCAGATCTATGAGAAAATTAAAGCTGTTGAAGCCCTCCCCAGTCCCCTCCCTAGGACCTATTCACCCCAACACCCCTCACACTCCCACCGCCGTCTGTGCTGTGGAAGCCCAAGCAAACGAATACACTGACTAAATGATCAGCTATGTTTTTGCAGAGCATAAGTTAGATTTTTAATATTCCATTGAGGAACTAAAGGCCCTAACCCAGAAAGACAGTTAAGCAAATAAAACACTAATTTGAGAGCCAGAGTTTCATCCGAACCCACCTGCTAATGCTGGGGTTATTATCAAGTGGCACAGCCAGCGTTAGAGGGAAATCAAGCCCTAGGTGTTGTTCTAAGCACTGGACTGTACAAACTCATTTCATCTTCACCGCCTTGCGGGGAGGTTTGACTGTCTTACAGGTGAGTCCAGAAGGTAGAGTCACTTGCACAAGGCCACCTGCTAGCAAGTATGAGAGCTGGGATACTAACTGAGGGAGTCCAGAGTCTTTGCCCTTGACCATTAAGCCATGTGGCATCCTTAATTAGTAAGTCTACTACTTGGGACGCCTGGGTGGCTCAGACAGTTGGGTGTCTGCCTTTGGCTCAGGTCCTGATCCCAGGGTCCTGGGAGAGTTGCCCGCTTCTCCCTCACCCTTTGCTTGCCACTCTGCCTACTTGTGATCTCTCTTTTTGTCAAGTAAATAAATTTTTTTAAATCTTTAAAAAAAAAAAAAAAAGACCTGAATTCAAATTCTCACTCTACCCCTTAGCCCTCTCGGTACCTTCCTTATCTGAATGATAATAGTACTTCTTATGGGCCTGATAATGCCTATCCACTGTGGGGGCCAACTGAGCTGATCACAGAAAGGTGCTTTGCAGGTGGGATTAGCCCCAGGCATTGTAGGCTTGATTAAAGGGGCTGAGATTCCTTCTGGAAATTTTTTTTTATAGTCCTTTTTTTAAAAAAGGATTTTATTTGTTTATTTGATACACAGAGAGAGATCACAAGTAGGCAGAGAGACAAACAGAGAGAGAGGAGGAAGCAGCCTTCCCGCTGAGCAGGGAGCCCAATGCGGGGCTTGATCCCAGGACCCTGAGACCATGACCTTAACCCCCTTAACAGCCTGAGCCACCCAGGCGCCCCCCCTTCTGGAAACATTTAGAGGGGTTCTCAGAAGAGTGGGAATCTACCATGGCCTTAGTTCCATCAGGGCCGTATATTCCCCACTGATGGTTCCTTTTTTTTTTTTTTTTAAGTTTATTTATGTTTTAATAATCTCTATAACCAACGTGGGGCTCGAACTCAGGACCCCAAGATCAAGAGTCCTCCAACTGGGCCAGCCAGGTGCCCCCAGTCGGTCTTGTATCTACAGTCCGTGAGGGCTCTTCAATGCCGTCCACACAGCTCCAACCCTGCCTTCTGTAAACCATTCTGTGGACAAGTAAGCATGGGAGAAAAGAGAGATCCCCACTCACTTCCCCTAGCCTCTGGAGCTTTCTCTCCTGCCTTCCAAGTTTTCCCAGAGCCCTTAGAAACACCGTGTTTAGGACATGCAGAGTCTTTAGATGAAAAACATATGTGAGTGGGGCTCTGGACTAAAGGGAAGGCCGGGCCCCTGGCTGGCTCAGTCAGTACAGCATGGGACTCTTGATCTCGGGGTTGTGAGCTCGGGCCCCACCTTGGGTGTAGAATTTATTTAAAAATAAAATATTGGGGTGCCCGGGTGACTCATTCAGTTGAGTGTCTGCCTTTGGCTCAGGTTGTGATCCTGGGACCCTGGGATCGAGCCCAGGGTTGATCTCCCTGCTCAGCAGGGAATCTGCTTCTTCCTCTCCCCCTACCCGCTGCTCCTCTTGCTTGTGTTCTCTCTTTCTTTCATTCTCTAAAATATAAATAAATAAAAATTTAAAAACAAATAAATAAATAAATTCTTTTTTTTTTTTTTTAAGATTTTATTTATTTATTTGACAGAGAGAGAGATCACAAGTAGGCAGAGAGAGAGGAAGGGAAGCAGGCCCCTGTTGAGCAGAGAGCCTGATGTGGGACTCCATCCCAGGACCCTGAGATCATGACCCGAGCCGAAGGCAGCGGCTTAACCCACTGAGCCACCCAGGCGCCCAATAAATTCTTTAAAAAATAAAAAAGAAAGAAAGGGAAAGCCAGCCTATTGAATAAGGCAAACACAAGACCAGATCTGACCACAGCTCCCTGCAGGCCCGCGGGAAACCTCCTCCCTCCCACCGCCAGCCGTCCTCAGTGCACTCACACTCATTGCCCGCTATGGTGCCTGTGGCTGTGAGGCATGGGAAGGCCACCAGTCTTCCCTGGGACAGGCCTCAGATGTCCGTGTTAGACTCGGTTCACACCAATTGTAAACCCTGGCCCTCCAGGTTAATACCTGTCGCTTCCTCCCAGGCCCCCCCCCACAGCTTGGGCCTTCTGGAATCACACTTCGTAAGTTGTCAGTCACCCCCATCCGTGACACTCGGCCTCGGCAGCGGTGTCCATGCCTTGCCATGCACCTGTTGGGGTGCAATAATTAATTAAATGACAACATTTCATTAATTTCCTGCCTACTCTTGATCTTAGCACAAGCCTCTTTCAAGAGAAAGACTCTTTCAAGAACCGGCTTTTGAAATCGACACTCCCCACCGAAGCTTGCATTCCCCTCAGCTCCATTCCTGCTGCTGCTCCCATGTCAGGATCCAAATCCAGCTCATCCCATGTGTGGAGCAGCTAATTTACCTTTCGGAGAAAGCCCTGTAAATCTTGGCAGGGACAGAGCATCAAGCTTACCCCACAAGAGACTAGCTGGGCTGGGGCCCATATTGAAGATAAATCTTCACATATTCAGAGCCATAGGAATTTTTTCCCTGTGCTGTTGGCTTCTTTCTATACTACAAACATTTGCAAAACAAAGGACAAAAATGCCACAGGCTGGGCTAAATGCTGTGCACATTCTCTAGCTCTGTGGCACAGCCAAAGGGAAGTGCATGGGCTTACTTTTCCCTCTGTTCTCATGGAAATAAACACTCCAAGAAAGTAAGTGTTTCACTCACTGTTTAAAGATCTAATGGTCATTTACCTCCCACTGTTGGTTGTCCAAGCCAGTAGTCAAGGCCCCCAGCAGCCCAGCCTTCCCAGGTGAATACAACACCCCACCCAAGAAGGCCATTTGGTCATTCTTCACCATGGACTCTTCCCACACTTCAAGTGGACAGCTAAATGTTCCAAGCCTAAGCTATCATTTATCTGAAGGCTACTACAATCTAGTATTTTCCGAAGTGGCTTATTCTAGACCACCAAAATGTGCAACAGGCCATGTACAATTCAGTTTTGCCATTTGTTTCTGTTTGGGGGATCCTCATACATAATTGTCTATGTTCATGGTGAGGCTTCTGGGATGAGCATGAAGCTTTACGTTCATGAGCCCCTAAGACTGATCATATTAAAGTGGGCTGTCACGCTGCTTTTTACACAGATGATTCTCTGCAAATTTAGTCATGGTTATTTGTCAGTTTTCATCTTCTCCTTGAACCACATTTTCCCCCTTGCCAGTGTCCTCCATCATCTTCTGATGAATGAGAAGAGGCAAAGAAGTTGCCAAAAAGTCCTTTTTCACTTTGATAAAGTACCTTTAATAACGTTTAAAAGCAGTGTTTTAGTGCCCCCTACTGGTATATAATATTAGTAGTCCGTCTGCCAAAAAAGGTTCCCTTTTTAAAGAAAAGACAATAAACTCATGGAAAAGTAAAAAAAAAAAAAAAAAGAAGAAGAAGAAGAAAAAGAAAAGTCTTTTATAAGAAATTTAGAAGTTGTTTGATTTTTAAAATATCTTCATAGTAGGGACGCCTGGGTGGCTCAGTGGGTTAAAACCTCTGCCTTCGTCTCAGGTCATGATCCTGGGATCAAGCCCTGCATTGGGCTCTCTGCTCCGCAGGGAGCCTGCTTCCTCCCCTCTCTCTCTCTCTCTCTCTGCCTGCCTTTCTGCCTACTTGTGATCTCTGTCTGTCAAATAAATAAATAAAATATTTAAAAATAAATAAATAATACAATAAAATATCTTCAGAGTAACATAAATACTCCACCATTTTCACTATTGTACATTATGTAGGAGCACTAACATGAAATGTCTTGAATTCTCTATCAGCTCTTTTCTTCCATCTAATATTTAGTTTTGGCTGGGAGGAAAACTTTATCAGTTGTACTTTTTTAAAATTTTATTTATTTTTAAAAATATTTTATCTATTTATTTGATAGAGAGAGACACAGCAGGAGAGGGAACACAAGCAGTGGGAGAAGGAGAAGCAGGCTTCCCACCCAGCAGAGAGCCCGACACAAGGGCTCCAGTCCCAGGGTCCTGGGATCAGGGCCCCAGTGGAAGCAGATGCCCAGCAACTGAGCCACCTGGGTGCCCTTCAGGTGTCCTTTTAGAAACTGTGTCATTTTTACTCAATGAGTAAATATACTTACTAAGAGAGAATTTTCCTTAGATCTTCACACCCTCTCTGAAACATCATTTTTGTTCATCTAAAAATAGCAATGTTCCACTTGAGGAAAAGGGAGGAAGTAGGCTTTGGGAATGAATCAATCTTTAAAGCAAATTGATGCCTTAGATTCTCATGAATGATGATAATTCTGAAAGTAGATCGATGATAGCCATTAGGATAAAACCCCAAACCCCTACAAGAATACTAGAAGAACATGTCGTGCCACATGAGAGACAGGATATAAGGGCCACTGATGTGGAGAGGAACTGAGGCAAATGGGTAGGTTGTGGGGTGGGGGGTGAGTTCGAACTAGAATGACTTTTAATTAAATGCAGAGGAAGAAGGGCGCCTGGGTGGCTCAGTGGGTTAAGCTTCTGCTTCGGCTCAGGTCATGATCTCAGGGTTCTGGGATCGAGTTCTGTATGAGGCTCTCTGCTCTGCAGGGAGCCTGCTTCCTCCTCTCTCTCTCTCTGCCTGCCTCTCTGCCTACTTGTGATCTCTCTCTGTCAAATAAATAAATAAAATAAAAAAAAAATGCAGAGAAAGATTTTTGTCCTTAATAAAACAAGCCTTGCTTTGAGTAGTAAAATAATTTTGCAACATTGATTTGCACACAGAAACTACTTTTTCTCCTTGCATTTGGGTGGAATGCCAGCCAACTAGGGCAAGAAGGACCCCATATGGCCTAGAGCTCTCTGTGCACTCTGAGCCAGAAGGAAGAGGAGAAAATACAAGGGAGCATCCAAGCAGCAGGCCACAGCCAAATGACGCCCTATCTGCAGTGATGGCTCCCAGGGGCCCATGGGGAGTGGGGGGCGGGGGGGGGAGATGCATTAGAATAGGGGTTTCCAATTCAGCCATTGATGGGCAGGCCTGTTTTGGCAAAACCAGAGGGAAACTAGCCATAGATTCCTGTCAAAAATATGCCAAGTGAAACTATTTCAGTGATAACATTGTGCCAAATTTGAATGATTAGCCCTGACATGAAAAATGCTCTCAAAGTATTATATCCTCACAGTGAGCAAAGCTTCCCAGGAAATTTAAATTGCCTGAAACATTCTTCTGTTACTTCCTCAGGGATTTTCTAAGCTGTTTGCAAATCTTTTAGACCTGATCTTCTCAGATTTTTTTTTTTATTCTTATCCTAATTTTAATTTTAAAATTCAGTGGAGAAGATCATTTAAAGTACGTTTGTCATATTACTTTTATTTCTGTCACTTATTTCCACCTCTTGCTTTTAAAATCTGTTAAGCAAGAAGTGAACATTTCATCAAGGCATATACTTAAATGTCCAAAACTATGGAATGTCTCAGTGTGTTCTGCCAAAATCTTAATTCTAGGTATTTTGGCTTCAATGTTAATAACTACCATTATTAGTCATACCGAAGTGGGGGAAAGCTCCTTAACTGACAGTTCCCCTAAAACCTAACCTACCCATTAAAATTTCACAGGAACTAGACAACTTGGAAATCTATGTTCGTCTCCAGGGTTTATTTCTCATAAGGTCAGAAACGCATTATAAATTTGACACAACTGTACATCTCAGCTCATGTTCCAGGGGAAGGGAAGGGACAGGACGAAAGCTGGATTTTTGTTTGTTTGTTTAAATAAGCAAGCCTATTAACACATAGATCATTCTCATGAAGGAGCTCACATTCATCTGCAATCCATAGTTTGACTAAAATACCTAGCTTGGAGAAAGAGTAAAAATAGACTGTCAGCCAAACGTGCTTTAAAAGAACAACTTCTGGTGGGCGCCTGGGTGGCTCGGTGGGTTACGCCTCTGCCTTCGGCTCAGGTCATGATCTCAGGGTCCTGGGAAGGAGCCCTGCATCCCGCTCTCTGCTCATCCCTTCTCTCTGCCTGCCTCTCTGCCTACTTGTGATCCCATTCTCTCTCTCAAATAAATAAATAAAATCTTAAAAAAAAAAAAAAGTTCAGCTCCTGGGGTACCCAGGTGTCTTAGTGGTTAAGCGTCTGCCTTCAGCCTGGGTCAGATCCCAGGGTGCAGGGATCTAGTCTGGCATCCGGCTCCCTGCTCCACAGAAAGCCTGCTTCTCCCTCTGCCTCTGCCTGCTGCTCCCCCTGCTTGTGCTCTGTGTGTGTGTTAAGTAAGTAAGTAAATAAATAAATAAACAAGCACAACTCCTACAGGTAAGGAAAGTTGGAAACCCTGATATAAAAAACAGTTGTCCTGATTTTCTTTTGCTTTTCCTTTTCTGTCTTCTTCTTTAATCTGAGTAGAGCTGATACAAAACGTTACATTAGCTTTAGCGTACAACATAACGATTTGACAAATTTACACGTATGCTCTGCTTACCACCAGTGAAGCTACCTTCTGCCCTGATTTTCTTTTCTTTCTTTCTTTTTTTTTTTTTTTTAAGATTTTATTTATTTATTTGACAGAGAGAGTGAGAGAACACAAGCAGGGGGAGCAGTAGAGGTAGAGGGAGAAGCAGGCCCCCAGCTCAGCAGGGAGCCCAATGCAGGGCTTGACCTGAGCCCAAGGCAGCCACTTAACCATCTAAGCCACCCAGGCGCCCCTGCTCTGATTTTCTTTATGCTGAATTCCACCACAAACTTAGAGAAAACCTAGGATTACATAGGGGTTCAACAAGAAATTCACTGAAGCCTACTTACACAATGTTTAAGGCTACAAGAGAGATGTATGCACAAGCATTTAGTTCATGCTTAGTATGTGCATTTATTCATCTTCTACAACATAGCGCAACAATCCTATGGGCTGGGGAAAAGTTTTACAGTCCTTGTCAAATGAGGAAACGAAGCCACAAGGTAGTAAACAATTTATGCGCAAAGACACAGTTGATCATGGAACCAGGGATTCAGGGTCTCCGGGGGTCAGCAAGCCCAGCAACAACAGGGAGCCCACCTCTCCCTCTCCCTCTGCCCCTGCTCATGAGCTCTCTCTCTCCGACTTATTCTCTTGCAAGTAAATAAATAAAATATTTTTTTAAAATGACTTATCAACACTGCTTTTAAAAAACCAATCACTCTGGAGAAATTGTGTGATCTATTTTGGGCTCTTTTAGTTATACACATAGAAGCAAATTCATCCTCATTGTTTTCAGGGACCACAGGACTGTGATGCTTCAGGAAGGGATGCAGAGTGTTCTGTTATTATCTTCTTATAGGACCATGCTCCAGTAAATTATGTTTCTATTAGGGGAGCCCTTCCTACCCAAATCTGGATTTAGCCCACTCGATGCTTACAGATTATAGAATGATTTTACAGACTTGAGTCTGCTGAGCTGGTGTTTGCAAAGGTGATGAGGACTGAGAGAGAGAGAGAGAGAGAGAGAAAGAGATCAGGGGTCAGATCCTTCCTCCTCCTGAGCTGGATGCAAGACTGGGAAAGGAGGCTGAGCAGCCCAGTACCTGGGGTTGAGCTGTCAGTGTCCACCAAATGAGGAAATCAAGAAGAAGGACCTGAGGGACACCTGGCTGGCTCAGTCTGTAGAGCTTGTGACTCTCAATCTTGGGGTCATGAGTTCTAGCCCCATGTTGGGCTTCGAGTTTACTTAAGAAAAATAAACAAAAATAGAAAATTGGAAAAAAAAAAAAGAGATATGCTACCACTGTACCTCAGCAGGGGCAATATTAGCATTTAGGGCAGTTCTTCAACAATACTGGACTCTTGTGTGTATGACAAGGTGTCGACTTAGCAGTTGTGACCCTAGCAACACCACTGTCCTCTGCAAGTCATGGAGACTACCACAAAGCAAAGACCATCCTCCTGTCACACACATTTCCAAATACCCTCTAAGTGGGGTGGTTACATTCCATAATGAGTTTAGAGGGAATTTCAAGTAAATATCCTGATATTTCTATATATCACCTGTAGTTAAATAGAATTAATCACGTGATTTCCCCCCAAACAGAGGACACAACATCAGAACCAGAAATCACGATTCAGACTGCTTTGCAATTACACCACCACCGCCACCACAAAAAAAAAAAAAAAAAAAAAAAAAAAAAAAAAAAGCTCATGTCCCCAGAACTCATACCTGGATTTGGAGGAGTATCAAGTGTTCAAACTACATGGTACCTAGCACAAAAAATGGGCACTCAATAAATTACACGTGGTTCTTGGGTTAAAATATACCAACTTCTGATTTGCATTGACTTCTAGCTAATCGTTTTATGCCTGTCTTTCACCCCAGACCCATGCTGTTGTAGCTAGCGGTCATGACTTAGTCATCTTTACCTCCCACAGTAGATCTGCAAATAACAGGAAGTATCTTGAACATCGTAAAGGTCAATATCGATGGAAAGTGATGAAAGATATCAGTAGTTGGATTAACTGGTAGCACCGTAGGCTCATACACTGGTCCCTGGCTCCTGGCTGCATTTCAGAATCACCTTGGGGAGGAAGAGTTGTTAAAACTTCAGATTCCTAAGACTCATCTCACACCCTCTGAAATCAGAATCTCTGGGGCGGAATCAGCAGCATTTGGATTTTTTTTCTTTTCAGCAGCATTTGGATTTTTGTCAAACTCCCCAGGTGACTCCTCTATGCCTACCTGGGACACATCCAAAGACTTGGGTTTATGGAACCACCTTTCACAGGAGTGTCTCTCATACTTCCCAGATGGCAGAATTTATTAAATAAATTTCCAGGTTTCTACCTCAGAGGCTCTCATCAGAAATTCTGGGCTGGGGGGCGCCTGGATGGCTCAGTGGGTTAAAGCCTCTGCCTTCGGCTCAGGTCATGATCTCAGGATCCCAGGATCCTGGGATGGAGCCCCACATCGGGCTCTCTGCTCAGTAGGAAGCCTGGTTCCTCCTCTCTCTCTGCCTACTTGTGATCTCTGTCTGTCAAATAAATAAAATCTTAAAAAAAAAAAAAAGAAAAGAAAATCTGGGCTAGGTCTCAGGAGGCGAGATTTTTTAACAAGCATCCCAGGTGATTCTCATAACCACTCAGGATCACTAGCTTAAGGATTACGGCTGAATGTAGTCCCCATGGTGAAGGCAGGTGCCCACACAAGGTTTTGTGGTTGGTTGGTATAGAGCATGTGATAGCAAGAACTAACCAACACTTTCTTCCTCAGAAAGCTATTAGAGGATGTGCTTCAGTAAAAGATGAGGTCAACTAAGAAAGAGGAAGAACTATAGGAAGAACTATAGGAGATATAGGAAGAACTATAAGCAAGTTCTTCTATAGGACTTATAGGAGATATAGAACTATAGGAGATATAGGAAGAACTATAAGCAACACGGGAGAGAGGGCCCCTTAGGAAGAGGTGAGGAGAGGTCCTGGGGTGCCAGGTAATCACCATGTGCAGTGGACAGCCAGCCCAGAGCAGAAGAGCCCCCAGGCAAGACGTCTTTGGGAAGGTGAACTGGATAACACAAGAAGCATCTCAGTATCTTCAGAGGAGAGATCTAGACCTTTTGAGTTTCCATTCAATCTCTCTGTTATTAGTGCAGAGCCTGGTATCCTCCAACCCCATCCTTCTGTTTTGCCCTCTCTGGAACACCTCTCCAGTGTTTTATGAGTAGGGTAGGCGAGACAGGTATCTGTCTCAGAGGCTTAGGTGTGTGTTTTCTAAGTAAATTCCACCTCCCACTCGGGGCTCAAGCTCAGGACTCCAAGATCAAGAGTCACATGCTTCACCAACTGAGCCGGCCAGGTGCCCCACCTGACTTCTTCTTAACCTATTTTTCCACCAGTGTGTTTTATTTTACCTCTTTCCTTCTATCCTCGCCTCCAGAGGAATCTGGTATAATCGATGGCCAACTGGGGGGAGGGGGTAGATTCTGTAGCATACAACAGGTTGGTCCCATTTCCTTGGTCGGCTCCCCCTTTATCACTCACTCGTTGGCTACCCAGCCTCCAAAATGGTTCCATCTTTTCTTCTTTTCTGTCCAATTTTATGTACTTGGGCCTCTTTTATTTATTTATTTTTTTTTTAAAGGAAAGATCCCTTTACAGCCATTTTCATGAGGGTTCAGCAAGGAAGATAGATGGCATGTGTTCAGTTTGATATCTTTAATCAATCAATTTATGTGTTTATTAAAGGTTTTATTCATTTATTTGACAGAGAGACACAGCAAGAGAGGGAATACAAGCAGGGGCGTGGGAGAGGGAGACGCAGGCTTCCTGCGGAGCAGGGAGCCCCATCCCAGAGCTGGGATCATGACCCCAGCAGAAGGCAGACGCTTAACTAACTGAGCCACCCAGGCGCCCCAGCTTGTTATCTTTAGACAGAAACTCTTATAGATTGCAATTTTCATGTACTTCAAAAGTTTTTATTACGGAAAGTTTCAAATAGATATAAGATGCCTGTAATGTTAATGAACCATCCCGAGTTTCAACAACTACCAATCCAAAGTCCATCTTGTTTCAGTCCACATCCCAATTTGGCCCTCCTCCTGGATTACTTTGAAGCAAATCCCAGGCATCGTATCATTTCATTTGTAAATCAATAATGGATTTGAAATGCTTGTGTAACTACCTCAAGCAATGAATTTCTGATTAGGGCACATCAAATGCTAACTAATCCCCCCCCCCTAGAGTGTGGGTTTCTAATTAGGGCACTTCAAATGTGCACAGCATCTAGGGTGTAGCTTAATTTATACACACATACAACATACTGTTAATATTAAAGTATTTGAAAGTAAATCATCCTACAGACAATTGGACACTGTGAAACTCAGAGGTCTAGGAGCATTAAAGTGCTTTGCTGTCCAACCAGCAGAAACTTAAGAGACAGAGCACTCAAAGCGGACACATTTTGTATGCAAAAATTCCAAGGCGCATTTTGCTCTTGAGAGAATAAGAGAGGAGAAATCTAAGGAAAAAGATAATTTGTGGAGAAAAATGGAGAACTGGAGGTAATGTTGGGTGCCCCAAGAAATACAAACAATTGATACTCCATGATTAGGGCTCAGAGAGAGGTCAGACTGGCTATTTATATTTAATAACCAGTCTTTTGAAGCAAGAATCAAAAGCATGTGAACAAGGAGTTTGTCCAATTGAAGAGACTGGAAAGAGACCAGAATGCCCCCAGTTGGGGGATGGGGAGAGTAAAAGTGGTACCTGTTTGTGGCTCAGTCGGTTAAACGCTGGGCTCTTGGTTTCAGCTCAGGTTATGATCGCAAGGTCATAGGTCAAGCCTCACATTGGCCCCATGCTCAGCGGGGAGTCTGCCTAAGATTCTTTCGCCATCCCTCTCCCTTCCCGCTGCTCATGCTTGCACACACACGTGCACGCTGTCTCTCAAATAAATAAATAAATAAATAAATAAAATCTTAAAAAGAAGTGGTACCTGTTTGACAGAAAGGGATTTGGATGTGACACTTGCAATTTCCATTACAATATGTTTCATGGAGAGTGTGGTATAAATTTTGTATATGCTATGCTCTCAGAGTAGGGTTCTTTTTTCTTTAAAAGATTTTATTTATTTATTCATGAAAGACAGAGAGAAAGACAGAGGCAGAGGGATAAGCAGGTTCCCTGCTGAGCAGAGAGCCCGATGTGGGACTGGATCCCAGGACCCCGGGATCGTGACCTGAGCTGAATGGCAGACGCTTAACCTAATAAGCCACCCAGGTGCCCTTGAATAATGTTTTTAAATGCATAAAATAAACTATATGGGAGTATAAGAGAACTAATTATGTTGAAATACAGTTATCAAAATATTTTTGAAATGTGATATAATAATAAGAGTTATTACTTTATTGACACATTAAATAACAAGATCTAGTGGCGGGTCTAATAATTACTATAATTTTCAAATAGTAATGAGCATAAATTATATTTTGAGATATCTGCAACAGTGTTCGAATGTGCTATGAAAATAGTTATGACTTCTATGGGTAACAAAGTCATAGCATGGTTAATATGAGTGTGTTGTGATGTGCACATTTATAATGGAAGGAAATGCTCATTTTCCATGAGAGGTGAGTGGAAATAGGACATATTTTCCTATCTAAGTTCACAGACAGCCCCCCACCCTGAACTCTAGCCCAGACACACCTCTTCTCTCAACAAGACCCTGGACCTATCCCAGCGACATCTGGGTGGCTCAGTCTGTTAAACGTCTAGCTCTTGATCTCTGCTCGGGCCTTGATCTCATGGTCTTGAGTTCAAGCCCTACATTAGACTCCATTAAAAATATATATATTAAAAAAACACAAACCCACTATTCCAATGGTAGACAGTTGAATACAGTTGACCCTTGAACAACCTGAGGATTAGAGGTGCCAGTCCAGTGCAGGTGAAAATCCTTATAGAACTTTTGACTTCCCAAAAACTAATAGCCTATTGCTGACCAGAAGCCTTACCAATAACATAAACAGTTCATTAACATGTATTTTTATGTTATATATAGTGTATGTTCTTACAATAAAGTAAACTAGAAAAAGAAAAATATGATTAAGAAAATCATAAGAAGGGAGTGCCTGGATGGCTCAGTCAGTTAAGCATCTGCCTTTGGCTCAGGTCATGATCCCAGGGTCATGGAATCAAGTGCTGCCTCGGACTCCTTGCTCAGCGGGGAGCCTGCTTATCTCTCTCCCTCTGCAGCCCCTCCTGTTTGCGCTGTCTTGCTCTCTGTCAACTAAATAAATAAAAGCTAAAAAAAGGGGGAAAAAGAAGAAGAAGAAGAAAAAGAGCTACCATAAGTGGATACTTCATTTAAAAAGTACAGAAGAGAGGGCACCTGGATGGCTCAGTGGGTTAAAGCCTCTGCCTTCAGCTCAGGTCGTGATCCCAGAGTCCTGGGTTCGAGCCCCACATCGGGTTCTTTGCTCATTCCCCCCCCCCTCTGTCTGCCTCTCTGCCTACTTGTGATCTCTGTCAAATAAATAAATAAAATCTTTAAAAAAAAAAAAAAGCACAGAAGGGGGCAACAAATAGTATGCTTCTTCCCTCTCTAAGCTCTGAACCATTCATGAGGTAAACAATAAAAATTCTGGCATATGGAGAGGTTCCTGGGTGGCTCAGTCAGTTAAGCAGCTGACTCTTGTTTTCTGCTCAGGTCATGGGATTGATCCCCTCCACGCTCAGCAGGGAGTCTGCTTGAGAGTCTCTTTCTCTCCTTCTCTCTTTGCCCCTCCCCTTGCTCCCTCTCTCTCTCTCTCAAAAAAAAAAAAAATTAATAAATAAAAAAGAAATTATGGCATGTGGAGACCAGACTATTATGTTTATTATGAGCAAAGCTGATTTTGGATAATACAGCCTATCTCTACTTGTGAGCAGAGAGCCCTCCAAATTTTGCACCCTAGATTTTGGCAGATCTACCCAGCGACTCACAGAGAGTGCTGGCCTGAGATAGCTCTCTGCCTGCAGGAAGTAAATATTTCAGCAGGCGAGCAGTCTGATTAAATGCTTGTCTTTTACACCCTCAAGCCATTTCCTGGCCTTGGCATCCATCACACCGTACGGCCACAGAATCTTTTTCTCTCTTCTGCAAGCATGTGTCATTCATCCTTTCCTCTCCTCCAACAACTAGCGTTTTTAAACGCTTCTCTGGGGCCTGGTGATATGCTAGGTCTTGAGCACAGGATCTCCCAAGACGACAGAAGCTGACAAAACCTCTCCCCTTGAGGAGATCAGGATGGGGAATGTCCTAACGGAAGTCAACAGAGTGTTGTGTCAGACAAGAAGCGTGGAGAAATGACTTAAGGAAGCAGGGAGAGAAGGCTTTCTTGGGAAGTGACTTTTAAGATGACACGTCAAGGCCAGGGAAGACCTGGCCAGGGTGTTCACACTGTGGAGGCTGGGGGAGGCTCTGTGCATGGCAGAGCTCTGAAAACGCTCAGCAGCAGAGGAGTGATCACTGTCGAACACTAGGAAAGGAGCACACGAGGGTAAGCCATTATCATTGGTTGATACCTGCAGATCTACTTTCATTCCACGTCCTTGGGGTACCCGAAGAGACACTGAGGCAGACCACAGGAAAAGATGTTCACGCAAAGGGCATCTGCCCATCTGGACAGATGCAGGCCCCTTCTCACCAGGCACGAGCTCCTGAGCTCCCACCCCCATGGAGAAGCCCCCACCCCTTTTTAAGATATTTTATTTATCGATTTGTGAGAGAGAGGAAGAACAAGCAAGGGGAGTGGCAGGCAGAGGGAGAAGCAGGCTCCCCACTAAGCAGGGACCCTGATGTGGGACTCGAGCCCAGGACCCTGGGATCATAACCAGAGCTAAAGGCAGATGCTTAATGACTGAGCCACCTAGGGCTCCCCCCCTTTTTAAAATGAACATATAATGTATTATTTGCTTCAGGGATACAGGTCTGTGAATCATTGGTCGTACACAATTCACAGTGCTCACCATAGCACATACCCTCCCCAGTGCCCATCTCCCAGCCACCCTATTCTTCCCACCCTCATCCACTCCGACAACCCTCAGTTTGTTTCCTGACATTTAGAGTCTCTTATGGTTTGTCTCCCTGTCTGGTTTCTTCTTGTTTCATTTTTGCCTTTCTTCCCCTATGATCCTCTGCCTTGTTTCTCCAATTCCACATATGAATGAGATCATATGATAACTGTCTTTCTCTGGTTGACTTATTTCATTTAGCATAATACCCTCTAGTTCCATTTACATCATTGTAAATGGTAAGATTTCCTTTTTTTTTTTTTTTATAGTTTATATGGGAGCCCTTTGGGTACTCTGGTGGATGAATTTTTTTTTTAAAGATTTATTTATTTATTTATTTTTTTAAAAGACTTTATTTATTTATTTGACAGAGAGAAATCACAAGTAGGCAGAGAGGCAGGCAGAGAGAGAGAGAGGAGGAAGCAGGCTCCCTGCTGAGCAGAGAGCCCGATGCGGGACTCGATCCCAGGACCCCGAGATCATGACCTGAGCCGAAGGCAGCGGCCCAACCACTGAGCCACCCAGGCGCCCCAAGATTTATTTATTTTGACAGACAGAAATCACAGGGAGGCAGAGAGGCAGAGAGAGAGGAAAGGAAGCAGGCTCCCTGCTGAGCAGAGAGCCCGATGCGGGCTCGATCCCCGGACCCTGGGATCATGACCTGAGCCGAAGGCAGAGGCTTTAAACCACTGAGCCACCCAGGTGCCCAAGATTTCCATTTTTGATGGCTGCATAATATTTGTGTATGTGTGTGTGTGTATCACATATTCTTTATCCATTCATCTGTCGATGGACATCTGAACTCTTTCCATAGTTTGGCTATTGTGGACATTGTTGCTATAAACATTGGGGTGCACATGCCCCTTTGGACTGCTACATTTGTATCTTTGGGGTAAATATCCTGTAGTGTGATTGCTGGGTCACAGGGTAACTCTATGTTCAACATCTTGAGGAGCCTTCATGCTGTTTTCCAAAGTGGCTGCACCAGCTTGCATTCCCACCAACAGTGGAGGAGGGTTCCCCTTTCCAAAGGAGACCCTTCTATCCCAACACCTGCCTGGCCCCATGCCCACCTGCGAAAGCAAGAGTCTGCTACAGAGGGATGATGACGGTGATTAGACTGTTTATGGATCTTGGAGGAGGACATCATAAATAAAATCAAGCATTCTGTTTCAGTGATGGAAAGTAAAGGTAACTGTATGTGAAACCCCAAAAAGAGCAAGCTGCCATTCCCAAATTAATGTTGGATAGTGGGGAAAAAAAAAAAAAAAAGACTCCTGGAGTGTTCTTTCTGACATTGGGGGTCTGGGGAAGAGTACAGAGAAAAGAAAGGACATTATTTTTGAAGTACACAGAAAGTGCCAGTCACGGCAATGTATGTTGCCTCGTCCCGTTCTAACCCCTGCAGGTCCCGCAAGAAGGGAATTCTAAGCACCGTTCACAAAGGAGCAAACAAACAGGCTGAGAGACTGAGCTGACATAGCAGGGATTTGAACCGAAGCTTTTTTTTTTTTTTTTTTCAGGGTGAAACTTTTTTTTTTTAATATAATTTTTTATTTTTTATAAACATGTATTTTTATCCCCAGTGGTACAGGTCTGTGAATCACCAGGTTTACACACTTCACAGCACTCACCAAAGCACATACCCTCCCCAATGTCCATAATACCACCCCCTTCTCCCAAACCCCCTCCCCCCAGCATCCCTCAGTTTGTTTTGTGAGATTAAGAGTCACTTATGGTTTGTCTCCCTCCCAATCCCATCTTCCTTCATTTATTCTTCTCGTACCCACTTAAGCCCCCATGTTGCAACACCACTTCCTCATATCAGGGAGATCATATGATAGTTGTCTTTCTCCGCCTGACTTATTTCGCTAAGCATGATACGCTCTAGTTCCATCCATGTTGTCGCAAATGGCAAGATTTCATTTCTTTTGATGGCTGCATAGTATTCCATTGTGTATATATACCACATCTTCTTGATCCATTCATCTGTTGATGGACATCTAGGTTCTTTCCATAGTTTGGCTATTGTGGACATTGCTGCTATAAACATTCGAGTACACGTGCCCCTTTGGATCACTACGTTTGTATCTTTAGGGTAAATACCCAATAGTGCAATTGCTGGGTCATAGGGCAGTTCTATTTTCAACATTTTGAGGAACCTCCATGCTGTTTTCCAGAGAGGTTGCACCAGCTTGCATTCCCACCAACAGTGTAGGAGGGTTCCCCTTTCTCCGCATCCTCGCCAGCATCTGTCACTTCCTGACTTGTTGATTTTAGCCATTCTGACTGGTGTGAGGTGATATCGCATTGTGGTTTTGATTTGTATTTCCCTGATGCCGAGTGATATGGAGCACTTTTTCATGTGTCTGTTGGCCATCTGGATGTCTTCTTTGCAGAAATGTCTGTTCATGTCCTCTGCCCATTTCTTGATTGGGTTATTTGTTCTTTGGGTGTTGAGTTTGCTAAGCTCTTTATAGATTCTGGACACTAGTCCTTTATCTGATATGTCGTTTGCAAATATCTTCTCCCATTCTGTCAGTTGTCTTTTGATTTTGTTCACTGTTTCCTTTGCTGTGCAAAAGCTTTTGATCTTGATGAGATCCCAATAGTTCATTTTTGCCCTTGCTTCCCTTGCCTTTGGCGTTGTTCCTAGGAAGATGTTGCTGCGGCTGAGGTCGAAGAGGTTGCTGCCTGTGTTCTCCTCAAGGATTTTGATGGATTCCTTTCGCACATTGAGGTCCTTCATCCATTTTGAGTCTATTTTCGTGTGTGGTGTAAGGAAATGGTCCAATTTCATTTTTCTGCATGTGGCTGTCCAATTTTCCCAGCACCATTTATTGAAGAGGCTGTCTTTTTTTTCCATTGGACATTCTTTCCTGCTTTGTCGAAGATTAGTTGACCATAGAGTTGAGAGTCTATTTCTGGGCTCTCTATTCTGTTCCATTGATCTATGGGTCTGTTTTTGTGCCAGTACCATGCTGTCTTGATGATGACAGCTTTGTAATAGAGCTTGAAGTCCGGGATTGTGATGCCACCAACGTTGGCTTTCTTTTTCAATATCCCTTTAGCTATTCGAGGTCTTTTCTGGTTCCATATAAATTTTAGAATTATTTGTTCCATTTCTTTGAAAAAGATGGATGGTACTTTGATAGGAATTGCATTAAATGTGTAGATTGCTTTAGGTAGCATAGACATTTTCACAATATTTATTCTTCCAATCCAGGAGCATGGAACATTTTTCCATTTCTTTGTGTCTTCCTCAATTTCTTTCATGAGTACTTTATAGTTTTCTGAGTATAGATTCTGTGTCTCTTTGGTTAGGTTTATTCCTAGGTACCTTATGGTTTTGGTTGCAATTGTAAATGGGATTGACTCCTTAATTTCCCTTTCTTCTGTCTTGCTGTTGGTGTAGAGAAATGCAACTGATTTCTGTGCATTCATTTTATATCCTGACACTTTACTGAATTCCTGTATAAGTTCTAGCAGTTTTGGAGTGGAGTCCTTTGGGTTTTCCACATATAGTATCATATCATCAGCGAAGAGTGATAATTTGACTTCTTCTTTGCCGATTTGGATGCCTTTAATTTCCTTTTGTTGTCTGATTGCTGAGGCTAGGACTTCTAGTACTATGTTGAATAGCAGTGGTGATAATGGACATCCCTGCTGTGTTCCTGACCTTAGCGGAAAAGCTTTCAGTTTTTCTCCATTGAGAATGATATTTGCGGTGGGTTTTTCATAGATGGCTTTGATGATATTGAGGTATGTGCCCTCTATCCCTACACTTTGAAGAGTTTTGATCAGGAAGGGATGTTGTACTTTGTCAAATGCTTTTTCAGCATCTATTGAGAGTATCATATGGTTCTTGTTCTTACTTTTATTCATGTGTTGTATCACATTGACTGATTTGCAGATGTTGAACCAACCTTGCAGCCCTGGAATAAATCCCACTTGGTCGTGGTGAATAATCTTTTTAATGTACTGTTGAATCCTATTGGCTAGTATTTTGTTGAGTATTTTCGCATCTGTGTTCATTAAGGATATTGGTCTATAGCTCTCTTTTTTGGTGGGATCCTTGTCTGGTTTTGGGATCAAGGTGATGCTGGCCTCATAAAATGAGTTTGGAAGTTTTCCTTCCATTTCTATTTTTTGGAACAGTTTTAGGAGAATAGGAATTAGTTCTTCTTTAAATGTTTGGTAGAATTCCCCCGGGAAGCCGTCTGGCCCTGGGCTTTTGTTTGTTTGGAGATTTTTAATGACTGTTTCAATCTCCTTACTGGTTATGGGTCTGTTCAGGCTTTCTATTTCTTCCTGGTTCAGTTGTGGTAGTTTATATGTTTCTAGGAATGCATCCATTTCTTCCAGATTGTCAAATTTATTGCCGTAGAGTTGCTCATAGTATGTTCTTATAATACTTTGTATTTCTTTGGTGTTAGTTGTGATCTCTCCTCTTTCATTCATGATTTTGTTTATTTGGGCCCTTTCTCTTTTCTTTTTGATAAGTCGGGCCAGGGGTTTATCAATTTTATTAATTCTTTCAAAGAACCAGCTCCTACTTTCGTTGATTTGTTCGATTGTTTTTTTGGTTTCTATTTCATTGATTTCTGCTCTGATCTTTATGATTTCTCTTCTCCTGCTAGGCTTAGGGTTTCTTTCTTGTTCTTTCTCCAGCTCCTTTAGGTGTAGGGTTAGGTTGTGTACCTGAGACCTTTCTTGTTTCTTGAGAAAGGCTTGTACCGCTATATATTTTCCTCTCAGGACTGCCTTTGTTGTGTCCCACAGATTTTGAACCGTTGTATTTTCATTATCATTTGTTTCCATGATTTTTTTCAATTCTTCTTTAATTTCCCGGTTGACCCATTCATTCTTTAGAAGGATGCTGTTTAGTCTCCATGTATTTTGGTTCTTTTCAAACTTCTTTTTGTGGTTGAGTTCTAGCTTTAGAGCATTGTGGTCTGAAAATATGCAGGGAATGATCCCAATCTTTTGATACCGGTTGAGTCCTGATTTAGGACCGAGGATGTGATCTATTCTGGAGAATGTTCCATGTGCACTAGAGAAGAATGTGTATTCTGTTGCTTTGGGATGAAATGTTCTGAATATATCTGTGATGTCCATCTGGTCTAGTGTGTCATTTAAGGCCTTTATTTCCTTGCTGATCTTTTGCTTGGATGATCTGTCCATTTCAGTGAGGGGAGTGTTAAAGTCCCCTACTATTATTGTATGATTGTTGATGTGTTTCTTTGATTTTGTTATTAATTGGTTTATATAGTTGGCTGCTCCCACGTTGGGGGCATAGATATTTAAAATTGTTAAATCTTCTTGTTGGACAGACCCTTTGAGTATGATATAGTGTCCTTCCTCATCTCTTATTATAGTCTTTGGCTTAAAATGTAATTGATCTGATATAAGGATTGCCACTCCTGCTTTCTTCTGATGTCCATTAGCATGGTAAATTCTTTTCCACCCCCTCACTTTAAATCTGGAGGTGTCTTCGGGCTTAAAATGAGTTTCTTGGAGGCAACATATAGATGGATTTTGTTTTTTTATCCATTCTGATACCCTGTGTCTTTTGACAGGGGCATTTAGCCCATTAACATTCAAGGTAACTATTGAGAGATATGAATTTAGTGCCATTGTTTTGCCTGTAAGGTGACTGTTACTGTATACTGTCTCTGTTCCTTTCTGATCTACCACTTGTAGGCTCTCTCTTTGCTTAGAGGACCCCTTTCAAGATTTCCTGTAGAGCTGGTTTGGTGTTTGCAAATTCTTTCAGTTGTTGTTTGTCCTGGAAGCTTTTAATCTCTCCTTCTATTTTCAATGATAGCCTAGCTGGATATAGTATTCTGGGCTGCATGTTTTTCTCATTTAGTGCTCTGAAAATATCATGCCAGCTCTTTCTGGCCTGCCAGGTCTCTGTGGATAAGTCAGCTGCCAATCTAATATTTTTACCATTGTATGTTACAGACTTCTTTTCCCGGGCTGCTTTCAGGATTTTCTCTTTGTCACTGAGACTTGTAAATTTTACTATTAGGTGACGGGGTGTGGGCCTATTCTTATTGATTTTGTGAGGCATTCTCTGAACCTCCTGAATTTTGATGCTCGTTCCCTTTGCCATATTGGGGAAATTCTCCCCAATAATTCTCTGTAGTATACCTTCTGCTCCCCTCTCTCTTTCTTCTTCTTCTGGAATCCCAATTATTCTAATGTTGTTTTGTCTTATGGTGTCACTTATCTCTCGAATTCTCCCCTCGTGGTCCAGTAGCTGTTTGTCCCTCTTTTGCTCAGCTTCTTTATTCTCTGTCATTTGGTCTTCTATATCACTAATTCTTTCTTCTGCCTCATTTATCCTAGCAGTGAGAGCCTCCATTTTTGATTGCACCTCATTAATAGCTTTTTTGATTTCAACTTGGTTAGATTTTAGTTCTTTTATTTCTCCAGAAAGGGCTTTTATATCTCTCGAGAGGGTTTCTCTAATATCTTCCATGCCTTTTTCAAGCCCGGCTAGAACCTTGAGAATTGTCATTCTGAACTCTAGATCTGACATATCACCAATGTCTGTATTGATTAGGTCCCTAGCCTTCGGTACTGCCTCTTGTTCTTTTTTTTGAGTTGAATTTTTCTGTCTTGTCATTTTGTCCTGAGAAGAGTATATGAAGGGGCAAGTAAAATACTAAAAGAGTGGCAACAACCCCAGGAAAATATGCTTTAACCAAATTAGAAGAGATCCCAAATCGTGAGGGGGGAGAAAGGGGATAAAAAGAGGTTCAAAAAGGAAGAAAGAAAAGAAAAAAGAAAAAAGAAAAAAAAAGAAAAGAATTTAAAAGAAAAGAAAACACCTAAGAAAAATATAAAAAAGAAAAGATATATATATTAGATAAACTTTCAGAAAGTGGTTGTTTTTCTGTTTCCAGAATTGCTGTTCTTCTTCTCTTCGATCTCCGATGGATTTTCAGGTGTTTGCAATCTTTAGATAAGCTATCTAGCTGATCTCCGGCTAGCTGAAGTAGTCTCAGCCAGCTACTTCTCCGCCATCTTGACTCCTCCCTCCAGGGTGAAACTTTTACTTTAAACACACATTCTTGGGATGAGGAACAAGATGGATTCAATTATCACCACTATTGCTCAACAGGAAATTCCTCGAGGTCCTCACTCTCGGGGCCCGCCGCCATTCAGCTCCACCTTCCCACCACAGCACCTCCCTCTCGGCCCCAGGAGCCGTCGCCTCTGCCAGGCATGTCCCTTGACCTTCCTCTTCCGTTGACTGCCCTCAGCCACTTGGCTGGGCCCCCTGAAATCTGGCCTCACCGTCGTGCGCTTTCCACAGACACAGGCCTGAGCTAAGCGGCAGGTAAAATGAACCGAAGCTTCTGACTCCAAAGTGGAGAAAACCAAAGGAAGGAGAGAACAATAGAGGAAGGACCCTGTAGAACTGTCAATGATTCAGGAGCTGGCAAAGCCAAGAAACTCTCAGAGCCTTTCTGTTTGCTTCCTTGCCCTCTGAACTGTCCAGTAAATAGTACAGCACGCAAAGTTAACTGTTTCAGACCAGCCGTTGCTTTCTAGATTGATACATTGTTTGTCACAATTAAAATTGGTAAAAATAGGGCATCTGGGGGCAGGGGCTCCATTGGTTAAGTGACTGGCTCTTGATTTCTGCTCAGGTTATGATCTCAGGGTCGTCAGTTTGATCCCCATGTTGGACTCTGCACTGGGTGTGGAGCTGGCTTAGAATTCTGTCTCCCTCTCTGCCTACCTGACTCCACCTGGTTCCCATTCTCTCTCTAAAAAAAAAAAAAAAAAGAAATTATATATATGTATATACATATATATGTATATATACATATACATATATATGTAAAGGTAAGCCACTCTCAGACATACGAAATGTTCCCTTTTAGGGGTACTGTGCCAGAGACTATGACTAAGTGTTTTCATATTCTGTTCTACATTTGACGGGAGCACCCGTGTTTCATTCTCCATAAAGATGCTACTGAGATCTTGGATAACACTGTCCTTCCATTCGTGTGCTGCGAACAGGATTTGTTTAAGAAGCTCTAAATCGCAAGCATATTCCAGCAGCTCTTTGCTTTTCCTAACACAAGCTACTTCCCATTCTCTGCCACCATTACCAACATTCTGGTTCAAGGAGATATTAAGAGACATAGTAAATTATTCACTTTTCAGAACTCGCTTAGTCCTTGAATTAATATGTTTTAGAAAGCAGGTTTGCTTCAGCCCCTTATGACTCTATTACTTAGAAGGAAATCTCCCTAATTTAATAGTCAATTTGCATACATGTATAAATGCATGGATTTTATTTTTTTTTAATTTTTTTTGGTAAGATTTTATTTATTTATTTGACAGAGAGAGATCACAAGTAGGCAGAGAGGCAGGCGGAGTGGGGGGGGGCAGGCTCCCCGCTGAGCAGAGAGCAGGATGCGGGGCTCAATCCCAGGACCCTGAGATGACCTGAGCTGAAGGCAGGGGCTTAACCCACTGAGCCACCCAGGAGCCCCTAAATGCATGGATTTTAAAGCAACTTTGGGATTAAGAGGATTTTGTTGTCATTATTTGCATAACTTAAAGCTGATTATTCCAATGAATTTTGGATCTATTTTAAGAATGGTAACAAGGCAAGAATCTAATGATAACACATTCTTTAGAACCAAGAATCTAATGATAATAAATACATTCTTTAAAATCAAGTCTGTAAACAGCTAGATAAAGGATGTCGTTAACATCATGGCCTCAGCTGAGGACATGCCTTCTCTATCATCTGTCAAAACTAGGGCTAAGCTCTGCCTGTCTTATAGTTATTTGTTCATTTCCATTCATTCCTTAAAATATTCTGAATTGTTGTTACATACAAAAGAGTACTGTGATATGATGTAAATATAAATAATATAAATAATTTAAAGCATGACAATAAAGTGACCACCTGTGAGCTTCCCATCCAGCTTAAGACAATGTTAGTATAATAGAAGCTCCCTGTGTCCCTCCTCAACCACATGGCCATTTTTCCTGAAATGCAATGTTGTGTCCATCATTCCTATGCTTTTCTTTTAGTTTCATCAAATTTATAGCACAAGGCAACATATTCAAAATTTGGCTTTTAAATTGTATGGACATGGTACTGTATTACATGCATTCTTCTGCAACTTATTTTCCATGCAACATTGTTTCTGAAATAATCTGTGTTGGGCACCTGGGTGGCTCAGTCCTTAAGTGTCTGCCTTCCGTTGGGGTTATGATCCCAAGGTCCTGGGATTGAGTCCTGCTTCAAGCTCCCTGCTCTGTGGGGAGCCTGCTTCTCCCTCTTTCTCTGTCTCTGTCTCTGTCTCTCTCTGTATCTCATGAATAAATAAATAAAGTCCTTTTTAAAAAAATTTAAAAGATGAAATCATCCTTGTTGATGTGTATATTTCTATTTTAATGATTTTCACTTGGGCATAGTGTTGCATTGCATAAAGAAGCCACAATTTATCAGTTCTCTGGGTGATGGGCACTTTCTCCCTTGATTTTTATACTTTGAACAGTTTTGAGTGTTTTTTTTTTCACTTAAAAAAAAAAAAGATTTTATTTATTTGAGAGAGAGAGAGTGAGAAAGAGCATTAGAGGGGAGAAGGTCAGAGGGAAAAGCAGACTTCCCGTGGAGATGGGAGCCCGATCCTGGCACTCTGGGATCATGACCTGAACCGAAGGCAGTGGCTTAACCAACTGAGTCACCCAGGAGCCCTCATTAACTGAATCACCCAGGAGCCCACAGTAAGCTCCTAATCTGGGGCTTGAACTCAAGACCTTGAGATCAAGAGTCGCATGCTCTGTTGAAGGAGCCAGCCAGGCACCCCTGCTTTGAACAGTTTTATACAGGCCTCTCAGCACGTATTTGTGAGGGTTTCTTTGGGCATATACTCCAGGAGTAGGATTACTTGCTTATAAGATTCTGTAATTATATAGGTAAAAAATATTTATATACACAAAATTATATGTATTTATATTATATATTTATAGTATATATTTTCATCTGTATAAATGTATAATTAAACATTACATGTATAATTGCTATATATTTATGTATCTATATTCTGTAATATACATATATAAATTATGTAATACCAAAAGTGGTTGCCAATTTACACTCATACCAACAGTGTACAAATGATATTACCTTTTAATTTTTTTACCCATCTAAAGAGAATCAAATGTTATCACAATATGGCTTAAATTTGCATTTCTCTGAACATTTTTCATCTACTTATTACCTATTTATATATTTTCTCCTATGAAATGAAATGCCTGTCCTTGTCATTTGACCACATTCTTTCAGTTGGTTTATTTGCCTCTATTTGATTTTTAGGAGTTCTCTATGTATGTTATATACAAATTATTTGGTGACCATATGTAAAGCATTTATCGTCATGTTTGAGGCTTGTCTTTGCACACTTGGCATTGCCTTTTTAATTGAAATTTCAAAATTTTAACAGTTAAATTTATGAATCTTTTCCTTAGAGACTGTGCTTTTTGATATTTTACATCCTTGTCTATGCTAGAGCTGTAAAGATATTTTTGTTTTAAATGTTAAAAATATTTTATTTATTTGTTTGACAGAGAGAGGGAGAGCAGCAGATAGAGAGAGAGGGAGAAGCAGGTCCCCCACTAAGTAAGAGGACTCCAGGATTATGACCTGAGCTGAAGGCAGACATTTAACCGACTGAGCCACCCACATGCCCCAAGTATCAAATTATTGAGTTTTGTTATCATGAACTGTTTATCCATCTACTTACTTAAATATATTCATTGTTATTATTATATTATTATTATTTTAATTTAAGTAGGCTCCATGTACAATATGGGGCTCAAACTCTCAACCTGGAGATCAAGAGTATCATTCATTCTCTACTGACTGAGCCAGACAGACATCCCTTTCTTCCTTATATATTTTTTTAAAGATTTTATTTATTTATTTGAAGAGAGAGATCACAAGTAGACCGAGAGGCAGGCAGAGAGAGAGAGAGGGAGGCAGGCTCCCTGCTAAGCAGAGAGCCGGATGCGGGACTCGATCCCAGGCCCCTGAGATCATGACCTGAGCCGAAGGCAGCGGCTCAACCCACTGAGCCACCCAGGCACCCTTTTCCTTATTTTTTATTACTTACTATGTTTCATTAACGTTTTAAGAGGTTTTCTTTACCAACATCCTAAATATCTTTCATTAAGATTTTGTTCATTTATATTTTTGATGCTACTATGAACAGATCTCATAAATCATCTTTTTTTCTGTCACTGGTATATAGAAATGCAGTTGCAAACTTGCTAAATTCTCCTATTCTTATAATTTGTAGGTTATTTTTTTTTCCTACATAATCATAGACTCTAATAATGACAATTTCATTCTTCCTTTCTGTATTCCCTTCTGTGTCCAGCAAATAACCTCAAACTTAGTGGCTTGGAACAGCATACACATTATCTCCCAGTTTCTGTGGGTCACTTAACTGGATCCCCTCTTCAAGGTCTCGCAAGGCTGCAGTCAAGGAGTCCGCTAGGCTCTGTGACTTTTCAGAGCTTGGCGTCCTCTTCCAAGATTGGCAGGAGAATTCAGCGTTCGGAGGCTGTAGAACTGAGATCTCCGTTTTGTTGCTGGCTGTTAGGCAGGAGTTGCCTTCTGCTCCCAGAGAAACTGCACGTGGCCTGTTCATAGGCCTTTTCATGACATGGCAGCTTCTTCAAAGCCAGTAGAATTCTCACCCAGTTGGCTAACAAGGAGTCTTATGTAATGTAATGTAGTCACAAGAGGGAAGAATTTCATCACTTTTGCCTAGAACGTAACTCAGTTGTGGGAGTGACTACCCCATCACCTTTGCCATAGAAGCAAATCTCAGGCTCTGTCCAGAAAGGGTGTGATTCACTGAGAATTACTTTAGAATGAATTTCTAATTCTAATAGCTTTTATATATACTTTTTCTTGCTAC
This sequence comes from Mustela putorius furo, assembly GCF_011764305.1. Classification (NCBI taxonomy): domain Eukaryota; kingdom Metazoa; phylum Chordata; class Mammalia; order Carnivora; family Mustelidae; genus Mustela; species Mustela putorius. The sequence continues at coordinate 106,735 of NW_025422151.1, read as the reverse complement.
ACTTATAGGTTAGGCCCCCATATAAATTTTTAGAGATTTTTACTTATTTATTTGAGAGGGACAGAGAGGGAGAGAACATGAGAGATGGAGGAAGAAGCAGACTCCCTGCTGAGCAGGGGGCCTGCGGGGGGGGGGTCCATCCCAGGACCCTGGGATCTTGACCTGAGCTGAAGGCACACGATTAACTGACTGAACCACCTAGGCACCCCCCACCTTTTTAAAGATTTTATTTATTTGAGAAAGAGAGACAGCATGTGTGCATGTGTGAGTGAGGGGAGGGGCAAAGGGGAGGGAAGGGGGGAGGGGTGAATCCCAGGCAGACTCATGCTGAGCACAGTGCCCACAAGGGGCTCAATCTCATGACCCTGAGCAAAACCAAGAGTCAGAAGTTTAACCGACTGAGCCACCCAGATGCCCCTGCATTCTTTATTATTTTTTCCCCATTGTTAAACCTCCCTTGCATTCCAGGAATAAACTCAGTTTGACTATTGTTTCTTTTTTATTAATTGCCGGATTTAGTTTGCCATGTTGTTTGGTTTTTCAAATGTGCCTTCATGATTATGATTAACCTTTGTTAATTCTAGTCTCTTGAAATTAATTTGAAGTTTGTTTGTTATTTTTCTGTGCTTTAGAATAATTTGTGTAAGAATTATCTTTCTTCTTCTTTTTTTTTTTTTAAGATTTTATTCATTTGACAGTGATCACTAGTAGGCAGAGGCAGGCAGAGAAAGAGAAGGAAGCGGGCTCCCTGCTGAGCAGAGAGTGGATGTGGGGTTTGATCCCAGGACTCTGAGATCATGACCTGAACTGAAGGCAGTCTTTAATCCACCGAGCCACCCAAGTTCCCCAAGAATTACCTTTCTTCTGAAGGCTTAAAACTCTCCTGAGAAATAGTCTGAAGTTGTTGCTTTCTTTCTCAGAAGATTTTTTTTTTTTTTAAGTTATCTCTATGCCCAGTGTGGGGCTAGAAATTACAACCCTAGGATCAAGAGTTTCATGCTCTACCAAGCCAGTCAGGTGCCCCTTTCTAGGAAGATTTTTTTTTTTTTAATTTCTTTTCAGCGTAACAGTATTCATTGTTTTTTGCACCACACCCAGTGCTCCATGCAACCCGTGCCCTCCCTAATACCCACCACCATGTTCCCCCAACCTCCCATCCCCCGCCCCTTCAAAATCCTCAGACTGTTTTTCAGAGTCCATAGTCTCTCATGGTTCACCTCCCCTTCCAATTTCCCCCAACTCCCTTCTCCTCTCCAACTCCCCATGTCCTCCATGCTATTTGTTATGCTCCACAAATAAGTGAAACCATATGATAATTGACTCTCTCTGCTTGACTTATTTCACTCAGCATAATCTCTTCCAGTCCCGTCCATGTTGCTACAAAAGTTGGGTATTCATCCTTTCTGATGGAGGCATAATACTCCATAGTGTATATGGGCCACATCTTCCTTATCCATTCGCCCATTGAAGGGCATCTTGGTTCTTTCCACAGTTTGGTGACCGTGGCCATTGCAGCTATAAACATTGGGGTACAGATGGTCCTTCTTTTCACTACATCTGTACCTTTGGGGGAAAAATCCAGTAGTGCAATTGCAGGGTCATAGGGAAGCTCTATTTTTAATTTCTGGAGGAATCTCCACACTGTTCTCCAAAGTGGCTGCACCAACTTGCATTCCCACCAACAGAATAAGAGGGTTCCCCTCTCCCCTTTCTCCACATCTTCTCCAACACATGTTGTTTCCTGTCTTGCTAATTTTGGCCATTCTAACTGGTGTAAGGTGGTATCTCAATGGGGTTTTAATCTGAATCTCCCTGATGGCTAGTGATGATGAACATTTTTTCATGTGTCTGATAGCCATTTGTATGTCTTCATTGGAGAAGTGTCTGTTCATATCTTCTGCCCATTTTTTTATATGATTCTCTGTTTTATGTGTGTTGAGTTTGAGGAGTTTTTTATAGATCCTGGATATCAACCTTTTGTCTGTACTGTCAAATATCTTCTCCCATTCAGTGGGTTGCCTCTTTGTTTTGTTGACTGTTTCCTTTGCTGTGCAGAAGCTTTTGATCTTGATGAAGTCCCAAAAGTTCATTTTCACTTTTGTTTCCTTTGCCTTTGGAGACATATCTTGAAAGAAGTTGCTGTGGCTGATACTAGGAAGATCTTTAAGCTAGGGATCCAATTTCTTTCTTTTTTTTTAAAGGCATGCAGATGCTCTTTTATTTTATTATGTTTTTAAGATTATTTATTTGACAGACAAAGATCACAAGTAGGCAGAGAGGAAGGCAGAGAGGAGGGGAAGCAGGCTCCCTGCCGAGCAGGGAGCCCAATGTGGGGCTCTATCCCACACCCTGAGATCATGACCTGAGCCGAAGGCAGAGGCTTTAACCACTGAGCCACCTAGGTGCCCTGAGATCCAATTTCTTTAAGTTATTAAGTTATCATTTTAAAAATAATGTCTCTAATAATGTGTCAGACTTTTTTTTTTTTAAAGATTTTATTTATTTATTTGACAGAGATCACAAGTAGGCAGAGAGGCAGGCAGAGAGAGGAGGGAGCAGGCTCCCTGCTGAGCAGAGAGCCTGATGCAGGGCTCGATCCCAAGACCCTGGGATCATGACCTGAGCTGAAGGCAGAGGCTTTAACCCACTGAGCCACCCAGGCGCCCCAGACTATTTTTTTTCTGATGTGAATCTAGCCACAACCGGATTAACACTTGTCCATTTTTTCCCTTTACTTCCAAACTTCTGGTATTCTTGTTTTAGCTGTGTCTCTGCCAAAGAGCATTATCACTTGATATTTAAAAAAAATTCATCCTGGGCGCCTGGGTCACTCAGTTAAGTGTCTGCCTTCAGTTCAGTTCATGATCCCAAGGTCAGGCGGGGATCGGGGTCCCGGGATTGAGCCCACAGTCCAGGTCCCTGCTCAGCAGGGAGTCTGTTTTTCCCCTTACACTTCCCCCTGCTCATCTCTCTCAATCAATTGGTTGAGTGTCTGCCTTCAGTTCAGGTCATGATCCCAGGGTCCTAGAATTGAGGGCTGCTTTGGTGTCCTTGCTTGGTTGGGAATCTGCTTCTCCCTGTTCCTCTGCCCATCCCCCCTGCTTGTGCACTCTCTCTCTCTCTCAAATAAAACAAAAATTAAAAAAAAAATTCATCTTCACATATCCTATTATTGTCATATATTTTAATCACCCCCATAAGACATTTTACTATTTTGTAATTAACTTAGATATTTATCACTTTGCTATTTTTTCTTATATTTCATACCTAAAATGTGGGATTATGTCCTTTTCAGTTAAATCACATCTTTAGGATTTTTATGGTCTGCTGCTAGCAATTACTTTTATCTAACAAATGTATTTAACCCTCACTTTTTTTTTTTTTAAGATTTTATTTATTTATTTGGCAGACAGAGATCACAAGTAGGCAGAGAGAGAGGAGGAAGAAGGTTCCCTGCTGAGCAGAGAGCCCGATGTGGGGCTCGATCCTAGGACCCTGGGATCATGACCTGAGCTGAAGGCAGAGGCTTTAACCCACTGAGCCACCCAGGCGCCCCTAACCCTCACTTTTTAATAAAGATTTTATTTATTAGAGAAAGAGCATGGGTGGGGGCAGGGAGGGGTAGAGAGAGAGGGAGAAGCAGGCTCCCTGCTGAGCAGAAAGCTTGATGTGAGACTCAAGACCCTGAGATCATGACCTGAACCGAAGGCAGATGCTTAACCAACTGAGCCACCCAAGTACCGCTTAGCCCTTATTTTTAAGATATTTTATGTTTTATCCCTCTCTTCCACTAGTATGGCATGAGAAAAAATAACCAAAATGAAGGCAACAAAGGATACAAAGGGTACACAAAAGAAGCTAGTAAAAATAAATCCAAATACATAACTATGATTAAAAATAAATGAACTAAATACTCGAAAAATTTCAGATGTCCCCATGTACTAGTAAAGAATGTATTTTGTTGTTGTTGGGTACAGTTTATATGTAAGAGCAAGAGATTACTGTCTGTGAATTGATGTCTTTCATAAACCATAAAAACTCCTCAAATATTCAGATAGCTTCTGCCCCATTTCTTCTTCTATCCTTCTGGAAATCTGATTGCACAAATGTTACCTTCTTTTATTTATTTAAAAGATTTTATTTATTTATTTGACAGAGAGAGATCACAAGTAGGCAGAGAGGCAGAGAGGAGGAAGCAGGCTCCCTGCTGAGCAGAGAGCCCGATGCCGGACTTGATCCCAGGACTCTGAGATCATGACCTGAGCTGAAGGCAGCGGCTTAACCCACTGAGCCACCCAGGCACCCATGTTACCTTCTTTTAAAAAAACCTTTTTTAAAGTAGTTCTCCATGCCCAACATGCGACTTGAACTCATGGCTCTGAGTTCAAGCGTCATGAGTTCAAGTGTCACATGCTCTACAAACTGAGCCAGCCAGGTGCCTAACAAATGTTACCTTCTTGTATCAATCTTTACCTGTCTTTCAAATTTCTTTTCTCTTTTTTCTTATCTCCACTACATATGGGTTTTTCTTTAAGTAGGTTTCACACTAGCACTTTTTTTTTTTTTTTAAAGAACATTCAACACTCTTGGGGCGCCTGGGTGGCTCAGTGGGTTAAGTAGGTTCAACACTTTGTTTTTTCTTTAAAGATTTTATTTATTTATTTATTTGAAAGATAGAGATCACAAGTAGGCCAAGAGGCAGGCAGAGAGAGAGAGAGAGAGAGAGAGAGGAGGAAGCAGGCTCCCCGCTGAGCAGAAAGCTGGAAGGTTCAACACTCTTGACCCTAAGATCAAGACCTGAGCTGAGATCAAGAGTTGGATGCTTAATTTACTGAACCACCCAGGTGCCCCCACATGGATTTCTTTAGATCAACCTTTGTGTCTAATCTGTTGTTAAGACTCCTTAAATTTTCGTTTCCCAATATCTAGTAACTTTTATTATCTCCTGCTCTATATTTTACTCTCTCTTACATTTAGTTCGTAGTATATGATAAGTCCAATACTTATTTATTTATTTGAGAGAGAGCAGGTTCCACACTCAAGACAGAGCCAGGCACAGGGTTCGATCTCATGACCCGGAGATCATGACCTGAGCCAAAATCAAGAGTTGGACACTTAACTGACTGAGCTACCCAGGTGCCCCAAGCTTAACATTTAAAGACTTTATGAGTCTGCTTCTGCTCGTGCCCAATCACACTGTTTTGTTTATGTGTTTTGTAATTTGAATTCTGAGTCGATGATGGGTTCCTTCATAGAATTTCCATTTGCTTATGCCGGGAGCCTAAAACACTACTAGTGTACGACCACTACAAACTAAATTCTAGTTTTGAGTTTTTTAGAATCTTTCTTCCTTTGAGTTGTATGAATTTGAGTCACACTGCTAAGCACCGTAATGGAAAATAAATAGTTCTAACTTTGGTACAAAGACCTAAAGGACTAGAGGGGTTAGAATAAGCCACTTATCTCTACAAGGTTACTTCTTGTTCATGACCCAGACTTAGATGAGGATAATTAATTAAGGGTGAAATATATAAAGATATATAAATAAAAATATACACAGTCAGTGCATATAAACCCGTCTATAAACCATCTCAACTGTTAGAGCACTCTGATGTCATCAGATATGTGGCTAATAATTGTATTTCAAAGACGTACAGTCACTGAAAAGAAAAAGAAGTTGTCTTAAACTTGTAGTATTCTAAGATATTCTTCTTGTTACGAATTACCAGTTGATGGAGCGCCTGGGTGGCTCAGTTGTTAAGTGTCTGGTGTCTTCGGCTCAGGTCATGATCCCAGGGTCCTGGGATCGAGGCCTGCATTGGGCTCCCTGCTTCTCCCTCTCCCACTTCCCCTGCCCTCTCTCACTGTTGCACTGTGAAATCAATAAAAATAAAATCTTAAAAAAAAAAAAGAATTACCAGTTGAATCTGTAAATACTGACAACTTTTCTTGATGCAAGAATATTCTTCAGTTACCACTATATACCATTCAAATCAAATGTACACAATTAACACAATATAGGAAAACTTCTAGTAAAATCATTTTATTTAGTTTTAATATCCATCACCAACAGCTTGAAATAAGAATTTCCATGGTCTTCAATTAAGCCGTATCCCACTTTCTTTTAGAATGTCTTGTTTTTCATTAAAGTAATTTCTAAACCACTCTATGTGTTCAATCTTTTGTTTAACACTCAGGTATGGGTTTTTGGAAAGGCCACAGGTCACCAGCTCCATGAAGTGGCGAATTGGTCCTTGTTTTGGAAAATCTTTCAGGTGTTTATCCAGAAATACATGTTCATGAAATTCAGAACCATCATCATCAAAACCTAGGAAATGAGATAAAATACAGTTTTGAAGTAAAATCTTTATTGCAAAATTAGCACTAATGACTACTACAGTTAAAGCCATCAACTTTGGAGTTAGACTTAGGTTTGCCCACCAATTTAACAACTGTGTTAACTGGGCAAATTAATTAACTTCTCTAAGCATCAGTTTTCAGGTATAAAATGAAGATTAAAATAGAACCTTCTTCACGGGGTTTCTGTAAAGATTACATAGATACAAAGCTTATAAAATTCTTATAATGCCTAGCACATTATAAATGTTCATTATACATGTTCACATTATGATGCGTATTATAAATGTTCAAAGTGTAGCAGCAGTTACTGCTAATAAAAACTTCAATTCTACAGCAACCACTAAGAAAACTACACAAACTACAAAAAAAAATTATATAAATAAAACAAAATAGAATCTTAAAACATGTTCAAGCAGCTCACAGGGAGCCCCCCCAAAATGTAATGAGAAATAGAGAAAATGAAAAGAAAACAAGTAATAAAATTGGAGACTTAAGTCCTAACAAATCAATAATTACTTCAGATGTAAATGGTCTAAATACACCAATCAAAAGACAAAGATTGTAGAGTGAATATAAAATCATGCATCCAATGATATGGTTTTTATAAGAAACTCACTTCAAACACAAAATCAGAAGATTGAAAATAAAAGGATGGAGAAAAATGCATCTTGTTAACATTAATTTTTTTAAAAAAAGCAAGCACGAGGGGCACCTGGGTGGCTCAGTGGGTTAAGCCGCTGCCTTCGGCTCAGGTCATGATCTCAGAGTCCTGGGATCGAGTCCCGCATCGGGCTCTCCGCTCAGCGGAGAGCCTGCTTCCCTCTCTCTCTCTGCCTGCCTCTCCATCTACTTGTGATTTCTCTCTGTCAAATAAATAAATAAAATCTTTAAAAAAAAAAAAAAAAAAAAAAAAAGCAAGCACGAGTGGTTATATGATTATCAGACAAAACAGACTTCAGAGCAAAACAAAAAAAAAATTACTAGGGAGAAAGAAAAACATCTGAATTAGAAAATTAGCCAAGAAGAACTGAACAACAACTGACATTATCAAACTGACGTCTACAAACACTCCACCAAACTATTTCAGAAAACAAAATCTTTTCAGGAGTTCATGGAGCATTCACCTAGCTGGACCACATCTTGGGTCACAAACCGCAACACATTTAAAATAAGTGGAGTAATACACAGTACATACTCAGATCATAATGGAATCACACTAGAAATCAGTAACAGAAAGACAATAGGAAACAGTTAAAGATCAAGCAATATTCTTAAAAAAAATCAGAATTGAATGAAAATGAAAACACAACAAATTAAAATTTGTGGGACATGGCTAATGCAGTGCTACAAGGGATACATATAGCACTAAATTAATACAGATGAAGAGGAAAAGTCTCAATCAATAACCTAAGTTCCCACCTCAAGAACTAGCAAAAGAGCAAAATATTCTAAAGCAAGCAAAGGAAGGAAATAATAAAGATAACACCCAACATCAGTAAAATTGAAAATAAAAAAATAGAGAAGATCAACAAAACCAACACTAGTTCCTATCCAAATCTCAGTAAGGTTTTGCCAACAAATTTAATCTAAAATTTATATGGAAAGGCATAAGTCCTAGAATATTATAACAATCTTGAAAGAGAAGAATAAAATGGGAGCAATAATGCTAAGATTTACTGAAACAGCTACAGTCATCAAAAGTGTGGTATTGACAGAGGGACAGACACACAGATTGATGGGACAAAAGGGACGGCCCAGAAATAGACCCTGTTATGGACTGAATCTTATCTCTTCAAAATTGATAGGTTGAGGTCCTAATCCCCAGTGTGACTATATTTAGAGACAGGACCTTTAAGGAGGTAATTAAGGTTAAATGAAGTTTTAACAGTGGATCCCTGATCCCTCCTATTGGGGCTTGATCTCACAACCCTGAGATCATGACCTGAGCTGCAATCAAGAGTCGGATGCTTAACCGGCTGAGCCACCCAGGAACCTCAATGCAACCAAAGATTTAATAAAGGTCTAGAACATATTTAAAAAAACAAACAAGCAAACAACAACAATCCAATTAGAGAATGGGCAAAAAAGAAGAACAGACATTTCACCGAAAAAGATAAATAAATGGCAAACACACACAAGAAAAATGTGGTCAACCTCTCGACCCATTAGGGAAATGCAGATTAAAACCACAATGAGCTATCAATACACATCTATCAGAATGTAAACGTATCTAAAAGAAAAACAGCGACAACATCAAATGCTGGTGAGAATGAGAAGCCAGATGGTTCACATATTGCTGGTGAGAATATAAAATGACATAGCCACTCTAGGAAACAGTTTGGAAGCTTCTTTAAAAAAATCAAACACGCAGGGGCTCCCTGGGTAGCTCAGTTGGTTAAGTGTCTGACTTCCGCTCAGGTCTTCTCAGGGCCCTGGGATGAAGCAGTGTGTCAGGCTCCTCCCAAGCCCTGGGCAGGGAGTCTCCTTCTCCCTTTCTCTCTTCCTGTCCTTCCCCTGGCTCATGCTGCACTCTCACTTTCTTTCTCTCTCTCTCAAATGAACAAATAAGTAAAATCTTCAAAAAACAAAAACAAAAACAAACCACACAGAACTAAACATGTAGGGCGCCTCACTGGCTCAGCTGGTAGAGCATGTGATTTTGATCTTGGGGTTGTGAGTTCAAGCCCATGTTGGGTGTAGATATTATAAATAAAAAAACTAGATTAAATTGGTATTGATACAATTCTCCATCTGTACACAGTTGGGAGAATTGTATCAATGCCAATTGCTTGGCTGTACTACGGTTCGGTTTTGCAGGAAGTTAACTATTGGGAGAAAATAGGTAGAGGCTATCTAGGATATTTATTATCTCTTCAGTTGCATGGAAATCTAAAATTATCTCAAAATAAAAAGCTTATAAGCTTTCTACTCACTTGGAGTTAGTTTATATTTACTGAAAGAGATTTTAAAAATTTATTTGGATACTTAAAGATCTATACATTATTTTTATTTTTATTTATTTTTAAAGATTTTATTTATTTATTGGACACAGAAAGAGAGATCACAAACAGGCAGAGAGGCAGGCAGAGAGAGAGGGGGAAGCAGGCTCCTCGCTAAGCAGAGAGCTTGACGCAGGGCTTGATCCCAGGACCCCCAGATTATGACCTGAGCCGAAGGCAGAGAGGCATAACCCACTGAGCCACCCAGGTGCCCCTATACATTATTTTTATTTAAAATTGAAGTAAATAAAAAATAAATCAAGGTGGTAGACACATAAATGGCCACAAATCGTATCACTCTCATGCTTCTAGACAGTCCCCTTCCCAATGTCATTTTGTCATTCTTTGCATAAATGGAGTCTGTTTCTCAAACCCTTGAATTCAGGGTTGGCAAGTGACCTGCTTTGGTCAATGGGATATTACTCAACACTGTGCAAACACAGGCTTGAAAAGTACCTACACGTCAATACTTGCTCTTCCTTGCTGTTATGAACTCTACTACAGTCGTGTGAAGAAGTCCAAGTTAGTCTTTGAGATGTTGCGTGACAGATAACGCGGTTATCTCTACCTCCCCTGACAAGAGCCGGCACCCACAACCAGACATGTGAGACAGGCCGCTCTAGAGGGAACTACCTGCAGCTAAGATGCCAGAACTAGCCAGAAAACCCATAAATTCAGGAGCAGTTGTAAGTTAGTTGTTGTTTTATTAATTTTGGTGGTAGCATGTTATGTATCAAAAACTAATATATTTCCAAACTTACTGTACTTAATTAACACTTCTTTGGTGGCATATATATGGCTAAAGAATATTCAAGAGCAAGACTGTTATCTGTGTAGCAGTAAAAGCATGATTAAATTTAAAGTCAAAGTTAAGGCTAAAATAAAAATGCTTTTATCATCAATCCAATATATAATAACTACTACAAAATCTAAGTGGGAATAATGCCATCTAACTGCTCTTACGAATCTCTATGCTGGCAAAACGAAACAGAAGGGACAGTTCTTAAAAATGACAACAACAACCTGGAAAAAAGCTACTTCAAAATGGAAAATAATTTATATGTTTTATGTGGTAAAACAACACACTGAAATTTTTTTATATAAATGAAAAACACAACACTGGAAAGTAAAGCTGTCAACACAGGACACGTCATTCTGCCATTTTCAGTATTATGTTCAGAAACCGGCATGGCCCACCCCTAAAAATAAAACACTTCCCTCAAAGCATCAGAGTAAATCTTCATGAAGCTAACTATTAGTAGAGAGAGCATGACATTTTATTAATCTTAAAATTTAAAACTAAGAAGTACAGAAGAATATTATTAAACTGTTGAGGCTTCAAATTCTAATGCCACTCTCTTAAAGTATTCTCAAGTTCCAAACTGTATACTGAGGGGAGTGATCAAAGTGAGAAAGTTTCCACAGTTCTTTTCCTGTTTTTCATTCTGATAACAATTGCCTCAAGGAGCTGGAAATGAGATACCTCCCTTTCCCATCCTGAAGCATCAATAATATGTACAAGTGTATATGGAAACTTGTCACATTTATCTCCCTAACCTGACCAAAAGACATGTTTTTTTTTTTCTTTTTGTAAAAATTAAACTTGTTCAAAACCCAGGTCAAATTTAAGATAAATTTCTTTGGAGTTTGGACATTCAAGATTTTGATGAACTGTTTTTTTTTTTTTAAAGATTTTTTCGACAGAGATCACAACTAGGCAGAGAGGCAGGCAGAGAGAGAGGAGGAAGCAGGCTCCCTGCTGAGCAAAGAGCCCGACATGGGGCTCAATCCCAGGACCCCGGGATCATGACCTGAGCCGAACGCAGAGGTTTTAACCCACTGAGCCACCCAGGCGCCCTGAAGTGTTTTATTTTTGATGAAAATGTACACTAACCCTTACTTTCCTGTTATCCTATTTGGTGGTTCCTAGAAAATACACATCCTCACTAACAGTTTAAGATTTAAGATCCTTGCAGTATAGTAAAACCCTCTCATAATACTGTGGCAGGAACAGAGATGATGATGATTGATGATGCTTTACTTGTATAACCTCACTTGATTTTCAGAAGAATCACCTGAATTCAGAAGAAGAATAAATTTTATTTTTATTCCCATCATTTTATAGACAGGGCAAGTGAGGCTTAGGGAGATTAAGCATACAACTCACTCAAAACTTGAACCCCTAACCACTGTCTCACCTAAATAAAGTCACATGTTCGGGCATCTGGGTGGCTCAGTTGGTTAAGAGTCTGCCTTCCACTCTGGTCATGATCCCAGAATCCTGTGATCAAGCCCCAATCTCCTTCTGCCCCTCACTCCATTCATGCGCTCTCTCTCTTTCTCCCTCTCTCATAAATAAATAAATAAATAAATAAATAAAATCTTAAAAGAAAAAAGTCACGTTATTCTACTTCAATATTGTGTTTTAGAACCATATTTTTAATTATGATGACTCAGAACATGAACATTTCATCAAATACGGAATTTTCCCCTTAATACCACATACTGCATTCTGCTAATTTTTTTTTTTTTAAAGATTTTATTTATTTATTTGACAGAGAGAAATTATAAGTACACTGAGAGGCAGGCAGAGAGAGAGAGAGAAGGAAGCAGGCTCCCTGCTGAGCAGAGAGCCCGACGCGGGACTCGATCCCAGGACCCTGAGATCATGACCCGAGCCGAAGGCAGCGGCTTAACCCACTGAGCCACCCAGGCGCCCGCATTCTGCTAATTTTTTTCTTTTAAAATTCTGTGTTCATACAGAGGGGACATGAACTAACATTTATTTACATGTATTATACAATAAGAACTGTGCTGAGCAACTCCAATAACTTTGCCTTAGTTCTTACATTCTTCCAATGAGGTACCTTTAATTTTCCAGATGAGGAAACTGATCTGGTTTTTTAACCTCAGGAGGTTAAATTGTTTTCTCAAAGGCAAATGCCTAATCACTGAGACAGCTAGATCTGTACTCTGGTTTGCACAACTGAAAAGTCCTTGGGCTTTTTTGTCACTCTTCCCTGATACCTACCAGAGTATGGGAAGCATAATACTTTTTTTTTTAAAAGATTTTATTTATTTTTCTACTTAAGAAAGAGCAAGAATGAGCGACTACAAGCAGGGAGAGAAGCGAGGGCAGAGGCAGAGGGAGAAGCAGGCTCCCCGCTGATCAGGGAGCCTGATGTGGGTCTCGATCCTAGGACTCTGGGATCGTGACCTGAGCTGAAGGCAGATGTTTAACTGACTGAGTCACCCAGGTGCCCCTGGAAAGCATAATACTTTGAGAAATATACATTTTATATATACTAGGTGAAACACAGCAACATAGCATCCTTTATGACTGCATATACCATACAAATCCACAAAATATTCAGAATTTATTAACGGTTTTATCAGTCTCTAAAAAGTTTTCCTACACAAAGTAATAATTTATGAAGATATAAGACAAAATATTTCTGATACTTAAGCTTCCATTCCACTTATTAATCCAAACAAATGAAAGATTATAAAAAAATAAAATGTTACAATGACAGCATACTACTACAAAGGTTAAAATACGGACTACATTTTCCTAAGACTCACTGCGATGTTTACATTTCCTAGCTAACGGTACCATAAAAGTAAGTGAATCTCTTCTAATTGAAAATACACCTTAAAAAAAGCATAAAATAAATTGCATAGTAATACTGTTTTCCTTTTGAGTGAGGGAGAAGTATTATCTCCAGAATAATCTTCAGGAAAGTAGGTAACACAGCATCCAGCAGTTCAAAGAACCTACGCATGGAGCTAGAGTTCCAAAATATCTTGAAGTCTTCTAACAATTTTGCTTTGAGTAGCATTTAAGCACAAGAACCTTTTATCTCGTTAGTGCAATAGTTTTATGAGTAAAAGATAACCAGCATAAAACTTAAAAGTTGTAGTGTTCTCTAAAACCAAAATATCATCTCATACCCAAGATTTAACGTAGGAGAAGATTTTTCAGGTAATCTCCTGCTTAGCAATTAGGAAACTGTCATCATTTGTAGTCAACACCTTCACGTCACATAGAAATTCATGACACAGGGCACCTGGGTGGTTCAGTCATTAGGCATCTGCCTTTGGCTCAGGTCATGATCCCAGGGTCCTGGGTTCGAGCCTCGCATGGGGCTCCCCACTTGGCAGGAAACCTGCTTCTCCCTCTCCCACTCCCCTGCTTATGCTCCCTCTCTCGCTGTGTCTCTGTCAAATAAATAAAATCTTAAAAAAAAAAAAAAAAAGAAATTCACAATACATTTCTATCGTATGATTTTACTTGCTTTTAAAATTTTTAATATTTTTTTAAAACAGACTCCATGTCCAGTGCAGAGTCCAACACAGAGCTCAAGACCTGAGCTGAGATCAATCTTGGACGTTTAAGGGCGCCTGGGTGGCTCAGTCGCTTAAGTGTCTGCCTTTGGTTCAGGTCATGATCCCAGAGTCCTGGGATGGGAGTCCCACATAAGGCTCCCTGCTCAGCGGGGAGTTTGCTTCTCCCTCTGCCCCTCCCCTCCCACTCGTGCTCTCTCTCTCAAATAAATAAGTAAAATCTTCTCCCCCACCCCCCCAAAAAATAAAAGAGTTGGACCCTTAACCAACTGTGCTTCCCTGCCACCCCCTAGTTTTACTTCTTTAATTTTCTTATAAAAAAACCAGAATTAGGGGCGCCCGAGTGGCTCAGTGGGTTAAGGCCTCTGCCTTCGGCTCTGGTCATGATCCCAGGGTCCTGGGATCGAGCCCCACATCGGGCTCTCTACTCAGCAGGGAGCCTGCTTCCTCCTCTGTCTCTCTCTGCCTGTCACTCTGCCTACTTGTGATCTCTATCTGTCAAATAAATAAATAAAATCTTTAAAAAACAAACAAACTCAGAATTAAGTGAAATTCTAACTTAAAAAAAAAATGGTCAAATTTCTTTTCGGACACCACAGAGACAAAGTTTTGAAATTCATGTAAATATCTAGACTCTATGACTGAACACCAACCAGACTTAATCTCCATATGGAATTTTATAAACCTCTGAAATTAACTTACCGGCTTCATTGTCAATTGGAAACTCCCACAGCTTCCCCTCTTTGGTCCACTGGATCATCTCTGCAAAACCATTCTGAAGGGGCTGTTCATTTACCATGGCCAACTGCTTCGCAAATTCCACGTCCCAAAGTGAAGGTGCTGTCTCTATAATAACATTTCAAAATAATCACAAAATAATTTATTTTTTAAAATAATATAATCAACTCTAAATTAGTAATACATTTCAGGTCCTGAGGATTAAAATAAACAGTATATAATGAAAGGTCACTCACTGAGAGCTAAAGCTAAAGGAAGATGACAAAAATCCTACAGTGACAATTCCTGCAAGCCTTAGCATTTACTACACTGCTGGGCAAGCAAGCCCTAAAATCTCACCATCCCCTCTACTGGAAAGAAAAAGGAATGTGTATTTTCTTTAAGAATGTTTTCATGAATGTGAGTAATTTTTTTTTTTTAAAGATTTATTTATTTATTTTAGGGGTCCCTGGGTGGCTCAGTTGGTTAAGCATCTGCCTTCAGCTCAGGGCATGATCTCAGGATTCTGAGATCAAGCCCCACATTGGGCTCTCTGCTCAGTGGGGAGCCTGCTTCTCCCTCTCCCACTCCCCCTGCTTGTGTTCCCTCTCTCACTGTGTCTCTCTCTTTCCGTCAAATAAATAAATAAAATCTCTGGGGAAAAAAAAAATTTATTTGAGAGAGAAAGAAAGGGAGAGATCACGTGTGCAAGAGAAGGAAGGGGGTAGGAAGAGAATCTTAAGCTCTCCCTGAGCACAGAGCCTGCCAACCAGGGCTGGATCTCACGGCCCTACGCCAAAACCAAGAGTTGGATGCTTAAATGAGTGAGCCACCAAGGTGTCCCATGAATGTATTTTTTACATAACATGTGACTTTAATATTTAAAGTCTAGCCTCTTTATCTTTATTTTTAGTCTGTCAAGATAAGTCACAATATACTACTATTAATGACCAAAGAAATTAAATTAACATAAAAATGATGATACTACTAACGGATAAGGAGCACTTACTCTGCTAATGCTTTTTATGCATTAGTTCATCTCATCCTCACAACCAACTCTATGAGTAAGTTCATATAAGGTTAACTTAGGACCACCATCATATCACATTTCAATTATTTATTTGCTTTGGAAATTGAAGACATCTTTCAAGAATGAATCCTATTCTCACCAGTCACTGCTGGTGGGAATGTAAAATGGTACAACCTCTTTGAAAAATAGTTTGGCAGTTCCTTAAAAAGTTAAAAATACACTTAGCATACAATTTGACTCCTAGATATTTACCCAAAACAAAACTATGTCTACACACAGACTTGTATGTGACAGTTCATGTACAACCACACCTAGGCTTAATTAGCCACATTTACAGAATAATCATAACAGGGGCGCCTGGGTGGCTCAGTGGATTAAAGTCTCTGCCTTTGGCTCAGGTCATGATCCCAGGGTCCTGGGATCGAGCACCTCATCAGGCTCTCTGCTGGGCAGCGCGCCTGCTTCCACCCTCTCACTCTGCCTGCCTCTCTGCCTACTTGTGATCTCTCTCTGTTAAATAAATAAATAAAATCTTAAAAAAAAAATCATAACAGCAAAATAATTATCAGTCACATTTTATAGATTTATTCAGTAGGCAATGATCAGCCCATGTCTTTTCTGTGATCACAATCATCACCACCATCATCACTGTCATTGCTAACCGCTGCAACTATGTCCCGAATGTCAACTGTAGTTTTGGCACTGTGCCTGACACTTGAATTACATTACTTCATTTAATCCTTGTGAGGTAGGCATTAGCCCTATTTTATAGATGGAGAATGGGAAACTCAGAAAAGTTAGTATGACAGAATCTGAATTTGAATAATCCACATCTATCAAATGCCAAAATTCCTTCCATTAAGCTATATTGCCTCTCAGTTCTAAATTACTGCAGGTTAGTAGAAAGGTCTATGACTACATCCTTTGCAGCAGTAATGAACCTGAAGGGAAGCAAAATGTGGGAATCATGAGACAAAAGAATTCATTCATTCTGTCAATAAATAATTACTGAATGCCAACTATACATCAAGCATTACTTTAAGTGGGAGAGAGACAGCAGTGAATAAAAACCGAATTGAAGTTTGTACGCGGTTGGTATTACACTTAACTGGGAACAAAAGACATTCTTTGGACTCGATCAAGTATAACTTATTAAAACAGTACCTTCATTGAATTTTTAAAAAAATTTTACTTACTTATTCTTACTTAATCTAGAGAGAGAGAGAACAGGGGGAGGAACAGAGGGAGACAAGCAAACCCCCTGCAACTTGGGACACATCAGGCTCCATCCCACAACCTTGAAATCATGACCTGAGCTGAAACCAAGAGTGGGATGCTTAACCAACTGAACTACCCAGGCGCCCCCTAGGGTAAATGTTAATAAATTTACCTTATGAGCATATAATCATTTTATATTTTTTATAGAACACATAAAACTGCAGTGCTTCCTTGCCAGCTAATTTCAGTTTTAAGAAATAGGATTTCTGATTTTAAAAAGCAAGCTGGCTCCTTCAAGAATCCAAGTCCCTCTCCTGGCTGTTCATTAGGTGGACAACCGCAGCTGCCCTGACAATAAATGCCCCCTTTTTTAAATTTTTCAGCATAATAGAATTGTTTATACACCACACCCAGTGTTCCATGCAATACATGCTCTCCATACTAGCCACCACCTGGCTCCTTCAACCTCCCACCCCCCGCCCCTTCAAAACCCTCAGATTGTTTTTCAGAGTCCATAGTGTCTCATGGTTCATCTCCCCTTTCAATTCCCCTCAAGTCCCTTCTCCTCTCCATCTCCCTATGTCCTCCATGTTATTTGTTATGCTCCACAAATAAGTGGAACCATATGGTAATTGACTCTCTCTGCCTGACTTATTTCATTCAGCATAATCTCTTCCAGTCCCGTCCATGCTGCTACAAAAGTTGGGTATTCATCCTTTCTGATGGAGGCATAATACTCCATAGTGTATATGGGCCACATCTTCCTTATCCATTCGCCCATTGAAGGGCATCTTGGTTCTTTCCACAGTTTGGCAACTGTGGCCACTGCTGCTATAAACATCGGGGTACAGATGGCCCTTCTTTTCACTCCATCTATATCCTTGGGGGAAATATCAGTAGTGCAATTGCAGGGTTATAGGAAAGCTCTATTTTTAATTTCTTAAGGAATCTCCACAGTTCTCCAAAGTGGCTGCACCAACTTGCATTCCCACCAACAGAGTAAGAGGGTTCCCCTCTCTCCACAACCTCTCCAACACACACTGTTTCCTGTCATGCTAATTTTGGCCATTCTAACTGGTATAAGGTGGTATCTCAATGTGGTTTTAATTTGAATCTCCCTGATGGCTAGTGATGATGAACATTTTTTCATGTGTCTGATAGCCATTTGTATGTCTTCATTGGAGAAGTGTCTATTCATGTCTTCTGCCCATTTTTTGACACGAGTATCTCTTTTGTGTCTGTTGAGTTTGAGAAGTTCTTTATAGATCTTGGATATCAGCCTTTTGTCTGTACTGTCATTTGCAAATATCTTCTCCCATTCTGTGGGTTCCTCTTTTTTTTGTTGACTGTTTCCTTTCCTGTGCAGAAGCTTTTGATTTTGATGAAGTCCCAAAAGTTCATTTTCACTTTTGTTTCCTTTGCCTTTGGAGACATATCTTGAAAGAAGTTGCTGTGGCTGATATCGAAGAGGTTACTGCCTATGTTCTCCTCTAGGATTCTAATGGATTCCTGTTTCACATTGAGGTCTTTTATCCATTTTGAGTTTATCTTTGTGTACAGTGTAAGAGAATGGTCGAGTTTCATTCTTCTATATTTAGCTGTCCAATTTTCCCAGCACCATTTATTGAAGAGACTGTCTTTTTTCCATTGTATATTTTTTTCCTAATAAATTTCCTTTTTGATGCAAGTGTAACAGCTGCCACATCAACAGGGAAGAGGTGATCTACTCTCCATGACTGCACATTTTATTGTGCTTTTTTCAAGTAGCTTGTTAGAATCATCTAAGTGTGTGTGTGTGCGCGCGCGCGCGTGCGCGCATTTCGTATCCCCCCCCCTTTTTAAAAGATTTTATTTATTTATTTGACAGAGATCACAAGTAGGTGGAGAAGGAGGCAGAGAGAGAGGGAAGTAGGCTCCCCACTGAGCAGAGAGCCCGACGCAGGGCTCGATCCCAGGACCCTGAGATCATGACTTGAGCTGAAGGCAGAGGCTTAACCCACTGAGCAACCCAGCCGCTCCCCCCTCCCTTTTTAAAGGTAATCTCAACACCCAATGTGGGTCTTGAACCCACGATCCCAAGATCCAGTTACATGCTCTGAGAACTAAACCAGCCAGATGCCCCCTGTATTTCCTGTCCATCATACAGGACAGAAAGCAGTTTTCGCAGTAAGAGTAGGTAAGTTGTTCTCTTAGTTTCTCCTTTAGTTTAAAAGAACAAACACTGATTGAATTAACTCCTTTCCTCTATGGATTGATATTTCATAGCTCAATTTGTTCAAAAAGAGCATTTATTTAAAAAAATTTTTTAAAGCATTTATGATTTAAGGTAGTTAATTCCTATGATTCATCAGCCACTGGCTAGGTGTTGCTGGGTATACCAAAATCAGTGAAACCCAGCCCCTAATATCTAGCGGTTTACTAAATAGTGGGAAAAATCAGATGTTTATATAAGTAACTATGATAGATTACATGAGCCATTGGAGGCAGGCCACGGAACTTAAATATCAATTACAAAATTATCAAGCCCAAAAGCTAACTTATAATCTTTGGAAATGAAAGCCACTTGTAAGCTGAAGACCATTTGTATTGAGCTTCCTGTCTATCTGAATTTATCAGTAAACCACACTTAATGTCAAGCAAGAAGACACTCTTACACCTCTTTTAATTAGAATTAAATGGTGATTATGAAAGATTTGACCTCTTACCCGAAGGGATAAGTACATGGAAAAAGGATGGCGTGTTTTCAAAAAAAAAAAAAAAACCACGACCACCACAAATCTGCTAAATATATTTCCTGACTGCTCTTCTTCCCAGCTCCTAAACAATCACTAAGTCACTTCATTAAATTCTACAAATGCTATCTCCCTTTTTTTTTTTTTTAATATTGTATTTATTTATTTGAGACTAAGGCAGAGGCTCAATGACTGAACCACCCAGGGTCCCCCTCCACCCCCCCATCTCCTCTTCTAGATAGCAAGCTGCCTTAGGGCAGAAACCATAGTTTATCTTTTGTAATAGCATAGTTGCAAATAGAGGGTGACAGTTAATGTTCTAACCCAAATCAGTAGCCAACTGCTAGCTCTGGATTCAAGAAGGTGGTAGTACTTACCTCCCACTGTCTCACAGAATGCAGCATTTCAAGGGAAGAATCTGGCCAAGACTAGCAATGGCAACAATTACATTCATAAGCAGGATCCAGGCCAACGACAGGACGGATTATTAAAATACCTCACATTGAGCAATCTAAACTTTAAGGACTTTTTTCTTGAAAGATGGAATGTTTCTACACCTGAGAAATCATGTTCTTAACAAACCTGTTTTAGGTGCCTCTTCGGTAACTGTCTTAAGGTAAAAAATATTAAGTCTCTTCCCTTTGAGCATATTTTTCCTAAGACTGAAAAAGAAAAAAGAATTTAACTTAGTATTTTTACAATGGCCAACAAAAAATTGAGAAAATTATTCTATTATTATCATTTTTAAAGATTTTATTTATTTATTTGACAGAGAGAGAGAGACACAGCAAAAGAGGGAACAGAAGCAGGGGGAGTGGGAGAGGGAGAAGCAGGCTTCCCTTCCCGCCAAGCAGGGTGCCCAATGTGGGGCCCGATCCCAGGGCCCTGGGATCATGACCTGAGCCAAAGCAGATGCTCAATGACTGAGTCACCAAGGCCCCCTTAAGAAAACTATTTTCTATGAAATACTCAATGTAGAAATTAAAAATAATTTCACTGGGGTGCCTGGGTGGCTTAGGTCATGAATCCAGGGTCCCAGAATGAGCTCTGCAGCAGGCTCCCTGCTCTGCGCGAAGCCTGCTTCTCCCCCTCCCACATCCCCTGCCTGTGTTTCCTCTCTCAATGTGCCTCTCTCTATCAAATAAATAAATAAAATCCCTAAAAATAAATAAATAAATAAATAAATGAATGAATAAATAAAAATTCCCTGACCCACAACAGACATTTTAACTAAATTGCCACATCATTAGAATGGATAACTAAAAACTGGAACAAATGCACTTGAATTTTTGCATCATGATACAATAAAGCAGTTTGAGTAGTTTAATTTCCAAAATACCTAACTGAAAAGGTTAATTTTCCATAATTTTATGTGATCCATTTCATAGTAAGGTTTTAGAAAATTAACATTAGAAAGCTATTAAAATATGCTAAATTAAAAGTTGTTAAAGTCAACAGTTGTTTTAGTTTAAGGGCAGAAAACACTGCATGTTTAATTACAAACTATAATTATAAAAGATGGCACAAATAAAACATTCCCACTTATAAAGCAATCATTCTGTAATTTTAACATAATGATTAACTTTCTTTACATAACATTTTAAATTAATTATTAAAATTAATGTCAGAGAGTTAATAGGTGACTTTTCCTTGTATATTTTAATCAACTGCTTTATGCATCAATTCACATTCATACTTTAATCAATTTACTGGGAGATTAAAAACCAGTTCAAAACTGGATAATCAGTTTTTAAATAATTTTGAATTCTTGGGGCGCCTGGGTGGCTCAGTCAGTTAAGTGTCTGCCTTTGGCTCAGGTCATGATCTCAGGGTCCTGGGATTGAGTCCCCCCACAATGGGCTCCCTGCTCAGTGAGGAGCCTGCTTTTCTATCTCAAATAATAAATAAAATAAATAAAATCTTTAAAATTTTAAAAATTCTTTTCTGAATCAAATTCTAATTTATTTATTTATTTATCTCCAGAGAAACAGTATTCATTATTTTTTCACCACACCCAGTGCTCCATGCAATCGATGCCCTCTATAATACCCACCACCTGGTAACACAACCTCCGACACCCCCGCCACTTCAAACCCCTCAGATTGTTTTTCAGAGTCCATAGTCTCTCATGCTGAATCAAATTTTTTTATGAAATCACATTAACTGAAAAAATTCAACTACCATATTGAAATTAGATAAAGTAATCTCAAATCACTTAAGTTTTCCTTTAACAGATCCCCAAGTATTCCTAAACAGAGGTATTTACGCTCCCCAACTATTTTCAGTGCTTTTGGGTCCCTCTCCCCACCTGCATGCCCTCACTTTGCATCAGGTTAACAGGCTGATGGATTAAGGTAACTCACAGCAAACAGGGAATGACTTGGTAAAGTATGGAATTTTAGAATGTACTAAAGAGGAAGGGAAGGGAACAGACATTTGCTGTGCATCTACTATATATAGTTGGCACACTCCTTTCCCATTTTTCAAGAAAGCCATTTAAGTCGGGCTTCAGTTTCAGCATTTTATAGATGGGGACATAGAATGACAAGGCTATAAAAGTTGCCCCAGTCCCAGAATTAGTCAGTGGCATAACGCCAAGATTCTGAGACAGGCCAGAATGACTCCAAAGCCAGTGCTCTGTGCCTCACCCCTCTCAGATGTCTCTTCCTTGGGAATTAACCCAAGGTATATCTGTGGTGACTACCTAGTCCCGGATTGTCTCAGGCTGTCCCAAGACAGAGCAGGGTAAAAACCTGGTATCCCACCACTCCTCTCCCTTACTCTAGAGTCCTTCAGTCAGTTTAACACAGTCATTATATGCACATAAACAACTGTCTTACTTTTTAGCTTCTCCCTTACCACTTTCTAAGAATTTTTTTTTGACAGACACACACGTGTGTTGGTGGCGGCGGGAGTGGGGGGCTGGAAGGAGGAAGAAGAGAGAGGGAGAAGGAGTAAAAGTATCCTAAGCAGGCTCATCTCACATCCCGGAGATCATGACCTGAGCTGAAATCAAAAGTCAGACACTTAACCAACTGAGCCACCCAGGTGGCTGCCACCTTCTAATTTTTAATGATGGCTAATATCATTAAGAATCAAACTATGATATAGCATTCTGATATAGTTTCATGGAATCACTTCAAAGATGACTGATTCAAACAAGACTGAAATTAAAAAAAATATATATATACATATATGTATGTATGCGTGTGTATATAATATATATATATTTATATATATATTTTAAAGTAAGCTCTATGCCTAACACAGGGCTTGAAATCACAACCCCCAGAAATTAAGAGTTGCATACTCTACTGACTGAGCCAGCCAGGCACCCCTGAAATTAAATATTTTGAGGAATCTTAAGTAAAACTCCAAGTATACATTATACTCTATCCAACATGTCATAGGCATAAAATCACTTTAAATTAGTAATTAAGGGAATCCCTCTAAATCATTGTAACTTCTTCAACTTGCTTTGTTAACAGCTGACTATCTTTGACAATCTTCCTGTACAAATCAGTAGTTTAACTTCTGATTAACTTGCTGGGATTATACTTAAAATACAAAGAATACATAACATGTCAAAAACACTCACTGTAAGCTCCCCCTTCTATCAAGATCAGTTAGTTTTTGTTAGAGCATACTAAATATCTGGTTTCCCCTCCCCAAATATTACTTCATGGGCTTGAAGGGGAGAAAACAGAAACTTTCTGTAAATACAGACAGCTTTTTATTATAAAATAATTACGTAAGGCATGGCTTAGCATCTTTAAGTCTGCAAATCACCAAACTCAAATTGCCACAAATAATCTACCACCTTAAGGTATTATAATGGATCTTTCTTTTTTTTTTTTTTTGTTTGATGGTGGATTATTTCTCTAGGGTATGAATAATAATTGTATAGAGATAGAAAAATTAGATAAATACTGTTATGTACATATCAGAATGAAAAATAATGCTTTTCACAAGTGCTCATTTGTTCAGAATTCAATCAGTTCCACTTACCTTAAATCCGGAGACCTCCACTCATCATGGATAAATAGGAGGCAGGGCCCAATGTGATTAATGGTATAGAAAAGCACAAGACTACTTAACCCAGAACATCCGTTTCCTCTATAGGAAATGGTACATGCAGGGTGAGAAGAGAGATATAAATGTGTCCATAATGCTCAAATACCTATCAGCAATAACATGCACAGAATAAAGTAAATCTACAGAGAAACAAATAAAACTAACAAAACCACACAGACTGCAAAGCCTGAGTACCTTTTCTTAAGATCATCAGTCTTCTGTCCCATCAAACTGTCAGTTCCTTCATCAAACTGAATTTGATGCACTGGTCTTGTACTAACTCTACCTGTGGCAGATTTGGCAACTTTCATATCTGATATTATGTTACTGACGCTGAAATAAGAAAAAGGTCAAGTGTATTAGAAACTGCAGCTACAGGACAGTGATAAACTTTCTTATACATGAGATTCCTATTATTTAATTCATATTTCACCTCCATGCACTATAACAGCACAAAGCTTTATGTTTATTTATTTTTTTTTAAGATTTTATTTATCAGAGAGAGAGATGGGGAGAGAGTGAGCACAGGCAGACAGAATGGCAGGCAGAGGCAGAGGGAGAAGCAGGCTCCCTGCTGAGCAAGGAGCCCGATGTGGGACTCGATCCCAGGACGCTGGGATCATGACCTGAGCCGAAGGCAGCTGCTTAACCAACTGAGCCACCCAGGCATCCCGAAAGCATTATGTTTAAATGAAAGATTTTATGTCACATGTTAATTCACATCCCACAAACCACTAAGATTTATATTTCTTTTTGAAATACAACTTTTGAAGGTATTCTTCAGAAATGTTCATTTAAAACATAAAAGTGTCACTTTGATGTGACACTATTAAAAAAAAGTGTCACTTATGAAACAGTATCAGACATCTGAAGTAGTATATCAACTTCAAACCTGGCATAAAATAATGAGATGAGAGGCAGAGTGAGGCGGTGTCAGCTAAAACATAAGGATAAGAGTAAAGGTGAAGGAAACAGGCCTGAAGATGATCATACTGTACATAAGACCAGCAAATTATTTAACAGAAAAAAATTAATATTCTCAGAGAAACCATCTTATTCTTTTATTTGTTTTTAATCACAATACTGAATTTATCATTTCTTTTTCAGGGACAAGAAATCGTGTACTTCGCAAAAGAAAAATTTTAACCATTCCATTGATCTTTGAAAGACTGCAATCTTACTTAACATGTCAGTTTAAAAAAAATTACTAATATTCCACCTATGAGAAATATTTAATGTATAAATTGATATACTGTGCACCTTACTCACCAGTCACATGAAAAGAATCTATTTGGAAAAACCAACATTACCGACAGAACTATTTGATTTACTAACCTGATTTTAGTTCTTTCTCCATCTTTCTGTGTCTTTGAGACTTCCTCATGCTGCTGGAGTTGCCTGAGTAGCTCTGACTTGGTTGTCTGCTTATCAAAACGGAGGAAATCTGCAACAGCAGATGCTGCTGCTTCCAACTCAGGACTCACGGACTTGGTTCTAACAAAGAAAATGAAAAACAAGAAAAAAAAAGGCATTATCTATTATGCCATTAGTTTAGTGGAAAGTAAAATGATTCTTTTCCAGAGAAAACTTTGTCATTCAAAAAATCCATTTCTGACAAAATCAATTATTTTTAAATATTTGGCTTTTTGTAAAGTAGGCACCACACCCAGCCTGGGGCTCAAACTCACGACCCTGAGAGTCAAGATTAAGAGTCACATGCTCAATCCACAGAGCTACCTGGGTGCCCTAGGTATTGCTTTTTTGTTTTTAAGATTTTGTTGATTTATTTGGGGCGCCTGGGTGGCTCAGTGGGTTAAGCCGCTGCCTTCGGCTCAGGTCATGATCTCAGGGTCCTGGGATTGAGTTCCGCATTGGGCTCTCTGCACAGCAGGGAGCCTGCTTCCTCCTCTCTCTCTGCCTACTTGTGATCTCTCTCTGTCAAATAAATCAACAAAATCTTTTTTTTAAAAGATTTTGTTGATTTATTTATTTGACAGAAAGATACAGCAAGAGACGGAACACAGTCAGGAGTACTGGGAGAGGGAGAAGCAGGCTTCCCGCAAAGCAAGGAGCCCGATGAATGGCTCGATCCCAGGACGCTGGGATCAGGACCTGAGCCGAAGGCAGACACCTAACAACTGAGTCACCCAGGCGTCCCAGTATTGGTTTCATATAAACTTTAAAATGTCAAAAGTTGAAGGTAATGAATACTTATTGAAGCACAATACTACCTCAGAACACATTAAAGTAATATATTAAAGTATAAATTAAGCACAATACTAACTCAGAATATATTAAATTAAATATATATTTTATATATATTATATATTTATGTAATGAATAAAGTAGAGGGGTGAGGAAAAAAAGAGTGGCGGTTATAGTTCACTGGATTTTTAGATGCCAATTTATTTCAGAAACGACACATATTGCAAGCCAATATTAAAGTAGCTAAATCTATTCACATATCATGATGGATCCATATGATGGAATAGTACTCAGCTCATGCTATTAACATGAATGAAACAATGACAAGTTGGATTAAAAAAAAGGATGCTCTGTAATATTCCATTTATACAACTTCTGGAACAGGCAAAATTAACCTACAGTGAAAAAAATCAGCATAGTGATGGCCTCAGGACAGAAGGCTACTGACGGGAAGAAGGAAACAAGAAATGCTCTGTGTCTTGATAAGCACGTGGGCGATGTGAGCGACATGGGCCTATGGATTTGCCAAAATCCTACAGCTAAAATGCGTATGCTTCAGAGTGTGTAAATTTTACCTTGGAAAAAAGAACCATAAATCATTATCATGACCTAGGAGGAGATGGAAAATAGGTGAAGATAGAGGCGACACAAGAATGGCAAAAATATTGCTTACTGAAACTGTGTGACAGGTACAAAGGGGTTCATTACATGATTTTATGTTTTAAAGTTTCCATAAGAAAAAGCTTTAAACAAAGCTCTTCCTTAGTAAATTAGGATAAATTAATGGAAAAATGTGCCAGACATAAAAAGAAATTGTCTACATTATTACATATTAACTCACTAAGAACTGCTCTCTCAGTTCCAAGTTAATGTTTTACTTTCTACATAATGATCAGTTGTCTAATATGTAAATCAAAATTCCCAAATCCCCAAGTTGCTGGATAAAGATTTAAGGACTTCACCTAAGATATGAAAACTCTAAAATCTGACTGTGCCAAGGAAGAAAAACAGAATAAAAAAGGGAATATTACAATTCATATTACTATTAGTTAAAAAGAAATGAGCTACTTACAAAATTGTTACCTATGAATAAGGTCTGAACTTTATCCCAAATCACTTTCCTAAACTACTTGAGAGGTTTGTTTTCAAATTTTAATATACATATTTGATCAGAGTGTACAAAGAATATAAATGAGTATTCATCTTCTAGAACCATGCATTTTATCACAACAGTGTTCTTTACAATCATAGTTTCTGGTTTTATAATTTGAAATGTTGTAGTTAATAAAAATTGTCAGGGAGCTTCTATCATTGAAATAAGATGATCTTTACATCTTGAGATCCTTCTACCCAGATTTTTAACAAGAGAACTTGCTAAAATAACAACCTGTTCTATCCTATAACTCAGACTATTACATGAAAACATACTTTATACCATTCTGTACTTCCTCTATTTAAAATGAATTGTATGGCATATACAATTTCAGAAAAGAAATTCTTATAAGGAGTAGGATCCTATTAAGGGGACACAAAAGTTACCACAATTTCTGGCAATCTGATGACACGTTTTCAATAGCCTAAGCAGCACCTGGCTAGCTCAGTCAGTTCAGTGCCCAGCTCTTGATTTTGGCTCAGTCCTGATCTCAGGGTTGAGAAGGAGCCCCAGGGCGTGCTCATTCTCTCTCACCCTCTGCCCCTCTCCAACTCCACTCTCACCAGGGAAAAAAAAAGTCCCAAACATATGCAAATCCTTTTACCTAGAAATTCCACTTCCAGGAGTATTTGTCTAAAGAAAATAAGCAGATACATACATAGAATTTGAGGGATACTACACCCTCCAAATTCAAGGCCTAAGCAGTTATATCCCTAGTACCTGAAAGCAAATCATCTTTCAGATGTCTGCATGGCTTTATGCATAATGTTATTTCAGGCCTTTTTTTTTTTTTTAAAGATTTATTTATTTATTTATTTGACAGACAGAGATTATAAGTAGGCAGAGAGGCAGGCAGAGAGGGAGAGAGGAGGAAGCAGGCTTGCCACCAAGCAGAAAGCCCGATGCGGGGCTTGATCCCAGGACCCTGAGATCACGACCTGAGCTGAAGGCAGGGGCTTTAAAACCACTGAGCAATCCAGGAGCCCCTCAGGCCTTTTTGTTTTTGTTTTTTTTTGAGAGAGAGCGAGCACAGGAAGGGGGTGAGAGGCAGAGGGAGGAGGAAGAGAATTTCAAGAGGGCTCCATGATCAGTGCACAGCCTGATGCAGAGCTCTTACAACCGCAAGAACATGACCTGAGCTGAAATCAAGAGCCACTCACCCAGCCACCTGGGCCACTCAGGAGCCCTAGTATTTCAGGCCTTTGCTTAATCATTATTCTCCCACGATCCCTTTTAAAAAATAGCCCCTCTCCAGCCTATCTTATTTTTCTTCACATTTCATCACCTGACATACTGTGTGTCTATGTGGTGTGAGTATATTTACTCTCTCCCACCCCGACTCCCCCACTATTCCGTAAAGAGCAGAGACTTTTTTTTTGGAGACTGTTTTGTTCACTCTTCTCCTCCATCTCCTTGGACACTGCCTGAGATATAATGACAATCTAAAGCAGTTGAATGAAGTTCATCATAGCATTATTTTATACCAATGAAAAACTAGAATAATCTAAATTTCAATTCGTGGATTCATTAATTAATAAGTAACTGAAACCTTATTGGATGATGAGAGCAGATAGTTGCTTAGTTAAGAGAAAGTTAAAGTACGAGCTAGAAATTTTGGTTATTGCTGTACTCATCAGGGGTCTTGTTAGGTTCCACAACCCATTCAGACTCACAAAATTACCACAAACGTGTTTGGTCCAGTCTGTTCAGAAAAATAAAGGACAGAACCACAGCGCACTGGCAGGGCAGCCTCACGTGTCCCTCTTGGTGGCAATCCTTGCAGCACTCATGTGGATGATACCGCACCCACCATCCAAAAGTTAGGAGACCCACAGGCTGCAGGTGCAGGAGCTGCTTCACTTAGTGCCCCATGAGAACTGGTTCTCCCTTGTACCAAGGCCACAGAGTTTCCATGGTCCCCACAACAGACATGCATTTATAAGAGCAACTGTGCAAGGAAGTCCTAGGTACATAGGGTGAACAGTGAGGTATTGATATTCTCCCAATCCAGATGTGATGACCCCTAACTCGGGGTCAATTTCGCCATGGTAATGTTCCCTTTAGTACAACAGACATCAACAGTTATCAGGTTAACAGGTGTGGCAGATTATATTTTTAGAAAATAGAGACAGCAGTATTTCTGGTGCTACAAACTCTTCCAAAACCTTGCCACGTTCCTATAGAGAGAGGGACTCCATGTTCCCTCCCCTTGAAACCAGAGCAAACTGTGACTGCCTCGATGAACACAATGATAGAGATGATGCACGGTGACTTGCAAGCCTAGGTCATGTAAGATGCTGCAGCTTTGGTTTGGCTCTCTTGAGATGTCTGTCCCTGGAATTGAGCTAGCAGGTTATGGAGAGGCCTTGGCTCAGTGTTCTGGCAAAAAGCCCCAAATATAGTCTCAACCAGGAGCTAGCACCAGCCACTGGAAAGTACGTGAGCAAAACTTCCGCTTGCGCTGCCCTCACTAGTGCCGAGTGGGGTCGATACGGCTACCTCCACCACGCTCTGCTCAAGCCATGGGATGGTTTGTTAGGCCACAACACGTAACTGGAAGATTTTGCGATCTAGAAGTTGGGTACTACTGTAACAAAAAACCTAAAATGTATGGGAAACCTTTGGGTATTAGGGAGTAGGTGGAAACAGGAAAGACCTTGAGGCAAGTATACATGAGAAACTAGAGCCTCAAAGAGACTTAGAGTCTGAGGGCCCTCAAAGCCGCTATAAGGGAGAACTTTAGGAAAATCAACATTACTGGAAGCTGCAGGAAAGGGGACTTCTGTTTAGCAACACTGTTGTTTGTAGTAACATGGAAAACAGGAAATACACCCAGGGAATTGGGTAAGCCAGTCTAAGGAGACTTCTAATGTAGGAGGTACCTCTTGGCTTCTTAGTTGCGGATGATAAAATTCAAGAACACAGAGATAAGAAAAAACTTTACCATATAAAGGAACCAAGATTTGCTGGAATCAAAAATAAAACATTTTTCCTTCTTAGCTCCTCCAGGAAGGAAATGATGCTAAAATTCAGAAATGGCTTTGGATACGATCTCACTGATATGTGGAATTTAAGAAGAAGGCTGAGGATCATTGGGGAAGAGAGGAAAAAATGAAACAAGATGAAACCAGAGAGGGAGACAAACCATAAGAGACTCTTAATCACAGGAAACAAAACTAAGGGTTGCTGGAGGAGAGGAGATGGAGGGATGGGGTTAGTGGGTGATGGATACTGGGGTGGGCATGCATTGTAACGAGCACTGGGTATTATATTAACACTGATGAATCCTAGGCCTGTACCCCTGAAACAAATAGTATATTATCCATTAATTAATTAAATTTAAATAAAATTTAAAAAAGAAAAAAGAAATAGCTTCTGAACAGAGATCAAATTCACTGCAGTGTCAGGAAAACAATGTTTAATGATAAAGCCATGGGTATCACTACAAAACCCCTTGTTAAAATCTTAGATTTTTTTTTCAAAGATTTTATTTTTAAGTAATCTCTATACCCAACATGGGGCTCAAATTCACAACCCTGAGATCAAGAATTCCATGCTCAGGAAATTTGAGGGGCTCAGTTAATCATCTGCCTTCAACTCAGGTCACGATCCCAGGGTCCTGGGATTGAGCCCATATGAACCCTGCAGCAGGGTCCCTGCTCAACAGGAAGGTTGCTTCTCCCTCTCCTGCTCCCCCTGCTTGTGCTCTCTCATTCTATCAAATAAATAAAATCTTAAAAAAAAAAAAATTCATGCTTTACCAACTAAGCCAGAATTTCATGCTCTATCAACTAAGCCAGTCAGGCTCCCAAAGATCTTAGAAAGATTTAAAATGGTGCCTTAGGGAACCTATGAACAGACAACAGGAATTCTAAGAAACTAATAGGTGTGGTCCCACAGGCTTGCACAGGGAGTTCAATGCAGAATAGGACCTAGATTCTCAAACAATGCCCTAAGGCACCCTGGAGCACCATAGGGAAACACAGCCATCAGTCAGTGCCATGCAAACTACTAAGTCAAGGTGGTTCCCAGTGTTAACACAAGACCACCGCATTCCTTTTGATGATATATTTTTGTGAAGATGCTTTTCTGGCGGTTGCTATGATAAAAAGCAAGTACCACTCCCCCACCCCAATCAATATGAAAAAGGAAAGTATCCAATCTTATCCAGTAGAAGTCCTAGGTTATACCATAAAAACAACACAAATTCTTTCTGGCTCACTTTCTTTTGAGACACTTGCCTTTGGAACCCAGATGCTACGCAGTGAGAAAGCCCAGCCCGCACAGTCCTGCACTAAGGTCTCAGCTAACAGCTAGCTTCAACTGTCAGAGCTATGAATGAGCAAACCTTTAACTGATTCCAGTCCCTGGACTTCCAAGTCTTCCAAGGGTATGGAAAGCACAGAGCAGAGATTAGCCTTTTCCACTCTGTCCCGTCCAAACTGCTTGACCCACATAATCCATGAGCTTTAAAAATGGTGGTGGTTTTTTTTTTTTTTTTAAAGATTTTATTTATTTATTTATTTGACAGACAGAGATCACAAGAAGGAGAGATGCAGGCAGAGAGAGAGAGGAGGAAGCAGGCTCCCTGCTGATGCGGGGCTTGATCCTAGGTATCCTGGGACCATGACGTGAGCTAAAAGCAGAGGCTTTAACCCACTGAGCCACCCAGGCGCCCCCAAAATGGTTGTTTTATGCCACTACATTTTGGAGTAATTGCTGTGCAGCCACACTAACTTTATCAACAGCTGTTTAATATATAATACAAATAAAAAACTAAAATCAGGTCATACATGGAGCCATGACAATTATCATGAATCAAAGATGATTAACCCAAATCTGAACATCTCGGATCCCTTAAAAAAAGAAGGTGGGGAACAAAATCATTAGATACCTTAAAAGCAATTTTTTTTTTTTTTTAATTTGAGAGAGAGAGACAGAGAAGCAGGCTCCCTGCTGAGCAGAGAGCCTGATGTGGTGCTTGATCCCAGGACACTGGGATCATGACCTGAGCCGAAGGCAGAGGGTTAACCCACTAAGCCACCCAGGTGCCCTAAAAACAATGTTTTAATTAAGTAAACTCTATGCCCAATGTGGGGTTCAAATTCAGGGCCCCAAGATCAAGCACTACATGCTCTTTAGGGCTAAAGGACACATTTTTATTTTATTTTTAAAAAAGATTTATGTATTTATTTTAGAGAGAGAGAGAGAGCAAATGGAGGGAAGCAGAGGAAGAGGAACAAGCAGACTCCATGCTGATCATATAGCCTGATGCAGGGCTTGATTTCACAACACCTAGATCATGACCCTAGCCAAAACTAAGAGTCTGAGGCTCAATGAACCGCGCCACCGGGGAACCCCTAAAAGATCAATTTTTAAAACAAATGTATCTCGTTCACCAATATTTTGATGTAGGACCAAAGCCCTTCTTTGAACAGAAATTCCAACATGTATCTTTTATATACGCACTGCACCATAGAACATCCTCCAAGAGTTCCAATTTTGGTTTCTTTAAAGTGGAAACTCAGATCAAGAACTTAAAAAAGCTTACAAAGCATTCTGAGTGCAGCATTTTCTTACATTTTTCTGCTTGTCTCATTCATACCTAATTGGAAGGGAATTAAAAAAAATTTGTTATGAGTCTTTGCAAAATATTCAATTTATTTTAACCATTTCTATAATAAATAATTAAATTATATAATTGTAATAAAAAACCACAATGGGTCACAAACAGGTCTGGAAGCTTAAAAAAAAAAAAACCCTGTCGATAAAGATAGATATATATATGTGCATGTGTGTGTGTCTAGATCATCTAATTCTACATACTTTTATTTACTATTTTTGGTTTATTTTGTTTCTAAAAAGGAGGAGGAAGATGGGGCACCTGGCTCATTCCGTCAGTAAAGCATCTGACTCTTGATCTCAGGGTTGTGGGTTTGAAGTCCACATTGGGTACAGAGATTATTTAACAATGAATAAATAAACAGAGGTGAGGGGGTACCTATGACGGGCATACACTGAATTAGCTTATTCTCTATCACCCAATTAGCATTCCAAGGATGGTTTTGATACAATGGGATACAATACAGAAACCAGTAGTTTCATAAAAATACTAAGTCATTCTGGAAAGAAGAAATCTACATAGCAGGAGCCTGGGTGGCTCAGTCATTAAGCGTCTGCCTTTGGCTCAGGTCATGATCCTGAAGTACTGGGATGGATCCCCACATTGGGCTCCCTGCTCAGCAGAAAGTCTGCTTTTCCCACTCCCACTCCCCCTGTTTGTGTTCCCTCTATTGCTATGTCTCTCTCTGTTAAAAACCTTTAACTAAAAAAAAAAATCTACATTAGCTGCTGATTCTGCTAAGAGACGTCAAAGATGGGGTTGTTTAAGCCACATACCTTATTACTATTTGAATCGATGACATCATCTGTGTAAGACTCACCATTATTTAAGTATCATTAAAACAAAACACTGTCATTTAAACTACAACACAATGCGAAAACATTATTAGAATCAGTGAAATAGCGGCACCTGGGTGGCTCAGTATTTAAGCATCTGCCTTTGGCTCAGGTCACGATCCCAGTGTCCAGGACGCTGGGATCCAGCCCTATATCTGGCTCCCTGCTGAGCAGGAAGCCTGCTTCTCCCTCTTCAGCTTCCCCATGGCCCATGGCTGTGTTCCTTCTCTATCATAAATAAATAAAATCTTAAAAAAAAAAAAAAAGAATCAGTACTCTTTTCACAAGCACAAGTAATTACAATATTCTGAGGAAACCTCATAAGCTGTGAGCACTGATAATTACTGGTCAAAGGAAGTCATATAAAACAGTTCTAATCAACATGCTTAAATTTTATCCTCAGTGGAATTTTTAAAATGGAAATTTCAAACCCAGTCCTTCAGAGACATGAGGCTACCTCCAAATCAGGATATAAGCAATTTGGTAATTAACAGTTTAGAGAAGCAATTAAGTTGCAGTTAATAACACTGATGAATATGTAAGAAAACGTGTGGAATTCTCAATTAGATCATGACTCTCCTCCTCTCTAGATTGTATGCAGGTGTCCCCTTCCTATTTAAAGATTTTTTTCCCCCCTTTTAAAAAATTTTTAAGTAGGCCACCCCACCCTCGCCCAGGGTGGAGGCCAACACTGGGCTTTAACTCGTGACCTGGAGATCAAGACCTGAGCTGAGATCAAAAGACAGATGCTTAACCAACTGAGCCACTCAGGCTCCCCTTAAAGATTTTATTTTTATTTTTATTTTTTAAAGATTTTATTTATTTATTTGAGAGAGAGAGAGACAGTGAGAGAGGGAATATAAACAGGGGAAGCAGTAGAGGGAGAACCAGGCTTCCTGAGGAGCAGGGAGCCTGATGTTGGGCTCAATCCCAGGATGCTGGGATCATGACCTGAGCCGAAGGCAGATGCTCAGCACCTGAGCCACCGCCCCAAAGACTTTAAGTAACCTCCAAACCCAAATAGGACTTAAACTCACAACCTCAAGATCAAGAGTCACATGCTCAACCCACTGAGCCAGCCAGGTGCCTCTCCCCTTCCTATTTAAATATAGAAGGCTAACAGTAGGGGCGCCTGGGTGGCTCAGTGGGTTAAGCCGCTGCCTTCGGCTCAGGTCATGATCTCAGAGTCCTGGGATCGAGTCCCGCATCGGGCTCTCTGCTCAGCAGAGAGCCTGCTTCCCTCTCTCTCTCTCTGGCTGCCTCTCCGTCTACTTGTGTGATTTCTCTCTGTCAAATTAATAAATAAAATCTTTAGAGAGAAAAGAAAAGAAGGCTAACAGTATCTTTCATGTGCTAGAGTCTCTGTGTTTACAGACTAAGTCTTCATGTAGAATCTCCCAGGTCCTCTAATTTCAATTTTTTTTCCCTCAAAGAAAAAGGAGTTTCAAAAATTACTTTCAATGTAATTGAAATTCAGTTCAATTTACCTCTTCTTTGGGGCATCCTCCAGAGTTTTTTGAAGGCTGCCAATTGTAGCTTCCACACTCTTGCGTTGTCTTCTGCTGGATGGCTTTGTTGTTTGTACATTTACTGTGCTTAACTCAATTTTCATGCCCTTAATAATATCTAACAAGTCTTTTTTTGTATTCTCCTTTACACTCTCTTGGCTCTCTGTTTCTTTGGAAATCCCATGCGTTGGAGCAGACTGCTCATCTTTCTTGCTATAATTCACACTGTTAGTGCCAAAGTTTCTTTGGACATTATTTTTTGTCCTAGAAAGAAGCATTAAAGAAAAAAAATGAAAAATACAATCCAAAATAATAAAGGAAGGATTCAAAACACTTCTTTTATGTGTTTTTAAAATTTTCTAATTCGAATCCTTCCCTTTTGTTTTTATTATTATTCTCAGCAACCGTAACAAGGGCAATGTAACATTTTAAAAAAAAAATTTATTTATTTGACAGGCAGCTATCACAAGTAGGCAGAAAGGCAGGCAGAGAGAGGAGGAAGCAGGCTCCCCGCTGAGCAGAAAGCCCCATGCGGGGCTTGATCCCAGGACCCTGAGATTATGACCTGAGCCAAAAGCAGAGGCTTTAACCCACTGAGCCACCCAGGCGCCCCAAGAGCAATGTAACATTTATTGAATATATGTTATGTGCTTAGTCTGGTGCAAAATATTTATTACATTTCCTCATGGCCGCAACAACTCCGTATTACCCCCATTCTGCAGATAAGGAAAATAGAAACCAGAGAAGCGAAGTGATTTACCCAAGGTAATGTAGTGCAGGGCTCACTAAGGCCTCAGATACACTGGTGAGTCACAAAGGGGTTACAGGTGTGCTGAGACTGACTGACCACCTGGTCCTTGGGGTAGCTGGGTGATGCCTTGGGCTGCTAGAGCTCCTGTCTGTTGCCTCCCTCCATTTACCTCAAGGTTTGACACAAGATCATTTTCTATGCATTCTGTGACATTTTAAAAAGGTGGTAACTTTGTGATCCACCATCTGTGGTGGAAATATCACCAAGATGAAAGATTTTCATAAAAACCTTATGGGGAAAGACCACTTTCCAGGATGAACCCTCAGATACAATAGAAACTGTAAAGGCCAAGATTCGGGATAAAGAAGGAATTCCTCCTGACCAGCAGAGACTGATCTCTGCTGGCAAGCACCTGGAAGATGGACGTATTCTGTCTGGCACAACATTTAAAAGGAGTCCACTCTTCATCTTTGGCTGAGACTTCACCGTGGTTCTAAGAAAAGGAAGAAGTCTTACACCACTCCCAAGAAATTCTTCTTCAGAATTCCTCATGAGAGAAAGAAGGTTAAGTTAGCTGTTCTGAAATACTATAAAGTGAAATCAGAAGTGCCCTTCAGATGGATGTTGTGCTGGAGTCTCATGGCTAGCCACCATGACAGACATTACTGTGACAAGTGTTGTCTGACCTATTGCTTCAACAAACTGAAAAACAAGTAATTGTGTATGTGTTGATAAAAGACATGAACTATGGGGTGCCTGGGTGGCACAGTGGGTTAAAGCCTCTGCCTTCGGCTCAGGTCATGATCCCAGGGTCCTGGGATTGAGCCCTGCATCGGGCTGTCTGCTTAGTGGAGAGCCTCCTTCCCCCTCTCTCTGTCTCTACCTGCCTCTCTGCCTGCTTGTGATCTCTGTCTGTTAAATAAATAAAATCTCAAAAAAAAAAAAAAGACACGAACTAACATTAAAAAAAAAAAGGGTTCCACAGGCTGCCTGGCTGGCTCAGTCAGGTTAAGTGTCTGCCTTTGGCTCAGGTCATGACCTCAGGGTCCTGGGATTGAGGCCCACAACACTCTTCTTGCTGGGGTGTCCACTTCTCCTTCTGCATGCCGCCCCCCCCTTGTGCCCTCTCACTGCCTTTCTCTCAAATAAGTAAAAATAAAACCTTAAAAAAAAAAAAGTTGCAAAAACCATGAAAGAGTTAATAAATTGCAATTTACTATTCTCAAACCCCAAACTAACTACCAAGTCCTTCTTCTTAACATGATATAATACTACCTCTTTAAAAGGTATAAAAATACAAAAATTTCTTTTTTTAAAAGATTTTATTTATTTATTTGACAGAGAGTTCACAAGCAGGCAGAGAGGCAGGCTCCCTGCTGAGCAGAGCTCGATCCCAGGACCTTGAGATCATGACTTGAGCCAAAGGTAGAGGCTTAACCCACTGAGCCACCCAGGCGCCCCCAGAAATTTCTATTAATAAAGAAAAGTTACTTTATTTAAAAAACATGTCTGAGTATTATTCTAATGTCTGGGTGTTATTCTAATCTGATCAACTTTCTCATTGAGCTGCATGTCATTTAACCAATCACCATTTGTAAACTAAGCTGAAATGGACCAGTAAAAAGGATACTGGTACTTTCCACTTTTTTCATTAAATACATTTGTGAAAAAGAATGACACAAATGATTACATCTATTTCAAATTCATGCAAAAGATCTGCCAAATCTAAGTCACCCAAATTTTTTGGTGACAATTATTTTCTAATAATTTATTTGACAATTTATTTTCTAATTTTTTTTTGTGGTGTTAAAAACCTTTTGATACTTGATATTGAAGAACTTTTTTTTAGAGATGCATTTACGTATTTGAGAGAGAGAGCGTGTGAGCAAGAACGCAAGCACCAACAGAAGGGGCAGAGGGAGAGGAAGAAAGAATCCCAAACAAGCTGAGCACGGAGCCCGATGTGAGGCTCGATCTCAGGACCCTGAGATAATGACCGGAGCTGAAACTGAGCCAGACATTTAACCAACTGCACCACCCAGGTGTCCAGATACTGAAGAAATTGAAAAGCTAGGGCACCTGGGTGGCTCAATCACTTAAGCATCTGCCTTTCTCTCAGGCCACGGTTCTGGGATCCAGCCCCACATCCTCCATATGGGGCTCCCTGCTCAGTGGAGAGCCTGCTTCTCCCTCTCCCTCTCCCTCCGCCCCTCCCCCCTGTTCCTGGGTGTGCTCTCTCTCACACTCTCTATCCCAAATAAATAAATCTTAAAAAAAATATATTAAAAAAGTAACAAACTAATGAATGTGTTAGATTAGAAAGGTAAAATGTACAAAAAGTCATTCATTAAATACAATGAATATATGAATATCTACTCTGTGCTGGATACTATACTATGTATTGACGATAGGATACAATAGTAAATCAGAATCTCAGGGTCCCTATCTTTCTGAAGCTAACAGGCTAGAACACTGTTTCTCAAACTTCAATATGCATAAGAATTACCTAGGCCTCTCACCAAGGAATCCTTATTCAGTATCTTTGAGGAGGGACGCAAAGTGTTTGCATTTCTAACAAATTTCCAAGTAATACTGAATTTGCCCATCAGAGGACCACATATCTGAGGAGCTACGTGACACACGTCCTTTAGTCTTTACAATCTTACAGGACAGGTTTCACTACTTCTGTTTTATGCTTAAAGAGGTTAAATCGGTGGTTCTTAACCTTTAGGGATCATCTGAATTACGTAGGGAGCTTATTTAAAATATATTCCTGAGTTGCTAAGTTTGGTATGCTGCGCAAGGACCTGCATTTCACCACGATGCCACGTGCTTCTGATACGACTCACCTCAAGACCGCATATCAGACCCTGGGCTACATATCATATCAACTTCTCAAAGCTAGCCAATAGCAATATCAGACTAGGGACCCTTTAATGAAAGAAAAAAATGGCTATTGCCAAGAATTCTGAAACAAACTATTTGATCTGCTTATAAAAATGTGAAAGGCTATCAACTAGAGGCACTTAACAATTAGAAAGCAAAACTAATTACATAATGATGATCTTTATAATCAGTACAAGGATCTTCATCATATCATTTAATATATGGTACAATTCAGTTTAGGAAAATATTATTTCAATGTTAAAGTTAAATATTAAAGGTATTATAACAAAGGTGGCAATCAGGAGAATCTCACATATAACCTCCCATCTTTCAATGTTTCCTTCCAAGACTACTAGGGGGCCACAGAAAGTAATCTATGTTTAGTACAGGAAAATCATGTACCGGCAGTAACTCCATAATACTCAAGTAATAAAACTTCAGTCATAACCTCCCACCAGGGCTTGTTTCCACTCAGAGCATTTCATCAGCACTTCAAATACAACACATCCAACATCACATTCAAGAGCTCCCCTCTCACACTGACTAACCGTTTTTCACCCTTCTGTACTGAAGGGGCTTCTTACTGTTAACAGATATTTTGAATTCTAAAACTATGACATATTTTAAAAGCTTTCTCAAAGGTGCTCTTCAATCTTCTATTAACATTAACAGTACACCTGTCTTGTAGGGTAGCCTGCTTAAATCTTTTCTCTACCTTACCCTTATTTCATATGTCACCTCATATCAATTCTACCTGCGCAATTGTTCTTCTCTGTCCAGCTACTTTTCCCCATCTCTATTGCTACTAACCTGCTTAGAGCTACACTCAACCATAGTAACCCTGGCTCCAAATCGTTCTGCTTGGACTACATGCAGTAGAATTTAGTTTCCATAATGAGTTCTTGGAGAATAACCAGCAAGACGAAGTATGCATGACTACTTTTCTTGCCTGGCTAGCTCCAACCCTTGGTCCCCCTTTAGATTTTATCAGACTTCTTTTCCGGAAAGGATACTCTGAACCTCTCCCGCAACAGTCAGCTGTCCGGACTTGCTCACCCAGCCACGACTGGAATTAATAAAGCATTCCGCGCTGCCCACACCATCTCAGCTTCACTCCGCTAAACTGGAATTGCATGCTTGGTGAACAAGCTTCGTGGTGGCAGAACGTCGGGGTTTAACGCCAGTATCGGTGCAGTGGGAGTACTTTAAATGACGAATCAAAGAAAAAATGGAGGCAGGAATGAGACCGTTATAGTCTCGGGAAGTTAAAAAAAAAAAAAAAAAAAAAAAAAAAAGGAGTGGGTGAGACAACTTTGCTTCTGGAGCCCGGACTGAATGGGGGGAGGCGTGGCGGAGCGCTCGGGACAGGAGCCAACCTTGTACCCCGAGCTCTGTTTCTCACCCCGTCATGACCTTGGGCAAGTCATGTTAGCTTTCTGGGATTTCCCGTTCCTCAGCTTTAAAGCAACGGCCTCTGAGATCCCGCGGGCGGGAACATCCACCCCAGGAAGCGGAGAAGGACCACTGAACGCCCCGGAGGTCGCCTTGACACCCGCAGGGCCAACAGCGCCCCAATGCGGTACCTGACCGTTCCGTGCGGAGCACCGAGTAGCACAATCGCAGCCTCTGAGCCTCCAGAGCATAAAGGGAAGCGGGAGAGAGGGCGCAGAGGTAGGATCGCCGAGACCCTCGGAAACATCGCCAAGACACAAACGCAACTGGGAGCTCAAACGATCAGGCCGTCCCTCTGCCAAACACGTCCCCCGCTCTCTCTTTCCGTTCCGCCGCCTGGTGCGTTCCTTCCCTTCACGTTCCGGTGGGCAACAGGGGCCTGTAACTGAGTTCCGGCCTCGTCCGCGGCCCGGCCCCGTCGGCGGCGTCCAGGCGATTCTAGTGGCCTAGGTAGAGTGGATGCCTGAGTTCAGCTAAGATGCGCCGGTTCGGGCATCAGGACCAGCGCGGGAGAGGAAGAGAGTGGAGGAAGCGATCTAGTGTGCAATACTACTTTGAGGGGCGGGGAAGAGGCGGAGAACTGACCCCACTGGGCGCTGTCTGGGGGAGAAGGTGCACAGTGTTCATCACATTCTCAGAATGGGCCCTGGCCACAAGGTTAAAAAAGAAAAATTACCCTGGAACATAGAAATTAGTATTTCTTTTCAGTCTCTGTTTTTGATGTAGCGTCAAAACATGAGACGTGAATGTTTCTTCGCCCGCCCTCCACCCCAAAATTGTTTCAGAGAGAAAAATGAGCAAGAGAAAGGCGTGGCTTCGTCCTGCCCTTGAGGAAGGCCACGAAGGCTGCACGAGGGGGGTCAGACCTCGGCGTGCACGAGCAGAATCCCCGGCAGAAGGCCGGCTGGTAGGTCACGCGCGAACCTCTGGACTGCACTTGCATGGTGGCCGCCGGAGGCTGACGTCAATTTTCCCTACCGTTTCAAGAGGGACTCAAGATTGGTGGCTAGTGTTTCGTAAACGGAAATACGGAAAAGCGTAGGAGTCATAAACATATTGAGCAAAATGTGCCTCGTGAATTAGTAAGGACTGAAATTTACCCTAGCTCAACTTTCTTCCTTTCTTCTTCTTTTTTAAATTCTTAAATAAATTTTTGTAAGATTGATTGATTGATTTTAGAAAGACTGAAAGAGAGTACGGAGCAGGGAAAGGGGCAGAAGGAGATGATGTCTAAGCTGATTCCTGCTGAGTGCACAGCCAGAGGTGGGCCTCCATCCCAGGACCTATGAGATCGGGACCTGCATCGAAACCAAGAGTCCAACGCTCAAAAGACTGAGCCACTCAGGCGGCGCAGACTCTCAACTACTGCTTTCTGAAAGAGGTCTTTAATGATTACCCTAGTTAAAATAGCCTCCTGCACCACCCAGTCCCAGTCTCTGGCAGGGATCCCTGTTGTCTACCAATCCCCATATGCCTCTTCCTCTGGAGTTTTCCCTCTTTGTGGCTACAGAAGAAACATTTCCCAGTCTTCCTTGCAGACAGGTACCTCTACATTTATCAACAGAATGTGAATAGAAGTGATGTACCCATAAAAAAATGGGCACAAATTCCCCTAAAACTTTTCCTCTTTCCTCCTAGTTGGAATACAGACAAGATTATAGGAGCTGAAGCAGCTAGGAGATGGAGAGATGAAGGCTTTCAGAGATAAAGGTGAGAGCCACCCTACCTCTGTCCCTTGCTGCCTCCTCCAGACTCTCACAGAGGAAGGGGGGAGGGGAACCCTTCCTTCTTGTTTAAATATATTTCTCAGTTTCTCTGTGACAGGTAGTCTAGATTGTATCTTAACTAAGGTACCCTCTATGCCAAAACCTTGTTTCATCTTCTACAGAGTACCACCAATGGAAATTTATCTCAAATTTATGTGCTTTTGTTATCTCACTCTGATAGAATGTGTGTTCCGTGAGGGAATGGACTTTGTCCTATTCACTGCTGCAGTTCTAGTTCCTAGAACTGTGCCTGTCATATGATAGATGCTCAAAAGTATTTGGGGGAATACATTAATTATTTCCAAGTACAAAATAGGTGCAGAGAGTTTAGGAAATTTGCCCAACTTCTTGCCGCTAATCAATGGCAGAGCTAGATTCAAACTCAAAACCACTTAACTGATATTCTTGTTCATCTTGGAATACCGAGATTCTAGCAAGAACCTAGGAGATTTTTGTGTGCAGGTGGTCTTCAGACAGAATTTTGAGATAAAACTACAATCACAGTGTGGCTTACTTAGCTATTTATAACTCTACATTCACTTAGGATACACATAAATACAAAGTGTTATAATTGGTGTACTATTAAAAGTGATGATCAGACTATTACTTCTGATGAACATCAAAGTCCTAATGCTCAGCAAACAGAGCCAGACGTAAGAGGCCATACACTGTATGATTCTGCTTCCATAATAGTGTGAAGAAGACACAGCTAAAGGGAAGAAATCAGATCAAAAGTTACCAGGAAGTGGGGATGGAAGGAGGGGATTGGGTACAGCAGAACATGAGGGAACTTTTTATACTTATTGAAATACTCAGGGCGTCTGGGTGGCTCAGTGGGCTAAGCCTCTGCCTTCGACTCAGGTCATGGTCTTAAGGTCCTGGGATTATGCCCCACATCGGGCTCTTTGCTTAGTGGGGAGCCTGCTTCCCCCCCTCTCTCTGCCTGCCTCTCTGCCTGCCTCTCTGCCTGCTTGTGATTTCTGTATGTCAAATAAATAAATAAAATCTTAAAAAAAACTTGCTGAAAAAAAACTATATCTTGATTCTGGTGGGGGTCATGGCCTTTCACACTTACCAAAACTCAAGACTTGTACACCTAAAATGTGTGATTTTTATTGTATGTAAATGATATATCTCAGCAAAACTGATTTGAACAGAAAAGTTAATTAAAATAGTTAGAAATCTGCAATTATAAAATTGGTCACAAATTAAACCACAGGAGAAATTTAATATATCCTAAGAAAAAGAAAAGAAAAAACCTGTCCTTTGAAAAAATACAATTTGTGCAATGGTTGAAAGCAATCATTTATAAAAGCAATAAAAATGTAGCCTGAAAGTAGAAAATGTTTTTCCTCCTTCTTCTATTCTGCCATGGACTCACTAATCATTTTCTTCTTAGTGCCCCCTGAAATGCACTTTCTAGAACAATGTGCCTTTGGCAAGAGGCAGCCAATCAACTGAAATAGGTCCTGATATACATCAGGGACTTTGTCCTAAATGTCTCATGAAATTCTACACTAATTAACTCGACAAGCTTTCCATGAGTGGAAAAGGCAAAAATTATTCTATATTCCAGTTACCGATTGCTGTAACACACCACCCCAATACTTAATGGCTTAAAACAACAATTTATTCTCTCTCACAGTTCTGTGGTTCACTGGGTCGGGTTGGGCAGTTCCCCCTTGGGGTTAGTCATGAGGCTACAGTCAGTTTGCAGCTAGTCTGGATTGGATGTCTTGGATGTTAATCTCATTCACATATTTAATGGCACAGCTGGGATGGCTGGAAGACACGGGGCCTGGCCGAGTAATATTCTCTCTCTTTCTTGCTTCCTCTCTCTCCACGTGGCCTCTGAAGGGTAGCAAAATATGCCACCTTAAAATATATCACTGGGTCATAAAGATCATTTTGACCTGTGGACATTTAAGATGCAAATACAAGTGGAGCTCTCCGCCCTCCCCCTATTTGCCTAAACGCAGGACATAAACTTTTGAAGGTGTTCCCTCTCCCTTCTCTACCAGGAAAGACAAGTTAAGCGCTGGCTACCGCTCTAGGAATGTCAGCCCAGAAATGGCACTAGAGGAATCCACATAAATAACTTTACTAACTATCCCTTAGTTTACATTAGATCCCCCACCATATATTTGCCTTTTTACGATTTGCTGCCCTAGAAACTGAAAATCCTTTGCCCTGCTCTTGTCACTTCCCTGAAAACTCACCACTGTTTTCTTAAGATGCTATAAAAGCCCCAATTCTAACCACCTCTTTGAATCACTCATCTCTGAGTGCTCTCAGACA
Source organism: Mustela putorius furo (assembly GCF_011764305.1). NCBI lineage: Eukaryota > Metazoa > Chordata > Mammalia > Carnivora > Mustelidae > Mustela > Mustela putorius. Next base: position 62,783 of record NW_025422151.1, on the reverse strand, counting down.
CAGAGATATGTCTGTGCGGCATATGCATTAATGAACTTCTATTTGTTTTTCTCTTGTTAAACTGTCTTCTGTTAGTCTAATTTACAGGGTCCCAGCCATTGAACCTAAGATGGGTAGAAGGAAAAGAGATCTTTCTCCTCCCCTGAACCTCTCTACCTGGCTAGCTTGGGCTTCTTTACAACGTAACATCTTAGAGCATTTGAGTTTTTTACATAGAGACCAACTTACCATATAGCCTTACATACAGTGAGCATTCCATGAAGCCCAGAATAACACTGCACAGCTTTCTAGGACCAGCACTGGAAATCACATAGTATCACTGCCGTGGTATTCCACTGGTAAAAATAAGCCATAAGGCCAGCCCAGATTCTAAGGAAAGGAACTGTACCTCCCCGGGACCCTAGGAGGAGCGGCTCGTAGGGCCCACCTTTGGAGACTTGCTCCCATCTCTCAGCAAACTTTTAACTACGTCCATTCACTGTACCAGCCACTCTGCTGTCTTGTTTTGTCTTTTTTTCTTTTTTAAATATCCAACTATTTTGATAATTGTTTAAGAACTCATTTCAGTTTATATAAAATATTACAAAGAAGTATCACATACATTATTTAATTTGGTCATTGTGATACTAATAGAGGAAGCCAGGACAAGGATTTTTTTTTTAAGATTTTATTTATTTATTTGAGAGAGAGAGCATGCAGAGGGGGAGGGAGAAGCAAACTCTCCGCTGAGTGGCGAGCCCGGTGCAGGGCTCCATCCCAGGATCAGGACTTGAGCCCAGGGTAGACGCCCCACTAGCTGAGCCACCCAGGTGCCCCAGAGCAAGGATTTTTATCCCCGTTGTACCAACAAGAAAATGAGCCTCAGAGAAGTTCACGGAGTCACCCGAAGTCACGTGACTAGTAAGTGTGCCAGCCCACAGCCTGCTGACTCCCAACCAAGGCTTTTCACTGGCTCTCATGTGGGCTCAATGGCATGTTTGTGTTTCACTGGCATCATTCCAGCCTGAATGTCAAAGTTCACTTGACAGTGTCCAAGTGCTGGTGTCGGCAAAACCATGCCTCTGAGGTTAGGGTGGTAAGACAAATTAAGGAAAAGCAAACAAAGCTTTAGGGAACTGCCCACTGGAGAGATTTTAATGAGCCTGTGTTTCAGATGAAGATTATAGATATTGATTGTACTATTTTTTTTTTAAAAAAGGGCTTCTTCAAAAAACTGATTTGATTTTGTTTATAAAATATGAGATAACCCTTCTGAATAAAGTAGCAATAAATTGGGGGGGGGGTCCTGGGTGGCTCTGTTAGGTAAGTGTCTGCCTTCAGCTCAGGTCATGATCTCAATATCCTGCGATCACCACTCCACACCACCCTGCATCTCCCTTTGCCCCTCCCCTCCCATTTGTGCTGTCTCTTACTCTCTCTCTCTCTCTCTTTTTTTTTTCTCGGACTCTCAAATAAATAAATAAAAATTTTTAAAAGAAAAGTAGCAATAAATTTGCCATCATGCAATAATGTTAGAGATGATGCCAAGGTAACTTTTTTTTTTTTTTGACAGAGAGAAAGACAGCAAGAGAGGGAACACAGCAGGGGGAGTGGGAGAGGGAGAAGCAGGTCTCCCACAGAACAGGGAGCCTGATGCAGGGCTCAATTCCAGGATCCTGGGGTCAAGACCTGAGCTGAAGGCAGATGCTTAATGACTGAGCCACCCAGGTGCCCCTGATGCCAAGGTGTCCTAAAATAATACATAGACAAGTCATGAATGTTCAAAGGATCACTGAAGAAAATATTAAGGTCTCAAATATTTTTATTTATTTATTATTTATCTAGAGAGAGCAGCAGGAGGGGCAGAAGGAGAAGGAGAAGAATCCCCACTGAACCGGAAGCCAGACACGGGGCTTGAACCCAGGACCCTGAGATCATGATCTGAGCCAAAATCAACAGTCAGACACTTAATGGACTGAGTCACCCAGGTGCCCCAGGTTTCAAATATTTATACTGATGCTTCAGATATGTTTCAAATATTTATACTAATTGTTTGGCATTACTTCACAATGCCAAGCAGATGTTGAAGTCAATAAAAAAGGGAGGATTTGCTGATGTATGTTAGAGAGTTAACTTCATGGAGCTTCTTACCTCCTTAACACCTGGAGACAAACTGACATTGGGTCCAATAATATAAGCAGACAAAACTCTTTGAAGTTTGCCATGTGACATAGACCACCCACAAAGTTCACATAATTAAAGAAAAATAAACCCTAACATGCGTTTTTATACTATTTGTATTTTAATCGAAAGCAAAGAAATGAAATCGAAATCGAAAAAGAAATCAAAAGCAAAGAAATGAAAAATTAAACAATCACACTAAAACTTCGTAGCTCAGGGGGCACCTGGCTGGCTCAGTTGATAGAGCACACAACTCCTGATCTCAGGGTTGCAAGTTCAAGCCCATGTTAGGTGTTGAGATTACTTAAAAATAAAATCTTAAACAACAGCAACAACATGGGGGCACCTGGGTGGCTCAGTCATTAGGTGTCTGCCTTCAGCTCAGGTTGTGATCCCAGGGTCCTGGGAACAAGCCCCGCTTCAGGCTCCCTGCTCAGCAGGAAGCCTGTGTCTCCCTCTCCCACTCTCCCTGCTTGTGTTCCCTCTCTTGGTGTGTGTCTCTCTGTCTAATAAATAAGTAAAATCTATAAAAACAACAATAACAACACCTCTACAGAAGGTGCAATACACACAGTAGAATGTGGTTGTTCTGGGATGTATATAGTGAAGGACCAGGCTCTGCCCAAGAAACTTTGGTCAAGTTTTCTTACCCTCTTTGGGTCTCAGATACCTTATCTGTGGAAAGGGAATAGTAATGGTACCTACCTTCAAGGTGGCTATGAGGATTAAGTGGGTTAAGATGTGTACAACTGCTTAGAACAGTGCCTAGCACACAATAAGCACTATAGAAGTGTTTGCTACTTTAACATTGAAAGACGAATGGTAATATCCTTTGAAAGTTTAAAAATTACAGAAGCTATAAGGAAGACAACTTTGTTTTTGTAATGAAACTTGTATGTTTAAATAATCGTAGACATACAGAAAAGTTGCAAAAGTTGTACAAATATTTCTCGGACTACCCAGATGTTATCATTTTATCACATTTGTTTTTATCACTTTCATTTTCTTGCCTGTTATTTTTCCCAAAACACTTGAAAATAAGTTGCAGAGGGGCACCTGGGTGGCTCAATGGTTAAGCCTCTGCCGTGGGTGCAGGTCAGGATCCCAGGGTCCTGGGTTCAAGCCAAGCATTGGGCTCCCTGCTCAGCAGAAGTCTGATTCTCCCTCTCATGCTCTCCCTGCTTGTGTTCCCTCTCTTGCTGTATCTCTCTCTCTGCCAATAAATAAAAATAAAAATAAAATAAAATCTTTAAAAAAGAAAAAAAGAAAAAAGTTCGCAGAGATAATTCACTTTACCTCTAAATCATGTGGGGTTTATTTCCTCAAAAAGGGACATTATCAGGGCACCTGGGTGGCTCAGTGGGTTAAAGCCTCCACCTTTGGCTCAGGTCATGATCCCAGGGTCCTGGGATGGAGCCCTGCATCGGGCTTTCTGTTTATCGGGGAGCCTGCTTCCTGCTCTCTCTGTCTCTGCCTGCCTCTCTGCCTAGTTGTGATCTCTGTCTCTCAAATAAATAAATAGAATCTTTAAAAAAAAAGGGGGGGATATTATCTTACATAAGTACAGTGCAATTATAAAATTAGGAAATTAACATCAATACAATACTATAATTCAATCTGCAGACCTTATTCAAATTCCACCAACTGTCACAATGATGTCCTTTATAGCAAGAGCAAAAGAAACTCTTTTCCTCATCCACGACCTGATCAGAGATCACAGGTTGCATTTAATTCCATGCCTCTTCATCTCCTTTGAGTGGAGTTCCTCAGTGCATCATTGTCCTTCATGACCTTGACTTCTTTTTTAATTAAAGTATAGTTGACACACAATGTTACATTAGTTTCAGGTGTTTGATCTTGAGGTTTTTTGAAGAGTTCAGGTGAGTTGTTTTGTAGCACATCCTTATTTTTTTTTCCTGTTTCCTGTTTCCTGTTTCCTAGATTAGTTTTTTTTTTTTTAATCAGGAGAAATACAGAACTGAAGTTATATTTTTCACTGTGTTCCATGTCAAGAGGTATTTGTGTTTGTCAGCCCCATTACTAGAGGTGTTAAAAATGAACAGCTAGATAAGCAAAATAGGTCAATCAGAGAAAGGCAATTATTATATAATCTCACTGATATGTGGAATTTAAGAACTAAGGCAGAGGATCATAGGGGAAGAGAAGAAAAAATGAAACAAGACGAAACCAGAGAGACTCCATAAGTCTCAAACTATAAGAGACTCTTACAAACCATAAGAGACTCTTAATCATAGGAAACAAACAGGATTGCTTGGGGCGGGGGGAAGGGATGGGGTAACTGGGAGAGGGTATGTGATGTAACGAATACTAGGTATTATATAAGACTGATGAATCACAGACCTGTATCCCTGAAATAAATAAAACATTATGTTAATTAATTGAATTTAAATTTGAACAAGAAAAAGATATGAACAGCTAGGTTAAGATATACATAGGGCAAGGTCTAGAAGGGTCCTAGGCACAAGAACTTCTGTCACTTTGACTTGGGGTGGACCTATCCTCCTGGTGCAGAGATGTGTTTGCCAAACTTGAAGCTTCTGCAGAAAAGCATTTTGGTTGAGGATGTTAAACTATCTAGAAGGCTAAGAAGCACCCTCCTTTAAAGGCTGTCTTCTGATTTCAAACATAGCACTCCTAGAGAACACCAAAGCCAATTTTTTCAGCAATTACTACTTCTGGACCTAAACCTTCATCATTCAACTCTTACTAGATATTCCAGGAAGAGTGTATTGTTATTGTTGTTAAGAATTTTTTTAAGGATTTATTTATTTATTTGAGAGAGAGAGAGAGCACACATAGAGGAGCAGAGGGAGAGGGAGAGAGGCAGACACACCATTGAGCGTGGAGCCCAACACAGTACTCAATCCCAGGACCCTGAGATCATGACCTGAGCCAAAATCATGAGTCAGAGCTTAACCCACTGAGCCACCCAGACACCCCTGTTGTAAGAATTTTAATATAGTTCTCGGGTGGCTGGGTTGCTTAGTGGGTTAAGCCTCTGTCTTTGGCCCAGGTCATGATCTCAGGGTCCTGGGATGGAGCCCCCATAGGTCTCTCTGCTCAGCAGAGAGCCTGAGCCTGCTTCCCACTCTCTCTCTGCCTGCCTCTCTGCCTGCTTGTGATCTCTTTCTCTGTGTCAAATAAATAAGTAAAATCTTTACAAAAAAAAAGAATTTTAATATAGTTCTACATGCAGATGCTGAAGAAAATGAAAGAATTTTAAAAATTAAGGAGAACATTGTTTCTAGCCAGCTCATGGTGCTGCAGATCTTGAATCTGTGAGTCGAAGGCAGAAATCTAGAAGTAAAAATGTTATTGATGTCACATTCAGTTGTATTTTAAAGCAGCATGTACATTTAGTCTTGGATGTTTGGAAGAGTTTTTTAAATATTCTGAATTATAGCATATCTTTGTTCAAGGCCAGTCTGAGAGTTTAGGAAAGGTCATATCCTGAACTATAGAAAGGCATTCTTGGTTCTGTGTAATAAGATGGACAGAACAGGAAGAACCAGGGTTGAGAATTAGACCTTCCTCAGGTGTCAGAGCAGTGCAGTAAGGAAAGGATTGGCCCAGCTATGAGAATGAAAGATTTGAAGACTTTGCTGACATCTGTCTAGAAGATAATATGATAATTGTGTTTATTATCATAACACACATGCACACACCATATATATATATATAAAAACTGCTCTGATTCCAAAGCATTCTATGAATTAATGATTGTTTGAAATTTTTTCGCTAGTGAGTTAGAAGTGGGATTCAATAACTAGTGGCTTGCTGAGCTGAAAGATGATGTTGGGTGTATATTATAATTATATAAAAATATTGAAAATGGGTGAAATTACACAAAGTTACAGAAGGGCAGCAAAGATGATAAAATAGCAGTTTAGCTTAATAGTGAAAGTGAATTCGCTTCCATTTAATGTACTTGCGTAACACTGAATCTACCCACATTCATTTCGTACATTATTTAGCTACTATGCTAATTCTAAGAAACACCTTAGCTAAGTAAATAACACATGTTCGGAAAAGTTAGAAATATTCTGCCGGTCTGCCATTGCTGCCAATCTGTTCATGCTAGGGCCACAACAGGGCAAATAGAGAAGCCCCTTTGCTGTGAGGGCAGGTCAGTGGAACACAAATGTCACTGCCCAGGTGAGTTTTTCTGGTTCTGGGGCTGCTTGCTTATGCATTCATTGAAGTTTTTGCTGCTTGTTTTATTCCATTTTCCATCACACTTGCTCTGTCTATATATACTTCATATGCAATCACATTTAATTTATATTATGCATTACTTTTCAGTCACTAGCATCACCTGTATATGTGATTCATTTTCCAATAAATATGTTGCTTTGTTGTTTACTATATACCAGTATTCACTGATACCAATATATTTACTTTTAGCTATAGAGTTTATAAATATATATGTGTGTGTATATATATGTGTATACACACACACATATATATACACACACATATATATGTGTATATATATGTGTATACACACACATATATATACACACACATATATATACACACATACATATTTAAGATTTTATTTATTTATTTGGGAGAGAGTGAGTGAGAGAGAGAGAGCAAGAGCTGGGAAGGGAGGAGCAGTGGGAGAGGGAGAAGCACACTCTCCACTAAGCAGGGAGCCCAATGTGGGGCTCGAGCCTAGGACTCTGTGTGGGATCATAACCTGAGCCAAAGGCAAATGCTTAACCATGTGAGCCACCCAGGCACTCATATATATATATGTGTGTGTGTGTGTGTGTATATATATATATATTTACATATATAATATATGTGTATATATAGTGTATAAAATATATGTGTATATATATATATATATATGTATATATATATATATATAATATATATATATATACACATATATTTTAAGATTTACTTATGAGAGAGAGAGAGGAAGAGAGAGATCAGGGGGAGGGGCAGAGAGAGGGAGTGGACCCCACCCCCCTGCCCCGAGCATGGAGCGGGACACAGGGCTTGATCCCAGGACCCTGATATCATGACCTGAGCTGAAATCAAGGATTGGATGCTCAACCAACCGAACCACCCAGGCACTCCCATAGATTTTATATTTTATCTTCAGGTTTGGTAGACATTACTGAATATCCAGATTTTATGATTTCATGTGTAAATAAAAGGAAGTTATTTTATGTGCAAAATAATTCCTTCCCTAAAATCAACTCGAAATTAACTTTCAATGCTTTTGTGTAAAAGAGTGCATAAACATCCTCTAACAAAACTGGGAAGTACCATATATACCTGCCATACGACAGTTAATTAGTGATAATGGGGCACCTGTGTGGCTCAGTGGGTTAAGTGACTCCTGATTTCAGCTCAGGTCATGATCTCAGGGTGGTGAGCCTACATTGGACTCCATGCTGAGCAGGGAGCCTGCTTAAGATTCTCTCTCTCCCTCTGACCCTCCCTCCCTACGTACACCCACTTCCTCTCTCAAAAAAAAAAATTTGAAATAAACAAATAAGAAAATAGTGATCATCACAACACCAACGGCCACTATGGAGTACTAAACAATCTGTAGCTGCTATCTCATTTACTTCTCCACATGACATCAGGATTATCCAATCCAAGGTCATCGCGTGTCAGGGCAGACAGAGGACACCACGCAAGAAGGAAGTCCACAAACAGTCAATATTTGGAAATCCTACCAGTCAGGCTGCCAGTGGTGTTGGTACACTGAGGTCTGTTCTTTGTGAAATAGGCCTGCAGAAGAAGCCCACTTCTCCAGCACTTTTAGTTAGGCATTTCAATTCACACATGACCTCATCAGTAAAAGTATCAAATTATTATGAAAGTTCTTCTCCAGGTAAAGTACTGGCTGAAGGCGCAGAGAGGAGGAAGGAGGCTAGGCTAGCTGAGCTCACTTAGGGCATAGTTTGTCACCAGGTTTCCCGATTTGGGTGGGGAATGGGTGGGTGTGTGGCAGAATGTCAGAGGTAATATTTCCCTTCCCTTTTCACAGGTGCGCTAAGACCTGTTGTGCTTCCACACCATCCACAGTTGGAAATGTTTATCTTTCTCAGTAGATAAGATGTATTTCAGGCTAATCCAGGCTATAAATCAAGCCAAACAAGAGTATCAAGCCCAGCCTAAAATAGACATGGATACCTGGTATTAGTATAAATATGTAACATGTGTTATGTGAAAATACAGTTTCGGTCCCCTTGGAATATGAAGATGAGTAAGACTCCATCCCTGCTTCCAGGGTCTGGTGATCGGATCGGATCAGGGTCACAGGTTAACAGGTGATGCAACAAGAGATACAAGGCAATGTGGCCAAAGGGTCATGGTCACGTACTCCTGTGGGGGCACAGGTGGAGGAGTCTCTTGGATCACAGGGTAGCCTTTGCACTAGGTCCTCAGTGCCCCAAACCAAAGGGCAGCATCAGGTGTGTGGGGGCCAGGGTTGGGGGAGGGTGGGGAGACCTGCAGCAGCGGCCTGTGTGGGAGATGGGGGCCGGAAGAGGTAGTGGCTTCACGCCCTTCAGATCAGACTGTCTAGGTGTTCGCTTCTCAGCCTCAGTGTAAAATGACTCATTCTCAGCAGATTGACATGTAAAATGGCTTTGGATTTTAAGTTTCTCAAAGAGCAGGATCACGTCATTCTAATGTGAGCTGCACAGCGTAAGACACAGCAAATGATTTCTGGAGCTGACAGAGATGTTTCCAGACAGAACCGTCCTCAGCCCCAATTCTCAAGTACCTGAAAGGTCCCTGGTTGCCCCACCCCCACCCCTTCCCTTTTCACCCTCACGCTGCCCCTGGGGGCCTGCCTCTGTGCTGCCTGCCCTTCTCAGAGCTTCCCAGCTTTGGGCCTCCCCAGGACTGGGGCACCCTGGCCAGATCCTCTCTGGAAATTAGGCTTCTCCTCCCCTCAACTACCTGTCAAACTGCCTCTCTCTCTCTTCTCTGCATCAGGAGGAGGGCTGATTACTTCAACTGACTTACACTAGTGTGCGAAGGCCCAAACTGCTGGCTTGTTTAACACTTATTTAACAAGCCATGGCAAGAAAATCTGATTTTTAGAAGAAGAGCTTTTAAATTTCAGTAAGCAAGACTGCAGCTCCACTTGGGATTGTTTTGTTTTCCCTTTCCTGGCCCTTTCAAGTTAGGTCCCCAAGAAACCTCTTTGAGAGTGAATACCTCTTTTCCCCTGGCATGTATTTGTAGGGCTCAGGTGCCCTCTGCAGGCAGAGATAATCTCATGGTACATAAAACATTTATACCACGGTGTGGGAAGGGGGGCGGCATGCGGTGCTCCGGTAGTGTGTGTGTGTGTATGTGTGGTATGTAGTACGTGTGTGAGAGTGAGGGGGTTGGTGGATATATGTATGCTGTGTGTGTGTGTGTGTTATGCAGTATATTGTGGTATAGTGTGTGTGTGCGTGTGGTCTGTGTGTGTGTGTGTGTGATCTGTGTGTGTGTGTGTATGTGATATGTAATATGTGTGTGGTATGTGTGTGTGGTATGTATGATATGTGTGGTATAGTGTGTGGTCTCTGCAGGGCGTAGGAGATCTGTGTGTGGTGTGTGTATGTATAGGTATGCAGTGTATTGTGGTATAGTGTGTGTGCTGTGTAGTCTGCGTGTGTGTGGTCTGTGTGTGGTATGTAGTATGTGTGTGGTATAGTGTGTGTGGTGTGTGTGTGGTATGTAGGGTATGTGTGGTATAGTTTGTGGTCTGTGTGGGGTGTGTGTGTGTGTGTGGTGTGTGAATGTGGTATGAAGTGTATGTGTGGTGTGATGTGTGTATGTGGTATATATAGAGTATGTGTGGTATAGTGTGTGTGGGGTGTGTGGGCTGTATGTGTATGTATATGGTATGTAGGGTATGTGTGGTGGTGTGTGTGTATATGCCGTGATGGTGTGTGTATGTGGTATGAAGTGTTATGTGTGGTATAGTGTGTGTGTGGTCTGTGTGTGTGTTGTGTGTGTGTATGTATGTGGTATGTGGGGTATGTGTGATGCCGTGTGTGTGATATGTGTGTGTATGCATGTGCATCCCTGCTAAAAAGACTACAGATGATTGGAACCTGAGCTGGGGGTTCCCTCATTCCTCTGCCCCTCATTCTAAACCCCTAGTCCAAGCAACCATTGTCCTGGGCTTTGACTATTTCAATGGTCAGCTAAGTGGCCCCTTCCTGTCATTCCCACTCTCCTGCAGTTTCTTCCCTACTCAGCCACCAAAGCTCTCATTAATAACGCAATTCAGACCAGCTTTTTCACCTGCTTGAAATCCTAAACTGGCTCTCCACTCTACTTCAGAAATTTTCCCCCAGAGGGTAAGCTTTAATTTTATTGTTACATCAGTCTCACAAATAAACCAACACAGTGAGAAACACTGAGCAGGTAAAGTGCAGGGCAGGGGCCTGACAACAGGAGAGAGAGGAATCCAGTCTGTCTCCCCGGCCCCAGCCTGGAAAGGCCATTCTATCACACAAGACCAAGGGTAGCTGACAAACAAAAGCAATTCACTCTGTAGACATTCTGAGGGGAGGAGGAGTAGAAAAACTTCCCAGGTGGGTTCTGTGCAGGGGGAGGAAATGGACCTAAATGCCCTCCATGCCCGGTGCTTGACTGTGGCTCCCACCTCTGTTCCCCTCACTGCAGGTCACTTGGGTCTGCTCTTTGATCTTCACAAACACAACACAGCTTTGCTCTAGGACTTTTAGCTTTGGCATGGCATCTCCTCTTTCCCGGACTATTCTCAAAGACTGTCCCATGGTTGCCTCCCTCACCTCTTTCTAACTTAGCTCATCAGCCATCTTCTCAGTTGCACCACAACTGGTGAAGCCAACCTTCCCACTCCATCATGTAGCCCAGTTGCGTTGCCCTTGCTCACACTCAACACCCTCTGAAGCAAGGTCCTTTCATCCCCTCAATACACTCAATGAGCACCTCCAGTAGGGGCTAAATCGCATGCCCTTGGGCTATAACAAGGTACAGTTAAGCTCCCTGCCTCTTGGAGCTTACAGATCTTGTCAACCCTTTGTTTACTTATTTAGTGTCAGCCTCCCTCACTAGAATATACGCTGTCTGAGAGCAGGGACCTTGGTCATCCTTGTTCCCTTCTTTATTCTCAGTGTCTAAAACTGCCTAGCACTGAACATCATTCATGGTCAATTTTCATTAAAGAATAAAATGTTTATATTTTTACTAGGGTACATAGATAACATTTTAAATTCCTTTCAATTGTGATGAAGTCAATTTATTCAATTAGTATTTACTATAAAAATAAGGCAAACAAAAAAAACCCAAATTGCTAATTATTCCAATGATCTATAATAACAATAGTTAGCACTGATTGATCACTTATCATGAGTCAGTGACTATAATAAGTTATTTATATATGTTACCTCATCTTACCTTCACCAAATTCCATGACACAGGTAGAATTATTCTTCCCTTTCTAAGATGAGGAATTTGGGGCTTAAAGAAGTTATCCACCATCATAAAGCCATCAAATGGGAGAGCTGGTCTTCAAGGGCAGGAAGTCGAGGTCCAGAGTTCGTGCTTTCAACCTCCCCTCCATGATACCTATCCGCCTGTCCACATTCATATCAGAAAGTAAGTCTACTCGTCAACTCCCTACCACTTTCTGAACAAACTCAACACTCTTAGCAGAGTCTGCAGGACCCGTGGAGGCCAGCCCTGTTCCTTGCTAACTTCTCCTATTATCCTCACCTTTGATCCCGCACTGAACCACTGGGGCTTCTAGACCTTTCTTCTCATGCAGTTGCACAGTTTGTTTCCTCCTTCCAAACTCCTACTCACAATTGCTTCTCATACTTCAAGACTCAGCCATTACCTCCTCCACGTGTGCTTCCTGGTTGCTTGGGCTTGGTCCTGTGCCCTTTCCCTGTTGCTCCCCAGCATCCCAGACATGCCGCTGCAATACTCAGTGAACTCCTTTCCTTGGTGCATTCCCTGAGATTTGGGAAACAAGGCTTTGCATTTCATCTCCAAATTTCCAGTGTTTAGCACAAAGCTTGGGAAGGAGATGTTGACTACTGTTTGAATGATGAATATTCATTTGGGGATTGGTTGAATGCCATGTTCTAGTATTTTGCACACACAGAGTGTGAAGAATCCTATTATAAAGAGAAGGTTAGAATGTGGCACACGGAAGTCCTCATTGGTGAGATCACCGAGGCACTGGGGATAGTGGGGATGGGGATAGTACACAGGGCATCAGTTGGTAGAACCATATCTTTCCCTCATTCTCATCCCCAGAAGACTTATTCTAACCACCCAGCTGGAAAAATAGGTGCTGGGCTTTACCCCTCAAGCCATCTGACTCCAGACCTGCAATCCTCTCTAGGCTGTGTTGCCTCAAATATACTGGACCTTCCAAAGCATGGATGTATCCCTTTATTCATAGACCCTTTCAGTGATTGTATCTGTGTTTCTCCAAAATACTCAATTTTCTAAAAGCACTTTTTTTAAATGTTAAGAAATAGCTAAGTGTCTTGTGATGGGTGCGCAGAAAGATCAAGTCATTTACCCAAGTTCTCGCACTACTACTAATAGAGCAATTTGCTTCTAGACCCTGTTCTCTTAACCAATAGACTATTTTGTCTTCAGAACAACTCAGTCTCTCAATTACTCATTCTACAAATATTTATTGAGTACCACAGAACACCAGCTATTGTTCTAGATCAGCAATGTTCGATAAAACTTTTAGTGAGGGGTGCCTGGGTAGTTAACTGCCCCAGTCTGTTAACCATTGGATCCTGATCTCAGCTCAGGTCTTGATCTCATGGTTGTGAATTCAAGGCCCGACCTGGGATCCATGGAGCCTACTTAAAACAAACAAACAGACAAACAAATAAACAAAAACTTTCAGTGATACTGAAATCTTCCATACCTGTCCTGCCCCATATGGGAGCCACTAGCCATATGTGGGTATTAAGTACTAAATGTGTCGAGGGCAACTGAAGCAATGAATTTACTTTATTTCCTTGTAAGTTCAAGTTAAGCAGCCATATGTAGTGATGGGCTACCACAATGTATCGTTTCAGAGGCCAGGAAACAGTTAAAAGCAAAGATCCTCGATCTTGCCAGTTTACATTTTGGGATGAAGACAGAGGTGAGAGGAAAAGAGAAAGATAGTAAATAAGAGACATAATACTTAAGTCGATTATATAGCGTGTGATATGCTGCAGAAAATTAAAAAGTACAGCACAGTCAACAGAGGCTAGTTTGCATTTTGAAATAGAGTGGTCACACCAATCATAAAACTTCCTCATCCTTTGGTTAGGATAATATTTTTTTTTTAAGATTTTTTATTTATTTATTTGACAGAGAGAGATCACAGTAGGAGAGAGGAAGGGAAGAGATCACAGAGAGAGGAAGGGAAGCAGGCCCCCTGCTGAGCAGAGAGCCCGATGTGGGACTCGATCCCAGGACCCTGAGATCATGACCCGAGCCAAAGGCAGCGGCTTAACCCACTGAGCCACCCAGGCGCCCCTGGTTAGGATAATTTGATCCAATTCAATTCCTACTCCAACTTCTCTCCTCTCTTCCCTTTCCTTTTGTGAGTTCAGCTCCTCCAAGATGGGGCAGGAAGGGGACAGGAAAGTCAGGCTTGCCTTTTGCATGGGCCCTGCTCTGGGTCCATCTGATGCTGGTGGTCTCTGCCCAGATGTGGCTCTTCAGAAACTATGCTGTGGGGTTCTCTAGGGCAGAGTGTGCAGGTTTGCCCTGGCTCCCTCCATGCTGGAGTGCTCCTCTCAGACAAGGGCAGTGGCTTCTGCTGCGGTTAGCCTACCCCCAAATCCCTCTTCAGGCAATAGATCATCTCCTTTGGCTCCTTGGGCAGCCCCCGGGCTCCTCCCTTCCTGTCACGTGGAGCCATGAGACTGGCTGAGAGCCCTGATGTCCTTCACCAGACCACTAGACTTTCAAACCCGTAGGGTAAGCCTTTCCACCTTCAGAAAACTCTGAGAAACAGGCATCAGTCCTTAGGTCCATGAGACCTTTGCACTCTGGCTGCCCCAATAAACACACACCAAGCCCTCCCGTGCTTGACTCTGCCTGGACAGTTAACTGCACCATGGAGGACATGGACTTGGTAGCTCACAGTCTCCCTACTGGGAAGAGAGCCAAACATATTCCTCTCAATGTAAAAAAAAAGTATATTATTGAAGTGTAGTTGACATACAATGTTATATTAGAGCGGGAGAGAGAGAGAAGCAGGCTTCCAGGTGAGCAGAGAGCCCGATGTGGGGCTCGATCCCAGGACCCTGGGATCAGGACCTGAGCCAAAGACAGATGCTTAACAACTGAGCCACCCAGGCACCCTGGAGCCTGCTTTTTAAAAAAGCTTAAAAAGATAAAAACAAGTGCAATTTTTAACCATATATTAAATGATCCATCTACGTAACATCCCTAAATATAAAAACTTCCTTTTTTGGTTGTCTTGTTTGGTTCACTAAAAGGGATCCTTCCCAGGAGGATAGACTTCAAATCTTCCATTGACCACAATGACCAAAATATCTATGAGAAGAAGAAAGATCTAAGAACTGTAGGGCTGAGGCAGTCTAGCATCATCATTGCCAAGACAACTCTTTTGTAGTGACCAAAGGAGGAACTGTTCCTCCTGATATTATGGAGAAGTTATACATTAAGTTCTGCCTCCCCCAAATGGCAATTGTTCAAGCAGAATTAAGTGCTTATTGACTCTGAAAATTGGAAGGGATATATCTGACTGGTGACGGATGTGAACATAAGAGATGAAAAGAACCTAAACAAGAAAATTTATTCATATATTTCTGATAAGTTTGCACTTCTAAGAAAATAGGACCAATTGTAAGTAGATTTTGCAGCTTCTAATGATCACAAAAGAAAAAAAGAAGGCAAAGAAAATGGGCCTTTAGAATTCTTATTTAAAAATATTTATAAAATACTTTGTAATGCTTATGATGATTAATCTGGTAAGTGTATAAGATCTGCAAAGTTGGTAATGTTTTTTTGATCTGTTTTATCATTGGGCAGATTATTGTTCATTCTGGCTCTCAAGCCATATTTAAAAAAAAAAATTTTTTTTCGATTTATTTATTTTCAGAAAAACAGTATTCATTATTTTTTCACCACACCCAGTGCTCCATGCAATCTGTGCCCTCTTTAATACCCACCACCTGGTACCCCCCCGACCTCCCACCCCCCCCGCCACTTCAAACCCCTCAGCAGATTGTTTTTCAGAGTCCATAGTCTCTCATGATTCACCTCCCCTTCCAATTTACCCCAACTCCCTTCTCCTCTCTAACACCCCTTGTCCTCCATGATATTCGTTATGCTCCACAAATAAGTGAAACCATATGATAATTGACTCTCTCTGCTTGATTTATTTCACTCAGCATAATCTCTTCCAGTCCCGTCCATGTTGCTACAAAAAAAGTTGGGTATTCATCCTTTCTGATGGAGGCATAATACTCCATAGTGTATATGGACCACATCTTCCTTATCCATTCATCCATTGAAGGGCATCTTGGTTCTTTCCACAGTTTGGTGACCGTGGCCATTGCAGCTATAAACATTGGGGTACAGATGGCCCTTCTTTTCACTACACCTGTATCTTTGGGGTAAATACCCAGTAGTGCAATTGCAGGGTCATAGGGAAGCTCTATTTTTAATTTCTGGAGGAATCTCCACACTGTTCTCCAAAGAGGCTGCACCAACTTGCATTCCCACCAACAGTGTAAGAGGGTTCTCCTTTCTCCACATCCTCTCCAACACATGTTGTTTCCTGTTTTGTTAATTTTGGCCATTCTAACTGGTGTAAGGTGATATCTCAATGTGGTTTTAATTTGAATATCCCTGAGGGCTAATGATGATGAACATTTTTTCATGTGTCTGATAGCCATTTGTAAGTCTTGATTGGAGAAGTGTCTGTTGAGATCTTCTTCCCATTTTTTGATATGTTTGTCTGTTTCGTGTGTTTTGCGTTTGAGGAGTTTATTATAGATCCTGGATATCAACCTTCAAGCCATATTTTATAACCATTTTCAAAGATGGTTTTGTTGTTGCATCTAAAAGAAAACATCATTGAAAAATGGGGAGGTGGCATTAAGAGTTAGTAATGGAATAGTTTCGTATCTAAACACGTTAGCTTTTAGAAAAGTATTCATTGCAAATAGGCCTTGTTGTGGGGAAAGAAGACTATAGACTCCTACAACGTTCACACTGGTGAATTGGAAGATGATGATATAATCCAACAAATTGATTGCCATGATGCATTTTTTTTTTAAAGATTTTTATTTATGTATTTGACAGAGAGAGATCACAAGTAGGCAGAGAGGCAGGCAGAGAGAGAAGAGGAATCAGGCTCCCTGCTGAGCAGAGAGCCCGATGCGGGGCTCCATCCCAGGACCCTGAGATCATGACCTGAGCCGAAGGCAGAGGGTTAACCCACTGAGCCACCCAGGCGCCCCAATGATTCATTTTTTAAAAAGATTTTATTTATTTGAGAGAGAGAGTACACAAGCAGGGGAAAGGGGTGGAGGGAGAGGGAGAGGAGGACTCCATGCTGAGCAGGGAACCTGACATGGGGCTCAATCCCAGGACCTCACGATCATGACCTGAGCCAAAGGCAGGTGCTTTACCAACTGAGCCATCCAATTTCCCTCAATGATTCTTTTTGTTTAAAAAAAGTTTATTTATTTATTTTAGAGAGACTGTGCAACTACGACAGTGGTGGAGGGAGGGCAGAGGGGGAGGAAGAGAGTCTCAGGCAGACAGTTATGGGAGAGAAGACCACAGGTACCTACAAAAGCCATAGTGATAAATATTAAGACCATGGTGCAACCAACAAATTTATTGCAATGACTCATTCTTTTTTAAGGTTTTTATTACTTATTTATTTATTTGAAAAAGAGAGAGAGAGCATGTGTGCACCACAGTGGTGGGGGATGGGGGTGGGTGGGTGAGGGGTAGTAGATGAGGGAAAGATCCTCAAGCAGAGTCCGTACTGGGCACAGAGCCTGAAGTAGGGCTCCACCTCATGATGCTGAGATCATGATCTGAGCTGAAATTAAGAGCTGGACACTTAGCTGACTGAGCTGCCCAGGCGTCTCTCACAAGGATTCCTTTTGACAGCACCTAAAACCCACTGTGGGCAAAGCTGGGGCCAGAGGAGGAGTAAGTCAGAGTTCTTGCACCTCAGCAAGGGACACAGAGTAGATTCTACTATAGGGGCCCTGAGGGCTCAGCGGGTGGCTCCTCCCACCCATCTAGTGGAATTTTCCAGCGCTCTCAGCTTTATACCCCCACCTCCCCTGCACAGAGCCAGACTTCTATGGTTCCCCAAATGAGTTGTACCTTTGTACATGCAGTCTTCTCTGTTTAAAAAAAAAAAAAAAAAGCCCAATTAGAATCATTTGCCAACACCCACCCCCACCTCTGCCCCAAGAAACCCTGATTTAATTACAGTTTCAATGTATCCCAGGAATGCGATGTTTTAACAGTCAATATGAAATTTCCTGATCAGCCCTAGTGAGGTTATCTCCAGGATAAATCCTGCCATTCTCTTTCCCCATAAAGAAGCTAACCTGGCCTGAAACAATCCTTTCTTTTCTTTGAAATAACTTCTAGCTCCATCTTCCTTCCTCTGAAAACCATCCATTTTGCACAGCTCCTTTCAGCTTCTCTCTGCTTGCTGGACGGTATGCTGCCCGGTTCATGAATTACTTAATAAAACCAATTAGGTCTTCAAATTCACTTGGCCGAATTTTGTTTTGTAACACCCCTGATGGGAATTCTCAGCCTGTCTCCAGGGGACATGTGTCGTGTTTTCTGGCTGCTTGGCATTGTCTTACAGCCCTGCCTACATTTGGGGAGTTCTACCAAGGAAACTTGTCTGTTTTTTTTTTTTTTAAAGATTTTATTTATTTATTTGACAGACAGAGATGACAAGCAGGCAGAGAGGCAGGCAGAGAGAGAGGAGGAAGCAGGTTCCCTGCCAAGCAGAAAGCCTGATGTGGGGCTGGATCCCAAGACCCTGAGATCATGACCTGAGCTGAAGGCAGCGGCTTTAACCCACTGAGCCACCCAGGTGCCCCGTAAACTTGTCTTTTAAGACAAGCCAGAAATCTCACGTTCGTAGCCCCCTTTGCAGACCAGAGTCCAGGCGCCTGACTCACGCTCCTTCCATCAGCTGCCTCTGTGTGATTTATTGTTTTGGAAAGGAGCAAAACAAGGCAGTGGCCATGGCGTGGCAGTGACTTCTCTGTCCAGGATGGTAATGAAGGTGCCCGGCTGGGAAGAGCAGCAGTTAGGATGCAGAGGCCCTGGTACGAAAGCGACAGTAGTACAGACTAGAACATCTAGAAGCTCTGAAGGAGTTGCAGCATGGTTTCCATGGCTCAGCAGTTCTGCAGCAGGCTTGGAGACCCTTGCAAGAAGTTCTTTGGGGAGCTCCATCGGCTCATTCAGCAAACGCGGAAGTCACCCAGCATCCTTGTAATCTTTCGTTTTGTGCTCCAGAGTTGGCTTCTGTTGATTGCAAGTAAGAGTTCTGAGTGATACATCAACAGGCTTTCCTCCCTTAAGAAAGGGCCACTTGTCTTTCAAACCCCACCCCAGCCTGGGGTACCCTAGGGACTTCCCTTGCAACTCACTTTTCTGTCCCCTATTCGTTCCTTTCTCTGGGATGCCACACTACCCGCCCCCCTCTGCAGCAAGCCCTCACCAAATTTTAAATTATTTGTTTCTTCCTCCTTTACCTGCACTGAAGTTTCTCTGAGGCTAGCCATGGTGTCTTTCATTTCTGTATTTTCAGCACTCAGACTATATCCTTTCATTGACCCATCAGTGGTCAATGAAAGTTCCTTATTGATAGGAAGCAATAAACAGATGTGTTTGGGAGAACAACAGATCATGAAAGGGCTTTTGAGGCGCCTGTGTCTAATACAGGCCTTGGTAAATAGTAGGGGGATTTCAACAGGCACAAATGGTTGGGACTGTCCAGTTGCCGTCCATATTGACATGCAATCTCTTTTCCTGTGCTAGCGTGTGCTTTCAACAATCCGTCTACGATCATTAACTCTAGGAGTTGATGAAGTGCTTTCATTCCAACTCATAAGAATTTGTCCCGAATAGAACTTTCACTTGCGGACTTCAATCACTCCTCACTTGTAGCCAATTTCCTGACGACGACCACGACTGTTAAGCGTGTCGGGCTTCTTGCTGTTTCAGTCGATGTTTGGAGGCCATGGCTCCTCTGCTCCTCGTTACCACATCCGGCAGTGGGAGGAGTTTTTTCTGTTTTGATTCATCAGGCAGTTCTGTTCAGCAATGGCTTCTGAGCCTTAACTAGGTATGTCCGCCGGTTGTGAGGGACTCGTGGCTGAAGCAAGCAGTCTTGATATGGTATGGAAGTCTCTCGTAGGCTAGTAATTTTAGCACAGACTGCATGTCTGCTGTCCATGCAAGAAACATGGAAGGAGAGCCTGGAAGGCTTTCCATCTTCCACAGGTTGGAAAGCTTGCTCAACTAACCAGCCGCCGCCCCCTCGTGTGTCTGCCTGAGCCTGTGGGGCTGGACTGAGCACAGCAGCTTGAGTTCCAGATGTCAGAGGAAAAGCCCTTTCTTTTCACTTCTGGGATGAGCTCTCTGTGTTTATTTGTTGCTGAAATGCTCCAGCTTTAAAATGTAGACGTTAAGGTGAAACCCTCTTTAGTTTTAAGCATATGCTGCCTGCGGCTAGAGCACAGGGATGGACTCACTGCAGAGTTGAGTTCTATGTGGGGCTGGGGCACCCTGGGCTTCCCTTGTCTTTCCTGGGGTTCCCTTCTCAGCAGTCTGGATGAACCCTGGTCAGAGAAGTCTGGTTTGTCCCTGCTGGGCCTCAGAGGCAGGGAATTTCATCATCACACTTTTCCTTTGTGCTCCCTCTATCTGTTTTTGTATTTGAAAGTGTAAAATAAAATCTGAATTAGACAGGTGGGGGCAGGCAGTGAGGACAGGGGTTCAGAGGTCAGCAAGTAGAGCCTTAGGTGGTTGGAGTTATTTGAGCTGTAAGCCTATGTGTTCCCAGTTCTAAGTGTCTACTTCATAGGATGTTGTGAGTATGAAATGGGAAAGTGCACAATGCTTGGTCATAAGCACTCCATAAATGGAATTTGTCTAGTACCTATTTTAGACAGTAAGAGCTCCACTCAAATGCATCCCCTTCTCTGAAGACTCTCCTGACCACACAACTAGGATGCATTTATTCTCTGAGCTGCCATAACACATTGCCTGTGTGTCTTTCATGAAGTTGTCATGCAATCTGCTTTTTAAAAAGTGATTATATCCTTAAGAATCTTACCCTATGCTTAATATGCTGTGGGGGACATTCCTGATTAACTAACAAAACCATGCTTCCCCCTAAGCCCCCTCCAGGTCTGCAGTGGTGATGTCTCAGGAAGGGTAAGTCATCATTGGTCAAAACCAGGTGTCGGCAAATCACAACCTGCTAGCCAGATCTGGCCTGCCGTTTTTCTCTTTTTTTTTTCTTCTCTTTTTCTTTCTCTTTTTCCTTTTTGTTTCCCTTTTCTTCCCTTCTCCTTCCTTCCTTCCTTTTCTTTCTTTCAAAAGAATTTTTTATTCATTTCTTTGAGAGAGAGAGAGACAAAAAAAAGCATGCACAAGTGGCAGGGAGTGGCAGAGGGAGAGGGGATCCCAGGACTCTGGGATCATGACCTGAGCTGAAGGCAGATGTTTAACTGGCTGAGCCACCAAGCACCCCCATGGCCTGCCATTTCTTTTTTGTAGGGTCATAAGCCATACAAAAAGAAAACAAAATTTTTTTTAACAGTTTTAAAATTCTGAAAAAATAAAATCAAATGATATTTTGTAACAGGTAAAAATTATATGAAATTCAAATTTCAATGCTCATAGATAAAAGTTTTTATTGGAACACAACCATATTTACCTCTTTACCATGTCTATGGCTGTTTTTGTTTAGAACAGCAGAGCTGAGTAGGTGTGACAAAGATTGCATGCCCTGCAAAATATTTACTAAAAATATTTACTAGCTGGTTGGTCCTTTTCAGAAGTTTGCAGACCCCTATTCTAAACCAAATATGATAACTCCATTCTTTTCCCAGTGTTTATGTTTGGGCAAGCATGAGACTCAAGTTCTGGGCTAGTGGAATACAAGGGGAAGTGTGCCAGGGGACTACTGGGAAATATTTTTTTGTGTGTGTGATAAAAAAGATATGGAGAATTCTTCCTTCCTGGCCTTAGATGTTACATGTGTGGATGTGATAGAGCTGTGGCAGCCACTTTGTGATCATGAGGGAAAAGTCAAGAGAATCATAGAGAAGTTGACCCAGATACTTTTGGGCTGTTGAATTAACCAACCCTGGAAATTCCTATTTCTAGATTTCTTTTTATATTCAAAATAAATATATGAAGAGTTGTGCATCCTGTTATTTGCAGCCAAACAACCCTAAAGTATATGATTTAAGAAAATGATTTTAAAAATTATGTCATAGTATTTCCTTTTATTGATGATCCATTAAATTTTATCCATTTGCAGGCATTTCTCCTAAGTCTTTGCTACTATAAATGATGTCTTTAAAAATATATGTATATTACAAATTCAAATCTAAGGCTTATGAAATATACAGCTCAGCTCAATTTTTTTTTTCTTGCTCGTACCATTAAAAAGCAGTCAAAGAAAGGACAAAAGAAAATGACCCCCTTTATTTTTATTTATTTATTTATTTATTTATTTTGTAAAGATTTTATTTATTTATTTGACAGACAGAGATCACAAGTACGTAGAGCGGCAAAGAGAGAGAGGAGGAAGCAGGCTCCCTGCTGAGCAGAGAGCCCGATTCGGGACTCGATCCCGGGACCCTGAGAGATCATGACCTGAGCCGAAGGCAGCGGCTTAACCCACTGAGCCACCCTGGAGCCCCCATTTTTTTTTTTTTTTTTTTTTTGTTGTTTTTTTTTAAAGATTTTATTTATTTTATTGACAGAGAGAGAGACAGCTTGAGATGTAATACAAGCAGGGGAAGGGGCAGAGGGAGAAGCAGGCCTCCTGCTAAGCAGGGAGCCTGATGTGGGGCTCAATCTCAGGACCCTGGGATCATGACCCTAGCCAAAGGCATATGCTTTTTTTTTTTTTTTTTTTTTATTTATTTGACAGAGATCACAAGTAGGCAGAGAGGCAGGCATAGAGAGAGGGAGAAGCAGGCACCCCGCTGAGCAGAGAGCCTGATGCAGGGCTCGATGCAAGGCTTGATCCCAGGACCCTGGGGCCATGACCTGAGCTGAAGGCAGAGGCTTAAACCCACTGAGCCACCCAGGTTCCCCCCAAAGGCAGATGCTTAACAACTAAGCCAACCAAGTGCCCCAAGCAACCCCCTTTAAAACATTGTCTTAACAACTCTTTAATGGGATACAAAAAGTCCCTTACCCACACTGGTGACAAAAATCCAAATCCATGCTTATTTCAAATACAAACTCTACCTCATTCCAAAAAAGATTTGAGAGAATTTCCAATAAAGGTTACATCAACAGTCAACAATATTCCATGGGAGTTGTGTGATCAAAGCATTTTTTCTTCTTTCTCATTAATTAAAAGTATTGAATCAGAGATGATTTAAGTTTTTGAATTATTTACAACTCCAATTAACACTTTGTTAAGACACATCCACATGATATTAGGGCCAAAATGCTCCAAGTGATGAAATTATATCCCCATTTTTGTATCATTAACTAGTGCATTGTGAAATACTGTTGAAGCAGCAAAGGCTCACTTTTTCATGTTAGCAACTCTGTCCCCCACCCTTGACCTACATCACATCTGCCCCTTCATCACATAGTCGGCTGTACTAATGTCCCTGGATTGCGTAGTCCCAAGTGTAGCAAACAACTTCCTGGAGCACAGGGGTCAGTGCATTGACTCACCTGCTGTTTGGAACCCATATCTGAAATGCCATTGGGTTAACCTACCTATACTGACGGCAGTAATGCAGGACTCTGTAAAGTCCTGTTCTCGAGGCCATCGGATGCCTGGGGAATTACCCTTAGAACAAAGTTTGAGTGGACACCAAGAAGGTGATTTTGCAATTAGTTCTCTGAGCTTCTGTGAGATGTTAAGCTTTTCAACATCTTATATTTCTCTATTCCTAATGCAGCAAAAACAGAAAGAGCCACTCCTGTGAGGGAGAGTTTAAGCTGCCAAGGTGAATTTATAAAATGTGAAGGGAGGTCTATTTCAGGAGAAAGAACTGGTTCCTGCAACTCTCTTGCTTTTAAAAACAGGACGATTCTGGGAAGTTAAGCCCATGAACTTCAGACTTGAACACAGAACTCTGCGGAGTTCCAGCTCTTTCATTAGTACTTATATAACTTTGGGCAAGTGACTTGGCCTCTGAGTCTCCCATCCTTCACCAACATCATTGGTGCCAGGCAGGGTGTGAAGCACCAGGATACAGCAAGCAAGACAACAGGACAGAGGCAAATGGATTAGGGTTTTTGCAAAAAAGTAACTTTGCTAATTGGGGGTTAAAAATTTGCACAAATGTTTCCTGGTTATTTGTGAGTTTACACATAAACTGAGGCTAAGGTTGTTGAGGAAATGTGAGGGGAAAAAAGAAACGTAGCAGGAGTGGTGAGTCTGGAGCAGCTTTTGTGAGAGTAGGAGAAGGGACTCAAGGGAGACAACACAAAGAATAGGGTTGGCTGGCCGCCCTGTGAGGGCGCTACAGTGACCTGGAGTAGCGCCTGCCCTCCAGATGGTGGTGGATGGCGCCAGCTGGCTCCAGGAGCAGCAGTGGCCCGCGGGGTGGATTGCCCCACAGCAGGATCACAGAGATCAGAGGCCGTGATGCAGTTGCCTGAAGGCTGGGGTTTGAAAAGGTTAAATGGTTCACTAAAGGTCACCCAGATTTTTACACAAGCATCCTGGCTCCAACTCCTATGCTCTTTCCAGTCTGTACCTGCAGACTGGCTCTGTCCTTAATAAGGTTTCCTTTAGTCTCAAGTTTCTAGCTTGCTAAAGCCACTGGACCAGGGGATACTGAAAGTCCTTGAGTCCTCTAGAATGTTGTAATGGTAGATTTTTGCTCCTGAGTCTGCTTCCCACCAGTTAGGTCACAAGTCCCCTTGGGCAAGTATTTCAAACTCCCTGGCTTGTTTTCTGTAATTGAGTTTCAGAAATTTGACTTCTAAAGTGCTGATTTTGGGAAACCTGGGTGGCTCAGTGGGTTAAGCCTCTGCCTTTGGCTCAGGTCATGGTCTCAGGGTCCTGGGATAGAGTCCCACATCCAGCTCTCCGCTCAGCAGGGAGCCTGTCCCTGCCTCTCCCTACTTGTGATCTCTCTCAATGTGTCAAATAAAACAAACAAAATCTTAAAAAAAAAAAAAAAAAATAAAGTTCTGATTTTGTGAAAAAGTCAGTTTGTGCTGTTTTTCTGAGTGCCCCCATTTACCAGGAGCGCTGATGGTTTCACAGCGCCTCCTACCTATGGAAAGTCTGTTCAGTTGTACCTTCAAGTTAAGCACTTGCACTAACACAAGTCACGGGGTATATTTAAGTCTCCCCTCCCCCCCATCACTTAAGTGATATTGTCAGTCACCCAACACCGCAATCAAACAGGGCAAAAACAAATTGTAAAAGGAAAAGATTGCAACAGTTTTAAGGAAGAAAAAGAAAAATGCAATATAGAAAATGAAAATAAATGCATGAAGACTGAGCCAAAAAAAAATCCGAAG
The DNA here is from genome assembly GCF_011764305.1 of Mustela putorius furo. Taxonomy (NCBI): domain Eukaryota; kingdom Metazoa; phylum Chordata; class Mammalia; order Carnivora; family Mustelidae; genus Mustela; species Mustela putorius. The sequence continues at coordinate 37,838 of NW_025422151.1, read as the reverse complement.
GCCACGACTGAGTTATATGGAGCAGCTAGCTGTCAGTAACAGACTCAGAGCTTTCCAGTTGAGTGGGTGTTAGCTCTCTGTCTTGGCGAACTGGAGAAAATTCCTTTAATGGCCGTATACAAGATTCTTTGAATAGTGCTTGAGAGCCACAGAGGTAGCCTATAACTCATTAGGAACAGAGAGCCACAGAGGTAGCCTATAACTCATTAGGAACTGAAAGATCAGAGAAGCCAGATTTAGAGCCAGTTTTCATCGGTGGGTGGGACCTTCTCCAATGTCCTAGGCGAGGATGGATTTCCTTGAGGTAGGCAAAATAGGGAACGTTTGTTTTGTGGGTTTTTTCCCCTGGCAATAAGCGAATATATTTTTCATCACCACGCCTCCCGTACTTCTGTAGCCAAATATAAAATAGAGACCTTGAGTCCCAGCACGGTTCACCAGCCAAAGACTTCAGCAGGTCCTTCCAACACCCCCAACCCCGCCCTGAGTTCCAGCTGGGGTCGAGCCTCTCCGGAGTCCTCCGGGAACCTGGACGAAGGGAAGCAACTCCGGGGGCCCGGGCTCCCTGTCCTCCAGGTCCTCCAGCTCGCGGGCGCGCGGGCCGGGGGTCCCGTGACCTGCGCGGGGTCGAGTGCGCCGCCTAAGCCGCGGACTTCCGCTTCCCCGCGCCGGCCCCGCGCTGCCAACCCCCAGCCGCAGGGGAGCTCCGGGCCCCGGGGGTCGCCGCCCTTTGCGCTCCCCCGCGGGAGTGCGGGGCGGAGGGCCGGCCCGCGGCGGACGTGGGTGTTAAGCGGCTGCCCAGGCGGCGGAGGCAGGCAGCGCGGCGAGCCGGCGGGCGGCGGAGCCCGAGCAGCCCGCGCGCGGCCAACTGTCCTGGCGCGGGTGAGCGCAGCCCCACAACCGCCGCTCCGGGGGGCGGCGGGAGGGAGGGAGCGGGCGGGGAGCGGGCCTATGCGGGGGGGGCGGGGCGACCATCCCGGGCAGCCGGCGGGCTTCTGGGGTCCGCGGCCCGCGCGCCGTCCCCGCGCCCAGGTCGTTACGGGCGCCGAGGGCCCCGGGCTCGCCGGACACTCCGGGGCTCGCCGCGGCCTCTCTTCCGTAGAGTCACCTGCCGGGAAGGGTGTCCTCTTTGCCCCGCGGAGAGTCATCAGGCCTCTGGGCACCGCGCCGCCCGTGCCCGGGCCCGAGTAGGGGGGGGTTATGAATGGGAGACTCTTGCAGGTTGTTGGGCTGGAGTCCGAGGACGAGAAAGCGGGAAGCAGTCTCCCTCGCGGGTCCTGTGCCCCCGGGATCCGGAGCCTCGGAGCGCGATTGCCTGGCCCACGTGTTAGCGGGCAGACGTGCCGGCATCGCAGCGCCTTGGGTCCGGCTCTAGTCCTGGGCGGGAGGGCAGCCGGGTCGGCTTGAGCTCCACCAACCCTACCTGGTGGAGCAGGCGGACTCAGAGCGTTCTCCCAGGCGAGAGACCCATTTCCCCCCGGAACAGAAGGCTGTGCGGCTGGCGATGTTGTTTCTCTCTCCGTCCCGGAGTCGGACCCACCTGTGCTTGCAGGAGACGTAAAGGGGCGCTAAAAGGATTCAGCTTTTCAACTGGCTCAAGACTGAGTTTTAACTTCTGACCAGTCTTGCCTCCCCCAAACCGAATGTATTTTTCCAGACTTCTTGAAGCCGCCTTCTTAAACCACACAATAATGTGAGTCAGTTGCTGAGTTAATCTGTTAGTTCCCATCACTGTTTATTTAGTGTTTTAGCAATTCTATGAGTCTCTACTTGTGGGATTTGATGCGTTTAAGTTTGACTTACCGGAGGGGGTTAAATTCACAGCGATGACACATAGTAGGATCTATGCCTTTCTTATAAACTAAGAAATAAATGTTGGCACCCCAAGAAATTCAACCGACGGAGAAGCCACATGGGTTAGGCCCTGTGTGACTCTCCCCACTTGCCTTCAATTTTCCTTGAAAATGCAGGGTTCGGTGCTTGTTTTTTTGCGTTTCTTTTTTGGTCAGGTTGGAATACTCTGGAATTAAGCATTGCTTGGTAGGCACAGACCCAAAAGGCAAGACTTGAGTCCTCTGACTACTTGTATGACCTTGGAAAAGCTCTTGCTTTGTGGCCTCAGTTTTCCATCTGGAAAAGGAAGAGATTGGGATTAGGACCCTCATAGCCTTCTCTAGGTACAGGATGGCCACAACCTCGTCGTCAACTGTAGTTACTGATACTGCCTCTCCTGTCCTATCAATAATGTAAAATGCATGTCTTGTCTGTTTCACTTAGTTGCTTTTTCAAGTCCAGTACTATGCTTTTGTGGTTGCTGGTTTTAAATTTTTTTTTTTTTTCCAAAGAAGGAAGATTCTTGGTGTCTGATCATTCACAACAGGCGTCAAGTGGTTAAAAAAGACTTCTTAGTGGATAAAATGATTTTCCGCTGTTGTTTAGGTCCACGTTGGAATTCATTAATAACCCAGCTGGCCCACCACCCTCCAAGAGGTGGCCTGGTGGGAACACAAAGGTCTTTAGTGTGATGAATAAAAATTGTTCTTTGGTATTGACGGATAAGTCACTTATTTAGTTTGAAAACCACACAGAATAGGTTGCTGAATTGATTATCTTGATATTAGTGTTAATGAGCCACCTTTCCTTTTTAATAAAAATCTGTATTTTTATATTTTTAAAGCCAATTTCTCTGTTAGTTGATTTTTGTCTAACAAGAGGAGTAGACTCTAGTTTTGCCAAACTTTTTAAGCTCTAGCCCAAACATGCTGAAACATGCATGAAAATTTCATGGGGAGATGGTGGGCGAGTAGAAGGCAGGCCAATTGCACTGATACCTTGACTGCCTTTTTCTTTCTTCCTTCCTTCCTTCCTTTCTTTCTTTTCTTTTCTTTTCTTTTTTCTTTCTTTCTTTCTTTCTTTCTTTCTTTCTTTCTTTTTTTTTTTTTGCAAAAGGGAGAACTGATCTCCCAGCTCCCAGAGGTTGAGGTCCCAGTAACCAGGCAGCAGTTCTAGAGAAAGGCTGCAGAGGCTTCACTGATGGTGAGCTCTGGTCTCCTTTCAGGGATATGAGACACCCGTCATAAGCTCCGGAGAGTTGCCTTCCACAGAGACCAGCAGAGGAGTGTGCCAACATGAAGTCCAGTCCTGCCATCCAAGCTGCCATTGACCTCACAGCGGGGGCTGCAGGTAATTCCAGGGGAAACCCATCCTCTAGTCTTGGAGTACCTGCTACAAGTGGGATCCAATGAAGGCAGGGTGAAAATATTGCTTTCGTCACTCCCAGAAGCAACATGCTTTCTCCTTGGAGGGAATCCATGTAATGGAGGGAATCCATCTAATTGAAGAGTAATATCGTCTTCTAAGAACGGCAGAAGGTAGAGCAGTTCCCTTACAATAAAACTCTGAGTGTGGGTGCAGGGGTGGGAATGTCCTCAGTTCACAGCTGGAAAAAAACCTCACAGCTCAGAGTTGAAGTCCTTTGTCCATTGTCACACAGCTGGCATGTGCAGGTGACGTGGGATTTCACTCTAAGCCTGGCAGTCTTCAGAGCCCTTGTAGTCCAGAATCCTACTATGCCGTCTGTCCAGGGAAGTCCTACTCACTGTCCTTATTGCTGCCAAGGCAAGAAAGGAGGACACTCTTTAGAAATGTCTTTGGTAACTGAGGCTGATTTTTGATGGTTTCTAAAGCCCTAAAAAGAAAAGACAGGCCCTAGGATTTGCCAGGGAAGGGTGGGCTGGGCAGGGGCTGAGCCCCAGGGCAGACTGAGGCCTCAAAAGGCACAGGTAAATACTCCTGGGCAGCGCTTGCAACACACAGGCCAGTCTTTAGATATGTCACCTTTACTCAGCCTGAGAGCAGTAATTGGAAGTGTGTCCCTGGTGACTTGGTTCTCTAGGTTCCTGTGTTATTTTAGCGCCAGAGGAGTGCTGGGATGCTCCTATTTCCCAGATGAAAACCCTGGTTTACCCTTGCCCCTTACACTGATTCCCTTTTTTAAGAAGAAAAAAATTTTTTATTAACATATAATGCATTATCAGCCCCAGGGGTACAGTTCTGTGAATCGCCAGGTTCTTACACTGACTCTTATAAGGGCCTCCAGCTCCTGGGAGTGGAGAGGCCAGAGGGGTGAGTTGCCTTTTCTCCTCTTATCCAGTGGGTCCTTCCGGGTCAACAGATCAGGTGCAGCCAAGGGCCACCAGGGCCACCCTGGTCATCCCATCATTCCCTTAACTGTGAAAAAGAAGTTACAGTTTAGAGAACAAAGTATTTTCTCCTGAACCAAAGGTAGATGGAGGTAGGCTAATTGAGAAAGGCTATAGACAGTGCATTACAGACTGATAAGAAGTACAGGCACCAGCTCCCAGTTTAGAGACCACAGGAGTGTCCTGGCCCAGGAGGAGGGGAAACTAAGCGTGGCCTAGGTGTCCACTGGCTTCTTGTCTGCTGAAGGCCTTGGGTCAGTCCATACCAGCTGCAGCTGATAACCCATGGTCCAACCAATGGCCCCATTCACCACTCCCACCCCCATGCCAACCCCCAGGCCACATTGGGATGACCCTGACCATGGGAACAGTGGACCCATTTGCCTGCCTCTGGCACCCTCTTAACGGTCCTGCAAATGCTCTGGGATCAGTTTTTGTCTCCACCTTAGGGTGGTATTTAACCACAGGAGAGATCCTCAGCTTTTGGAATTAAATGTCAGTCAGTCTGCCAAAGACATAGAATCTGATGTGATCGAATATTCTTTTTCCTGGAAAGGCATTTCTGTGTGGACAGGTATTTGCGTGCGCATTATGTGCTTTATAGTAAATTTTAAAGATACAGATAGCAGTTGTATTGTTGGGAGTCTGGTGTGTAAGGTATTGGGGCATGTTTTTTTAAAATATTACCATGTTTGGGCCCGTCTACATATGGCCTTTAATTCTCCTGATAAGTAGTTGGGATTTCTTCCTGCCCTGGTCTCAGGGGGTCACCCGTCACTGATGTAGCATGGCCCTGCAGCATCTGACTTTGGGGGACAACAGGCTCCTTGGCAGGGGTCCGTGCCAGGTGGACCTGGCAGGTGAGGGGTGAGAGGTGAGGGACTCGTTGGCTGGCAGGGGAGGCTTGTGTTCGTGACCTGAGAACTTCTACTGGGAGGCGCTTGGCATGCAAACGGGAAGCCATAGCCCCCTTTGGATGGGTGGCAGTCCCCCAGTGTGGAGCTAGGAGGGCCTGCAGAGACCTTTGGCTCTGATGCTCACTATATAGTGTAAAGGACACCCTGAGAGGCCGAGTGCATTTGCCCATGATTGTGCAGCTAGATGGTGTCCAGAGACAGGGCTAGGACGTTGGTTCCTTGGTTCCTTGACTGGTGCTGTTGTTGTCTTTGTTTTAAAACTCCCATAATGGTGGCTCTGTAGCTCAGGGGTTAGAGCACTGGTCTCGTAAAACTCCATAATGGGCAACGGCCCTCCTGGGGGTGGAGGTTAATTAATCTCAAGCCTCTGCTGCCAGCTGTCTGGATTGGGACATTGGGCCATCGTGGACTTGAGGTGATCTCGGTGTAGTACACACATGTTCTTTTCCGTGTCCCTCCTTTTCTTTGAAATAGACCTCCCCTGTCCAGCAGGTTTTTTGGTCCAGTTCATCTGCTATAAAAAATGCTGGGAAGCTGGCACTGCCTGTCTGCTAGTGTAGGAGAAATTCCAGAAATTCCAAGCAGCTAGGATGGAGGAGGATTTGAAGAAGATAGGTCACTGTATAATGTTGAAATGAGACAGTGTGGAGCTCAAAAGTTAAATTCCTTCATGAGGAATCTTGGTCTCCCTTTAAAATATGGTAGGTTTTTTTTCTTCTTTCTTTTTTAAAAAATTTTTTAAATACAGTAGTATTTTGACAACTATAACTCGCTCCCCGTTTTGACTTTGTTGCTGTATGCCTTAACTAGCCTAGCTTCTCAATGTGACCTAGACCATTGATGTTTATTCTCTCATGCCAAAATTCATGATTCTCTTGGCCATCTGGATGTCTTCTTTTGGAAAATGTCTATTCAGGTTTTCTGCCCATTTTTAAATCACAGTGTTGAGGTATTTGTTGTTATTGTTGTTTTGTGGTGTTGACTTACAGAAGTTCCTTATATATATTGAATATTAACCCCTGGTCAGATGCATCATCTGCAAATATCGTCTCCTGATGCATCATTTGGAAATATCCCCTCCCGTTCAGTAGGTTGTCTTTTTGTTTTGTTGATGGTTTCATTCACTCTGCAGAAGAGTTTTATTTTAGTGTAGTCCCAATAGTTTGCTTTTTTTTTTCCCCCTCACTTCAGGAGACCTATCTAGAAAACCGTTGCTAGGCCCGTGTCAGAAGTCTTACTGCCTATGTTTTCTTCAGTTTTATGGTTTAATGTTTGTGTTATGATCAGTTTTATGGTTTCAGATCTCGCATTTAGATCTTCAATCCATTTTGAGTTTATTTTTGTGGATGGTGGAAAAAAAAAAGTTTCATTCTTTTGAATGTAGCTGTGCTGTTTTTCCAAATACCATTTATAGAGGAGACTTTCTTTTCCATCATTGCATATGGCTGCTGCTTCTCTTGTGGAATAATTGACCCTATAAGTGTGGGTTTATTTCTGAAACTTTTTAGTTATTTGTTTTTAAAGATTTTATTTATTTATTTGACAGAGATCACAAGTAGGCAGAAAAGCAGGTAGAGAGAGAGGGGAAACAGGCTCCCTGCTGAGCTGAGAGCCCGATGCGGGGCTTGATCCTGGGACCCTGGGATCATGAACTGAGCCAAAGGCAGAGGCTTAACCCACTGAGCCACCCAGGCATCCCTGAAAAATTTTTTTAAAAAGATTTTATTTATTTGATAGAGAGAGAGAGAACACAAGCAGTGGGGAGTGGCAGGCAGAGGGAGAGTAGAGGCAGGCTCCTCACAGAACATAGGAAGCCTGATATGGGACTCGATCCCAGGATCCCGGGGACATAATCTGCAATCACCCAACAAACTGAGATACCCAGTGCCCAGTGTGAGTTTATTTCTGGGCCTCAATCCTGTTCTTTTTTTGATTTATGTGTCTCTTTCTGTGGCAGTACTGTACTATTTTGATTACTACTGCTTCGTAGTGGTTTTTTTTTTGGGGGGGGGGAGAAGGAAAAGGTTTAATATAAAGATTTAAGATTCACATCAATATAAATGATAAAGTTACCTTTCTCTTGATAAGAGCTCAACTTTTGCCTTTCTCCTTTTAACATTTCTTGCCATATTTTTTCCTGTGTTTTTCTGTTACTTTCACCCCATCTCTTCCTGTCTATGATCGTATTGACGGATTCCCTCCATCTCCCTAGTAGTTTACACTCGATCTTTAGCAAAAGGGCAAGAGGTGATCCCCAGTAGTTTAGAAACTAGACTTGTACATAAGCTACAATGATTAAATTCATTTTAACACACTCTTTAACTTTACCAACATCTAGGTAGTATCCGTAACCTTCTTTTCCTATATTCCCCAAGAGCACTGTTAGCTGTTCATCTTCCTGAGTAGAAATGTGGCATTTTATTTTCCTGTTTTCTTTTTTTGATGTGGGAGAAAGATAATCTACATTGTGTGTATGTGTTTATAGTCACCCTAGATTGCTAAAGTATATCCTCCAGTGATTCTTTCAAAGAGGGTATGCAAGAAACAAACTGAATTCTTTCATATCAAAAAATGTCTTTGTTTTCCTTCAGAATAAAAAATGCCACTTTGGCTGGATGTAGGATTCTAGATGTTTAAATGTTTTCCCCTGCAGAAATTTTATGTTACTGCCCCATTTACTTCTAGCATCCAGAGTGTCCAGTAAGTCCGCTGTCAGTCTGATTCTTGTTCCTTTGTAGGTTCACGCTCCTCTTTCTGGAAGACTTTATGACTTTTTTTATCCCTGGAATTCCCAGATATCTAGGAGTCTCTGTTCATCAATCTTACTGAGTATTTGATAAGCACTGACAGTCTCAAGACTTGAATTTTTCTTGGCACCTGGGTGGCTCAGTTGGTTAAGCAACTGCCTTTGGCTCTCAAGTCATGATCCTGGAGTCCTGGGATCCAGTTCCACATCCAGCTCCCTGCTCAGAGGGGGTCTGTTTCTCCCTCTGACCCTCCCCCCTCTCATGCACTCTCTCTCTCTCATAAATAAATAAAACCTTAGAAAAAAAGACTTGAATCTTTCTTTAGCTCTGGGAAGTTTTATTCCATTCTTAATTATTTCCTCTGCTTCATTCCCTTTATTATCTTTTTTTAGAATTCCTGTCAAATGGATGCTGGAGCTTCTGGATCTCTCCTCTATCTCTGGATCTTTCTTTATTATCTCTTTGGCCCTTTGCATTGTAACCTTAGAACATTCTTCATGTTGATCTTCTAGATCATTCCTTGTCTCTTCAAGTATGTCTCTTCTGCTATTCAGAGCATCTATGGAGTTCTTTATTTTGAAGACATCTGGATGATAATATTTAATATTTCTAATCTCCTCTTTTATCTCTTTGAAGTTATTAATCCACTTCTTCTAAAATTTTCTTCTCTCATATTATCTGTTTCTTTAGGTGTTGGCACCTTTGTTTGCAGAATTTTGTGTGTTTTCCTTCAAACTATGGTGATTCCTGATGGGTGTCAGGTGATTCCTCATGGGAGTACTCAAATTTGTACATAAATGCCTATTCTGCTTACCAGAACTTATCTCTAGTGACTTTGAGGGAGAGGCCAAACACAAGGTTAGACATACTGTCCCAAGTCCTTGATTTATGAGCATATCTGTTTCCTCTTTATTCTGGGGTTTTTGTTCCATCCAACGTTTCACCAGTTTTCATCTAAGTCCCAAGCCACATAATTTTAGGCAATTTCTTTAAGTCCATTGGAGGCGTCTCTTTTCTCAGTCAGGAAGGCAAGTCTTTACATGTTCTACTTCATGGTCCTCTCCTTCGTCCCCCTATAAACCTACTTCCATTTCCAACCCTGAACTTTCTTCCTCCTCTGGCTCAGAATCTTCTACTTCTTTAGTTACAATAATCTCCAAGGCATCTTTGGTCATTTCCTCAACTCCATGCTTCATATTTACCACAGTATGGTATTGGAAGGTGGAATCCTTTCCTCACATTATTCCAAAGCCACCTCTTCTCCCTTCTTCCGTGCCTTCAAGCCTCCTTCCTCCCTCCTCTTCTAACTCTGAGCCGTCTTCCTGTCGAAGTTTTTTCCTTCCACTCTGAAGATCCTTCCTCCTGAGTCTCTGAGTTCCTCAGCTCCTCTGCCCAGCAACCTTTAACTCTTTAACAAATAGCTCAAGCCATCACCAGTTTCCTCCCCAGTTCCATGCTTTGAGCTTACCAGTTTTATCTACTTTTTCTTGAATTTGTATCTTCTTCCTTCCTTTTTTCATTTTGTGGGAGTGTATCTTTCAGTAATTCTTTCATAAATGATCTCTGGCTGGTAAATTTGATGAGTCTTTACGTATCAGAAAAGGCCCTTCACCACCCTTAAGGCCTAAATGCTCATTTAACTGGATATAGAATTTAAATTCAAAATCACTTTCCCTTAGAATGTTGAAGAAATTAACTCCATTGCTTACTAATATTCAGTGTTGCTGATGAAAAGTCTGCTGCCAATGCAAGTCTTGCTCCTTCATCTTCTCTGGAGGTTTGTAGAATATTTGCTTTATTCTTTAAACTGAGAGGGATATTTTTCCCATCTTTGCTTTGACCAGTTCGTCCTCTGCAATGTCTCTCTTCTCTCTCCTGTTTCTTCTGTAGGATGCTCTGTCTCTGCGTCCATCAACTGTATTGCTTATGGCTTCTTCCCCACTTCCCACGACTTTTTGTGTTTTTGTGATTCATCATGGGGCAGTTCCTTACCTTGGTTTGACTTGTATGCTTTAGCTTCATCTAATTTGCTAGTTACTTCTTTTCCTTCTAAAAATCAAATTTTCAGTATCCTCAACTATTTTAGAGTGTGCTTCTTCTGTTTTCTTAATCCTGTTTTTTATGTGACTATATCTTTTATTTGTTACAACTCCTTTTTGGTATGAGAATTCTTTGGATTTTTCATTCTAAAATTTCCTTCAGGTCCTATTTTAAAAAGGATTTTAAGTTATTTACTTGAAAAAGTGAATGAGCACAAGTGTGAGTGCAAACAGTGGGGGGAGAGGCAAGAGGGGCGGAGAGAGAGAGGGAGAAGCAGGCTCTCTGCTGAGCAGGGAGTCCGATGTGGGCTTGGATCCCAGGACCCTGAGGTCATGACCTGAGCTGAAGGCAGATGCTTAACTGAGTCACCTAGTCTCCCCTCCTTCCAGTCATTTTTAAGAAATTGTCTTATCTTTTCAACCACTAAGTCCAGGTTTTCTATCAAGCCTTTAAACTTCCTCATGATAACTACTGACGTGTCTCTGCATTTTCAGTCTAATACCTGAGCCATCTTCTGGTCAGTTTCTGTCAACCGAATTCTTTCCCCATGGTGATATTTTCCTATTTCTTTGTGAAAGTCTAGTAATTCCTTCCTTCCTCTCAAGATTTTACTTTTAAGCAATCTTTTTTCCCAATGTAGGGCTCGAACTCACAACCCTGGAATCCAGCGTTGCATGCTCTTCTGACAGCCAACCAGGCATGGCAAGTCTAGCAATTTCTGACTGTACATGAGACATTGTTGATAAGTATTCAAAACAGAAGTATTTTATTTTTCTGAAGAGTAATTTTTGTTTTTTTTTTTTTTTTTTTCAACTCTCCCAAACTAAAAAATATTATATACATCTATATATATATATATATATATATATCATCCAGTGAGAGTCTTCATCTTCAAGGAAGTTATTTGCAGAGCAGTATTTGTCTTCAGCACAACTGTGTCTCAGTGCCTCAAAAAGGATCCAGCCTGAGGACACATACACACACGCACGCGTGCCCGTGCGCCAAAGGCTTTGTAGTATATCTAGAAATCTGGAATTGCAATACCTCTATCTTTGTTGTTCTTTCTCGAGATTGCTTTGGCTACTCAAGAACATTTGTGCTTCCATACAAATTTTAGGATTATTTGTCTATTCTTTGAAAAATGCTGCTGGTATTTTGGTAGGGATTGCACTGAATCCATTGATTTGCTTTGGGTAACATGGACATTTTAACAATGTTTGTCCTTCTAATTCATAATCATGGTACAATGTTCCATTTGTGCTGTCTTCAATCTCTTTCTCATTGCTGTATAACTTGCAGAAAACAGGTCTTTTACCTCCTTGGTTAAGTTTATTCCTAAGTCTTTTATTCTTTTTGTTGCAATTTTAAGTGGGATTGTCTTCTTAATTTCTTTTTCTGCTACTTTGTTATTAGTGTAAAAGAATGCAGCAGATTTCTGTATATTTTGTATCCTACAAATTACTTCATTTATCAGTATTTATTTATTTGACAGAGAGAGACATGCAGCAAGAGAGGGAACACAGCAGGGGGGGAGGGGAAGAAGAAGCAGGCTTCCCTGCCGAGCAGAGAGCCTGATATGGGTCTGGATCCCAGGACCCTGGGGTCATGACCTGAGCCGAAGGCAGATGCTTAATGACTGAGGCACCCAGGCACCCTCTTCATTTATCAGCTCTAATAGTTTTGTTGTTGTTGTTGTTTGTGAAGTCTTCTTTTTGTGAAGTTCTTTTTTGTGAAGTTTTATTTAAAGTAGACTTCATGTTCACTGTGGTGCACAATGAGGTGCTTGAATTCATGACCATGAGCGTAAGACACGAGCTGATATCAAGAGTTGGATGCTTAACCAGCTGAGCCACCCGGAGCCCCTAAGGTTTTCTGTATGTACTATCATGTCCTGTGCAGATAGTGACAGCATAACTTCTTCCTCACCAATTTGAATGTGCTGCTTCCAGTTGGCCAGGATGAGAGAAGAATTAGGCACAAAGAAGTCACTGCAAAAGACTGGGAGCAGGGGACAACAGTCGAAAAGGACTGCTGCCCCGAGCAACTCCACAGTCTCACTTTTATTGGATAGAAAACAATAGCCAACAGGATTGATGAAGGTCAAACGTTAATCTTGTCTTGCAGACAAGCAAGAAGGAGGATAAAGTTTATAGTTAACCAAGCACATTCATAGGACTCCTCTAACTAACAAGGGGCGCTTCTGGGAAGAGAAAGGAGCGACAACGGATAAGGGAAGCAGGCGTTTTCGTGCCACCCTGAGCTGACTGGGCGTTCCCGGATACTAGGCTTCCCTGAAGCAGGCGGCATTCAGCCCTGGGCGGGCCCGGGCGTTTCCAGCTGCCCGGCTTTGGTGAAGGGGTGGCCTTCCGCCCTGAGCGAGCCGGGCATCCCAGCTGCCCAGCTTCATGGTCGTATATCATCCTTCTCCCCAAAGACCTGTTGTCAGTATATGTATTTCTTAAGGCCATATCTAAATGTGCTTGGTAACTAGTAAAATCCTCCAGGGGTTACAGTTTAAGTAACAAATTGTTCTGAGGGGCAGCAGCATGAATGCCTTGTATTTCTCATGTGATTGCTGTGGCTAGGACTTCTAGTACCATGTTAAATAAGTGGTGAATATGGACATCTCTGTCTTGTCTCTAATCATAGAGGGAGAACTGTCTGCTTTTCACCATTGAGTATGATGTTAGCTGTGGGTTTATTATGCTGAGTTGTGTACCCTCTAAACCTACTCTGCTGAAATCCATCCATTTCATGGTGTACTTTGTCAGATGCTTCTCTGTATTTGAAATGATCATATGGCTTTTGTCCTCTTGCTAATTGGTGCAATCCACTGATCAATTTCAGAATATTGAAACCACCCTTGCATCCTTGGAATAAAGCCTGCTTGATCTTGCTGAAGGATTTTTTTTTTCCTGTATTGTTGAATGCCATTCGCTGTTATTTTATTGAGGGGAATTTTTGCAGCTGTGTTCATCAGACAAGTTAGCTTGTAATTTTTTTTCTACTATCTTCACTTTTGAGGTGAGGGTAGTGCTGGCCTCCTAGAATGAATTTGGAAGTTTACTATTTTTTTGGAATGGTGTTTGAAAGATAGCGATTAACTCTCCTTTGTGTTTGAAAGAATTCACTTGTGAATCCATCTAGTCCAATTTCGTTTGTTGGGAGGTTTTTGTTTTGTTTTTTGATTACTGATTCAATGTCATTACTAGTAATTAGTTTCTTCAAATTTTTTTCTTTTACTTTATTTTTTCTTTAGATTTTATCTATTTACTGAGCATAAGCAGGGGGATCAGCAGACCGAGGGAGAGGGAGAAGCTGTCTCCCCACTGAGCAGGAGCCCAATGAGGGGCTCGACCCAACCGTGGGATCAGGACCTGAGCTATCCAGGTGCCTGATGGGGCACCTCTTTTGACACTTTGAAAGTGAAGATGCAGACGTTCCCTGACCTATACCGGGGCCTCACCGGCTGCTGCCTGAAGACCTACTCCCAGGTGGGCTTCCGCGGCCTCTACAAGGGGACCAGCCCAGCGCTGATCGCCAACATGGCTGAGAACTCGGTCCTCTTCATGTGCTCCGGCTTCTGCCAACAGGTGGTGTGGAAGGTGGTTGGATTGGAGAAGCAGGCCAGGCTGAGGTGAGTTGTGGGCACTAACACTTTCTTCCTTTGTTTATAAAGAAAATGTTGTTGCCCAGTCAAAATTTGTATGATACCTTATGGGAAGAGTGTTTCCTTTTTTAAAATAACCACATTGTTTCTGATTGTGAAGTTGTCATGTAAAACTTGTAGAAGGCTGGTCAGTAATGCACCATAAATAAGGAGGTGCCCTTACGTGCTGCTGTTCTTCAGGAAGTTGCTTTTCAGATGCCCTGGTGGTACTGCTTCTCTTGTGGGCACCAGGGCTGGACGGGAGCCACAGGTGCAACTTGTGAGCCGAGCTTTGGGTTCCCCTTCATCAGAGTGCAGAGGACTGGAAGAAGCTGCCTGAGCCAGACAGGGTGGAGAGCAACTTGGAATTTTAGGAGGAGCTGGAAGCGTCTGTGAAGATGCGGATGGACTGACTCTTTGGCCAAGTCAGCCCAAACATCAGACTTCGGCTTGTGCTGCGTCCTCCCTTGCATATTTATTTACACAGAGACCATAGAGGATTCAGGAACCACTGGCATGTGTAGCCCTCCCTTTTTTGAACGTTGATTTATTTTAAGTCATTAAAAATTGTATCAGGTTCATGGTTGGGCAGAAGCCGTATGGGCTGTTTCGGTAGGAACTGGAAACCCATTTGCAACTCCGGTCCCACCGGACTATAGGCCCCTTCTGTGCAGAAGTGTTCTCTGGAGACGCCTAGTGATCTCAAAGACGTGCCCTTTTGTTCGCAGGAGTTTTGTCTTCATGGATGGAACGTGTTTTTTAATAGCTTGGGACTGGGTGGAATGACCCAGGGAGATAGCATCTGAAAAGGGCTGCACATGGATTCCAGGACCTTCCACACAGAAGGGGTCATGAAGAGGAGGAGGAAGTAAAGAAAATTAGCAAATTAGCAGAAGAGAAACCAGGAGAGTGGGGATCTCATGCTAGAGACTGACAGAAAGAACACTGTAGCGACTGTCACTCTTCCTGCTAGAGGGGGAATCCTTCTCTGGGACAAGATGGGAAGTTTAGGTCCCCTCCGACATTCCCAGAGGAGGATGCCTTATGGAGAAGATGGAGGTAGGAAGCAGCCACATGAGGTCCTGGAGGAAGTCCTACAGCCAAGAAGCCATTCTGTTTCATGTGGTCTCACCCCGTACCCTCCTCTCCAATCCTGGTGAGGCAGGAGGGAGCTGCGTCTTCATCGCACAGAACGAACAGTGTTTGCTTATTACCTGGCAGGGAATGGCCACCTTAGAGTTGATGGAGCTGGAGCACCCACACCTGTCCTGTTTTGTTCATCCCTTCTCATGATCTGTGAGAGCAGCAGAGCCCCTACTGTTCTGTTTAAAGGTGGGGACTCCCATTTGCAGATACTGGCTTAGGACCCTATTACTTGAGCTCATAACTGAGCACAGGACCGAGTCCCTGTCCAGTACTCTTGCCGTAAGACCAGAGTCGGAGAACTGGACTGTGTTAGGATTCAGGTCTAAAGCAAGACCTGGTCAGTAGAGGCAATGAAAGGAAAGCCCTGCTTGGAAGAGCCTACGATGAATTTCAGCAATGATACTGTAAATATTTGCATGTCTTTGGCTTGAATGCCTCCCCGAGTTCAGTTCTCTTTTGACCTTTGTCCACATGGGGTCCTAACAGCAGGAGGGTTCAGGTACAGGTTTGTTGAATGGGTGATAAGCAGCCGATTCTTACCAAATCCCATCCTGTGCCTGCTGTGGTTTCAGTTCTGGGTCTAACGCCTCTCCTGCAGGTGCAGCCTGGGGCCCCGAGTGCCTCACTGGGCGCCCAGGTAGGGGAGAGGACTCAAAGTCCACTGCAGGTGTGCTTTGACCTTGCTGTTGCACTAGAACAGCGTGCTCATACTCAGGCTGCCGACTCTTGGGCTGAAGGGCTTCCACACCGATCGATGCCATCTTTGTTCCCGCAAACCTGGCTGTTCTGGCTGCTGGTCAGCAAATTGATGAAGGGTGCCCAAGGGAAATGAAGCCTGGATCTGCCTGCTGGCTGAAAGACTGCAGAAGCCACCTGAAGCATTGGTCTTGACAGTCCGCTGAGTAGGTGTGAACCATGTTGGACAGTTTCCATTCGCTAGAAGCTGAGCGCCAGCAGAGTTGCATGTCGCCGGGTAATGGCCTCATACCCGATTCTCTGAAATGAGAAGCAAGTCTGGAACACAAGCAGGGTCTCCCTCCTGGAAGAAAGCCTCGCTCCCCACCAACGCTTCTGGAAGCAGACAGGCTTGGGCCCGCCCTCCATCTGCCCATGGCCCCAATGCCAGGTCACCGGGGACCAGAAGGTTGGGGCTGAGATTGGAGGCAGCCCTTGATTTTCTCTTCCTGTCTGATGTCCGTTTGTGTGACTGTTTAACGGAACCCCGGACAGTCGCATGTGCTCGGTCTGTAAGGCTTTTGCTCACGGTTTGGGGAAAGCTTGGGAGGGGATCTCCGTAGCTGGGGAGGGGGTTGCCTCACGGGGGTGTGGCATCCTGGTGGTTAGGTGACGCAGGCTGCTGGCTTAACAGGTGAGAGTCAGGGAGCCAGTCGTCCTGTGAGCAGCTCACTCTTCCTGCCCAGTCCCGGGTGCCAGCAGAGCTCTTGTGACCGAACACAGTTCTCTATCAATACACACTTTAATGATATTTCCTAGCTGTTGGATAGTTCAGGTGAGAACAGTTGTCCTAAAGTAATAGGATCTGTGCTTCTCTGAGATTTCCTACCTGCAGAAGCCTCATTTTCAGAATTTGGGACCCTGAGTTTCTAGAATCAGCCATTCCCTGCCTGCCCAGGGTTGAGCCAAGCCTGCCACAGGGGTGGAAGTGCCAGCCTCATCCCCAGCCCCCCATTTCCCCAGCCCTAAGCACAGCTCCCTGTCTCCCTACAGCACAGTCTGGTCCGTGATGAAGAGCGTCCTCAGGAAGGACGGCGCCTTGGGCTTCTACCACGGCCTCTCCAGCACCTTACTCCGAGAGGTGCCCGGCTATTTCCTCTTCTTTGGCGGCTCCGAGCTGAGCAGGTCGTTTTTTTTTGCATCAGGAAGATCGAAGGATGAGCTAGGTAAGCATTTGGCTGGGCTGGGCCGGGCCGGCCCCCACACTAGCCTGCTTATTGCAGAGGCTATGGGGGTCTGCTAGGCACGGAGGTTTCTGGAGGCTTGGAAAGGACCTTGGCACCTTCCTCTGGGTGCACTCATGTCCTTGCCACGAGGGTGAAGCTGTGCATCCCAGACTTCTTTACTGGAGTAACATTTTAGGGGAGAATATAGAAATTACTTTCCTGTGGGAAATCACCTGTAAAGCATTTTGCAATAAGCATAAAACTTGGTAACAAATCTTGAGTGTGTTTCCAGAGGACTGAAAAGTGTCATTCTTTCTAGCTTGTGCTGTGTACCTGCTTGACGCAATCATGTCAGTGTTTGGCTTGCATGAATGATTACTTGTTAATTCTCAAACACATCACTTCAGTGTTTTTGGCTTATTCTGGGGTTAGGCACGCTCCCAGGCTTAACTGTCGTGTTTAATAACACAACTTTGGCTTTCATGGTAAAGGAAGGATCAGGGCTGTGGGGCATTAACATAATGAAATACTACAGACTGAGAGGGTTGGAAAAAACATGACCTGTGTTTCAGTGGCCACTGTTCTCATTCCCATGGGGTGGGGGGCGGGTTGCCATGTTGCTGAGGGCCTGCTGGTTCTGTGTGGGCCAGTCCTTCGGAGGGCAGGCCAGGAGGGCCACAGCGCCACAGTGACCAGCACTGATATGGTCCTGTGATGTGGGGCAGACCCAGAGTGCCACATGGGACCTTGTGTCCTCTGAGCAGAGAGCCCAAAGGGGGCTTGATCCCTGAGATCAGGACCTGCACTGAAGACAGATGCCTTACTGACTGAGCCACAGGTGCCCGAAGTATCAGCATTTTTATTTGCATCTACCTGCACCCACTACCACCTTGACCTCTGGAAATGCTGTCCTTGAGACAAAAATGCTGTTGGCTGCTTTCCTCCTCCAGGCCCTGTCCCTTTGATGTTAAGCGGTGGAGTTGGTGGGATCTGCCTCTGGCTTGCTGTATACCCAGTGGATTGCGTCAAATCCAGAATTCAAGTTCTTTCCATGTCTGGAAAACAGGCAGGATTTATCGGAACCTTTATAAGCATTGTGAAAAATGAAGGTGAGTCTGCTCATTGCAGAAATGGAGTGGGTATGTCTAGACCGGTCATTTCGCTGTAACCCTCGTGGAGGTCGATCTCGTGTGTGTGGTTGCTCTCTTCCCCTGCCCCCTGTCCTTCTTCTAGCGCCCCTGCCTTAGCTTGCTTCCATTCTCCAGAATGTGTGCTGTCCTTGTTCCTCGCTTCTGGGCCAGGATTCTTTGTTCTAAATAGCCCGGAGGGAACTTTAAAACTCCAGATTGTGCCTAAGGGGACAAATGCTTGGAAGTCAGCACCCCTTGTTCTATAGAGTATAGATAGTATCAGAAAAGGATCTCTAACAGAACCACTAAAGGATTTAAAAGAACTTGCTGCAAGTCCGTAATGCTCAGACTTCCTGATGGTGATTGGCTCTGAATTTTGAGAGTTAACGTAGGAGTATCAAGATTTTCTAGGAGATGTTTGTATAATGCCCGGATCGTGCCTCTGGTTTGTAGTGACCTGTCCTTTCAGCATCTGCTCTACATCTTCCACCTCGGGATGTGAACTTCTCGGGCTGGATTTTGCGAGAGAGCGGCCACAGGGTGTGGAAACGGTTCAGTTCATACTCCAGAGTTGCATAAAGCCTCGTAGTTGCACAGAGCCCTACGCCTCCCTCATCCACTTGGATCTTCATAACAGTCTGGGCAGTGCCAGCTGTGGACACAGGACTGTGCGTTTGGCCCAGTGTCTTGTGATCCTTGTCCTCCCGAATGAATCTGTGAGGCTGCTGCCCTCCTGTATTCTGGGGCTGCTTCTCTCTGCCCAGGTGAGGCCTCGCGCTGCCCAGTCCATGTACCAGGAGCGAGTCCAGGACTCGTGTGTGGTACCTGAGCATTGCCAAGATTTGCTGGAACACTGGATGCCTGGCCTCGTTGCCGTGAGCCTCCCTCCTTCCCGTTCGTCCAGGGACACCTGGACAGAAGCCCTTCCGTCCCTTGTCGGTATTCAGTGTGTTGTCTGGATCTGTCGGTGTCCAGCCCTGGGCTCTGCGGCTTCATAGGGTCTCTCTGAGAAGGGGCATCTCAGCCTTTGATCACTTCTTGTCTTCTAGGAATAACGGCCTTATATTCTGGACTGAAACCCACAATGATCCGAGCGTTCCCTGCCAATGGGGCGCTCTTTTTGGCCTACGAATACAGCAGGAAGCTGATGATGAGCCAGTTCGAAGCCTACTGAAGTGTCCTGGCAAAACGAGGTCCAAGTCTAGGCACGTGACCATGACAGTTCCTCTCAGGGTTTCACGGAGTACAAGACCAATGGGGAATTATTTTGGTTTCATAGGAGTTCTATTTTTTGGTCTTCCCTTATTCTCTAAATCTTAAGCTTTGTGAAAAGGGCCTCCATTTTATCCTATTAATTTCTGCCCATAATCATACTGAAATTGAACTCAGTTGCTGCTCTTGGACTTGGTGGGACATTTAGGGTGAGCCGCCGGCCTTGCACAGGATCTGAAAGGCTAAAAATAGTTCTCTCGGGACTTTGCATAAACCTGTATGTGTCCGTGCAGCTTGCATGGTTACATGTTAGAAAGGCGTCATTTGGTTCCATGTTTAATTCTCAGAACTCACCAGAAAAACTCTGAGGTAACCATGTTTCATGAAGATGACTATGAGTGATTCCTTACTCTAGATGTAGGCTCTCATTTAGAACCTTAGTACATGCACTGTGCTAAGTGGCTGAAGTTCAGTTTTTCTGTGGTGCTTGACAACTGAACTATCTGTGTAGATTTTGTAGAGAGGAGAACATATCCGCAAACTGTTGTGGCTTCCATGTTCACGATTTAAGTAAGGAGTAAGCCTCTTGGACTTTCTCAAGATGTTGTACTGTTAAAATAGTGCCATTCACTTCCTAGGTGGGATCATCTTGACCCCTGACACATTGTGAGGTGTGGTGAGAGCAGCACGCCCCTCACCTGTGCCAGCTCCCCTTCTCTTCCAAAGAACTCCGCCTCTGCTGGGCCTTAGGTTGAGGGAGGTGCTGAGGGGAGGGGGCCCTGCTGCTGTGCTTTGTGAAGGCCCATGACCGCCAGCAGGCCTGCTCTTCCGTCTCTGGGTCCTGGCCTGGGTAGGATTGCAGATTATTTCTTTGGACCGTCTTTGGCCTGCTGATGCACTTTGGCCCACTCACTCACTCACTGCCTTCACCGACCAGAAACCCTTCCCGGGAGCAGAGTGCCAAAGCCAAGAGAAGCCCTTGTTCCCTGTCTGGTGCCTGAAGGACAGTGCTCGCGGGCAAGGTCCTCTTTCAGATGGAACTGGACAGAACCGAGGGCTTGTCCTCCACAGTGAGTGATGTTGGGGTGACACCTTTGTTTACATTTATCTCAGGATCGCTAACTGCCATGTTTCTTATTGGGTTGGAGCCTTTTACATTTGGTACTGGCAGTCCGTGGATTTTCAGGATTATATATAGGGAGTGACTTTACAAAGCAATGAAACAAGCCATGTAATTTTATTAAGCTATGCCATACGAATGCACTAACCACCACCACAAACTCCAGGTCACCTGGTGGAAGAGGGTCCCTTCTTGTCCCCACTTAGGCAAGCCTCATCATAACGTGCTGCTCCAAGACCAGCAAGGGCTCTCTCAGAAACCATTGTTCTTAAGCAGGCTGACTCTGCTAACATCTGTCCCGTGTGTGTCTGTCCTTGTTGGCACAGTGTCCCCCTCGAGTGAAACCTCTGGTTTCCTGAAGCTTTTTGTTCTCTGCAGAGGCTCTGTGCTAACTCTAGCCCACGCGCCAGAAGCCAGAGGGTCGGGGCAGTGAGCAGCTGCTCTTTCTGTATACTGCAGCTGTGCAAGTTGGCCCACCAGCAGCATTCTTCTTCTGCCTGGTTGTGTGGATGGGGTTGATGTAGCAGGAAACTGTTCTATTTTTTAAAAATAGCTATATTTCCTATTATGTTTTGGATAATTCTATTCCAGGGTAGTCCGATCTATTTGAAAAAAAAAATATATATATATATCATTCTGATGTACCATGATGTAAGATTCTCGACTTGTTCAAGGAAGTATTTATGTCAGGATGTAAGGAGGCAAGCCTGTAAATTGTCCTTATGTGAGCAAAAGCACAAGAGTGTAGCAACTCAATGGCCAGGAATTTGGATGCATCTTGGAGGGTTAGGGAAGAGGAACCCTAACTGTAATCTTCTTTCAAAAAGGAAGTCTTGAAAATTGGGGTTTGCTTCCTTAGTGCCAGCTAAGTATCTACCCCCCACCCCTGCCCCCTGTCCATAAGTCTGCCACCTGGTCTGCCCCTCTGGCTTATGGCTGCATGCATGTTCAAGGGAACAGTACAAACTGTTTAGCGGCAACATGTGTTTCTGTAACACGAATTACAGCAAGTAATGTAGTCAGCGCTTTTCCTAAAGAGCCTTTAGATGGGCTGTTGCACTGGTAGCTGAGACCCTTTGAGGGCTGTTTGGAGGGAAAAAGAGCACCTGCATCCAGGCATGTTCATAAATAAGGATATTTTATTTATATAATATATAAATATATAAGCATATACATAATGACGTTAAGGTACTTAGAATAAAAAAACAACATACAGCAACGAAGAGCATAGGATTCCCTGTGGACACTGGACTAACCAGTGTTTGTAGTGAAAAAATGATCTTCATAGAGTTCCCTACATTTACATGAAGTTGGCTGGGAGCAGAGTCTGTGTCAGGGGCTGTACTTTAATAGGCAGACATTTCCTTTGACTTCACGGTGATGTTACAAAGAGAAAGAATCTGCTGTAACGTCTGCTTATGTTTACCCAGATTCTCTTGTCCTCCAAGGACTGACTATGTAATTGAAGCTTGTATCACAAGCTCAGCGGGGACTGTTTATAGGAACGGTCCTATGGGCTCAAGCCTCGTACTTGTGCCAATCAGAGGTTTGTTAAATAGCTTAGAAATGACCTCTTTAATCTGACATTACACATGTGAAAGCAGGGACTACTTACCCCAAAATACATAATAAACCTCACGCAATATTGTGAGGAATCATTTTAAATGTTATTTTGATATGAAAGTTCTTTTAAACTCTTAACTTTGGCACACAGTCCCCAGGAACAGTAGTTCTCTCAACTCTGGCATACCTCCTTCAGGAAAGAAAAAGGACCACTAACCTTTTATAATGTATATACTTAAGGTGTCAAAAATGTGTATGTAAATGTACTGTAAGTATACATGCATGGAAGGAGGGTTAGGAGACCTTAATGTGTGGCAGGGATGGTGGAGAACAGGATTCTAGTATCTCACTTCATAAAATACAGCTCGACTGCAAACTCCTCATGTAGATTTTCCATGTTTTTTTTTTTTTTTTTTTAATGGGCATTATCGATTTCATTTCGTGGAAGGTAAAGCCTAGGAAAGAAGAAACATGTTTTTCAAGCACAGAAGGCTAACCAGGGTTAGTCTTAGTCCCTCTCCTGTGCCTCAGTTGGCACATACAAGTGGAAGGGCTTGGTAACATCTGGGATGGCCAATGTTGGGGCAGTCAGTAAGGCTGTTTGTAATTCCCGAAATGCTCCTTCTGCCTCAGCTGTCCACTCTACCATAGTGAGTCCTCCCTTAGTTCACAGAGAGGTCGCACCATCTCTGCGAACCGCGGTATCCACAGCTTGCAGCAGCCGACCGTCCCAAGGAACTCCTTCATGGAGACCGAAGCCTAAATAAGTGGCGTGGCTCTGACAGAGCTGTGTTTGTATTGCTGACCCCCGATACCCTTTTCCCTGCAGAGTCTGCAAGAGAGCTCTTGTCCCCCACAAGCAAGACCCATAGTCCTCAGTGGCTATTTCTACTATTCCCACTAACTCAGTCCTCCTTCAAGTACTAGAGAACTAGAATTCTAGAGAACTTCCAGACTCAGGAACGAATTTTTAGATAGCGAAGAAGAAGTTTCTCTGGAATAATAATCTTCAGTTAGTAAAAAAAAAAAAGATTTCCCAGTTTAGTCACTGGAAAGTTATTTTGAAATGGGAGACTATTGATTTTGTTTTTTAAAGATTTTATTTATTTATTTGACAGAGATCACAAGTAGGCAGAGAGGCATGCAGAGAGAGAGGGAGAAGCAGGCTCCCTGCCTAGCAGAGAGCAGAGAGCCAGATGTGGGGCTGGATCCCCAGACCCTGGGATCGTGACCTGAGCTGAAGGCAGAGGCTTTAACCCACTGAGACACCCAGGTACCCCTTAAATAGTATTTTTAATCTTATATTTAGCTTATGACAATGAGAGTATTTGCCATTGTCATTACTCTGAACATGAGTGTGTAACTTCTGCTGAGAAGTCACAAAGTGTACAAGTGTTACTCTTTACATAACAAATTTCTCAGCATCAGTGGTTTTGTTTTCCTATTGAAATCATCAAGCAGAACTGCCAACAACTAACAGTGTTGATCAAGTTAAAGTTTGTGCCCCCCTCCATCCCCTGCTTGCTCCCCGTTATGGGAGAATCTGTTCAGTAGTGAAATGGTATGTGTGTGGAAGCAAGTGACCTCGGTGGTTCCCATACCAGATGGCTCCCCTTTGATCCCTGAAGCCGGTCTGAACACTCGCTCAGTCAGTGGTCCGAAGCAGGAGCTCCACTACAAGAAGTACTGGCCTGGGCAGTGTTTCTTAATTTTGTGATTTTCAAGGGCCATGAGATGAAAACTCTCTCATGTGTGGGTATTCTTGTCATTAATACTGACAGTCAACTATCAGTGTAACTGCTGCTTGTAGAAATGGATGAGGTCTTTGGACATAAAGTGGCATCGGTCTCCGGTCAGCACGATGTAAACTAGGTTGGAGGACTATTGTCTAATTTATATAGTAAAAAACCACCTTTCCTTAAATTTTGATAGGAATGGCAAGAAAAAGCCATTTCTTAAAGTATCCTTTGTGTCGTGAGCGGAGGGTTATAGAGGTTAAGTGCTGTGTGTCTAACGGCTCTAATTGTTCACCATATATAGAAAGGAGGGAAAAGGAGGAATTTTAATCTCTTTGGAATTAGTTTTTAGTATCATTTTTACTACGAAAGTTAACTTTTTTTTTTTTTTAATTTTAGGATCTTCCTAAATATGACAACTGTCCATTTTTCTTTTGGTTCCATACATCTTTTGTACAAAATAACAGGTATGGCTCTAGTAGAAATGGCTTAATCTCCAAGATCTGTGTAAGGCAGAATCGCACTCCTGCCCTCAATTTATAGAAACCAAGAAATCCTCAAGTCCCCCATTCTTCATTATGTAAAATATAGGGTTAGTGTTGAGAACCACTGTGGCCTTATCCTCAAAGTCCATGGATTGTCATGCTGTTTCCGCATCATGAATGATCTCTGAATGTTCACACGGAACTCAGAACCGTAACCCTAGCTAATGGGTGGATAAATGGAGAAGTTCAGTTTGCTCTTTGCGGCTTCCTGGATTTATCATTTACACTTGGTCTCAGAGTGCAGCCATTACACATATAATTAAATGTGAATCATTGTTTCTATTAACTTGGAATACTGTTTACATTTTTAAAAGGCCAACATGTTTGGAGGGTATGGTACTGCACTGCTGAAAAGTGAAATATTCCCTTTTCCTTCAGAATTTAAATGTCACTGTTGAACGTGTGTCATTTGATTTGCAGATGCCGGGACACACTACGAAGCTCAGTTTTAAAGTTGGCATTCACATTCAAAAAACAGTATGTGATTTGTTGGGCCCCAGAGGCTAAGATGGCGCCGGGTGGCCTTCTCTTCCGGATCGGGAACCCACATGGCCGACCACAAAGGCGCCAAAGTGGCGGTTTCGGTTTCCCATCAGTTTCATTTCCCGCGAGCCTCCACCCCCTGCAGGGCGTGTCTCTCCCAATTCCCGCCGACAGGGCACATCCCCATTGGCCCCCACTTTGCTGACCTCACTTCCCTTCCCTCACCCCATATAAGCCGCTGCCCTGCTCAATAAAGCGAGATCCTGCTTCGACAGACCTCTCGAGCCTGGTGTCGTTCCTCTGCGCGTTCCGGGTTCGCAACACTCACCATCCCGCTCAGCCCCTAGTGGGGGTCTCCGGCCGGCCCAGCGACGCGCCCCACAGTGATTGGTCATGTTTTATTAAAAAGGTGCTTGCTGATGGTCTCATAGGCCTTGTTCATAGCCAACTACTGGATGGAGTGACCAAAGATTGGCCATGTTTCTGGAATGAAGGACTTTGGGGCTATCCTGAGTATTTCTTTGTAACTGATTGGCCCTTGCACAGTAGTGCAAGTGTGTGTGCAAGGATTTGTATACACGAGGAGCTCTGAAAGAGAACGCTCTGCAGACTGGGTGGTGTGGGGGAGGGAGAGGAAAGACATGGAACACATGAAAAGAAAATGAGAGTGTTGAGTCCCAAGGGCCAGAAGGCACCCCGTCTACCTGGAATGGAGTCTGTAGGTCAAGTTACTGAAGGAAACAAGCTCAGGTCTCAGGTAGGATAGGAAAATATCTTAAAAGGTTCAAGAGCCAGGAAAGAAGAAAAATTGTGGAAGCATGGGGGCGGGGCAATTCCTATGTGACAAAGTGGCCCGACAGTTATCACTTATAACAGTGATTATAGCTCACAAAGCAACTTCACATACATTATCTAACCTAATCCTCACAACCCGGGAGATGTGGTCTTTATTTTGCAGATATACTGAGCCAAAGATACTGACTGGCTTTGACTAGAGGCACAGAGTGCATTGTTCTTCTGCTCCACTTACTGCTTTTCAAGTAGGAGCAGAGAAAGACCTGCATATTGCCGGTCTCTGGACACTGTATAGCATGAAGAGAAGGGACAGGTAGGGAGACCACTGTAGAAATCCAGGCATGAGCAAATGAGGTGCCGGACTGGGCGTGACAATGGGAACAGAAAGGAATGTAGAGAGTGAGGAGAGATTCCCAAGGTAAAATCAATAGGAAGTGCTGACTGGATGTGGGGGCACGGCCAGGAGAGACTCCAGGATTCTACATCGTGAGGCCTCAGAGAATTCTGGTGTCACTTGCAGAAGCAGAGGGAAAGCTCATCTGACAAATCTGGATTGACACACACAGTTCCGTCGTTGGGGCAGAAGCTGTCTAGGTTGGTATCCTGCACCTACCACGTGGGGGCTGCTCATAAGTCTGTGCGAGCGGATGGAAGAAAAAATAATAGTTTGCGGCAGGGGAATGGATGAGCAGAACCAAGAGTAGAGTATGTGCAGAGATAAGAACAGAAGTCAAGGATCGGGTCGGGTGCGCGCCTTCCGTGAGACAAAGGGCAAGGAGTGGTGGTGGGGAAGTAATAGGAGAAGAGACACAATCCTGGAGAGAGAATTTGGAGGGTTTATATTTCTTAAGACCCGGGAAAGCTTCTTATTGCTTTAGGGTAGTCCAAGGCACTTCAACATTTAAGAAAACAGACTACCAGGTCCCATCTCTTTGGGGAAAGAGGTATATATGTCCCCTTCCGGCCACTCTTGAGTTACTTCTCTCAATGCAGTCCCATAGGACATCGGAGGCAGAGTCACTTGGGACACTGCTAACACTGCACATGCTGGTTTGACATTGAGATTTGAAACAAACACCAGAATTTCCAGTTTGCATGCTATCTCTTACCTGACAGTTTTTGGAAGCAGAGCCGAAAAAGATGATCTGGCTCTGCTGAGATCAGTGCCATTGCCTTTTCCTACACCTGAAGGAAATAAAGTTAGGCTTGTTAGAACGAGAGCAAAATGTCTCACCGATTAACATTATGGATTAAAGAGAAAATTATGACAGCTAACAGTGTGTCAATAGTGAATCATTTGGGTCTTGCTTGGATTCCGTCTTTAAAAGACAAAGCTTTAAGCCCAACTTTGTCTCCTAAAGGTCAATTTATAAGGCTGGAGGTGGGGGGGGGGGGGGGGGGGGGAAGACATACAGTTTAGCTTCTAAGACAGAATTTCATCTCTTCACCTTTCTAGAAAAAAATCAGGTAACTTGCCACCTTTCAGCTCATGTGTTCCTTGCTTCAGACATCCGACAATGGGTCTTAAACAGTCTAATTTCCTCTTACCCTCATCTGGAGTTAGATATTAGACAGCTGCATCCAAACATTCCGGTGGCATTCTCGATACATCTATAGACAAATGGTTTTTTGCTCTCTATTCGGTTCAGACGAACCCTTATTTTAGGAGTTCTTAAAGGCTGGTTTCTCAAGCCTTCAATTAATTCTGCTTTTCTTTTAACGAGGAATGTCACAAATATGCATAGAAGTAAAGGTACAGAACTAAAAAAATACTCTAACAGAGTCATATGTTAATCATTCTTGATGTTCAGATTCTATTTGCATCGTAGGACCACATTATGAATTTGCATTAAGCATCATCATGTCTGAGCCTTACTTCCTCCACCCCATGCCATCCTATCCCATTGCAGTTGCAGAACTCCTTTGCAGAACTGATGTTCACCAGAAATTAGTGAAAACGTAGAACTAAATTAATTCAAACACTTACCACATGACAGGAAAGGGCACTGATTTACAAGCTTAATTCCCACACATTTAAACCTCTTAAAATAAAGCATACTTCTATAATATAAAAGGTAAAAAAGACATGAGGTGAAGAGTCTGGCTCACCTACTCCCACCTGTTTACTTGTCCAGCTTCAAATGGAGAACATTTTTATGCACATATAATCAAATATGAATACTCTCCCAGAGTATTTTTATATATGTATGCACACACAAATGAATATGAATACATATAATTCCCCACTTCTGTGTTACAGAAATTGTTGCATACCACAGCACTGTCCTGTGCCTTGCATTTTTTAAATACATGTCAAAAATTTTATTTGAGTCATCAATTAATAAAAAAAAAAAGACAGTAAAATGTTACAGCTGATTCAAAGTAAACTACAAGCCTCTGTGGAAAACTGTATGGAATTTCCTCACAAAATTAGAAAGAGAATTACTGTATAGTCCAGTAATTTTGCTACTAGGTATTTACCTAAAGAATATTAAGCACCAATTTGAAGAGATATATACACCCTTATGTTTATTGCAGCATTATTTACAATAGCCAATACATGGAGGCAATCCAAGTGTGTACTGAGAGACGAATAGGTAAGGAAAATGTAGTGAAGATGTATTTATACAGGTATACACATACACAACGGAACATTGTTCAGCTGTAATTAAAAAAAAAAACTTGCCATTTGCAACAGTGTGGATGGACCTATAGGGATGCTAAGTGAAACAGAGAAACAAATATATTTCAATCATGTGGAATTTAAAAATAAAAATGAAAGAAGACAAAAAATCAGACCCTTCAATACAGAGAACAAACTGATGGCTGCCATAAGGGAGGTGGGTAGGGGATGGGTGCAATAAAGAGGAATAAAGAGTACGCTTATCATGTAAAAAATTAACATATATGTATTATTTGTTTCAGGGGCACAGGTATGTGAATTATCAGTCTTACACGATTCACAGCACTCGCCATAGCACATACCCTCCTCAATGTCCATAAATGTTTTTTTAAAGATTTTATTTATTGATTTGAGAGAGACAGAGAAAAAAAAAAGCATGAGCAAGGGAGAGGCAGAGGAAGAAGGAGGCTCCCCGCTGAGCAGGGAACCTGACACAGGGCTCTATCCCAGGACTCTGGGATCACGACCTGAGCCAAAGGCAGACACTTAACAGACTGAGTCACCCAGGTGACCCATGAGAGTTTACTTATCTTGATGATAATATACTTATCTTGATGAACACTGAGTAATGTATAAAATTACTGAGTCATTATATTGTACACCTGGAGCTAATATAAACGAACGTATGTTATACTTCAATTAAAAAAAATACTGCGCATCTATAGGGAAATAAAGATTGATGATATGAGTTTATAAACAGATACAAAATGGCTTAATCAGTCGCCTGGGTGGCTCAGTTGGTTAAGTGACTGCCTTTGGTTCAGGCCATGATCCCGGAGTCCAGGGACTGAGTACTGCTTTGGGCTCCCTGCTCAGCGGGGAGTCTGCTTCTCCCTCTGACCTTCCCCCCTCATGCTCTCTCTCTCTCTCATTCTCTCTCTCCCAAATAAATAAATACATAAAATCTTTAAAAATGGTTTAATAATCAATTTCTTTCCACTAGATACAACTAACTTGTATTTTTATGTACAAAAATTATTTACAGTATTATTACTTTTCTACAACTTATAGAGTTATAAAGAGCTTAAAGACCATGAGAGTTAGAGATAATCCCACAAGGGTGCACAAGTCAAAACACTGCTCACTGCAAATTCTTTCACCCTTTTTTTCTGACAGTCTCCCCATCCCCATTCTGTTTTGATCTTAACAACCTCAAAGGAAGATTATTCTTACTCCAAAAGAAGGCTGGTGTCTCTAACACTGAGTCATGAAGAAATAGGAAATCTGAACAGACCAATTACTAGTAATGAAACTGAATCAGTCATCAAATAACTCCCGACAAACTAAAGCTCAGGACCAGATAGAATCACAGGTGAAGTCGGCTACACATTAAAGAAGAGTTAATACCTATTCTCCCGCAAATATCCCAAAAATTAGAAGGTGAAGGAAAACTTCCAAATATATTCTATAAGGTCAGCATTACCCATACCAAGACCAAAGTCACGATTAAAGAAACAACAAACAAAACTACAGGCCAATATTCCCCCATGAACTTAGATAGATATAAAAATCCTCAACAAAATATTAGCAAAGTACATTCAACAATAAAAAGATCATTTGCCCTGATCAGTGGGATTTATTTTGGGAATGCAAGCATGGTTCAATATTTTCAAATCAGCCAACATGGTACACCGCATTAGCAAGAGGAGGGTAAAAATTATATGATGGTTGTTTTTTTTGTTGTTGCTGCTGGGAAGATGGCAGAGTAGGAGGATCCTGTGCTAACCTTGTCCCCTACACACACACCAAGATAACTGCCACATCAAGTGCAACAAACTCTGAAAAGGACCCAAAGACTGGCAGAACAGACTTCCACAGTAGAGAGGAGGCCACATCGAAAAGGTATGTGAGGTGAAGACACAGTTGAGAACCAACCCCCCTGTAAGACTGTCCATGAAGAGAAGGGACCCCCAAGCATGGAGAAGCAAGAGGCTCAGACCACAGAGCAGGCACAGGAGACCTGCACTGAGAAGACAAGTCCCTATAACATTTGGCTTTTGAAAACTAGTGGGGCTTAATAGGTTTTGAGGACCAGCAGGGCTCAACTCTGGGCACTTTATTTATTTACTTGAGTATAATTAACATAAGTGTTGTTTATTAGTTTTAGTTTCAAGGGTATTTATTAGTATTTGTTCCAGGTGTACAGTATAAGGATTCAACAATTCTATACAATCAAGGTCAGTGTACTATTCATCATCTTTATCTATTTCACCAATCCCCTACCCCACTTAACTTCTGGCAACTCATTTCTTCTCTGTATTTAAGACTCTTGTTTGTCTTTTTCTTTGCTGTTTCTTAAATTACATATGTGAATGAAAGCATATGGTACTTGCCTTTCTCTGATTGACTTATTGCATATAACAATATACCCTCTAGGTCCATTCATGTTGTTCAAAAGACAAGATTCATTCTTTTTTATGACCGAGTAATATTCCATTATACATATGTGTATATGCACCTTCTCTTTTGCATTTATCCATTGGTGAACACTTGAGTTGCTTCCATATACTGGCTATTGTAAATAATGCTGCAATAAACATAGGGGACATATACAGCTTTTGAAATTAGTGTTTCCATATTCTTTGGGTAAATACCCAGTAGTGGAATTACTGGGTCATATGGTAATTCTTTTAATTTCATGAGGAAACTCTATAGTATTGCCCACAGTGCTTGCACCTCTATGTCTACTGCAGCATTATTTACAATAGCCAAGAGGTGGAAGTACTCAAGTGTCCATCGATAGATGAATAAAGAGGTGGTGTGTATTTATACATAGAATGGAATATTATTCACCCATAAAAAGAATGAGATATTGCCACTTTTGACAACATGGATGGACCTACAGGGTATTATGCTAAGTGAAATAAGCCAGACCAGAAAGGGACAAATACAAAAAGTATTTCCTTATATATGGAATCTAAAAAATAAAACAAACAAAAATGAACAAACAAAAAGTACGACCAGACCTGTAAATACAGAGAACAAACTGATGGTTGCCAGAGGAGAGGCAAGTGGGGAGAGGCACAAAACAGGTGAAGGAGAGTGGGAGATATAGGCTTCCAAGCATGGAATGAGTAAGTCTTGGGGGATAAAAGGTCCAGCATAGGAAACATAGTGACACTCAAATAGTGTTGTATGGTGAGGGATGGTAGCCACACTTGTGAGCATAACATAATGTATAGTTTATGTATCTAAAATGAATGTGACATTTTTAAAAAAAGATTTATTTACACAAGTAGGCAGAGAGGCAGGCAGAGAGAGGGGGGAAGCAGGCTCCCTGCTAAGCCAAGAGCCAGTGTGGGGCTCGATCCCAGGATCCTGAGATCATGACCTGAGCTGAAGACAGAGGCTTAACCAACTGAGCCACTCAGGCACCCCTAAAATGAATGCAACATTTTGTGTCAAGTATATTTCAATAGAGAAAATGTTTATAAAAGTAAGGGGGAGAAAACATCTAGAAGTCCGAGAATCGTTACTATGAAAGAATGACAACAACAAGAAAAGGGGAAGAAAGCCACTGTTGCTAGAGATGATTTTTGGACAGACAGAGAGGTGGGGAATAAAATTGGAGAAGTGGATGAGGGCGTGGATGAGGTGTGATGAGACATGCCAGATACATTTTCGTTCAAGTCAACTTCACAGAGATCTACTGAGCTCTGTGTGTCACGATCTGGGGAATTCAAAGATGAATGAACAATGGTCTCTGTCCTCATGCAGTTTGTAACACAGTAGATCACCTGACAGAGACCAAGGAGATACAGTGTTATAAATACGACACCTCAGTATAAAGAAATGCATGATCACAGGTTGAGTTCTCCCAGAAGTGGACCCTAAACCAACACTCCGGGTACTAGTGATTTATGAAGGAAGTGCTCCTAGGAGGAATTTCTTCATAAGAGCCAAGGAAGGGTGGGATTCAGCAGATTCAGCTTGAACCCTGGGAAATTCTTTGGTCTAAATTATACTGCAGAGTTTGTCACACTTGGAAGCAAAGGAGTTGAGTTTTTGTACAGCTGCTAGTCATTGCATATGGGCTGTCCCAACAGGGTGGTGACACTCTCAGGGATTTGGGGCTCTAAATAAATGAGTTGGCTCCAGTAGTAATTCTCCAAGGATTATAGTAAAGGGGGTGGAGGCTGGGGGGTTGGATCACAGAGCTGGTGGAAGGGATCCAATGGGATCTTGATGGGGCACCAAGAGTGTCCAACCCCAAAGGCTAACAGAACTTCTTAGCCTAGAGGGTACAGTTTTTTGGGCAAGCTAAGAATGCGATAAGAGGATAATAAGTTTATATATATATATATATAAATGCTGGTATATATATATATATATATATATATATATATGCATGCTGGTGTCATTTGCTTTGGCCTGATTATTTACATGGGTGCAGAAAGACTGGTAAGTTACCATGTAGCCCTTTGGAAGTTGGCTCTGAAGTCTGGACCCACATGGTACTGAACAGCTGCTAGGATTACAACTTCGTCTGGAAGTCTCCATGAAGCATCTCAAACTGGACTTTTAGAATCTATTTGTTAGCCTGAGACTAGCAAACCAAACCCATGAAACCCTCTCCCAGTTTTCTTCTGCAGTACTTATGCATTTGGGTTAGCTCCTCTGTTCTATATCTTTGCACCTTCCAGTCTTAAGAATGTTTTTGCAGTTTATATAAAATTTAAAATATTAGCAGAGAAGTCACAGTCTTAAGGGTATAACATCAGACTGAGAAACATACAAAATTCTAGAACTTATTAAAAACATTTTTCAGCTTAGAATTTTGAGAAACAATTCCCATTCTTACTATTCATGTTAGGAAAATACATTAAAATTCCACTGGACCAAATGCCTAGTTGTCTGTCTGGAATGGTTAATACTCATGGGGATCTGTAGATACCGTTGGTCCCATTGTTAACAAAGAAGAAACTGATTCAGAGCATACACTCAGATGCAATTCTGGCTCTCCTACCCTGAGTTGGTTTTATGGTTGCGTTTATATTTCTCGGTGGGAGAAACTGCTCCGGTTGCTAACCATGTTGCTTTTCCTGGTCTAGAATAAAGTGGCCGACTCTTTTTGCAGGACCCCACTGAATGTGAGAAGGGAACAGAGCAAAACTGCTGTCCCCTACCTTCTGACACCTGTTGGACAAGCCTGGCTCTGCCTGGGGAGGTGTGGCAACACCTGGAATTCTGAGTGAGGTCAGCCATAATGACCACGACACCTTCTCCCTCCTAATTCACACTCAGCCAAGGAAACGGTCAATATGGACTCCCTAGAGGACTTCGCAGTCTGCAAAACCTTTTCACGAACAGTTGCTAATTTGTATACACAAGCAGCCTTCTGCCCGAATGGGCCGTGTTTCAAGGGTCTGCCTGCACAATGCTTCTTTGGAAACCTAGACAAAATTTCCCACAGAAACAATGCTCCTGGGTTGACATTGGTTTTCACAAGCCGGAAACCGATGCAATCCAACTGTGGTAATCCACTGAAATTCCTCACCAC
Organism: Mustela putorius furo; assembly: GCF_011764305.1. Classification (NCBI taxonomy): domain Eukaryota; kingdom Metazoa; phylum Chordata; class Mammalia; order Carnivora; family Mustelidae; genus Mustela; species Mustela putorius. The sequence goes on along the minus strand of NW_025422151.1, from coordinate 4,469 downwards.
CACCTCTGTGTGTGTGGTGGGGAGGAAGGGATATAGAAATAATTTGAAAAAACCATTTTATACTTTAACTGTAATTTTTTTTACTATGCAGTTTATATATATATATTAAAGGATTCTTTTACTTCTGAATAATTGGATGAAATGTTTTAAATATATATATATCTAGCTCTTACTTTTTGGGACTCCCCAGAAGGCTAAAAGTACAAGCCTGTCAGGCTCCGGCACCATACTACTCATGAGGGACCCCCACCTACACACGGGCCATAGTTTAACTTTGGGGAGCCAGAGCATCGCTCCCTGCTGCACCTCGGGCAGTGAGAGTGAAGCCCCAGCCCACCCCCACAGAGGTGGCCCTGTTTTGCCGCCTCCCCTGTGAGCTGTGCAGGAAGCGGGGTGGTTGATGGAGAATTAGACTTGAGGATGGTTCTCCCTTCCCCTTCCCTTCATTTCTTAAGTCCCAGAGATGGAAGATCTAATTTTCCTGCCTCCTGGCATGATGACAGGTCCCAGCCTCTCTCCTGACATTCCTGAAGCAGGAGAACAGTCATTTCTTTTTTAAAACTGATCAGGATTTTTACTCCTGGTAATAACTAATAGAAGCAAGGACGCTGACCTAACCATGTTGCTTTTCCTGGTCTAGAATAAAGTGGCCGCAACCACCACCTCCCTAACCCCAGGTTTCTCCCAACCCCCTTTCTGTGTTTACGTAGATCTGGTAAGGAAGACCTGGGTGGTGCTCCTTAGGAAGTTATCCTTGGCCTTGACCCTCAGCTGGCAGGGTCCTGTCTGTGTGTGCCCCAACACTGTGGTCAGCTCTTTATATCCATGCACACTCATTCCTCTCCTTCCTGAGGACAGAGAAACACTGGCAGGGGGCTTGCCCAAAGCAGGCACTTGGTAGTTATTTCTAAAAGAGAATTTGTGGCAACAAATGTCATTTGTTGTTTGGGTATTTAAGACATATCAAGACATATCAAAGACATACGACATATCTAAGACATATCAAGGACATTTGTCTTTGTGTATTTAAGACATATCAAGACCTCTCGAGTTGCTGGGGATGAGGGGACTAACAGTGCAGGAGGGAGGGGAGAGGGAGAGACCAGGATGATGAGAGGGAAAAGAAGGTTTCTGAAAGGCTCATGTGAGCAAATGGTACAGGGCTGCCAGATGAACCCTGAACTAGAGGTGGACATGAGGAAGAGGTGGTCTCCAGGGCTCATGAGCCCTTCCTCTCTTCTCCATCAGGGTCCAATTCTTAAAAGCCCACCCTGGGCTGAAGCCAAGGCAGGCAGTGAGAATAGAAGACAGAAGGGGATGGAGCCCCCACAAACTGGTGAAGAGAGGACATCTAAGGGCTTCTGGGCTCTTCCACCAGGAGGGGTTACATGTGAGGATGCATAAAAGGACAGCCATGAGTTAGGATTGTTGGTACACACATGGGAGCAACCATCCCACGCCTCAAGAGTCAGAACACGGACCTCCTGGCCAACTCGTCAATGACACATAAATCACTTACTATGAATTGAATGAATAACAATTTTTTTCAATCTTGACTGTTTTTTTCTTGGAGGGAGAGTCATGTTGTAGATATTTTTCACATCTGCAAAATATCCAACGTATCTACTCTGCAAAACAACAGAAGACTCAATTTAAGTGGAGGTGAAAAGTCCATCCTCAGCATTCCTGATTTTGTTCTTGTTTTTATTTTTACATAGAATTTAGGGAGAATCATTAATTAAAGAAACATTTTTTGAATGCCATGATATGACTAGGCATGCTTATGTTTGCTGCCTCATGAGTGAATATCTCCCTTAGAAGAAAAATTCTGAATTCTGTGCTGTGGGGAAGGAACAAGAAGGGAGGCACATGTGGCTCCTATAGGCCACTTTTGACTGCAAGGACACCTAACCAGACCCAGGGAAAGCGCTACAATCTTTCACCAAGACATAGTTAATACGACTGTGGAAAAGCTCAGTCTGGGGGTGGAGGCTTAACTGTGACTAAGTTCAAGGAAGGTCTGTGCTCTGGCAGAGAGTAGCCTCCTCATCACGAAAGTACTTGAGCTCCACACACTGCTCACAAAGATACATATGCTCTTGTCCCTGCGGCCAGCTTGAGTGTGTTTTTTTTTTAAAGATTTTATTTACTTATTTGAGAGAGTGTGTGTGCATTAGAGAGACAAAGAGCATGGAGAGGAGCAGAAGGAGAGGGAGAAGCAGATTCCCCAGTGAGCAGGGAGTCCCAGGGTCATGACCCAAGCTGAAGGCAAACACTTAACTGACTGAGCCACCCACATGCCCCAGAAATTAGATATTATTAAGGTATCATTAAGGTAAATTCTAAGTATGCTCCACACCCAGCACAGAACTCAGTGGAGGGCTTGAACCCATGACCCTGAGATCTAGATCTGAGCGGAGATCAAGAGTCAGACACTTAACCAACTGAGTGACCCACGCACTCCCTATAGCATTTTAAAGCAAACCCTTGATTTCATGTTATTTCGTCCTCAAAATTTATGTTTTACTCTAAATTATATTTTTGCGCTGCTATACAAAATTTGATTTAAAAAATACAGTGTGTCTTTTATTTCTACACTTATCTGTAGCTTTTGTCTTAGCCAGTGTATGCTGGACTTGTGTAATTTCAAGCTTACCCTTTAACTTTAGATATATACTACTTCCTGTTCTTTTTATTTTTATTTTTTCAATGAACAACTAAACTTATTTTACAACCCAGTTTGGAAAACATTCTAAGCCAAGTACTTCCAAAAAAAGACTTTTTACCAACTCATGCTGTGCTACATAAAGGCTTCTTGCTAAAGGAAATCCTTACTATTACCAGCCCTTCTCTCAGTGGTAAAGACTGTTAACATTTCAGTTCTGTCTGGAGGCCATCCCTGGGTCTCTATAACTGGTATTTTCCCATATGAAAAACACTTTTGCAGATTCCAGGTCCTTGTGGCTGTGTACAGTCACAGACAGAGTACATATCCTATCATCCAATCAGGTCAAGTATGGCAAGGAAGCATGAAAAGATACATACTTACCTTCAGTCATTTATCTTAATTTAAAGCATAAGCATTTGCAAAACAGTGTGGAGATTCCTTAAGAAATTAAAATAGAGCTACTCAATGACCTGCAATTGCACGACTGGGTATTTACCCCAAAGATACAAATGAAGTGAAAAGAAGGGCCATCTGTACCCCAATCTTCATAACGGCAATCATCACAGTCACCAAACAGTGGAAAAGAACCAAGATGCCCTTCAACAGACGAATAGATAAAGAAGATAAGGTTCATATATATAAAGGAATATTATGCCTCATCAGAAAGGATGAATACCCAGGATGAATACTGGATGAATACTTTTCTATTCATAGTATTTCTATGAATACTTTTTTAGATGCTGAAAAAGCATGTGACAAAGTATAGCATCCTTTCTTGACCAAAATTCTACACAGTGTAGGCATAGAGGGTACATACCTCAATATCATCAAAACTATTCATGAAAAACCCACCACAATATCATTCTCAATGGGGAAAACTGAGCTTTCCCACTAAGATCAGGAACACGGAAGGGATGTCCATTATCATCACTGCTATTCAACAGAGCACTAGAAGTCCCTAGCCTCAGCAATCAGACAACAATACGAAATTAAAGCCATCCAAATTGGCAATGAAGAAGTCAAACTGCCACTCTTTGCAGATGATATGATACTTTATGTGGAAACCCCAAAAGACTTTTCAAATCTTCTAGAACTGGTACAAACATGAATTCAGTAAAATGCCAGGACATAAAATCAATGCGTAGAAATCAGTTGCATTTCTATACACCAACAGCAAGACAGAAGAAAGAGAAATTAAGGGGTCAATCTCATTTACCATTGCACCCAAAACTATAAATACCTAGGAATAAACCCAACCAAACGGCAAGAATCTGTACTCAAAAACTATGAAGTACTCATTGAATGAAGAAATTGAGGAAGACACAAAGAAATACGCCTCAAAAAATGTTCCATGCTCATGGATTAGAGGAATGCAATATTGTGAAAATGGTCTATGCTACCCTAAAGAAATCTACACATTTAATGCAATCCCCTATCAAATCAAAAATCCCATCCATTTTTTCAAAGAAATAGAACAAATAATCCTCTTAAATTTATAGGAACCAGAAAAGACCCTCAAATAGCCCAACCTCAGGAATATTGAAAAGAGAAGCCAACGTTGGTGGCATCATCACAATTCCGGACTTCAAGCGCTCTATTACAAAGTGTTGTCATCATCAAGACAGCATGGTACTGGCACAAAAAACAGACACATAGATTCAATGGAACAGAATAGAGAGCCCAGAAATAGACCCCTCAAACTCTATGGTCCAACTAACTCTTCGACAAAGCAGGCAAGAATGTCCATGGAAAAGTGACAAAAAAAGCCCTCTTCAATACAAATGGTGCTGGGAAATTGGAC